>NW_028276185.1:7525735-8780025 GCF_052056855.1 Sturnus vulgaris | reverse complement strand
TTGTATTTTCTGAATGTGACCTTTTTTTCAGGGGACATTTTCAATGTTCATTTTACTTTATTTTTTACTCTATAGAAATAATTCCGTTGTATTTTGTTATGTGCAAAGAGGTATGTGCTGGAAAAGGTTGTGGGAAATGGAGTTTTTTCTTCAATATATTTTCAAATCTGAGATGTGACAAGTCCAGACTTTGACTCCAGCAGCAGTGTCTGGTTCCAGACTGCTCTGCTTTTCACGGTGACATCTCAGTTCATTCAATTCCAGCAGTCAAAGCCCTTGAAACACGGAAAAGCTGAAAATGAGGTTGAAGCCCTTGGAGGGTTTGCTGTGTCCGTACATTCCCCATCTCCCCTGGTTTCCGTTCAGCCTCTCCACTCCTGTCCTAGAGCACATTGCTGTATTCAGAGTTCAGTACATGCTTTTATAAATAGATAGATACATGTGATTATTGTGTACACGATTCTCTTGCAGTGAGTTATTGTGATGGTAATTCCATGATGCTCTGCTTGGTGCCCAAAGAATGGTTATTGTATCTAAACCCCGGCAGCCCGGGAGGGGATGTGTGCGGGGCCGGGGCGGGGAGAGGCTCCTTGTTCATTCCGCGGGCGTTTTGAAGCCTCGCTGCTCGGGTTTTCCGCGGCTCTCTCTGTGCACCGTGGGTTTCTGTTTGGCTGAAAAGCGTTTTTGGCACAGACAAACAATGGAATTTTTGGTTTTTCTCGGCTCGGAGAGGCTGCAGGGGCAGCCTTGCCGTGCCTGGAGGCGAACTGAGCAGCTGCTGTGTCGCAGCCCGGGGGCTCCGCGCCGGCAGGAGCGGAGCGGCGCCGCTGCAGCCCAAAGCCGCTGCGAGCCGGGCCGAGCCGGGAGAGAAAACAGCCCGAGGCTTCAGCCCCGCTGCTTCGCCTGCCGGGACCGTGCCCGCGGAGCCCGGCTGGGGAGGAGTTCAAGGGCAGGCGAGCCCCGGGCTTTCGTCTCCTTCGGGACAGCCCCTGGTTGGTTTTTCCCCTGGGGAAGAAGTCGGCGGCTGTACCGTGTGTTGTGAGCAGGGATTTCTCTGGCATTTTGGGTCTTTTGTCCCAGGTGTCTGTGTGGGATAAGATCGGACAATTTAATATCTAGCAGTTATTTACTTTTTTCCCCCTTGCCCTGTGGGCTTGCTGTTTGTTAATAAACTGTTGAAGTGTTTTCCACTTTATTCTATTAATATTAATTTCGTGTTGGTGGAAAGGGATTATTGGAACCCTGTAGAGGAGATGACACTCACTCCAGAGTGTCCTCTTAAAAACCATCTCTCAAACTGAGACACCCTACAAGAGCTTAGAACATGGAATGAGCTCCACCCAGAGCTCCCACTTGATCCGGCACCAGGAGATCCAAACTAGGAAATATCCCTGCTGGTGCTTGGAAGGCGGGAAGAGCTTCAGCAAGAACCCCCACAGCATCAAGGACCACAAGATCCACGCTGGGAAGAGGCCCTACGTGTGTGGGGAGTGTGGGAAGAGCTTCTCACCGAGATCAGCCTTGACCCAACACCAGCATAGAGACAACTAAGGGAAGCCCTGTGAGTGCCCCGAGTGTGGGAAGAGCTTCGTGCTCTGCTCCAGCTCCATCCCCCATGGGAGGATCGGTGTTGGATGATCCCCAGTGACCCCCGTTGGGCAGAGCCCTGGTGATCCGTGGTCCTGGTGATCCCCGTTGGGTGGGGGGAAGGGGTTGGAGAGATTTCTTTCCCTTCTCCTTGTCTCGCTGTGATTTGGTTATAATAAATTCCCTCGCTGTGCCCAGGCTGGCTCTGTTGTTCCCGTGCCGGTGCTCGGGCCGGGATCTCTCCTGTTCCTTCTCTCAACTCCCGGGCCTCTCCTCAGCCAATCAGACAATGCGATGAAGAAGATTCAGCCAATCAGAGAGAGCAGCTGTGATGACTCACCGGTTGCCGGGCAGACCCGCAGCACCCAGTGTTCCCCACCTGGACCCGCCCTCCCCGCCCAGTCACGATCCCCCCGCGGGGTCCCCCCAAGTCCTTCCCCAGTCCCGCCCCACAATAAACGGGACGGGGCGAACTGGGAAACTTTACTGGGGACACTGGGAGCAGCCAGGCTGGGGCAGAGTGACAGCAGGGGAACACACGACCCCCCCAAAATCAGCGTGGGGACGGAGCGGGGGGGTCCCGGCCGCACCCGAGGCCATGGGGAGGGGCTGCAGCAGCTGCTGGGTCAGGAGCTCTGTGGGCAGAGAAAAGGGGGCAGCACCTGACTGGGGGCCCCATGGGGAGCGCACACGCTCCGGGGTCGGAACACGACCCCCGGGACCCTCCCCTCACCCTTCTTGCACAGGTAGAAGCCGAGCCCCAGCTCCAGGAAGACGAAACCCAACACGGAGCCCCCGATCCTCATCAGCACCTTGCTGCGGGCAGTGTCCGGCGGCATCTCTGGGGGTCCACAGGCGTCAAGACCTCCCAAAATCTCTCACAGACACCCCAAGCTACTCCAGTCACCCTCCCAGTCACCTCTAACCCACCCAGGACTCCTTAAATCCTCCTCCCAATATCTTCCCAGCCTCCCCAGGACCCACCAACGCTCCTGCTTTCCATCTCAGCATCCCATAACCCCCTCCCAGTTGCCCCCCACCACCCCAGGACCCCCAAACCCTCTCCCAGTCCCTACCCGGTCTCACCAGGACTCACCAGAACTTCTCCCAGTCTCTTCCCATCACAGCCAACCTAATTCCAACCCTTGATTTCCAGCTCCAGATCTTTCTCCATCCCCTCCAGGCTCACTCAAATCCCTCCCTGTTCCCCCCAGCTGATCCCAGTGTGTCCCCACTCTCTCCCAGTGCCCTCCAGTGTGTCCATCTCACGGTGGCCCTCGAGCTCCCAGCCCGGGCCCAGCTGCCTTCTCTGCTCCATGGATTTCTACGCTGCTGAGATCCAGGTGAGGTGGTTCCAGGGCCAGCAGGAGCTCTCAGGGCATGTGGTGGCCACCAGGACCAGGTCCCCAACAGGAGAGGGCTGGTGTGGCACTGAGAGGGACTGGGAATGAAATTGGAGAGAGTGGGGGAACACTGGGAGAGAGTGGATTGGACTGGGACAATGGGAGAGAGGGTGGAGGTCTGGGAGCGGACTGGGAATGGAATGGCTGGGGACTGAGAGGAATTGGGAGGGACTCTGGTGACACTGGGAGGGACCGTGAGGACACTGGAAGAGACTGGGATGGACTGGGAGAGCCACTGGAGTCACTTGGGGTGAGGGGCAGGAGGCCCCGGGGATGGGCACAAGAAGGGCTGACGTGTCTCGGGTGATTCCCAGGGAGGTTTTGAGGGGCTCCAGGGTCATTCCCAGGGCAGGGCCCGAGGGGACACGCTCTGCCCCACGCTCACCTCTGCACTCCACGAGGAACGGGCTGGACAACTCGTAGTTGTGCCGGCAGTGCCTGTCCACCGCAGCCCGTCTGTACTCCATCCATTGCGGGTCGCTGTTCCAGTGCCTGGCAGCCTTGTCCCCAAAGGAGGTGTCCCCACGTGCAGCCCCACATCGCTGCCCAAGTGCAGGAACTGCTCCCGCTTGGAGATGTTCCTCTCCACGAACCTCAGCCGGTCGGTGCCGTGAATGAAGTGACACTCGGACTAAACCATCTCCTGGAACAGCGCTGTGTGTGCAGGACACAGGTCCGGGGGTGCGCCCCCAGCAGCCCCCCAGCAGCCCACAGTAGCCAAGAGCTCCGGGGCAACCGCGACTCCGCACCCCCAGTGCCCCACGGCCGCCATGGGACCCTTCTTCCTGCTGTCCCAGTTCCTCTTTTCCACTCTTCTCTGTATTTTCCTCCCCCTTTCCCAACATTCCCCAGTCTCCAGCCCTCCCCAACATCTGTTTGGGGGTCCCACCTCCCCATTTCCCTTTCTCTCCCCACCGTTCCCACCACTTCCCTTCCCGCCCCTCCCTCTCACCCGAGAGCTACGCGCCCGCAGCCCGGGGGGCTCCCAGTGGCACCAGTAGGGCCCCAGCTGCCCCACACGCCCCATGGCCAGCGCCGGGCAGGGTCTGACACCTCCCCCTGTTGGAAACCTGGAAACTGAGGGGTTTGGACTTTCTGTGCTGACAGGCATTGACATCCAGGAAAACACTGCTTTGACCTGAGGTCTTGAAGAAGCTTTCCAGAATTGTGTGATAGAACTGAAATCACTGGTGTGTAGTTTGAATAGAAGTGTGTAATGTCCCATGGTGGACAATTTACAGCTTGGGTTTTTAGAATATAGTAATATATATAAAACAAGATGGAGGGTTTAGGGTGGAGTTTTCTTTCTTTTTCACCTTCTTCACGGGTCTAGGTGGTACTTTTGTAATTGGATAGAATATTCCACATTGCACGTCATGGGTGATTGGTTGTTGGGTTAAAAGTAAAAAGAATTTAGCTGTCTGTTCTTAATTAGACAAATTGGCCCTTAAAAGGCCTTGGAGAGAGAGAGAGAGAGATACGTGTCCATTTTTAGCCTGTTAGCTAGAAATGCTGTAGAACTCACTGTAATATTGATAAGAATTAATAAATATCTGAGTCCAAACATGAAATTCCGTCTCTAGAGCATTTAATCCTGACTCTAGAAAAACACAAAAGAAGATAAAATGCGATAGCCCCTCCCCAAATTCTCCTGGCGGGGGGCGCTGGGGGCGGGGCGCGGGTGGAGTCCAGGTGAGGAGCTCTGGGCGCTCTGGGACTGCCTGAGGAGTCATCAGCGCCGCGCGCTCTGATTGGCTCAATTATTTTGGTGCCTTCTCTGATTGGCTGAGGAGAGGCCCGGGAGTTGAGAGGAGGACCGGGAGAGATCCTGCCCCAGGCTAGCGGTGGAAGAACATCCAATTAACAAGGCATGCAGATCATTTCCCAGTGGTGCCCACACTCCTGTAGGAACTAAATGCACCGAGGATCTCACGAGGGTCACCAACTCTCTGGCGGCCAAATCCAGCCCTGCGCTCCCTGCGGGTGCGGGCACTCTGGGAAGGGCTCGGCTGCGGGTCAGATGGCCGGAGAGTGGCTTGGTGGTCACCTCGTGTGTGAGGCAGTGATGGGCTGGGGAGATGCGTGGACACTGCAGATAATCACTTCCAAGCAAAAATCATTCCAGGAAGGAGCAACAGCTTCTGACAGAGACCAAGTGTTGCCCCCAGGTGCTCCTGCCAACAGCCGCCTGCAGAAAGGAGCACACACACCAACGCACGTGGGCTTTGGCTGTCCTCAGGCAGAGAAGTCCCCAGGGGACACAGGTCTCTGTGGCAGGAGCAGGCACCAGCATTGGCAGGCCTTGGGGGCGGCAGGTCTCCTTTGGCAGGGACTCTGCCACACCTGCTGATTTCACTGCTCCCAGGGCTCAGAGCAGCATTCGTGCCCTGGGCCATACGTCCCGTGTCTGTGTCACACTCCTGTGTGTGTGACGGCCACCCAGCACCGGGTCTTGTCCCAGAGAGGCCCTGGCAGCTGCTGTGGAAGGCCCCGATGCCCTTCCTGCTGCAGCTGCATCGGCAACCGTGGGGGCTCCTTCTGCTGCCCTGAGCAGGCAGAGCAGAGGAGCATCTGCTTGTTGTTTGAGCCATTCCTAAAATTCCTGTTGGGCTGTCCTCGAACCTTGGGGGAACGTCTTCCTTGCAAGCTGAGCCACTTTGTGGGGGGCTGGGGGTGTCCCCAGGGCACGTGGAGGTGTGTCCTAGGGCTCTTTGTGACACAGTGCACCGTGGTCACCGTGCAATAGGAAAGGGACAGAGCGTACAAGGGTGACCCTTTGTGACACGTCGTGACATAGGTGCTGGCGGTGACACGGCCACACCACAGTGCTCGGTGCACTCGTCGGGACAGGACGGAGAGAGCGGTGCTGTGAGGAGCCCCCACACAGCCAGCTTGCTCCTTACTGACCCGGAGCTTTTCCAAAGCGTTTCCTCTGCCGGTGACCTCGAGGACAGACTGCAGGACACGGTGTCCTGTAGCCTTCCCAAGGCTTCTCTGTTGCAGGTGCCCACAAGGCACAACTGCAGCACTTGCTCATCTGGAGCTTTTCCAAGACATCTCTCCTGCAAGCAGTCCCAACTCCAAACAGTGACATGGAGCAGACACCACCCAGAGTGCCCAAGCTGGCCTGGGTGAAGGAGGAGGAGGAGGCTGCAGCTCCCTCAGCACAGCAGCCTGAAGAGCTGGAGCAGATCCAGCTGCTGCAGGAGGGTGAGTAGCAGAGCTGGGCCACAGGGCTGGTGCCTGCAGCCAGCTTAGCCCCATCCCATCCCATCCCATCCCATCCCATCCCATCCCATCCCATCCCATCCCGTCCCGTCCCGTCCCGTCCCGTCCCGTCCCGTCCCGTCCCGTCCCGTCCCGTCCCCTCCCATCCCATCCCATCCCATCCCATCCCATCCCATCCCATCCCATCCCATCCCATCCCATCCCATCCCATCCCATCCCATCCCATCCCATCCCATCCCAACATGCCCATGGATAGGACAGAAGAGGGGCTGGGGCTGAACCCCCTGGCAGCCACACCCCATCCCTGGAGCATCCCAGGGCTGTCCCTGCCTGGGAATGCAGGGCTGGCCTGTGTTCTCCAGCCTCTCCACAGCCCCTCAGCCCTGGCTGCGCTCGCTCTTTGCCAGGTGCCGCCATGGACCCGACACAAGAGCAGGACCCTGCCCGTGGCCGCTTCCGCAGAACAGCGCAGGTACTGCAGCCATCCCCACCTGGGCTGGGCCTGCTGTCACTGCTCAGCCCAGCACCGTGCTTGGAGCACTCCATGGATTCTCCCTCTCTTCCTGCCCTTCTCCTGCAGATGATCTATGAATTCATCATGTGCATTTGGTGGGAAGAGACCACCGGTGTGGGCACTGGGCTCTTGGCAAACTTTCCCCTCTTCACTGCTGAGACCGGGGCTGCCATGCTGGATTTGCTTGTGGAGAAGGGTGTCTCCAATCCAAAGCAAGTAAGCAGCCTGTGGCCAGGGCTTGATCACCCCAGGAATTGTGTGACACCTCAAGCCAGCTCTGCTGGGTTCCTTCAGTCTTTGAGGCCCAGCCCAATAGGGTGGGAAGGGCAGCACTTCTCAGGGGAAGCTGGGGAACCTGCTGCTCGGGCAGGTGTCCAAGTCTCCCCGGGCCTTCTGCAGGTGCCAGCCATGGTGAGGTACATCCACAAGTGGCTCACGGCCAACGAGTCTGCTGGGCACAGGCTGGACAAGGCCCTTCTGGAGCTGACCAGGGAATATCCCTGCGATGTGCTGATGACTCTCTTGCGCTGGGCCCCATCGGGTGACAGGTACGGCAGCCCCACCTGCCTTGAGGGTTTAGGGTTCTCCGGCCCGTTACCCTGTAGAGCCTGTCCCTGGTGACTGCCAGACAGGGGGACAGTTCCAGGAGCCTCAGGCTCCTCCGTTTGCCAGTGCTGCCATGTCAGCCCCTGAGCGTGCTGCCACGCTCCCTCCCTGCCCCTCAAGATGCCTGCACCCCCGTGGGCTGGCTGGGTGCTGCCAGCGAGGGACAGTGGGCAGAGGCAGGGCTGACGGCCAGCGCGGGCCCCTGCAGCAGCCCAGGCCACAGTGCTGTGGCCCAGACCCCCCTGACACAGAGCTCTGACCCCACAGAGCTGCTACGGCCATGTGGGGAGTGATCATGTCCTCCACTGGGACTGCGGAGCCGGCGCTGCAGATACTCCTCAATGTGCTGAACGCCTGGCCAGTGGACAGTGTGTACACCTCCGATGGGGACAGCACAGGAGTCTTTGCCCTGGCTGTGAGTTCCTGCAACTGACCTTGGCTTGCCCCTAGGCCACCTCTCCAGCAGCTAGCTCTCTGTCCTCCCCCCAGCTGCATCTCTCTGCCTCAGGCACTGGGGTGAAACCTGCCTTAGGGGCAAAGTTCAGGGGCACCAGGCTGGGCGCCCCCGAGGTGTCTCCCCCGGCCTCTCCCTGGCATGCTCGGGCCCTGCCACACGGATGTCTTGGCACTGAGTGTTGTCTCTGGGTGATTCATTTTTTGCAGGCAACCGTGACACTGTGGAGGGTCTTCAACCTGATCTGGTGCCCACCTATAGTGTTGGAGTATTTTCCCCGTCTCTTTCTGTGTCTGCTCTTCCAAGTTTACATCAGCGCACTGGATACGCCAGAGGAGGTTGATACCTTCTGGAAGGGGTGCCAGGAGCAACTGGGCCTTGCCACCAACCCCCAAAGGTGCCCCATCCCAGTCCTCCCAGTCTCCCCATCCCTTCCAAGGCAGGAGCCAGGGCTGCCAGCATCACCTGGGCTTTGCTCTGCACACAGGTTTGCGGTGCAGACCCTGAAGGTCCTGCTCTGCCGAGTGCAGTGTGAGCGTGTTGTGGTAGCCATGGAAGGCAAGGCTGGCTGGGACACGCTGCTCTGTACTGACACCCACCACTATGCAGTTGGACTCCTGGCCAGGTGAGACCCCCTTCTCCCTGCTGCCCCCAGCACTTGTGCCCAGGGTGCCCCACACAGTTCCCATGGGCAGGGGTGAGAGGGCTTTGTCACAAAGAGACGGACGAGCAGACTGGAAAAGGCTGGCACAGGAGGGTGCCCGGGAACAGCCACCTCCCAATGCGCCCACGGGGGGCTTGGGAAAAGACCAGAGCTCCGTGGGTCACTCCTGGGAGAGCTTTGCCCTCTCGGCTCAGGGGCAATGATGCCTTTTCCCCCCACCAGGGAGATGCGCTGTGTCTCCATGATCTGGTGTTGCAGCTTCATCTCCTGCCTCTTGGAGCTCCTCAGCCAAGACATTTCAGACTGGCAGCTGCCCGCCATGGCGTTCCTTGTGGAGGTGAGCCCCATGGGCAGCACAGCTGAGCTGCCTCCCACCTCTCTGCCCTCTCACAGCCTCAGCTGCCTGGGACGGTGCCCGTGCCCTGTGCTGCTGCCTTGGCTCAGCCCTGTGCAGTTCTGAGCTCCTTCCAGCTGGGCAGCCCGGTCACTGCATTGTGCCTTTCAGGTCCTGGACCTCCTGGACATCAAAGAATGGGGTGACAGCGTCCTGGAGATCATGGCAAGGCGCCTGCAAAGCACGTCCAGGGAGATGCGTCGCCTGGTGCTCAGAGGCCTCGTGCAGCTCAGCAAGGACCCCTCGATGGTGAGAAGACAGCAGCGGCTGAAGCTGTGCTGGCAGCGTGGGGCTGGGGAAAGCAGCCCCTTGGGCTTGGCTGGCCTTTGGGAGCTGTGGCAGCTGCTCCCAGCTCTCCTGCGTTGCTGTTCAGCTGCCCGAGTGCTTCAGGACAGCCCTTCGGCCCCTGGGCTCCACGGCAGCAGCAGCAGCAGCAGCGTGGGCTTGCCCTGCCTTGTCTTCCGTGCAGAACATTAGAATGTACAGCCTGACAGAAAGCCTTGTGGACCTGTTGCGGGATGCAGATGAAGACATCGTTGAGATGACCGTCGCGGTGCTCAGCTTTCTGCTCTCGCACAGACACCTCGCAATACCCAGCCCCATCGCCCTGCGGCTGGCTGGCGCGCTCTGGCCACTGCTGGACAACGTAAGGCTCTGTGCCCCCAGCCACGGCCACTGGGTGCTGCCCCCAAGTGTGGGGCCCCGTGGATTTTTGGGCCTGTGCACAGAGGGGCCTGGAGCAGCTGATGTGGAGGGCTTTTGCTTCCTTTCCAACAGGACAACCGCCATGTGCAGCTGCTCTCCATTCGCCTCTTCCAAGAGGTGATGAGGTTGGTAGCGGACAAGGGTAAAAAGCCCCTCAAGATGCTTGTGAGCAAGAGCCTGCTGCCACTCTTCTTCAACTGCCACGATGAGAACATGCGTGTGGCACAGGTGAGGACTCCTGGGCGCTGCTGTCCTCCTGGCAGGGGGCTCAGCTGTCTCCCTGCACCCGGGCACCTCATGGGCTCCAGCCTCCTCCTGGCCTTGGCACAGGGAGGCAGCTCCTGTGCCCTGGGCTGCGGTGCCATCTCTGGGTCTCTGCTGCTCTGCAGGCCTCTTGTGAAACGCTGCTTTCAGCGCTAAGCTTCCTGAAGAGGAGAGATCTTGAGCACCTGCTGATGGCGGATCAGATGTGGAGGTTTGGCGAGTGCTTGGTAAGAACGCTGCTCCCTTCCCTGGGCTGCCCACGCGGGCTCTTCTCCAGGCTCCTCTGGCCCCAGGGCCGGAGCTGATGGAGCCCCGAGCTCCATCAAGCCCGCGCCTTGCCGGGCCCTCTGCCCCGCTCAGGGCTGTGCGGGCAGGGCAGGCCGGGGCCAAGGGACAGAGCCCGCGCCAACCCTTCCCTCCGTGCCCTGCCGCTCTCTCCAGCTGGCACAGGACAGGAGCCGAGCGGCCGAGCTGCTGCGCCAGGCGCTGCCGTACCTGCGGAGCCCACAGGAGCCCCTGCGAGAGGCGGCCCTCAGGTTTCTTGGTGAGCCACAAGCCCGGCTCCCTCCCCGCCCCGCCGCAGCTCGGCCCCAGCCCCGCCTGCTGCCCCGGCAGCGCCATCCGGGCCGGGGCTCTGGAGCCCCGCCTGCCCTCGGCGCCGCTGCCGCCCTCTCGCAGCCGTGTCCTTGGGCGTCAGGATGCGGCGAGGGCCCGGCCTGAGCCCTGCAGGGGAAGGCGCTGCTGTGGCCGCAGGGCTGGCAGCGCCGCTGCGGGGCAGCTGTGCGGCTGGGGCCGTGACAGGCTCTGTGTTGGCAGGGATGGCCGGGCGGTTCCTGAGAGAGCAGCAGCGAGAGTTGCAGCTCATGTGCAGGGGTGAGTGAGGCCAGCGGGCTGTCAGCGGGGGCTGGCGCTGGCAGCTGCGTTCCCTGCCCCGGCTGGGAGGGCTCTGCTCCCTGCGCGCACGAGGGGCGGCGTGGGCAGAGCACAGAGACCTTCCAGGGGCCTGCGGGAGGGACATTCGTGGCCAGCGCCTTCCAGCTGATCCTTGCTGTCTCCTGCTTCCTCCAGGCTATGGCAAGAGCTGCCGTGTGGGAGGGATGGGGCAGGAGGGTCTCCCCAGGTCCCTGCAGATGCAGGCTCTGACTGTGGCTCTGTTCCTCTCTCTTCCAGCCCTTCAGGACATGACAGATGACACCAGCCCTGCCATCTCATGCCTGGCTCTTCAGACTCTGTACATCACCAGAGTTGTACAGAGCATTCCCTCCTCCCGACTCCAGCAGGTGCGAGATGGATTCCGCCGGCTCTGGAAGTCACGGCCTTCCCTGTGTCGCAGGGGCTGGTTGTCCTGTGTGAGCACTGTGGAGAACTGATCTGGGAGGCTGCGTCTGCTGGGGCCACCTGAGCCTGCAGGGAACACCTCTGCACTTCAAGGACTTTATTTCACCCCACTGTAGGATTAGTAAATTGCTGTTGTCATACACAGAGGTCCAGGAGCTTTCTTTTGGTGCCCAGAGTCTTCAGGCCCATGGGGAAGAGGCCAAAAAGGGTGCTTGTGCTTGGCAAGTGGGCCAAGCGTGCGGAGTGGAAGGGAAAGTGGCCAAAAGGCCCTTGGCCTTTGGTGTTTCTGTGGAAGCCTTAAGGCTTCTGACAGAGCGGGCGGGCAGAGGCCGGAGCTGCGGCGGGGATCCCTGAGAGACCGGTCCCTGGAGATGGCCAGCACCCCTCTGCCAGCCTGGAAGCGCCATCTGTGTCCTGCCCGTGTGTTGCTGGCTGGATTGCTGAGGGCTCTGAGGTGCCTCTTGATGCGGCTCCTCTGGAGCTCCTTCAGCAGCCAGGCAGGCCTGGGGGAGGCGTGGAGGGCACGGGACAGTGGGAGGCCATGAAGGGCTGCGGTGCTGCCAAGGCCTGCCCGGAGAAGGCAGTGGGAAGGCGTGAGGGGGATGCGTGTGGCGCTGGGTGGCGGGAGGCTGTGATGGGCCAGGAGGACTTGTGTGGATGGGTTGGTGGGAAGCCCTGAGGAACTGGGTGGCAGAGGCCATAAGCAGCCCCCAGACAGCCACCTTCTTCCTGCCAGCCGGCTGCTCTGGCGCTTCCCCGACGCGTCTCTGCTGCCTGTGGCAGAAGCCCTCGAGGCCTGGCCTCAGCAGGACGGTGGGGACAGCCCCGAGGTGCCCAGGCTGCTTTGGCCAGGGATAAGGAGGGACAAGGAGGGACAAGGAGGCCCTGCTGGAGCACGGCCACTGGCTGCTGCCGGCAAGGAGCAGTGGGAAGTGGCATCGCTGGCGATCAGCCCAGGTCCCCAGAGCTGTCCAGGCCACTGTGCTGTGTGGCCAAGACTCCCCTGACACTGAGCTCGGGACCCACAGAGTTGCTGCCACCATGGCAAGAACGATGTCTCCTGGAGCTGGCCTGTGGAGCTGCTGCTGTCAACGTGGCTCTGGACACCAGAGAAAAATGAGCAGAGTGTGCACAGGAACAGCAGCACCCAGAAGGCTTGTACCTCCTCAGGAAGACATGCACACCAGACAGGATGCCAAAAGAGGGGATGCTGTGTGCACAATTTTTCGTGGCTTGGCAAAGGGTTTAAGGGAAAGTGGTCACCATGGTTTTCTCTTGCCTTGCCAGAATCACAGCAACGCTTGGCAGCTTCAGCTGCAGCCTGTCCCCCTGACTGACCTCAGCGGCTCTGCTCGAGGGCACACTCGCCTTCCAGAGTCGGCTGTTGCAAGGCAGCAGCTTTGGTGCCATCGTTAGAGACTCTGATGGGACACGAGCCCTTAGCTGCAGCTGCTGACACTCTCCTCCATTGTTATAGTTTTGCCAATTTAAATATACTAATTTTTCTGCTGTGAGACAGAACCAGGAGCAAAAGAGCAAGGCAGGCCTAAAACTTAAAAAGGGTATGAAAAACTTTATTAACTACACAAAGAAAGAGAAAGAAAAGCAAATTCAGAATAAGATCTCTAGAGCACTCCTTCCTTCCCTCTCCCAACCTTCATAACAACAAAACAAACATACAAAAAACTACTTCAGCCAGTTCCCAAGGTAAATAGTCCTTTTCAGTTCACTTTGGAGAGAGAAGTTTCCTCTTGTCAGGCCATAGTGACTTCACCACAAGAAGGGAAAAAACCAGTCCTCTCATGGCTTCACTTTCACGATTTACATCTGCCTGGGAAAAAACTTGCAAAGTCGTGAAGTTCCTCCCATCTTCACAGCTTTCCCAAAGCTGTGCTTATGGGCCATACTCACGGGGTATTTACTTTTAAGAATTAACTGTTCCAAACCAAACATTTTCTTCATCACTCTTTCTCTCTGTTCATGCTCCATCTCCAGAAAAAGAGATCCCCTTTTCTCCTCGGGGCGAAGGATTCTCAACACAGATGCCTTTGATTAACAATCTACCAAATGGAACATCTCCAACCTCCCCGTGTCTTTCTCCATGGTTTACAGGAATATTCAGTACATCAGTTCATCCCTACAATCTTACAAAAGGATTTTCAGCCATCTTCAAAGCATCTCCTCATTCTCCTTCCATCTAAAGAAACTTAGCTCTTGCTTCACCGACTTTGGAGCATCTCCTTTCCCCCTCTCATATTCAAAGGAAAGCCGGAGGTCTGCAAAATCTTACCTGAGCACTAAAGAGTTAAAGTTTCACCCAGAAGTCACGGCGCTGGGTGTGGGGGCGGCTGAGATGTTAATCAGCTTTTCTGGAGCTTGCTGCAGCCCCGCACTGCCCATGGCCACCCCTGCTTCCAGACAGGGCCCGGCTGCCTCCCCCAGGCCGTGCGGGGGCTGGGCGGGCTCGGCCCCTCCAAAGCTGCTCCGAGCCAGCAGCAGGAGCCGGGCCCCCCCAGAGCCGCGGGCTCGTAGGGGAGGAAGCCGGGCTAAGGTCTCATCAATGAGCCTTTCCTCCCCCCGGCCATCGGGTTCCCTGGTTTGCAAACGGGGCCCAGCGGCCTCCCGAGCTCCCCCCACATGGGAGGGAGCCCGGGCTGGGCCGTTGTTACCTGCTCAGCCACCGGAAATAAAAGAGAGTTTTTTCCCGGGTTACCGCCTTCAAAATGTGTGCTCACCGAGCGAACTAACTTTCTCCAATTGGTTGTTCAGGCTGTCAATAACCAAACCAGCCTCCAATTGGTCCCATCAACTCCCAGAGGGAGTTCTCACACAGAGAATTTCTCTCTTGAGTTTCTTCTCCCCAGGTGTAACTAGCACAGAAGTTGATATTAGGGAAGATCCTGGTGCTTTCCACCAGTTTTAGAGGGTCATAAACGCTTTGGGGGATTTCCCGGTTAGTTTATGGGCAGATGTGACCCCTTTTTTGGGAGAATCCTGATGGTTTCCGCCAATTTTGGGGGTTCTAAACGCCTTGTGGTGGACTCAGTTCCGTGGGTTCTGGTGCCGCCCGCCCACGCTCCCAACTGGTCCGGACTGGTGCTCCCAGTGCCGCGTGGGGCGGGGCCGCGGGGACCCCCCCAGGGCACAGCGCGGCTGCTTTGGGGCTGGCGGCACCGCCCGGCGCTGGGCATGGGGCGTGTCGGGGGAGCTGGGGCCCTACTGGTGCTACTGGTGCTGCTGGGAGCTCACCTGTCTGGGGGCCAGCGGGACTCGGGTGAACGTGTGTGCTCCCCCCGGGGACCCCCAGCCCGGTGTCACTCTACCCCCGAACAGCTGCTCCCAGTATTCCCAATAAAGCTTCCCAGTTTGCCTGGTCCTTTTTATTGGGGGCCAGTGGGGAAGGACTTGGAGGGACCCCGCAGGGGGAGCCATGATGGGGGGGGTCGCAGAACTGGCCCCAGCATGGATCAGGAATGGGGACCCCCAGGAATGGTGGTGTCCCCCCATTCTCACCCTACTCTGGGGGACCTTGGGGGGACCCTGAACCCCAACACGACACCGTGCCAAACCCAAAGGTGCCAGGACCCCAATAAACAAACAGGGGAATTTGGGGAGGGGGTGCATGGGGGGGTGCCCAGGCTGGCCCAAGAGCCCAGCGCTGCCCCAGCCCGACCTGCCCTGGCTCCATCCCAGCTCCTACCACAGGATGTGATGGTGTTGGGAAAACAGGGGGGGTGAAGGGTGGGTGCTGGGCCCAGGGGGAGCAAGAAAAGGGATGGAGGGGGGCTCAGGAAGGACTGGGAGAAGGACTGGAGAGGAGGCAGGACTAGAAAGGAGGAGGAGTGGGACATCTCTCAGTGCAATTTGGTGGTCCCAGGGCCCTGACCAATTCTTTAGGGGTACCAGCCACCTCTTTTCCCATGCTCTTCCAGCCCTTTTCCACTGTCCCCCACTCAACCACCCCGACCTCATGCTTCTTTTTGAGGTTTCCAGGCCCCTCCTGCTATCTCTGGGAGTCCCATTCCCCTTTCCTTCAATTCAGGCACCTCTTGAAATCTTCTTTCTGGTGGAATCCCAAAGTATTGCGATTTACAGTGTGCAGTTTTGGAGAAGGACAGCTGTGTCTGGCTTTCCTCTCCCTGTTGTGGCCTCTCACCTGCCCCTGACACCCTGGGGGTGCTGGGATTTCCCTGCTGGGGCCAAGGACGTTCATTCCCTTCCAGGAGCCCAATGCCCGGCTGGGGCTCCAGGGCAGGGGGTCCTTGAGCAGCTGCCCCAGAACCTCCGCCAGGGTCTCCCAGCGCAGCCGGAGCCGCTCGGCCTGGGGTCCCCAAAGGCCTCAGCGAGCCCCAAGTCCCTGCCAGGAACCCTCAACTCCCTCCAAGCCAGCATCCCCCACAGCCCCTGCAAGTTCCCCCCATGGCACCGGCCGTGGCCGTGTCCCCACATGTCACTGGCCATGTCCCACCATGTCCTCACCCATGGCTGTGTCCCCACCATGTTTCCATCCCTGTCACTGTCCCCCACATCTCCATCCACGCCCGTGTCCCCCCATGTCCCCAGGAATGGCCACGTCCCTCTCCATGTCCATGTGTCCCCATGTCACTCTCCATGTCTGTGTACTACCATGTCTTTCTCCCTACCCAAGTCTCAGTTCAGTGTCTTTATTTTTATCCCAAGATTGGATGTTTTAAAGAGATGAAGAGAAATGAAAAGCAAATCCAGCCCAAAATAAAAGGATTTCTGTGTCCATGCTGGCTGTGAATCCAGCAGGGAAGGAGTGAGGAAAGAATACTTTTGGAGGTGTTTCCACCCCACTGTCTCCAAAATCTTGGTCTTTGCCCCAGTTCATCACCATTTTGCTGTGGAAAACACCCTTGGACAATCAAAAAATCAAAAATCAAAATCCTGGAATCTCTGAGGATGGAAAAGACCACCAAGACCATTCAGTATTCCTTGAAGCCACCAGAAGATAGGACTGAAAACAGAAGATTTTCTGGGGTTGAACATCAACAAATTCACTCTCCCCAAGGAATTCCCAATGTTGGTTTCCATCCCAATGGACATTCCTGTCCCTGCATTCATCCAGGGAGACAGGATGATGCAGAGCTCCCCCAGCCGGGTGTCTTCCCAACACGGATCACCAGGACCACGGATCACCAGGGCCCTGCCCAACGGGGGTCACTGGGGATCATCCAACACCGATCCTCCCATGGGGGATGGAGCTGGAGCAGAGCATGAAGCTCTTCCCACACTCGGGGCACTCACAGGGCTTCCCTTAGTGGAGCCTCCGTTGGTGTCGGGTCAAGTCGGAGCTCCTGGAGAAGCTCTTCCCACACTCAGGACACTCGTAGGGCCTCTCCCCAGTGTGGATGCGCCGGTGCCTGATGAGGTTGGAGTTCTGCTGCAAGCCCTTCCCACAGTCGGGGCAGCGGAAGGGCCTCTCCTCTGTGTGAATCTGCTCATGTACAAGGAGATTGGAGCTTCTCTGAAACCTCTTCCCACACTCAGGACACTCGTAGGGCCTCTCCCCGGTGTGGATGCGCTGGTGGTATCTCAGGTTGGAGATCTGTCCAAAGCTCTTCCCACATTCCAAGCAGGTGTAGGGCCGTTCTCCTGTGTGGATCACCTGGTGCTGCATTAGACCAGAGATGTCTCTGAAGCTCTTCCCACATTTCCCACACTCGTAGGGCTTTTCCCCAGTGTGGATCATCTGGTGCCGGATCAGATGGGAGCTGTCTCTGAATCCCTTCCCACATTCCTCACACTCATAGGGCTTCTCCCCAGTGTGGATCACCCGGTGCCGGATCAGATGGGAGCTCCACCTGAAACCCTTCCCACATTCCAAGCACTTGTGGGGCTTCTGCCTTCCAGGAGACTTCTCCACCAGCTCTGAGCTCTGCCTGGATCTCCGGCCGCCTTCCCGGCTCAGGGAGGGTCTTTCCTCCTCACAGCTCACTGGGCTGGGTTTCCAGCCCCTCCTCCTGAGGGATCCCAGGAAATTTTCCTCCTCCGCCATCTGCCCACCCCATGGGAATGAAGAATCCTGGTTTGGGGAAAAAACAAGAGGGGACTGCCTTGAGCTAGAGGTTCTTCCAACCGATGTGCAGCTGAGGAAGACACTGGGCATCCTGTGTTTGTAAGGACCTCCCAAACACCCAGACTGATCACAAAAATCCTCCAAATATCAAGACGCAGATCAAAAACTCCCAAAAAACCAAGATTCAGCCAAAACCCCCTGCAAAATATAAAGATTCAGGCCCAGCAAAAAAACAAAGCACCACGTCTTAGCCCAATAAAGCTCAGAAACAACAAGGTTCACCCCTCTGAAAATGGTGGATCCCCCTCTCCAGTCACCTGCTGAATGTGGAGGGGGGGGCCAACACACTGGGAGTGGAGGGACGCTGTAGGTTTGGAATCCTGTGCTGCTTCCCATTTCTGCTCCTCCTGTGTCTCTGCTTTTCCTCACATTCCTCTTCCTCCTACTATTCCTCCTTCTCCTGCACAATCCCACCTTCTCCTCCGATATGCATCGTTTGATCATTTTGTTCTTCAACTCTGCTTGTCCCTCCCTCCTCCTGCTGCCCCCAGGCCCAGCACCCACTGCCGGCTCCCTCTTCCCCCCAAACCCACAGCATCCCAGCGCAGGGGCAGCGATGGAGCTGGGGCAGCTCGGGCTGGGGCAGCGCTGGGCTCTCGGCCGCTCCCGCCCGCACTCGCTCCCCACTGCAGCCGCTGCCGCCACCACAGCGCGGGGGGGCCCGGCCTTGGCGCTCCCCCCCTCCCACCTCCCCAAATTCCCATCCAGGGGGGCGCTGGGGCCAGGAGACAGACAAGTGACAGATCAGGGGGGCTGGGAAGAGTCGGCAGCCAGAGAGCACTGAAAATCTCAGCAGTGACTACAGTGGCATCTTCGGGGACTGAACATGGCAGGGCACCCGTGGAGGGTACAAAGGAAAAGCCAGGAAGGGCTCCTGGCCAGAGGGATGAGAATCCCAAAATATCTCTGAAGGGTCGCTTGGGAGCATGTTGAGGGAGTTTGCACATTCTACCAGAGGTAATCAAGGACATAGAAACCCAGCAGCACAATAAGGGAAGTCCAGAAGGGATTTAGACAACAGGGGATGGAGGTTGTTGGTGTGCTGGGAAGGGATTGGGTGAAGGGGAGTGTGCAGGAATATGGTTCAGGCAAGAAGAAGCAGGAAGAATCTTATGGTAAGAAAATGGAAGATGGAAAAGAGGAGGAAAGGAAAACACTGAGGATGGGGTTGTTTTTCAGCAGGGTTTGATTCTCAGAATTTCCCAGCTGCTGCAGATCCTTTGTATCCCCGGTTGCCAGGACAGGCACACAAGGAGGTCAGGATTGCAGGGGGTTTCTCTGTGCTGGGCAGCGGCAGGAGCGGGCGCAGAGGGGCGGCACCGGGAGCACGGGCTGGGGGCCTGTGGGGAGCTGCGGGGCCGGGCCGGGGCTGTGGGGCAGCCGGGGCTCAGCGCCGGGCGCTGCCTGAGCCCAGCACCCCCCGGCAATTGCAGGCCCGGCAGTGGCCCCCGGCCCCCAGGAGGCTGCGGGACGCCCCGGCCGCTGCCCGGCCCCGTGGAGCTGCCGGCCCTGCCCGCCGGGGGGGCCGCGTTTGGACACTGCGGCAGGACAGGCACCGGCTCTGGGATACGGGCTGGCCACGGCAGCCACAGCACAAGGAGCAGCACGAAGGAACAGCTGGGAAATGGGCATTGGACATGCAAGGATCCAGATTCGCTTTTAAACATTTTCCTTGGGTCACTGCAGAAAGGAATGATTTAGCAGAAAGCTCCGCAGCTGTCAGAGGATGAGCACCCCCAGGCACTGAGGGGGCTGCAGGAGGGGCAGAAGAAGCCCCTGGAGCACTTGGTCACAAAGGCACAGCAAGGGAATGCAAGAAGGGAGGAGGAAAAGGCCAAGGGGAAGGCAAAGGCCATGGCAGAGTTTCTACAGCCCCTGAGGGATGAACCCCAGGGCCCAAGGGGGCCCCAGCACCCAGGGGCTCTCACATCCTTACACCATCTTCAACCAGGTGCCCTCCTCACACTGACACCATTCAGTCCTTGATGGCAAAGATGCTTTCTGGGGATGCCCACTTACACAGGGTGGTAAACTGGATTTTGCCTTTGAGTGGGAACAAGAGGTAGAAGGGAAAATGGAAAAGACATGGACGGTCCTTCTGCAGGGATGCAGGGAAGCACCAGCCTTATTGGGGCAAGCCTTGCAGAAAATATCACACGAATTTACCCCACCCCCAGGGATTGGGTTAATGCAGGATGTGGATGACTTGCTGCAATCAGGAGGACAAGAAGTGGTAGAAGAAGCCTCTGTGAAATGGCTGAATGTTCAGGCTAAAAAGCATCTTTGATTATTTGAAAATACAGCGCAAATGGTGGAGAAAAAAGTAAAATATTTCGGACATATTTTGACTCAAGGTTTGTGGTGTATTAACCCAGGGAGGGACCAGGGAATCTCAGAAGCAATATTACCCAGCACTAAAATGGAACTGGGACAATTCTGAGGATTAACAGGGATTTGCAGAACCTGCACTGAGGATTCTCTGTTCCAGCCCGAATATTGTACGACTTTTTAACCCCAGACAGCCCTAGTATTATGGTATGGACATAAGAAAAAGAACAAAACTTGAGAAAATGAAAAAACAAAGTGATTGACGCCACAGCCATGGCTCTACCAGAGTCAGAAAAGAAATTGGAATGGGATGTGGATGTTAAATAGGGCCATGCCAAAGGAATTTGGAATTCCCGGCTGCAGGAGCAGCATGGGAGGGCACCACTGACCCTGCACTGAAGGCAACGCAGCAGCAGCCAGGGCTCCACATCGGGCCAAGCCCCTGGGCCTGCCCACAGATCCTCTGCTGAAATCCTCTGCCTGGGCACCCTCCTTTGGCATCTCCACACACTGGGGCCAATCCTTGCTGCCACTGCTGGAGCTTCGCTGCTTTCTGTGCCTGCACTGCCACAGCTGCTGGGGAAGACAACGGCACAATTCCACTCTGCCCCTCAGTTACACTCACACACTGGGCTGCCGGGGATTCCATGGTCGGAAAATATACCGAGTGTAATTTTAAAAATCTATTTCTATACTCAGGCTTCATGTGCTTTGCATTGGGGAAACGAATTTGAAAGAGATTTCTAAGGAATGTTCCTCCACTCAACAGAGAGGAGTTTAACATCTCAATAGACTGGGAATAGCCCAAAAGATACTCACAAAGATAACGACCATTAAGGCCATCAGCAAACATCAAGGAACACCCACCCCAGACACTGCCCCTGGCATAGTTGGAGATGCCTGGTCTGCAAAAGGCTGAGAAGGAAATCCAGGAGTGCGGACTTAATTAATATAGAGGGGAAGAAATTTGGGTCCGATAGGAAATTAAATAGTAACAACTACACAACTTGGAAGCAATGAACATTAAACCAATGGATTTCTATGGGTTCAAACTGTAAAAAGGGAAAATCTAGTAAAACTCACGTGTCATGGAATGATTTTCTCTGCACACCCGGGCTATTTGTGGATGAAATGATTTCTGCTACACATCCTGGCCAGAATCAAGCAATTCCTTGATTCTCTAACAGTAGAAAGGCTGTTGAAGAGTTTTAGTTCTTCCCGCAGTTTTGGTGACAAGACTACACCATTAGAAGGTTTTTTCTTAATAATCCTACTTTTATAAGATTCATTCCAGGCAGAGTCAGGAGAGCAGCTTTAGAAATGCAAATTAACTCTGCTGAAGAAATGTATGGACAATTTACCAAACTATTCTTGCCTGGGGGAGGAATTTTGCAGATTTCCTCTGTCCCCCACTCCAAGCTCTGCCTGCCTGCACAGATGGAATTTGCACAACTAAAGGCAGAGCCCATAGTGAGGATATCTGACTGCAACAGAAATTGGTTAAGCTGCAAAGGGAAACAGCAAACGCAGAATGTTGGGAAGACTTCATGAAAAAAAGCGGGGGGGAAATCATCCCTCTCCTCACTCCAACCTGTGCTGTCACTGTCCAGGTTATATAGGGTGTATTGGGGCACTGGGGTGTTTTTGCAGCCACAAGTTCAGGGAAATGAGTTGGAAATTCGAGTATGTGGCGATTTAATTAGAAATGCAAACTAACACTGCTAGGGCAATGTGTGCAAGATGTACCAAACTCTTCTAGCCTGGGGGAGGAATTGGGCTGATTCCATCTGCCCCTCACCCCAAGCTCTGCCTGCTTGCACAGATGGAATTTGCACAACTAAAGGCAGAGCCCATAGTGAGGATATCTGACTGCAACAGAAATTGGTTAAGCTGCAAAGGGAAACAGCAAACGGAGAATTTTGTGCAACCTTCATGAAAAATAGAGGGGGGGGGGGAGTATCATCCCTCTCTCCAGAGCACTGGGGTGTTTTTGCTAATCCAGAGAAACCAGTTGGGGATCCAAGTATTTGATGATTTCATAAGATTAACGTGGTCAATGGATGCAGCCCTGGCTGCAGGGAGCACCCCAAAACTGGAAAAAAGATGAACAGACACCAGAACAGATCCTACACCACCTGGACCAGCCCCAGGTAGCCCTAACGAATTCATATCAGGAGACAGAGAAGTCATTTATCATTTCAATGGCATAGTTAGATTACACAATGTCCTCGAAATAACACCCAACCAGACAGCTCCAGCTCCTCACCTTCTTCCCGACCAATCCACTCAGATGAGGAATGCAACGTTTCCCGATGGAATGGAATCAGATGATCTATTAACAGAAAGTGGAGAAGTTTGTGGAAAATTAAATGACTCAAACTTCTGTTTGCAAACAGATCACAAAGGAAAAGTGGTGAAACAGATAACAAAGGAAGTGAGAAAGTAGCTCATATTCCGGTCAAATGTGGAAAGGAAGGGAATGGGACACGTTTTCGTGGTTTCCTGGCAGACCATGGGTGAAACGAATGCTGCTCCTCCTCTGACGTGCTGCAGAAATTCTCATCTTTTTACCATGCACGACACCTTGCGTCAAACAGGATGCAGGAAAAGAGATTGAGTCGATGGAAATTAAAAGTTAGTAAAGGCAATTCTTGAGAAAATGAGAGAAGGAGGGATTGAAAGCAGTAAGATTAATATCGTAGTAGGAGTGCATATTAGGAGGGACATGCTGTAGGTGGATCGGGAAGTCTGAACCTTCCAAGTACCTCAGCCAGTAGGGAAGTGGAGAGGGAGGTGCAGAAGGGAAAATGAGGATAAAAAGGAGGCGGCGCTTTAGAGACCGCATGGCAAATGCCGCATGGCGTCTCCCTTTGTTCATCAATAAAGTCACTTTTACAGGACTCCTCTGTCTCCTGCGGGCACACAAACCTCTGGCCACGGGAATTTTCCCGCACAGCCCCGGGCACAGGGCAGACACCTCTGTGCCACCCACAGCAACCGGGACGAGCCAGCGCTGCTCCGGCACCGGCTCCTGCCGAGGCCCCAGCGGGAAGGAGACCGCGGGCAGCCGCTCCCGCAGCGCCCTCAGCCCAGCGCCAACACGGGCCGGCACCGGCACAACCAACCCGCCAGAGCCCCCTGCCGCCCCCGAGGCCCGCAGCGAGCCCCGAGCCCCCGCACAACCGAGCGCGGCTCCCACCTGCGCTGGGGCCG
This sequence comes from Sturnus vulgaris, assembly GCF_052056855.1. Classification (NCBI taxonomy): domain Eukaryota; kingdom Metazoa; phylum Chordata; class Aves; order Passeriformes; family Sturnidae; genus Sturnus; species Sturnus vulgaris. The sequence continues at coordinate 8,757,227 of NW_028276185.1, read as the reverse complement.
CCTCCGAGCTCCGCCGCCGCCTCCCCGGGCTCCGGCCGCTGCCGCCGCTGCCGGGCCCGCACAGACGCTGCCACAATGGCGCCGTTGCTGCTCTGCCCAATCAGCGCGCGAGCACCACGAGTGACATTGGCACAATCAGCCAATGGCAGCGAGGGCCGAGCTCTGCACACGGCCCAGCCTCGGCCCGCGCTCTCAGGGCCCCCCGGGCTGTGGGAGGGCAAAGGCGGAGATGAGGAACAGCCCTGGAACGGGCCCGGGCCCGAGCCGCCATTGGCCTGGAAACACAAACAAAGTTCTCCGCAGCTCCCGGCACGCCTTTCCCAGCCCTGCGTGTTCGCTGCCTCCGGCTCAGCGCGCAGCCTTGGAGCCTCAGTGCCGCTACCCCTAATTAGGAGCGTCTGTGCATGGCTTTAATTTTCCCCAAAAAGGGAAAACTGCCCCACAAGCCCTGTGGATGAGTGGGAGAGGGGAGAGATTTCTGTCAGAAAACTCCAAAAACTCAGAGCAGGATAATAATGAGAGGTAAATGAAGACCCTTCAAACCAGCTTTCCACACGTCTTCCTCCTTCCAACTGCACCTCCTACCCCGGCAGTGCAGGGTTGGATAAACGACTCTGACTTTGTAAAATTTTAAAGGTTTATTAAATCTTACCAAAAAAAATACACCAAAAGACTAAATAAAGAGAAAAATCAGCGCTGGGAGCACAGGACTAAAGCAGCAGACCCGGGTGTGATTTGGGGGCCCGGGGGCTCCCCGAGCCGCCCCCGCCCCCCCCCGATCTCGGCCAACGGGTGCGAGCGGCGCGGCCCCGCTGCTGAGCACTGACCCCGCCCCGGGGGCCGCCGGGACCCCCCCGGAAAAACCCGCACCTGCACCCCCCCTTCAGTCCCTCCGACCTTCCCAGTCCTGGGGGAAAAGGGGGAAAGGGGAGGACCTGGGGCGGGATCACCCGGAGACCCCCGGGGTGAGGAGCAGGAAGGGGGAGGGGGGGATTGGGCTCGCTCTGAGTGGGGGGTCCCGCGCGAGGATTTGGGGGGGGGTTCGCTCGAGGAATTTTGGGGGTCCTCGTGCGACGGATCCTCGTGCATAGGGCTCCTCTCGTGCCACCGTCTCCTCGTGTCACCCAGACCAGTTTGGGGGGCTCTTTGTGTCATCCAGAGGAATCTGGGGGATCCTAGTGTCACTGAGAGCCCCACGAGTGTCACCAAGAGCTCCTCGAGTGTCACCAGGAGGAACGGGGGGTTCCTCGTGTCACCGAGAGCTCCGCGAGTGACACTGAGAGCCCTGTGTCACCAAGAGCCCCTCAAGTGCCCCCAACTCCTTGTGCCATCAGGAGTCCCTGGAGTGCCACCAGTTCGTCGTATCACCGAGAGCCCCTCCTGCCACCAGGACCTCGTGCCAGAGAATTTGGGGAGAGTCTCTGTGCTACCCGGAGCCCCTGAGTGTCACCAGCCCCGTGCCACGGTCCCCAGTGTCACCGCGGTCTCTCTCTGTGTCACACACCAGGAACCGACCCCCCCTCCGAGCACCAGGACCCCCGAATTTAACCGTCCTCGTGCACCGGGACCCCCTCAGGACCCTCGAGTTTCCTCTCTCCCCTCCTCGTGCACCGGCATCACCGGACCGCCCCCCCCTTTCCCGAGGAATCGCCGGAGACCCCCTCCATCAATCACCGGGCACCGGGACCACCAGAGGACCTCCACCATCAATCAGCACCGTCACCGTGCACAGGGACTCCCCCCCACCATCAAGCAGTGACACCCCCTCATCGTGCACCGGGACCGCCGGACCCCCCCTCAAACATCGCCAGCCTCGGGCACCGAGATCACCGGAGACCCCTCCATGAGTCACCGGGACCCCCCCGTCATGCACCAGGACCACCGGAGACCTCCCCAGGAATCACCGGACACCCCCTCACGAATCACCGGGCACCGGGACGCCCCCTCGGGCACCGGGACTGGACCCCCCCCTCGTGTACCGACCACCCTCCGGTGCACAGGGCTCAGACCCCCCTTTGTGCCCCCCCAGCCCCTCGCCCTCGCATTGGGCCCCCCCGGGGCCGAGGCAGAGCCCTCCCTGAGGGACACCCCTCATCCCCGGCCTGCAGCCGCCCATGGAGCCGCTGACCACAACTCCCTGCCTGCGTCCATCCGGCCAATTCCTCTGGCCCCGCACAGCCCAGCCTGCAAAGCCAGCACCTGCTGGGCACCTGCTCCATGCCACTTCCAGGGGCTTGGGCTGCTGAAGGGCTGCTGGGCTGGGCCCTTTGTGACACAGGGCCGTTCTATCGGGTTCCTGGGTGCTGTTGGCCATTCTGTTGTCCTGGTGACATGGCACAGCCCCGCCCTGCAGGGGTATATACGGGGCACAGGGCCCTGCGCTGCCCAGGGCCAGGAGTGCCACTGGCTCAGGAGGAAGCAGCTCCTGGGACCTCTGTGCTCCAGACGACGTTACACGTGGAGGAGGAAAAGGTGAACCCTGTTATAAATGAGAGACAAAAGTCTCGATATTCAGCAAAATTTAGATTGCTTTATTTGATATAGAAAGAGCAAGCAGCGCTGGGGAACGTGAGGGGTCACCGCCCACTCCATGCTCCACCGAACCTCGGTTTGCAGCCTCTTCTTATACTGTGGGTTCTCGTTGTACAGAAATTCACAAAGCCTTTGGATGATAATCAGTCACAGATAGCCATCCGGTCCTTCTAGATAACCAGCAGAGAAGTTCTGGGAGTCTGGTCCTTGAAATAGGCAGTATTGATTAGACAAAGGCAGGAAGGGCTTTTTGGGAAGTCTGAGTTTGCAAGCTGGTAGTCGATACAACTTATTTGAAAAACATAACATAACATAACATAACATATTATAATGTAAGATAATACAACATAATATAACATAACAAGGTGATTTTAAACAGAATTATTTTATCATATAATTTCCTTTATCTAGTGTCCATGCTTCATTTCAGAGCTTAGTATTCTGGTTTATACAAACCCCAATGCTTTTGTGATTAACACGAATCTTTTATCAACTATCACACCAGTCAGATCCAAAACAGTGGGAACATTCTGACAAGTCTCCGAGAAAATCCTAATGTATTTAACACTAATGCTCCGAAGAAGATCAGATCTTAATCTGTAAACACATTCCTGGTAGTCAGAGGCCATCTCACTAGTAGAGGGGAGAAGCTTCCTGCAGATGCAAGAGCCTCCTTGGTTTCATGTGAATCTTTCCCGCTGCAAAGCGTGGGGGGTTTCCCACTGGAACAGGGACAGCGTTCTGGGAACTGACTGTAGGCTGAACACAAGTGGCTCCAGGACACTTCCTGCTGGGACACTTGCCTCTGGGAACAGCTTCTTGGAGTCAGATGGGCTCCCCTTTTTACTTCCAGGCATTTTCTGCCCATCTGCATCCTCAGGGATGAGGCTGTTTGTCTCATAGCCGTGGCTCTGAGGGAGCAGGGACGCCTGTCCAAAGGGCTGCCTCCCTCTGCACTCTGGCAGCTCTCACCCAGGCTCTGGCAGGGGTGAAGGCTCTTGCAGAAATATCCCAAGGCTGGAGATCTTCCTCACCCTGCTCCTCCACTGCTGATACCACAGAGTTCCCTGCACATAGGAACATCACCTTTTCTTCTGGAGGAACCTTTTCAGCACAACACCAAGGGTCTTCTCCTGCGGCACCACCACAGCATCCTTAAAGCTGTGGACAAGAAAGTGACAGTTCCTGGAAACTGCTGCTGTGTGTCTGGCTGCAGGAAACCCCTTCTGGAATGCCATTGGTCTCTATTTTTTGCTTTCTGGATTTTCCTGGCCAATCTGCATTGATTGCCAGCGAAAATCGCGAGGGTGCGGCGTGAGCAGCGGCCGAAAGCGCTGAGCGGGGCCATCAAACCCAGCCCAGCAACTCCCGGCGTTCGCCAGCCCAGAGGTGGCGCGGACAGCGCGGCCGAGGGTGGAGAACCAGCCCGGCTGTGCGGGAGGGCTCTCACGTGGGAATGTGGTTCTCTAAGAAGGCCATAACTAAATGCTTGCATGGGGGTTTTGGCTTCTGGAGCAGTGGGGTAGGGCTGTTGTTGGTTCCTACCCCTCCATCCCAGGATGATGCAAGGGGTGAGGGATGCCATGTGTGCTGTGCACTGGCAGTGATCCTCAAGAAATCCTTCTAATCCTCTCCTTCGAGCTAGTCAAGCTCCCGGAAATGACAGGACAGAAAAAGAAAAAAAAAAGCTCAGCTTTGTGCCCTCCTGCCCTTGTGGGGTGAGGGACAGGAGGCAGAGGTCCAGCTTGGTCTCTCTCTGACCTTTCCTTTGAGACAACACTGTCTGCTCCCACCACAAAGGCACAGAGGGTGCTCTTTGCCCCCACCAGTGGGAAGTGGCTCTGCTGAGCCCACTGAGAGTGCTGGAAGATGAGTCTGTGAACGAAACAGTTGAATATTGCCTAGAGGGGGGTAGCAGGCAGTAGATGTGCCACCATTCTCTTTCCAGGACCCCACGGGGAGTACTAGAACAGAGGTCTGTGAGGCTGAGAGGTTGAATATTGCCTGGGAGGGTGGCAAGCACTGGATGTGACTCGTCTCATGTGGGCACTGGCCTGGCCTTTCCTGTTTGTGCAGAACAAGCTCACTGTTCACCACGGGTGTTCTGTTTCCAGCACAGATTCTCTGCGTGTTGTTTGCACTGGGAAGGAGATTTCTAGGTTGCCTTTTGTTTCTTCATTAAAGGCGAATGATGGTGGGCAGAGCTCTGCAGAGAGTGAGATGAAGAAAGGAAAAGGGTTGGTTGCCCCTAAGAACATGAGAGGAGAGGAACAGTCCCCTTGTCCCCCCCCCCGAGCCTCGCCAGAGTGAAATAACTAAGAAATTGTCCCCAAAGACCGGGTTTTGTGAAGCCTTGTGCTGCCTGCAGGAATGCGGGACCTGTCTTCGAGTATGTGTGTGGGGGAGGGTTGGGGAAGTAAGAAGAACTTCTAGTGACATATTTTAACTAATTGTAGGCATGAACTGTGCCACAGTGTCCCACCCATACTCCCCTCTCCTGTCCCCATCCCCACCGTGTCATGATCCCACAGAGAGACCCACAGGGGGGTCGGGGCCAGGAGGGCTCTAGAAAAGTGCAGTGCACACGTGTGCCAGTGTGCAGAGCTCTGTGTGCACACACAGACACCGAAGTGCACACGTGTGTCAGTGTGCACAGCTGCACACACGGATATTTTCTAGCGTGTCCAGATGTAAGAGTGCCCGTCCCGCTTTGCACAGTGTCCATGTGTGCGGGTGTGCACAGCACTGTTCACATCTGTGCACTGCTGTGTACACGTGTGTGGAGTCTGTGCACAGCTCTGTGCTTGTAGGTGTGCACAGCTCCGCAAGGGTGAGCACGGCTCTGTGTGGGACATCCGTGTGTCAATGACACTGCACGTATTCGTGTGCACGAGCTCTCTAAGGACAACAGGTCTTGTGCTTGTGGGCAGGTGAGCATTAGTGGAGACTGTGCCTAGGTGGGTGTGTGTCTGTGTGTCTGTGTGTCTGTGTGTGTCTGTGTGTCTGTGTGTGCCCGTCTGTAAGAGCCAAAACGAGCTATGTGGGGCTCCAGACGGCTCTTTAAAATGCTGTTTTTTGTATCCAGATGATACCGCAATTCACAGGTCGTGGAGCCTTTTCAGCCACAGCTGTAGGTTCGTCTGAAGCTTCTCTAGTTCTGGTTACAGTGCATTCTATACTTTCCATTACAGAGCATCCTTTACTGTTACCTATAGCCTATCCTTACTACTAACATAACCATATTCATGTTACTATTGTCCAATCACCAAAGGTTAGTATGACACACTTTAAGCTAGAAGTACTTTTTCAGTTTTCTTGCACTGGAAAATTCTGAGATCTTTTCTCTACTTGCCACACCAGCTTTCTTGTTTGTCTGTGAAAATCTTTTTGCTTGTTAAGAACATCTTTTGTTTGAGATGGATTTATCCTTTGCTCTAAGTCACACAAGCCCCGTCCGCCTCGCTCGCTCTTTGTCTCCTGGTGGCGGCGGCCCCGGGGCCGGGCTCTCCCCGGATCTGCCCAATCAGCGCGCGAATTCGAGGAGTGACAGCGGAACCAGCCAATCGCCGCGAGGGGCGGGCTCGGCACGCGGCACGGACTCTGCTCCCTTTGCCCGAGCTCCGCCATTTCTCGGAAACCTCGCCTGAGGAGCGGGCAGGAGGCCAAGGAACCGCTGCTGCCCTGAACCGCCGGGAGCTCGGGGTGAGCGGGAGCTGAGGGCGCTGGGAGCTGGGGGTGAGTCCGGGATGGAGCCCAGACCCACCTGCAGCCTCGGCAGGAGCCGATGCCGGAGCAGCGCTGGCTCGTCCCGGTTCCTGTGGGTAGCACAGAGGTAGCTGCCCTGGGGAAGGGGGGTGGAAGGGGAAATCCCTCTACGGGATAATTCACGTGGCGAGAGGTTTGTGTGCACAAAAGAGACAGAGGAGTCCTGTAAAAGTCACTTTATTCATGAACAAGGGGAGAGGCCATGCGGCATTTGTAATGCGGTCTCTAAAACGCAGCCGCCTTTTTATCCTCATTTTCCAGGCCGGATCTCCCTCTCCCTTTCCCCACTGCCTGAGGTACTTGGAAGGTTCAGACTTCGCGATCCGCCTACTTCATGCCCTCGTTAATATGCACCCCTCCTTTTGTATAACATCCGGTATTCCCGGCTCTGTTAAGTGTTTCTCCTTCTCGAAGTTCAGGAATTGAGAAGGATCTTGGTTGAGCAGCTGTCCGTGCCAATTAGTTTTCTGAAACTGATGGTTTGTCTTGTTACTTCCTTTTGTACAAATTCCTGGCCCTGTCTCCGGGCACATTCATCTTACTCTGTTCAAACCCTCTTCTCATTTTCTCAATAATTATCTTCACTAACTTTATTACCATTGACTTAGTCTCTTTTCCTGGATCCTCTTTGATTTTGGGATTATTCTCAGTGACCTCATTCCCTGTCCTTTTGTAGCCGTTTCTGGATCAGGAGGCCTGGCTGCCACCTGCGTCCCCTTGCTCACCTGCTGAATGAGCTGCACTCAGTGCATGGTAAAAAGCTGAGAGTTGCTGCAGCACATCAGAGGAGGAACAGCATTCGTTTAACCCATGGTCTGCCAGGGAACCACGAAAACGTGTCCCATTCCCATCCTTTCTACATTTGGATTGGAATATGAGCTATTTTCTTCTTTCCTTTGTTATCTGTTTCACCACTTTTCGGTTATCATCTGTTTGCAAATAGCAGTTTCAATCATTTAATTTTCCACAAACTCCTCTCCTCCTTTTAATAGATAATCTGATTCTATCCCATGGTGAAATGTCTCATTGTTCATTTCCTTGGATTGGTGGGCAGTAAAGTCAGGAGCTGGAGCTGTCTGGTTGGTTATTATTTCGAGGACAGTTTTTAACCTAATTATGCCACTCAAATTATGATTATGATTTTTTGTCTCCTGATACGAAATCATTAGGGCTTCCAGGGGCTGGTCCATGGTGTTGTAGGATTTGTTCTGGTGGCCGTTCATCTTTTTCCCATTTTTGGGTGCTCCCTCCAGCCAGGGCTGCATCAATTGACCACTTTTCTCTAAATAATCATCAAATACTTGGATTCCCAACTGATTTCTCTGAACAGTGACAGCACATGTTGGACTGGGCAGAGGGATTATTCCCCCCTCCCACATTTTTCATGAAGTTTTCACAACGTTTTCCTTTGCTGTTTCCCTTTGCAGCTTAACCAGTTTCTGTTGCAGTCAGATATCCTCACTATGGGCTCTGCCTTTAGTTGTGCAAATTCCATCTGTGCAAGCAGGCAGAGCTTGGGGTGAGGGGCAGAGGAAATCAGCGAAATTCCTCTCCCAGGGAACAAGACCCTGGTACATTGTGCACACTTTGCCCTATCAGTGTTAATTTGCATTTCTAAAGCTCCTATCCTGGCTGTGCCTGGATCCAATGCTTCTATTCCAGAGCAGTCATTGGGTGATCCACAAGTGCACCCCCACAATCTGCATTATTTTTTGCCATTTTTTTTTCCTTTTTAACAATATTTCTTAAATGTTTATGCATTGAAGCATCACCTTTAAAGCTTTTCTGGTATTGCAAAATCCACCCTAAACGTGAACATGGAAAAACCCATATGGAAATGTTGCCATCATTAAGAGCCATTCAAAAATATACACAAAAATTTCCAATGCAATCAAGATTTTCCTACTTCTTCTCCAAGGAGTAAAAATTGCTTGTCACATCCTTGGCCCAAACCTAACTGACAACACAAAAGTAGGATTATTCTCCACTAGATGGAGAATTACCAGGGTAAAAAATTTCACACACCAATTCCAAGGGAGATAATGGAATATCTGCCCTGGATCTGGCACTTTTTCTGGCCAAAGCCAATGGCAAAAGCCATAGCCATGGCATCTTGGCTTCTATCACCAGCTTCCAAAGGTGTTTCTTTATTTCCTGTTTGTTCTTTCAACCTGACCTGAGCTCTGGGGGTGCAAGGGCTTGTGAAGGTCCCATTGTATTCCTAAAGCAGCCATGGATGCACGTGGGAGGAGCAGGTGGGATTGTGCAGGAGAAAGAGGAATAATAGGAGGAAGAGTAGGGACACAGGAGTAGGAAGAGAAGAAACAGGAAGGAGCACAAGGTTCCCCCCTCCCTGTATCTGCAGCCTCTCCCCAGGCCTCAGGAGCATTGTCCCCATCGCATGCAGCAGGTGACCGGAGAGGGGGATCCATGATTTTCACATGGGTTAATCTTGGTATTTCTGAGCTTTATTTGGCTAAATGTTGGTGCTTTGGTTTTTTGCAGCAGTTGAATCTTTCTATTTTGGAGAGGGTTTTGGCTAAATCTTGGTGTTTGTGGGGGTTTTGATCTGCGTCATGATGTTTGGAGGATTTTTGGTTTGAATCTTGGTGTTTTGGAGGTTCTTACAGACACAAGATGCCCAATGAGTTCCTGAGTTGCACTTGGACAAGGAGGAACACCCAGCCCAACACACTCTTCTCTTGTTTTTTCCCCAAACCAGGATTTTTCATTCCCAAGGCATTGGCAGATGGAGGAGGAAAAGCCCCGGAGATCCCTCTTGAGGAGGGGCTGCAAACCCAGCCCAGGGAGCTGCGAGGAGGAAAGACCCTCCCTGAGCCAGGAAGGCGGCCGGAGATCCAGGCAGAGCTCAGAGCTGGTGGAGAAGCCTCCTGGAGGGGAGAAGCCCCACGAGTGCTCGGAATGTGGGAAGGGTTTCAGGTACAGCTCCCAGCTGATCCAGCATCAGAGGATCCACACTGGCGAAAAGCCCTATGAGTGTGGGGAATGTGGGAAGGGATTCATCAACAGCTCCAGCCTGATCCGGCACCAGAGAGTCCACACTGGGGAAAAGCCCTATGAGTGTGGGGATTGTGGGAAGAGCTTCAGGAACAGCTCCAACCTGCGCCAGCACCAGATGATCCACACTGGGGAAAAGCCTTACGAGTGTGGGGAATGTGGGAAGGGATTCAGAGACAGCTTCTGCCTGATCCGGCACCAGATGATCCACACAGAGGAAGGGCCCTACGAGTGTGGGGAATGTGGGAAGAGCTTCACCGACAGCTCCAGCCTGATCCGGCACCAGGTGATCCACACTGGGGAAAAGCCCTACCAGTGTGGGCAATGTGGGAAGAGTTTCAACTACAGCTCCAGCCTGATCCGGCACCAGGTGATCCACACAGGGGAAGGGCCCTACAGCTGCTTGGAATGTGGGAAGAGCTTTGGGTGGAGCTCCGGCCTGATAAACCACCGGCGCACCCACACTGGGGAGAGGCCCTACGAGTGTCCCCAGTGTGGGAAGAGGTTTCAGAGAAGCTCCACTCTCGTCAGACATGAGCGGATTCACACAGATGAGAGGCCCTTCCGCTGCCCCGACTGCGGAAAGAGATTCAACCGCAACTCCACCCTCACTCTCCACCGGCGCATCCACACTGGGGAGAGGCCCTACAAGTGTCCCAAGTGTGGGAAGAGGTTTCAGACCACCTTTAATCTCCTCGTACATGAGCGGATTCACACAGAGGAGAGGCCATTCTCCTGCCCTGACTGCGGGAAGGGATTCAAGCAGAACTCCACCCTCACTGTCCACCGGTGCATCCACACTGGGGAGAGGCCCTACGAGTGTCCTGAGTGTGGGAAGAGCTTCTCCAGGAGCTCAACCTTGACCCAACACCAACGGAGTCACCACTAAGGGAAGCCCTGTGAGTGCCCCGAGTGTGGGAAGAGCTTCGTGCTCTGCTCCAGCTCCATCCCCCATGGGAGGATGGGTGTTGGATGATCCCCAGTGACCCCCGTTGGGCAGAGCTCTGGTGATCCCTGTTGGATAGGGGAAAGGGGTTGGAGAGATTTCTTTCCCTTCTCCTTGTGCTGCTGTGATTTGGTTATAATAAATTCCCTCGCTGTGCCCAGGCTGGCTCTGTTGTTCCCGTGCCGGTGCTCGGGGCGGGATCTCTCCTGTTCCTTCTCTCAACTCCCGGGGCTGTCCTCAGCCAATCAGAGAATGCGATGAAGAAGATTCAGCCAATGAGAGAGAGCAGCTGTGATGACTCACCGGTTGCCGGGCAGACTCACAGCACCCAGTGTTCCCCACCTGGGCAGGTGTAAGGGTCGGTCCGAAATTCCCCTCGATTTTGCCTCCCGACCGTCGCAAGGAGACCTCGAGGACCCCACCCAGGCTGACTCTGGACAATGGTTTACTGGCCGGGCCAGGTGGATGCTCGTGACTGTGTGCTGGTGTATTGTGTTCACTGGACTGTGCTGTTGTGGCACCAACCAGAGACTGTGTTGTACCAACTGAGGACTGCTTGTCCGTACCTGTCTCCTGCAGCACCACACAATGGTCCATAAAACTTCCCACCTCTTGGCCAGAGGCCACTCGCTTTGGAGAAGGACTATAAAAGAGCGACCCTCTGGGAAAGACCCTTTGAGATCTCTCCACTGATGAAGACCCCCTGGAGAAGACCCCTGAGATCTCCCCACGGACGAAGACTCGTCTATCGCATGACCCGTGAGGACGCCCGTCTCATCTGTTGGTAGCTATTCTCCCATCCCTTCCTTTCCTTCCCCTTTCCCTATACTTTGTTTCCTATACCTCTCCCCTTTACCGTAACTGAATTGTTGGCATTTGATGAAATGCATTGCTGTTGTTGAATAAACTGATTTTCTGCTGTTGAATAAACTGATTTTGTCCCCTGCATTTTGCCTGTTTGCACCTTTGAGATCAAAAGAACCATCACGACCCCCACTCTGCGTTAATAGCGGATGGTGACAGCAGGGTCTGCAGCGGCTGCTGGGACAGGAGCTTTGTGGGCAGAGAAAAGGGGGTAACACTGAGCCAGGGTTCCCCAGGGGGAGCACACAGGCTCTGGAGGAGGGGGCACACGACTCGTTAGGACCCCCTCTCACCTTCTTGCACAGGTAGAAGCCGAACTCCAGTGCCAGGAAGATGAAGCCCAGCACGGAGTCCCCAATCCCAATCAGCACCTTGGTGTCGACGGTGTCTGGCAACATCTCTGGGGGTTCACAAGTGTCAGAACCCCCCCAGACCTGTCACAGATACCCGAAACCCCTCTAAGCACCCTCCCAATTGCCTCCAGCCCACGTAGGACCCCTTAAAATCTCCTCCCAGTCTCTTTCCAGCACGACCAACCTCATTCCAACCCCTGCTTTTCCATTCCTGATCTTCCATCCCCTCCAGGCTCACTCAAATCCCTCCCAGTTACACCCAGCATCCCCAGACTCCCTCCCAGTGCCCACCAGGACCCCCGGAACCCCATCCCACCCTCCCCAACATCCTTCAGACACCTCAGCCATTCTAAAACCCTCAGCCTTACTCCCAGTTTAAACCAGGCTATCTCAAACTCTCTCCCTGTTACTCCCAGCACACCTCAATCCCCTCCCAGACCCCCCAGTGCCTCCCCACTCCCCCCACACTGTGGAGTCCGGGCCGTGCCCCAGTGCCGGCTCAGGGGGTGCTCCAGGCTGACGTGCTCCACCTGGAGCTGGAGCTGACCCCGTGCCGGGGGGGTTTCCAGCAGCACCTGGAGCTGGTAGAAATCCAGTCCCCATTGGGGACCAGGTTGGTGGCCACCACGTGTCCCGAGAGCTCCGGCTGGCCCTGGAACCAGCTCAGCTGGATGTCGGCAGGGTAGAAATCCATCAGGGAGCAGAGCAGGCAGCCGGGGCCGGGCTGGGAGCTCGAGGGAAGCAGCGAGATGGACACACTGAGTGGCGCTGGGAGAGAGTGGGAACACTGGGATAAGCTGGTGGGAACTGGGAGAGGTGAAGGAGGGCTGGTGTGGCACTTTGAAGGACTGGGAATGAAATTGGAGAGAGTGGGGGAACACTGGGAGAGAGTGGAGTGGATTGGGATAATGGGAGAGAGGGTAGCGGTCTGGAATTGGACTGAAAAGGACTTGGAACAGACTGGAAGGGACTGGGAAGGCACTGGGAGAGAGGGTGGAGGTCCCGGATTGGAATTAGAAATACTGGGAGTGGACAGGGAATGGAATACCTGTGGACTGAGAGGAATTGGGAGATACTCTGGTGACATGGGTAAGGACTGTAAGGACAGCAGGAGAGACTGGGATGGACTGGGAGAGCCACCGGAGTGACTTGGGGTGAGGGTGCAGGAAGCCATGGGAATGGGCACAAGAAGGGCTGACGTGTCTCGGGTGATTCCCAGGGAGGTTTTGAGGGGCTCCAGGGTCATTCCCAGGGCAGGGCCCGAGGGGACACGCTCTGCCCCACGCTCACCTCTGCGCTCCACGAGGAACGGGCTGGACAACTCGTAGTTGTGCCGGCAGTGCCTGTCCACCGCAGCCCGTCTGTACTCCATCCATTGCGGGTCGCTGTTCCAGTGCCTGGCAGCCTGTCCCCAAAGGAGGTGTCCCCACGTGCAGCCCCACATCGCTGCCCAAGTGCAGGAACTGCTCCCGCTTGGAGATGTTCCTCTCCACGAACCTCAGCCGGTCGGTGCCGTGAATGAAGTGACACTCGGACTAAACCATCTCCTGGAACAGCGCTGTGTGTGCAGGACACAGGTCCGGGGGTGTTCCCCCAGCAGCCCCCCAGCAGCCCACAGTAGCCAAGAGTTCCAGGGCAACCCCGACTCCGCACTCCCAGTGCCCCACGGCTGCCATGGGACCCTTCTTCCCGCAGTCCCAGTTCATCTTTTCCACGCTTCTAAGTATTTTCCTCCCCCTTTCCCAACACTCCCCAGTCTCCAGCCCCCCCCCCCCCCCATCATCTGTTTGGGGGTCCCACCTCCCCATTTCCCTTTCTCTCCCCACCGTTCCCACCACTTCCCTTCCCGCCTCTCCCGCTCACCCGAGAGCTCCACGCCCCCAGCCCGGGGGGCTCCCAGTGGCACCAGTAGGGCCCCAGCTGCCCCACACGCCCCATGGCCAGCGCCGGGCAGGGTCTGACACCTCCCCCTGTTGGAACCCTGGAAACTGAGGGGTTTGGGCTTTCTGTGCTGACAGGCACTGACCCCCAGGAAAACACTGCTTTTGACCTGACGCTGGGAAGAACGTTTCCAGAATTGAGTGATAGATCTGGGATCACTGGTGTGTTGTTGGAATAGAAATGTGCAGTGTCACATAGTGGAAAATTTAGAATTTGTGATTTTAGAATATAGTAATATATATTAAACAAGATGGAGATTTTAGGGCGGAGGTTTCTTTCTACTTCAATTTCTTCGCGGGTCTAGGTGGTACTTTTGTAATTAGATAGAAAATTCCACATTGCAGGTCACGGGTGATTGGTTCTTGGGCTATTATGGTGTCTTTTTTAAATTGGACTCATTGGCCCTGTGATAAATGTGATTCGTGCTAATTAAGTTGTAACTATATTAACAAAATTGTATTTAGATCAATAGAAGACAATTGTTACAGAGTGAGAAGGGGGAGATGGGTGAGACAGGATAAAAGACATCTTACAGATGTTGGGAGTTGAAGAAGGAGGTTGGAAGAAAGTCAGATAAGAATAGTCGAAGGACGAAGGTCTGATAAGCGGCATCTAGAAATACAGCTTCAACCGTGAAGCTGTCAAAAATGGAATGATCACAAGCATGGGACTTAATTAAAGTCATGTTATGGAAAACATCTGCTCAGTCACACAGGGCGCCTGCGCTACCTGCAGGTCACACCTCGGTCACTGATGATGATGATGGGCCTTCATCGGAAATAAGACCCTTAAAAGGATAAGAGACCCCCAACCCATTAGTAGAGCATGCGCCGTGCAGTATAGTTACGTAGATTTTAGGAATAGAAACTAGGAGGAGCTTTCTAGAAACTTCTGTAGCCTACAGTATATAAGTGGGATTGTTAGCCTGGATGCTTTGATACGTGAGGAATGGGAGCCACTCCCCGTATCCCCGGTCGGAGGGGGCCCCTCCCCGGTCGGTTTTACTTATGCTTTATACGAACCTCAATTATACTAAATTACTTACTGCCAAATTTTGTATATTCTTAAATATATGCACTTTGATTGTTTCATCTCCAATACTTTAATTGTCATCTCCAATACTTTGATTGTATTCATTTTGTTACTATTAAAAACTTACTATTAAATTTAATCTTGTTGCTTGATAAATTGAGAAAAATAGAACATCATTCATAACAGCCCTTAAAAACCCTTGTAGAGAGAGGTACGTCGCCATTTTTCGCCTGTTAGCTGTAAGTGCTGTAGAACTCACTGTAATATAGATAAGAATTAATAAACATCTGAGTCCGAACACGAAATTCCATGTCTAGAGCATTTAATCTCGACTCTAGAAAAACAAAAAAGAAGATAAAACGCGATACCCCCTCCCCAAATTCTCCTGGCGGGGGGCGCTGGGGGCGGGGCGCGGGTGGAGTCCAGGTGAGGAGCTCTGGGCGCTCTGGGACTGCCTGAGGAGTCATCAGTGCCGCGCGCTCTGATTGGCTCAATTATTTTGGTGCCTTCTCTCATTGGCTGAGGAGAGGCCCGGGAGTTGAGAGGAGGACCGGGAGAGATCCTGCCCCAGGCTAGCGGTGGAAGAACATCCAATTAACAAGGCATGCAGATCATTTCCCAGCGGTGCCCACACTCCTGTAGGAACTAAATGCACCGAGGATCTCACGAGGGTCACCAACTCTCTGGCGGCCAAATCCAGCCCTGCGCTCCCTGCGGGTGCGGGCACTCTGGGAAGGGCTCAGCTGCGGGTCAGATGGCCGGAGAGTGGCTTGGTGGTCACCTCGTGTGTGAGGCAGTGATGGGCTGGGGAGATGCGTGGACACTGCACATAATCACTTCCAAGCAAAAATCATTCCAGGAAGGAGTAACAGCTTCTGACAGAGACCAAGTGTTGCCACCAGGTGCTCCTGCCAACAGCCGCCTGCAGAAAGGAGCACACACACCAATGCACGTGGGCTTTGGCTGTCCTCTGGCAGAGAAGTCCCCAGGGGACACAGGTCTCTGTGGCAGGAGCAGGCACCAGCATTGGCAGGCCTTGGGGGCTGCAGGTCTCCTTTGGCAGGGACTCTGTCACACCTGCTGATTTCACTGCTCCCAGGACTCAGAGCAGCATTCGTGCCCTGGGCCATACGTCCCGTGTCTGTGTCACGCTCCTGTGTGTGTGACGGCCACCCAGCACCGGGTCTTGTCCCAAAGAGGCCCCGGCAGCTGCTGTGGAAGGCCCCGATGCCCTTCCTGCTGCAGCTGCATCGCCAACCGTGGGGGCTCCTTCTGCTGCCCTGAGCAGGCAGAGCAGAGGAGCATCTGCTTGTTGTTTGAGCCATTCCTAAAATTCCTGTTGGGCTCTCCTCGAACCTTGGGGGAACGTCTTCCTTGCAAGCTGGGCACTTTGGGGGGGGGGGGGGGGGGGCGCGGGGGGTGTCCCCAGGGCACGTGGAGGTGTGTCCTAGGGCTCTTTGTGACACAGTGCACCGTGGTCACCGTGCAATAGGACAGGGACAGAGCGTACAAGGGTGACCCTTTGTGACACGTCGTGACATAGGTGCTGGCGGTGACACGGTCACACCACAGTGCTCGGTGCACTCGTCGGGACAGGACGGAGAGAGCGGTGCTGTGAGGAGCCCCCACACAGCCAGCTTGTTCCCTACTGACCCGGAGCTTTTCCAAAGCGTTTCCTCTGCAGGTGGCCTCGAGGACAGACTGCAGGACACGGTGTCCTGTAGCCTTCCCAAAGCTTCTCTGTTGTAGGTGCCCACAAGGCACAACTGCAGCACTTGCTCATCTGGAGCTTTTCCGAGACATCTCTCCTGCAAGCAGTCCCAACTCCAAACAGTGACATGGAGCAGACACCACCCAGAGTGCCCAAGCTGGCCTGGGTGAAGGAGGAGGAGGAGGCTGCAGCTCCCTCAGCACAGCAGCCTGAAGAGCTGGAGCAGATCCAGCTGCTGCAGGAGGGTGAGTAGCAGAGCTGGGCCACAGGGCTGGTGCCTGCAGCCAGCTTAGCCCCATCCCATCCCATCCCATCCCATCCCATCCCATCCCATCCCATCCCATCCCATCCCATCCCATCCCATCCCATCCAACATGCCCATGGATAGGACAGAAGAGGAGCTGGGGCTGAACCCCCTGGCAGCCACACCCCATCCCTGGAGCATCCCAGGGCTGTGCCTGCCTGGGAATGCAGGGCTGGCCTCTGTTCTCCGGCCTCTCCCACAGCCCCTCAGCCCTGGCTGCGCTCGCTCTTTGCCAGGTGCCGCCATGGACCCGACACAAGAGCAGGACCCTGCCCGTGGCCGCTTCCGCAGAACAGCGCAGGTACTGCAGCCATCCCCACCTGGGCTGGGCCTGCTGTCACTGCTCAGCCCAGCACCGTGCTTGGAGCACTCCATGGATTCTCCCTCTCTTCCTGCCCTTCTCCTGCAGATGATCTATGAATTCATCATGTGCATTTGGCGGGAAGAGACCACCCGTGTGGGCACTGGGCTCTTGGCAAACTTTCCCCTCTTCACTGCTGAGACCGGGGCTGCCATGCTGGATTTGCTTGTGGAGAAGGGTGTCTCCAATCCAAAGCAAGTAAGCAGCCTGTGGCCAGGGCTTGATCACCCCAGGAATTGTGTGGCACCTCAAGCCAGCTCTGCTGGGTTCCTTCAGTCTTTGAGGCCCAGACCAATAGGGTGGGAAGGGCAGCACTTCTCAGGGGAAGCTGGGGAACCTGCTGCTCGGGCAGGTGTCCAAGTCTCCCCGGGCCTTCTGCAGGTGCCAGCCATGGTGAGGTACATCCACAAGTGGCTCACGGCCAACGAGTCTGCTGGGCACAGGCTGGACAAGGCCCTTCTGGAGCTGACCAGGGAATACCCCTGCGATGTGCTGATGACTCTCTTGCGCTGGGCCCCATCGGGTGACAGGTACGGCAGCCCCACCTGCCTTGAGGGTTTAGGGTTCCCTGGCCCGTTACCCTGTAGAGCCTGTCCCTGGTGACTGCCAGACAGGGGGACAGTTCCAGGAGCCTCAGGCTCCTCCGTTTGCCAGTGCTGCCATGTCAGCCCCTGAGCGTGCTGCCACGCTCCCTCCCTGCCCCTCAAGATGCCTGCACCCCCGTGGGCTGGCTGGGTGCTGCCAGCGAGGGCTGGTGGGCAGAGGCAGGGCTGACGGCCAGCGCGGGCCCCTGCAGCAGCCCAGGCCACAGTGCTGTGGCCCAGACCCCCCTGACACAGAGCTCTGACCCCACAGAGCTGCTACGGCCATGTGGGGAGTGATCATGTCCTCCACTGGGACTGCGGAGCCGGCACTGCAGATACTCCTCAATGTGCTGAACGCCTGGCCAGTGGACAGTGTGTACACCTCCGATGGGGACAGCACAGGAGTCTTTGCCCTGGCTGTGAGTTCCTGCAACTGACCTTGGCTTGCCCCTAGGCCACCTCTCCAGCAGCTAGCTCTCTGTCCTCCCCCCAGCTGCATCTCTCTGCCTCAGGCACTGGGCTGAAACCTGCCTTAGGGCAAAGGTTCAGGGGCACCAGGCTGGGTGACCCCGAGGTGTCTCCCCGGCCTCTCCCTGGCATGCTCGGGCCCTGCCACACGGATGTCTTGGCACTGAGTGTTGTCTCTGGGTGGTTCATTTTTTGCAGGCAACCGTGACACTGTGGAGGGTCTTCAACCTGACCTGGTGCCCACCTATAGTGTTGGAGTATTTTCCCCGTCTCTTTCTGTGTCTGCTCTTCCAAGTTTACATCAGCGCACTGGATACGCCAGAGGAGGTTGATACCTTCTGGAAGGGGTGCCAGGAGCAACTGGGCCTTGCCACCAACCCCCAAAGGTGCTCCATCCCAGTCCTCCCAGTGTCCCCATCCCTTCCAAGGCAGGAGCCAGGGCTGCCAGCATCACCTGGGCTTTGCTCTGCACACAGGTTTGCAGTGCAGACCCTGAAGGTCCTGCTCTGCCGAGTGCAGTGTGAGCGTGTTGTGGTAGCCGTGGAAGGCAAGGCTGGCTGGGACACGCTGCTCTGTACTGACACCCACCACTATGCAGTGGGACTCCTGGCCAGGTGAGACCCCCTTCTCCCTGCTGCCCCCGGCACTTGTGCCCAGGGTGCCCCACACAGTTCCCATGGGCAGGGGTGAGAGGGTTTTGTCACAAAGAGACGCACGAGCAGACTGGAAAAGGCTGGCACAGGAGGGTGCCCGGGAACAGCCGCCTCCCAAAGCGCCCACGGGGTGCTTGGGAAAAGACCAGAGCTCCGTGGGTCACTCCTGGGAGAGCTTTGCCCTCCCGGCTCAGGGGCAATGATGCCTTTTCCCCCCCACCAGGGAGATGCGCTGTGTCTCCATGATCTGGTGTTGCAGCTTCATCTCCTGCCTCTTGGAGCTCCTCAGCCAAGACATTTCAGACTGGCAGCTGCCTGCCATGGCGTTCCTTGTGGAGGTGAGCCCCATGGGCAGCACAGCTGAGCTGCCTCCCACCTCTCTGCCCTCTCACAGCCGCAGCTGCCTGGGACGGTGCCCGTGCCCTGTGCTGCTGCCTTGGCTCAGGCCTGTGCAGTTCTGAGCTCCTGCCAGATGGGCACCCCGGTCACTGCTTTGTGCCTTTCAGGTCCTGGACTTCCTGGACATCAAAGAATGGGGTGACAGCCTCCTGGAGATCATGGCAAGGCGCCTGCAGAGCACGTCCAGGGAGATGCGTCGCCTGGTGCTCAGAGGCCTCGTGCAGCTCAGCAAGGACCCCTCGATGGTGAGAAGACAGCAGCGGCTGAAGCTGTGCGGGCAGCGTGGGGCTGGGGAAAGCAGCCCCTTGGGCTTGGCTGGGCTTTGGGAGCTGTGGCAGCTGCTCCCAGCTCTCCTGCGTTGCTGTTCAGCTGCCCGAGTGCTTCAGGACAGGCCTTCGGCCCCTGGGCTCCATGGCAGCAGCAGCAGCAGCAGCGTGGGCTTGCCCTGCCTTGTCTTCCGTGCAGAACATTAGAATGTACAGCCTGACAGAAAGCCTTGTGGACCTGTTGCGGGATGCAGATGAAGACATCGTTGAGATGACCGTCGCGGTGCTCAGCTTTCTGCTCTCGCACAGACACCTCGCAATACCCAGCCCCATCGCCCTGCGGCTGGCTGGCGCGCTCTGGCCACTGCTGGACAACGTAAGGCTCTGTGCCCCCAGCCACGGCCACTGGGTGCTGCCCCCAAGTGTGGGGCCCCGTGGATTTTTGGGCCTGTGCACAGAGGGGCCTGGAGCAGCTGATGTGGAGGGCTTTTGCTTCCTTTCCAACAGGACAACCGCCATGTGCAGCTGCTCTCCATTCGCCTCTTCCAAGAGGTGATGAGGTTGGTAGCGGCCAAGGGTAAAAAGCCCCTCAAGATGCTTGTGAGCAAGAGCCTGCTGCCACTCTTCTTCAACTGCCACCATGAGAACATGCGTGTGGCAGAGGTGAGGACTCCTGGGTGCTGCTGTCCTCCTGGCAGGGGGCTCAGCTGTCTCCCTGCACCCGGGCACCTCATGGGCTCCAGCCTCCTCCTGGCCTTGGCACAGGGAGGCAGGTCCTGTGCCCTGGGCTGCGGTGCCATCTCTGGGTCTCTGCTGCTCTGCAGGCCTCTTGTGAAACGCTGCTTTCTGCACTAAGCTTCCTGAAGAGGAGAGATCTTGAGCACCTGCTGATGGCGGATCAGATGTGGAGGTTTGGCGAGTGCTTGGTAAGAACGCTGCTCCCCCTTCCCTGGGCTGCCCACGCGGGCTCTTCTCCAGGCTCCTCTGGCCCCAGGGCCGGAGCTGATGGAGCCCCGAGCTCCATCAAGCCCGCGCCTTGCCGGGCCCTCTGCCCCGCTCAGGGCTGTGCGGGCAGGGCAGGCCGGGGCCAAGGGACAGAGCCCGCGCCAACCCTTCCCTCCGTGCCCTGCCGCTCTCTCCAGCTGGCACAGGACAGGAGCCGAGCGGCCGAGCTGCTGCGCCAGGCGCTGCCGTACCTGCGGAGCCCACAGGAGCCCCTGCGAGAGGCGGCCGTCAGGTTTCTTGGTGAGCCACAAGCCCGGCTCCCTCCCCGCCCCGCCGCAGCTCGGCCCCAGCCCCGCCTGCTGCCCCGGCAGCGCCATCCGGGCCGGGGCTCTGGAGCCCCGCCTGCCCTCGGCGCCGCTGCCGCCCTCTCGCAGCCGTGTCCTTGGGCGTCAGGATGCGGCGAGGGCCGGGCCCGAGCCCTGCAGGGGAAGGCGCTGCTGTGGCCGCAGGGCTGGCAGCGCCGCTGCGGGGCAGCTGTGCGGCTGGGGCCGTGACAGGCTCTGTGTTGGCAGGGATGGCCGGGCGGTTCCTGAGAGAGCAGCAGCGAGAGTTGCAGCTCATGTGCAGGGGTGAGTGAGGCCAGCGGGCTGTCAGCGGGGGCTGGCGCTGGCAGCTGCGTTCCCTGCCCCGGCTGGGAGGGCTCTGCTCCCTGCGCGCACGAGGGGCGGCGTGGGCAGAGCACAGAGACCTTCCAGGGGCCTGCGGGAGGGACATTCGTGGCCAGCGCCTTCCAGCTGATCCTTGCTGTCTCCTGCTTCCTCCAGGCCATGGCAAGAGCTGCCGTGTGGGAGGGATGGGGCTGGAGGGTCTCCCCAGGTCCCTGCAGATGCAGGCTCTGACTGTGGCTCTGTTCCTCTCTCTTCCAGCCCTTCAGGACATGACAGATGACACCAGCCCTGCCATCTCATGCCTGGCTCTTCAGACTCTGTACATCACCAGAGTTGTACAGAGCATTCCCTCCTCCCGACTCCAGCAGATGCGAGATGGATTCCGCCGGCTCTGGAAGTCACGGCCTTCCCTGTGTCGCAGGGGCTGGTTGTCCTGCATGAGCACCATGGAGAACTGATCTGGGAGGCTGCGTCTGCTGGGGCCACCTGAGCCTGCAGGGAACACCTCTGCTCTGCAAGCACTTTGTTTCACCCCACTGTAGGATTAGTAAATTCCCGTTGTCATACACAGAGGTCCAGGAGCTTTCTTTTGGTGCCCAGAGTCTTCAGGCCAATGGGGAAGAGGGCAAAAAGGGTGCTTGTGCTCGGCAAGTTGGCCAAGCATGCGTTGTGGAAGGGAAAGTGGCCAAAAGGCCCTTGGCCTTTGGTGGTTCTGTGGAAGCCTTAAGGCTTCCGACAGAGCGGGTGGGCAGAGGCCGGAGCTGCGGCGGGGATCCCTGAGAGACCGGTCCCTGGAGATGGCCAGCACCCCTCTGCCAGCCTGGAAGCGCCATCTGTGTCCTGCCCGTGTGTTGCTGGCTGGATTGCTGAGGGCTCTGAGGTGCCTCTTGATGCGGCTCCTCTGGAGCTCCTTCAGCAGCCAGGCAGGCCTGGGGGAGGCGTGGAGGGCACGGGACAGTGGGAGGCCATGAAGGGCTGCGGTGCTGCCAAGGCCTGCCCGGAGAAGGCAGTGGGAAGGCGTGAGGGGGATGCGTGTGGCGCTGGGTGGCGGGAGGCTGTGATGGGCCAGGAGGACTTGTGTGGATGGGTTGGTGGGAAGCCCTGAGGAACTGGGTGGCAGAGGCCATAAGCAGCCCCCAGACAGCCACCTTCTTCCTGCCAGCCGGCTGCTCTGGCGCTTCCCCGACGCGTCTCTGGTGCCCGTGGCAGAAGCCCTCGAGGCCTGGCCTCAGCAGGACGGTGGGGACAGCCCCGAGGTGCCCAAGCTGCTTTGGCCAGGGACAAGGAGGGGCAGGGAGGGACAAGGAGGCCCTGCTGGATCACGGCCACTGGCTGCTGCAGGCGAGGAGCAGTGGGAAGTGGCAGCTCTGGCGATCAGCCCGGGTCCCCAGAGCTGTCCAGGCCACTGTGCTGTGTGGCCAAGACTCGCCTGACACTGAGCTCGGGACCCACAGAGCTGCTGCCACCATGGCAAGAACGATGTCTCCTGGAGCTGGCCTGTGGAGCTCCTGCTGTCAACGTGGCTCTGGACACCAGAGAAAAATCACCAGAGTGTGCACAGGAACAGCAGCACCCAGAAGGCTTGTACCTCCTCAGGAAGACATGCACACCAGACAAGATGCCAAAAGAGGGGATGCTATGGGCACAATTTTTCGTGGCTTGGCAAAGGGTGTAAGGGAAAGTGGTCACCATGGTTTTCTCTTGACTTGCCAGAATCACAGCAACGCTTGGCAGCTTCAGCTGCAGCCTGTCCCCCTGACTGACCTCAGCGGCTCTGCTCGAGGGCACACTCGCCTTCCAGAGTCGGCTGTTGCAAGGCAGCAGCGTTGGTGCCATCGTTAGAGACTCTGATGGGACACGAGCCCTTAGCTGCAGCTGCTGACACTCTGCTCCATTGTTATAGTTTTGACTTGCCAATTTAAATATACTCATTTTTCTGTTGTGAGACAGAACCAGGAGCAAAAGAGCAAGGCAGGACTAAAACTTAAAAAGGGTATAAAAAACTTTATTAACTACACAAAGAAAGAGAAAGAAAAGCAAATTCAGAATATCTTCAGACCACTCCTTCCTTCCCTCTCCCAACCTTCATAACAACAAAACAAACATACAAAAAACTACTTCAGTCAGTTCCCAACTTAAATAGTCCTTTTCAGTTCACTTTGGAGAGAGAAGTTTCCTCTTGTCAGGCCATAGGGACTTCACCACAAGAAGGGAAAAAACCAGTCCTCTCGTGGTTTCACTTTCAGGATTTGCATCCGCCCGGGAAAAAACTTGCAAAGTCGTGAAGTTCCTCCCATTTTCACAGCTTTCCCAAAGCTGTGCTTATGGGCCATGTTAAACCCATGAGGTATTTAGTTTTAAGAATTAACTGTTCCAAACTAAAATTCTCTTTATCTCTCTTTCTCTCTGTTCATGTTTCATCTCCAGAAAAAGAGATCCCCTTTTCTCCTCGGGGTGAAGGATTCTCAACACAGATGCCTTTGATTAACAATCTATCAAATGGAACATCTCCAACCCCCCATGTCTTTCTCCATGGTTTATAGGAATATTCAGTACATCAGTTCATCCCTACAATCTTACAAAAGGATTTTTCAGCCATCTTCACAGCATCTCCTCATTCTCCTTCCCTCTAAAGAAACTTAGCTCTTGCTTCATTGACTTTGGAGCATCTCCTTTTCACCCTCTCATATTCAAAGGAAAGCCGGAGGTCTGCAAAATCTTACCTGAGCACTAAAGAGTTAAAGTTTCCCACAGAAGTCACGGCGCTGGGTGTGGGGGCGGCTGAGATGTTAATCAGCTTTTCTGGAGCTTGCTGCAGCCCCGCACTGCCCATGGCCACCCCTGCTTCCAGACAGGGCCCGGCTGCCTCCCCCAGGCCGTGCGGGGGCTGGGCGGGCTCGGCCCCTCCAAAGCTGCTCCGAGCCAGCAGCAGGAGCCGGGCCCCCCCAGAGCCGCGGGCTCGTAGGGGAGGAAGCCGGGCTAAGGTCTCATCAATGAGCCTTTCCTCCCCCCGGACATCGGGTTCCCTGGTTTGCAAACGGGGCCCAGCGGCTTCCCGAGCTCCCCCCACATGGGAGGGAGCCCGGGCTGGGCCATTGTTACCTGCTCAGCCACCGGAAATAAATGAGAGTTTTTTTCCTGGGTTACCGCCTTCAAAAGGTGTGCTCACCGAGCGAACTAACTTTCTGCAATTGGTTGTTCAGGCTGTCAATAACCAAACCAGCCTCCAATTGGTCCCATCAACTCCCAGAGGGAGTTCTCACAGAGAGAATTTCTCTCTTGAGTTTCTTCTCCCCAGGTGTAACTAGCACAGAAGCCGATATTAGGGAAGATCCTGCTGCTTTCCACCAGTTTTAGAGGGTCATAAACACTCTGTATAATTTTGAAATTAAGGGGCTCTCAGGCAATGATATGGAAATAGGAATAACAGCAACTATGAAATTAACAACAAACAGAACAGGAGCCCAGTTCCAGTCTCTGGGCCACGGGCACTTTCCCCTTTGGTGCAGTTGCTGTCACAGCTGGCAGTGAGCTCTGGCAGGCTCCTGATGGGCAGGTGCGACGATCCCCGTGCGGCTGCAGGGGCACTGGGGTGATGGCAGCTGTGTCCCAGATGGGAAGGGATGGAGGAGAGGCAGGATGCTGGGAAAACAGCAAGCTGAAGCAGGAGGGCGTCCAAGCAGGGGTGAGGGGTCCAAAACAGAGAGGCAGCTCCCGGCATTGGGATGGTGGGGGGGTAGCAATGACCTTTCTGCTCCGAGAGCCAAAAGCGAGCGAGAGCCAGCAACTGCCCCCCACCCTCCTTTACCTGCTTCTAATTCCACAGTGTTCCCCCTTTCCTTCCCCCCTGTCTCCCCTGGCACTCCAAGAGAAACCCCCAAAATACCAAGAAGGCTCTGCCTCCCCCTGTCACTAACCATCACTGCTGAAACCTAGCCATCAGTGCTTGTTGGCATGTCTATGGGAAAAAAAATCCATAGGCAGAGAGGAAAGGAGAAAGCCAACCCCCAAGTCATGGTGATCTCATGGTCATGCTCATCTTGTGCTCGTCTTGTGGTCAACTCATGGCCACAATCATATGATGGTCATGTCAGGATCACAGCTGAGTCATCGTCATGGCCATCTCATGGTCATGTGTAGCAATGAGGAACAAAGACACATGGACTTGATTGCTTGCTCCGAAGAAGATCGTTTATTGTAACCAACTGAGGCTTTTTATACTCGAAACTTAACCCAAACTTAACCCAAACTTTACTGAAACAAGCCCACATTGGCTGCCTGTCACTGCGGTGTCGCTGTTGCCGTGTCCCTTTACCCAGTCAGCTCTCTGATCATGTGGTGTCCACGCATCTCCCCAGCCCATCACTGCCTCACACACGAGGTGACCACCAAGCCACTCTCCGGCCATCTGACCCGCAGCTGAGCCCTTCCCAGAGTGCCCGCACCCGCAGGGAGCGCAGGGCTGGATTTGGCCGCCAGAGAGTTGGTGACCCTCGTGAGATCCTCGGTGCATTTAGTTCCTACAGGAGTGTGGGCACCGCTGGGAAATGATCTGCATGCCTTGTTAATTGGATGTTCTTCCACCGCTAGCCTGGGACAGGATCTCTCCTGCTCCTCCTCTCAACTCCCGGGCCTCTCCTCAGCCAATCAGAGAAGGCACCAAAATAATTGAGCCAATCAGAGCGCGCGGCGTTGATGACTCCTCAGGCAGTCCCAGAGCGCCCAGAGCTCCTCACCTGGACTCCACCCGCGCCCCGCCCCCAGCGCCCCCCGCCAGGAGAATTTGGGGAGGGGGGATATCGTGTATTATCTTCTTTTTTGTTGTTCCAGAGTGAGGATTAAATGCTCGAGAGATGGAATTTCGTGTTCGGACTCAGATGTTTATTAATTCTTATCTATATTACAGTGAGTTCTACAGCACTTACAGCTAACAGGCTAAAAATGGACACGTATCTCTCTCTCTCTCTCTACAAGGCCTTTTAAGGGCCAATCTGTCCAATTAAGAACAGACACCTAAATTCTTTTTACTATTAACCCAACAATCAATCAGCTGTGACCTGAAATGGGGAATTATCTATCCAATTACAAAAGTACCACCTAGACCCGTGAAGAAGAAAGAATCCGCCACCCTGAAATCTCTATCTTGCTTTATATATATATATATTAATATATTCTAAAACCCCAAGCCCTAAATTTTCCACCATGGGACATTACACACTTCTATTCAAACTACACACCAGTGATCCCAGTTCTATCACTCAATTTTGGAAGCCTTTTTCACGGCCTCAGGTCAAAAGCAGTGTTTTCCTGGGGTTCAATGCCTGTCAGCACAGAAAGCCCAAACCCCTCAGTTTCCAGGGTTTCAATAGGGGGGAGGTGTCAGACCCTGCCCGGCGCTGGCCATGGGGCGTGTGGGGCAGCTGGGGCCCTACTGGTGCCACTGGGAGCCCCCCGGGCTGGGGGCGCAGAGCTCTCGGGTGAGCGGGAGGGGCGGGAAGGGAAGTGGTGGGAACGGTGGGGAGAGAAAGGGAAATGGGGAGGTGGAACCCCCAAACAGATGTTGGGGAGGGCTGGTGACTGGGGAGTGTTGGGAAAGGGGGAGGAAAATACAGAGAAACCTGGAAAAGAGGAACTGGGACTGCGGGAAGAAGGGTCCCATGGCGGCCGTGGGGCACTGGGGGTGCAAGGTCGGGGTTGCCCCGGAGCTCTTGGCTACTGTGGGCTGCTGGGGGGCTGCTGGGGGGACACCCCCGGACCTGTGTCCTGCACACACAGCGCTGTTCCAGGAGATGGTTTAGTCCGAGTGTCACTTCATTCACGGCACCGACCGGCTGAGGTTCGTGGAGAGGAACATCTCCAAGCGGGAGCAGTTCCTGCACTTGGGCAGCGATGTGGGGCTGCACGTGGGGACACCTCCTTTGGGGACAAGGCTGCCAGGCACTGGAACAGCGACCCGCAATGGATGGAGTACAGACGGGCTGCGGTGGACAGGCACTGCCGGCACAACTACGAGTTGTCCAGCCCGTTCCTCGTGGAGCGCAGAGGTGAGCGTGGGCAGAGCGTGTCCCCCCCTCGGGCCCTGCCCTGGGAATGACCCTGGAGCCCCTCAAAACCTCCCTGGGAATCACCCGAGACACGTCAGCCCTTCTTGTGCCCATCCCCGGGGCCTCGTGCACCAGCACGGGAACAACAGAGCCAGCCTGGGCACAGCGAGGGAATTTATTACCAACCAAATCACAGCAGCACCAAGAGAAGGGAAAGAAATCTCTCCAGCCACTTCCACCACCAAACGGGGATAACCAGGACCACGATTCACCAGGGCTCTGCCCAATGGGGGTCACTGGGGAATCATCCAACACAAATCTTCCCATGGGGGATGGAGCTGGAACAGAGCACGAAGCTCTTCCCACACTCGGGACACTCTCAGGGCTTCCCTTAGTGGTGCCTCTGTTGGTGTTTGGTCAAGGCTGAACTCTGTGAGAAGCTCTTCCCACACTCAGGACACTCGTAGGGCCTCTCCCCAGTGTGGATGCGCCTGTGCCTGATGAGGGTGGACTTGTGCTTGAAGCCCTTCCCGCAGTCGGGGCAGCGGAAGGGCCTCTCCTCTGTGTGAATCCGCTCATGTTTGAGGCGATTGGAGCTGGTCTGAAACCTCTTCCCACACTTGGGACACTCGTAGGGCCTCTCCCCAGTGTGGATGCGCTGGTGGTATTTCAGGGCAGAGCTCCACCCAAAGCTCATCCCACATTCCAAGCAGGTGTAGGGCCGTTCCTCTGTGTGGATCACCTGGTGATGCATCAGATAAGAAATAGTGCTGAAACTCTTCCCGCATTTCCCACACTCGTAGGGCTTTTCCCCAGTGTGGATCCTCTGGTGTCGGATCAGCTCAGACCTCCAGCTGAAACCCTTCCCACATTCCAAGCACTTGTGGGGCTTCTCCCCTCCAGGAGGCTTCTCCACCAGCTCTGAGCTCTGCCTGCATCTCCGGCCGCCTTCCCGGCTCAGGGAGGGTCTTTCCTCCTTGCAGCCCCCTGTGCTGGGTTTGCAGCCCCTCCTTGTGAGAGATCTCCGAGGCTTTTCTTCCTCCTCCATCCACCCACGCCTTTGGAATGACAAATCCTGGTTTGGGGGAAAACACAAGAGAGCACCTTGGGGTGGGGGTTCCTCCTTCCAAAGTTCATCTCAGGAAGTCATTGGTCATCTTGTGTCTATAAGAACCTCCAAAACACAATGATTCAGCAAAAAAACTATCCAAACATCAAGACACAGATCAAAACCTCCCCAAAAAGCAAGTTTCAGCCCAAATCTCCTCTAAAATATAAAGATTCAGCCCCTGCAAAAACAAAAGCACCAACATTTAGCCCTATAGAACTCACAAACACCAAGTTTCACCCCTGTGAAAATCATGGATCATCATCTTCAGTCACTTGCTGCAGGTGGGGGGAGCAACGCTCCTGGGGCTGTGGGAGAGGCAGCAGATACAGGGAGGAGTGGAACATTGTGCCGCTTCCCATTTCTGCTCCTCCTCTGGTGTCCCTACTCTTCCTCACACTCCTCTTCCTCCCATTAGTCCTCTTTCTCCTGCACAATCCCACATTCTCCTCCCACGTGCAGCATTTGACCAATTTGTTCAACCCTGCTTCTCCTTCCCTTCTCCTGCTGCCCCCAGGCCCAGCACCCACTGCCGGCTCCCTCTTCCCCCCAAACCCACAGCATCCCAGCGCAGGGGCAGCGATGGAGCTGGGGCAGCTCGGGCTGGGGCAGCGCTGGGCTCTCGGCCGCTCCCGCCCGCACTCGCTCCCCACTGCAGCCGCTGCCGCCACCACAGCGCGGGGGGGCCCGGCCTTGGCGCTCCCCCCCTCCCACCTCCCCAAATTCCCCTGCCGGGGGGCGCTGGGGCCAGGAGACAGACGAGTGACAGGTCGGGGGGGGGGGGGGGGCCGGGAAGAGTCGGCAGCCAGAGAGCACTGAAAATCTCAGCAGTGACTACAGTGGCATCTTCGGGGACTAAATATGGCAGGGCACCCGTGGAGGGTAGAAAGTGAAAGCCAGGAAGGGCTCCTGACCAAAGGTATGATGATCCCAAAATATCTCTCAAGGGGCCCTTGGGAGCATGTTGAGAGAGTTTGCACATTCTCCCAGACGTAATCAAGGTCAGGGACACCCAGGGAGGCATGAAGAGAAGTCCAGAAGGGATTTACACAACAGGGGATGGATGCTATTGGTGTGCTAGAAAGGGACTGGGTGAAGGGCAGTGTGCAGGAATATGGTTCCGGCAAGAAGAAGGAAAGTTGCCAGCTGACTCACATCTTTTCTATCCCCGGTTGCCAGGACAGGCACACAGGGAGGTCAGGATTGCAGGGGGTTTCTCTGTGCTGGGCAGCGGCAGGAGCGGGCGCAGAGGGGCGGCACCGGGAGCACGGGCTGGGGGCCTGTGGGGAGCTGCGGGGCCGGGCCGGGGCTGTGGGGCAGCCGGGGCTCAGCGCCGGGCGCTGCCTGAGCCCAGCACCCCCCGGCAATTGCAGGCCCGGCAGTGGCCCCCGGCCCCCAGGAGGCTGCGGGACGCCCCGGCCGCTGCCCGGCCCCGTGGAGCTGCCGGCCCTGCCCGCCGGGGGGGCCGCGTTTGGACACTGCGGCAGGACAGGCACCGGCTCTGGGATACGGGCTGGCCACGGCAGCCACAGCACAAGGAGCAGCAGGACAAAGGAACAGCTGGGAAATGGGCATTGGACGTGCAAGCATCCAGATTAGCTTTTAAGCATTTTCCTTGGGTCACTGCAGAAAGGAATGATTTAGCAGAAAGCTCAGCAGCTGTCAGAGGATGAGCACCCCCAGGCACTGAGGGGGCTGCAGGAGGGGCAGAAGAAGCCCCTGGAGCACTTGGTCACAAAGACACAGCAGGGGAATGCAAGAAGGGAGGAGGAAAAGGCCAATGGGAATGCAAAGGCCATGGCAGAGTTTCTACAGCCCCTGAGGGATGAACCCCAGGGCCCAAGGGGGCCCCAGCACCCAGGGGCTCTCACATCCTTACACCATCTTCAACCAGGTGCCCTCCTCACACTGACACCATTCAGTCCTTGATGGCAAAGATGCTTTCTGGGGATGCCCACTGACACAGGATGGTAAACTGGATTTTGCCTTTGAGTGGGAACAAGAGGTAGAAGGAAAAATGGAAAAGACATGGACAGTCCATCTGCAGGGATGCAGGGAAGGAACAGCCTTATTCGAGTAAGCTTTGCAGAAAGTATCACAAGAATTTACCCCACCCCCAGGGATTGGGTTAATGCAGGATGTGGATGACTTGCTGCAATGAGGAGGACAAGAAGTGGTAGAAGAAGCCTCTGTGAAATGGCTGAATGTTCAGGCTAAAAAATATTTTTGATTATTTGAAAAAACAGCGCAAATGGTGGAGAAAAAATAAAATATTTCGGACATATTTTGACTCAAGGTTTGTGGTGTATTAACCCAGGGAGGGACCAGGGAATCTCAGAAGCAATATTACCCAGCACTAAAAAACAGCTGGGACAATTCTGAGGATTAACAGGGATTTGCAGAACCTGCATTGAGGATTCTCTGTTCCAGCCCGAATATTGTACGACTTTTTAACCCCAGACAGCCCTAGTATTATGGTATGGACATAAGAAAAAGAACAAAACTTGAGAAAATGAAAAAACAAAGTGATTGACGCCACAGCCATGGCTCTACCAGAGTCAGAAAAGAAATTGGAATGGGATGTGGATGTTAAATAGGGCCATGCCAAAGGAATTTGGACTTCCCGGCTGCAGGAGCAGCATGGGAGGGCACCACTGACCCTGCACTGAAGGCAACGCAGCAGCAGCCAGGGCTCCACATCGGGCCAAGCCCCTGGGCCTGCCCACAGATCCTCTGCTGAAATCCTCTGCCTGGGCACCCTCCTTTGGCATCTCCACACACTGGGGCCAATCCTTGCTGCCACTGCTGGAGCTTCGCTGCTTTCTGTGCCTGCACTGCCACAGCTGCTGGGGAAGACAACGGCACAATTCCACTCTGCCCCTCAGTTACACTCACACACTGGGCTGACGGGCATTCCATGGTCGGAAAATATACCGAGTGTAATTTTAAAAATCTATTTCTCTACTCAGGCTTCATGTGCTTTGCATTGGGGAAACGAATTTGAAAGAGATTTCTAAGGAATGTTCCTCCTTAAACTCAACAGAGATGAGTTTAACATCTCAATAGACTGGGAATAGCCCAAAAGATACTCACAAAGATAACGACCCTTAAGGCCATCAGCAAACATCAAGGAACACCCACCCCAGACACTGCCCCTGGCATAGTTGGAGATGCCTGGTCTGCAAAAGGCTGAGAAGGAAATCCAGGAGTGCGGACTTAATTAATATAGAGGGGAAGAAATTTGGGTCCGATAGGAAATTAAATAGTAACAACTGCACAACTTGGAAGCAATGAACATTAAACCAATGGATTTCTATGGGTTCAAACTGTAAAAAGTTAAGGGAAAATCTAGCAAAACTCACGTGTCATGGAATGATTTTCTCTGCACACCCGGGCTATTTGTGGATGAAATGATTTCTGCTACATATCCTGGCCAGAATCAAGCAATTCCTTGATTCTCTAACAGTAGAAATGGTGTTGAAGAGTTTTAGTTCTTCCCGCAGTTTTGGTGACAAGACTACACCATTAGAAGGTTTTTTCTTAATAATCCTACTTTTATAAGATTCATTCCAGGCAGAGTCAGGAGAGCAGCTTTAGAAATGCAAATTAACTCTGATGAAGAAATGTATGGACAATTTACCAAACTATTCTTGCCTGGGGGAGGAATTTTGCAGATTTCCTCTGTCCCCCACTCCAAGCTCTGCCTGCCTGCACAGATGGAATTTGCACAAATAAAGGCAGAGCCCATAGTGAGGATATCTGACTGTAACAGAAATTGGTTAAGCTGCAAAGGGAAACAACAAACGCAGAATGTTGGGAAAACTTCATGAAAAACAGCGGGGGGGAATCATCCCTCTCCTCACTCCAACCTGTGCTGTCACTGTCCAGGTTATATAGGGTGTATTGGGGCACTGGGGTGTTTTTGCAGCCACAAGTTCAGGGAAATGAGTTGGAAATTCGAGTATGTGGCGATTTAATTAGAAATGCAAACTAACACTGCTAGGGCAATGTGTGCAAGATGTACCAAACTCTTCTAGCCTGGGGGAGGAATTGGGCTGATTCCATCTGCCCCTCATCCCAAGCTCTGCCTGCTTGCACAGATGGAATTTGCACAACTAAAGGCAGAGCCCATAGTGAGGATATCTGACTGCAACAGAAATTGGTTAAGCTGCAAAGGGAAACAGCAAACGCAGAATTTTGTGCAACCTTCATGAAAAATAGTGTGTGTGTGGGGAATCATCCCTCTCTCCAGAGCACTGGGGTGTTTTTGCTAATCCAGAGAAACCAGTTGGGGATCCAAGTATTTGATGATTTCATAAGATTAACGTGGTCATTTGATGCAGCCCTGGCTGCAGGGAGCACCCCAAAACTGGAAAAAAGATGAACAGACACCAGAACAAATCCTACACCACCATGGACCAGCCCCAGGTAGCCCTAACGAATTCATATCAGGAGACAGAGAAGTCATTTATCATTTCGATGGCATAATTAGATTACACAATGTCCTCAAAATAACACCCAACCTGACAGCTCCAGCTCCTCACCTTCTTCCCGACCAATCCACTCAGATGAGGAATGCAACGTTTCCCGATGGAATGGAATCAGATGATCTATTAACAGAAAGTGGAGAAGTTTGTGGAAAATTAAATGACTCAAACTGCTGTTTGCAAACAGATCACAAAGGAAAAGTGGTGAAACAGATAACAAAGGAAGTGAGAAAGTAGCTCATATTCCGATCAAATTTGGAAAGGAAGGGAATGGGACACGTTTTCGTGGTTTCCTGGCAGACCATGGGTGAAACGAATGCTGCTCCTCCTCTGACGTGCTGCAGAAACTCTCAGCTTTTTACCATGCACGACACCTTGCGTCAAACAGGATGCAGGAAAAGAGATTGAGTCGATGGAAATTAAAAGTTAGTAAAGGCAATTCTTGAGAAAATGAGAGGAGGGATTGAAAGCAGTAAGATTAATATCGTAGTAGGAGTGCATATTAGGAGGGACATGCAGTAGGCGGATCGGGAAGTCTGAACCCTCCAAGTACCTCAGCCAGTAGGGAATGGGAGAGGGAGGTGCAGAAGGGAAAATGAGGATAAAAAGGAGGCGGCGCTTTAGAGACCGCATGGCAAATGCCGCATGGCCTCTCTCTTTGTTCATCAATAAAGTCACTTTTACAGGACTCCTCTGTCTCCTGCGGGCACACAAACCTCTGGCCACGGGAATTTTCCCGCACAGCCCCGGGCACAGGGCAGACACCTCTGTGCCACCCACAGCAACCGGGACGAGCCAGCGCTGCTCCGGCACCGGCTCCTGCCGAGGCCCCAGCGGGAAGGAGACCGCGGGCAGCCGCTCCCGCAGCGCCCTCAGCCCAGCGCCAACACGGGCCGGCACCGGCACAACCAACCCGCCAGAGCCCCCTGCCGCCCCCGAGGCCCGCAGCGAGCCCCGAGCCCCCGCACAACCCAGCGCGGCTCCCACCTGCGCTGGGGCCGCCTCCGAGCTCCGCCGCCGCCTCCCCGGGCTCCGGCCGCTGCCGCCGCTGCCGGGCCCGCACAGACGCTGCCACAATGGCGCCTTTGCTGCTCTGCCCAATCAGCGCGCGACAACCAGGAGTGACATTGGCACAATCAGCCAATGGCAGCGAGGGCCGGGCTCTGCACACGGCCCAGCCTCGGCCCGCGCTCTCAGGGCCCCCCGGGCTGTGGGAGGGCAAAGGCGGAGATGAGGAACAGCCCTGGAACGGGCCCGGGCCCGAGCCGCCATTGGCCTGGAAACACAAACAAAGTTCTCCGCAGCTCCCGGCACGCCTTTCCCAGCCCTGCGTGTTCGCTGCCTCCGGCTCAGCGCGCAGCCTTGGAGCCTCAGTGCCGCTACCCCTAATTAGGAGCGTCTGTGCATGGCTTTAATTTTCCCCAAAAAGGGAAAACTGCCCCACAAGCCCTGTGGATGAGTGGGAGAGGGGAGAGATTTCTGTCAGAAAACTCCAAAAACTCAGAGCAGGATAATAATGAGAGATAAATGAAGACCCTTCAAACCAGCTTTCC
This sequence comes from Sturnus vulgaris, assembly GCF_052056855.1. Classification (NCBI taxonomy): domain Eukaryota; kingdom Metazoa; phylum Chordata; class Aves; order Passeriformes; family Sturnidae; genus Sturnus; species Sturnus vulgaris. The sequence continues at coordinate 8,723,225 of NW_028276185.1, read as the reverse complement.
ACACGTCTTCCTCCTTCCAACTGCACCTCCTACCCCGGCAGTGCAGGGTTGGATAAACGACTCTGACTTTGTAAAATTTTAAAGGTTTATTAAATCTTAGCAAAAAAAATACACCAAAAGACTAAATAAAGAGAAAAATCAGCGCTGGGAGCACAGGACTAAAGCAGCAGACCCGGGTGTGATTTGGGGGCCCAGGGGCTCCCCGGGCCGCCCCCCCCCCCGATCTCGGCCAACGGGTGCGAGCGGCGCGGCCCCGCTGCTGAGCACTGACCCCGCCCCGGGGGCCGCCGGGACACCCCCGAAAAAACCCGCACCTGCACCCCCCCTTCAGTCCCTCCGACCTTCCCAGTCCTGGGGGAAAAGGGGGAAAGGGGAGGACCTGGGGCGGGATCACCCGGAGACCCCCGGGGTGAGGAGCAGGAGGGGAGGGGGGGGGGGATTGGGCTCGCGCTGAGTGGGGGGTCCCGCGCGAGGATTTCGGGGGGGTTCGCTCGAGGAATTTTGGGGGTCCTCGTGCGACGGATCCTCGTGCAAAGGGCTCCTCTCGTGCCACCGTCTCCTCGTGTCACCCAGACCAGTTTGGGGGGCTCTTTGTGTCATCCAGAGGAATCTGGGGGATCCTAGTGTCACTGAGAGCTCCTCGAGTGTCACCAGGAGGAACGGGGGGATTCCTCGTGTCACCGAGAGCTCTGCGAGTGACATTGAGAGCCCTGTGTCACCAAGAGCCCGTCAAGTGCCCCCAGCTCCTTGTGCCACCAGGAGCCCCTGGAGTGCCACCAGCTCCTCGTATCACCGAGAGCCCCTCGTGCCACCAGGACTTCGTGCCAGAGAATTTGGGCAGAGTCTCTGTGCCACCCGGAGCCCCTGAGTGTCACCAGCCCCGTGCCAGGGTCCCCAGTGTCACCGGGGTCTCTCTGTGTGTCACACACCAGGAACCGACCCCCCCTCCGAGCACCAGGACCCCCGAATTTAACCGTCCTCGTGCACCGGGACCCCCTCAGGACCCTCGAGTTTCCTCTCTCCCCTCCTCGTGCACCGGCATCACCGCACCTCTCCCCCCCTTTCCCGAGGAATCGCCGGAGACCCCCTCCATCAATCACCGGGCACCGGGACCACCAGAGGACCTCCCCCATCAATCAGCACCGTCACCGTGCACCGGGACTCCCCTCACCATCGAGCAGTGACACCCCCTCATCGTGCACCGGGACCGCCGGACCCCCCCTCAAACATCGCCAGCCTCGGGCACCGAGATCACCGGAGACCCCTCCATGAGTCACCGGGACCCCCCCGTCATGCACCAGGACCACCGGAGACCTCCCCAGGAATCACCGGACACCCCCTCACGAATCACCGGGCACCGGGACGCCCCCTCGGGCACCGGGACTGGACCCCCCCCTCGTGTACCGACCACCCTCCGGTGCACAGGGCCCGGACCCCCCTTTGTGCCCCCCCTGCCCATCCCGGGGATTCCGCCCCTCCCCTTTGACTTCCCCCGGGAACAGGAGCGGGAATGGGGGGGGGGGCCGTGCGCTGGGGGGGCACCGGGGTGTCCCCAGCACCGGGGGGAGTCCCTTGGGGCTCGCTCCTTTCCCCCCATTTCCTCCTCCGGTTATCACCAGGGACCCTCCCAATTTACCGGGGCTCCTTCTATTCACTGCGCCCCCGTTCACCGACCCCCCCAAAGCGTTGGGACCCCCCCCCTCACTCACTGCCCCTGCCCCACCCATGGGACCCCCCGCTACTCACCGCTCCCCCCGTCACCAGGACCCCAAAATCCATGGGACTGCCCCCACACTCATCAAGACTCCCCCCAAATCCATGGGACCCCTCCCTCCCCCCCACTCACCACCCCCTTCTCAGCACTCCCCGGGCCCTCCCCATTGATCGAACGCCCCCATGGCCCCCCCAGCCCCTCGCCCTCGCATTGGGCCCCCCCGGGGCCGAGGCAGAGCCCTCCCTGAGGGACACCCCTCATCCCCGGCCTGCAGCCGCCCATGGAGCCGCTGACCACAACTCCCTGCCTGCGTCCATCCGGCCAATTCCTCTGGCCCCGCACAGCCCAGCCTGCAAAGCCAGCACCTGCTGGGCACCTGCTCCATGCCACTTCCAGGGGCTTGGGCTGCTGAAGGGCTGCTGGGCTGGGCCCTTTGTGACACAGGGCCGTTCTATCGGGTTCCTGGGTGCTGTTGGCCATTCTGTTGTCCTGGTGACATGGCACAGCCCCGCCCTGCAGGGGTATATACGGGGCACAGGGCCCTGCGCTGCCCAGGGCCAGGAGTGCCACTGGCTCAGGAGGAAGCAGCTCCTGGGACCTCTGTGCTCCAGACAGTTGCACATGGAGGAGGAAAAGGTGAACCCTGTTATAAATGAGAGACAAAAGTCTCGATATTCAGCAAAATTTAGATTGCTTTATTTGATATAGAAAGAGCAAGCAGCGCTGGGGAACGTGAGGGGTCACCGCCCACTCCACGCTCCACCCAACCTTGGTTTGCAGCCTCTTCTTATACTGTGGGTTCTCGTTGTACACAAATTCACAAAGCCTTTGGGTGATAATCAGTCACAGATAGCCATCCGGTCCTTCTAGATAAGCACCAAAGAAGTTCTGGGGGTCTGGTCCTTGAGATAGGCAGCATTGATCAGACAAAGGCAGGAAGGGCTTTTTGGGTAGTCCGATTTTGCAAGCTGGTAGCTGATACAATTTATTTGAAAAACATAACATAACGTATTATAATGTAACATAATACAACATAATATAACATAACAATGTGATTTTAAACAGAATTATTTTATCATATAATTTCCTTTATCTAGTGTCCATGCTTCAATTCAGAGCTTAGTATTCTGGTTTATAGAAACCCCTAATGCTTTTGTGATTAACAGAAATCTTTTATCAATTGTCACAATTTCCCCACTTCTCTTTTTTTATCCCATTGATTTGTGTTCTGGTTTCAAATTTTGTCAGTACCTCTTGTACTAGATTTAATTCATGTACTGTTATTAATTTTGTTGCCTTCTCAGGGTCTGTTGGTATTGTAGCAACTTGCATTCCTTGAACCACCGACTGGATTAGTCGAATGAAGCATGGAACAAGACAAGGGATGAACAGTAGTTCTAATAATGCACATGTTAACATAAACCCTAATTTCTTCCACCAAGCTCCCCCCCAACAGGTTATTCCACCAATTATCATTAAGCATAGTGTTTCAGTTTTGTACAGGTACATGGGCTATTCGTTTTATTTCTTCTGCAATTTTAGTAATTACTTCACTATTATCATAAATTTCTAATCAGTATTCAGAATTATTAAATTTCCCACACACTCCCCCTCGATATTTTTGTTTGATTTCACTCTAGCAACTGTTCTGGCCCTAATCCTTCACCCCACCTCCTTGGCCATTGTTCAGTCATCTGCATTCCTCTACAGATCCAACAGTGAGTTAAGATCAGTAGTAATTTCTTTCATTAATTCTACAAATAATTTTTTCCCGAGGTGGGTAATTCCCGTTCGCTGAGTTGTTGTTTTATTCTCTCATAGAAGTTAAAACTTCCCCCACGGTTTGTCCTTTTTCCCTTGAACATTTTAGTTTTTTTTTTTTAATCAATTCCTCCTTGTAGTGATCTTGCACTCCTCCCTGATCTGAATATCCCCACATACCTTCTTTTGGGAAGCAGAGGTGTGTCTCTCCTACTGGGCAACTTTGGTATGCTGATGGAGCCCACCCTCCTTTTTCCAAATTGGTGGCTACCCAATTTTTTCCATAATAGTGCATAATGTGTTTATTACAGCAGGCCGAATTGATGTGTGTGTGGAAGGCAAGGGTGGATACCGTGCATCCCCGTACCCAATTGTCTGGTGACACTTGGAACAAGCATCAGCATTATTTCCTTTTATCATCATTAGCAATAGGATGACTCCCATGACCATTTTCATCCCTCTGCCTCCCTCAAGGCCTACGGGGTTGCTGCCAGTAGCCGAGGTTTGTTTGATCTTCTCGGCAGCAGGGAATATGTCCTGGGGTCTCCCACTTTGTCTTTCTCTTTTGGTAGTGTTTCTTAATTTTGTCCCAGCTTTTAGCTTTAACATTCCAGTACGAGGTACAGCAGTAACAGCTCGGTATACACAACCCTTCTGACACTCTATTGCCAATACCTCTGCTCTGGCTTTCTTTTTTTGCCTTGTTCCATTCTCAAATTACTCCCACCAGTTATGATCATCAATTTCGATTTCTCCTTGTGCTGATAGGGTATTAAGTACCTTAATAGTTTCCTTACATTCATTTCTTCTACACTGAACACATAATGCGAGTGGGGGATACCCACCATAGGAATGACACCACAACAACTCAGTACAATATGGACTCCCTTTTTTTTTCTTTTAATGAACGGGCTACAATCACACCCCTTCACTGCATTAATTCTTCTAGGGCTTGTCCAAACAGATTGGGGGATTCTGTAAAGCCCTGAGGCAATACTGTCCAACTCAGTTGTTGTTTCCTGCCCTTATCAGGATATTCCCATCCAAAGGCAAAGCAATCTCTGCTACTTTCCTCTAATGGGCATGCCCAGAAGGCATCTTTTAGATCTATTACACTATACCAAGTGTAGTCAGGGGACAGCTGGTTTAAGAGAGTGTAAGGATTTGCTACTACCAGAAATTTGGTAACAGTTCGCTGATTTATAGCTCTCAAATCCTGTACCAATCTGTAATTCCCGTCTGTCTTTCTGACAGGCAGAATAGGAGTATTATGTGGGGACATTCATGGTTCCAAAGCCCCCTGTTGCAAAAGGTTTTCTATGAGAGGCTTAAGGCCCCGTCTCCCTTCCAGAGATGTTGGATATTGATGAACTCGGATAGGTAAATCGGGATCAGTGATTTGCACTTTGATAGGTTTCATTTTTAACTTCCCTATTTCCCCAGGGGTGTACCACACCTCAGGACATATTTGCTCCTCGTCCTTTTGGGTTAAAGCAAAAATTTTAAGCTGCCCTTGTGATACTTCAATTTTCAAATCCTATGCTATTATTAAAACCCTCCCCAATAAATTCTTTTCTGCCTCTGGCAGTAACAGCAGATCTTTTAATTCAATTTTGTTCTTGGTCTCAATTTGCACATTTTTAATAATAGGGACCCGAAATGGTTCACCTTTTGCTCCAACCACGAGTGCTGTTTCCCTACTAGGTTTACAGCCTTTTGGTAGGTGTTTAATTGTGGATTTTTCGGCTCCTGTATCTACTAAAAATTCCACCTCTTTCCCCTGGGGACCAATCTTTAAATTTATCAAGGGCTCTTTGGATGGTATGGTCCCTAATACATACAGCCCCTGACACCCCTATTCATCTTTCTGGAACATTTTTTCATCCTGTATCCGTTCTTTGCAGTTTTTCTTTATAGGACCTTTCTTGTTACAGTAAAAGCAGGTTCGCCTTGGTGAATTCTTTCCTGCTTCATTTTCTTGTTTTGGTGGGGGTTTTCGTGGTTTCCCTCCCCCTTTCTGCTGGGTTTCTTTCTGTGTTTCATGAACTGCAGCTATAAAGATTTTTGCTTTTGCTTTCTGCTTCTCTTAGCAATTCTTGTAACCCCTAATCTTGCCAATCATCTAACTTTTAAAATTTCTTTCTAATATCTCCCCACGATCACCCATGATCGAGCAACAAATTGGGTTTTGAGGAGTGCCTGACCCACTTGTGTGTCAGGGTCTATCCCGGAGTACATTTGGAGATTTTTCCTCAGTCGCTCCAACCAGTCAGTCGGGAATTCGTCCTTTTTTTCTTGTTCACTAAAGGCTTTATTAATATTTTGTCCTTTAGGAACTGATTCTCGGATACCTTTAACGAGTGTCCATCTTAAGTCCATCATATTCTGGCGATGGACATCATTTTGATTATCCCAGTTAGGATTATTTAATGGCCATTTCTGGTCTCCCCCAGGTCCAATCTGATGCTCCCGGTCCCATACCCTCATTCCAGCCTGTCTGATCATTTCCCGTTCTTCCGTGGTGAACAGGATACTTAATATAGATTGTAATTCCATCCAAGTATACATACTTGGTCTGAGGAATTGATCTAGTCTCTCTGACACCCCTATAGGATCTTCTAATAGTTTTCCCATTTCTTTTTTAAAGTTTCTCACTTCCCCTGTGTTCAAGGGAACATTTACAAATCCAATTAATCCAGCCTGTTGTCCTGCTAATGGCACTTCCCTCAGGGGGTAAAGGCGAGCCTTTGTGTCGTTATCTCCCTCCTCTCTGGTGATACCATCTCTCCTGGTATTCCTTTGACTGGAGCCAGTTCTTAGAGCTATGGGAGTACCAGGAGGAGAAGTGGGTGCGTGGGGGGGTCTCCTGTATTTTCTGTATTATACGGAGGTGGGAGATTATCGAGAGATTCCCAGGTAACCTTTTTTTTATTTACATCCTCTTTTTCTTTTGAAGTATATATCAAGGATGGCTTGGACTGTTTTGCCCACAGGGCAGCATACTCACATTCCTCTCTGTTAAATGGTTCTTTACAAGCCACATATGTGTTTCATGCCCGACAAATTCAACCCTCAAATGATCCGAACATGGGCCAGTATAGGTTATCTTTACGGATCATTTCTCTGGTCCATTCCACCATGCAATATTGAATCAATTTTTCTTTACTTTTTCCTTTGTATAACACCCCTGTGTCCCAACATTTTAATATTACTCCCAAAGGGCTGCCTGGTGGTATTTCTGGCAACCTACTTGTCTTGTCTTTATTTTCCCGGTCCCTTTGTGGACCAAATGAACTTGAACCTCTTCGTGGGTCCCTGGGACTCAGAATCTTACTCTCTCTTTGTCCCATTTTTACCTCAAGGGACTGTCTTGAGGTGTTTGTGCTCCCCGATGTGTTCTGCCCGAACCCTTGCCTCTCCTTGGGTCAGGATGGACTGGAACCCGCCTCTACCTGGGCTGGGATGGGAAAAGCAGCTTTTCCCTTCTCCCTCCGTGACTGGTGTGTTGCAATCTGCTTTTCTTTTCCTCCCCCTTCCCCCTCTCCCCGGGTCCCGCCTCTTCCAGGACTAGGATGGGAAGGACCCAGCCTCTACCTGGGCTAGGACAAGAAAAGCAGTCTCTCCCTTTGTGCTCACTCGCTTCGTCCGGTCACCGGCCAGGTCCCTCGCGGGATGCTGGAAACGCGGATAGAAGGACTCCACTCTCGCTTCGCAGCAAAGGCCACGTCTCATTCAGGCAAGCACACAGTCATCCCCACCAAACCACACAGATACTCACAGTCCGATGCTCCTGTCTGGCTCTTCGTGCACGAGAATTCCAGGTGATTTTGCCGCGGTCTTCCGGGGAGATTTTCCTTGCTCAGTCTCTATGGTGCGGGACGTCGATGGGTCCCGAGAATCACTGACGAACCGGGGCCACAGCAGTGGAGCGCCTCCCCGAAATCGCAGTGCCTCTCAGGGCTCCAAGGACGTCCCGGGTTTCGGCACCAAATTGTTATAAATGAGAGACAAAAGTCTCGATATTCAGCAAAATTTAGATTGCTTTATTTGATATAGAAAGAGCAAGCAGCGCTGGGGAACGTGAGGGGCCACCGCCCACTCCACGCTCCACCCAACCTTGGTTTGCAGCCTCTTCTTATACTGTGGGTTCTCGTTGTAATCAATAATTTTTGGATTTTTGATGTCATAAGCAGTGGTGGTTGAATAAACATCCTTACACAGATTCACAAAGCCTTTGGGTGATAATCAGTCACAGATAGCCATCTGGTCCTTGTAGATAACCACCAGAGAAGTTCTGGGAGTCTGGTCCTTGAGATAAGCAGCATTGATTAGATAAAGGCAGGAAGGGCTTTTTGGGAAGTCCGATTTTGCAAGCTGGTAGCCGATACAACTTATTTGGAAAACATAACATAATATAACATAATATAATGTAACATAATACAACATAATATAACATAACAAGGTGGTTTTAAACAGAATGATTTTATCATATAATTTCCATTATCTAGTGTCCATGCTTCACTTCAGAGCTTAGTATTCTGGTTTATACAAACCCCAATGCTTTTGTGTTTAACACGAATCTTTTATCAATTATCACACAAAGAAAAACCTTTTAAGTTCCGCTTTTGATAACTTAAGAGTGTTCACAACTTGGTAATAAATGTCCTTTTGAGGAGGGCTGAACTTAGCACTACTGATCAAATTGCCCATCCTCAAAACTCCAATCTCCCACCCAGCAGTAAAAGAAAAAACTAAAGGAAGAAGACCCCGGTATTTCTTAACTCACTCTTTTCTTCGGGCTAAGCAAAGCCCACTGGGTCAACAGAAAAGCTGCTGGGGAGGCCGTCGGGCCGGCGATTGGTCTCCAGAGATGTTCCACAGAAGGTCCCAGTCACCTCTCAGACGGCTTCCAGTAGAACGCGGAGAGCTGTGCTCGGGGAGCTGGCCGTCCCGAAAAGCAGCTTGTGTCCTGCAGTTGGTGCTGCAGGAGAAGCTTCTCCAGGAACTCTTTCGCGGAGGTCCCGGTCTTTGGGCTCCGGTTATCGCGGCGGCACCGGCTGGAAGGAGCCGGTGGGCGCGGGGCGAGCGCTGGTGCCGAGACCTTCCAGAGAAGCGTCTTTAGAAAGACGGCCTGGGGGTTACAGGCACGTTCCCGCTCTCGGGACGAGAGGGATTTCAGCTCTCTTGTGTGAGCCCCGCTTCTGCCGACGGTGGAGAGAGGGACGGGAGCCACGTGTGGTGATCCAAGGCGGAGTTTGTTCCTTCTCGAAGGGTCCAGGGACGAAATGGCTCGAAGGGGCAGAGGGAATGGGGACACTGGGGTGGTGCCATGGGTGGCACCGGTGACGCTGTGATGGCACTGGGGACACTGGGATGGAACTGGGAGCACTGGGAGGGGACGTTGGGATGGGGACATTAGGAAGGGACAGGTGACACTGGGGTGGTGACACCGGGATGGCACTGGGGGCACTGGGACAGGACCAGTGACACTGGATTGGTGACACTGGGACAGAACTGGTGGCACTGGGATGGAACTGGGGACACTGGGATGGTGACACTGAGAGCACTGGGCTAGTGGCACTAGGACAGGACTGGTGGCACTGGGCTGGTGACACTGGTATGGGTCAATGACAGGGTGGCACTGGGCTGGCACGGGGACACAACTGGGAGAACTGGGACAAGAACACTGGGACAGGATGGGGGACACTGGGATAGCACTGGGGACACTGGGCTGGTGATGACATTGGTATGGGGACCCTGGGGATGTGGTACTGGGACAGGACTGGTGGCACTCCGATAGGACTGGGGACACTGGGCTGGAACTGGGTTAGTGACACCAGGCTGGTGGCACTTGGGTGGTGACAGAACTGGTGGCACTGGGTTGGTGACAGTGGTATTGTGACAATGGGGCAGTGGCACTGGGACATAACTGGGAGCACAGAGACAAAACACTGGAACAGGATGGGGGACACTGGGCTGGCACTGGGAGCACTGGGAGGGAACTGGTTTGGAGACATTGAGATGGTGACATTGGTATGGGGACAATGGGGTGGTGGCACTGGGAAGGAACTGGGGACACTGGGATTGAACTGGGAGCACTGGGATGGTGACACTGGGACACAACTGGTGGCACTGGGACACAACTAGGAGCACTGGGACAGGGACTCTGGGACAGGATGGGGGACATTGGGATGGGACTGGAGACACTGGGAGGGAACTGGGAGCACTGGGATGGTGATATTGGTATGGTGGCAATGGGGCAGTGACACTGGGCTGGCACTGGGACCTCTGGGAAGGAACTGGGAGCACTGGGCTGGTGACACTGAGACAGGACTGGGGACACTGGGGTGGGAGTGGCTTGGTGGCACTGGGTTGGTGACAATGGGTTGGTGACAGTGGGATAGAACTGGTGGCACTGGGATGGAACTAGGGACACTGGGCTGGTGGCTCTGGGGTGTCCCTGGTGCCACTGCTCAAGTGCCACTGTGCTGGTTGCCCTGCTGCCGTGTCCCTGGTGCCACCTGTGCGGTGTCCCCATGTCCCCCCAGTGTCCCTGGACTCGGCGCGCTCTGCCCTGGGGGTGGCCAAGGACAGTCACCTGCTGCTGGCCCTGGGCACGGTGGCCGTGTCCTGCCAGGTGATCCTGCAGGCCTCCGTGACATCGTGGTGACACCTGGCCACCACCGCCCATGAGCACTGGGCCATGGCCCAGCGCCTGCGTGACCATGCCCAGTGGGTGGCGACCGCCAGGGCCAGTGCTGAGGCCACTGCGGCCACCAGCAAGGTCACCACAATGTCCAGGGGTGGCTGGACAGGGTGACATGGCATGTGGGGACCTTGGTGAACTTTGTTAACCAGGACATGGTGGTGGCATGTGGGGGACATGGCGACAGGGGTTCCCCAGAGCTGCCCGGGCCCTCGGGGACATCGTGGGGGTCTTGGGGACATCGGTGGAGGGACACAAGGAGGTGATGCAAAAGCGGGAGGCAGCCCGGGATGCAGGGACATGGTGGGGACACGGGGTTGTACTGTCACCCCGAGGGACACTGGGGACCTTGGTGTCCTTGCCTTGGGGACATCGGGGCCACCCTGAGGTCGCCTGTCCTGTTTTGGGTCACTACGATGTCCCTGCAGTGTCCCCACGTGACCGCAGTTTGTCCCCCTGAATTGTTAAAAACCGGAATAATCACGGACAAAGGCGCTGTAACTAATTAAAGTTACAAAGTGGTGTGTTTATTCACCGGCACGGGAGTCACCTCCCAAAGGCGTGACCGCCCCGAACAAGGTTCTTTGCCCTCTATTTATTGCCCAAGATCTTACATACAATACATGTGCATAACCCCAGCACCTCCCATCCCCACCCCATATTAAAATGAGCCCATTCGTCCTTCATGCGTGCGCAGTTCTTCTCTTGAATTGGGTCGGTGGTCTCGAAATGGGTCAGTGGTCTCGATGGATGAAGTCAGGAGAGTCTTCATCAGGTCTCTGTGACCCTCTGGCACGATCCAAGGCCTCGTGCTTCATGATTAACGCATTATTATTTTATTTATTATTTTATGTTCTTCTATACCTAAGTTCATAATAGCAGATAATTATACCAATTAGCTCTTGCCTAAGCATCAAGTAATTACCTACCTAACTCACATCTTGGCCATGGAAACTCCTTCTACCCTTCGCAAAAATCTTAACTCTTTCAAACCATGATTCAACTCTCCATGTCTGTGCCCCACCATGTCTTTGTCCCTCCATATCCCCACCCATGTCTCAGTTCAGTGTGTTTATTTTCAACTGTGTTACTTGTTTTAAAAGGATGAAGAGAAATGAAAAGCAAATCGAGGCTAAAATAAAAGGATTTCCTTGTCTGTGTGAGCTGAGGACCTATGTGCTTGAGTGGGAGGGAAAAATATTTTTTGGAGGACTTTTCACCCCACTGTCTCCAAAAGCTTGGTCTTTGCCTCAGTTCATCACCATTTGGCTGCCGAAGACAACCTTGGGCAATAGGAAATGAAAATCCTGGAATCAGTGAGGTTGGAAAAGATCTCCAAGACTGTTCCTGGATATTCCTGGATACCACCAGGAGATAGGATTGAACACAGAAGATTTTGTGGGGATCAAAGTCAACAAATCTGCTCTCCTCAAAGAATTCCCAATGTCAGTTTGGGCCGTGATGGACGTTCCTGCCCCAGCATTCATCCAGGTGCCCACAAGGAGACAAGATGATGCAGAACCCCCTCAGCCAGGTGTCTTCCCAACACGGATCACCAGGACCAAAGATCACCAGGGCTCTGCCCAACGGGGGTCACTGAGGATCATCCAACACCAATCCTCCCATGGGGGATGGAGCTGGAGCAGAGCACGAAGCTCTTCCCACACTCGGGGCACTCACAGGGCTTCCATTAGTGGTCACTCCGTTGGTGTCGAGTCAAGTGAGAGATCTGTGAGAAGCTCTTCCCACACTCAGGACACTCGTAGGGCCTCTCCCCAGTGTGGATGCGCTGGTGTTTTCTCAGGTCAGAGCTCCATGCAAAGCTCTTCCCACATTGCGAGCAGGTGTAGGGCCGTTCCCCTGTGTGGATCACCTGGTGCTGGATCAGGTTGGAGCTGTTGCTGAAGCCCTTCCCACATTCCCCACACTCATAGGGCTTCTCCCCAGTGTGGATCCTCTGATGCTGGATCAGCTGGGACCTGTAGCTGAAACCCTTCCCACATTCCAAGCACTTGTGGGGCTTCTCCCCTCCATGAGGCTTCTCCACCAGCTCTGAGCTCTGCCTGGATCTCTGGCTGCCTTCCCGGCTCAGGGAGGGTCTTTCCTCCTCGCAGCTCCCTGGGTTGGGTTTGCAGCCCCTCCTTGTGAGAGATCTCCGGGGCTTTTCTGCCTCCTCCATCCCTGCACACCTGGGGAATGAAAATTCCTGGTTTAGGGGGAAATAACAAGAAGAGAGCTCCATAAACTGGGTGTTCCTCCTTCCCCAATTCATCTCTGGTAGTCATTGAGCATCTTGTGTCTGTAATAACCTCCCAAACACCAAGATTCCTGCCCAAAATCCTCCAAACTTTAACACACAGATCAAAAACTCCCCAAATATCAAGATTCAGCCAAAATCCCCTCCAGACATGTGCTGGTTTGAAAGCAAAACCAATGAGAGAATCAGTCAGAAATACAATTGGATAGGAAAAAGATAAGAGAAAAAAATACATGCAATAGTACAAAAGAAAACACCTGACAGAATCAGAATACAACCTGACACCCTGCTAGTTAGGGTGGTGGTAGCAGTCCCGATGAAGTGGTCTTGTTGTAGTAGTGATGCTGTAGAAAGGTCTGGTAGCTCTTGTCCTCTGGAAACCAGTGGGTAAGGGCTGCCTTGGTGTTCCCAATCTCAGATTTTATATAGGTAGGAAAGGCTTGGCTCCTCCCCCTGGCTGGAGCATCTCCCAATGGGATGATGGAATTTTATCAGTCATGCAGTGGGACTCAATGGCCCATTAACAGAAGATATCTTCCTGGAGGAAGGATGGGTTGTGGAAAAGATAAAGAACACTGCCCCACCTGGTTTTAACAGATGGCCCATTAGCAGAGGATATCTCCCACAGAGATAAGGATCACTGCTCCACCTGGTTTTTTCCACCACTCTTTGTTCTTTTGTTTCTTCCTGGGACCTCTGACTGGTTACTTCATGTTTGCTGCTGATTTCCTCTCCCTTTTGAAGATGAAAATGGTAAAAGTGTCTTTGACCTGCCTTGCTGAATATTGTGAAGAGGAACAGTCATCTACTGCAAGTGGAAGTGTCACAGGTGGAGCAGAGTTCTGTGAGTGCTGTATCAAACCAGACCTCGTCAGACCTGCCAGAACAACTGGTCCATGCTGCCCTTCACTGCTCTGCCTGTTCCCCACTGTTTCATGCCAGAGTAATTTAACTGCTGTTAATTGGGTGTGTGTTTCACTCGAGCCAGTCCAGCAGAACCAGCAGAAAGCAGCCCCAGAATGAATGGGGCTCTGCAGAGGAGCCCCAGACTATTCATCAGCCTGCCCGCAGAACTGGCTCCAACTCTGAACCCTTGTGACCACACTCTGAAGAAGACACACTTCTGATATTTCTGAGGCACTTATGACCGAGGCACTGCACGTGCTTGTGCAGGTAAGAATCCCCAAGTTCTTTCTGTCAGGAAAATTAATCCACAAACACCAGAGGTTTATGTCCAAAAAGGAGACAGAGGAGTCCTTTTTGCTTTATTCAAATAAAGGGAGAGGCCATTGGACATTCCCCTGCGATCTCTCAAATTTTTGGAGGACGCAGCCGCCTTTTTATCCTATTTTCCCGGCTGCATTTCCCTCTCTCTTTCTCCTTTGGCTGAGGTACTTGAGAGGCACAGACTTCCTGGAACGCCTGATACCTGAAATTCCCCTCTAATGTATAACCCTCCCTTTTCATTTTTAATTCTTAGAGAATTCATAGTTTTCCCCCCGTTGCTTCTTTCATCTTTCAATATCCAATTTCATTTATCAGCAGCCTTACAGTTTGTTTGTAAAGGCAAATATCTCTTTCCATTCATCAATCAGTAGAATCCATCCCATTGTTTCTTTTATCTCTCAGTGCTAGCCTTATCTACAAGCAGATCCACAGCTCATTTGTAAAGACAAATTCAACATTCCTCTCAGCTTTGATTTCCCCCAAAATGGGAAAACTGCCCCAAACCCCAGGGGATGAGTGGGGGAGAGATTTCTGGCAGAAAACTCCAAAAACTCAGAGCAGCATAATGAGAAGTAAATGGAGACCCTTCAAACCAGCTTTCCACTCACCTCCTTCCTTCCAGCTGCACCTCCTACCTCGGCAGTGCAGGGTGTGAGAATTGGCACTTGCTCTTTTAAAACTTTCAGCAATTTCTTAAATCTTAGAAAAATACAGCAAAAGACTGAATTAGGAGAAAAATCAGCACTGGGAGCACAGGACTAAACCCCCACGTGCTCCCCTACAGAATGGATGTTCTGCCTTTTATGCCCCTGGGCCCTCCCAAAGTCTTGTCGCCGAACTCCTTCTCTGCCGTCCATTGCTGGAGACTCCTTTCTTACATCTGCACTGGAGGTCAGGTGTAGGAACAAGCCGGCCCTCCCCAAATGCCCCGACTGCCTGAGCCATGTTGTGACAACAATGCAAGGGGGAGGGGAAAGAGGACTATGGGAGGATATATTACAATAACATCATTATACATCCACAAAACTTATCTTAACATACACACACTGTTCATCCTTTAATTGTGAGAGCCAACCACCACATTGCTCATCTGTAACAACAGCGACTGCACTGGCCCCCCTAGATCAGAGGGGGATGGAGCCAGTGCCAGTCCTCCCGAATCGGTGAGGGCAGAGACTACCCCCTGCCCACCTGGGTATTGCATCAGCCCAATACATATTTACAAAAGGCTATACATATTCAAACACTTAAACAGAGTTTCTCCCCTGTCCTACCTTTTTCAAGCATTTGCAGTTTTCCCAGTCCTCATCATTTGTTACTTTTCAATACATTCAACAGGTGTGAATTCCTTCACTGGTTAAATCTTAACATTACAACAACTCTTCACCAACATTCACAACACAACACTCGCATTAAAAGATCTCTAAACTTTAGGAAAACTTCTTTTACAAAAGTCAAGCTTAGAAAACACATAGTATTCACTCTAACAATTGCTAAAGCCAGCAGTGTAATATATTTATCACAGTGGCCTTGAGATTAGAGCCAGGATTGGGCTAGGGAGTGTGACTGGGGCTACCATTGGGCTTAGGACTAAGAATGGTGTTGGCCTTAGGGCAGGAACTGGGGCTGAGTTTGGGAATTCAAGCTAAAGCTGGCATTGGAGTGTGGGGTGGCACTCAAAACTACCCTTAGGGCTTGAGACTGCCATTGGGGTTGGGCTTAGAGTTGCTATTGGGGCTGGCTTTGGGCATAGGGCTAAACGTGGCATTTGGTTTTAGAATTGGGGCTGGGCTTTGCGGTTAGGGCTTGGTTTTAGATTAGAGCTGGAATTGGGGTTAAGGCTAAATGTGCCATTTGCCTTAGGCCTGGCCTTGAGATTGGCTCTGGGGCTGCACGAGTCTGGCACTGGGATGAGATTAAATCCAGGAGAGTGAGTGTGTCTCAACATGGAGTGAGATTGAGATCAGGATCAGGGTGAGCTTTGGGACCGAGCGCACGCCCAGACGGACAGGGGAGATGTCACTGCAGGATGTCCCTGGCATTGTCACAGCCCTGCTCAGGCACCACCAAAAGGCAGCAGGAGCTGGCTGGTCCAACATCCAGGTGCTTCCAGCTCCGAGAATATCCCTCTGTCCAGTCCCTTCGGCTGTCCTGGACAGGCTCCCTCCGGGCTCTTTGTCACCTCCTCGATGGCAGAGCATGGGATATTGAGTGGCTTCTAGGACCTTGCAGAGTCCTTGAGGAGGGCAAGCCTTGCTTAGCCACAACCAAATTCTCTCCCTGTCATACACAGCATTCCCATCCTGCATCCAATCCCATCCCTGTGCCACTTTCTGGGAAGAAAGGAAGCCCAGTCAAATCCAGAAGAGTGGGAACATTCAGACAGTTCTTGAGAAAATCCTCATTTATTTAACACTAATGCTCCTAAGAAATCAGATCTTGATCTGTAAAAACATTCCTGGTAGTCCAGCTTTGCTTTCAAGGACCTGTAATTGTCTGTCGGGAAGGCGGCTTTTGTTGTGAGAACCAGTGATTGGCGGGAAGAATGGGACTAAGAGCAAGGCAGAAATTCACCAGGGGAAAAAGAAATGGAAATATGTCAACAGATAGACTCTTAAATAGCTCCCTGGGAAGAAAACTAGCCCGGTGGAAATATGACTCCAACACCAAAGAACTTAAGATGATATAGAGTTGTGTAATAGAATAGACTAAGAGAGTAATTAAGTCCAGCTATGTTTACTGGTCGTGGGATGAGTCACATGAGGAAAGGATATGTCAGGTTTTAAACATCCATGTAAAATCTAAAGAACAACTCTTGTACAGATCTGGGAGAGGGCATTTCTCACTGAAAAACTTTTCCATCTCTGGCCTCTCAGTCCTGAATCTCAAGGGAAAGCTACTCTGCACCCCATTCCCTACGAACAGAAAATCCTGGATTTGGGAAAAACACTGGCTTGGGGTGTGCTTTCTTTTCCTCCTCTCTTTTGCTACCTCCTGACTTTTCTCTCTCTCTGTGAACACTAATTTTGCTGTACACTTTCCCTCTGATAATTGAACTGTTTACCACATCAAATGTAACAGTTGTTCTTCCCCCAAATTAAACACAAGAAGGTGCTACTTCCCTTTCAGGTTAAAATAAGAGCCTGAATGCAGTGATTTCCAAGTGAATAAATTACCTTTCCCTCTTTCAGTCTGAAATGAGCTACTGCCACCTGCACTTGCCCTTCCCTTCCTCTCCTGAACCACCGAACAGCCCCACTGGGATGGCAGGAGCTGGGCCTGGGAACTGCTGCCTTTGGAGTTGCATCTCCTCCTCCCGTGGCCGCTGCTCAGAGCCCAGAAGTGCTCTGAGAACTTGAAGTTGTGGCAGCTGGGTTAGAGCCTACATGGGAGGAGGAGAAGGTTCACCAGAGCCCTTCTCCTGCCGTGCCAGCTCCAGGGCAAGGAGTGCAATGGAAGCCAGCCAATGTCCAAAGCCCATCTGCTCTGCCAGTTCCCGTGGGAATGAGCTGCTGCAGAGGGGAAGATTTGGGTGGGAATGTGGTTCTCTAAGAAGGCCATAACTAAATGCTTGCATGGAGATTTTGGCTTCTGGAGCAGTGGGGTAGGGCTGTTGTTGGTTCCTACCCCTCCATGCCATGATGATGTAAGGGGTGAGGGATGCCATGTGTGCTGTGCACTGGCAGTGATCCTCAAGAAATCCTTCTAATCCTCTCCTTCGAGCTAGTCAAGCTCCTGGAAATGACAGGACAGAAAAAAAAAATAAAAAGGTACTCAGTTTTGTGCCCTTCTTCCCTTGTGGGGTGAGGGGCAGGAGGCAGAGGTCCAGCTTGGTCTCTCTCTGACCTTTCCTTTGAGACAACACTGTCTGCTCCCACCACAAAGGCACAGAGGGTGCTCTTTGCCCCCACCAGTGGGAAGTGGCTCTGCTGACCCCACTAAGAGTGCTAGAAGATGAGTCTGTGAACGAAACAGTTGAATATTGCCTAGAGGGGGGTAGCAGGCAGTAGATGTGCCACCATTCTCTTTCCAGGAACCCACTGGGAGTACTTGAACTATCGACGATGAGAGAGAGACGGGGACGCTGAATGGTGATCAAAATCCAATTTTTACTGAGCACTACATGTGCTTATATACCATTTACAGGAAGGCTGGTAATATTTTACTGCAATCACATAGACAAACCTTACATAGACAAACTCTCACATAGACAAACTTTACATTTGGACTCAGTAAAATCTTATTTCCCATAACCCAGACTTGATCCAGTCCTCCTGCAGTCAGATCTCTCTTTGCTCTTGCCAGGAATCCTCGTTGTCAGGCTGCATTTGCTGATTAAATCTGCAGTACTATCAGTCTCATTTGCATTACCCATATCCACATCTCCCCCGTTTCTTTTAACTAAAAATACACTCTTAAGCGATTTGTCTATTAAATTCTTAACACACTGTAAAATACAAGGAATAACTACTACAATGCATAATATGATGCCTAATACATACAAACCTATTTTAACTAAATTCCTGATCCAGCCAGTGAGTCCCCAGTGCCCTAAGAGCCAGTTCAGCCAGTCGTACCCATTATCTACCCGAAGTTTATTCACACCTTCTTTCAGGGCTTGAATGCTGGCATAGATGGGCTGGGAGTGGTCAGAAAGGTTAAGGCAACACATCCCATCGAATTCCTCAGCCACAGGCGGCGGCGGAGCTCGGAGGCGGCCCCAGCGCAGGTGGGAGCCGCGCTCGGTTGTGCGGGGGCTCGGGGCTCGCTGCGGGCCGAGGGGGCGGCAGGGGGCTCTGGCGGGTTGGTTGTGCCGGTGCCGGCCCGTGTTGGCGCTGGGCTGAGGGCGCTGCGGGAGCGGCTGCCCGCGGTCTCCTTCCCGCTGGGGCCTCGGCAGGAGCCGGTGCCGGAGCAGCGCTGGCTCGTCCCGGTTGCTGTGGGTGGCACAGAGGTGTCTGCCCTGTGGCCGGGGCTGTGCGGGAAAATTCCCGTGGCCAGAGGTTTGTGTGCCCTCAGGAGACGGAGGAGTCCTGTAAAAGTGACTTTATTGATGAACAAAGAGAGAGGCCATGCGGCATTTGCCATGCGGTCTCTAAAACGCAGCCTCCTTTTAATCCTCATTTTCCCGGCTGCGTCTCCCTCTCCCTTTCCCCACTGGCTGAGGTACTTGGAAGGTTCAGATTTCCCGATCCGCCTACTGCATGTCCCTCTCAATATTCACTCCTACTACGATATTAATCTTACTGCTTTCAATCCCTCCTCTCATATTCTCAAGAATTGCCTTTACAAACTTTTAATTTCCATTGACTCAATCTCTTTTCCTGTGTCCTCTTTGGAGAAAGGTGTCGTACATGGTAAAAAGATGAGAGTTGCTGCTGCATGTCAGAGGAGGAGCAGCATTCGTTTAAGCCATGGTCTGCCAGAGAACCACGAAAACGTCTCCCATTCCCATCCTTTCTCCGGAATACGAGATATTTTCTTATTTCCTTTGCTATCTGTTTAAGCGCTTTTCGGTTATCATGTGTTTGCGAACAGCAATTTGAATGATTTAATTTTCCACAAACTCCTCCTTCTTCTGTGAATAGATAATCTGATTCTATCCCACGGTGAAATGTCTCGTTCCTAATGTCAGTGGATTGTTTGGCAGGAAGTTCAGGAGCTGGAGCTGTCTGCTTGGTTATTATTTCAAGGATACTTTTAAACCTAATTATGCCACTCAAATTACGGATGGATTTTCTGTGTCCTGATATGAATTCGTTAGGGATCCCAGGGGCTGGTCCATGGTGTTGTAGGATTTGTTCTGGTGGCCGTTCATCTTTTTCCCATTTTTGGGTGCTCCCTCCTGCCACGGCTGCATCAATTGAACACTTTTATCTTATGAAATGATAAAATGTTTGGATTCCCAACTGATTTCTCTGGACTAGCAAAAACACCTCATTGCTTTGGGGAGAGGGATGTTCCCCCCACACACACTTTTTTTCATGAAATTTGCTCAATATTCTCCGTTTGCTGTTTCCCTTTGCAGCTTATCCAATTTCTGTTGCAGTCAGATATCCTCACTATGGGCTCTGCCTTTAGTTGTGCAAATTCCATCTGTGCAAGCAGGCAGAGCTGGGGGTGAGGGGCAGATGGACTCAGGGAAATTCCTCCCCCTGGCAAGAAGGCCCTGGGGCATTGTCCACACTTTTCCAGAGCAATGTTAATTTGCATTTCTAAAACTCCTCTCCTGGCTGCCTGGAACTAGGATTTTCTTCCAGAGCAGCCTTTAGGTGATTCACACGTCCACCCTCACAACCTGCTTTATTTTTCTTTTTTATTTTTTTAACGCTTTTTTATTAACTATTTATGCGTTAAAGCCTCACCATTAATACTCTTCTAGGTTTGCAAAATGCAACTTAAAGGTGAGCTTCTAAAGATTCATTCTGAAATTCTGCCGTCAGTAAGAGCCACCACAAATATATAGAAAAATATTCCAATGCAATCAAGTCTTTTCTGCCTCTTCTCCTAGCAGTGAAAATTGCTTGTCACACCCCTGGCCCAAACCTAACTGACAATCTAAAAGTAGGATTAATGTGAAAAATTTTTCTCATGGTGTAATCTTGTCACTGAAACTGCAGGGACAATAAAAAACTCTCCAACAATATCTTTAGTGTTAGAGAGTTAAGGCATTACTTGATTCTGGTCAGGATGTGCAACAGAAATAATTTCATCCACACATAGCCCGGGTGTGCAGAGAAAATCATTCCATGAGATGTGAATTTTACGGGATTTTTCCTGAAATTTTACAGTCTGAACACATTGAAATCCATTGGTTTAATGTTCATTGCTTTAAAGTTGTGTAGTTATTAGTTTTTGGTTTCCTATTGGACCTGGATTTCTCCTCCTGTGATGTTAATGAGGTCCCAATCCTGGATTTCCTTCTCAGTCTTTTCCAGACCAGGTGTCTCCATCTATGCCGGGGCAGTGTCTGGGGTGGGTGTTCCTTGATGTTTGCTGATGTTTGCTTGATGTTTTGTTGAATGTTGTTATCTTTGTGGGAATCTTTTGGGCTATTCCCAGTCTGTTGAGATGTTAAACTCATCTCTGTTGAGTGGTGCAACATCTCTTAAAAAAAACCTTTTAAAATTTCTTTCCCGGAACAAGGGCAAACCGAGCCTGACTAGTAAAATGAAAGGTAAAAAAAATTTAAAGCTTGTATATTTTCCAACAGTGGAATCGCAGGCAGCCCAGTGTGTGAGTGTAATTGAGAGGCAGAGTCCTGGGTGGATGCTGTGAACAGCAAAGTGCCAAGGTAGGCTCTGTGCCAGCCCAGCTTCCTGTGGCAGAGATTTCACAAGAGACAGGATTCTGGCCACAGACTGCTTGAAATATACATCCCTTATCTCCAGCCCGCGCTAGGTGGAGAATTCCCAGGGTAAGGAATTGCAAAGATCAATTCCAAGGGAGATAATTGAATATCTGCCCTGGCTCTGGCCAAAGGTTATAATGGCCGGATGCTTGGCCTTCAGCCAAGGGCACACACTGACTCAGAAAACACTTCCTAAATGCAGCAACATGTTGCATATTCATAGACCTTCCTGCATTATTCAGAATCATTCCCCTCCAACCTGTAAATCATTATTTTTGCCTTCCCTGGGGTTTTAGTGTCCCATAATCCAGGAATGTGAAGAATTTCCTGATTATCATTTTTACCATTCTCTGAGTTAGTTACATGAAAAAAAGCTTTTTACATCAAAATGTTGTAGTCCAAAAAAATATATTTATCACTACTATTTCTAAGTTCTTTTAATCGCAGTACTAAAAGAAACTACGTTCATGCAGCAATGTTTTCCAACATATAACACTCATTTTAATACTTGCTAAACGCCAATAATATAATATGTACTTATAACACACGTAGGATTCAGATTTCTTTCCTGAGTCTTGAAGAGCCATAGGTGGGGCACCAATCATTTTGTTATTTTTCATTTTCTCAGATTTTATTCCTTTTCTTATGTCCATACCACAACATTGAGGTGATTGGGGTTTAAAAAGTGATACAATTTTATGGGTAGAACAGAGAATCCTCAATCCAGGTCCTGCAAATTCCTATTAATGCTCAGAATTCTTGTACCTCCTTTTCAGTCCTGGATTACTTCTGACATTCCCCAGACCCTCTCTAGGTCAAGACACCACCAAACTTCAGTCAAAATATGTCCCAAATTTTCTCTGGCATTTGCTCTTTTTTTTTCAAATACTCAAATATTATTTCTAGAGGCTTCTTTTCTTCCTGATTGGAGCAAGTAATCCACATCCTGCATTAACCCAATCCCTGGGGGTGGGGTAAATTCTTGTGATATTTTCTGCAAGGCTTGCCCCAATAAGGCTGGTGCTTCCGTGCATCCCTGCAGAAGGACCGTCCATGTCTTTTCCATTTTCCCTGGAAAAACACAGCCCCTTTGGCCCTGGGGATCATCCCTGAGGGGCTGTAGAAACTCTGCCATGGCCTTTGCCTTCCCTTTGGCCTTTTCCTCATCCCTTCTTGCATTCCCCTGCTCTGCCTTTGTGACCAAGTGCTCCAGGGGCTTCTTCTGCCCCTCCTGCAGCCCCCTCAGTGCCTGGGGGTGCTCATCCTCTGACAGCTGCTGAGCTTTCTGCAAAATCATTCCTTTCTGCAGTGACCCAAGGAAAATGCTTAAAAGCTGATCTCGATGCTTGCACGTCCAATCCCCATTTCCCAGCTGTTCCTTTGTCCTGCTGCTCCTTGTGCTGTGGCTGCCGTGGCCAGCCCGTATCCCAGAGCCGGTGCCTGTCCTGCCGCAGTGTCCAAACGCGGCCCCCCCGGCGGGCAGGGCCGGCAGCTCCACGGGGCCGGGCAGCGGCCGGGGCGTCCCGCAGCCTCCTGGGGGCCGGGGGCCACTGCCGGGCCTGCAATTGCCGGGGGGTGCTGGGCTCAGGCAGCGCCCGGCGCTGAGCCCCGGCTGCCCCACAGCCCCGGCCCGGCCCCGCAGCTCCCCACAGGCCCCCAGCCCGTGCTCCCGGTGCCGCCCCTCTGCGCCCGCTCCTGCCGCTGCCCAGCACAGAGAAACCCCCTGCAATCCTGACCTCCTTGTGTGCCTGTCCTGGCAACCGGGGATACAAAGGATTTGCATCAGCTGGCAACTTCTGAGGATAAGAGCCTGCTGAAAAACATCCCCATCCTCAGTATTTTTCTCTTTCTCCTCTTTTCCATCATTCTTTGTCTTCCCACATAGATTCTTTCTGCTGCTTCTTGCCTGAACCATATTCCCTGCACTTCTCATCACACCAACAGCATCCATCCCCTGTTGTCTAAATCCCTTCTGGACTTCCCTTATTGCCTCCCTGAGTGTCCATGTCCTTGATTACCTCTGTGAGAATGTGCAAACTCCATCAACATGTTCCCGAGGGACCCTTCAGAGATATTTTGGGATCATCATCCCTTTTCCCGGGAGCCCTTCCTGGCTTTCCCTTTCTACCCTCCACGGGTGCCCTGCCATGTTTAGTCCCCGAAGATGCCACTGTAGTCACTGCTGAGATTTTCAGTGCTCTCTGGCTGCCGACTCTTCCCAGCCCCCCTGATCTGTCACTCGTCTGTCTCCTGGCCCCAGCGCCCCCCGGCAGGGGAATTTGGGGAGGTGGGAGGGGGGGAGCGCCAAGGCCGGGCCCCCCCGCGCTGTGGTGGCGGCAGCGGCTGCAGTGGGGAGCGAGTGCGGGCGGGAGCGGCCGAGAGCCCAGCGCTGCCCCAGCCCGAGCTGCCCCAGCTCCATCGCTGCCCCTGCGCTGGGATGCTGTGGGTTTGGGGGGAAGAGGGAGCCGGCAGTGGGTGCTGGGCCTGGGGGAAGGAGAAGCAGGCTTGAAGAACCAAGTGGTCAAATGATGCACGTGGGAGGAGCAGGTGGGATTGTGCAGGAAGTAGAGGAATAGTATGTGGAAGAGGAATGTGAGGAAGAGCAGGGACACAGGAGGAGGAGTAGAAACGGGAAGCAGCACAAGATTCCAAACCACCATATATCTACAGCGTCCCTCCAGTCCCAGGGCTTTGGTTCCCCCCCAACATTCAGCAGGTGACCGGAGAGGAGGATCCATGATTTTCAGAAGGGGTAAATCTTGGTGTTTCTGAGTTTTTTGGGCTAAAAGTTGGTTCTTTGGTTTTTTGCTGGGCTTGAGTCATTATATTTTGCAGGGAGTTTTGGCTGAGTCTTGATGTTTGGTGAGTTTTTGATCTTTGTCTTGTTGTTTGGAGGAATTTTGGGCTGAATTTTGACATTTTGGAGGTTCTTATAGACCGAAGATGCACAGTGACTTCATGAGTTGCAATTGGGCAAGGGGGAACTTCCAGTCCAAGGTGCTCTCTTCTCATGTTCTCTCCCCAAACCAAGATTTTTCATTCCCAAAGGCATTGGCAGATGGAGGACGAGGAAAAGCCCCGGAGATCCCTCTCGAGGAGGGGCTGCAAACCCAGCCCAGGGAGCTGCGAGGAGGAAAGACCCTCCCTGAGCCGGGAAGGCGGCCGGAGATCCAGGCAGAGCTCAGAGCTGGTGGAGAAGCCTCCTGGAGGGGAGAAGCCCCACAAGTGCTTGCAATGTGGGAAGGGTTTCAGCCAGAGCTCCAGGCTGATTCGGCACCAGAGGATCCACACTGGAGAAAAGCCCTACGAGTGTGGGGAATGTGGGAAGGGCTTCACCCTGAAGGGCAACCTAAAGCAACACCAGAAGATCCACACTGGAGAAAAGCCCTATAAATGTGGGAAATGTGAGATGAGCTTCAGACACAGTTCCATCCTGATGCAGCACCAGGTGATCCACACAGGGGAACGGCCCTACACCTGCTTGGAATGTGGGAAGAGCTTTGGATGGAGCTCCAACCTGAGAAGACACCAGCACATCCACACCGGGGAGAGGCCCTACGAGTGTCCCAAGTGTGGGAAGAGGTTTCAGACCAGCTCCAATTGCCTCAAACATGAGCGGATTCACACAGAGGAGAGGCCCTTCCGCTGCCCCGACTGCGGGAAGGGCTTCAAGCAAAATGGCAACCTCCATGTCCACCGGCGCATCCACACTGGGGAGAGGCCCTACGAGTGTCCTGAGTGTGGGAAGAGCTTCTCAAAGAGCTCTAACTTGACCCAACACCAACGCAGCCGCCACTAAGGGGATCCCTATAAGTGCTCTGAATTTGGGAAGAGCTTCTTGCTCTGCTCCAGCTCCATCTCCCATGGGAGGATCGGTGTTGAATGATCCCCAGTGACCCCCGTTGGGCAGAGCCCTGGTGATCCGTTTTGGGAAGACACCTGGCTGGGGGGGCTCCACATCTTCCTGTCTCCCTTTGGGCATAGGGATGAATGTAGGTGCAGGAACGTCCATCGGGACCCAAACTGACATTGGGAATTCCTTGGGGAGAGCAGATTTTTTGAATTTCAAGCCCAGAAAATCCTCTATCTTCATTCCTACCTTCTGGTGGCATCCAGGAATACTGAGTGGTCTTGGAGGTCCTTTCCAACCTCAGTGATCTCACAGTTTTGATTTCCTATTACTAAAGAGTGCCTTCCATAGGAAAATGGTGATGGACTGGGGCAAAGAACTAGATTTTGGAGACATTGAGGTGGAAATTCTTCCAGAAAAGGTTCTTCCCTCCCACCCAAGCACGTGGATCCTCAGCCAGCAGGGACACAGAAATCATTTTCTTTTGGCCTGGATTTGCTTTTCATTTCTCTTCATCCCTTTAAAACATCCAACACTGGCTTGAAAATAAAGACACTGCACTGAGACATGAGTGGGGACACGGGGGGACAGTGACATGGTGGAGACACAGCCATGGGTGAGGACATGGTGGGACATGGCCAGTGACATGTGGGGACACGGCCATGGCCGGTGCCATGGGGGAAACTTGCAGGGGCTGTGGGGGATGCTGGCTTGGAGGGAGTTGAGGGTTCCTGGCAGGGACTTGGGGCTCGCTGAGGCCTTTGGGGACCCCAGGCTGAGCAGCTCCGGCTGCGCTGGGAGACCCTGGCGGAGGTTCTGGGGCAGCTGCTCAAGGACCCCCTGCCCTGGAGCCCCAGCCGGGCATTGGGCTCCTGGAAGGGAATGAACGTCCTTGGCCCCAGCAGGGAAGTCCCAGCCCCCCCAGGGTGTCGGGGGCAGCTGAGAGGCCACAACAGGGAGGGGAAAGCCAGACAGAGCTGTCCTCCTCCAAAACTACACCCCAAAAATCCCAAAATTCAGGGATTCCTTCCAGAAAGAAGCTTTCAAGAGGTGCCTGAATTGAGGGAAAGGGGAATGGGACCCCAAATGTAGCA
Source organism: Sturnus vulgaris (assembly GCF_052056855.1). Taxonomy (NCBI): domain Eukaryota; kingdom Metazoa; phylum Chordata; class Aves; order Passeriformes; family Sturnidae; genus Sturnus; species Sturnus vulgaris. The sequence goes on along the minus strand of NW_028276185.1, from coordinate 8,697,268 downwards.
GGAGGGGCCTGAAGGCATTAAAAACAAGCATGGAGGATGGGAGTGTTTGACTGGGGGGCAGTGGGGAAGGGGTGGGTGAGCAGGGGAAAAGAAGGGGAACCCTTATATAGTTGGGCAGGGGGATGGGATGCACAAATTGCATTGGGAGGGGTCCCAGTCCTTGTCCTTTCTAGTCCTGCTTCCTCTCCATCCCTTCTCCCAGTCCTTCCTGAGCCCTCCTCCTCCGCCTCCATCTGTTTTCATGCTCGCCCGGGGCCTAGTGCTCATCCTTGCCCCCCCGTTTTCCCAACATCATGCTATCCCATGGTAGGAGCTGGGATGGAGCCAGGGCAGGTCGGGCTGGGGCAAAGCTGGGCTCTTGGCTCAGCCTGGGCGCCCCCCATGTGCCCCCTCCTCAAATTCCCCTGTTTGTTTATTGGGGTCCTGGCACCTTTGGGGTTGGGGCGGTGCTGTGTTGTGTTTCAGGGTCCTCCCAAGGTCCCCCAGAGCGGCGTGACAAGGGGGGGACACGACAATTCCTGGAGGTCCCCATTCCCAATCCATGCCAGGGCCTGTTCTGCCCCCTCCCCAACGATGACTCCCCCTGTGAGGTCCCTCCAAGTCCTTCCCCAATAAACAGGACCAGGCAAACTGGGAAGCTTTATTGGGAATACTGGGAGCAGCTGTTCGGGGGCAGAATGACACCGGGCTGGGGGTCCCCGGGGGGAGCACACACCTTCACCCGAGTCCCGCTGGCCCCAGACAGGTGAGCTCCCAGCAGCACCAGTAGCACCAGTAGGGCCCCAGCTCCCCCGACACGCCCCATGCCCAGCGCCGGGCGGTGCCGCCAGCCCCAAAGCAGCCGCGCTGTGCCCTGGGGGGGTCCCCGCGGCCCCGCCCCACGCGGCACTGGGAGCACCAGTCCGGACCAGTTGGAAGCGTGGGCGGGCGGCACCAGAACCCACGGAAGTGAGTCCACCACAAGGCGTTTAGAACCCCCAAAATTGGTGGAAATCATCAGGATTCTCCCAAAAAGGAGGTCACATCTGCCCATAAACTAACCGGGAAATCCCCCAAAGCTGTTTATAACCCCCTAAAAGTGGCAGAAAGCAGCAGGATCTTCCCTAATATGGGCTCCCCAAGTCCTTCCCTGTGGGGCCCCACTCCAATGTCAGAGCCTGTTGGAATGTGTAAAATTAGAAGCCTCTCTGAGTCACTCAGAGAAAAGAATGGAGGGATTTTATTAAAGCCTTTAGAGAAATTAAAATATATTAAGCCACACAGACATGAAGTAGAAGGTTAAGTTTTAGTTTTAATTCAGTAGGAATATTATTTAATCACATAGATATGAAGAAGAAGTTTTAGTTTTAAATAAGAATATATTTTAAGTGCCTTAAGAGAGTTTAAACCCCTAAAATCGATTTTAAAGTTCAGAAACTTAGCCCCGGACTGTGCTAGGTTACAATGGAAGGATATGCCCAAAATGATGTATTCTGTGACCTCTTCATGAGCTGTGGAAACCAGGTGGGGCAGTGACCCTTGTCTCCATGGGAGATATCCTCTGCTAATGGGCCCTCTGTTAAAACCAGGTGGGGCACTGTTCTTTATCTTTTCCACAACCCATCCTTCCTCCAGGAAGATATCTTCTGTTAATGGGCCATTGAGTGCCACTGCATGACTGATAAAATTCCATCATCCCATTGGGAGATGCTCCAGCCAGGGGGAGGAGCCAAGCCTTTCCTACCTGGATAAAATCTGAGATTTGGAACACCAAGGCAGCCTTTTTCCATTGAATTCCAGAGGAAAAACCAGACATTTCCATTTTTCATCACTGAACCTTTGGAGGAAAACTGCACCCTTCTAGAGGACCAGTGCTCAACTGAACAACATCTGTCATCCAGGAGGACTGCAGCCACCATTTAATGGGACTGCTACCAACACCCTGACTGACGGGGTGTCAGGTTGTATTCTGACTCGGTCAGTGTTTTGGGTTTGTTCTTTGTAATACTGTAGTTCCATTTTAATTTTTCCTCGTAAAGAACTGTAATTTCTATTCCCATATTTTTCCCTGAGAGCCCCTTAATTTCAAAATTAAAATAACTTGGAGGGAGGGGGTTTACATTCACCATTTTAAAGAGAGGTTCCTGCCTTTCTTAACAGACCCCTGTCTTTCAAACAAAGACAGGAGGTTTTTGGTTCTGAATCCTGGTGTTTGGGAGGTTCTTACAGACATGACATGCCCAGTCCTCCTGAATTCTGGAGATGAACTTAGGCAAGGAGTTTATGGAGCTCTCTTCCTGTTTTTTCCCCAAACCAGGATTTTTCATTCCCAAGGCGTGGGGGGATGGAGGACAGTGAAAAGCCCCATAGATCCCTCATGAGGAGGGGCTGCAAACCCAGCCCAGGGAGCTGCGAGGAGGAAAGACCCTCCCTGTTCCAAGAAGGTGGCCAGAGATCCAGGCAGAGCTCAGAGCTGGTGGAGAAGCCTCCTGGAGGGGAGAAGCCTCACGAGTGCTTGGAATGTGGGAAGGGTTTCAGCTACAAGTGCAGGCTGATCCAGCACCAGATGATCCACACTGGGGAAAAGCCCTACGAGTGTGGGGAATGCAGGAAGAGCTTCAGCAACAGCTCCACCCTGATCCAGCACCAGGTGATCCACACAGGGGAACGGCCCTACACCTGCTTGGAATGTGGGAAGAGTTTTGGGTGGATGTCCTCCCTGAGATACCACCAGCACATCCACAGTGGGGAGAGGCCCTACGAGTGTCCCAAGTGTGGGAAGAGGTTTCAGAGAAGCTCCAATCTCCTCCTACACGAGCGGATTCACACAGAGGAGAGGCCCTTCCGCTGCCCCGACTGCGGGAAGGGATTCAAGCAAAATGGCAACCTCACTGTCCACCGGCGCATCCACACTGGGGAGAGGCCCCACGAGTGTCCTGAGTGTGGGAAGAGCTTCTCACAGAGCTCTAACTTGACCCGACACCAACGTAGGCACCACTAAGGGAAGCCCTGTGAGTGCCCCGAGTGTGGGAAGAGCTTCGTGCTCTGCTCCAGCTCCATCCCCCATGGGAGGATGGGTGTTGGATGATCCCCAGTGACCCCCGTTGGGCAGAGCCCTGGTGATCCGTGGTCCTGGTGACCCCACTGGGTGGGGGGAAGTTGTTGGAGAGATTTCTCTCTCTTTTCCTTCTTTTGTTATGATTTGATTGTTAATAAATTCCCTCGCTGTGCCCAGGCTGTGTCTGTGACACCCATTTTGCTGTTTGCTCTGTTTGCTCGTCCTATCTTAATCTGATCCTGGAGCTCCTGGTTAAACTTTCTCTTCCCTTGCAGCTGGAGAGGCAGGGTCAGTGGCTTTGGTGGGTGCCTGGCATCGGGCCAGCGTCACCCAGGCCATGGGCACCCCTGAGATCCCAGTGTGGGGATGCATTCCCCCACTCCTAGAGAAAGTGCCGACCCAATCTGTGGCTGGGATGAAACATGGTTATGACTGGAGCCCACTCTCTTGTGACCCTCTCAACAGAAATCCAAAAGGAGACCTTTGAGCTCTCCTGGGCCACCGTGGGCTGTGACCAGCAGTCTCCCTCTGAGGGGCCTCTCAGAGCCAGCAAACCCTCGGCTTTGCTGTGCCTGGAGGATCGCTGAAACACGACGTGTCCTGGGCCCATACCCTCACTGCTCAAGGCCCCATCCTTCGGCCAGTGGGAGATGCAAAAACATCTGAAGGGAGGATTTCACTGAGCTCTGGGGGGAATTTTTCACAGGTACCTTGTTTGCACTGACTGTTCTGTCTGTGTGTGTGCCCCTGCACATATGCTATAGCAAATCTGGGAGAAATACACCTTTCCTAGATGAGGAAGTAGTGTGGATATCTAAGTTAGGCCTGTAAGCAAGGTTTAGTTATAGTTATGAACTTACTTATATTTTGTAATTCTTAAATGTTTTGCTAAGTTTTTAAATGTAAATCATAAGCTAAGTGTTGTTCTTCCATTAAATTACTAAGTACAACATGGAAGTTATAGCTATAAGTTAGGTTAAATGCTGTTAAGTGTTAGTGCTCTGTTGAATTGTTAATCTTAAATTATAAGCTAAGCCAGGTACTAGTTCATTGTTGTACCTCTGTTGTATTGCTGGGGCTAAGGTATAAGTTAAGTGACAAATTAAGGAAGCAGTTAAAGTACTGCTTAGCATTGATTAGTTTTTAGGCCATGTTCCTTTTAATCCTTGCCTGCACTCTCTTTTGGCCCATGCACGTAAACACAGCACACACCCACCCACACTTCCCTAGAGAGTTCTCAGTTCATTTCTGTTTTGGTTGCCTGGATTTTTTTGGTTTTGTTGTTGCTTGTTTTCCCTTGTTGTGCCTTAGCTGTTCTGTAGGCAGTACAGTGAATCTTGCCATTAAACTTGTTGTATTTTGTCGCTCAATATTAAATCTGACTTTTGTTCATGCCCTTGTAACCAATTTCTAAGCGATCTCAAACGCTCTCATTCATGACAGCACCACAATGTCCCGCATCACCGAGGGCCCTGACACACGCCCGTGTCACCGCACCGAGGATCTCACGAGGGTCACCAACTCTCTGGCGGCCAAATCCAGCCCTGCGCTCCCTGCGGGTGCGGGCACTCTGGGAAGGGCTCAGCTGCGGGTCAGATGGCCGGAGAGTGGCTTGGTGGTCACCTCGTGTGTGAGGCACTGATGGGCTGGGGAGATGCGTGGACACTGCACATAATCACTTCCATGCAAAAATCATTCCAGGAAGGAGTAACAGCTTCTGACAGAGACCAAGTGTTGCCCCCAGGTGCTCCTGGCAACAGCCACCTGCAGAAAGGAGCACACACACCAATGCACGTGGGCTTTGGGTGTCCTCTGGCAGAGAAGTCCCCAGGGGACACAGGTCTCTGTGGCAGGAGCAGGCACCAGCATTGGCAGGCCTTGGGGGCGGCAGGTCTCCTTTGGCAGGGACTCTGCCACACCTGCTGATTTCACTGCTCCCAGGACTCAGAGCAGCATTCGTGCCCTGGGCCATACGTCCCGTGTCTGTGTCACACTCCTGTGTGTGTGACGGCCACCCAGCACCGGGTCTTGTCCCAGAGAGGCCCTGGCAGCTGCTGTGGAAGGCCCCGATGCCCTTCCTGCTGCAGCTGCATCGGCAACCGTGGGGGCTCCTTCTGCTGCCCTGAGCAGGCAGAGCAGAGGAGCATCTGCTTGTTGTTTGAGCCATTCCTAAAATTCCTGTTGGGCTGTCCTCGAACCTTGGGGGAACGTCTTCCTTGCAAGCTGGGCCACTTTGGGGGTGGGGGTGGGGTGGGGGTGTCCTCAGGGCACGTGGAGGTGTGTCCTAGGGCTCTTTGTGACACAGTGCACCGTGGTCACCGTGCAATAGGAAAGGGACAGAGCGTACAAGGGTGACCCTTTGTGACACGTCGTGACATAGGTGCTGGCGGTGACACGGCCACACCACAGTGCTCGGTGCACTCGTCGGGACAGGACAGAGAGAGCGGTGCTGTGAGGAGCCCCCACACAGCCAGCTTGTTCCTTACTGACCCGGAGCTTTTCCAAAGCGTTTCCTCTGCAGGTGGCCTCGAGGACAGACTGCAGGACACGGTGTCCTGTAGCCTTCCCAAGGCTTCTCTGTTGCAGCTGCCTACAAGGCACAACTGCAGCACTTGCTCATCTGGAGCTTTTCCGAGACATCTCTCCTGCAAGCAGTCCCAACTCCATACACTGACATGGAGCAGACACCACTCAGAGTGCCCAAGCTGGCCTGGGTGAAGGAGGAGGAGGAGGCTGCAGCTCCCTCAGCACAGCAGCCTGAAGAGCTGGAGCAGATCCAGCTGCTGCAGGAGGGTGAGTAGCAGAGCTGGGTCACAGGGCTGGTGCCTGCAGCCAGCTTAGCCCCATCCCATCCCATCCCATCCCATCCCATCCCATCCCATCCCATCCCATCCCATCCCATCCCATCCCATCCAACATGCCCATGGATAGGACAGAAGAGGGGCTGGGGCTGAACCCCCAGGCAGTCACACCCCATCCCTGGAGCATCCCAGGGCTGTCCCTGCCTGGGAATGCAGGGCTGGCCTCTGTTCTCCGGCCTCTCCCACAGCCCCTCAGCCCTGGCTGCGCTCGCTCTTTGCCAGGTGCCGCCATGGACCCGACACAAGAGCAGGACCCTGCCCGTGGCTGCTTCCGCAGAACAGCGCAGGTACTGCAGCCATCCCCACCTGGGCTGGGCCTGCTGTCACTGCTCAGCCCAGCACCATGCTTGGAGCACTCCATGGATTCTCCCTCTCTTCCTGCCCTTCTCCTGCAGATGATCTATGAATTCATCATGTGCATTTGGCGGGAAGAGACCACCGGTGTGGGCACTGGGCTCTTGGCAAACTTTCACCTCTTCACTGCTGAGACCGGGGCAGCCATGCTGGATTTGCTTGTGGAGAAGGGTGTCTCCAATCCAAAGCAAGTAAGCAGCCTCTGGCCAGGAATTGTGTGGTGCCTCAAGCCAGCTCTGCTGGGTTCCTTCAGTCTTTGGGGCCCAGCCCAATAGGCTGGGAAGGGCAGCACTTCTCAGGGGAAGCTGGGGAACCTGCTGCTCGGGCAGGTGTCCAAGTCTCCCCGGGCCTTCTGCAGGTGCCAGCCATGGTGAGGTACATCCACAAGTGGCTCACGGCCAATGAGTCTGCTGGGCACAGGCTGGACAAGGCCCTTCTGGAGCTGACCAGGGAATACCCCTGCGATGTGCTGATGACTCTCTTGCGCTGGGCCCCATCGGGTGACAGGTACGGCAGCCCCACCTGCCTTGAGGGCTTAGGGTTCCCCGGCCCGTTACCCTGTAGAGCCTGTCCCTGGTGACTGCCAGACAGGGGGACAGTTCCAGGAGCCTCTGGCTCCTCCGTTTGCCAGTGCTGCCATGTCAGCCCCTGAGCGTGCTGCCACGCTCCCTCCCTGCCCCTCAAGATGCCTGCACCCCCGTGGGCTGGCTGGGTGCTGCCAGCGAGGGCCGGTGGGCAGAGGCAGGGCTGACGGCCAGCGCGGGCCCCTGCAGCAGCCCAGGCCACAGTGCTGTGGCCCAGACCCCCCTGACACAGAGCTCTGACCCCACAGAGCTGCTACGGCCATGTGGGGAGTGATCATGTCCTCCACTGGGACTGCGGAGCCGGCGCTGCAGATACTCCTCAATGTGCTGAACGCCTGGCCAGTGGACAGTGTGTACACCTCCGATGGGGACAGCACAGGAGTCTTTGCCCTGGCTGTGAGTTCCTGCCACTGACCTTGGCTTGCCCCTAGGCCACCTCTCCAGCAGCTAGCTCTCTGTCCTCCCCCCAGCTGCATCTCTCTGCCTCAGGCACTGCGCTGAAACCTGCCTTAGGAGCAAGGTTCAGGGGCACCAGGCTGGGTGACCCCGAGGTGTCTCCCCCGGCCTCTCCCTGGCATGCTCGGGCCCTGCCACACGGATGTCTTGACACTGAGTGTTGTCTCTGGGTGGTTCATTTTTTGCAGGCAACCGTGACACTGTGGAGGGTCTTCAACCTGACCTGGTGCCCACCTATAGTGTTGGAGTATTTTCCCCGTCTCTTTCTGTGTCTGCTCTTCCAAGTTTACATCAGCGCACTGGATACGCCAGAGGAGGTTGATACCTTCTGGAAGGGGTGCCAGGAGCAACTGGGCCTTGCCACCAACCCCCAAAGGTGCTCCATCCCAGTCCTCCCAGTCTCCCCATCCCTTCCAAGGCAGGAGCCAGGGCTGCCAGCATCACCTGGGCTTTGCTCTGCACACAGGTTTGCAGTGCAGACCCTGAAGGTCCTGCTCTGCCGAGTGCAGTGTGAGCGTGTTGTGGTAGCCATGGAAGGCAAGGCTGGCTGGGACACGCTGCTCTGTACTGACACCCACCACTATGCAGTGGGACTCCTGGCCAGGTGAGACCCCCTTCTCCCTGCTGCCCCCGGCACTTGTGCCCAGGGTGCCCCACACAGTTCCCATGGGCACGGGTGAGAGGGCTTTGTCACAAAGAGACGGACGAGCAGACTGGAAAAGGCTGGCACAGGAGGGTGCCCGGGAACAGCCGCCTCCCAAAGCGCCCACGGGGTGCTTTGGAAAAGACCAGAGCTCCGTGGGTCACTCCTGGGAGAGCTTTGTCCTCTCGGCTCAGGGGCAATGATGCCTTTTCCCCCCACCAGGGAGATGCGCTGTGTCTCCATGATCTGGTGTTGCAGCTTCATCTCCTGCCTCTTGGAGCTCCTCAGCCAAGACATTTCAGACTGGCAGCTGCCTGCCATGGCGTTCCTTGTGGAGGTGAGCCCCATGGGCAGCACAGCTGAGCTGCCTCCCACCTCTCTGCCCTCTCACAGCCGCAGCTGCCTGGGATGGTGCCCGTGCCCTGTGCTGCTGCCTTGGCTCAGGCCTGTGCAGTTCTGAGCTCCTGCCAGCTGGGCAGCCCGGTCACTGCTTTGTGCCTTTCAGGTCCTGGACCTCCTGGACATCAATGAATGGGGTGACAGCCTCCTGGAGATCATGGCAAGGCGCCTGCAGAGCACGTCCAGGGAGATGCGTCGCCTGGTGCTCAGAGGCCTCGTGCAGCTCAGCAAGGACCCCTCGATGGTGAGAAGACAGCAGCGGCTGAAGCTGTGCTGGCAGCGTGGGGCTGGGGAAAGCAGCCCCTTGGGCTTGGCTGGGCTTTGGGAGCTGTGGCAGCTGCTCCCAGCTCTCCTGCGTTGCTGTTCAGCTGCCCGAGTGCTTCAGGACAGCCCTTCGGCCCCTGGGCTCCACGGTAGCAACAGCAGCAGCAGCGTGGGCTTGCCCTGCCTTGTCTTCCGTGCAGAACATTAGAACGTACAGCCTGACAGAAAGCCTTGTGGACCTGTTGCGGGATGCAGATGAAGACATCGTTGAGATGACCGTCGCGGTGCTCAGCTTTCTGCTCTCGCACAGACACCTCGCAATACCCAGCCCCATCGCCCTGCGGCTGGCTGGCGCGCTCTGGCCACTGCTGGACAACGTAAGGCTCTGTGCCCCCAGCCACGGCCACTGGGTGCTGTCCCCAAGTGTGGGGCCCCGTGGATTTTTGGGCCTGTGCACAGAGGGGTCTGGAGCAGCTGATGAGGAGGGCTTTTGCTTCCTTTCCAACAGGACAACCGCCATGTGCAGCTGCTCTCCATTCGCCTCTTCCAAGAGGTGATGAGGTTGGTAGCGGCCAAGGGTAAAAAGCCCCTCAAGATGCTTGTGAGCAAGAGCCTGCTGCCACTCTTCTTCAACTGCCACGATGAGAACATGCGTGTGGCAGAGGTGAGGACTCCTGGGCGCTGCTGTCCTCCTGGCAGGGGGCTCAGCTGTCTCCCTGCACCCGGGCACCTCATGGGCTCCAGCCTCCTCCTGGCCTTGGCACAGGGAGGCAGCTCCTGTGCCCTGGGCTGCGGTGCCATCTCTGGGTCTCTGCTGCTCTGCAGGCCTCTTGTGAAACGCTGCTTTCAGCACTAAGCTTCCTGAAGAGGAGAGATCTTGAGCACCTGCTGATGGCGGATCAGATGTGGAGGTTTGGCGAGTGCTTGGTAAGAACGCTGCTCCCTTCCCTGGGCTGGCCACGCGGGCTCTTCTCCAGGCTCCTCTGGCCCCAGGGCCGGAGCTGATGGAGCCCCGAGCTCCATCAAGCCCGCGCCTTGCCGGGCCCTCTGCCCCGCTCAGGGCTGTGCGGGCAGGGCAGGCCGGGGCCAAGGGACAGAGCCCGCGCCAACCCTTCCCTCCGTGCCCTGCCGCTCTCTCCAGCTGGCACAGGACAGGAGCCGAGCGGCCGAGCTGCTGCGCCAGGCGCTGCCGTACCTGCGGAGCCCACAGGAGCCCCTGCGAGAGGCGGCCGTCAGGTTTCTTGGTGAGCCACAAGCCCGGCTCCCTCCCCGCCCCGCCGCAGCTCGGCCCCAGCCCCGCCTGCTGCCCCGGCAGCGCCATCCGGGCCGGGGCTCTGGAGCCCCGCCTGCCCTCGGCGCCGCTGCCGCCCTCTCGCAGCCGTGTCCTTGGGCGTCAGGATGCGGCGAGGGCCGGGCCTGAGCCCTGCAGGGGAAGGCGCTGCTGTGGCCGCAGGGCTGGCAGCGCCGCTGCGGGGCAGCTGTGCGGCTGGGGCCGTGACAGGCTCTGTGTTGGCAGGGATGGCCGGGCGGTTCCTGAGAGAGCAGCAGCGAGAGTTGCAGCTCATGTGCAGGGGTGAGTGAGGCCAGCGGGCTGTCAGCGGGGGCTGGCGCTGGCAGCTGCGTTCCCTGCCCCGGCTGGGAGGGCTCTGCTCCCTGCGCGCACGAGGGGCGGCGTGGGCAGAGCACAGAGACCTTCCAGGGGCCTGCGGGAGGGACATTCGTGGCCAGCGCCTTCCAGCTGATCCTTGCTGTCTCCTGCTTCCTCCAGGCCATGGCAAGAGCTGCCGTGTGGGAGGGATGGGGCAGGAGGGTCTCCCCAGGTCCCTGCAGATGCAGGCTCTGACTGTGGCTCTGTTCCTCTCTCTTCCAGCCCTTCAGGACATGACAGATGACACCAGCCCTGCCATCTCATGCCTGGCTCTTCAGACTCTGTACATCAACAGAGCTGTACAGAGCATTCCCTCCTCCCGACTCCAGCAGATGCGAGATGGATTCCGCCGGCTCTGGAAGTCACGGCCTTCCCTGTGTCACAGGGGCTGGTTGTCCTGTGTGAGCACTGTGGAGAACTGATCTGGGAGGCTGCGTCTGCTGGGGCCACCTGAGCCTGCAGGGAACACCTCTGCACTTCAAGGACTTTATTTCACCCCACTGTAGGATTAGTAAATTGCTGTTGTCATACACAGAGGTCCAGGAGCTTTCTTTTGGTGCCCAGAGTCTTCAGGCCAATGGGGAAGAGGGCAAAAAGGGTGCTTGTGCTCGCCAAGTTGGCCAAGCGTGCGGAGTGGAAGGGAAAGTGGCCAAAAGGCCCTTGGCCTTTGGTGGTTCTGTGGAAGCCTTAAGGCTTCTGACAGAGCGGGCGGGCAGAGGCCGGAGCTGCGGCGGGGATCCCTGAGAGACCGGTCCCTGGAGATGGCCAGCACCCCTCTGCCAGCCTGGAAGCGCCATCTGTGTCCTGCCCGTGTTTTGCTGGCTGGATTGCTGAGGGCTCTGAGGTGCCTCTTGATGCGGCTCCTCTGGAGCTCCTTCAGCAGCCAGGCAGGCCTGGGGGAGGCGTGGAGGGCACGGGACAGTGGGAGGCCATGAAGGGCTGCGGTGCTGCCAAGGCCTGCCCGGAGAAGGCAGTGGGAAGGCGTGAGGGGGATGCGTGTGGCGCTGGGTGGCGGGAGGCTGTGATGGGCCAGGAGGACTTGTGTGGATGGGTTGGTGGGAAGCCCTGAGGAACTGGGTGGCAGAGGCCATAAGCAGCCCCCAGACAGCCACCTTCTTCCTGCCAGCCGGCTGCTCTGGCGCTTCCCCGACGCGTCTCTGGTGCCTGTGGCAGAAGCCCTCGAGGCCTGGCCTCAGCAGGACGGTGGGGACAGCCCCGAGGTGTCCAGGCTGCCTTGGCCAGGGACAGGGAGCGACAAGGATCCCAAGCAGGCCCTGCTGGAGCACGGCCACTGGCTGCTGCCGGCGAGGAGCAGTGGGAAGTGGCAGCGCTGGCGATCAGCCCGGGTCCCCAGAGCTGTCCAGGCCACTGTGCTGTGTGGCCAAGACTCCCCTGACACTGAGCTCGGGACCCACAGAGCTGCTGCCACCATGGCAAGAACCATGTCTCCTGGAGCTGGCCTGTGGAGCTCCTGCTGTCAGTGTGGCTCTGGACACCAGAGAAAAATGACCAGAGTGTGCACAGGAACAGCAGCACCCAGAAGGCTTGTACCTCCTCAGGAAGACATGCACACCAGACAGGATGCCAAAAGAGGAGATGCTATGGGCACAATTTTTTGTGGCTTGGCAAAGGGTGTAAGGGAAAGTGGTCACCATGGTTTTCTCTTGACTTGCCAGAATCACAGCAACGTTTGGCAGCTTCAGCTGCAGCCTGTCCCCCTGACTGACCTCAGCGGCTCTGCTCGAGGGCACACTCGCCTTCCAGAGTCGGCTGTCCCAAGGCAGCAGCGTTGGTGCCATCGTTAGAGATTCTGATGGGACACGAGCCCTTAGTTGCAGCTGCTGACACTCTCCTCTATTGTTATAGTTTTGACTTGCAATTTAAATATACTCATTTTTCTGTTGTGAGACAGAACCAGGAGCAAAAGAGCAAGGCAGGACTAAAACTTAAAAAGGGTATAAAAAACTTTATTATCTACACAAAGAAAGAGAAAGAAAAGCAAATTCAGAATAAGATCTCTAGAGCACTCCTTCCTTCCCTCTCCCAACCTTCATAACAACAAAACAAACATACAAAAAACTACTTCAGTCAGTTCCCAAGTTAAATAGTCCTTTTCAGTTCACTTTGGAGAGAGAAGTTTCCTCTTGTCAGGCCATAGGGACTTCACCACAAGAAGGGAAAAAAACAGTCCCTCGTGGCTTCACTTTCACGATTTGCATCTGCCCTGGAAAAAACTTGCAAAGTCGTTTCCCAAAGCTGTGCTTATGGGCCATACTCATGGGGTATTTACTTTTAAGAATTAACTGTTCGAAACCAAACATTTTCTTCATCTCTCTTTCTCTCTGTTCATGCTCCATCTCCAGAAAAAGAGATCCCCTTTTCTCCTCGGGGTGAATGATTCTCAAGACAGATTCATTTTGATTAACAATCTATCAAATGGAACATCTCCAACGTCCCCGTGTCTTTCTCCATGGTTTACAGGAATATTCAGTACATCAGTTCATCCCTACAATCTTACAAAAGGATTTTCAGCCATCTTCACAGCATCTCCTCATTCTCCTTCCATCTAAAGAAACTTAGCTCTTGCTTCACTGACTTTGGAGCATCTCCCTTTTCCCCTCTCATATTCAAAGGAAAGCCGGAGGTCTGCAAAATCTTACCTGAGCACTAAAGAGTTAAAGTTTCCCACAGAAGTCACGGCGCTGGGTGTGGGGGCGGCTGAGATGTTAATCAGCTTTTCTGGAGCTTGCTGCAGCCCCACACTGCCCATGGCCACCCCTGCTTCCAGACAGGGCCCGGCTGCCTCCCCCAGGCCGTGCGGGGGCTGGGCGGGCTCGGCCCCTCCAAAGCTGCTCCGAGCCAGCAGCAGGAGCCGGGCCCCCCCAGAGCCGCGGGCTCGTAGGGGAGGAAGCCGGGCTAAGGTCTCATCAATGAGCCTTTCCTCCCCCCGGCCATCGGGTTCCCTGGTTTGCAAACGGGGCCCAGCGGCCTCCCGAGCTCCCCCCACATGGGAGGGAGCCCGGGCTGGGCCGTTGTTACCTGCTCAGCCATCGGAAATAAAAGAGAGTTTTTTCCCGGGTTACGGCCTTCAAAAGGTGTGCTCACCGAGCGAACTAACTTTCTCCAGTTGGTTGTTCAGGCTGTCAATAACCAAACCAGCCTCCAATTGGTCCCATCAACTACCAGAGGGAGTTGTCACACAGAGAATTTCTCTCGAGTTTCTTCTCCCCAGGTGTAACTAGCACAGAAGTCGATATTAGGGAAGATCCTGCTGCTTTCCACCAGTTTTAGAGGGTCATAAACACTCTGTATAATTTTGAAATTAAGGGGCTCTCAGGCAATGATATGGAAATAGGAATAACAACAACTATGAAATTAACAACAAACAGAACAGGAGCCCAGTTCCAGTCTCTGGGCCACGGGCACTTTCCCCTTTGGTGCAGTTGCTGTCACAGCTGGCAGTGAGCTCTGGCAGGCTCCTGATGGGCAGGTGCCACGATCCCCGTGCGGCTGCAGGGGCACTGGAGTGATGGCAGCTGTGTCCCAGATGGGAAGGGATGGAGGAGAGGCAGGATGCTGGGAAAACAGCAAGCTGAAGCAGGAGGGCGTCCAAGCAGGGCTGCGGGGTCCAAAACAGAGAGGCAGCTCCCGGCGTTGGGATGGTGGGGGGTAGCAATGACCTTTCTGCTCCGAGAGCCAAAAGCGAGCGAGAGCCAGCAACTGCCCCCACCCTCCTTTACCTGCTTCCAATCTCACCGTGTTCCCCCTTTCCCTCCCCCCACCCTCCGGGAGAAATTCCCAAAAAACCAGGGAGGCTCTCCCTGGTGCTGGGACCCAACCATCAGTGCTTCTTAGCATGTCAATGGGAAAAAAATTCCACAGGCAGAGAGGAAAGGAAAAACCAACCCCCAAGAGAGGCTTATCCAGTTCTTCACTGATTTGAGGTTTATCAGGTGTTGCAAACACTGGGATGATGGTACAATGTTTAAATGTTTGGTAATAATCTAATTTCACAAGTGTTTTTAATTATATCTGTTATCGGAAATGTTTTGGTTTGTTGTAGCAGAATTATTCCCGATTACTGTAAGTTTTGCTTTTACTACATGTATTGTTTTGTTTTGAACTTCCCTTCATGTTCATGGCAAGAGTCATGCATGCTGTTTTTAAAACAAGGAAGGGGGAATTAACTCCTAAATATTTACGTATTTATAAAGATTTTTTTTGCTATATTTATACCAAAAAAAGGTAAAATATTTTAATGTAAGGCTCTTCAATTGAAGGTACAATGACAAAGTCTAATTAATTCATTAACTTAAGGAGAAGGTATGCATGTGTTTTTATCATCAACAAGTTCAAAGTAGTCACCTGTTCATTCAGCCAAACATCAAATGCGTCCAAGAAAATGAAGCCCAGGGAGAAGAAAAAGAACCTAATCACCATGCAGCCTTCGTGGCCAGAACAAAACCAGAAGCAGGACTGCCAAGACATGGCTGTGTCTGGAAATTTACAGGCAAATTGCCAACAAAAGCCTTGTGTCATCATCATGGAATAGTGTTCCTACTAACCTTCTTCAGTTATTCCCTGTTCCAGGATCCAAGAGCACATTCAGTGATGTCAAAGATCAACATTTCCAGCTAATGGACTATTTGGACTTTAAAACAATGGTCATTTATTCCCATTTGCTCCGACACACTGGACATTATTCTTTTGTTTTCTCATGCTGTGAAACCCTGTGTCAATGACATGATAGAATTTGCTAAGTTTTGTTGATTGTAATCGGTCTTTTATGTATCTTATCCCTTATCTAACAGATAACCTTATCTAACCATATCTAACTGTAATAAACTTAATGAGATAACACCCTCACAAGAGAGAGCTATTTTAACATCAGAACATATGAACCTTCTTTGAATTAATTAAAAAAGGTGAGATGTTGCAGTCAGGTAGACGAATTATAAAAGGCTTCATAAAATCAGGTCTTGCTCGCTGCTAAATTAACAGCTAACCTGTCACTTCTTCTATGTGCAGCTAAGTAACTTGCTTGTTCCCAGGTGAAAACAATCTTAAGCATGAAAACAATTAACACAACAAGCTATTCTGGTAAGAGAACCATTTGCACCTGCAAGAAATAAGAAATCTGTCCTGCTGGGGACAAGGACGTTCATTCCCTTCCAGGAGCCCAATGCCCGGCTGGGGCTCCAGGGCAGGGGGTCCTTGAGCAGTTGCCCCAGAACCTCCGCCAGGGTCTCCCAGCGCAGCCGGAGCCGCTCGGCCTGGGGTCCCCAAAGGCCTCAGCGAGCCCCAAGTCCCTGCCAGGAACCCTCAACTCCCTCCAAGCCAGCATCCCCCACAGCCCCTGCAAGTTCCCCCCATGGCACCGGCCGTGGCCGTGTCCCCACATGTCACTGGCCATGTCCCACCATGTCCTCACCCATGGCTGTGTCCCCACCATGTTTCCATCCCTGTCACTGTCCCCCACATCTCCATCCATGCCTGTGTCCCCCCATGTCCCCACGAATGGCCACGTCCCCCTCCATGTCCATGTGTCCCCATGTCACTCTCCATGTCTGTGTCCCCACCATGTCATTGTCCCCCCATGTCCCCACCCATGTCTCAGTTCAGAGTCTTTATTTTTAGCCAGTGTTGGATGTTTTAAAGGGATGAAGAGAAATGAAAAGCAAATCAAGGCCAAAATAAAATAATTTCTGTGTCTGTGCAAGTAGAGGATCCACGTGCTTGGGAGGGAGGGAAGAACATTTTTTGGAGGAGTTTCCACCCCACTGTCTCCAAAATCTTGATCTTTGTCCCAGTCCATCACCATTTGGCTCCAGAAGATACCCTTGGGTAAAAGGAAATCAAAATCCTGGAATCACTGAGGTTAAATGTAGTAGTTTTGGTTTCTTAATTTGAATTTTTTTGTTGTGAGAGAGGATTAAGAAGTAGACAAAAAACAGCTTTTACTTTAAATGGTATAAAGAGAAATTTTATTACTAGAAACTATAAGAAAAAACCCTTAGAAGAAAACTTTAGTCTACTGCTTTTTCTTCCATACATTTTTTTAAATACTAAACACGTACAAAAACAACTCAGTCTACCATCTCTAAAATAGTTTTTCACTCATTTACTTGAAAGAGGAGACTTTTTTTCAGTCTATGGAGATTTCTTCATAAGAAAACGGATTCTTCTTGTTTTGATGTTACAGTGATTAGCTTCCCAGGAGAATGAAAATCTGATTACTATCTAAAAAGCCTTTATACAGACTTACAGTTTTTCTCATAACTTTTATTGAGGACTATATTAACTTCTGATGCACAGTTTAAAGATTATAACAGTTTAAACAAAACCTTACTTCATTTTTGAGAATAGAGTTTTTTCCTTTTTGTTTTATTGGGGGGGACAGCAGAGGTTTTCTTATTATTTAAACCTAGGAGATTACTGCAATTTTAACATTTGTTTACTTTAATATTAATGCTTTTCTTTATATCTACAGTTGGAACAGTCATATTCACTTCAAAATATTTTTACACGTTTTAGAGGAAACAAGAGTTTTATCTCCATAGTTTAAAAAAAAGAGAAATGTTAGCTCATGACTTTTCTCCATTCTTTATTTCGAAGCTGACTATTCCTTTTGTTTGATTTCGGTGTTTTTATATTGCTTCTGTGCGTATCACTATTTTGGTGGGTTTTTGGGTTTGTGTTTTTGGGGATTTTTTTGTTGTTTTGTTTGTTTGTTTGTTTGGGGGGGGGGGGGTTTGTTTGTTTGTTGTGTATTTTTCTACCATCCAACACCAATCCTCCCATGGGGGATGGAGCTGGAGCAGAGCATGAAGCTCTTCCCACACTTGGGCACTCACAGGGCTTCCCTTAGTGGTGCCTCCGTTGGTGTTGGGTCAAGTGAGAGCTCTGTGAGAAGCTCTTACCACACTCAGGACACTCGTAGGGCCTCTCCCCAGTGTGGATGCGCTGGTGAAGAGTGAGATGGGAGTTGCGGTTGAATCCTTTCCCACAGTCGGGGCAGCGGAAGGGCCTCTCCTCTGTGTGAATCCGCTCGTGTAGAAGGACACCGGAGCTGGTCTGAAACCTCTTCCCACACCTGGGACACTCGTAGGGCCTCTCCCCGGTGTGGATGCGCTGGTGTTTTCTCAGGTTGGAGCTCCATCCAAAGCTCTTCCCACATTCCAAGCAGGTGTAGGGCCGTTCTCCAGTGTGGACCACCTGGTGCCGCATCAGGTAGTTGCTGTCCCTAAAACTCTTCCCACATTCCCCACACTCATAGGGCTTTTCCCCAATGTGGATCCTCCGGTGCCGGATCAGCCTGGATCTCTGGCTGAAACCCTTCCCACATTCCAAGCACTTGTGGGGCTTCTCCCCTCCAGGAGGCTTCTCCACCAGCTCTGAGCTCTGCCTGGATCTCCGGCCGCCTTCCCGGCTCAGGGAGGGTCTTTCCTCCTCGCAGCTCCCTGGGCTGGGTTTGCAGCCCCTCCTCGTGAGAGATCTCCGGGGCTTCTCTGCCTCCTCCATCTGCGTACACCTGGGGAATGAAAATTCCCGGTTTAGGGGGAAATAACAAGAAAAGAGCTCCATAAACTGGGTGTTCTTCCTCGCCCAAGTTCATGTCTGGAAGTCATTGAGCATCTTGTGTCTGTAATAACCTCCCAAACACCAAGATTCCTACCCAGAATCCTCCAAAGTTTAAGACACAGATCAAAACCTCCCCAAATATCAAGATTCAGCCAAAATCCACTCCAAAATTGTGCTGATTTGAAAGCAAAACCTGTGAGAGAATCAGTCAGAAATACAATTCTATAGGAAAAAAGATAAGAGAAAAAAAATACATGCAATAGTACAAAAGAAAACAACTGACAGAATCAGAATACAACCTGACACCCCGCTAGTTAGGGTGGTGGTAGCAGTCCAGATGAAGTGGTCTTGTTGTAGTAGTGATGCTGTAGAAAGGTCTGGTAGCTCTTGTCCTCTGGAAACCAGTGGGTAAGGGCTGCCTTGGTGTTCCCAATCTCAGATTTTATCTAGGTAGGAAAGGCTTGGCTCCTCCCCCTGGCTGGAGCATCTCCCAATGGGATGATGGAATTTTATCAGTCATGCAGTGGCACTCAATGGACCATTAACAGAAGATATCTTCCTGGAGGAAGGATGGGTTGTGGAAAAGATAAAGAACACTGCCCCACCTGGTTTTAACAGATGGCCCATTAGCAGAGGATATCTCCCACAGAGATAAGGATCACTGCTCAACCTGGTTTTTCCCCCACTCTTTGTTCTTTTGTTTCTTCCTGGGATCTCTGACTTGTTACTTCATGTTTGCTGCTGATTTCCTCTCCCTTTGGAAGATGAAAATGGTAAAAGTGTCTTTGACCTGCCTTGCTGGATATTGTAAAGAGGAACAGTCATCTACTGCAAGTGGAAGTGTCACAGGTGGAGCAGAGTTCTGTGAGTGCTGTATCAAACCAGACCTCGTCAGACCTGCCAGAACAACTGGTCCATGCTGCCCTTCACTGCTCTGCCTGTTCCCCACTGTTTCATGCCAGAGTAATTTAACTGCTGTTAATTGGGTGTGTGTTTCACTCGAGCCAGTCCAGCAGAACCAGCAGAAAGCAGCCCCAGAATGAATGGGGCTCTGCAGAGGAGCCCCAGACTATTCATCAGCCTGCCCGCAGAACTGGCTCCAACTCTGAACCCTTGTGACCACACTCTGAAGAAGACACACTTCTGATATTTCTGAGGCACTTATGACCGAGGCACTGCATGTGCTTGTGCAGGGAAGAATCCCTAAGTTCTTTCATACTTCAGGAAAAATCCTGCAGCAGTGCATACCCAGCATCTGCTATCAGCACATCCTGGCTGCACGTGCAGGAGAAGCAGCAGCAGCATTGTACACGTGGGTTTGTTAAGCTGAAATCCCCTACACTTTGAACAGTGCTCATCACAAACATATTTAATGGCACACCGGTGCCCTACATTTCTCCTAAAAGCCTCCCTTGTAACTAAACTTTGCTAGAAATTAATACCGAGGATGAAGGAGCAACTTCGGTCTCAGTCCGGAGGTGGAGGGGTTCTAAACACTGACTTTCTGAGAGCAGCATCTCTCCTGAAGCGCTCGGGGCCACCCGAGGCGCCGCCGGGAGCGCGGTGCAGAAGCCGGCCCGGACTCAGCCGCAGCGCCGGGCACCGCGCATCGCTGCTCTGCAGGGCGGCCCGCACGTCCTCCAGCAGCTGCCGCAGGCTGCCCTTCTCCTGCTGCAGCTCGGCCATGCGCTCCTCGGCCCGCTCCAGCGCCACCATCTCCTCGCAGCGCTCTCGGGAGCAGGGCCCCGGCGGCCGCCGCTCGGGCTCGGCGGGGGCTGCGCGGGCGGATGTGGCTCTCGATGTGCTCGCCCTCCCGGCGCAGCGGCAGCCGCGGCCCCGCGCGGGTGCTGAAGTGGCCGCAGAGCCGCGCGTGGAGCTGGCGGAAGGTGAGCTCGGCCCAGAGCCCGTCCCACAGCCCCGCGCACTCCTCGGGTTCCGCCGCCTCCTCCGGCCCCAGCGCCCGGCACAGCGTGCGGGACTCCTCGCCGGGGATGCGGCGCGGCCGGCCCGGCGCAGTCCCGCTGCTGGAAGATCTCCTGCAGGGACTGCTCCGGGCCGCTGGCCAGCACGACCATCTCGTTCTCCACGCCGCGCTCCAGCCCGTAGCGGTGGCCGAGGGCGCTGAGCAGCCACTGCGTGCACCGGGCCGGCCGCCCGGAGGGGTCCCAGCCCTCAGGCGGCTCCATCGCGCCCGCCCGGCCCGCGGCGCTGCCCGAGCATCCTGAGCGCCGCCCGCCCGAGCGCTCGGCCCCGGCCCCGGCACGGAGCGCCCGGCTCGCCCCGCACGGAGCCGCGTCCGCCTTTGTCCGGCAGGAGCAGGGACTCGGGCAAAGCGGGCAGGTGCCGCCCTGCTCCCTTTGTCTGCCAAGCCCGAGCCCCAAGTGTGGTTCTTATTTCTTAGCTGATTTCTCCCTGGTTTCTCTCTGACACAAGCAAGACAATAGCATCGCACAATCCAGTTTGACAAGTAAGGCTTGTGAACGAGTGAGCGCTTCCACTAAATTAAAAACCTGATGTGCTTGAACGTCGACCTTCTGTTCGCTCAGTCTTCCTCACCTCTGTAGATGAGGTGACTTCCTGGTGTTGTGTGTGTGGGTGTTAAGAGGTCTGTGTTAGAGATGAGTAAGTGTTCAACTCGTTCAAACGAGCTGCCCAAAGCAGTGATTTTGGTCTCTCTTTGCCTGGGGAGCAGGACCGGGGTTGTTGAACGCAGGCAGTGGCACGAGCAGGGCTCCTCCAGCAGCAGGGACTCGCCAGGAGCCAGAGGGGACCGTGGCACCAGAGGGGACCGTGGCACCAGCCGTGCCCGAGGTCTGAACAGGCTGCCAAAGTCAGGTGGTGCTCACAGGCTGCGTTAACAGCCCAGGCAAGGCGTGGTGAGGAGCCAGGGCTGGGGGCCACCCAAGGAGTCCTGTCAAGAGCAAATCGTTCTAATATTCTCTCTAGGACAAAAAAGGAGCAAACCAGTCCAGACGATATATGAGGAAAAAGAATTCAAGTTCGTTTAAAACGCTGCTTAATACAGGTTTGGGTTTCTTTTGAGTGAACTGGTGTTAATAAATATTCGGGCCCATATGATGGGGTTTCTCTGCAAATAGGCCTTGATGGGAAATTTCTGACCACCTTTAGTTTTGCTCTTTCTTAAGTTGAGCACCTGAGTAGCTTTGTTGAGGAATGGAGAACTATTTGTAGGTCAGTATTTTCTCAGGAGGAGCCTTAAATTTTAGCACAGGAGGAAGGAAAGGCAAAGGTTTGAAAGCCTAACCGTGCTGAAGTGATACATTTGAGAGGAGTCTGTGAGGAGATGTCCCCTCAGGCACTGCCAGGGCTGTTTGCCTCCTCTGCAGGCTCAGTATTCTGGGAGTTCCACAAGTCTCAGCTGCCACAGTATTTTCCCCTGAATATTTTTTGTCGTGCAGTACACAGGGAGAATATTTTGTGCTAGATTCTCCTCTGGGCTGAGAGGAATGTTGAATTTATCTTTACAAATGAGCTCTGGATCTGCCTGTAGATAAGGCTAGCACTGAGAGATAAAAGAAACAATGGGATGGATTCCACTGATTGATGAATGGAAAAAGATATTTGCCTTTCCAAACAAACTGTAGGGCTGCTGATAAATGAAATTGGATATCAATAGATGAAAGAAGCAAAGGTGCGGGGAGGGGGGGAAACTATGAATTCTATAAAAAATAAAAAGGAAAAGGGAGGGTTATACATTAGAGAGGAATTTCAGGTATCAGGGGTTCCGGGAAGTCTGTGCCTCTCAAGTACCTCAGCCAATGGGGAAAGAGAGAGGGAAATGCGGCCGGGAAAATAGGATAAAAAGGAGGCTGCGTCTTCCAAAAATTTGAGAGATCCCAGGGGAATGTCCCATGGCCTCTCCCTTTATTCGAATAAAGCAAAAAGGAGTCCTCTGTCTTCTTCTTGGACATAAACCTCTGGTGTTTGTGGATTAATTTTCCTGACAATTTTGGGGGTTCGTCCGGGATCTTTCCACCGTCCGGGGCAGCGAGTGGAGCTGAAGGCGCCTCACCCAGTTTGGGTGATCAGCTCCCCTTGGTGCCGGCCGGTACCGGGCGATCCATTGGGTTCCCGAGACTGTCCAGGAGACAGACGAGTGGCGGACCAGGGGGGTCCGTGAAGAGTCCGCAGGGAAGGACCACTGAAAATCTCACCGGTGAGTAAAATGGGATCTTCGGGGAGCAAACCTGGGAGGGCAACCATGGAGGGTAGCACAGGTAAAACGGGGCACCCAGAGAGGGTTGGAAAGGTGAAGCCGCGAAGGGGCCCCGGAAAAAGGGATGACGATCCCATAATACCCCTGGAGAGTCCCTTGGGGTGAATGCTGAGGTCTTGGGACAGATTGTATATTCACCCAGAAGTAACTATGGAAATGATGGTAAAATATTGTTATTTTGTGTGGCCAGAGTATAAGTTGGCAAGGGGACTTATATGGCCACCCTATGGAACAGATAAAATTCATTTGTGTCGAATTTTGTGGAGGTATTTAGAGGAGAATTGGAAAGGATGGATTGAAAGGGAATGTGGATTAATATGGGTCAGACAAGAAACAAGAGAAATGTATATGTTAAGAAAAAAAGGAGAAGAGGAAAAAGAGGAGGAAGAGGAGAGTGGTGAGGATTGGGATGTTTTTCAGCACCTTCCCCCGTCTTGTCCTCCAGTGTTGCCAGCTGCAGGTTGTCTGTATCCTCAACTTTCAGAGCAAGGGGATCAGGAAAATGTTATTCCTGCAGCCCCACCTGAGAAGGATAATGGTGTAGGGGGAGGGGAGCAGCATGTTGTATCACCCCCCAGAACTAGAAGAGGAACTCAGTTTAGGGCATCAGAAGCCCCCCAAGAGACAGGGGTACACCAGATGCCACTCTGTCAAGTTCCTTTGGGGGGTCAAGGGGGAGGATTTGGGTTTGTAATTGTACCACTTACTACCCAGAATATAAGAGGGTTGGAAAAAGAATTACCCCCATATTTGGATGATCCCATAGGGGTGGGGGAAAAGATAGAGGAATATTTGGGAAATGCGGATTATACATGGAAGGATTGTGATTTTCTTTTGGGAATTTTGTTTGGGTAATCAGAGAAACGAATGATTTTGCAGAAAGCTCGGCAGCTGTGGGGGCTGGACCCAATGCACCTACGGTGGGTGATGCCATCCCCCAGGCAGACCCCCAGTGGGACCCAAATAACCAGGCCAGTCTGGCTCACCGTGATTGCCGTGCTTATTTGATCAGGGCAATCAAGTCAGCGGCTCCCAGAACTAACAACATAGCTAAGGCTCTGTCGTTAGAACAGGAGAAACAGGAAAGCCCTCATTGGTTGGAGAGGATTAGGGATGCCTTGAGGAAGCACGGGGGGATGGATCCTGAAGGGCCAGCCTTCAACACATTGCTTAAAGTACAATTTGTTACTAAGGCCTGGCCTGATATAAGGAAAGGGGTACAAAAAGATAAAAAGTGGCAAAATAAGCCTCTAAAGGAATTGGTTAGAAAACCGCAGCAGATATGTGTAAGAAGGGATGAGGGAAAGGCAGAAGCTAAAGCAAAGATGATGGCAGAGTTTTTGCAGCCCCAGAGGAATAAACCGCAGGGTCCAAGGGGTCCCCAGGGACAGAGGGGACGGGGTCGGTCACAAGGAAGTGGCAGAGGGATTCCCTCCTCGGCAGGGGACAGCCGACCCAAACAGCTGCTGGGGAAGAACCAGTGTGCTGTCTGCAGGGCAGAAGGGCATTGGAAAAACGAGTGTCTGCAGAAACAACTGGACCCTCAGGAGGAGGAAGTCCAGAGAATAATAGAAATGGATTGTTAGGGGTGTCAGGGGCTCCTATTATACCAAAGACCCACCACTCAAGAGCCCTTGATAACTTTTAAGGTGGGTCCGGGTCGAGAGGAGGTGTGTTTTCTGGTAGACACGGGGGCCTCTCGGTCCAACTTAAATTTTATACCTAAGGGGGGGAAATTGTCAAAAAGATCCTTGGTTATTCAAGGAGTAAGCGGGAAGGATGAGCGAGTGCATTTTATTCAACCGCTGTTAATAGATGTGGGGGACAGATTTGAACTGCATGAATTCTTGTTTGTTCCTAATTGTGATTGTAATTTACTGGGAAGAGATTTGATGGCTAGAATGGGAATGCAAATTAGCATTGTAAGAAGTGACACGGAGTCCGAAACTGTAATATCTTTGTGTAAAATGCCTGAAAAGGCTTATGCTAAAATAAATCCAGAAGTATGGGCAGCTCCAGGGAAATATGGGAAACTGGACATAGAGCCTCTCCAAATTACTTTGAAGCAACCAGGACAAGTGGTGTCTAAAAAGCAATACCCTTTTTCAAGGGAGGGAAAGAAGGGGTTACAGCCTGTTATTGAGTCCCTGCTAAAAGCAGGTCTTTTAGAGCCGTGTATGTCTCCCTATAACACTCCTATCCTGCCGGTTAAGAAACCAGATGGAACCTACAGAATGGTGCAGGATTTAAGAATAATAAATGAGATTGTCAAACCAAGGCATCCCACAGTTCCAGATCCATACACAATCCTAAATCAAATCCCTTCTTCACATCAGTATTATTCTGTACTGGATTTGAAGGATGCTTTCTGGGGGTGTCCAATCACAGAAGATGGTGGGCGGTGTTTTGCTTTTGAGTGGGAACAAGAGAAAGGAGCGAAAATGATGGAACAGCAATTGCCATGGACGGTGTTCCCTCAGGGATATACAGAGTCGCCGGTTCTGTTTGGGCAAGCTTTGCAGAAAATATTAAGAGAGTTTACTCCACCCTTGGGAGTCGGGTTGTTGCAGTGTGTAGATGATTTGCTCTTGTCGGGGGAGCAGGAAGGGGTGGTTGAAGAGGCTACTGTAAAGCTGCTTGGTTTTCTTGCAAAAAAGGGATTTTGCAGGTGCCATTGCCCCAGACTGAAAAGGAGTTGCAGCGGGTTTTGGGGTTGGTGGGGTGCTGTGGAGCGTGGATCGAGGGTTTTTCTGTGGTGGCCAGACCTTTATGTGGCTTTTTGGCTCGGGGCAGTCCTGGTGTCGTGGTGTGGACACCAGAGGGAGAGAAGAGCTTTGGGAAATTGGGAGACAAATTGGTTGGGGCCCCGGTCTTGGCTCTTCCAGATGCAGAGGGGGAATTTCGGCTATGTGTGGATGTCGAGCAGGGTCATGCTGGAGGAGTTTTGGTGCGGGAGCATGGAGGAACGCGGGGGCCTGTTGCCTATTTTTCTGAATTGTTGGACCCGGTGGCCAGAGGCTGGCCCCATTGTCTGCAGAGCTGTGCAGCCACAGCTCTGATGGTGGCTGAGGCCCGAAAGCTGACAAGGGGAGGGCATCTCATTGTTAAAGTCCCACATCAGATTAAAGCTTTGCTAACTGAGAGAGCCTCTAAGTGGATGACGAGTGCTCGATTATTACAGTATGAATCTTGTTTAATGGAACAGGAGGATTTAAAATTTAAAGGTGGGGAAATTTTTAATCCAGCCTCTTATTTAAATGGCCCTGGAGAAAAGGGGGGGCAGAAGAAATCCATGATTGTATCCAGGTTATAGACCTCCAGACACGGGTTAGGGAAGATCTACGGGATATTCCCTGGCCTGAGGGAGAGAATGTGTTCATTGATGGGTCCTCCAAGGTGGTAGAAGGGAAACGATTTACAGGATACTCTATCGTGAATGGGAAGCAATTAAAGGAAGGGGGGAGGTTACCACACACCTGATCAACTCAGACAGCAGAGCTGTACGCGCTTGTGAGAGCCTGTGAATTATACCAGGACAAGACAGTAAATGTATTTACTGATTCTAAATATGCATATGGGGTAATACATGCATTTGGAAAACTATGAGAAGAAAGAGGTTTATTAAGCTGCAAAGGAACGACATTAGCTCACGAGAACTTAATCTCTTGCCTATTGGAGGCAGTGAATTTACCAAAAAAAAGGTGGCGATAATCCACATTAAGGGGCATCAGGCAGGATGGTCGGAGGAGGCAATAGGAAACCGACTAGCTGATGAAGAAGCTCTCAAAGCTGCATTGTTGCCAGAAGTCTCTAAGATCCTGCCTATGCTCCCAGTAACTGCACCGCTGCCAGAAAAACTCTCTTTTCCACCAGAAGAACTTGAAATAATTAAAAAGAGTGGGGCAGAAGAAAGAGAAAATAATTGGTTTACAAGGGATGGTAAGCAGTGGATACCAAAAGCTCTAGCCTTATAATTGTTAAAACAACTTCATGAAGGGAGTCATTGGGGCTCCCGAGGACTGGCAGAAGCCTTCCTCAAAATGAACGCTGCTGTTGGTCTCTTTAGTCTGGCAAAGCGAGCCACTGAAGGCTGTTTGACTTGTGCTAAAACCAACAACAAAGTTACAAAGAAACTGGCCAGGGGAGGGAGGCGTTGGGCAGTACGTCCCTTCCAGAGATGCCAGGTGGATTTTACTGAAATGCCTCGAGTGGCAAGATTTAAATATCTTCTGGTAATAGTATGTCAATTAACCGGGTGGCCAGAAGCATTTCCAACTGTGTCAGCAACTACAGGATCAGTTGTTAAAATATTTTTGGAACAAAAAAATTCCAAGATATGGGATGGTGGAAGCGATAGATTCAGATAGGGAAACTCATTTTACAGGAAAAATTCTTCAAGGAGTTATGACTGCTTTAGGAATACGGTGGAACCTCCATACCCCCTGGCACCCACAGAGTTCGGGCCAGGTTGAGAGGATGAATGGAGAAATAAAGAAACATCTCCTGAAGCTGGTGATAGAAACTAAAATGCCATGGGTACGGCTCCTGCCCCTGGCTTTAGCAAGGATAAGAGCCAGACCCAGGGGAGATATTCAATTATCTCCCTTTGAATTGATGTTTGGAATTCCTTACCCTTGTAATTCTCAGCCGAGTGGGGGGATAGAGATAAGTGATGTGTATTTGAAACAATATGTGGCTCGGATACTGTCTCCTGTGAAATCTCTTCGACAGGAAGCTCAGCTGGCACAGACCCTACCTTTGGACTTTGCTGTTCACAACATCCAGCCGGGACACTGGGTCCTGGTTAAGGAGTGGGAAGAAGCACCACTGGTGGCCAAGTGGCGTGGACCTTTCCAGGTGTTGCTGACCACAGAAACAGCCGTCAAGACAGCTGAACACGGGTGGACCCATCACACTCCGGTCAAGGTCTCTGCAGCCCCAGAGATTTGGACATCTCAGCTGGAGGAGAAGGACGGGAAGCCGCGACTGACACTCGGCAGGAGGGGACTGGAGCAGCAGCCAGGGCGTCGACATCGGGGGAAGCCTCGTGTGCCCACCCACAGAGTGCCTGCTGAAATAGTCTGTGTGGGCATCCCTCCTCTCAGATCTCCAGGCACTGGGGGCCAACCCTTGCTGTCATTGTTTTCTTTATGTTAAGCTGTTTCTGTGCCTTCACTCGCCACAAGTGGTGTGAAAGACAACGTGAAAGTAAAAATTAAGTTAGGAAATTAGATTACACAATCAGAATGTTTCTCTTAATAATGTTACCTTTATATTATCAGTTAGGTTGGAGCCAAAAATGGGAAAATAATTGTTTTGACCTTAGGAGAAAAAGTAGCAAAAACCTTTATGGGAATGGGACATGTTTTCTTGGCTACCTGGTGGACTATAGGTTAAACAATTACTTTTTTCCTCTTATGTGCTGTAGCAACTCTAATCTTTTTACCATGCACGATCCCTTGCTTAGTACAACTTATTCAACATGTGATCAAAGGGATGCAGGTAATAGCCACGCCTACTAATCCAGAAATGGTTACAAAAGGGTAGAAATTGATGTCACTCCAAATAATTACAAAACCAAAAAAAAAAAAAAAAGACTCAGGAACAAAAAATTAAGTAAATGATAGCTAAAGTTTGTAAAGACAATTATTAAAAATAAAAGAGGAGGGATTGAGAGGAATGTTGAATTTGTCTTTACAAATGAGTTGTGGATCAGCCTGTAGATAAGGCTAGCACTGAGAGATAAAAGAAACAATGGGATGGATTCCACTGATTGATGAATGGAAAGAGATATTTGCCTTTACAAACAAACTGTAGGGCTGCTGATAAATGAAATTGGATATCGAAAGATGAAAGAAGCAACGGGGGGAAAACTATGAATTCTATAAGAATTAAAAATTAAAAGGGAGGGTTATACATTAGAGGGGAATTTCAGGTATCAGGCGTTCCGGGAAGTCTGTGCCTCTCAAGTACCTCAGCCAATGGGGAAAGAGAGAGGGAAATGCGGCCGGGAAAATAGGATAAAAAGGAGGCTGCGTCCTCCGAAAATTTGAGAGATCCCAGGGGAATGTCCCATGGCCTCTCCCTTTATTCGAATAAAGCAAAAAGGACTCCTCTGTCTCCTTTTTGGACATAAACCTCTGGTGTTTGTGGATTAATTTTCCTGACATATACAAATCCATTGGTTTTATGTTCATTGCTTCCAAGTTGTGTAGTTCTGAGTATTTAATTTCCTATCGGCCCCGGATTTCTTCCCCTCTATATTAATTAGGTCTGCACTCCTGGATTTCCTTCTCAGCCTTTTGCAGACCAGGCATCTCCAACTATGCCAGGGGCAGTGTCTGGGCTGGGTGTTCCTTGATGTTTCCTGACGGGCCTTAATGGTCGTTATCTTTGTGAGTATATTTTGGGCTAGTCCCAGTCTGTTGAGATGTTAAACTCCTCTCTGTTGAGTGGAGGAACATTCCTTAGAAATCCCTTTCAAATTCGTTTCCCCAATGCAAAGGCACATGAAGCCTGAGTAGAGAAATAGATTTTTAAAATTACACTCGGTATATTTTCTGACCATGGAATCCCCGGCAGCCCAGTGTGTGAGTGTAACTGAGGGGCAGAGTGGAATTGTGCCGTTGTCTTCCCCAGCAGCTGTGGCAGTGCAGGCACAGAAAGCAGCGAAGCTCCAGCAGTGGCAGCAAGGATTTGCCCCAGTGTGTGGAGATGCCAAAGGAGGGTGCCCAGGCAGAGGATTTCAGCAGAGGATCTGTGGGCAGGCCCAGGGGCTTGGCCCGATGTGGAGCCCTGGCTGCTGCTGCGTTGCCTTCAGTGCAGGGTCAGTGGTGCCCTCCCATGCTGCTCCTGCAGCCGGGAATTCCAAATTCCTTTGGCATGGCCCTATTCAACATCCACATCCCATTCCAATTTCTTTTCTGAGTCTGGTAGAGCCATGGCAGGGGTTCAATCACTTTGGTTTTTTTCATTTTCTCTAGTTCTGTTCTTTTTCTTATGTCCATACCATAATATTAAGGCTGTCTGGGTTTAAAAAGTCATACAATATTCGGGCTGGAACAGAGAATCCTCAGTGCAGGTGTTGCAATTGCCTGCTAATCCTCAGAATTGTCCCAGCTCCATTTTAGTGCTGGATAATGTTAGTTCTGAAATTGTATGGTACTTCTGTGGGTCAATACACTAGAAAATTTCAGTCAAAACATGTCCCAAATATTTAACCCTTTTCTCCAGCATTTGCACTTCTTTTCAAATAATCAAAGATGGTTTTTAGCCTGAACATTCAGCCATTTGACACAGGCTTCTTCTACCACTTCTTGTCTTCCTGATTGCAGCAAGTCATCCACATCCTGCATTAACCCAATTCCCTGGGGGTGGGGTAAATTCTTGTGATATTTTCTGCAAGGCTTGCCCCAATAAGGCCGGTGCTTCCGTGGTGCATCCCTGCAGAAGGACCGTCCATGTCTTTTCCATTTTCCCTGGAAAAACAGTGACCCCATGAGCACAGGAGCTGTAGGAATTCTGCCATGGCCTTTGCCTTCCCCATGGCCTTTTCCTCATCCCTTCTTGCATTCCCCTGCTGTGCCTTTGTGACCAAGTGCTCCAGGGGCTTCTTCTGCCCCTCCTGCAGCCCCCTCAGTGCCTGGGGGTGCTCATCCTCTGACAGCTGCTGAGCTTTCTGCTAAATCATTCCTTTCTGCAGTGACCCAAGGAAAATGCTTAAAAGCTAATCTCGATCCTTGCCCGTCCAATGCCCATTTCCCAGCTGTTCCTTCGTGCTGCTCCTTGTGCTGTGGCTGCCGTGGCCAGCCCGTATCCCAGAGCCGGTGCCTGTCCTGCCGCAGTGTCCAAACGCGGCCCCCCCGGCGGGCAGGGCCGGCAGCTCCACGGGGCCGGGCAGCGGCCGGGGCGTCCCGCAGCCTCCTGGGGGCCGGGGGCCACTGCCGGGCCTGCAATTGCCGGGGGGTGCTGGGCTCAGGCAGCGCCCGGCGCTGAGCCCCGGCTGCCCCACAGCCCCGGCCCGGCCCCGCAGCTCCCCACAGGCCCCCAGCCCGTGCTCCCGGTGCCGCCCCTCTGCGCCCGCTCCTGCCGCTGCCCAGCACAGAGAAACCCCCTGCAATCCTGACCTCCTTGTGTGCCTGTCCTGGCAACCGGGGATACAAAGGATCTGCAGCAGCTGGCAACTTCTGAGGATGAGAGCCTGCTGAAAAACATCCCCATCCTCAGTATTTTTCTCTTCCTCCTCTTTTCCATCACCCTTTTTCTTCCCACATATATTCCTCCTTCTGCTTCTTGCCTGAACCATATTCCTGCACGGTCTCCTTCACCCAATCCCTTCCCAGCACACCGACACCTTCCATCCCTTCTCGACTATCCTTATTGCCTCCCAGGGTGTCCATGTCCTTGATTACCTCTGGGAGAATGTGTAAACTCCCTCAACATATTCCGAAGGGACCCTTCAGAGATATTTTGGGATCATCCTCCCTTTTGCTGGGATCCCTTCCTGGCTTTCCCTTTCTACCCTCCACGGGTGCCTTGCCATGTTCAGTCCCCGAAGATCCCACTGTAGTCCCTGCTGAGATTTTCAGTGCTCTCTGGCTGCCGACTCTTCCCAGCCCCCCTGATCTGTCACTCGTCTGTCTCCTGGCCCCAGCGCCCCCCTGGATGGGAATTTGGGGAGGTGGGAGGGGGGGAGCGCCAAGGCCGGGCCCCCCCGCGCTGTGGTGGCGGCAGCGGCTGCAGTGGGGAGCGAGTGCGGGCGGGAGCGGCCGAGAGCCCAGCGCTGCCCCAGCCCGAGCTGCCCCAGCTCCATGGCTGCCCCTGCGCTGGGATGCTGTGGGTTTGGGGGGAAGAGGGAGCCGGCAGTGGGTGCTGGGCCTGGGGGCAGCAAAAGAAGGAAAGGAAAAGCAGGGTTGAAGCACAAAATGGTCAAATACTGCACGTGGGAAAAGAAGGTGGGATTGTGCAGGAGGAGCAGGAATAGTAGGAGGAAGACGAGTGTGAGGACATTTGGCGAAAACAGAGGAGGAGGATGAGCAGAAACGGGACACAGCACAAGGTTCCACCCTTCCCTGTATGTGCAGCCTCCCCTCCAGCCCTAGGAGTGTTGTTCCTCCCACCTGCAGCGGGTGACAAGGGAGAGGGTTCCACGATTTTCACAGGGATGAATCTTAGTGTTTCTGAGCTTTATTGGGCTGTTGGTGCTTTAGTTTATTTGCAGGGCCTTAATCTTTCTATTTTGGAGAGGATTTTGGCCCAGTCTTGTTGTTTGGGGGGGTGGGGTTTGAGGTGTATCTTGATCTTTGGAGGATTTTTGGGCTGAATCTTGGTGTTTTGAAGGTTCTTACACACAGACACAAGATGCTCAGTGACTTCCTGAGATGATCTTGGGAAAGGAGAAGCCCCCAGCCCAAGTACCTCTTATCTTGTTCTTTTCCTCAAACTAGGACTTGTCATTCCGAAGGTGTGGGCAGATGGAGGAGGAGGAAAAGCCCCATAGATCCCTCAGGAGGAGGAGCTGCAAACCCAGCCCAGGGAGCTGCGGGAAGGAAGGACCCTCCCTGAGCCGGGAAGGCGGCCGGAGATCCAGGCAGAGCTCAGAGCTGGTGGAGAAGCCTCCTGGAGGGGAGAAGCCCCACAAGTGCTTGGAATGTGGGAAGGGTTTCAGCTGCAGCTCCCACCTGATCCAGCACCAGATGATCCACAATGGGGAACAGCCCTACGAGTGTGGGAAATGTGGGAAAAGCTTCAGGACGATTTCTGATCTGATGAAGCACCAGGTGATCCACACAGGGGAACGGCCCTACACCTGCTTGGAATGTGGGAAGAGCTTTGGGTGGATGTCCTACCTGAAGAAACACTGACGCATCCACGCTGGGGAGAGGCCCTACGAGTGTCCCAAGTGTGGGAAGAGGTTTCAGACCAGCTCCAATCTCCTCCTACATGAGCGGATTCACACAGATGAGAGGCCCTTCCGCTGCCCCGACTGCGGGAAGGGATTCAACCGCAACTCCACCCTCATCAGGCACCGGCGCATCCACACTGGGGAGAGGCCCTACGAGTGTCCTGAGTGTGGGAAGAGCCTCTCACAGAGCTCTCACTTGACCCGACACCAACGGAGTCACCACTAAGGGAAGCCCTGTGAGTGCCCTGAGTGTGGGAAGAGCTTTGTGCTCTGCTCCAGCTCCATTTCCCATGGGAGGATCGGTGTTGGATGATCCTCAGTGACCCCCGTTGGGCAGAGCCTTGGTGATCCGTGTTGGGTGGGGGGAAGGAGTTGGAGAGAACTTTTCACTCTCCTTGTCTTTGAGCTATTTGGTTGGTAATAAATTTCCTCCCTGTTCCCAGGCTGGGTCTGTGATGCCTGTTCTGCTGTTTTTGGACAATCTCTCCCTGTCTTAATCTGACCCAGAAATTCTCTGTTAAATTTTCTGTCCCCTGTGCAGCTGGAGGGGCAGGGTCATATTGGCTTTGATGGGTGCTTGGCATCGGGCCAGCATCACCCAGGCCATGGGCACCACTGAGATCCCAGTGTGGGGATGCATTCCCCCACTCCTAGAGAAAGTGCCAACCCACACTGAGGCCAGGATGAAACATGGTTATGACTGGAGCCCACTCTCTATCAACAGAAATCCAAAAGGAGACCTTTGAGCTCTCCTGGGCCACCGTGGGCTGTGACCAGCAGTCTCCCTCTGAGGGGCCTCTCAGAGCCAGCAAACCCTCGGCTTTGCTGTGCCTGGAGGATCGCTGAAACACGACGTGTCCTGGGCCCATACCCTCACTGCTCAAGGCCCCATCCTTCGGCCAGTGGGAGATGCAAAAACATCTGAAGGGAGGATTTCACTGAGCTCTGAGGGGAATTGCCTGCACTGACTGTTCCTGTCTGTGTGTGTGCCCCTGCACATATGCTATAGCAAATCTGGGAGAAATACAGCTTTCCTAGATGTGGAAGTACCTTGGATATCTAAGGTCTGTATGCAAGGTTTAGTTATAGTTATGAACTTACTTAAATACTTCTGTTATTCTATTGCTAAGTTGCTAAATGTAAGTCATAAACTAAGTGTTGTTTTTCTGTTAAGTTGCTAAGCACAACTTGGTAGTTACAGCTATAAGTTAGGTTAAATGCTGTTAAGTGTAATTGCTCTGTGGAATTGTTAATGTTAAGTTATAAGTTAAGTTAGGTATTAGTTCAGTGTTGTACCTCTGTTGGATTGCTGGGGCTAAGGTATAAGTTAAGTAATAAATTAAGGGAGAAGTTAAAGTGCTGCTCAGAGTTGTTAAGTTTTTAGGCCGTGTTCCTTTTAATCCTTTCTCACACTGTCTTTTGTCCCATGCACCTCAACACAGCACACACCCACCCACACTCCCCTAGGGAGTTCTCAGTTCATTTCTGTTTTGGTTGCCTGGATTTTGTTTGGTTTTCTTGTTGCTTGTTTTCCCTTGTTGTACCTTAGCTGTCCTGTAGGCAGTACAGTGAATCTTGGCATCAAACTTGTTGTATTTTGTCGCTCAGTATTAAATCTGACTTTTGTTCATGCCCTTGTCACCGATTTTTAAGCGATCTCAAACACTCTCATTCATGACAGCACCACAATGTCCCGCATCACCGAGGGCCCTGACACACGCCCATGTCACAAAGGGCCACCCCCGGCACCCAAGAGCAGAGGGACAGCCTGGAAGCGGCCCGGAGCAGCCCCGGCCTCGTGGCCTTGTAGCCCCTGGCGTGGCCAGAGCCCTGGGAGGCTTTGGCCACGGTGGGAGCCGGCAGCCCCAGCCCCGGCCTGCAGAGCCCTGGGGCTGCAGCCCGGGCTGGCCGGGGCAGGAGGAATTGGCCGGGCCGGACGTGCCAGGGCCTTGTGGGCAGTGGCTCCGTGTCCCGCGGGAGGCCGGGGACGAGGGGTGTCCCTCAGGGCTGTGCCCGGGCACCGGGGCTCGTCAGTGCCTCGCTCAGTGACACCCAGGGGCACCGAGCGCAGCCTCGGCGCCTTTGCAGGGCACGGGGAGCTGAGCGGGGCAGCGGCACCACGGAAACACCGAGTGCCTGCCCGGGGCAGAGCCGGGGCAAAGCCGGGCTGGAGAGCCGGGAGAGGCTGCTCAGAGCTGGCCCGGGCACTTGGGCACCTGGGAGACAGAGCCCGGCTCGGAGCTGACACTGAGCCCAATACCTGAGAAACCACAGCCGGCTTTTCTAGACACACTTCATTATTTTGTATTTTCTCAACGTCACTTTTTATCAGGGAACATTTTCAATGTTCATTTTACTTTATTTTTTAGCCTATAGAAATAATTCCGTTGTATTTTGTAATGTGCGAAGAGGTATGTGCTGGGAAAGGTTGTGGTAATGGAGCTTTTTCTTCAATATATTTTCAAATCTGAGATGTGACAAGTCCAGACTTTGACTCCAGCAGCAGTGTCTGGTTCCAGAGTGCTCTGCTTTTCACAGTGACATCTCAGTTCATTGAAATCCAGCAGTCAATACCCTGGAAACACGGAAAAGCTTAGAATGAGCTTTATGCCCTTGGAGTGTTTGCTGTGTCCGTACATTTCACATCTCCCCTGGTGTCCATTCAGCCTCTCCACTCCTGCACTAGAGTACATTGCTGTACCCAGAGTTCAGTACGTGCTTTTACAGATAGATACATGTGATTATTGTGTACACGATTTTCTTGCAGTGAGTTATTGTGATGGTAATTCCATGATCCTCTGCTTGGTGCCCAAA
Source organism: Sturnus vulgaris (assembly GCF_052056855.1). Classification (NCBI taxonomy): domain Eukaryota; kingdom Metazoa; phylum Chordata; class Aves; order Passeriformes; family Sturnidae; genus Sturnus; species Sturnus vulgaris. Next base: position 8,662,486 of record NW_028276185.1, on the reverse strand, counting down.
GAATGGTTATTGTATCTAAACCCCGGCAGCCCGGGAGGGGATGTGTGCGGGGCCGGGGCGGGGAGAGGCTCCTTGTTCATTCCGCGGGCGTTTTGAAGCCTCGCTGCTCGGGTTTTCCGCGGCTCTCTCTGTGCACCGTGGGTTTCTGTTTGGCTGAAAAGCGTTTTTGCCCCAAGCAAACAAAGGATTTTTTCCCTTTTCTCGGCTCGGAGAGGCTGCAGGGGCAGCCTTGCCGTGCCTGGAGGCGAACTGAGCAGCTGCTGTGTCGCAGCCCGGGGGCTCCGCGCCGGCAGGAGCGGAGCGGCGCCGCTGCAGCCCAAAGCCGCTGCGAGCCGGGCCGAGCCGGGAGAGAAAACAGCCCGAGGCTTCAGCCCCGCTGCTTCGCCTGCCGGGACCGTGCCCGCGGAGCCCGGCTGGGGAGGAGTTCAAGGGAAGGCGAGCCCCGGGCTTTCCTCTCCTTCGGGACAGCCCCTGGTTGGTTTTTCCCCTGGGGGAGAAGCGGCGCCACCTGTACAATGTGTTGTGAGCAGGGATTTCTCTGGCATTTTGGGTCATTTTCCCTGGTGAGTGTGGGGAAAGGTCTGATAATTTAATATCCAGAGTCTGGGAGGTTTTTTTGCTTTGTAGGCTTATTGTTTGTTAATAAACTGTTGGAGTTTTTTCCTCTTTCATCTATTAATATTTATTTCCCATTGGTGGAAAGGGACTATTGGAACCCTGCAGAGAAGACAGCACTCACTCCAGTGTGCTTTTTAAAATCGTCTCTCAAACTAAGATACCCATCCCTGTGGCCTCCTGTCCACTCACCCCAAGGGACTCCGGTGGCTCTCCCAGTCCATCCCAGTCTCTACCAGTGTCCTCACAGTCCCTCCCAGTGTCACCAGAGTCCTTCCCAATTCCTTTTAGTCCACAGACATTCCTTTCCCAGTCCACTCCCAGACCTCCAGCCTCTCTCCCACTGCCATCCCAGTGCCTCCCCAAATCTCTCCCCTCTATCCAAGTGCCCTCTCAAATCCTTTTCAGTCAAATCCCAAACCTCCAGTCTTTCTCCCATTGCCCCAATCCACTCCACTCTCTCCCAGTGTTTCCCTACTCTCTCCAATTTCATTCCCAGTCACTCTCAGTGCCACACCAGCCCTCTCCCATCTCTCCCAGTCCCCCCCAGCTGATCCCAGTGTGTCCCCACTCTCTCCCAGTGTGTCCATCTCGCTGCTTCCCTCGAGCTCCCAGCTCCGGCTGCCTGCTCTGCTCCCTGATGGATTTCTACCCTGCCGACATCCAGCTGAGCTGGTTCCAGGGCCAGCAGGAGCTCTCGGGACACGTGGTGGCCACTGACCTGGTCCCCAATGGGGACTGGATTTCTACCAGCTCCTGGTGCTGCTGGAAACCCTGCCCGGCACGGGGCCAGCTCCAGCTCCAGGTGGAGCACGTCAGCCTGGAGCACCCCCTGAGCCGGCACTGGGGCACGGCCCGGACCCCACAGTGTGGGGGGAGTTGGGGAGGCGCTGGGGGAGCTGGAAGAGGGATTGGGCTGTGCTGGGGTAACTGGGAGAGAGTTTGAGATAGCCTGGTTTAAACTGGGAGAATGGATTGGGTGTCTAGAATGGCTGAGGAGTTTGAAGGATGTTAGGAGGGTGGGATGGGGTTCCGGGGATCCTGGAGGGCACTGGAAGGGAGTCTGGGGGTGCTGGGTGTAACTGGGAGGGATTTGAGTGAACCTGGAGGAGCTGGAAAAAGATCAGGAATTGGAAAGCAGGGGTTGGAATTAGGTTGGTTGTGCTGGGAATAGACCTGGAGGGGTCTTGGTGAGTCCTGCTGGGGTTGTGAAGGGACTGGTAGAAGGTTTGGGGGTCCTGGGGCAGCGGGGAGCAAATGGGAGGGAGTTATGGCATTTTGAGAAGGACAGGAAGGGCTTTGGTGCATCCCAAGGAAGCTGGGAAGACATTAGGAGAATGTTTTAGGGAGCTCTAGGTGGGCTGGGGGAGATTGGGAGGATTCTTCGAGTGGCTTGGAATGTCCATGAGAGGTTTTGGTTGGTCCTGACCCCTGTGGTCCCCTAGAGATGTCGCCCGACGCTGCCCACAGTAAAGTGCTGATGGGGATGGGGGCTCTGTGTTGGGCTTCGTCTTCGTGGCACTGGGGCTCAGCTACTAACTGTGCAAGAAGGAGAGGGGGGGTCCCGGGGGTCGTGTTTCCCCTCCCCGAGTGTGTGTGCTCCTCCTAGGGACCGCCAGCCGGGGGTCACCACCTTTTCTCTGCCCACAGAACTCCTGAGCCAGCAGTGTCTACAGCCCCTCCCCGTGGCCTCGGACCCAGCCAGGATCCCACGCTCCGTCCCCACGCTGATTTTGGGAGTGCAGTGCGTCCCCTCCAACCCTGTGTTACTCTGTCCAAGCCAAGCTGCTCCCAGCGCTCCCAATAAAGCTTCCAAGTTTTACCCAGTTCCATTTACTTGGGAGCGGGACTGGGGAGGGACTTGGGGGGACCCCGCGGGGGGATCGTGACTGGGCGGGGAGGGCGGGTCCAGGTGGGGAACACTGGGTGCTGCGGGTCTGCCCGGCAACCGGTGAGTCATCACAGCTGCTCTCTCTGATTGGCTGAATCTTCTTCATCGCATTCTCTGATTGGCTGAGAACAGGCCCGGGAGTTGAGACGGAACAGGAGAGATCCCGCCCCGAGCACCGGCACGGGAACAACAGAGCCAGCCTGGGCACAGCGAGGGAATTTATTACCAACCAAATCACAGCGGGACAAGGAAAAGAGAGAGAAATCTCTCCAACACCTTTCCCCCACCCCACGGAGATCACCAGGACCACGGATCACCAGGGCTCTGCCCAACGGGGGTCACTGAGGATCATCCAACACCCATGCTCCCATGGGAAATGGAGCTGGAGCACAGCACGAAGCTCTTCCCACACTCGGGGCACTCACAGGGCTTCCCTTAGTGGTGACTCCGTTGGTGTTTAGTCAAGTGAGAGCTCCTGGCGAAGCTCTTCCCACACTCAGGACACTCGTAGGGCCTCTCCCCAGTGTGGATGCGCCGGTGCCTGATGAGGTGGGAGTTATCCTTGAATCCCTTCCCGCAGTCGGGGCAGCGGAAGGGCCTCTCCTCTGTGTGAATTCGCTCATGTTTGAGGAGACTGGAGCTGGTCTGAAACCTCTTCCCACACTTGGGACACTCGTAGGGCCTCTCCCCAGTGTGGATGCGCTGGTGTTGTCTCAGGGCAGAGCTCCACCCAAAGCTCTCCCGACATTCCAAGCAGGTGTAGGGCCGTTCCCCTGTGTGGATCACCTGGTGCTGCATCAGATAAGAAATACTCCTGAAGCTCTTCCTGCATTTCCCACACTGATAGGGCTTCTCCCCTGTGTGAATCCTCTGGTGTTGGATCAGGTGGGAGCTGTAGTTGAAACCCTTCCCACATTCCAAGCACTTGTGGGGCTTCTCCCCTCCAGGAGGCTTCTCCACCAGCTCTGAGCTCTGCCTGGATCTCCGGCCGCCTTCCCGGCTCAGGGAGGGTCTTTCCTCCTCGCAGCTCCCTGGGCTGGGTTTGCAGCTCCTTCTCGAGAGGGACCTCTCAGGAGTTTCCTCGTCCTCCATCTGCCAATGCCTTGGGAATGAAAAATCCTGGGTTGGAGGAAAACACAAGAGAGCACCTTGGGCTGAGGGTTCCTCCTTCCAAAGTGCAACTCAGGAAGTCATTGGGCATCTTGTGTCTATAAGAACCTCCAAAACACAACGATTCAGCACAAAAATTATCCAAACATCAAGACACAGATCAAAATCTCCCCAAAAAGCAAGTTTCCGCCCAAATCCCTTCCAAAATATAAAGATTGAGCCCCTGCAAAAAACCAAAGCACCAACATTTAGCCCAATAAAGCTCACAAACACCAAGATTCACCCCTGTGAAAATCATGGATCATCCTCTTCGGACACCTGCTGCATGTGGCGGGAGCAAGGCTCCTGGGGCTGGGGCAGAGGCTGCAGATACAGGGAGGGGTGGAACATTGTGCTGCTTCCCATTTCTGACCCTCCTGCGGTGTCCCTACTCTTCCTCACACTCCTCTTCCTCCCATTATTCCTCTTTCTCCTCCACAATCCCACCTGCTCCTCCCACAGGCATCGTTTAATCCTTTTGTTCTTCAATTCTGCTTCACCTTCCCTTCTCCTGCTGCCCCCAGGCCCAGCACCCACTGCCGGCTCCCTCTTCCCCCCAAACCCACAGCATCCCAGCGCAGGGGCAGCGATGGAGCTGGGGCAGCTCGGGCTGGGGCAGCGCTGGGCTCTCGGCCGCTCCCGCCCGCACTCGCTCCCCACTGCAGCCGCTGCCGCCACCACAGCGCGGGGGGGCCCGGCCTTGGCGCTCCCCCCCTCCCACCTCCCCAAATTCCCCTGCCGGGGGGCGCTGGGGCCCGGGCCGGGCGCAGGTGGCTCCAGGTGGGCAACGCTGGGAGCTGCGGCTCTGCCTGGACACTGCTGCGTCATCACCGCCGCGCGCTCTCATTGGCTCAGCGCTGCCCGAGGGGCGGGGCTGCACCAAGCCGGGACACCCTGCTCCAGGGGGGATGGCCCCAAAACGGGGGACCCCCATGCAAGGAACAACAGCAAAGGGTCTCTACAAACACAGGCTGCGAATCCGCTTGGACACAGGGCCGGGGACGTGGACATAAGGAAGTGACAGCAGAAGCCATCAGGGTCAGAAAATGTTATTAATTGACCACACAGACTGCTGCTCAGCCAAGGTCCTGCTCAATTCAGGAACTCCCAGAAGAAGAACAAACACTAAACAGATCCGTGAATATCGTTAGCTATACAAAACTGGGGTGCATATTCAGGGGATGAAGCAGTGAGTGCATTGGGAAATCTGTACGTCTCAAGTACTTCATCCAATGAGAAAAGGGAGAGGGAGATGAGGCTGGTAAAATTAGGATGAAAAGGAGGCTGTGTCCTCCAACAATTTCAGAAGCCCCATGGGAAATGGCCAGTGCTCTCTTCCTTTTTTTATGAATTAAATTACTTTTACAAGACTCCTCTGTCTTCCTAGCAGACAGAAACCTCTGGTGATGTGAATTTTTCCACACACCTTGGGGCTCGGCACGAATTCCTTCCCCCGTCCGGGGCGGAGGCAGTGAGTGGAGCTGAAGGTGCCTCACCCAGTTTGGGTGATCGGCTCCCTTGGGTGGCGGTGGCACCGGGCATGGATTGGGTACCCGAGAGTGACCAGGAGACAGACGAGTGACAGATCAGGGGGGCTGGGAAGAGTCGGCAGCCAGAGAGCACTGAAAATCTCAGCAGTGACTACAGTGGCATCTTCGGGGACTAAACATGGCAGGGCACCCATGGAGGGTAGAAAGGGAAAGCCACGAAGGGCTCCCAGCAAAAGGGATGATGATCCCAAAATATCTCTGAAGGGTCCCTGGGGAGCATTTTGAGGGAGTTTGCACATTCTCCCAGAGGTAATCAAGGACATGGACACACAGAGGGGCAATAAGGGAAGTCCAGAAGAGATTTAGACAACAGGGGATGGATGGTGTTGGTGTGCTGGGAAGGGATTGGGTGAAGGGGAGTGTGCAGGAATATGGTTCAGGGAAGATGCAGCAGGAGCAATCTATGTGGGAAGAAAAAGGATGATGACAAAGACGACGAAGAAAAAAATACTGAGGATGGGGATGTTTTTCAGCAGGGTTTGATACTCAGAAGTTGCCAGCTGATCCAGATCCTTTGTATCCCCGGTTGCCAGGACAGGCACACAAGGAGGTCAGGATTGCAGGGGGTTTCTCTGTGCTGGGCAGCGGCAGGAGCGGGCGCAGAGGGGCGGCACCGGGAGCACGGGCTGGGGGCCTGTGGGGAGCTGCGGGGCCGGGCCGGGGCTGTGGGGCAGCCGGGGCTCAGCGCCGGGCGCTGCCTGAGCCCAGCACCCCCCGGCAATTGCAGGCCCGGCAGTGGCCCCCGGCCCCCAGGAGGCTGCGGGACGCCCCGGCCGCTGCTCTGGCATTCCTAGAGGTCAAATCAGGTAGAAAGAATGAACAGGGAAATAAAGAAACTCCTTTGGAAGCTGCTAATAGAATCCAAGATGCCATGGGTATCACTTTTGCCATTGGCTTTGGCAAGAATAAGAGCCAGATCCAGGGCAGATATTCAATTCTCTCCCTTGGAATTGATCTTCAGAATTCCTTACCCTGGTAATTCTCCACCTAGTGCGGGCTGGAGATAAGGGATGTATATTTGAAGCAGTCTGTGGCCAGAATCCTGTCTCTGGTGAAATCTCTCCCACAGGAAGCTGGGCTGGCACAGAGCCTGCCTTGGCACTTTGCTGTTCACAGCATCCAACCAGGACATCGGGTCCTGCCTAAGGAGTGCAAAGAAGCACCACTGGTGGCTAAGTGCCGTGGCCCATTCCAAGAGTCCCTGAGCACAGAAACAGCCGCCAGCACAGCTCAACACGGGGGGACCCCTCACCCTGGGCTCAGGGGCTCTCAAGCCCCGGAGATTTGGAATTCCCGGCTGCAGGAGCAGCATGGGAGGGCACCACTGACCCTGCACTGAAGGCAACGCAGCAGCAGCCAGGGCTCCACATCGGGCCAAGCCCCTGGGCCTGCCCACAGATCCTCTGCTGAAATCCTCTGCCTGGGCACCCTCCTTTGGCATCTCCACACACTGGGGCCAATCCTTGCTGCCACTGCTGGAGCTTCGCTGCTTTCTGTGCCTGCACTGCCACAGCTGCTGGGGAAGACAACGGCACAATTCCACTCTGCCCCTCAGTTACACTCACACACTGGGCTGACGGGGATTCGACTGCTGGAAAACGTATTAAGTCTAATTTTAAAAAACAAATCTTATTTGTCTACTCACGCTTGGTTCGCCTTTGCATTGGGGAAAGGAATTTTAAAGGGTTTTTTAAAGAGATGTTACACCACTCAACAGAGATGAGTTTAATATCTCAACAGACTGGGAATAGCCCAAAAGATACCCTCAAAGATTACAAACATCAACAAAACATCAACGAAACATCAGCAAATATCAAGGAACACCCACCCCAGACACTGCCCTCGACATAGCTGGGGACACCTGGTCTGGAAAAGGCTGAGAATGAAATCCAGGAGTGCGGACCTAATTAACATCAGAGGGTGACAAATCCGGGTCCAATAGGAAGAACTGAGAACTACACAATTTGGAAGCAATAAACACTAAACCAATGGATTTCAATGGGTTCAGACTGTATAAAGTTTAGGAAAAATCTAGTAAAATTCACATGCCATGGAATGATTTTCTCTGCACACCCGGGCTATGTGTGGATGAAATGATTTCTGTTGCACATCCTGACCAGAATCAAGTAATGCCTTGACTCTAACACTAAAGACATTGTTGGATTGATTTTGTTTTTCCTGCAGTTTCAGGGACAAGATTACACCATAAGAATAATTTTTTGTAATAATCCTACTTCTGTATTGTCAGTTAGGTTTGGGTCAGGGATGTGATAATCACTTTTTACTCCTAGGAGAGGTAGAAAAAATTTGACTGCATTGCAAACTTTTTGTGTAATTTTGTGCATGTCTCTTAGTGATGACAAAATTTTGGTATGGGTTTTTCGGTGCTCACCTTTAGGTAGCATTTTGCAAGACGAGAAGAACTTTAATGGTGATGCTTTAATGCATAAACAGTTACTAGAATATTGTTAAAAAGAAAAAGGGGGGAAAAAAAGCAGATTGTAGGGAGATGAAATGCGAGTCATCCAATGGCTGGTCTTGAACAGAAGCTTCATTCCAGGGAGCCAGGAGAGGAGCTTTAGAAATGCAAATTAACACGGCTGAGACAATGTGTGGACAACGTAACAAACTTTTCTTGCCTGGGGGAGGATTTGGGCTGATTCCCTCTGCCCCTCACCCCAAGCTCTGCCTGCTTGCACAGATGGAATTTGCACAACTAAAGGCAGAGCCCATAGTGAGGATATCTGACTGCAACAGAAATTGGTTAAGCTGCAAAGGGAAACAGCAAACGGAGAATGTTGGGAAAACTTCACTAAAAAATGAGGGGGGAAATCATCCCTCTCCTCACTCCAACATGTGCTGTCCCTGTCTAGGTTATATAGGGTGGTGTATTAGAGCACTGGGGTGTTTTTGCTAGTCCAGAGAAATCAGTTGGTAATTCAATTATTTGATGATTTAATTAGAAAAAAGTGGCCAATTGATGCAGCCACCTGCAGCCTCCTGGCTGGAGGAAACAGCCAAAAATGGGGAAAATATAAACAGAGACCAGAACAAATGCTACAAATCGATTGACCAACCCCTGAGAACCCCAATGAATTCATATCAGAAGACAGAAAATTCACCCATAATTTGAGTGGCATAATTAGGTTAAAAACTTCTTCTTCTTCTTCTTCTTCTTCCTATTTAAAGAATATATTATAAGTCCTCGAAAAAATAATAACCCAGACAGCTCCAGTGCCTGACCTTCCTGACAACCAATCCACTGAAATAAAGAACGAGACATTTCACCCTGGCACGGGATCAGATTATCTATTCACAGAATGAGGAGGAGTTTGTGGAAAATTAAATTACTCAAACTGCTCTTGGCAAATACATGACAACCGAAAAGTGGTAAAACCGATAACAAAGGAAATAAGAAAGTAGCTCATGTACCAGTCCAAATGTAGAAAGGATGAGAATGGGACACTTTTTTGTGGTTCCCTGGCACACCATGGATTAAACGAATGTGTCGGAGAAGGGAGACGCGGACACCAGGTGGTCATCAGCAAGGTCTCGTTTATTGGTACGCAGAGTGGCGATTAAATACAATGCTTAATTAGCTCATGCATAGTGCAAAATCTTAGCTCCTCATTGGTCTGTCTGCCATTTGCGTAGATGAGCTGCTTGGCTAAGCACTTCTGCATTCATGTGGTTAACAGAGCTCCTTTAGTTCCTCATCTGCATCCTGTATTTCTCAAGTCTACATGCCTTCCTCTTATCAGGGACACTGTGTCCTTGAGGCTGAGGCCTACTCTGCTAGCCTTACCAAGTTGATCTGGCTATGGCCTTTCTCTTCTAGCCATTCCTGCACCAGGCTCTCTACACGAATGCAGTTCCTCCTCTGCTGTGCTGCAGCAACTCTCATCTTTTTACCATGCACGACACCTTGCTGAGTGCAGCTCATTCAGCAGGTGAGCAAGGGGATGCAGGTGGCAGCCAGGCCTCCTGATCCAGAAACGGCTACAAAAGGACAGGGAATGAGGTCACTGAGAATAATCCCAAACCAAAGAGGACCCAGGAAAAGAAATTAAGTCAATGGTAATAAAGTTAGTGAAGATAATTACTGAGAAAATGAGAAGAGGGTTTGAACAGACTAGGATTAATGTCCTTGGAGATAGGACCAGGGACTTGTACAAAAGGAAGTAAGAAGACAAACCATCGGTTTCAGAAAATGTTACTAATTGACGCGGACTGCTGCTCAGCCGAGATCCTGCTCAATTCCTGAAATTAGAGAAGCAGAAACACTTAACAGAGCCAGGAATATCGGATGTTATACAAAAGGAGGGGTGCATGTTAACGAGGACATGCAGTAGGCGTATCCCAGATACTTCCACTGTGAGTCCGATTTGATCCTTGTCACCTCCAGTAGGATCCCAGCTACTCCCAGATACTCCCAATACTATTCCAGTCACTGCAAGTGTGACCCTGTCAGTCCCAGTATGACCCCCGCATGGGCCAGCTGCTCCCAGTGTGATCCCAGTTACCCCTGCATTTTCCCAGTTTCTCTTATTCACCCCTACTACAGATCTGATCATTCCCAGCATGATTCCAGTCAATCCACTGGTCTCTTCCAGTGTATCTCACTTGTCCCCTGCATGCTCCCAGTTGCTCCCAGTAGCCCTCAGTGTGGTCCCAGTATATCCCAGTGTGATCCCTAGTGCCCCAGTTCTGCTCCCAGAGAGTTCTTGTCCCAGTCCTGGTGTACCTCGGTGTCTCAGTCTGTCCCAGTCCCTTCCCAGCAGCCGCCCTGCCCCACTTCCATGCACTGGGACCCCCCTGCACCCCCTTTCCCGGGAATCCTCCTCTGCCAGCCCCTGGATCTCCTGTTTCCGTGACCCCGGGGACCCCCAGACCCCCATTCCCGGCCAGCCCGGGGCACCTCACCCCCAGGCCTCCTTTTCCTGGGAAACCCGAACTGGGCACGGGGCTCTCCAGCCGCTCTGGGATGTATGATCACCCAAAGGAAAAGGAGAGAACAGGAGAGGGATAGAGAGAAGGAGACTGGGAATCAGGGATCGGGGTCACAGCGCCCAGTCCTGCTCCGCCAGGGTGGGATCAGCACCCGCAGGAAAAATTGGATCTCGGTGCTCCCCCCGCTCCGGGCCGAACCCGGCGGGTTCCGGGCAGAGTTCGAGCGCAGGGTCCGGGAGCGCAGCACAGCCCGGCCCGGGGGTCCCGCAGTGCGCGGCTGTGCAGGGTCCCAGGTGGATCCAGGGGGGCGTGGCCAGTGCTGGGGGGGCGGGGCCAGTGATGGGGGCGGGGCCGCAGCGGAGCAGCGCGATGGCTCCAGCGCTGGGTCCGGGGCTGCTCTTGGGGCTCCTGGGGCTGCTCTGGGACCCGGGGGGCGCGACGAGAGGTGAGTGGGACGCCTGAAATCGCGACCACCCTGAACTTCCATTTCCGGACACCGGGAACCCCCTAAACCTTCCTTCCTGGACACGTGAACCCCTCTGAACCCTCATTTTGGGTCTTGTGAATCCCCCTATCCCTTTGCCTGGCACCGAGACCCCCTTGAACCCCCATTCCTGGGCACTGGGACAGCCCTGAATCTCCATTTCCGGCCTGAGAACACCCCTGCACCCCCTTTGGATCATCTCGTTTTTCCCAAACCCCATTCCCTCCCTTTTCCTTGAACTTTGGACTCCCCAGACCTCCCAACTTTCTGTGTCCCCCGCCCCGTTTTCCACTCCCGCCGCTTCCCGAAACTGGGTCCCTAATGATCCCGGGTGTCCCAGGGGTTTTAAGGGAGTCGCAGCGGAGATCCAATAGGATCCAGATGAACCCCCTGATATTCCTCCTTTTCCCCGTCCCGTCCCCCACCGCACTCCCTCGGTGTCTTTCCCGTGTCCCAGGCTGCGCCTCCGAGATCCACTCGCCTCTTCCAGCTCCAGACTCCCCTTTCCCGTCACCCAGAGACCTCCTGGCCTCCCATTCCTGCTCTTCCCAGCCTCAGACCCCACTTTCCCTCAACACCGAGGACCCTTGGACGCCCTTTCCTGGGCACAGAGACCCCTTGGATCCCCGATCCCGCCTCTCCCAGTCCCTTCCTTGACCTTGGACCCTTCCCGGCTCTCCCCATTCCGCTTCCTGCCCCCCCAGTCTCTGCGTCCCCCCAGTTCTCCACCCCCTGCTCGTCCTGCGGGGGGGGTCCCAAGGGGACCGGGAGGGTTTCTGGGGGTCGTGGAGGGTCCCAGGGGGGATTCTGGGCTCTGGCCCCCCCCTGAATTTCCAGTCCTGGGCACTGGGACCCCCCTGCACTCCCTTATCCAGTACAAATCCCCCCCTGCACCCCATTTCCCGTCCATCCCGCCTTCCCCAGCCCCTCCTTTTCTTTGAACTTGAGACCCTCCAGACCCCCATTCCTGCTTTTCTCAGTCCCCAGCCCCACCTTGACCTCTGCATTAAGGACCCTAAGCCCCCCATTCCAGCCATCCCAGGTCTCTCCACCTTATGACCCCTCTTTCCTTGGCACTGGGGACCCCCTGGACCTCCTTTCCTGGGCACAGGGATTGCCTGGAGCCCCTCTTCCATCTCTCCAAGTCCTTGTATTCCCCTTCCTTCACACTGGGAGTCTCCTGAGTCCCATTCCTGGGCACTGGGACCCATGCACCCCATTCCCACCTCTCCCAGTTCCTCTTTCATTGATCCATGACTCACTCAACCCCCCTAAATCTCTGTGTCCCCCCAGTTCTCCACTCCCTGTATTACCTGTCTGTGGCGGTGTCAGAGCCCAGCCCGGGGATCCCCCAGTTCATGATGATTGGGTACCTGGATGGGATCCCCTTCGAGCGCTACGACAGCGAGCGGGGCCGGGCGGTGCCACTGACACAGTGGATAAAGGATGGAGCCGAGCCGGGATATTGGGATAGGATGACTGAGACCTGCAAGAGGAACCAGCACATGGATGCCAGGAACCTGGAGACACTGCGGGACCGGTACAACCAGAGCAGGGGTGAGTGGGGGGATCTGTGGGGCTGGGATGGCATCCATGGGGGTGGGATGGGATTTATGAGGCTGGGATGAGGATTCACAGGGCACCAAGGGGCTGAGATGGGGATCCATCAGGCTGGTATGGGCTATCTTGTGATCCGTGGGTTGAGATGTGGATCCATGGGGCTGGGATGAGGCTCTGTGGGGCTGGGACACAATTCCATGGGTCCCTGTGGGTACAATCCCCCAGGTCTCCACACCATACAGTGGCTTTCCAGCTGTGACCTCCTGTCCGATGGGAGCGTCCGTGGGTCCTACCGGGATGGCTACAATGGGCAGGATTTCATCTCCTTTGACCTGGGATCCAGGAGATTCGTGGCGGCCGACAGCGCTGCTGAGATCACCAGGAGGCGCTGGGAAGGTGAAGGGACAGTGGCTGAGAGCTGGACGAATTACCTGGGGCACGACTGCCCGGAATGGCTCAAGAAATACGTCAGATATGGGCAGAAGGAGCTGGACCACAAAGGTGGGAGCAGAATTCCTGTGGGAATGTGTTGCCCATGTGTTCAGCCTTCTGATTGTTGACAGATAATTTTTGCAGTTTCTCACACTCTGTTCTTGTAAACAATGAATATTTTGCATTCCTCTTTGGAGGAAGAGAGAATTGATGGGACCTATCGGGTCAGGAGGTATTATCCTCACTGTCCAATCCGTGGTCACTGTTGGAATTCTATAAATAGACATGAAATGTAAATTAAATGGTTCTTTTCCTGCTTGATTCCTCAGAGTCACTGAGTGTGTGTCTTTCCCTCTGTGTCATTCGGTGACAGGAATTTGGAATTTTGGAATGGACAACTTGGTAACATGGAAATTCCTGTGAGAATTCCAGTGGCAGATCTCACCCCCATCCCATTCCAATGGAATTCCATGGGCAGATCTCACCCCCATTTCATTCCAGTGGGAATTCCATTGCCAGATCTCACCCCCATCCCATTCCCATGGAATTCCATGGATGTCTCTCACCGTTATCCCATTCCAGAGCCCCCTGATGTCCATGTGTCTGGAAAAGAGGAACACAGGACGCTGATCTTGTCCTGCCACGCATACGGATTCTACCCCAGCTCCATCGCAGTCATCTGGATGAAGGGGGATGAAATCTGGGGTCAGGAGACGGAGTGGGGCGGGATCGTTCCCAACAGCGACGGCACCTTCCACACCTGGGCCAGGATCGAGGCGCGGCCGGAGGAGCGGGAGCAGTACCGGTGCCGGGTGGAGCATCCCGGAATGTCGGGGCCCGGGATCTACGCTTGGGGTGAGGCTGGGAATGTGGAATGTGGGAATTGGGAATTTGGAATTCCCAAATGGGGATTCCCCTCCCCCTCCTCACCATCCCTCGTTTCCCAGAGCCGACAGCTGGCAGGAATCTCACTGTGGTGGTCGCTGTGTCCATCATCGCTGCCATCATCATCCTCATTGTCCTCATTGGATTCATTGTCTGGAAGCACCAATCCGGTAACACACGGGATGGGGGCCGGGAAGGGGCATGGATCCACCTGGCACTGTTCTGGGAATCCTGTGCCACCAACGCTGATCCTTCTGTTTTTCCACAGGGAGGAGGGACAGGAATGAATACAGCATGGCAGCCCGTGAGTATCAGTGGTGGATCCAGCTCTGGATCCCCTCTGTGCAGATCCCAGGATGGATCCTGGGGTTAATCCCAGTGTGTGATCCGTGCTGGAATCTCATGGATCTTCTCTTTCTGCAGGAAAAGATATGGAAACCAGCAGCTTGAATGCAGGTGTGGAGCGGGATTGGGGTGGGATTCCATAAGGGGATTGGGGCAAGATGGACAAATTGGGATCAGGGAGGGATTCTGGATCAGAGCAGGGGTCCAGAACAGGATCAGATGGAATTGTGGAGTGGGACTGGGGCTAGATTCTGGAGTTTGGATCAGGCAGGATGGATGGTGCAGGATGGATGGATGCATGGATGCATGGATGGAGTAGGTGTGGGATGGATGGAGAGGGATTGAGTGGGATTCCAGAGCGGGATTGGGGGAGGATGAATGGGGCGGGATCACATGGGATGGATGGAGCAAGACTGGGATGGGATCAGGTGGGATTTTGGAGCAGCTCCTGCTCTCCATGGGCTCCAGCCAAGTCCATCCTGTAGGATGAGGACAGGGACAGGGTGACACCATGACCTTTTCTCATCCCAGCAGGAATCACTGCCTGAGCGATCCACGGAGCAGGATCCAGCCCCTTCCCTCTTCCCAGGAAACCAAGAGCTGCCAGCAGAGCTCATCCCACTGTTCCCACCCACCCACAGCTTTAGCTAGCAGATCAATTTCCTATTTTCCATTGTTTTAAAGCTAAGAACCACAAATATTCCCAATGCTTTTGTTCCGGTGTGAAATTATCCTGCTTTGGGCAATAAATCCTGCTTGGGGCAGTAAATCTAGGTTCCTTCCTCCAGTGGCCAGCAGTTCCTCTCTACGAGGCAGGAATGGGAATGGGGACACTGGGGACAGGGATGGGGACAAAGGGAGCAGGGATTGGGACACCAGGATGGGATAGGGACAGCAAGGAATGGAGGCGGGAACAGCAGGAATGGGAATGAGGGACAGTAATTGGGACGGGGACACCAGAAGCAGGATGGGAACACCAGGACTAGGGTGGGGGACACATTAATGGGAATGGAGACACCAGGAGCAGGATGAGGACATCAGGACTGGGATGGGGACACTTAAATGGGGGCAACAGGAGGAGAATGGGGACACCAGGACTGGGATGGGGACACCAGGGGCAAAATGAGGACTTCCCAGTGTAAGAGTCCATCCAGAGTTCCCTCATATGCCTCACAACCATCACGAGGATAGAGGCTACCCCAAGGACCCCCCACCTACTTCTGGGCAGGAGTTCTGGCCTGGTCGAAGTGGATGCTGGCCAAGGGACTGTTTGCTGGTGCTCTGTGCTCGCTGTGCTCTCCACGGTGCAGTGCCTTCAAACAGGTACTGCACCTACAGCTGCTTCTCGGAGCACCCACTGCATGTTCTGTATTGGAGCATCTCACAAAGGCCCATAAATCTCCCCAGCTCTTGGCCAGACACCACTCATTCTGGAACAGGACTATAAAAGGTGACTCTCTGAAGAAGATTTTTGAGATCTCCCCACAGAAGACACGTCTATTGGCGTGACCAGGAGGACACTGGAGTGTATTGGCCAAACCACAGGGATGGTTGTCTCATCCGTTGGTAGCTATTCCCCATTTCCCCCTTTTCCTTTCTCTCTTTACTTTGTTTCCTCTAACTCTCTCTCTATTGCAAAACTGAGTTGTTGGCACTCCATAAAAGTTCATTTTGCTGTGAGCAAACTGATTTGTCCCCTGTTGTGTCTTTTACGCCCCTGAGATCAAACAAACCATCAGGACTCTCCCCTGTATTAACAGCGGATCGTGACACCTTGGCACACCCATCTCCATCCCCCAGGGTTCATTTCCTGCTCCATGCCCCATGTCCAAGGTGTCCCCAGGAGAGTCTGTGTAGCAGTCCATCCTGGAAGGGACGGGCTGGGAACCGGCCCCACAGCAGGTAACAACCCTGGACACTGAGGAGCCAAGACAGACAACATCCAGTCACACTATGGCGAGCAATAGAGGAGAAGAAAAGGATTATGGGAACTACTGGGCATAACCATGCAAATAGAGACTACACAAGGGTCTGTGATTGGCTGGAAGCTTTCTAGAACATTCCTTCATAGTCTGTATAAGTGTCTGCTCAACCCTTGTGCGCCCTTTTTATTTCTCCTTACACTTTCAGTTTCTAGCCCTTTATTATTTATTTAGCCATTTCACTGACACCAGCCCAGGGTCAGGGCAGGCCAAGGCCTGACAGGTTTGGCCACGTCAGGCTCCTGGAGGGGCAGCGGGATGGGAGAGGGGTCAGACCAGGCCTCATTGTCCCAACAGTCCTTGAGTGTCCCAAAATCGGGGCTCAGGATCTCAGAGAGGCTCCCTGGCCACGACCATGGCCATGACACAAGCACGAGATGGCTGTGAGATGAGAGTAACCATGAGTGACACAACCCTGAGATGACCATGACCATGAGATGACCATGACACAACCACAACCCTGACCAAGAGGTGATTTGGACCAAGAGATGACCATGGGTTGGCCATGAAACAACCATGGCCTTGGGGTGACCCTGATGTGATCGTGGCCATGAGATGACCATGAGGTGACAGTGACATGATCATGAGGTGACCATTACAGTGAGATGACCGTGAGCATAAGATGATGGTGATCAGGAAATGACCATGACCATGAGATGGCCGTGGCCATGAGATGACCACAAGATGATGGTGACAATGAGATGACCACGAGATTGCCATGACACCACCACGGCCATGAAATACTGAAGGCCATGAGATTATCATGACTGTGACCATGACACATCTTGACCAAGAAGTGGCCATGAGATGACCACAACACACCATGGCTATGTGGTGATCAAGACCATGAGATGATCATGACACAACCATGGCTGTGAGACGATTGTGACCATGAGGTGGCTGTGAGGTGACCATGACCATGAGATGATGGTGACCATAACTATAGGAAATAAGAAAAGCCTTACAGGATAAGTGTGGGAAGATAAGTTGAAAGGATAGTGCAGAAAGCAATGTTTCCCAATGAATTACATCTGTACTGATTACTGAGAGGTAGAAACAGCCTTGCCTGCCCAATGAGGATGGGTGTTTTATAAAAGCGTGGGCTAGCTGGCCACTAGTCACAGTCACAGTTGGAGCTTGAGACTGAGGATCTGCTGCAGTTTGGGGTGGAGTCTGCTGGCTGTGCTGTGAGGAGAGAAGGGACATGGGGTTGTGCAAGGGACAGATAAGGTAAGAAGTTGTTGTGACAGACAGGGTTAGGTGGCCAGATAAGGGACAGGCTGGGGTTTAGCCAGTGATGTAGAAGGAAGAAGGAAACTTGCAGAGAGGAGAGACAGAGTCAGAGCTGTGTGGAGCTGCCTGTAAGAAAAGGAGTCAGAGCTGTGTGGAGCTGCCTGTGAAGGAAGGAGTTAGGGTTGGCTGAGAGAAGTCCACAGAAAGAAGGCATGTAAAGTTTTTAATAAAGGATTGATGATGGTATCAGTCCAGTCCGTCTCAACATAGTTACTACATAATGGTGATGCCAACGTGGTTGGACTTGGGCTGTAGGGTGAGGTACAGCCAGAGATGGAGCCCAGTGAAGCTGAGAGCAGTGGGGGAAGCCGCTGGTCTGAACCTGATTGACTGTGACACCTGAAGGGATGCTTATCCAGATGAGCCACTGGCAACAGACTGTTTTATGTGTATTAAAAAAACACTTGGGGAAAAAAAAATATGTTATTAAGATTGATGAAAGTACTGCCATTAGTGTTAGAGTATGGAAAGAAGTTGGGGAAAGACCGTGGGATGCAGTATGCAAAGGGGACAAGGCAGCTGCAAATTTGACTGCCACCTGGAGATTGCTCTATGAGACTCTAAAAGAATAGAAAACAGAGCAGGAGGTGGAAGAAGAATCAGAGCTAGAAATTGAAGTTAATGGGGAGCAAGAGAAGAATGAAGTTCAGCTTGAGAATGTGCCTGTCCCTGAAGTAGAGCCTGCCAGAGCTGTCTCTGTGTCCCCCAAAAAGCTGAATTAAGAGCCGAGTTCCAATATGTAACTCCTGCACAGCAGTTAGCTAAAATAACTTTACAAAAGCAACTAAGCTGAAGAAGGAAAAAGTGAAGTAATTAAAGGAACAAGACACAGGAAAAGCTGGAGATGGTGGTTCTGCTGTTGAATGCAATGTGTCTGTTTGATGCTGAAATATATATATTGTGTTTATGAATTGCAGCTTTCTGCTTCTTGAGCTTTAATAGTATGTACTGTGTGAATCTGGGTAATGTATCAAGCTTAATTCACAAAGGCATTTCAGAGCTAAGAGAATCCTTAGGTTGATGCTCTGTACTGCTAAAAGCCAAACTAAACCAAAGTAAATTAAAAAAGAAAGCTAACAATCAATGAGAAAAGAATGAAGAATCAATCAGAATGAATTGTATGCTGTTGTTATGCTGCTGTAAAGTTTCACTTTGGGTAATGAAAACGGAATAAATTGGTTATATGTGAGGAGAAAAGTAATAAGACTCTCGGCTCTGGGGAAAAGTAAATGTCTAATCAATCTACAGCATGCAGACAATTATTTCTTATATAAGAACTTGCTGAAAGAAACAATCATGAAGTAAAGCTAAGCATACTTGTGATATTTGAGAACTGAGATTTCAAGTATATGTCCTTATTGTGATGTGTTGCCCAAACAATTGTATAACTGTTAGTCTGAGATGAAATATGTGAATGTGTCATCATGTCAATTTATTTTAATTAAATAAAAAAGGGGGAATTTGTGGGAAGATAGGTTGAAAGGCTAGAAGGCAATCTTTCACAATGAACTACACCTGTACTGGTTACTGAGGAGTGGAAACAGCCTTGCCTGCCCAGTGAGGATGGGTGTTTTATAAAAGAGTGGGCTAGCTGGCCACTAGTCACAGTCACAGCTGGAGCTTGAGACTGAGGATCTGCTGCAGTTTGGGGTGGAGTCTGCTGGCTGTGCTGTGAGGAGAGAAGGGACATGGGGTTGTGCAAGGGACAGATAAGGTAAGAAGTTGTTGTGACAGCCAGGGTTAGGTGGCCAGATAAGGGACAGGCTGGGGTTTAGCCAGTGATGTAGAAGGAAGAAGGAAACTTGCAGAGAGAGGAGGAGTCAGAGCTGTGTGGAGCTGCCTGTGAGGGAAGGAGTCAGAGTTTCCATAGAGAAGTCCATTGAAATAAGGCATGAAAAGTTTTTAATAAAGGACTGCTGATGATGCCAGTCATGTCTATCTCAACATAATTACTACATCCACCCATGTCTCAGTTCAATGTCTTTGTTTTTTATCCCAAGAAGAGCTTCTATTTTTTTATTTTTACTCCATGAAGAAAAATGAAAAGCAAATCAAGGCCAAAAGAAAGGGATTTCCTTGTCCATGCCAGCTGAGGATCCATGTGCTTTGGTGGGAGGGAAGAACCTGTTTTGGAGGGGTTCCCACCCCACTGTCTCCAAAATCTTGGTCTTTGCTCCAGTTCATCAGTATTTGGCTGCAGAAGACACCCTTGGGCAATAGGAAATAAAAACCATGGAATCACTGAGGTTGGAAAAGACTTCCAAGACCATTCAATATTCTTTGATGCCACCAGAAGATAGGACTGGATGCAGAAGATTTTTTTGGGTTGAAAGTCAACAAATCTGCTCTCCCCAAGGAATTCCCAATGTCAGTTTGGGCCCCAATGGATGTTCCTGCCCCTGCATTCATCCAGGTGTCCACAGGGAGCCAGGAAGATGTGGAGCCCCCCAGCCAGGTGTCTTCCCAACACGGATCACCAGGGTCACTGGGGAATCTCCAACTGATGCCTAGAGAGGCTGGACAGAGTTAAAGGAGTCAAGGAGGTTTTTACTAAAAGGCCTTCAAAGGGTTCACCTTGGGCAGTACAAGAGCCCGGCCGTGGCTCTACCCAAGATGGACGAGCGGTCACAGATTTTCACACTTTTATCAGTTTTGGTCAATTTACATCTTGGGGTTAATTGTCCAATTAGAGCTCTAGGTTATGAAGTCTCATTCACCCAGATTGCTCTCCTCAATTCATTGTTGTTTACAATTTTTGGGCCTGAAGCTGCAACAGTGTCCTTGGTTCTCAGACTGTAAAAAGATTGTTTTGTCTAAGCTGTGAAGAGAACTTGCTAACACTTTATTTGAAGTTCAGAGTCACGCACTAGGGCAGCACAGAATCTGAAAAATATGAAAATTGAAAATTAAGGCATCTTTCCCCCCCTTTAAAAGCTTAACAAGGCCTTTACCTTGTCAAGTCTCTATTCTAAATATCTGCTAATAATAGGTGTTTAATAATGGATAAGTATCTAAAATGTAGTAATTAACAATAAGAAATATTTATCAGCAGATAAATATCTAATAATAGATAAATATCTAACAGTAGAAATGTCTTGCACAGTTGGCTATCATGCAAAGAAGAATAATGATTGTTATGAACATTTCTTTGGGCATAAAAGAGGAATAATTGAAAACATATTTTTATCTGCATCAATCTCTGTTCTTTTAGTAGTTTCCGGAGCAGAACCCTTCTTAACTCTGGAGCAGTGAATCCAGGATCCTTTGCCAGCAGCTTTGACTGCAGTGAAGGTGGTCAGCAGGACTTGGAATGGTCCTCTCCACTTGGCTTGCAGAGGATCACTGTCCCACCACTTCACACAGACCCAATCTCCAGGCTGGAAGGGATGTGCAGGTGTGTCCAGTCCTATGGGTCTGGATAGCAGGATGTAATTCTGGAGCTTCTGCAATGTGGAGCCAAAGCCATTAGATATCTCTGTGAATCAAGTTTGCCCTTCATGTGAATTTCACCTGGAACATGTGGAATCTGATATGGCTGCCATACAGTATTTCATAGGGACTGATGTTATCCCTCCACCTCGGTTGGATGTGGATACTCAGTAAAGCTTCAGGCAAGGCTTGAACCAATGTCATGGATGTTTCCTGACCAAGTTTACTAATTTGTGTTTTGAGGGTCCCATGCATACGTTCAATTTCACCACTTGCTTGGGGTCTGTAAGGTGTGTGCAGATCCCAAGTAATTCCCAAAATCCGGCTCGCTTCTTTAACCACTGTTGTGACAAAGTGCTGTTCCCTATCTGATGACATCCCCAAGGGAACCCCAAACCTTGGAATTACATAATTGAGCAAAACTTTCACTCCTTCCTTGGCTGTGTTAGTGCAACAGAGGAAAACTTCCGGCCATCCACTGAAAGTGTCAGCTAATACCAGTATGGACCAGTATCCCTCTTTGCCTGGTAATGCTGCAAAATCGATTTGCCAGTAATCTCCAGGAAGATCCCTGGCCTTTGTTACTCCTAACACAACTCTTTTCCTCATATCAGGGTTGTTTCTACAGCAGATTTCATATTTGCTCACTACTGATTGTACAATGTCAGTAATTCCTTTTCCTATTACCTGTTTTAGATGTTTCAAAAGATTTTCAACACAAAAATGTTGAAATGTTTTCATGTCCTCTCTGGGCTAGCTGCCATCTGTAAAAAGCTCCTGATCTGGATTTTCCAGGGGCACGTCCTTCAGGTCTGGTCAGCTGGAATAGACCTCTTCAATTGTCTGCAAACAGTCCTGATCAGGCACATCGTCAGTTAAGGTGGAGGACAGAAACATGGCAGGCTTAACAACAGAAGTTGTTCCCAAGGTAACACCATCCTGCTCTAATAACAGCGATTGGTATTTAAGCATCCTATTCCCGGCCAGCCAATGTCCCCCCTTTAGTTTGTGTACAGCTGCTGCGGCATGGGGTGCATACACTACAATGTGTCACCCAAGTGAAACACTTAGTCTTGGAGAAATTAGGATTAGTTAAAAGTTAGTTATTTACTAGAGTTTATTAAACGGCCCTGAATAAACATAGGCCTTGCTGAAAATAATTAAGAGTTAGAAGAAACTGGCCTTCAGATGGTTATCTGAAACTTAAATAATTTATTGACTGTCATTTTATGTTTGCTCAGCTGTGCTTGCAACGGGAACAGATGAAACTAGTAAGTAGTTTCAATTGCAAGCAGAAACTTATTCAAAGTCATGAAGGGGGGGAAAATTTGAGTTCTCCCAGAAGCCATTTGTATTGTCGTCGATAGAAAGGGTCGAGAGTTCAGGGCGAGGAAGACTCGCCTTTCTTCCTCTTTTTAAGACCCCTCCCCACAAAAACGACCCCAGACTTAATTCAAGAAGCCAACCACGCATGCTTAATAGCCATTCAAGCTAATTACCACAAGAAGCGGGGGGGATGGGAGAGGCTGGTATTATGAATATATATTTGTTTGAAGCTTTTGTCAATAAATCGACTCTGTGATCACCTGTAATTTTGCAGTGTGTATTGGAGGGTTACCTCAGGCTGCTGCCCAGCACTGAATAAACATACACTTTCTAACTTTAAATTGTTAAAGAGTCTTTTGTCCGTCACAGTTGGGTATCAGTAATAGGCCAATACTCTTATTTTGGTAAATCATTTGGTGACCGCAGCAGGACTCTCTTCTCTCTGGCCGAGGGCCAGCGAGGTTCGGGACCCCTCTTGGGCGCCCACCTGGGATCTTCCTAGGAAGAGAGCTCCTTTTCCCCGCTGGCACCCCGGGGGAAAGAACGAGATCTGCCGGAGATACGGACAAAAAAGGTATGGTTAAAAATTAAAGATAACCACTTTTAAGAAAGGCAAACTGATAAGATGCTGCGAGACGTCAGGCGCGCAGTGAAAAAGCCTGAAGTGGATTTGTTTGTAAGTTTCCGTGGAATTTGGCAGTGGTTTGTGTTCCGGGTGAGATCAGTAACAGCCCCAGGAACTCTTGTCCCGAAGCGGGGCCGGTGGCGGCCGCCGGGAGCGGAGCTCGCCCGGCAGCGTGGGCAGAGCTGGGGCAGGGCAATAACAGCGCTCATGGCAGGGCTGTGGTACGGGAGCTGTGGTGGCTCCAGTTCTATCTGTGGTTTAAAAGCAGCGTGGTGGGCTTTTAGCTTGAGGGATCCGTCACGAGTGGTGGTGTGTGGGTGACTCCATTTTTGGGTTGCAGAATATGGTGATCACAGTCTGTGTGCTCCAGATGTGCGTGTGTTCTTGAGCGTGTGGATGGAACTTGTTTTGTGTGCTTAGACTGTGGGTTAGCGGTGTGCTGTATGCACTTTGGTTTGTGTGGTTTTGGGAGCATGTTCGCAAAGTAGTGTATGTGTTTTGAATTTATGTATGTGTAGGTTGTGGAAGAATTTTGAGATTTGCGGCTGATTAGCAGAAGGGATACTTACACCCGGGAGGGCGGAGGAACCCAAAGCACTTGTATTACACTTGAATCGCGGGGGCTGGGGTGGTGTGTGAGCTTTGGCTGTGTGCGTGTGAGCTTTGGCTGTGTGTGTGAGTTTTGGCTGTGTGTGTGAGTTTTGCTCTGTGTGTGTGAGCTTTGGCTGTGTGTGTGAGCTTTGGCTGTGTGTGTGTGAGCTTTGGCTGTGTGTGTGAGCTTTGGCTCTGTGTGTGTGTGAGCTTTGGCTGTGTGTGTGTGCAAGCAGTGAGATTGTGAACGGTGTATTACCGAGTGAGAGCGGCAGTTTTGTGTTTAAGCTGTTTGTTTTGTGTTTAAAGGAAGCGAGCAGTGCGGGTGCGGTTTGAAATGACATCCGGCACAGTCGGGAGTAACCCCGGTACCCGGTACTGCGGTTTTGCAGCTTTGAGCAAGATTTCTCGGTTTCCGTTCAACCCCGAAGTTTTAATTGCGGCTGTTTTAACAGCGAGAAAATATAGTTAGTTGTTTGTGAGGCTTTAAAATCACCAGTGTGTGGGGCACTATTCTGACAATTGTTGTTGGTCCCTAGGTGCGGAGGGGAGAGGCAGCGACGTGAGTTCAGAGCTACCCTCCCCCCGCAGAGGAATTGTGCCTTGGCCGAAGTTTGCCGGATTTTCGGCGTGGCTTTGTGAATATCTAACCCAAGGTATAACGAGAGAGGTTTGGTTTGCTGGCGACCTGTGATTAGCAATTTAAAGGAGGGAGAAAACGAATTTTTGTTTTGCCGTTTTATGTAAGTGTTGTGAGTGAAGTGTTTGAGAGTGTTTGTTCGTGATACGTGAGTTCCCTTAGAGGTGAATAAAAAGGAGCTTCTCCTCAGCTTGTGCAATGTTGTGTGGTGAGCATTCTGGAAAAAAAGTATTGACAATTTGTGTTGAAAAGTATAACCACCTGTTTTGGCCGTTGATTTGAGCTTTAGAAGAGTTATCTTAAGTTATTTGGTTCACCGTTTTTACCCTTTTCCTTCAGCTGCTTTTCCCTTTCCCTTTGCTGGTAAAATTATATGTCAAGGAATAGAAGGTTCAGGGAGGGGGAACCCAGGCCAAAGGAACTTCCCTGTCCAAGAGGGAGCTGTGACTGTAACCCATGAGTTGTGTTTTGTTGTGCAGTTTGTCAAGAATTGTGGGTTCAACAAGTATAGAAGTGGAGAATACCTAGAAGTGGAATTTATAGTAAGCACAGAGGCAGCATACTCGGTTTTAAATAAGGCCCTGATACCTATAATAAATGATTATGTTATAGTAAAAGGGGCGAATGGCCAATCTGAGAAAACATATTTTTACAAACCACTAAAGTATAAATTGGGGAAACAGTGGGGAATTCATCGATTTCTGTACATGCCTAAAGCTCCATCTGCACTTTTGGGCAAGAATCGGCTAGAGCAGCTGGAAGCAAAAATAATATTTAAAGATGGGGAAATTAGCTTGGAGGTAAAAGATTAGCAAAATGTGGAACTGTCAAGCTTAATGCTAATAACCAAAGAAATTTGAGCTGAAAATGAAGAAGAGATTAAGAAGTTATTCAGAAAATAACGGATCAGGTGTTCTCTGGAGTGTGGGCCTCTAATATAGCAGAGAGGGCAAAGAATGCTCAACCAGTGCATTCAAGCACAAAGAGGGAAAACAATCAGGAAGGGTCAAACAATACCCCTTGAAAAAGGAAGACAGAGAAGGGATCAGCCTAATTATCGAGAACTTTTTGCAAATAGGACTATTAAAAGAGCGTCAATCTGATTTTAATACTCCTATTTTGCCCATGAAAAAGCCTGATGGATCATATAGGTTAGTACAAGATTTAAGAGCTGTTAATAAGAAAAGATTTATATCCAGTGGTTGCCAACGCTTACACCTTGTTAACTCATTTAACACCTGAACTAACCTGGTTAATCCTTTTAGATTTGAAGGATGCTTTCTTTTGCCTCCCTCTCCACAAAGCCAGCCAGAAAATTTTTGCATTTGAATTGGAGAATTCCAAAACTGGACATAAAACTCAGCTCACATGGTGTGTACCACCCCAGGGGTTCAAGAACTCCTCCACCATATTTGGAGAGCAGCTGGCAATGGATTTGGAGTCTTGGGAACCCCCACCAGGAGAAGGACAGCTGCTTCAGTATGTGAAGCATATTGAATGTATGTGTCATCCAGTACGTGGATGAGCTCTCAATAGGCACCCAGACCCAGGAGGCATGTGTGGATTGCACAGTAAGCCTCCTAAACTTTTTGGGCCTGCAGGGGTATCAGGTATCCCAAAAGAAAGCCCAGATGGTGACGCAGACACTTATTTACCTGGGCTATGAAGTGAGTGCAGGAAAAAGGGCCTTGGGGCAAGACCATAAGGAAGCAATATGCCAAACCCTGAAACCCCAGACAGTGAAAGAACTGAGAACCTTTCTAGGCATGACAGGGTGGTGCAGACTGTGGATTTATAACTATGGACTGTTAGTTAAATCCCTGTGTGCCTTAATCAGGGAAGGGAGCAGGGATCTTCAGGGGACAACAGAAGCATCACGAGCCTCTGACCAGCTAAAGGGACTCATGTCAGCTCCAGCCCTGGGACTTCCAAACGTGAGTAAACCATTCTGTTTTCTCATGAAAAGCAGGGGATTGCTCTGGGAATACCAGCACAGGACCTGGGCCTGTACTGGAGGGCAGTCTCCTACCTCTGCAAACAGCTGGACACGGCAGCCAAGGGGTGGCCAGGGTGCCTCAGAGCTGTTGCTGCAGTAGCACTGAACACCCAAGAGTCACACAAATTCACCCTGGGCCAGAAAATGACTTTGTTAGTATCCCACACAGTGTCTGCAGTCCTGGAGGTGAAAGGGAGGCATTGGCTTTCCCCACAGAGATTCCTGAAGTACCAGGCCATACTGGTAGAACAAGATGATGTTGAAATTGTGGTAACTAACATTGCGAACCCAGCTTCTTTCCTCAGCAGGAGTATGGGAGAACCAGTGATCCATGACTGCCTGGAGACCATTGCAGACACCTACTGCACTCACCCGGATCTGCAGGACACCCCTCTCGAGGACGCTGAGACCTGGTTCAGTGATGGGAGCAGCTACATCATCAGTGGAAAAAGACATGCTGGGTATGCAGTTACCACAAACAGGGAGGTAATAGAGTCTGGAACATTGCCAACAAACACCTGCACAAAAAGCTGAAATAATCACCTTAACCCGGGCCTTAGAGCTGGTGAAAAGAAAAGAAATTAACATTTATACAGACTCAAGGTGTGCATTTGGGGTGGTTCATGCACACGGAGCTATTTAGAAAGAAAGAGGACTGCTGAACTCACAAGGAAAATATTAAACACGCACAAGAAGTACTAAAACTATGAGATGTAGTTCAGTTACCTGAAAAGGTAGCTATAATGCACATCAAGGCACACCAAAAAGTGAGCTCTGAATTGGAAGAAGGAAATGAGCTGGCGGACAGAAAGGCAAGAGAAGCAGCTAAAGGTGAGGTAATTACTAAAACAATTGAGGCAGCTTTAATTCCAGATGGGCAAATCTCTATTGAAGGTAAGCCAAGATACAATAAAAGGGACAAAAAGCTCATTAGGGAAAAAATGAAAGTTATAATCAGGAGGGGTGGGCTATTCCAGAGGAAAAGGAAGGCTTGTGATCCCCTCTTACATGTTATAGTTATTAGTGAAAAAGGAACATGAGAAAACACATTGGGGAATTGATGCTCTGTGCAATTATTTGAAAAATTGAATCATCGCCAGAAACTTACAAAGCACAGTAATTCAGGCGACTCGCCAATGTAGCCTTGCCTCCAAAGTAATCCTAAAAATAAACCCAAACGAAAGCCTACACAAATTAGAAAAATTCTATAGACCTGGGCAGCAATGGCAAATAGATTTTTCAGAACTACCCGGGAGAGGGGGGTACTGATACCTGTTGTTATTAACAGATGCCTTTACAGGGTGGCCAGAAGCTTTTCCTACCAGAACTGCTAAAGCATGAAAAGTAAACAAAGCATTGTTATTAGTAAAATAATTTACTAAATTTGAAGAAGGAGTGGGGGATGAATGATGATTTTAAAAAGTTAAGATTTTTGCTAAGGATAAAAGTAGTTCCCATCAGCAAGATGTAAGTTGGGTAGGTAAATGCTAAGTTAACAATTACTGGATGCTTAGGCAAGAGCTAATTGGTATAATTATCTGCTATTATGAACTTAGGTATAGAAGAACGTAAAATAATAAACCGTTATTTATGAAGCACGAGGCCTTGGATCGTGCCAGAGGATCACTGAGACCTGATGAAGACTCTCCTGACTTCATCCATCGAGACCACTGACCCATTTCGAGACCGACCCAATTCAAGAGAAGAACTGCGCACACGTGAAGGACGAATGGGCTCATTTTAATATGGGATGGGGATGGGAGGTGCTGGGGTTATGCACATGTATTGTATGTAAGATCTTGGGCAATAAATAGAGGGCAAAGAACCTTGTTCGGGGCGGTCACGCCTTTGGGAGGTGACTCCCGTGCCGGTGAATAAACACACCACTCTGTAACTTTAATTAGTTACAGCGCCTTTGTCCGTGATTATTCCGGTTTTTAAGGATTCAGGGGGACAAACTGTGGTCACGTGGGGACACTGCAGGGTCATCTTAGTGACCCAAAACAGGACAGGTGACTTCAGGGTGGCCCCGATGTCCCCAAGGCAAAGGCACCAAGGTCCCCAGTGTCCCTCGGGGTGACAGTGCCGCCCCCATGTCCCCACCCTGTCCCTGCATCCCGGGCTGCCTCCAGCTTTCACATCACTTCCTTGTGTCCCTCCACCGAGGTTCCCAAGGCCACCACGATGTCCCCGAGGGCCTGGGCAGCTCTGGGGAACCCCTGTTGCCATGTCCCACATGTGTCACCATCATGTCCCTGTTAACAGCGTCTACCAAGTACCCCAGGTGCCATGTCACCGTGTCCAGCTGCCCCTGGACATCTGCAGTGTCCTTGCTGGTGGCCGCGGTGGCCTCGGCGCTGGCCCTGGCGGTCGCCACCCCCTGGGCACAGTCACGCAGGTGCTGGGCCATGGCCCAGTGCTCACAGGCGATGGTGGCCAGGTGTCACCACGATGTCACCGAGGCCTGCAGGGTCACCTGGCAGGACACGGCCACTGTGCCCAGAGCCAGCAGCAGGTGACTGTCTTTGGTCACCCCCAGGGCAGAGTGTGCCAAGTCCAGAGACACTGCAGGGACGTGGGGACACCGCACAGGTGGCACCGGGGACACGGCAGCAGGGCAACCAGCACAGTGGCACCTGAGCAGTGGCACCAAGAACACCCCAGAGCCACCAGCCCAGGGCTGCCCCAGTGTCACCATCCCAGTGCCACCCGTTCAGTCTGAGTGTCACCAGCCCAGTGTCCCCAGTTCAATCCCAGTGTCCCCAATTCAACCCCAGCGCCACCAGAGCTGCCCCAGTGTCCCCAGTCCTGTCCCAGTGTCACCAGCTCACTGTTCCCAGTTCCTTCCCAGCCCAGTGTCACTGCCCCATTGCCACCATACCAATTTCACCATCCCAGTGCTCCCAGTTCCCTCCCAGTGTCTCCAGTCCATCCCAGTGTCCAGTGTCTCCAGTCCATCCCAGTGTCCCCCATCCTGTCCCAGTGTCCCTGTCCCAGTGCTCCTAGTTGTGTCCCAGTGTCACCATCCCAGTGCTCCCAGTTCAATCTGTGTCTCCAGTTCCCTCCCAGTGCCACCACCCTATTGTCCCCATACCAAAGTCACCATCTCAATGTCACCAAACCAGTTCCCTCCCAGTGCTCCCAGTGCCATCCCAGTGTCCCCCATCCTGTCCCAGTGCTCTTGTCCCAGTGCTCCCAGTTGTGTCCCAGTGCCACCAGTTCCCTCTCAGTGTCACCATCCCAGTGCTCCCAGTCCCATCCCAGTGCTACCCCCCCATTGTCACCATACCAGTGTCACCAACCCAGTGCCACCAGTTCTGTCACCACCCAAGTGCCACCAGCCTGGTGTCACTAACCCAGTTCCAGCCCAGTGTCCCCAGTCCTATCGCAGTGCCACCAGTCCTGTCCCAGTACCACATCCCCAGTGTCCCCATACCAATGTCATCACCAGCCCAGTGTCCCCAGTGCCATCCCAGTGTCCCCCATCCTGTCCCAGTGTTCTTGTCCCAGTGCTCCCAGTTGTGTCCCTGTGCCAGCCCAGTGCCACCCCGTCATTGACCCATACCAGTGTCACCAGCCCAGTGCCACCGGTCCTGTCCCAGTGCCACTAGCCCAGTGCTCCCAGTGCCAGCCCAGTGCTCCCAGTGCCAGCTCAGTGTCACCAACCCAGTGTCCCCAGTTCCATCCCAGTGCCACCAGTTCTGTTCCAGTGTCACCAATCCAGTGTCACTGGTCCTGTCCCAGTGTCCCCAGTGCCATCTCAGCATCACCAGTGCCACCCATGGCACCACCCCAGTGTCCCCAGTTCAGTCTCAGTGTCCTCAGTCCTGTCCCAGTGCCACCAGCCCAATGCTCCCAGTTCCATTCCAGTGTCCCTGTCCCATCCCAGTATCCCCCATCCTGTTCCAGTGTCCCTGTCCCAGTGCTCCCAGTTATGTCCCACTGCCACCAGTTCCATCCCAGTCCCATCCCATTGTCACCAACTCATTTTCCCCATACCAATGTCACCATCTCAATGTCACCAAACCAGTTCCTTCCCAGTGCTCCCAGTGCCAGCCCAGTGTCCCCATCCTGGGACAGGGGAAGGTCTCTACTGGTCCATACTGGTCTGTACAGGTCTGTACTGGCCCATACTGGTCTATACTGATTTATACTGGTTTATACTGGTTTATACTCCTACAAAGCACCATCAGCCCCACGGCTGGCCCATGCCCAGCCTGGAGCCCAGATCACCCAAACTGGTCTGTACTGCTCTATACTGGTCCATACTGGTTTATACTGGTCCACACTGGTTTTTACTCACACACAGCAGTGCACAGCACCATCAGCCCCATGGCCAGCCTGTGCCCAGCCCATAGCCAGCTCTGGCACTGCTGTGCCCCTTCCTCCTCCCGCTCCAGCATCATCATCACTGCTGCCTCAGCCAGGACCCCTTGGAGCCCCACAGCTCCTGCTCGTCCTCGTCCCCCAGGGTCCCCCGGGCCACCGCCGGGGCCACCTCGGCCTTTCTGGCCTCCTTCAGCTCTTCCAGGGCCACTTGGGCCTGATACAGCGTGACCTTGCCTTCAGCCAGTGCCGTGGGGACGGTGCTTGGTGTCCTCAAGGCCTCGGCCAGGGCCACCAGGGCCACCAGGGCCACCAGGGCTCAGCACCACGCGGTGTCCACCTGGGCCAGCTCGGGGGGGAGGGCAGGGGGGGACAGCTGGGGACAGGAAATGGGGGTTAGGGGGCGGGGGAGGGGTTGGGGAGTTCTGGGGAGGGTTTGGGTGGGGTTTGGGTTGTTCCAAGTGAGAATTCTCAAGGATTTGGGGTTTCCCAGATGAGGCTGCAGGGGGTTTTGGAGTTCCCAGGTACCCAGATGAGATTTTTGGGGGGGATCCCAGGTGAGCATTCCCAAGGATTTGGGGTTTCCCAGGTGAGGGTCCAGGGGGAGTTTTGGGGTTCTCAGTATGATAATTGATAAAAGATTCGTGTTAATCACAAAAGCATTGGGGTTTATATAAACCAGAATACTAAGCTCTGAAGTGAAGCATGGACACTAGATAATGGAAATTATATGATAAAATAATTCTGTTTAAAATCACTTTGTTATATTACGTTGTATTATGTTACATTATAATATGTTATGTTATGTTTTCCAAATAAGTTGTATTGGCTACCAGCTTGCAAAATCAGACTTCCCAGAAAGCCCTTCCTGCCTTTGTCTGATCAATACTGCCTATCTCAAGGACTAGACTTCCAGAACTTCTCTGGTGGATATCTACAAGGACCAGATGGCTATCTGTGACTGATTATCACCCAAAGGCTTTGTGAATTTGTGTAAGGATGTTTATTCAACCACCACTGCTTATGACAACAAAAAACCAAAAATTATTGATTACAACGAGAACCCACAGTATAAGAAGAGGCTGCAAACCAAGGTTGGGTGGAGCGTGGAGTGGGCGGTGACCCCTCACGTTCCCCAGCGCGCTGCTTGCTCTTTCTATATCAAATAAAGCAATCTAAATTTTGCTGAATATCGAGACTTTTGTCTCTCATTTATAACAGTAACAACTGTAGTACTCTTTCTAACAGTTCACATCACACATTTTGCTCAAGTCCCTTGGGTTCATGGAGCTTGAGCAGGTAAAACTATCTTGTCAAATACCAGCAATAGTCCACTGACAATTTTAAGTGCCAAAATCATCAACCAGTACTTTTCCATTGATGATGTGGTGCCTACCAGATCACCAGTGTTACTAATTTTAAGAGATACAAATGCTATAACTTATTCTAAAAGATGATGTAGATTGCTTTCTGGTTTTGTTTGAACTGAACACGTGAGGAAGGTGAGAGCTTTTATGTCCACCTTTGCTCTGGCTACACAATGGTTATTAAATACTCTAAGAACAGACATAGTATAACTTCAGAGGATTCCATGGTGTGCATGTATTCCAAGGAAGACCTTCCCAGCAGGGCTGACAGCACCTTCTTGTACACCTCCCACACAGCCAGGGAGAAATTTATGGCAGAAGTCAGGCATGGACACATACAAAACCACCGAGAAGAGAGAGAATGTATTCACAGTAAATGCATATAAGACAAAACCCCTCAAAACACTATCCCTTGCATACATATACCAAATATTACTATTAAGTTTCTGTTAAGTATTGGGTAAGCCAATTCGGCAGTATACAGATGTAGTGATTCTAGACTACTAATACATCTAACCTGTTACACAGCTCTAAAAATGGATTGCATGTAAGGTTGTCACCCTTTTTTGGTGGGGAGGCAGGACAGTTGGTAATTAGATTCGGCTCCTTGTCCTATTATTTTGATCTTGTGTATTAATATAAAACAAATGGGTACTGTTGTATATAGTTGGTTTTTCTAAAAGAACTCATTAAGGAATACGTCACACAAGCAATATTTGACTACATTCCCTACATATTTAATTTCTAAGTACATAAGCTTCATTTGGATTCCAAAATGCCTTGGAAAGTGTGAAACACCAAAGAGTAAATGCCAGTGCATCATCCACCACCTTTTGTGCAAAAGGATTCATTCAACAGCTGTGTGGGAAACCAGACACTGCATCCGGATCATAAATCAATAATGTACCTGAAAAGTGACACAAAGAGAATAAATATATGCCAGCAGCCATGGAGGTCAGCATGGGAGTCCTGTGTCCAGATGTCAAACAGATGCAAGTACAGATGTGGATCAGTCAGAGAGCGCTGGTACTGGGCACAGGACGCGAGACCACGCCGCGAGGGGCACTCGTTATGGGCCACTCACCGGGGCTCACTCCTTCGCCAGAGGCCACTCAGTTCCTCGCCGGGAGCCGATCCCTCTCTCGCCGGGGGTCGGTTTCTCTCCCACCGGGGGTCGGTCCCTTCCCCACCGCACTCCGCTCCCCCACGCCGCCCCGGCCGCCGCCGCTCCCACTCTGCCGCACCAGCGGCCCCTCAGCCGGGCCCGGCCCCTCCGGGCCCCGCCCCCGCCCACCGGCCCCAGCCAATCCCCGCCCGCCCCGCCCGTCCCACGGCTCCCCATTGGTGGCCGAGCAGCGCGAGGGGCGCAGGCCCCGCCCCCGTGGCGGTGCTCGCGCCCAGGGTTCGGCCGTCACCGGGGCAGCGGCGGAGCGGGGCCCGCGCGCAGCGGCCGCTCCTGCAGGGCTGCGCTGCGAGCTCCGACAGCAACAACAGCGGGGGCAGGAGGCGCTTCGGCCAGCGGGCACGAGGGATCCATAAATAAACCCCAACGTTCTGCAAGAGTGGGAACGGGTGTCCAAAGACATAGCTTACACCTGCACTTGGGTTACAACATCCCCCTGCAGGGCTACGGGCTGGTGACTTCAGGCGGCCACAGAGCTCTTAAGGGGAACTGGGCTGACTTGACTTGTTACCAAAGCGGCCAAAGAGTCCCGAAATCAGACTGGGCCCCTTGGAGTTGTTACTGAACTGTCCACATTCCACTGATCATTCCCTGCAATTTCCAAGCATCCCACAGAAAAAGACCTCGAGGTGCTGGCCCAGAGCTGCCGAATATGAGCCCAGGTGTGCCCAGGTGGCCAAGAAGGACAATGGCATCCTGGCCAGTGTCAGCAATAGTGTGGCCAGCATGACCAGGGCAGTGACGGTCCCCCTGTTCTGGCCACTGCTGAGGTCTCACCTTAATCCTGGGGTCAGCTTTGTATTCCTCACTACAAGAAAGACTTTGAGGTGCTCGAGTGTGTGCAGAGAATTGAGCTGGGGCGGGCTCTGGAGCACAAGTCAGATGAGAAGCGGCTGAGGGAGATGGGAGCTCAGCCTGCAGGAAAGGAGGCTCAGGGAGGACCTTCTCTCTTTCTCTACAACTCTCTGGAAGGATGCTGGCTTAGGAGGGATTCCTAGAGATAAAGTATCTGTCCCATGACCCTTTGTGCCAAAAAGATGGTCGCTGTGTCTTTAGGATTTGACAGCCAGGAAGCCTTGAGTAGGATAGAGGGGTTTGCTTTAGGGCACGAGTTTTTAAAGGCTGCCTAGGCAGTTTCACATTGTGCTAAAGGTGTACGCTCTGCACGAGACTTTGTGGGGGTGGGTCCTGCCTGTCAGAGTCTGGAAAAGGTAATCTTTTTTGAGACATCCTGAGGGGCTGGGAATGTGTGCTAGGAGTAGATCAGATCTCTGGGAAAGTAGTGCTCTGCTCCACGATGTCTGTCAGTCATGGCACGCTGGAGGCACCCAAGTGGCCAAGAGACCAGAAATCCCTCCTGGGAGGAAGGCCCAGGATGGGCTGAAAAGGTTTGGGGCCACCATAGGAAAGAAGGATCCCCATAAGGCAAGCACATGATCCTTTAGCCCTACCTTCATCTTGGAGTTTTACATCACTGGAACCCAGGACTCCATAGACAGATGTCTGTTTTTCTATATCTTTCCTGTCTTTCTGGTTCCCTCTTTCTTCTCTCTCACGGAAGGTAACATCAAATGAGTGTAAAGATTTTCTATGTTTGGTGAGCTAAGTCTATGCTGTGATAAGTGGTGTTGTGTTTACTCTTTTGACAATGTTCCTTAATTTTCTCTGGTTTGCCTGTAAACGTTTTTGCCAGTTTGCTAGTAAACTGTGTGCTTTTAACCTCTTGAGAATATCTGGTTGGGAATTATCCTTTGCGCCTACCTAGAGCAAAAGAATTTTGGTTTAATCCTGGAATTCAGTGACTGGGGTGCAACCCTGGCTGCTTCCCTTCCATCAGTGGATCAGGGCAGTCGGTTGCATGGTTGCTGCGGGAGCTTTTGTGCATTCGGCTTCGGGACTTTGCTACGCTGCAATTCGGCAATGGGATCCAATGTGCCTGCTTTCCCTGCCTCCCTGCTGCTCGGGAATGCAGAGCCGGAGCGCGGTGCGCCGCCTGGAGCCGGGGCAGTGTCCGCCGCCACCCGAGTGCCCGGGGGAATCGCTGCCTTCGCTGCCTTTTGTCCGAGCGGCCGCTGCCCCTCCGTGAGGGCCCGAGCGAGCACCGGAGCGCCCCCTGCTGGCCGTGACTGACCCTGGCCCCGCCCCCTGCTGGCCGTGAATGACCC
This sequence comes from Sturnus vulgaris, assembly GCF_052056855.1. NCBI lineage: Eukaryota > Metazoa > Chordata > Aves > Passeriformes > Sturnidae > Sturnus > Sturnus vulgaris. The sequence goes on along the minus strand of NW_028276185.1, from coordinate 8,627,702 downwards.
TGGCCCCGCCCCCTACCGGGCGTGACTGACCCTGGCCCCGCCCCCTGCTGGCCGTGACTGACCCTGGCCCCGCCCCTGCCCCGCAGCCTCTCCCAGCGCCCCCTGCCGGGTGTGGTCATAACTGCACCAAAGGGCAAACAGCGCTCAGCAGGGGCAAACTCCTGCGTTTGTGCTGTTTGTTCTGTTCTGATCTGTACATGTTTAATACTAAAGAATTGTCACTCCTTTTCCTGCACTTTTACTTGGAAGCTCCATAACTTTAGAAGTTATATGGATTTGGAGGGACGGGTCTTCTTTCCATTCCAGGAAGCGTCCCACCTTCCTTAGCAGAGACCTTTCCTTTTAAAACAAGAAAGTTTGCTAAAATATCCAAACCTGGGAAAATGTCAAGATTTCGTGTACTTCATGGTTTCACATATGAAGAAACTGGGCTATCTTTCCATTTCAGGGACATTTTCACAAAGGTAAGTGCATTAAGATTTAAATTCTACCCTTTTCTTCTCAAGCAGTGCATTCCTTCAAGTCCAAAAGCAACAAAGTCATTATAAGTAACAGTGGCAGAATATGCTGTTGCTGTTCCTGTCACAGGGACTCCCAGCTCACTTCACCAGCTCCTCTCTGTTATCGCTGCCCAGTGAAGAAGAGTCACATTTTCTTTGTCTGGCAGTCGAACATCATATCCTGCTTCTACCAGTTCTTTGCATCGCTCTGGCATTCCACACCTTAAATGAGACAAAACTGATTTACTTATCATTTTGTTAAATATCCTCCAGTTTGGAGACAGTTGCATCCAACAGAAAAAATCCATCTCAGGAAGCATCACCCAGCAGTTCCTACTTGAGCAAATTCCACGTTGCATTCAAAGGAAGCCTTGTAAAAAGGGTGAGGCTGTGCCCTGAGGAGTCGATGTTTCAATTTAACAAACCTGCCTGAAACGCTTTTGGTTTATTTACAATAGTAGCCGTGACTTTTCTTCTTCCACTACAGGGAGAAAATGAAACTGAAAATGTTTCCTTTGTAAAAATGGAAGCTTTGTAACAATGGACATCACACTCCTGGTGAAAATGTGTCACTGCCCTTGGAGAATTGGCAGTCACTGTTCACAGGACATTAGAAAAGGGATAATTATCACTCCCAGCTCAGCCTCCAGAGCCGGGCTGACACACAGAGCTCTTGCCACCCCCTCACGGTGGGGTCCTGGCTGGAAGGATCACAGCTCGGGTCAGGCCTTTGGGTAGAGACTTGGAGAGACATTCAGGGTACAAAAGGGTTGGCAGCTCTCATAAAAGAAAAGAAAAATTAAAGAGCATGTGCATTTATCTAAAAAAAATCCCAAGACCTGTTTTGGTAGGTCAGGGAAGTAGACAGAAGGTGGCACAGATTTGTAGTTGTTACATTCCTGCAACTCGACCTGTTACTGTGCTTTCCATCTCTGTCAGTTGTTTATAGGGTAAAGGAAGATATTTGGGGGAGCATAATGAGCCCAACACCATGGGAGCAAGTTCAGGATCTCAACAGCCTTCATTTCTGAATGATCGGGAAACCCGAGAGACAAATTCAGGTTATTTGTTTCTGAACGTGGAGAAGGGGAAATTCAGAGCTGACAAAAATATACCATACTGGGGTGATCAACTGAAGGGAGAACTCTTCCTTGCTGGTCAGGAGGTGTGTCTTGGTTTGAAAGTCTGCTAGGGAAAGCAGGACTTTCTCTTGAAATTGAGAAAATAAATCCATTCCCTTTGAATTAGTATAATTTTGAAATTAAGGGGCTCTCAGGCAAAGATATGGAGATAGGAATAACAACAACTATGAAATTAACAACAAAGAGAACACGAGCCCAGTTCCAGTCTCTGGGCCACGGGCACTTTCCCCTTTGGTGCAGTTGCTGTCACAGCTGGCAGTGAGCTCTGGCAGGCTCCTGATGGGCAGGTGCGACGATCCCCGTGCGGCTGCAGGGGCACTGGGGTGATGGCAGCTGTGTCCCAGATGGGAAGGGATGGAGGAGAGGCAGGATGCTGGGAAAACAGCAAGCTGAAGCAGGAGGGCGTCCAAGCAGGGCTGCGGGGTCCAAAACAGAGAGGCAGCTCCCGGCGTTGGGATGGTGGGGGGGTAGCAATGACCTTTCTGCTCCGAGAGCCAAAAGCGAGCGAGAGCCAGCAACTGCCCCCCACCCTCCTTTACCTGCTTCCAATCTCACCGTGTTCCCCCTTTCCCTCCCCCCACCCTCCGAGAGAAATTCCCAAAAAAACAGGGAGGCTCTCCCTGGTGCTAGGACCTAACCATCAGTGCTTCTTAGCATGTCAATGGGAAAAAAATTCCACAGGCAGAGAGGAAAGGAAAAACCAACCCCCAACAGACGCTTATCCAGTTCTTCACTGATTTGAGGTTTATCAGCTGTTGCAGACACTGGGATGATGGTACAATGTTTTAATGTTTGGCAATAATCTAATTTCACAAGTGTTTTTAATTATATCTGTTATCGGAAATGTTTTGGATTGTTGTATCAGAATTATTCCCAGATACTGTAAGTTTTTGTTTTAGTACATGTATTGTTTTGTTTTGAACTTCCCTTCACATTCATGGCAAGAGTCATGAATGCTGTTTTTAAAACACGGAAGGGGGAATTAGCTCCTAAATATTTACATATTTATAAAATTTTTTTTCAATATTTATTCCAAAAAAAGGTAAAATATTTTAATGAAAGGCTCTTCAATTGAAGGTACAATGACAAAGTCTAATTAATTCATTAACTTAAGGAGAAGGTATGCACGTGTTTTTATCATCAACAACTTCAAAGTAGTCACCTGTTCATTCAGCCAAACATCAGTTGCCTCCAAGAAAATGAAGCCCAGTGAGAAGAAAAAGAACCTAATCACCATGCAGCCTTCGTGGCCAGAACAAAACCAGAAGTAGGAGTGCCAAGACATGGCTGTGTCTGGAAATTTAGAGGCAAATTGCCAACAAAAGCCTTGTGTCAACATCATGGTATAGTGTTCCTACTAACCTTCTTCAGTTATTCCCTGTTCCAGGATCCAAGAGCACATTCAGTGATGTCAAAGATCAACATTTCCAGCTAATGGACTATTTGGACTTTAAAACATTTACTCCCATTTCCTTATGACACACTGGACATTATTCTTTTATTTTCTCATGCTGTGAAACCCTGTGTCAATGACATGATAGAATTTGCTAAGTTTTGTTGATTGTAATCTGTCTTTTACGTATCTTATACCATATCTAAGAGATAACCAGTAATAACCTTAATGAGATAACACCCTCACAAGAGAGAGCTATTTTAACATCAGAACATATGAGCCTTTTTTGAATTAACAAAAAAGGGTGAGATGTTGCAGTCAGGTAGACAAATTATAAAAGAAAGGCTTCATAAAATCAGGTCTTGCTCTCTGCTAAATTAATAGCTAGCCTGTCACTTCTTCTATGTGCAGCTAAGTAACTTGCTTGTTCCCAGGTGAAAACAATCTTAAACCTGAAAACAATGAACACAAAAAGCTATTCTGGTAAGAGAACCATTTGCACCTGCAAGAAATAAGAAATCTGTCGTGCTGGGGACAAGGACGTTCATTCCCTTCCAGGAGCCCAATGCCCGGCTGGGGCTCCAGGGCAGGGGGTCCTTGAGCAGCTGCCCCAGAACCTCCGCCAGGGTCTCCCAGCGCAGCCGGAGCCGCTCGGCCTGGGGTCCCCAAAGGCCTCAGCGAGCCCCAAGTCCCTGCCAGGAACCCTCAACTCCCTCCAAGCCAGCATCCCCCACAGCCCCTGCAAGTTCCCCCCATGGCACCGGCCGTGGCCGTGTCCCCACATGTCACTGGCCATGTCCCCACCCATGGCTGTGTCCCCACCATGTTTCCATCCCTGTCACTGTCCCCCACATCTCCATCCATGCCTGTGTCCCCCCATGTCCCCACGGATGGCCACATCCCCCTCCATGTCCATGTGTCCCCACGTCACTCTCCATGTTTGTGTACTACCATATCTTTGTCCCCCCATGTCCCCACCTATGTCTCAGTTCAGTGTCTTTATTTTTATCCTAAGGTTGGATGTTTTAAAGGGATGAAAAAAAATGAAAAGCAAATCCAGCCCAAAATAACAGGATCTTTGTGTCCATGCTAGCTGAGAATCCAGCAGGGAAGGAGTGAGGGAGGGAAGAATATTTTTAGAAGGGTTTCCACCCCACTGTCTCCAAAATCTTGGTCTTTGCCCCAGTTCATCACCATTATGCTGTGGAAGATACCCTTGGACAACAGGAAATCAAAATCCTGGAATCTCTGAGGCTGGAAAAGACCACCAAGACCATTCAGTATGCCCTGAAGCCTCCAGAAGATAGGACAGAACACAGATTTTCTGGGGTTGAACATCAACAAATTCACTCTCCCCAAGGAATTCCCAATGTTGGTTTCCGTCCCTATGGACGTTCCTGCCCCTGTGTTCATACAGGTGCCCACAGGGAGCCAGGAAGATGTAGAGTCCCCCCAGCCAGGTGTCTTCCCAACACGGATCACCAGGACCATGGATCACCAGGGCTCTGCCCAACGGGGGTCACTGGGGATCATCCAACACCGATGCTCCCATGGGGGATGGAGCTGGAGCAGAGCACGAAGCTCTTCCCACACTCGGGGCACTCACAGGGCTTCCCTTAGTGGTGACTCCGTTGGTGTTGGGTCAAGGCTGAACTCCTGGAGAAGCTCTTCCCACACTCAGGACACTCGTAGGGCCTCTCCCCAGTGTGGATGCGCCGGTGGACAGTGAGGGTGCCATTTTCCTTGAAGCCCTTCCTGCAGTCGGGGCAGCGGAAGGGCCTCTCCTCTGTGTGAATCCGCTCATGTAGGAGGAGATTGGAGCTGGTCTGAAACCTCTTCCCACACTTGGGACACTCGTAGGGCCTCTCCCCAGTGTGGATGCGCTGGTGCCTTCTCAGGTTGGAGATGTGTCCAAAGCTCATCCCACATTCCAAGCAGGTGTAGGGCCGTTCCCCAGTGTGGATCACCTGGTGTTGCATTAGACCAGAGATGTCTCTGAAGCTCTTCCCACATTCCCCACACTCGTAGGGCTTTTCCCCAGTGTGGATCATCTGGTGCCGGATCAGCTTGGAGCTGCAGCTGAAACCTTTCCCACATTCCAAGCACTTGTGGGGCTTCTCCCCTCCAGGAGGCTTCTCCACCAGCCCTGAGCTCTGCCTGGATCTCCGGCCGCCTTCCCGGCTCAGGGAGGGTCTTTCCTCCTCACAGCTCCCTGGGCTGGGTTTCCAGCCCCTCCTCCAGAGGGATCGCCGGGAATTTTCCTCCTCCTCCATCTGCCCACCTCATGGGAATGAAGAATCCTGGTTTGGGGAAAAAACAAGAGGGGAGTGCCTTGAGCTGGCGGTTCTTCCTTCTGATGTACAGCTGAGGAAGACACTGGGCGTCTTGTGTTTCTAAGAACCTCCCAAACACCAAGATTCATCCCAAAAATCCTCCAAACATCAAGACACAGATCATAAATTACCAAGAAAACAAGATTCAGCCAAAATCCTCTCCAAAATATAAAGATTCAGGCCCAGCAAAAATACAAAACACCACGTTTTAGCCCAATAAAGCTCAGAAACACCCCTCTGAAAATGGTGGATCCCCCTCTCCAGTCACCTGTTGAATGTGGAGGGGGGAGCCAACGCCCTGGGACTGGAGGGGCGCTGTAGCTACAGGGAGGTTTGGAATCCTGTGCTGCTTCCCATTTCTGCTCCTGCTGTGTCCCTGCTCTTCCTCACACTCCTCTTCATCCCATTATTCCTCCTTCTCCCGCACAATCCCACCTTCTCCTCCCAAGGTCATGCTTTGACCATTTTCTTCTTCAACCTTGCTTCTCCTTCCCTTCTCCTGCTGCCCCCAGGCCCAGCACCCACTGCCGGCTCCCTCTTCCCCCCAAACCCACAGCATCCCAGCGCAGGGGCAGCGATGGAGCTGGGGCAGCTCGGGCTGGGGCAGCGCTGGGCTCTCGGCCGCTCCCGCCCGCACTCGCTCCCCACTGCAGCCGCTGCCGCCACCACAGCGCGGGGGGCCCGGCCTTGGCGCTCCCCCCCTCCCACCTCCCCAAATTCCCCTGCCGGGGGGCGCTGGGGCCCGGGCCGGGCGCAGGTGGCTCCAGGTGGGCAACGCTGGGAGCTGCGGCTCTGCCTGGACACTGCTGCGTCATCACCGCCGCGCGCTCTCATTGGCTCAGCGCTGCCCGAGGGGCGGGGCTGCACCAAGCCGGGACACCCTGCTCCAGGGGGGATGGCCCCAAAACGGGGGACCCCCATGCAAGGAACAACAGCAAAGGGTCTCTACAAACACATGCTGCGATTCCGCTTGGACACAGGGCCGGGGACGTGGACATAAGGAAGTGACAGCAGAAGCCATCAGGGTCAGAAAATGTTATTAATTGACCACACAGACTGCTGCTCAGCCAAGGTCCTGCTCAATTCATGAACTCCCAGAAGAAGAAAAAACACTTAACAGAGCCATGAATATCACTACCTATAAAAAAGTGGAGTGCATATTAAGGCCCAAGCACCCAGGGGCTCTCACATCCTTACACCATCTTCAACCAGGTGCCCTCCTCACACTGACACCATTCAGTCCTTGATGGCAAAGATGCTTTCTCGGGATGCCCACTCACACAGGATGGTAAACTGGATTTTCCTTTTGAGTGGGAACAAGAGGTAGAAGGGAAAATGGGAAAGACATGGATGGTCTTTCTGCAGGGATGCATGGAAGCACGGGCCTTATTCAGGCAAGACTTGCAGAAAATATCACAAGAATTTACCCCACCCCCAGGGATTTGGTTAATGCAGGATGTGGATGACTTGATCCAATCAAGAGGACAAGGAGTGGTAGAAGAAGTCTCTGAGAAATGGCTGAATGTTCAGGCTAAACAGCATCCTTAAATATTTGGAAAAAAAAAAAAGCGCAAATGGTGGAAAAAAAGGTTAAATATTTGGGACATATTTTGACTGCAGGTTTCTGGTGTATTGACCCAGAGAGAGACCAGGGAATCTCAGAAATAATCCAGGATTAAAAAGGAGTTGCAAGAAGTATGACGATTAATCGGAAATTGCAGGATCTGGATTGAGGATTCTCTGTTCTAGCCAGAACACTTTGTGACTTAACACCAGATAGCCTCAATGCTGTGGTATGGATACAAGAAATGGAACAAAACTTAATAAAATGAAATAAACAAATGATTGATGCTGCAGCCATGGCTCTACCAGACTCAGAAAAAAAATTTGAATTGTATGTGGATCTTAAACAGGGCCATGCCAAAGGAATTCTTGTGCTAAAATGTTTAGCCCAGTGTCCAGAGTGGTCTCATTGTCTGCAGAATTGTGCAGCCACAGCTTTAAGGGGACCTGAGGCCCAAAAACTGATGGCAGGAGATCTCCTGTTGTTCAAGTCTGGCACCAAGTTAAAGCTCTGATAACCAAAGGAGCCTCTACATGGATGAGCAGTGCTCGGTGATTACAGAATGAAACTTGTTCAGTGGCACAGGAGGATTTAGAATTGAGGACAGGGCAAGGGTTTAACCCAGGCTCCTGATTGAACAGCCTGCACAGGGGACTGGGAACAAACCCATGACTGCTTTGGAGTGACAGAGCTCCAGAGCCAGGCTGGGAGAGATTTAGGAGAAATTCCCTGGCCTGAGGGACAAAATGTGTTTATGGATAGCTCTTCAAAGGCAGGAGAAGGGAAAAGAGTTCCAAGACATGCTCTGATGAAGGAAAGGGAATTAGACCAAGCTCAGGTTACCGCCTGCATGGTCAGCTCAACCGGCACAGCTGGGTGTGCTTGGAAGAGCCTGGCACTGAAATGCCCTGAGCAGGAAGGCTCAAATATCTGCTGGTGACAGCATGGCAGCTAACAGGGTGGCAAAAGCAATTCTGACTTCTTCAGCAATAACCAGATCGCTTATGAAGGTATTTCTTAAAGAAATAATTCCAAGAGAACAGATTGCAGAAGCTACAGACTGAGACTGAGAACTCATTTTACAGCAAAGATCCTTCAGGGGGTTATGGCTGCTTTAGGAATACAATGGGACCTCCACAAGCCCTGGCACCCCCAGAGCTCAGGTCAGGTAGAAAGAACAAACAGGGAAATAAAGAAACACCTTTGAAAACTGGTGATAGAAACCAAGATGCCATGGTAGCAGCTTTTGCCATTGGCTTTGGCAAGAATAAAAGCCAGACCCAGGGCAGATATTGAATTATATGCCTTGGAATTGATCTTTGCAATTCCTTACCCTGGCAATTCTCCACCTAGTGCGGGCTGGAGATAAGGGATGTATATTTCAAGCAGTCTGTGGCCAGAATCCTGTCTCTTGTGAAATCTCTGCCACAGGAAGCTGGGCTGGCACAGAGCCTGCCTTGGCACTTTGCTGTTCACAGCATCCACCCAGGACTCTGCCTCTCAATTACACTCACACACGGGGCTGCCTGCGATTCCACTGTTGGAAAATATACCAAATTTTAAATTTTTTACCTTCCATTTGTCTAGTCAGGCTCGGTTTGCCCTTGTCCTGGGAAAGAAATTTTAAAAGTTTTTTTCTAAGGAATGTTAGGCCACTCAACAGAGATGAGTTTAACATCTCAACAGACTGGGAATAGCCCAAAAGATTCCCACAAAGAGAAAGACATCCAACAAAACATCAAGGAAACATCAGCAAACATCAAGGAACACCCACCCCAGACACTGCCCCGGCATAGATGGAGACACCTGGTCTGGAAAAGACTGAGAAGGAAATCCAGGAATGCGGATCTAATTAACATCAGAAGAGGAGAAATCCATTTGCAATAGGAAACCAAATACTAAGAACTACACAACTTTGAAGCAATGAACACTAAACCAATGGATTTCAATGGGTTCAGACTGTAAAATTTCAGGAAAAATCTAGTAAAATTCACATCTCATGGAATGATTTTCTCTGCACACCCGGGCTATGTGTGGAAGAAATTATTTCTGTTGCACATCCTGACCAGAATCAAGTAATGCCTTGACTCTCTAACACTAAAGATATTGTTGGAGAGATTTTTAGTGTCCCTGCAGTTTCAGTGACAAGATTACACCATGAGAAAAATTTTTCATAATAATCCCACTTTTAGACTGTCAGTTAGGTTTGGGCCAGGGGTGTGACAAGCAATTTTTACTCCTAGGAGAAGAGGCAGAAAAGACTTGATCGCATTGGAATATTTTTCTATATATTTGTGGTGGCTCTCAATAATGGCAGAATTTCAGAATGAATCTTTAGAAGCTCACCTTTAAGTTGCATTTTGCAAACCTAGAAGAGTATTAATGGTGAGGCTTTAACGCATAAACTGTTAATAAAAAATCGTTAAAATAAATTAAAAAGAAAAATAAAGTAGATTGTGAGGGTGGACGTGTGAATCACCTAAAGGCTGCTCTGGAAGAAAATCCTAGTTCCAGGCAGCCAGGAGAGGAGTTTTAGAAATGCAAATTAACATTGCTCTGGAAAAGTGTGGACAATGCCCAAGGGCCTTCTTGCCAGGGGGAGGAATTTCCCTGAGTCCATCTGCCCCTCACCCCCAGCTCTGCCTGCTTGCACAGATGGAATTTGCACAACTAAAGGCAGAGCCCATAGTGAGGATATCTGACTGCAACAGAAACTGGTTAAGCTGCAAAGGGAAACAGCAAACGGAGAATATTGAGCAAATTTCATGAAAAAAAAAGTGTGTGTGGGGGGGATCATCCCTCTCCCCAAAGCAATGAGGTGTTTTTGCTAGTCCAGAGAAATCACTTGAGAATCCAAACATTTTATCATTTCATAAGATAAAAGTGTTCAATTGATGCAGCCGTGGCTGGAGGGAGCACCCAAAAAAGGGAAAAAGATGAACGGCCACCAGAACAAATCCTACAACACCATGGACCAGCCCCTGGGATCCCCAACGAATTCATATCAGGACACAGAAAACCCATCCGTAATTTGAGTGGCATAATTAGGTTTAAAAGTATCCTTGAAATAATAACCAAGGAGACAGCTCCAGCTCCTGATCTTCCTGCTGACCAAGCCGCTGAAATGAGGAACGAGACATTTCACCATGGGATGGGATCAGATTATCTACTTACAGAAGAAGGAGGAGTTTGTGGAAAATTAAGTGCCGCAAACGGCTGTTTGCAAACAGATGATAACCGAAAAGTGGTAAAACAGATAGCAAAGGAAATATGAAAATATCTTGTATTCCGGAGAAAGGATGGAAATGGGACAAATTTTCGTGGTTCCCTGGCAGACCACGGCTTAAACGAATGCTGCTGCTCCTCTGACGTGCTGCAGCAACTCTCAGCTTTTACCATGCACGACACCTTGCGCCAAAGAGGATGCGGGAAAAGAAATTGAGTCAATGGAAATTAAAAGTTTGTAAAGGCAATTCTTGAGAATATGAGAAAAGGAAGGATTGAAAGCAGTAAGATTAATATCGTAGTAGGGGTGAATATTAACAGGGACATGCAGTAGGTGGATCGGGAATTCTGAACCTTCCAAGTATCTCAGCCAGTGGGTAAAGGGAGAGGGAGATGCAGACGGGAAAATGAGGATAAAAAGGAGGCTGCGTTTTAGAGACCGCATGGCAAATGCCGCATGGCCTCTCTCTTTGTTCATCAATAAAGTCACTTTTACAGGACTCCTCTGTCTCCTTTGGGCACACAAACCTCTGGCCACGGGAATTTTCCCGCACAGCCCCGGGCACAGGGCAGACACCTCTGTGCCACCCACAGCAACCGGGACGAGCCAGCGCTGCTCCGGCACCGGCTCCTGCCGAGGCCCCAGCGGGAAGGAGACCGCGGGCAGCCGCTCCCGCAGCGCCCTCAGCCCAGCGCCAACACGGGCCGGCACCGGCACAACCAACCCGCCAGAGCCCCCTGCCGCCCCCTCGGCCCGCAGCGAGCCCCGAGCCCCCGCACAACCGAGCGCGGCTCCCACCTGCGCTGGGGCCGCCTCCGAGCTCCGCCGCCGCCTCCCCGGGCTCCGGCCGCTGCCGCCGCTGCCGGGCCCGCACAGACGCTGCCACAATGGCGCCTTTGCTGCTCTGCCCAATCAGCGCGCGACAACCAGGAGTGACATTGGCACAATCAGCCAATGGCAGCGAGGGCCGGGCTCTGCACACGGCCCAGCCTCGGCCCGCGCTCTCAGGGCCCCCCGGGCTGTGGGAGGGCAAAGGCGGAGATGAGGAACAGCCCTGGAACGGGCCCGGGCCCGAGCCGCCATTGGCCTGGAAACACAAACAAAGTTCTCCGCAGCTCCCGGCACGCCTTTCCCAGCCGTGCCTGTTCGATGCCTCCGGCTCTGCGGGAATCCCTGGAGCCTCACTGCCGCTACCCCTAATTAGAAGCATCAGTGTATGGCTTTGTTTTCCCCCAAAAAGGGAAAACTGCCCCAAACCCCAGGGGATGAGTGGGAGAGGGGAGAGATTTCTGGCAGAAAACTCCAAAAACTCAGAGCAGTGTAATGAGAATAAATGAAGACCCTTTAAACCAGCTTTCCTCTACCCATCCCTCCTTCCAGCTTCATCTCCTACCCCGGCAGTGCAGAAACGACGCTCACTTTTTAAAATATTAATGGTTTCTGAAACCTTAACAAAATATAATAAAGGTCTTATGACAAACGACGGTGTTGTTTTTGGGGTTTTTAAAAGTGTCATAGGTTTATTAAACTTTAGCATAATAATACACTAAAAGACTGAATTAGGAGAAAAATCAGCGCTGGTAGCACAGGACTAAAGCAGCAGACCCGGGTGTGATTTGGGGGCCCAGGGGGGTCCCCGGGCCACCCCCGCCCCCCCCGATCTCGGCCAACGGGTGCGAGCGGCGCGGCCCCGCTGCTGAGCACTGACCCCGCCCCGGGGGCCGCCGGGACCCCCCCGAAAAAAACCCGCACCTGCACCCCCCCTTCAGTCCCTCCGACCTTCCCAGTCCTGGGGGAAAAGGGCGAAAGGGGAGGACCTGGGGCGGGATCACCCGGAGACCCCCGGGGTGAGGACCAGGAGGGGGGGGTTGGGCTGGCGCTGAGTGGGGTTCCGCGTGAGGATTTCGGGGGGGTTCGCTCGAGGAATTTTGGGGGTCCTCGTGCGACGGATCCTCGTGCAAAGGGCTCCTCTCGTGCCACCGTCTCCTCGTGTCACCCAGACCAGTTTGGGGAGCTCTTTGTGTCACCCAGAGGAATCTGGGGGATCCTCGTGTCACCGAGAGCCCCGCGAGTGTCACCAAGAGCTCCTCGAGTGCCACCAGGAGGAAAGGGGGGACTCCTCGTGTCACCGAGAGGCCTGCGAGTGACACCGAGAGCCCTGTGTCACCAAGAGCCCCTCAAGTGCCTCCAGCTCCTTGTGCCACCAGGAGCCCCTGGAGTGCCACCAGCTCCTCGTATCACCGAGAGCCCCTCGTGCCACCAGGACCTCGTGCCAGAGAATTTGGGCAGAGTTTCTGTGCCACCCGGAGCCCCTGAGTGTCACCAGCCCCGTGCCAGGGTCCCCAGTGTCACCGGGGTCTCTCTCTGTGTCACACACCAGGAACCGACCCCCCCTCCGAGCACCAGGACCCCCGAATTTAACCGTCCTCGTGCACCGGGACCCCCTCAGGACCCTCGAGTTTCCTCTCTCCCCTCCTCGTGCACCGGCATCACCGGACCGCCCCCCCTTTCCCGAGGAATCGCCGGAGACCCCCTCCATCAATCAGCGGGCACCGGGACCACCAGAGGACCTCCCCCATCAATCAGCACCGTCACCGTGCACCGGGACTCCCCCCCCCATCGAGCAGTGACACCCCCTCATCGTGCACCGGGACCGCCGAACCCCCCTCAAACATCGCCAGCCTCGGGTACCGAGATCACCGGAGACCCCTCCATGAGTCATCGGGACCCCCCCGTCATGCACCAGGACCACCGGAGACCTCCCCAGGAATCACCGGACACCCCCTCACGAATCACCGGGCACCGGGACGCCCCCTCGGGCACCGGGACTGGAACCCCCCTCGTGTACCGACCACCCTCCGGTGCACAGGGCCCGGACCCCCCTTTGTGTCCCCCTGCCCATCCCGGGGATTCCGCCCCTCCCCTTTGACTTCCCCCGGGAACAGGAGCAGGAATGGGGGGGGCCGTGCGCTGGGGGGGCACCGGGGTGTCCCCAGCACCGGGGGGAGTCCCTTGGGGCTCGCTCCTTTCCCCCCCTCTCCTCCTCCGGTTATCACCAGGGACCCCCCCAATTTACCGGGGCTCCCCCTATTCACTGCCCCCCCGTTCACCGACCGCCCCAAAGCGCTGGGACCCCCCCGATACTTGGGACCACCCCAGGGCGCCAGGACCCCCCCTCACTCACCGCCCCTCCCCCATCCATGGGACCCCCCACTCACCGCTCCCCCCCGTCACCAGGACCCCAAAATCCATGGGACTCCCCCCACACTCATCAAGACTCCCCCCAAATCCATGGGACCCCTCCCAGCCCCCACTCACCACCCCCTTCTCAGCACTCCCCGGGCCCTCCCCATTGATCGAACGCCCCCATGGCCCCCCAGCCCCTCGCCCTCGCATTGGGCCCCCCCGGGGCCGAGGCAGAGCCCTCCCTGAGGGACACCCCTCATCCCCGGCCTGCAGCCGCCCATGGAGCCGCTGACCACAACTCTCTGCCTGCGTCCATCCGGCCAATTCCTCTGGCCCCGCACAGCCCAGCCTGCAAAGCCAGCACCTGCTGGGCACCTGCTCCATGCCACTTCCAGGGGCTTGGGCTGCTGAAGGGCTGCTGGCCTGGGCCCTTTGTGACACAGGGCCGTTCTATCGGGTTCCTGGGTGCTGTTGGCCATTCTGTTGTCCTGGTGACATGGCACAGCCCCGCCCTGCAGGGGTATATACGGGGCACAGGGCCCTGCGCTGCCCAGTGCCAGGAGTGCCACTGGCTCAGGAGGAAGCAGCTCCCGGGATCTCTGTGCTCCAGACAGTTGCACATGGAGAAGGAAAAGGTGAAGCCCAACTCCAAAGCAGCCAGCCCCATGCCCAGCAGGTTGGAAGACCAGGCCCTCAGCGGGCAGTGGCTGGGGACAGGCGACAGCTCAGGCCTGCAACCATGCAGCAACCTCAGCAACAGCTGCCATGAGGGATCCCAAGGGGAAGCCTGCATTGAGCAGGAGCTGTCCCCACTGAAACCACCAGAGACCATCAGGCATCCTGAGGGGAAGCCTGCATTGGGCAGGAAGTCTCCCTAGAAAAAAACACCAGCAACCATTAGGAATCCTGTCCCGGCTGGGAGGGCTCTGCTCCCTGCGCGCACGAGGGGCGGCGTGGGCAGAGCACAGAGACCTTCCAGGGGCCTGTGGGAGGGACATTCGTGGCCAGCGCCTTCCAGCTGATCCTTGCTGTCTCCTGCTTCCTCCAGGCCATGGAAAGAGCTGCCGTGTGGGATGGATGGGGCACGATGAAAGCAACCCCTTGGATGTTAATGCATGCAACAAGTCCTTTAAAAGGTCAAAACACATGCCAAATTTTGTGATGCAAGACAGAAACAGCTGGAAAGGCTTGAAAATATGTTCCAGGAACTCGTGATATGACAGCACTGGTGTTGCTTGGGAACTGTTCTTCCTCACCTCCTCCCTCATCTCCCTCATCTCCTCTTGGAGGCTCACAATTACAGCAGAGACATGAGCCTGCATTGGGCCTTGATTACACTCTCAAAATTTCTAAGCTTGTTGCTTGTTAGCAACAGAACCCACTGTCTCTGTTATTATCAGCATTAATTGTTGCAATCAAGGTGGTGTATTGAGATGGCCCCAGGTCTGCCAGATTCCACAACATCTGCCCTGAGCACCTGACCTTGTCAGGGTCATTGTCATGCTGTCCATCCCTCCCGAAGAGCACCTCCAGCACTGCCACTTCTCTCAGCTGTTGGATCCCTTCCTCAAGGGTCTTCCAGCACCTTCTATGATGGTGCTCCTGCATTCTCTCTCTGTGGACAAACCTCTCTCTCTCACTCATTAAAAGCCACTCCCAGAGGGAAAGGAGGCCTGGCTCCCTTACAAATACCTGATTCACACCTGAGTCCTGGGTCAAGGGTCCCAAATTCCTTGCCTCAGGACCATCCAGTTGCACACCTGGACCCATAAGGTCTCACACCTGCAGTAACCAGGTGGTAAAAGCCTCACGGCCTCGTCACTCAATGTCTTTTTGCAGAGTATGGAGACTTTTGTACGACAGGGACTTGGTGATTATCTCAACCTCTGGCTCCCCTGCTGGATGTGAGGGCCCTCCTTTCTTATCCTTATTATCTAGGTACCTTGTTTTCATCTTAGACTTCTTTGTTTCCACAGGGGTGACTATTGCTTTCTGTGAGTGCCCTTGCAGTTCAGCTGGAACCTGGACAGATGTAATGTCTGTGGGTTCCACTGCTGCACCATCAGAGTCTCCCTCTTTAAGGCAGGGGGAGGGTTTCTCACCAGCTGGGGCAAGGTACTCCTTCAGCATCTGGCCCATCTCACACATCTCCTTCACTAAAACGCCCACCCAATCCGGGTGTTTCATTTCTGAAGTGGGCTGTGGGGCAGGGTCAGGCTCTGCAGCAGCATCCCAATTTCCTGGGGTAGGTATCAGGGTTGTTATCCAAATCAATGTCCCCTTATCTCTGAATGTTAAATAGAACAGGTTTAACAGGCATATCAGCAACACCAGCCACTGTAGTATAGCATTAACATTTAGAGAAGATTTCAACCCTTTGAAGCCTTTGAAAACTGGTGGGGTGGACCTAAACGGTGGAGTGGATGAAGGGAAGGGAGAAAATTTCCCATGCTATTTTCCTCACAGTAAGTACCATTATTGAAGTAACCCCAAAAACACACAGTTAGAGTGCAATAGCTCTGAACCCACGTTGCCATCTTCCAGAGGAAGTTAAAAACCCATGAATTCCTCACCTTATCAACCCACAAAATGAACTGGATAATAGTCACAGTAGCCTTAGTGATAGGACCCATGTTCAAATAAGGGCCTGCAAATGGGAGAGATGTAGCAGTGACCACGTGCAGCCCAAACCAGGGTAAGCTGGACAGCATGGTGCCACCTAAAACACAAAATCAGGTCGCTCAAGAACTGTTATTGCTTTTCCAGCCTTTCCACTCAATGTCCACAGGTTCTACCGTTGGGTGTCAAAATCACTCCTGGTTTGAATAAAAGACAGGTGTGTGCTAGGGAAAACAGGGCCTTCCCTTGAAATGGAGAAAGCAAATCTCTCCCTCTGAATGAGAACAATTTTGAAATTAAGGGGCTCTCAGGTCAAGATATGGGGATAGGAATGACAGTTTTTTACTAGTATATCTAAGAAGGCAAACAGAAGAACAACTCTGGAATTAACAAGAAGCAGAACAGGAACCCAGTTCCAGTCCTTCTGGGCCTCAGGCACTTTTCCCCTGTGCTGCAGTCACCGTCACCGCTGGCAGTGAGCGCTGGCAGATTCCCGGTGGACGGGGCAGATGTGACGATCCCGGCACCTGCAGGGGCTGGGGGTGATGGCAGCTGTGTCCCAGATGGGAAGGGATGGAGGAGAGGCAGGATGCTGGGAAAACAGCAAGCTGAAGCAGGAGGGCGTCCAAGCAGGGCTGCGGGGTCCAAAACAGAGAGGCAGCTCCCGGCGTTGGGATGGTGGGGGGGTAGCAATGACCTTTCTGCTCCGAGAGCCAAAAGCGAGCGAGAGCCAGCAACTGCCCCCACCCTCCTTTACCTGCTTCCAATCTCACCGTGTTCCGCCTTTCCCTCCCCCCGCCCTCCGAGAGAAACACCAAAAAAAACAGGGATGCTCTCCCTGGTGCCAGGACCCAACCATCAGTGCTTCTTAGCATGTCAATGGGAAAAAATTCCACAGGCAGAGAGGAAAGGAAAAACCAACCCCCAACAGACGCTTATCCAGTTCTTCACTGATTTGAGGTTTATCAGCTGTTGCAAACACTGGGATGATGGTACAATGTTTTAATGTTTGGTAATAATCTAATTTCACGAGTGTTTTTAATTATATCTCTTATCGGAAATGGTTTGGATTGTTGTATCAGAATTATTCCCAGTTACTGTAAATTTTTGGTTTTACTACATGTATTGTTTTGTTTAGAACTTCCCTTCATGTTCATGGCAAGAGCCATGATTGCTGTTTTTAAAACACGGAAGGGGGAATTAGCTCCTAAATATTTACATATTTATAAAATTTTTTTTTAATATTTATTCCAAAAAAAGTAAAATATTTTTATGTAAGGCTCTTCAATTGAATGTACAATGAAAAAGTCTAATTAATTCATTAACTTAAGGAGAAGGTATGCATGTGTTTTTATCATCAACAAGTTCAAAGTAGTCACCTGTTCATTCAGCCAAACATCAGTTGCCTCCAAGAAAATGAAGCCCAGTGAGAAGAAAAAGAACCTAATCACCATGCAGCCTTCGTGGCCAGAACAAAACCAGAAGCAGGACTGCCAAGACATGGCTGTGTCTGGAAATTTAGAGGCAAATCGCAAAAAAAAGCCTTGTGTCATCATCATGGTATAGTGTTCCTACTAACCTTCTTCAGTAATTCCCTGTTCCAGGATCCAAGAGCACATTCAGTGATGTCCAAGATCAAATTTCCAGCTAATGGACTATTTGGACTTTAAAACAATGGTCATTTATTCCCATTTGCCTAGGACACACTGGACATTATTCTTTTGTTTTCTCATGCTGTGAAACCCTGTGTCAATGACATGATAGAATTGGCTAAGTTTTGTTGATTGTAATCGGTCTTTTATGTATCTTATCCCATATCTAACAGATAACCAGTGATAACCTTAATGAGATAACACCCTCACAAGAGAGAGCTATTTTAACATCAGAACATATGAGCCATCTTTGAATTAAAGAAAAAGGCTGAGATGTTGCAGTCAGATAGACAAACTATAAAAGAAAGGCTTCATAAAATCAGGTCTTGCTCTCTGCTAAATTAATAGCTAGCCTGTCACTTCTATGTGCAGCTAAGTTACTTGCTTGTACCCAGGTGAAAACAATCTTAAGCATGACAACAATTAACACAACAAGCTATTCTGGTAAGAGAACCATTTGCACCTGCAAGAAATAAGAAATCTGTCCTGCTGGGGACAAGGACGTTCATTCCCTTCCAGGAGCCCAATGCCCGGCTGGGGCTCCAGGGCAGGGGGTCCTTGAGCAGCTGCCCCAGAACCTCCGCCAGGGTCTCCCAGCGCAGCCGGAGCCGCTCGGCCTGGGGTCCCCAAAGGCCTCAGCGAGCCCCAAGTCCCTGCCAGGAACCCTCAACTCCCTCCAAGCCAGCATCCCCCACAGCCCCTGCAAGTTCCCCCCATGGCACCGGCCGTGGCCGTGTCCCCACATGTCACTGGCCATGTCCCACCATGTCCTCACCCATGGCTGTGTCCCCAACATGTTTCCATCCCTGTCACTGTCCCCCACATCTCCATCCATGCCCGTGTCCCCCCATGTCCCCACAAATGGCCACATCCCCCTCCATGTCCATGTGTCCCCATGTCACTCTCCATGTCTGTGTCCCCACCATGTCATTGTCCCCCCATGTCCCCACCCATGTCTCAGTTCAGTGTCTTTATTTTTACCCCAGGGTTGGATGTTTTAAAGGGATGAAGAGTAATGAAAAGCAAATCAAGGCCAAAAGAAAACTATTTCCATGTCTGTGTGAGCTGAGGATCCACGTGCTTGGGAGGGAGGGAAGAACATTTTTGGAGGAGTTTCCACCCCACTGTCTCCAAAATCTTGGTCTTTGTCCCAGTCCATCACCATTTGGCTGCGGAAGACACCCCTGGGCAATAGGAAATCAAAATCCTGGAATCACTGATGTTTGATGTAGTGGTTTTGGTTTATTAATTTGAAACTTTTTTGTGGTGGGAGATGATTAAGAAGTACACAAAAACCAGGTTTAACTTTAAATGGTAAAAGAGAAATTTTATTGCTAGAAACTATAAGAAATATAAACTTAGAATAAAACTTTAGACTAGTTTTTTTCTTCCACACATTTTTTTTTTAATACTGAAATCATAGAAAAACAACTCAGGTAGTTTTCCATCTTTAAAATAGTTTTTTACTAATTTACTTGAAAGAGGAGACTTTTTTTCAGTCTATGGAGATTTCTTCACAACAAACAGTTTTCTTGTGGTTTGGATGTTACAGTGATTAAGAGAATGGAAATCTGATTACTATCTAAAACCCTTTATTCACACTAACAGTTTTTCTCACAACTTTCATTAAGGACTATTAATTTATAAGGCACACTTTAAGGATTATAATAGTTTTACGAAAAGCTTACCTTATTTTTGAGTACAGTGGTTTTTTGCTTTTCTTTTTTTTCTGGGGAACATCAGAGGGATCTTGATTATTTAAACTTACGAGATTACAGCAATTTTAACGTTTGTTTAATATTACTGCATTTCTTTATATTTACAGTTAGAACAGTAATATTCACTTCGTAATATTTTTATATGTTATAAAGGAAACAAGAGGTTTTTCGCCATATTTTTAAAAAGGCAGTTCTTTTGGATTTGACATTTCTTTTTGTTTGATTTTGATGTTTGTATATTGTTTCTGTGTGTATTACTTGTATTACTTTTTTTTTTATATTTAGGAGAGAGAGAATAAACTACCTGTAAAGATTTATTCTGGGCATTGAAAGAGTTAATACCTTGCCCGGGCAGCAGAGGGTTTTGTGATTTTTTCCAGGTGGGGCAGTCGGAGTTATTTACAATAAAGAGTCTTTCAAGGCCACGCTGGGGGCTGGGTGAGGACTGTAGGGTTCAGTCAGAGGAGCCGTGATGAGTTTCTGGTTTCATGGCTGTTCTCCGGCGCCCGCTGCACTCAATTCCAGCCACGGGCCGGGGGTTCTTCCTCCACCCTGCCCAGCAGGGCACCACCAGAAGATAGGATTGAACACAGAAGAGCCAAATCCGCCCGCGCAGCCCCCGCCGAGCCCGAGCGGCGGCCGCCGGGGCCCTGCTCCCGAGAGCGCTGCGAGGAGATGGTGGCGCTGGAGCGGGCCGAGGAGCGCATGGCCGAGCTGCAGCAGGAGAAGGGCAGCCTGCGGCAGCTGCTGGAGGACGTGCGGGCCGCCCTGCAGAGCAGCGATGCGCGGTGCCCGGCGCTGCGGCTGAGTCCGGGCCGGCTTCTGCACCGCGCTCCCGGCGGCGGCTCGGGTGGCCCCAAGCGCTTCAGGAGAGATGCTGCTCTCGGAAAGTCAGTGTTTAGAACCCCTCCACCTCCGGACTGAGACCGAAGTTGCTCGTTCATCCTCGGCATTAACTTTCCAGTAAAGTTTAGTTACAAGGGAGGCTTTTAGGAGAAATGTATGGCATCGGTGTGCCATTAAATATGTTTGTGATGAGCACTGTTCAAAGTGTAGGGGAGTTCAGCTTAACAAACCCACGTGTACAATGCTGCTGCTGCTTCTCCTGTACGTGTAGCCAGGATGTGCTGATAGCAGATGCTGGGTATGCACTGCTGCAGGGTTTTTCCTGAAGTAAGAAAGAACTTTGGGATTCTTCCCTGCACAAGCACGTGCAGTGCCTCAGTCATAAGTGCCTCAGAAATAGCAGAAGTGTGTCTTCTTCAGAGTGTGGTCATAAGGGTTCAGAGTTGGAGCCAGTTCTGCGGGCAGGCTGATGAATAGTCTGGGGCTCCTCTGCAGAGCCCCATTCATTCTGGGGCTGCTTTCTGCTGGTCCTGCTGGACTGGCTCGAGTGAAACACACACCCAATTAACAGCAGTTAAATTACTCTGGCATGAAACAGTGGGGAACAGGCAGAGCAGTGAAGGGCAGCATGGACCAGTTGTTCTGGCAGCTCTGACGAGGTCTGGTTTGATACAGCACTCACAGAACTCTGCTCCACCTGTGACACTTCCACTTGCAGTAGATGACTGTTCCTCTTCACAATATCCAGCAAGGCAGGTCAAAGACACTTTTACCATTTTCATCTTCAAAAGGGAGAAGAAATCAGCAGCAAACATGAAGTAACCAGTCAGAGCTCCTGGGCAGAAACAAAAGAACAAAGAGTGATGGAAAAAAACAGGTGGAGCAGGGATCCTTATCTGTGTGGGAGATATCCTCTGCTAATGGGCCATCTGTTAAAACCAGGTGGGGCAGTGTTCTTTATCATTTCCACAACCCATCCTTCCTCCAGGAAGATATCTTCTGTTAATGGGCCATTGAGTGCCACTGCATGACTGATAAAATTCCATCATCCCATTGGGAGATGCTCCAGCCAGGGGGAGGAGCCAAGCCTTTCCTACCTAGATAAAATCTGAGATTTGGAGCACCAAGGCAGCCCTTCCCCACTTGTTTCGAGAGGACAAGAGCTACCAGACCTTTCTACAGCATCACTACTACAACAAGACCACTTCATCGGGACTGCTACCACCGCCCTAACTAGTGGGGAGTCAGGTTGTATTCTGATTCTGTCAATTGTTTTCTTTTCTACTGTTGCATGTATTTTAATTCTCTTCTCTTTTTTCCTATAAAATTGCATTTCTTACTTGGAGTCTCTCACTGGTTTTGCTTTCAAACCAGCACAATTTTGGAGGGTATTTTGGCTGAATCTTGATATTTGGGGAGTTTTTGATCCGTGTGTTAAAGTTTGGAGGATTTTGGATGGGAATCTTGGCGTTTGTGAGGTTATTACAGACACAAGATGCTCAATGACTTCCAGTGATGAACTTGGGCAAGGAGGAACACCCAGTTTATGGAGCTCTCTTCTTGTTATTTCCCCCCAAACCAGGAATTTTCATTCCCCAGGTGTGCAGGGATGGAGGAGGCAGAAAAGCCCCAGAGATCTCTCAGGAGGAGGGGCTGCAAACCCAGCCCAGGGAGCTGCGAGGAGGAAAGACCCTCCCTGAGCCGGGAAGGCGGCCGGAGATCCAGGCAGAGCTCAGAGCTGGTGGAGAAGCCTCCTGGAGGGGAGAAGCCCCACAGGTGCTTGGAATGTGGGAAGGGTTTCAGGTGGAGCTCCCATCTGATCCGACACCAGGTGGTCCACACTGGGGAGAAGCCCTATGAGTGTGAGGAATGTGGGAAGAGCTTCAGAGACAGGTCCCATCTGATCCGGCACCAAAAGATCCACACTGGGGAAAAGCCCTATGAGTGTGGGAAATGTGGGAAGAGCTTCACAACGATTTCTCACCTGATGGAGCACCAGGTGATCCACACAAGGGAACGGCCCTACACCTGCTTGGAATGTGGGAAGAGCTTTGGGTGGAGCTCTGCCCTGAGACAACACCAGCGCATCCACACTGGGGAGAGGCCCTACGAGTGTCCTGAGTGTGGGAAGAGCTTCTCACAGAGCTCAACCTTGACCCGACACCAACGGAGTCACCACTAAGGGAAGCCCTGTGAGTGCCCCGAGTGTGGGAAGAGCTTCGTGGTCTGCTCCAGCTCCATCCCCCGTTGGGCAGAGCCCTGGTGGTCCGTGGTCCTGATGATCCCCATTGTGTGGGGGGAAGTTGTTGGAGAGATTTCTCTCTCTTTTCCTTCTGTTGCTATGATTTGATTGGGAATAAATTCCCTCACTGTGCCCACGCTGTGTCTGTGTTGCCCATTTTGCTCTTTGGTGTCTTTGCTTATCCTGTCTTAATCTGATCCTGGAGCTCCTGGTTTAACTTTCTCTTCCTTTGCAGCTGTAGAGGCAGGGTCAATGGCTTTGGTGGGTGCCTGGCATCGGGCCAGCATCACTCAGGCCATGGGCACCCCTGAGATCCCAGTGTGGTGATGCATTCCCCCACTCCTAGAGAAAGTGCCCACCCAGACTGAGGCTGGGATGAAACATGGTTATGACTGGAGCCCACTCTCTTGTGACCCTGCCAGCAGAAATCCAAAAGGAGACCTTTGAGCTCTCCTTGGCCACCGTGGGCTGTGACCAGCAGTCTCCCTCTGAGGGGCCTCTCAGAGCCAGCAAACCCTCGGCTTTGCTGTGCCTGGAGGATCGCTGAAACACGACGTGTCCTGGGCCCATACCCTCACTGCTCAAGGCCCATCCTTTGGCCAGTGGGAGATGCAAAAACATCTGAAGGGAGGATTTCACTGAGCTCTCGGGGGAATTGCCTGCACTGACTGTTCTGTCTGTGTGTGTGCCCCTGCACATATGCCATAACAAATCTGGGAGAAATACAGCTTTCCTAGATGTGGAAGTACTGTGGATATCTAAGTTAGGCCTGTAAGCAAGGTTTAGTTATAGTTATGAACTTACTTTAATGCTGTAAGTGTTAAATGTTTTGCTAAGTTTTTAAATGTAAGTCATAAGCTAAGTGTTGTTCTTCCATTAAATTACTAAGTACAACATGGAAGTTATAGCTATAAGTTAGGTTAAATGCTGTTAAGTGTTAGTGCTTTGTTGAATTGTTAATGTTAAGTTATAAGTCAGGTATTAGTTCATTGTTGCACCTCTGTTGGATTGCTGGGGCTAAGGTATAAGTTAAGTGACAAATTAAGAGAGAAGTTAAAGTGCTGCTTAGTGTAGATTAGTTTTTAGGCTGTTCCTTTTAATCCTTGCCTGCACTCTCTTTTGTTCCATGCACCTGAACACAGCACACACCCACCCACACTCCCCTAGAGAGTTCTCAGTTCATTTCTGTTTTGGTTGCCTGGATTTTGTTTGGTTTTGTTGTTGCTTGTTTTCCCTTGTTGTGCCTCACTTGTTCTGTAGGCAGTAGAGTAAATCTTGCCATTAAACTTGTTGTATTTTGTCGCTTAATATTAAATCTGACTTTTGTTCATGCCCTTGTCACCGATTTTTAAGCGATCTCAAACGCTCTCATTCATGACAGCACCACAATGTCCCACATCACCGAGGGCCCTGACACACGCCCGTGTCACAAAGGGCCACCCCCGGCACCCAAGAGCAGAGGGACAGCCTGGAAGCGGCCCGGAGCAGCCCCGGCCTCGTGGCCTTGTAGCCCCTGGCGTGGCCAGAGCCCTGGGAGGCTTTGGCCACGGTGGGAGCCGGCAGCCCCAGCCCCGGCCTGCAGAGCCCTGGGGCTGCAGCCCGGGCTGGCCGGGGCAGGAGGAATTGGCCGGGCCGGACGTGCCAGGGCCTTGTGGGCAGTGGCTCCGTGTCCCGCGGGAGGCCGGGGACGAGGGGTGTCCCTCAGGGCTGTGCCCGGGCACCGGGGCTCGTCAGTGCCTCGCTCAGTGACACCCAGGGGCACCGAGCGCAGCCTCGGCGCCTTTGCAGGGCACGGGGAGCTGAGCGGGGCAGGGGCACCACGGAAACACCGAGTGCCTGCCCGGGGCAGAGCCGGGGCAAAGCCGGGCTGGAGAGCCGGGAGAGGCTGCTCAGAGCTGGCCCGGGCACTTGGGCACCTGGGAGACAGAGCCCGGCTCTGGGCTGACACTGAGCCCAATATCTGAGAAATCACAGCCGACTTTTCTAGACACACTTCGTTATTTTGCATTTTCTCAATGTAACTTTCTATCTATTTCAATGTTCATTTTACTTTATTTTTTACCCTTTAGAAAGAATTCCATTGTATTTCGTTATGTGTGAGGAGGGATGGGCTGGGGAAGGTTGTGGGTAATGGAGCTTTTTCTTCAATATATTTTGAAATCTGAGATGTGACAAGTCCAGACTTTGACTCCAGCAGCAGTGTCTGGTTCCAGACTGTTCTGCTTTTCACGGTGACATCTCAGTTCATTGAAATCCAGCAGTCAATGCCCTTGAAACACGGAAAAGCTGGGAATGAGGTTAAAGACCTTGGAGGGTTTGCTGTGTCCGTACATTCCCCATCTCCCCTGGTGTCCGTTCAGCCTCTCCACTCCTGTCCTAGAGCACATTGCTGTATCCAGAGTGCAGTACGTGCTTTTACAGATAGATACATGTGATTATTGTGTACACGATTCTCTTGCAGTGAGAGGTTACTGTGATGGTAATTCCATGGTAATTCCATGATCCTCTGCTTTGTGCCCAAAGAATGGTTATTGTATCTAAACCCCGGCAGCCCGGGAGGGGATGTGTGCGGGGCCGGGGCGGGGAGAGGCTCCTTGTTCATTCCGCGGGCGTTTTGAAGCCTCGCTGCTCGGGTTTTCCGCGGCTCTCTCTGTGCACCGTGGGTTTCTGTTTGCCTGAGAAGCGGTTTTGCCCAAAGCAAACAAAGGATTTTTTTCCCCTTTTCTTGGCTCGGAGAGGCTGCAGGGGCAGCCTTGCCGTGCCTGGAGGCGAACTGAGCAGCTGCTGTGTCGCAGCCCGGGGGCTCCGCGCCGGCAGGAGCGGAGCGGCGCCGCTGCAGCCCAAAGCCGCTGCGAGCCGGGCCGAGCCGGGAGAGAAAACAGCCCGAGGCTTCAGCCCCGCTGCTTCGCCTGCCGGGACCGTGCCCGCGGAGCCCGGCTGGGGAGGAGTTCAAGGGCAGGCGAGCCCCGGGCTTTCATCTCCTTCGGGACAGCCCCTGGTTGGTTTTTCCCCTGGGGGAGAAGCGGCGCCACCTGTACAATGTGTTGTGAGCAGGGATTTCTCTGGCATTTTGGGTCATTTTCCCTGGTGAGTGTGGGGAAAGGTCTGATAATTTAATATCCAGAGTCTGGGAGGTTTTTTTGCTTTGTAGGCTTATTGTTTGTTAATAAACTGTTGGAGTTTTTTCCTCTTTCATCTATTAATATTTATTTCCCATTGGTGGAAAGGGATTATTGGAACCCTGCAGAGAAGAGAGCACTCACTCCAGTGTGCTTTTTAAAATCGTCTCTCAAACTAAGATACCCATCCCTGTGGCCTCCTGTCCACTCACCCCAAGGGACTCCGGTGGCTCTCCCAGTCTATCCCAGTCTCTCCCAGTGTCCTCACAGTCCCTCCCAGTGTCACCAGAGTCCTTCCCAATTCCTTTTAGTCCACAGACATTCCTTTCCCAGTCCACTCCCAGACCTCCAGCCTCTCTCCCACTGCCATCCCAGTGCCTCCCCAAATCTCTCCCCTCTATCCAAGTGCCCTCTCAAATCCTTTTCAGTCAAATCCCAAACCTCCAGTCTTTCTCCCATTGCCCCAATCCACTCCACTCTCTCCCAGTGTTTCCCTACTCTCTCCAATTTCATTCCCAGTCACTCTCAGTGCCACACCAGCCCTCTCCCATCTCTCCCAGTCCCCCCCAGCTGATCCCAGTGTGTCCCCACTCTCTCCCAGTGTGTCCATCTCGCTGGTTCCCTCGAGCTCCCAGCTCCGGCTGCCTGCTCTGCTCCCTGATGGATTTCTACCCTGCCCACATCCAGCTGAGCTGGTTCCAGGGCCAGCAGGAGCTCTCGGGACACGTGGTGGCCACTGACCTGGTCCCCAATGGGGACTGGATTTCTACCAGCTCCTGGTGCTGCTGGAAACCCCCCCCGGCACGGGGTCAGCTCCAGCTCCAGGTGGAGCACGTCAGCCTGGAGCACCCCCTGAGCCGGCACTGGGGCACGGCCCGGACCCCACAGTGTGGGGGGAGTTGGGGAGGCGCTGGGGGAGCTGGGAGAGGGATTGGGCTGTGCTGGGGTAACTGGGAGAGAGTTTGAGATAGCCTAGTTTAAACTGGGATAATGGATTGGGGGTCTAGAATGGCTGAGGAGTTTGAAGGATGTTGGGGAGGGTGGGATGGGGTTCCGGGGATCCTGGAGGGCACTGGGAGGGAGTCTGGGGGTGCTGGGTGTAACTGGGAGGGATTTGAGTGAACCTGGAGGAGCTGGAAAAAGATCAGGAATTGGAAAGCAGGGGTTGGAATTAGGTTGGTTGTGCTGGGAATAGACCTGGAGGGGTCTTGGTGAGTCCTGCTGGGGTTGTGAAGGGACTGGTAGAAGGTTTGGGGGTCCTGGGGCAGCGGGGAGCAAATGGGAGGGAGTTATGGCATTTTGAGAAGGACAGGAAGGGCTTTGGTGCATCCCAAGGAAGCTGGGAAGACATTAGGAGAATGTTTTAGGGAGCTCTAGGTGGGCTGGGGGAGATTGGGAGGATTCTTCGAGTGGCTTGGAATGTCCATGAGAGGTTTTGGTTGGTCCTGACCCCTGTGGTCCCCTAGAGATGTCGCCCGACGCTGCCCACAGTAAACTGCTGATGGGGATGGGGGCTCTGTGTTGGGCTTCGTCTTCCTGGCACTGGGGCTCAGCTACTAACTGTGCAAGGAGAGGGGGGGTCCCGGGGGTCGTGTACCCCCTCCCCCAGTGTGTGTGCTCCTCCTAGGGACCGCCAGCCGGGGGTCACCACCTTTTCTCTGCCCACAGAACTCCTGAGCCAGCAGTGTCTACAGCCCCTCCCCGTGGCCTCGGACCCAGCCAGGATCCCACGCTCAGTCCCCACGCTGATTTTGGGAGTGCAGTGCGTCCCCTCCAACCCTGTGTTACTCTGTCCAAGCCAAGCTGCTCCCAGCGCTCCCAATAAAGCTTCCAAGTTTTACCCAGTTCCATTTACTTGGGAGCGGGACTGGGGAGGGACTTGAGGGGACCCCGCGGGGGGATCGTGACTGGGGGGGAGGGTGGGGTCCAGGTGGGGAACACTGGGTGCTGCGGGTCTGCCCGGCAACCGGTGAGTCATCACAGCTGCTCTCTCTCATTGGCTGAATCTTCTTCATCGCATTCTCTGATTGGCTGAGGAGAGGCCCGGGAGTTGAGAGAAGGAACAGGAGAGATCCCGCCCCGAGCACCAGCACGGGAACAACAGAGCCAGCCTGGGCACAGCGAGGGAATTTATTACCAACCACATCACAGCGGGACAAGGAAAAGGGAGAGAAATCTCTCCAACACCTTTCCCCCACCCCACGGAGATCACCAGGACCACGGATCACCAGGGCTCTGCCCAACGGGGGTCACTGGGGATCATCCAACACCGATGCTCCCATGGGAGATGGAGCTGAGGCAGAACACGAAGCTCTTCCCACACTCGGGGCACTCACAGGGCTTCCCTTAGTGGTGACTCCGTTGGTGTTTGGTCAAGTGAGAGCTCCTGGAGAAGCTCTTCCCACACTCAGGACACTCGTAGGGCCTCTCCCCAGTGTGGATGCGCCGGTGCCTGATGAGATTGGAGTTTTGTTTGAATCCCTTCCCGCAGTCGGGGCAGCGGAAGGGCCTCTCCTCTGTGTGAATCCGCTCATGGACGAGGAGATTGGAGCTGCTCTGAAACCTCTTCCCACACTTGGGACACTCATAGGGCCTCTCTCCAGTGTGGATGCGCTGGTGGCTTCTCAGGTTGGTGCTCCACTGAAAGCTCTTCCCACATTCCAAGCAGGTGTAGGGCCATTCCCCTGTGTGGATCACTTGGTGCTGCATTAGGTAGTTGCTGTCCCTGAAACTTTTCCCACATTTCCCACACTCATAGGGCTTCTCCCCTGTGTGGATCTTCTGGTGCTGCATCAGACCAGAGATCATGCTGAAGCTCTTCCCACATTGCCCACACTCGTAGGGCTTCTCCCCAGTATGGGTCCTCTGGTGCTGGATCAGGTTGGAGCTCCGCCTGAAACCCTTCCCACATTCCAAGCACTTGTGGGGCTTCTCCCCTCCAGGAGGCTTCTCCACCAGCTCTGAGCTCTACCTGGATCTCCGGCCGCCTTCCTGGCTCAGGGAGGGTCTTTCCTCCTCGCAGCTCCCTGGGCTGGGTTTGCAGCCCCTCCTTGTGAGGGATCTCCGGGGCTTTTCCTCCTCCATCTACCCACGCAATGGGAATGAAAAATCCTAGTTTGGGGAAAGAACAAGACAAGATAGCACCTTGGACTGGGAGTTCCTCCTTGCCCAAGTGCAACTCACAAAGTCACTGTGCATCTTGTGTCTGTAAGAACCTCCAAAACATCAAGATTCAGCACAAAATCCTCCAAACATCAAGATTCAGCCAAAACCCCCTGAAAAATGTAAGGATTCAGGCCCAGCAAAAAAAAAAAAAAACCAACTTTTAGCCCAAAAAAGCTCAGAAACACCAAGATTCACCCCTCTGAAAATCGTGGATCCTCCTCTCCAGTCACCTGCTGAATGTTGGGAGGGGGGGACCAACACCCTGGGACTGGAGGGACTCTGTAGATATAGGGAGGTTTGGAATCTTGTGCTGCTTCCCGTTTCTACTCCTCCTCCTCCTCCTGTGTTCCTGCTCTCCCTCACATTCCTTTTCCTTCTATTATTCCTCTACTTCCTGCACAATCCCACCTTCTCCTCCCATATGCATTATTTGACCATTTTGTTCTTCAACCCTGCTTCTCCTTCCCTTCTCCTGCTGCCCCCAGGCCCAGCACCCACTGCCGGCTCCCTATTCCCCCCAAACCCACAGCATCCCAGCGCAGGGGCAGCGATGGAGCTGGGGCAGCTCGGGCTGGGGCAGCGCTGGGCTCTCGGCCGCTCCCGCCCGCACTCGCTCCCCACTGCAGCCGCTGCCGCCACCACAGCGCGGGGGGGCCCGGCCTTGGCGCTCCCACCTCCCCAAATTCCCCTCCAGGGGGGCGCTGGGGCCAGGAGACAGACGAATGACAGATCAGGGGGGCTGGGAAGAGTCGGCAGCCAGAGAGCACTGAAAATCTCAGCAGGGACTACAGTGGGATCTTCGGGGACTAAACATGGCAGGGCATCCATGCAGAGTAGAAAGGGAAAGCCAGGAAGGGCTCCGGGCCAAAGGGATGATGATTCCAAAATATCTCTGAAGGGTCCCTTGGGAGCATGTTGAGGGAGTTTGCACATTCTCCCAGAGGTAATCAAGGACATGGACACCCAGGGGGCCAATAAGGGAAGTCCAGAAGGGATTTAGACAACAGGGGATGGATGCTGTTGGTGTGATGAGAAGTGCAGGGAATATGGTTCAGGCAAGAAGCAGCAGAAAGAATCTATGTGGGAAGACAAAGAATGATGGAAAAGAGGAGAAAGAGAAAAATACTGAGGATGGGGATGTTTTTCAGCAGGCTCTTATCCTCCAAAGTTGCCAGCTGCTGCAGATCCTTTGTATCCCCGGTTGCCAGGACAGGCACACAAGGAGGTCAGGATTGCAGGGGGTTTCTCTGTGCTGGGCAGCGGCAGGAGCGGGCGCAGAGGGGCGGCACCGGGAGCACGGGCTGGGGGCCTGTGGGGAGCTGCGGGGCCGGGCCGGGGCTGTGGGGCAGCCGGGGCTCAGCGCCGGGCGCTGCCTGAGCCCAGCACCCCCCGGCAATTGCAGGCCCGGCAGTGGCCCCCGGCCCCCAGGAGGCTGCGGGACGCCCCGGCCGCTGCCCGGCCCCGTGGAGCTGCCGGCCCTGCCCGCCGGGGGGGCCGCGTTTGGACACTGCGGCAGGACAGGCACCGGCTCTGGGATACGGGCTGGCCACGGCAGCCACAGCACAAGGAGCAGCAGCACAAAGGAACAGCTGGGAAATGGGCATTGGACGGGCAAGCATCCAGATGAGCTTTTAAGCATTTTCCTTGGGTCACTGCAGAAAGGAATGATTTAGCAGAAAGCTCAGCAGCTGTCAGAGGATGAGCACCCCCAGGCACTGAGGGGGCTGCAGGAGGGGCAGAAGAAGCCCCTGGAGCACTTGGTCACAAAGGCACAGCAGGGGAATGCAAGAAGGGATGAGGAAAAGGCCAAGGGGAAGGCAAAGGCCATGGCAGAGTTTCTACAGCCCCTGAGGGATGAACCCCAGGGCCCAATGGGGCCCCAGCACCCAGGGGCTCTCACATCCTTACACCATCTTCAACCAGGTGCCCTCCTCACACTGCCACCATTCAGTCCTTGATGGCAAAGATGCTTTCTGGGGATGCCCACTTACACAGGATGGTAAACTGGATTTTGCCTTTGAGTGGGAACAAGAGGTAGAAGGGAAAATGGGAAAAGACATGGACGGTCCTTCTGCAGGGATGCACGGAAGCACCAGCCTTATTGGGGCAAGCCTTGCAGAAAATACAAGAATTTACCCCATCCCCAGGGATTGGGTTAATGCAGGATGTGGATGACTTGCTGCAATCAGGAGGACAAGAAGCGGTAGAAGAAGCCTCTGTGAATTGGTAAATGTTCAGGTTAAAAATAATCTTTCAGTATTTTAAATATAAGAGGAAATGGTGGAGAAAAATGTTAAATATTCGGGAGGTATTTTGACTGAAGGTTTGTGGTGTATTGACCTAGATAGGATCTGGGGAATCTCAGAAGTAATCCAGGACTGAAAAGGAGGTGCAAGAATTTTGAGGATTAATAGGGAATTGCAGGACCTGGATTGAGGATTCCCTGTTCTAGCCAGAATATTATATGACTTTTTAAACCCCAATAGCTTCAATGTTGTGGTATGGACAAGACAAAAGAAAGAAAAGCTGAGAAAATGAAAAATAACAAAACAACTGGCAACCTAGCTATGGCTCTTCAAGGCTCAGAAAAGGAATTTGAATTGTATGTGTGTTTTAAGTACGTATTATATTACATCACTGGCTTTTTGTAAATATTAAAATGAATGTTCTATGTTGAAAAACTTTGCTGCATGAATATAGTTTTAGTTCTGCGATTAACAGAACTTATATGCAGTAGTGATAAATATAATTTTTTGGACTATGCCATTTTGATGTAAAAAGCTTTTGTTCATGTAAATAACTCAGAGAATCCTAAAAAAGGTAATCAGGAAATTTTTCACATTCTTGGATTATGGGACATCAAAACCCCAGGGAAGGAAAAAGAATGATTTACAGGTCAGACAAGTATAATTCTGAATAATGCATGAAGGTCTATGAATATGCAACATGTTGCTGCATTTAGGAAGTGTTTTCTGAGTCAGTGTGTGCCCTTGGCTGAAGGCCAAGCATCCGGCCATTATAACCTTTGGCCAGAGCCAGGGCAGATATTCAATTATCTCCCTTGGAATCGATCTTTGCAATTCCTTACCCTGGGAATTCTCCACCCAGTGCGGGCTGGAGATAAGGGATGTATATTTCAAGCAGTCTGTGGCCAGAATCCTGTCTCTTGTGAAATCTCTGCCACAGGAAGCTGGGCTGGCACAGAGCCTGCCTTGGCACTTTGCTGTTCACAGCATCCACCCAGGACTCTGCCTCTCAATTACACTCACAAACTGGGCTGCCTGCGATTCCACTGTTGGAAAGTCTACCAAATTTAAATTAATTTAATATTCCATTTTACTAGTCAGGCTCGGTTTGCCTTTCTCTCAGGAAAGAAATTTTAAAAGGTTTTTTTTAAGGGATGTTGCACCACTCAACAGAGATGAGTTTAACATCTCAACAGACTGGGAATAGCCCAAAAGATTCCCACAAAGATAACAACATTCAACAAAACATCAAGGAAACATCAGCAAACATCAAGGAACACCCACCCCAGACACTGCCCCGGCATAGATGGAGACACCTGGTCTGGAAAAGACTGAGAAGGAAATCCAGGAGTGGGACCTCATTAACATCAGAAGAGGAGAAATCCGTGTGCAATAGGAAACCAAACACTAACAACTACACAATCTGGAAGCAATAAACACTAAACCAATGGATTTCAATGGGTTCGGACAGTAAAAAGTTTAGGAAAAATCCCGTAAAATTCACATCTCATGGAATGATTTTCTCTGCACACCCGGGCTATGTGTGCATGAAATTATTTCTGTTGCACACCCTGACCAGAATCAAGTAATGCCTTAACTCTCTAACACTAAAGATATTGCTGGAGAGTTTTTTATTGTCCCTGCAGTTTCAGTGACAAGATTACACCATGAGAAAAATTTTTCATAATAATCCTACTTTTAGATTGTCAGTTAGGTTTGGGCCAGGGGTGTGACAAGCAATTTTTACTCCTAGGAGAAGAGGCAGAAAAGACTTGATCGCATTGGAATATTTTTCTATATATTTGTGGTGGCTCTTACTGACGGCAGAATTTCGGAATGGATCTTTAGAAGCTCACCTTTAAGTTGCATTTTGCAAACGTAGAAGAGTATTAATGGTGAGGCTTTAACGCATAAACTGTTAATAAAAAATCGTTAAAAAAATAAAAAAGAAAAATAAAGCAGATTGTGAGGGTGGACGTGTGAATCACCTAAAGGCTGCTCTGGAAGAAAATCCTAGTTCCAGGCAGCCAGGAGAGGAGTTTTAGAAATGCAAATTAACATTGCTCTGGAGAAGTGTGGACAATGCCCCAGGGCCTTCTTGCCTGGGGGAGGAATTTCCCTGAGTCCATCTGCCCCTCACCCCCAGCTCTGCCTGCTTGCACAGATGGAATTTGCACAACTAAAGGCAGAGCCCATAGTGAGGATATCTGACTGCAACAGAAATTGGTTAAGCTGCAAAGGGAAACAGCAAACGGAGAATATTGAGCAAATTTCATGAAAAAAAGTGTGGGGGGGGGGATCATCCCTCTCCCCAGAGCACTGAGGTGTTTTTGCTAGTCCAGAGAAATCAGTTGGGAATCCAAACATTTTATCATTTCATAAGATAAAAGTGGTCAATTGATGCAGCCCTGGATGGAGGGAGCACCCAAAAAAGGGAAAAAGATGAACGGCCACCAGAACAAATGCTACAACACCATGGACCAGCCCCTGGGATCCCTAACGAATTCATATCAGGACACAGAAAACCCATCCATAATTTGAGTGGCATAATTGGGTTTAAAAGTATCCCTGAAATAATAACCAAGCAGACAGCTCCAGCTCCTGACCTTCCTGCTGACCAAGCCGCTGAAATGAGGAACGAGACATTTCACCATGGGATGGAATCAGATTATCTACTTACAGAAGAAGGAGGAGTTTGTGGAAAACTAAATGACGCAAACGGCTCTTTGCAAACAGATGATAACCGAAAAGTGGTTAAACAGATAGCAAAGGAAATATGAAAATATCTCGTATTCTCGAGAAAGGATGGGAATGGGAGACGTTTTCGTGGTTCCCTGGAATACCATGGCTTAAACGAATGCTCTTCTTCCTCTGACGTCTGCAGTAACTCTCATCTTTTTACCATGCACGACTCCTTCCGGCAAAGAGGATGCAGGAAAAGAGACTGAGTCAATGGAAATTAAAAGTTAGTAAAGGCAATTCTTGAGAATATGAGAAAAGGAGGGATTGAAAGCAGTAAGATTAATATCGTAGTAGGAGTGCATATTAAGAGGGACATGCAGTAGGCGGATCGGGAATTCTGAACCTTCCAAGTACCTCAGCCAGAGGGGAATGGGAGAGGGAGATGCAACCGGGAAAATGAGGATAAAAAGGAGGCTGCGTTTTAGACACCGCATGGCAAATGCCGCATGGCGTCTCCCTTTGTTCATCAATAAAGTCACTTTTACAGGACTCCTCCGTCCCCTGCGGGCACACAAACCTCTGGCCACGGGAATTTTCCCGCACAGCCCCGGGCACAGGGCAGACACCTCTGTGCCACCCACAGCAACCGGGACGAGCCAGCGCTGCTCCGGCACCGGCTCCTGCCGAGGCCCCAGCGGGAAGGAGACCGCGGGCAGCCGCTCCCGCAGCGCCCTCAGCCCAGCGCCAACACGGGCCGGCACCGGCACAACCAACCCGCCAGAGCCCCCTGCCGCCCCCTCGGCCCGCAGCGAGCCCCGAGCCCCCGCACAACCGAGCGCGGCTCCCACCTGCGCTGGGGCCGCCTCCGAGCTCCGCCGCCGCCTGTGGCTGAGGAATTCGATGGGATGTGTTGCCTTAACCTTTCTGACCACTCCCAGCCCATCTATGCCAGCATTCAAGCCCTGAAAGAAGGTGTGAATAAACTTTGGGTAGATAATGGGTACGACTGGCTGAACTGGCTCTTAGGGCACTGGGGACTCACTGGCTGGATCTGGAATTTAGTTCAAATAGGTTTGTATGTATTAGGCATCATATTATGCATTGTAGTAGTTATTCCTTGTATTTTACAGTGTGTTAAGAATTTAATCGACAAATCGCTTAAGAGTGTATTTTTAGTTAAAAGAAACGGGGGAGATGTGGATATGGGTAATGCAAATGAGACTGAGAGTACTGCAGATTTAATCAGCAAATGCAGCCTGACAACGAGGATGCCTGGCAAGAGCAAACAGAGACCTGACTGCAAGAGGACTGGATCAAGTCTGGGTTATGGGAAATAAGATTTTACTAAGTCCAAATGTAAAGTTTGTCTATGTGAGAGTTTGTCTATGTAAGGTTTGTCTATGTGATTGCAGTAAAATATTACCAGCCTTCCTGTAAATGGTATATAAGCACATGTAGTGCTCAGTAAAAATTGGATTTTGATCACCATTCAGTGTCCCCGTCTCTCTCTCATCGTCGATAGTTCAAGTACTCCCAGTGGGGTCCTGGAAAGAGAATGGTGGCACATCTACTGCCTGCTACCCACCTCTAGGCAATATTCAACTATTTCGTTCACAGACTCATCTTCTAGCACTCTTAGTGGGCTCAGCAGAGCCACTTCCCACTGGTGGGGGCAAAGAGCACCCTCTGTGCCTTTGTGGTGGGAGCAGACAGTGTTGTCTCAAAGGAAAGGTCAAAGAGAGACCAAGCTGGACCTCTGCCTCCTGCCCCTCACCCCACAAGGGATGAAGGGCACAAAACCGAACACCTTTTTTTATTTTTTTCTGTCCTGTCTTTCCCAGCAGCTTGACTAGCTCGAAGGAGAGGATTCATAAGATTTCTTGAGGATCACTGCCAGTGCACAGCACACATGGCATCCCTCACCCCTTACATCATCATGGGATGGAGGGGTAGGAACCAACCACAGCCCTACCCCACTGCTCCAGAAGCCAAAACCCCCATGCAAGCATTTAGTTATGGCCTTCTTAGAGAACCACATTCCCACCCAAATCTTCCCCTCTGCAGCAGCTCATTCCCACAGGAACTGGCAGAGCAGATGGGGTTTGGACATTGGCTGGCTTCCATTGCACTCCTTGCCCTGGAGCTGGCACGGCAGGAGAAGGGCTCTGGTGAACCTTCTCCTCCTCCCATGTAGGCTCTAACCCAGCTGCCACAACTTCAAGTTCTCAGAGCACTTCTGGGCTCTGAGCAGCGGCCACGGGAGGAGGAGATGCAACTCCAAAGGCAGCAGTTCCCAGGCCCAGCTCCTGCCATCCCAGTGGGGCTGTTCGGTGGTTCAGGAGAGGAAGGGAAGGGCAAGTGCAGGTGGCAGTAGCTCATTTCAGACTGAAAGAGGGAAAGGTAATTTATTCACTTTGAAATCCCTGCATTCAAGCTCTGATCTTAACCTGAAAGAGAAGTAGCACCTGCTCGTGTTAAATTTGGGTGAAGAACAACTGTTACACTTGATATGGTAAGCAGTTCAATTATCTGAGGGAAAATGTACAGCAAAAATTAGCATTCACAGAGAGACAGGAAACAGCAAGAGTTGGCAAAAGGGAGGAGGAAAAGAAAGCACACCCCAAGCCAGTGTTTCACCCAAATCCAGGATTTTCTATTTGTAAGGAGTGGGGTCCCTCCAGGTTCTTCCCCAGTCCCGCCCCCCAATAAATGGGACCGGGGTGAACTGGGAAGCTTTATTGGGAACACTGGAGCAGCTGTGCTTGGGCAGAATGACAGCGGGGCTGGGTGTGGGACACACGACTCCTCTAAAATCAGTGTGGGGATGTGTTGGAGTCACTAAGTCAAGAGTTTCTCTGAATCCTTCAGAGAGCGATCATAGTGCAGGGATTGAATTAAAGTCTTGTGATGGATTGAAATATGTTAAGCCTCTCACACATAAAGCAGAGGTGAAGGTTTAGGTTGTAGCACAAGTGTTATTACACAAGGGAGCAATAAGTAAGTAAATGGAATAAGTTTTAAGTGCTTTTAGTGAGTAAAAGGTCTTAGACGCCAGAGAAGTAGTACATGTTCTAGTGAAGGTTGAAAGACATGCTAGTGTTTCCTTCGAGGCTCCAAGAACCTGGCTTCAGACATAATAGAGTTAGAGTTAAGAATATTGCTTGCATTTTTCAGTTAGAACAAGACAGGCCTTGTACATAGTTTATATGTAGCCTGGCGTGCTAAGAAACTAGAATTCTAATAGGTTAAGAAGCAGTGGTCTGAGTTTGTGTCTTAGCTAGCTGGAAAGTTTCTATAAAAGAACATGCTTTAGGGAGAGCTGGTGCTCTATGCCATGGCTTTATGCCATTGCATTTTGCCACTTGCATTTTGCCATTGCCACTTGCTTTATGCCATTGCTTTTGATATTGCTTTTAATGCCATGTGCTTTTTGCCATTGCTTTGCTTTGTTTTTGCCTTTGAGACTGATGTGCTTCTGCAATAAACAGCTTTATAGTAACGATTAGCTGCTTGGCACATGAAATAAAATAACCCGACAGTTGGGTGCCTGAGAGCACCTGGAGGTTCAAAACCTCACAGTCCTCGAGCTCTGTGAGGACAGAGAAGAGAGAGAGCGCAGATGGGCAGGTCTGTCAGCAGGCGGGTTCCCCTTGGCTGCCCCTCGCCAGGCCTGGGTTGAGCCGGGAGCAGCTGAGCCGAGCTCCCCAGGCCCGTGCTGTGCCTGCCCTGCCCGTGTGGAAGCGCCTGCACCCATCAATAACCATCGATCCCGGCTGCGGCGGGCACTGCGGGCGCTGCGCCGCCTCTGCCGCTGCCCCTGCCTGGCTCCACTGCCCCAGCAGGAGGGCTGGAAAAGGAGTGAGAACAAGAAAAAAATAAAATGAAAGAAAAAGAATAATAAGAAGAATTAGAATAAGAATAGGAAAAATAATAGGAATTAAGAATAAGGAAAAATACCCAAAAAGTAATAAAAATAAGACTATAAGAGCAAGAACAAGACTATAAGAATATAAGAATAAGAAATAGATGTAGAAATAGGAGAACAAGTAGAATAAGCCCATAAGAAGAAATAGTTATAGTAAGAATTATAAAAGGAAGAAGAATGATAAAAATCCTAAGTTGAAGAAGAAATAGTGGTAGCAATAAATGTAATAATCATTATAAGTATAGACAGTAGAAAAAGAAGAAAAAGAGGAGGAATGGGAAGAAGAAGAAAGAGAGGAGGAGGAGGAGGAGGAGGAAGAAGAAGTAATAGATGTAGTATTAAATAATAGAAGTTGTAGTAAATAGTTATAATAAAAATAAAGTTATGATGATAATAATGATTTGTATTAATGTTATCAAGTTAAAATACACATCCACACATCTTCTAGAGTCAAAGCATAGTTTGTGTTGGGAAGGACCTCAAAAATCCTCTACTGAATAAAGAGGCTGAGACCACCCCAGCCCACCCCTCCTTCACCTGACTGCAGCTTTGGCCTGGGACTTGAGCGGCCTAACAGCACCTGAGGTACCATCAAGGTGACACCATTGATCAATTGCCTCTGGTCTAGGGACAAGGACACGAGACTGAGGCAGGAGAATGTATCCAAAGCAAGGCAAAGCCAGCAGCTGTCCTGAAAATCAGCTTGGGCCAGGCTGGGGCTGGGGGAGGCCGTAGCCCACAGGCTCATCTGCTGAGGCCACGTTTGCACACACTGCCCACAGCCAGCCAGGGAGGAGGAGAGTTCTGGGGCTGTGGGGGAACCTCTGCCCACAGGCACTGAACACCCATCCTCCCTCACACAAACTGGCTCCGCTGGAAAATCCCCAGCCCGGGAAGGCCACATCCACGGCACATTGCCGTGAGGGGCAGCTGAGGAGGTGCCAGAATCCATCCAAGAGCCCCAAAGCGCTGCCCAGACTCACTGCTGAGGCCTTGCAGCAGAGCACTGCTCCTGATGCAAAGGGATGCAGCAGAGCCAGAGGCTGCTGCCAGAGCCTGTGTCAGACTTGTCCCTGCCAGGGGAGGAACCTGGGCCTTCCCACCTGCCCCCAGTGTGTATGGACCCCCTGAACTCAGTGTTTCTGGGGAACCCTGAGCACCAAGAAGACAGAGATGTAGAGCATCCACAGGACACTACTGGGATCCATCTCCAAGGGGTCTGTGGATGCTCTCCATCAGAGAGCAGAATTCCATTGGGATCCACAGAGTGGTGCGGTGCTACATATAAACTATGTACATGGCCTATCTTGTTCTAACTGAAAAATGTAAGCAATATTCTTAACTCTAACTCTATTATGTCTGAAGCGAGGTTCTTGGAGCCCCGAAGGAAACACTAGCATGTCTTTCAACCTTCACTAGAACATGTACTACTTCTCTGGCGTCTAAGACCTTTTACTCACTAAAAGCACTTAAAACTTATTCCATTTACTTACTTATTGCTCCCTCGTGCTACAACCTAAACCTTCACCTCTGATTTATGTGTGAGAGGCTTAACACATTTCAGTCCATCTCAAGACTTCAATTCAATCCCTGCACTCTGATTTCTCTCTGAAGGATTCAGAGAAACTCTTGACTTAATGACTCCAACACATCCCCACATTGATTTTAGAGGAGTCGTGTGTCCCACACCCAGCCCAGCTGGCATTCAGGCCAACCACAGCTGCTCCAGTGTTCCCAGTAAAACTTCCCAGTTCACCCCAGTCCCGTTTATTGGGGGGCGGGACTGGGGAGGGACCTGGGGGGTCCCCACTCCTGACAAACAGAAAATCCTGGATTTGGGTGAAACACTGACTTGGGGTGTGCTTTCTTTTCCTCCTCCCTTTTGTCAACTCCTGCTGTTTTCTGTCTCTCTGTGAATGCTAATTTTTGCTGTACACTTTCCCTCAGATAATTGAACTGCTTACCATATCAAATGTAGCAGTTGTTCTTCACCCAAATTTAACACGAGCAGGTGCTACTTCTCTTTCAGTTTAGGATCAGAGCTTGAATGCAGTGATTTCAAAGTGACTAAAGAACCTTTCCCTCTTTCAGTCTGAAATGAGCTACTGCCACCTGCACTTGCCCTTCCCTTCCTCTCCTGAACCACCGAACAGCCCCACTGGGATGGCAGGAGCTGGGCCTGGGAACTGCTGCCTTTGGAGTTGCATCTCCTCCTCCCGTGGCCGCTGCTCAGAGCCCAGAAGTGCTCTGAGAACTTGAAGTTGTGGCAGCTGGGTTAGAGCCTACATGGGAGGAGGAGAAGGTTCACCAGAGCCCTTCTCCTGCCGTGCCAGCTCCAGGGCAAGGAGTGCAATGGAAGCCAGCCAATGTCCAAACCCCATCTGCTCTGCCAGTTCCTGTGGGAATGAGCTGCTGCAGAGGGGAAGATTTGGGTGGGAATGTGGTTCTCTAAGAAGGCCATAACTAAATGCTTGCATGGGGATTTTGGCTTCTGGAGCAGTGGGGTAGGGCTGTGGTTGGTTCCTACCCCTCCATCCCAGGATGATGTAAGGGGTGAGGGATGCCATGTGTGCTGTGCACTGGCAGTGATCCTCAGGAAATCCTTCTAATCCTGTCCTTCGAGCTAGTCAAGCTCCTGGAAATGACAAGACAGATAAAAAAGGTTCTCAGTTTTGTGCCCTTCTTCCCTTGTGGGGTGA
The DNA here is from genome assembly GCF_052056855.1 of Sturnus vulgaris. NCBI lineage: Eukaryota > Metazoa > Chordata > Aves > Passeriformes > Sturnidae > Sturnus > Sturnus vulgaris. The sequence continues at coordinate 8,587,445 of NW_028276185.1, read as the reverse complement.
GGGGCAGGAGGCAGAGGTCCAGCTTGGTCTCTCTCTGACCTTTCCTTTGAGACATGTCTCGGTTTGAAAGACAGGTATGGTCTAAGGAAAGGCAGGAGCCCCTTTTCTGCAATGCAGAGTGCAATCCCCCTCCCTTTTAATTATTTTAGGTCCAATTCAGACACCTTCAGGCAGGAGATATGGGGATGAGAATAACAGTTCTTTACTGGTATTTAACAAAGCAGAAAAAAAACAACAACAGCTATAAAAATTGGCAACAGAAACAGTCTAGCTCCACTCCAGTCCCTTCTGGCCGCAGGCCGTCTCCCTGTGCTGTTACCGGTGCTGTGGGGGCAGGGCAGGTCCCGCGCAGTTGAAGAGGGCTGGCTGATGGCGGCCGCGGCCCAGGGGAGAGAGGGGATGGGGAAAGTTACTCCCCCCTCACGGTGTCGGTCGTGGTGCTCAGCAGAGTGTCCGGAGGTAGTAGGGTGAGCTGGGAGAGCCGCGGAGCGATGTCCAAAGGCAGGGAGCGTGGATCTCAGCGCTGGGATGACAGGGGAAGATGCCAGAGCAGAGCCCAGGTGGTCTTCCCACTCCAGGAGCCAAGCGACAGCCAGTCCCCCCTATCCCACCTTTCCTTTTCCGGTTCCCCCCCCCCCCCCCTCTCCCTCCAGCCACCCCCCTACGAGAGAACATTATCTGTCGTTTTAAGGTGTAGCCACAATTACTTAGCATAACAATGGGAGAAATTCCACAGAAAGAAAAGCAAAGCATTCAACCCCCAACATTATCCACCCCTGAATTTCTCCCATACTAATATGCTATATCAAATTAAACTGTTACATTATATATACATACATGCAGTTAGAGACATAGGCACAGTACTATAGGTATTTCACCCTAAAACAAGGTCTCCTTGGGGTATGCATCTGGTCTCTCCATTCTTTTGCATTACCCACCAGGTGCAACCTGGTCCTTGAGCGAATACAACTCCATGGATGGGATTGTCTTTGCTGGAGGCAGGATTCACCCAAACAGTTTTTCCTAGCATACCTCTCATGTGTACCACTGGAACCTTATCTCCATTCGATATTCCCAAGGGCTCAGATTGGGCAGGGCCTGCTCGGTTAGTGGAACCTCGGGTGTTCACTAACCAGGTGGCCTTTGGTAGATTAATCTCCCAGTTCTTGAAAGTTCCCCCACCCAGTGCCTTCAAGGTGGTTTTAAGCAGGCCATTGCACCGTTCAACTTTCCCTGCAGCTGGTGCATGGTAGGGGATATGGTACACCCACTCAATGCCGTGTTCTCTAGCCCAGGTGTTTATAAGGCTGTTCTTGAAATGAGTCCCATTGTCTGACTCAATTCTCTCAGGGGTACCATGCCTCCAAAGAACTTGTTTTTCCAGGCCCAGGATGGTATTCCGAGCAGTGGCATGAGGCACAGGGTAGGTCTCCAACCATCCAGTGGTGGCTTCCACCATGGTCAGTACATAGCGCTTGCCCTGGCGGGTTTGAGGCAGTGTGATGTAGTCAATCTGCCAGGCCTCTCCATACTTATATTTGGACCATCGCCCCCCATACCAGAGGGGCTTCACCCGCTTGGCTTGCTTGATGGCAGCGCATGTCTCACAGTCATGGATAACTTGAGAAATACTGTCCATGGTTAGATCCACCCCTCGGTCTCGTGCCCACTTATATGTGGCATCTCTGCCCTGATGACCTGAGGCATCATGGGCCCATCGAGCCAGGAACACCTCTCCCTTGTGCTGCCAGTCTAAATCTATCTTCGACACCTCTATCTGTGCAGCCTGATCTACCTGCTCATTGTGTCGGTGTTCCTCATTAGCCCGACTCTTGGGGACATGGGCATCTACGTGACGGACTTTCACAGGCAACTTCTCTACCCGGGTGGCAATGTCTTTCCATTCATTGGCAGCCCAGATTGGTTTTCCCCTACGTTGCCAGTTAGCCTTTTTCCACCTTTCCAGCCATCCCCACAGAGCATTGGCTACCATCCATGAATCAGTGTAAAGGTAGAGTTTTGGCCACTTCTCTCTTTCAGCAATGTCCAGGGCCAGCTGAACAGCTTTGAGTTCAGCAAGTTGACTCGATCCACCTTCTCCTTCGGTAGCTTGTGCAACCTGTCGTGTGGGGCTCCATACGGCTGCTTTCCACTTCCGGTTCATCCCCACGATGCGGCAGGAACCATCAGTGAAAAGAGCATAGCATGTTTCATCTGCTGGCAGTTGGTTATAGGGTGGGGCTTCTTCGGCCCGGGTCACCTGTTCCTGTTCCTCTTCGTCGGCAAGGCCAAAGTCTTCCCCTTCCGGCCAGTTGGTAATGATCTCCAAAATCCCAGGGCGATTCGGGTTTCCAATACGGGCACGTTGTGTGATGAGGGCAATCCATTTACTCCATGTGGCGTCAGTGGCATGGTGGGTTGAGGGAACCTTTCCTTTAAACATCCAGCTCAGCACTGGCAGTCGGGGTGCCAGGAGGAGTTGTGTTTCTGTGCCAACCACCTCTGAGGCAGCTTGGACCCCTTCATAGGCGGCCAAGATCTCCCTCTCCGTCGGAGTGTAGTTGGCCTCGGACCCTCTGTAGCTTCGGCTCCAGAACCCCAGTGGTCGGCCTCGCGTCTCACCAGGCACCTTCTGCCAAAGGCTCCAGGACAGACCATGGTTCCCGGCTGCAGAGTAGAGCACGTTCTTCACATCTGGTCCCGTCCTGACTGGGCCAAGGGCTACTGCATGAGCAATCTCCTGCTTGATCTGGGCAAAGGCTTGCTGCTGCTCAGGGCCCCAGTGGAAATCGTTCTTCTTGCGGGTGACCAGGTAAAGAGGGCTCACAATCTGGCTGTACTCAGGAATGTGCATTCTCCAAAAGCCTATGGCACCTAGGAAGGCTTGTGTTTCCTTCTTGCTGGTTGGTGGAGACATTGCAGTGATCTTATTGATGACCTCACTGGGGATCTGGCGCCGTCCATCTTGCCACTTTACTCCCAGGAACTGGATCTCTTGGGCAGGCCCTTTGACTTTGCTCTTTTTAATGGCGAAGCCGGCTCCCAGCAGAATCTCAATGATCTTTTCTCCTTTCTGAAATACTTCCATTGCCGTATCCCCCCACACAATGATGTCATCAATGTACTGCAGATGTTCTGGAGCTCCACCCTTCTCCAGTGTAGCCTGGATCAGCCCATGACAGATGGTGGGGCTGTGTTTCCACCCCTGGGGCAGTCGGTTCCACGTGTATTGCACACCCCTCCAGGTGAAAGCGAACTGAGGCCTGCACTCTGCTGCCAGAGGAATGGAGAAGAATGCATTGGCGATGTCAATGGTGGCGTACCACTTTGCTGCCTTGGACTCCAGCTCGTACTGCAGTTCCAGCATGTCCGGCACGGCAGCGCTCAGCGGTGGAGTCACCTCATTCAGTGCACGATAGTCCACTGTCAATCTCCATTCTCCTTCCGATTTACGCACAGGCCAGATGGGGCTGTTGAAGGGTGAGTGGGTTTTGCTGACCACCCCTTGGCTCTCCAGCTCACGGATCATCTTGTGGATGGGGATCACGGCATCTCGATTCGTCCGGTACTGCCGGCGGTGCACTGTTGAGGTAGCAATTGGCACCTGTTGCTCTTTCACCCTGAGGAGTCCCACTGCAGATGGGTTTTCTGATAGCCCAGGCAGGGTGTTCAACTGCTTAATGCCCTCTGCTGCCACAGCAGCTATTCCAAAAGCCCACCTGAGTCCCTTTGGGTCTTTGTAATAGCCATTCCTGAGGAAGTCTATGCCTAGGATACATGGTGCCTCTGGGCCAGTCACAATTGGATGTTTCTGCCACTCTTTCCCAGTCAGGCTCACCTCAGCCTCCAGCAGAGTCAATTCCTGAGATCCCCCTGTAACCCCAGCAATTGAAACAGGTTCCTTTCCGACATGTCCTGATGGTATTAATGTACATTGTGAACCAGTGTCAACCAATGCTCTGTGTTCCTGTGGCTCTGATGTGCCAGGCCATCGGATCCACACCGTCCAAAAGATCCGGTTTTCCCGTGCCTCTCCCTGGCTAGAGGCAGGGCCCCTCTAGCCCTGGTTATTATTTCTCTCCTGGGCATACATACTGGAGGTTCCTTCAAGGGGATCTGACAGATCATCCTCCCTTCTGTAATACCCTGCACCTCCATGGGAGGCTGAGGCTACCCTCACTTTAGTGGAGTTCCCTCTGTTGGTGTTCCCCTCCCTGATTTGGCGCACCCGTGCTGCCAGGACAGAAGTGGGTTTCCCATCCCACCTTCTCATGTCTTCCCCGTGGTCACGTAGAAAAAACCACAGGTCAGCACGTGGGGTGTACCCTCTCTCCCTAGCTGGGGGGCGTTGGGCTCTACTTTTGGGGTCCATGACTCTCACTGGTGCTGCACTGATCTTCCTCACCTCTTCCCTTATCTCCTTCATCTCCTCCTTAAACTCCTCTCTGAGGTCCTTAGCCACAGCAGAGACATGAGCCTGCACTGGGCCAGCCATCATACTCTGATAATTCCTGAGCCTGTTGGCAACAGAACCCACTGTCACTTGGTTGGTATCAGCATCAATCATTGCAATAAAGGGGGTATATTGAGATGGGCCCAGGTTTGCCAGATTCCACAACATCTGCCCTGTGCACCTGACCTTGTCAGGGTCATTGTCATGCTGTCCATCCCTCCCAAAGAGCACCTCCAGCACTGCCACTTCTCTCAGCTTTTGGATCCCTTCCTCAAGGGTATTCCAACGTGTCCTCTGGTGGTACTCCTGCATTCTTTCCCTGTGGACAAATCTCTCTCTCACACTCATTAAAAGTCGCTCCCAGAGGGAAAGGAGACCTGTCTCCCTTACAAATACCTGGTCCACACCTGAGTCCTGGGTCAAGGCTCCCAAATTCCTTGCCTCAGTACCATCCAGTTGCACACCTGTACCCATAAGGTCCCAGACCCGCAGTAACCAGGTTGTAAAAGCCTCACGGCCCCGTCGTACAATGTCTTTTCGCAGGTTACGGAGACTCTCGTATGACAGGGACTCGGTGATGATCTCAACTTCTGGCTCCCCTGCTGGTTGTGAGGGGCCCCCTTCCTGACCCTTATTATCTAGGTGCCTTGTTTTCATCTTAGACTTCCTAGTTTCCACAGGGGCAACTGCTGCTGGCTGTGAGTGCCCTTGCAGTTCAGCTGGAACCTGGACAGATGTAACATCTGTGGGTCCCACTGCTGCACCACCAGAGTCTCCCTCTTTAAGGCAGGGGGAGGGTTTCTCACCAGCTGGGGAGAGGTACTCCTTCAGCATCTGGCCCATCTCACGTATCTCCTTTGCTAGCACCCCCACCCATTCTGGGTGGTTCCTTTCCGAGGTGGGCTGTGGAGCAGGGTCAAACTCTGGGGTAATATCCCTAGTCTCTGGGATAGGATCAGGCTCTGGGGTAACCTCCCTAGTCTCTGGGACAAGATCAGGCTCTGGGGTAACCTCCCTAGTCTCTGGGACAGGATCAGGCTCTGGGGTAACATCACTAATCCCTGGGGTAGGTATCAGGGTTGTTATCCAAGTCAATCTCCCCTTATCTCTGAATGTTAGATAGAACAGGTTTAACAGGGATATAAGCAACACTAGCCACAATATAATGTCATTAGCATTTAAAGTGGATTGGAACCCCTTGAAGACTGGTGGGGTGAACTTCAAAAACCCTGTGATGGGTTGAGAAAAAATTTCACCTGCTGCCACTTCCTCACAGTAAGTACCATTATTGAAGTAGCCCCAGAAACACACACTTAGAGTGTGATAGCTCTGAATCCATGTGGCCATCTTCCAGAGAAAATTAAAAATCCATGAATTCCTCAACTGATCAACCCACATAATAAACTGGATAATAGCCACAGTAACCTTGGTTATGAAATTCATGTTTAAAAAAGGGCTTGCAAATGGGAGAGATATAGCAGTGACCACATGGAGGCCAATCCAGGGTAAGCTGGACAGCATGGTGTCACCTACCACAAGCTTGGGTAATTTAAGAACTGTTATCCCCTTTTCTACCCCTCTCTCAATGCCCTCAGGCAATGCCCCACGTTGGGCGCCAAAATCTGTCTCGGTTTGAAAGACAGGTATGGTCTAAGGAAAGGCAGGAGCCCCTTTTCTGCGATGCAGCGTGCAACCCTCCTCCCTTTTAATTATTTTAGGTCCAATTCAGACACCTTCAGGCAGGAGATATGGGGATGAGAATAACAGTTCTTTACTGGTATTTAACAAAAGCAGAAAAAACAACAACAGCTATAAAAATTGGCAACAGAAACAGTCTAGCTGCACTCCAGTCCCTTCTGGCCGCAGGCCGTCTCCCTGTGCTGTTACCGGTGCTGTGGGGGCAGGGCAGGTCCCGCGCAGTTGAAGAGGGCTGGCTGATGGCGGCCGCGGCCCAGGGGTGAGCGGGGATGGGGAAAGTTACTCCCCCCTCACGGTGTCGGTCGTGGTGCTCAGCAGAGTGTCCGGAGGTAGTAGGGTGAGCTGGGAGAGCAGCAGAGCGATGTCCAAAGGCAGGGAGCGTGGATCTCAGCGCTGGGATGGCAGGGGAAGATGCCAGAGCAGAGCCCAGGTTGTCTTCCCACTCCAGGAGCCAAGCGAGAGAGAGTCCCCCGCTCCAGACCCCCCTATCCCACCTTTCCGTTTCCGGTTCCCCCCCCCGCTCCCCCTCCAGCCAGCCCCCTACGAGAGAACATTATCTGTCGTTTTAAGGTGTAGCCACAATTACTTAGCATAACAATGGGAGAAATTCCACAGAAAGAAAAGCGAAGCATTCAACCCCCAACAGCTTATGACTTACATTTAACAATCTAGCAATAGAATAATAGAAGTATTTAAGAAAGTTCATAACTATAACTAAACCTTGCATACAGAACTTAGGTATCCAAGGTACTTTCACATCTAGGAAAGTAAGATTTATCCCAGATTTGTTGTAGCATATGTGCAGGGGCACACACACAGACAGTACACTCAGTGCAAGCAAAATTCCCCTCAGAGCTCAGTGAAATCCTCCCTTCAGATGTTTTTGCATGTCCCACTGGCCGAAGGATGGGGCCTTGAGCAGTGAGGGTATGGGCCCAGGACACGTCGTGTTTCAGTGATCCTCCAGGCACAGCAAAGCCGAGGGTTTGCTGGCTCTGAGAGGCCCCTCAGAGGGAGACTGCTGGTCACAGCCCACGGTGGCCCAGGAGAGCTCAAAGGTCTCCTTTTGGATTTCTGCTGACAGGGTCACAAGGGAGTGGGCTCCAGTCATAACCATGTTTCATCTTGACCTCAGTCTGGGTGGGCACTTTCTCTAGGAGTGGGGGAATGCATCACCACACTGGGATCTCAGGGGTGCCCATGGCCTGGGTGACGCTGGCCCGATGCCAAGCACCCATCAAAGCCAATATGACCCTGCCCCTCCTGCTGCACAGGGGACAGAAAATTTAATAGAGAATTTCTGGGTCAGATTAAGACAGGGAGAGATCGTCCAAAAACAGCAGAACAGGCATCACAGACCCAGCCTGGGAACAGGGAGGAAATTTATTACCAATCAAATAGCTCAAAGACAAGGAGAGTGAAAAGTTCTCTCCAACTCCATCCCCCCACCCAACACGGATCACCAAGGCTCTGCCCAACGGGGGTCACTGGGGATCATCCAACACAAATCCTCCCATGGGGGATGGAGCTGGAGCAGAGCACGAAGCTCTTCCTACACTCGGGGCACTCACAGGGCTTCCCTTAGTGGAGCCTCCGTTGGTGTTGGGTCAAGTGAGAGCTCCTGGAGAAGCTCTTCCCACACTCAGGACACTCGTAGGGCCTCTCCCCAGTGTGGATGCGCTGGTGGACAGTGAGATTGAAGTTGCGGTTGAATCCCTTCCCGCAGTCAGGGCAGCGGAAGGGCCTCTCCTCTGTGTGAATCCGCTCATGTAGGAGGAGATTGGAGCTGGTCTGAAACCTCTTCCCACACTTGGGACACTCGTAGGGCCGCTCCCCAGTGTGGATGCGCTGGTGTCTTCTCAGGTGAGAAATCAAGCCAAAGCTCTTCCCACATTCCAAGCAGGTGTAGGGCCGTTCCCCAGTGTGGATCACCTGGTGCTGCATCAGATGAGAAATAGTCCTGAAGCTCTTCCTGCATTTCCCACACTCATAGGGCTTCTCCCCAGTGTGGATCCTCTGGTGCCAGATCAGCCTGCACCTGTAGCTGAAACCCTTCCACATTCCAAGCACTTGTGGGGCTTCTCCCCTCCATGAGGCTTCTCCACCAGCTCTGAGCTCTGCCTGGATCTCTGGCCGCCTTCCCGGTTCAGGGAGGGTCTTTCCTCCTCGCAGCTCCCTGGGCTGGGTTTGCAGCCCCTCCTCGTGAGAGATCTCTGGGGCTTTTCTGCCTCCTCCATCCCCGCACACCTGAGGAATGAAAAATCCTGGTTTAGGGGGAAATAACAAGAAGAGAGCTCCATAAACTGGGTGTTCCTCCTTGCCCAAGTTCATCTCTGGAAGTCATTGAGCATCTTGTGTCTCTAATAACCTCCCAAACACCAAGATTCCCACCCAAAATCCTCCAAACTTTAAGACACAGATCAAAACCTCCCCAAATATCAAAATTCAGCCAAAATCCCCTTCAAAACTGTACTGGTTTGAAAGCAAAACCAGTGAGAGACTCCACGTCAGAAATACAGTTTGATAGGAAAAAAAATAAGAGAAATAAAATCCATGCAATAGTACAAAAGAAAACAACTGACAGAATCAGAATACAACCTGACACCCCGCTAGTTAGGGTGGTGGTAGCAGTCCCGATGAAGTGGTCTTGTTGTAGTAGTGATGCTGTAGAAAGGTCTGGTAGCTCTTGTCCTCTGGAAACCAGTGGGTAAGGGCTGCCTTGGTGTTCCAAATCTCAGTTTTTATCTAGGTAGGAAAGGCTTGGCTCCTCCCCCCGGCTGGAGCATCTCCCAATGGGATGATGGAATTTTATCAGTCATGCAGTGGCACTCAATGACCCATTAACAGAAGATATCTTCCTGGAGGAAGGATGGGTTGTGGAAAAGATAAAGAACACTGCCCCACCTGGTTTTACCAGATGGCCCATTAGCAGAGGATACCTCCCACAGAGATAAGGATCACTGCTCAACCTGGTTTTTCCCCCACTCTTTGTTCTTTTGTTTCTTCCTGGGACCTCTGACTTGTTACTTCATGTTTACTGCTGATTTCCTCTCCCTTTTGAAGATGAAAATGGTAAAAGTGTCGTTGACCTGCCTTGCTGGATATTGTGAAGAGGAACAGTCATCTACTGCAAGTGGAAGTGTCACAGGTGGAGCAGAGTTCTGTGAGTGCTGTATCAAACCAGACCTCGTCAGACCTGCCAGAACAACTGGTCCATGCTGCCCTTCACTGCTCTGCCTGTTCCCCACTGTTTCATGCCAGAGTAATTTAACTGCTGTTAATTGGGTGTGTGTTTCACTCGAGCCAGTCCAGCAGAACCAGCAGAAAGCAGCCCCAGAATGAATGGGGCTCTGCAGAGGAGCCCCAGACTATTCATCAGCCTGCCCGCAGAACTGGCTCCAACTCTGAACCCTTGTGACCACACTCTGAAGAAGACACACTTCTGATATTTCTGAGGCACTTATGACCGAGGCACTGCACGTGCTTGTTCAGGTAAGAATCCCAAAGTTCTTTCTTACTTCAGGAAAAACCCTGCAGCAGTGCATACCCAGCATCTGCTATCAGCACATCCTGGCTGCACGTGCAGGAGAAGCAGCAGCAGCATTGTACACGTGGGTTTGTTAAGCTGAAATCCCCTACACTTTGAACAGTGCTCATCACAAACATATTTAATGGCACACCGGTGCCATACATTTCTCCTAAAAGCCTCCCTTGTAACTAAACTTTACTGGAAAGTTAATGCCGAGGATGAACGAGCAACTTCGGTCTCAGTCCGGAGGTGGAGGGGTTCTAAACACTGACTTTCCGAGAGCAGCATCTCTCCTGAAGCGCTCGGGGCCACCCGAGGCGCCGCCGGGAGCGCGGTGCAGAAGCCGGCCCGGACTCAGCCGCAGCGCCGGGCACCGCGCATCGCTGCTCTGCAGGGCGGCCCGCACGTCCTCCAGCAGCTGCCGCAGGCTGCCCTTCTCCTGCTGCAGCTCGGCCATGCGCTCCTCGGCCCGCTCCAGCGCCACCATCTCCTCGCAGCGCTCTCGGGAGCAGGGCCCCGGCGGCCGCCGCTCGGGCTCGGCGGGGGCTGCGCGGGCGGATGTGGCTCTCGATGTGCTCGCCCTCCCGGCCCAGCGGCAGCCGCGGCCCCGCGCGGGTGCTGAAGTCGCCGCAGAGCCGCGCGTGGAGCTGGCGGAAGGTGAGCTCGGCCCAGAGCCCGTCCCACAGCCCCGCGCACTCCTCGGGCTCCGCCGCCTCCTCCGGCCCCAGCGCCCGGCACAGCGTGCGGGACTCCTCGCCGGGGATGCGGCCCGGCCCGGCGCAGTCCCGCTGCTGGAAGATCTCCTGCAGGGACTGCTCCGGGCCGCTGGCCAGCACGACCATCTCGTTCTCCACGCCGCGCTCCAGCCCGTAGCGGTGGGCGAGGGCGCTGAGCAGCCACTGCGTGCGCCGGGCCGGCCGCCCGGAGGGGTCCCAGCCCTCAGGCGGCTCCATCGCGCCCGCCCGGCCCGCGGCGCTGCCCGAGCATCCTGAGCGCCGCCCGCCCGAGCGCTCGGCCCCGGCCCCGGCACGGAGCGCCCGGCTCGCCCCGCACGGAGCCGCGTCCGCCTTTGTCCGGCAGGAGCAAGGACTCGGGCAAAGTGGGCAGGTGCCGCCCTGATCCCCTTGTCTGCCAAGCCCGAGCCCCAAGTGTGGGTTTATTCCTTAGCTAATTTGTCCCTGCTTTCTCTCTGACACAAGCAAGACGATAGCATGGCACAATCCAGTTTGACAAGTAAGGCTTGTGAACGAGTGAGCGCTTCCACTAAATTAAAAACCCAATGTGCTTGAATGCCGACCTTCTGTTCGCTCAGGCTCCTGACCTCTGTAGATGAGGTGACTTCCTGGTGTTGGTGTATGGATGTTAAGAGGTCTGTGTTAGAGATGAGTAAGTGTTCAACTCGTTCAAACGAGCTGCCCAAAGCAGTGATTTTGGTCTCTCTTTGCCTGGGGAGCAGGACCGGGGTTGTTGAACGCAGGCAGCAGCACGAGCAGGGCTCCTCCAGCAGCAGGGACGCGCCAGGAGCCAGAGGGGACCGTGGCACCAGAGGGGACCGTGGCACCAGCCGTGCCCGAGGCCTGAACAGGCTGCCAAAGTGAGGTGGTGCTGACAGGCTGCGTTAACAGCCCAGGCAAGGCGTGGTGAGGAACCAGGGCTGGGGGCCCCCCAAGGAGTCCTGTCAAGAGCAAATCGTTCTAATATTCTCTCTAGGACAAAAACGGAGCAAACCAGTCCAGTTGATATGTGAGGAAAAAGAATTCAAGTTCGTTTAAAACGCTGCTTAATACAAGGTTGTGTTTCTTTTGAGTGAACTGATGCTAATAAATATTTGCTCTCATATGGTGGGGTTTCTCTGCAAATAGGCTTTGATGGGAAATTTCTGACTACCTTTAGTTTTGCTATTTCTTAAGTTGAGCATCTGAGTAGCTTTGTTGAGGAATGGAGAATTGTTTGTAGCTCAGTATTTTCTCAGGAGGAGCCTTAAATTTTAGCACAGGAGGAAGGAAAGGCAAAGGTTTGAAAGCCTTCTCCTGCTAAAGTGACACACTTTGAGAGGAGTCTGTGAGGAGAAGTCCCCTCAGGCACTGCCAGGGCTGTTTGCCTCCTCTGCAGGCTCAGTATTCTGGGAGTTCCACAAGCCTCAGCTGCCACTGTATTTTCCCCTGAATATTTCTTGTCGTGCAGTACACAGGGAGAATATTTTGTGCTAGATTCTCCTCTGGGCTTTGAGGTGAATCTCAGTAATAGTGGTGATTTTCATGTCCAGATGTACTTTTTATTGATAGTAAGGAAAAGGCAAGAGGTACCATGGAAAATTAATTGCTCAAAATATGAGTGGCCAAGCACACCAAAAATGAAGTCTGAAGTGAAGAATTTTTTTATTTTTTTCCCTCGATAGGTGGGGTAAAACATGCAGTGTTAAAAATGTTCTTTGAAGAGATTCAGCCAGGACCCAGGTGTATGAAAATCAAAACAGCAAAGGATGAGACAGGGCATGGGAAGAATCTTCAACCCTTCCTCTTGAAGGCACAACAGTATGAAAACTGCCTCTGGATGTTATCCATAGCTAACACGTGTTATTTGTAGAGAAGAGCAGGTGCCCCAAGCTGTTGGTGGCCCAAGTCCTGCCATGGCTGGCCCAGTTTCAGTCCTAGCTGGACCAGGGTGGCTGGCTGGGCAGTGGAGGAGGTGGGGGGATCTCGGGGGGCTTCTGCTTCACGGCCGGGCTGGGGGGCCGTGGGGGAGGCAGGGAGGGCTGGTGCTCTGCTTTCCTGGGCGACTGCTGCTGCTGAGGCCGTGTGTGAGAGCTGTCAAACCGGACGGTCCTTGGGCTCCCTGGGGGCGAGGGAGAGTCGCGCCTTCTTGGCCGGGATGGTGGAGCTGCAGCAGGGCGAGTGTGGAGAGAGGAGTGGCTGAGGCCCCAGTTCACACAGGGACCCTCCTGCACAGCAGGGCCCAGAGCTGGCAAGGCTCCCCAGCACGGCTGGAGCTGCTGGCACACCTTGGCCCAGCTGGACAGCTGCCCCTCAAGGCCCTGGCAAGCAGGGGATGTGTTTTAGGTCACAGATGTGACCAAAAGTACAAATTCTATCACCATCTGTGGGGCAGTGGTCCTTATCTGTGTGAGAGATATCCTCTGCTAATGGGCCATCTGTTTAAAACCAGGTGGGGCAGTGTTCTTTATCTTTTCCACAACCCATCCTTCCTCCAGGAAGATATCTTCTGTTAATGGGCCATTGAGTGCCACTGCATGACTGATAAAATTCCATCATCCCATTGGGAGATGCTCCAGCCAAGGGGAGAAGCCAAGCCTTTCCTACCTAGATTAAAACTGAGATTTGGAACATCAGAGCAGCCTTTTTCCACTGGATTCCAGAGGAAAACCAGACCCTTCTATATCATCACTGAACCTTCAGAGGAAAACTGCACCCTTCTACAGGACCACTGCTTCAACAGAACCACATCTGTCATCCAGGAGGACTGCAGCCACCATTTAATGGGACTGCTACCAACACCCTGACTGATAGGGAGTCAGGTTGTATTCTGACTAGGTCAGTGTTTTGGGTTTGTTCTTTGTAATACTGTATTTCTATTTTAATTTTTCCTAGTAAAGAACTGTCATCCCCATATCTTCACCTGAGAGCCCCTTAATTTCAAATTTATAATAATTTGGAGGGAGGGGATTTACATTTTCCATTTTAAAAGAGGCTCCTGCCTTTCTTAGCAGACCCCTGTCTTTCAAACCAAGACATCAGGTGTGGTTACTGCGCTAGAGAGAGAGGAAAAGGAGACAGCAAAGACAGCAACACACATGGGTCTCTTTAGGGTAAAAAAGACTAACTTTATTGAATGCAAAACCCATATTTTAAGCATATTATGGAGAGTTAAGACAGGATAGTAGCTCATTGGATAACTGGGAAAAACATCTGTGAGACCATACCTTAGAATGTGTCTCACAGAAAAACACCAGGTGTTAATCTTTCTTGTGAATACCATTCTGTTTTGACCGGATTTCATTCTGTTTTGACTAAATTATCATCCTGGGAGATTTTCTCCCCAGCTGAAGCTAGAACCAACTTATCAGCCTGGGAATGAAGCTGAAAAGCTCCAGCCTGAAAGTAATTTTTCGGGCTGTAATTTTCCTAGCTTTCTAACAGTGTCCACAAACAGATATGTATAGTCCTTGCATGATTCCCCACAAAACAGCACACTAACCACATCGTACCAAGCACTCTCTTATCTCTTACATTCCTTCTTCAGAATCCCACTTACTCTTGCCAAGCTTTGCAGCCTACTATGGCTAACACATCTATGTCACTTGTTACAAGCTGAACTCTGCTTCCAGTCTTGCTCTTTAGCTGCATTCCCACAGTTCTTGGCTTTAAAACGCAGGAAAATGGGAAATTGATCCGTTAGCAAGAGCTGTGCATGGGTGGGAGCACTGGGATGAGCTCTGCTGGCAGATCTCGGTTTCCCAGGATGAGGGAAGGGGCCGGATCCAGCTCCGTGGATCGCTCAGGCAGTGATTCCTGCTGGGATGAGAGAAAGTCACGGTGTCACCCTGTCCCTGTCCCCATCCTGCAGAATGGACCTGGCTGGAGCCCATGGAGAGCGGGAGCTGCTCCGGAATCCCACCTGATCCCGCTCCAATCCTGCTCCATCCATCCATCCATCCATCCACCCACCCATCCCACCTAATACCTCTCCATCTATCTCACCCAATCCCTCTCCATCCATCCCAACTGATCCCTCTCTGGAATCTCTCCCTGATCCTGCCCCATCCATACATCCATCATCCACCCATCCATCCAGCCAGCCAGCCAGCCAGCCATCCACTATCTATCCATCATCCATCCATCCATCCTAAATGATCCTGCTCCAGAATCCAGCCCTGATCCCACTCCACAATTCCATCTGATCCTGCTCTGGACCCCTGCTCTGATTCAGAAGCCCTCCCTGATACTAATTTGTCCATCCTGCCCGATCCCCCTCTGATATCCCACCCTGTTCCCGCTCCGTACCTGCATTCAAGCCGTTGTTCCCAGGTCATTTTCTGCAGAAAGAGAAGATCCATGAGATTCCAGCACGGATCACACACTGGGATTAACCCCAGGATCCATCCTGAGATCTGCACAGAAGGGATCCAGAGCTGGATCCACCACTGGTACTCACTGGCTGCCATGTTGTATTTATTCCTGTCCCTCTTCCCTGTGGAAAAACAGCGGGATCAGCGTTAGTGGCACAGGATTCCCAGAACAGTGCCAGGTGGATCCATGCTCCATCCCAACCCCCATCCTGTGTTACCGGATTGGTGCTTCCAGACAATGAATCCAATGAGGACAATGAGGATGATGATGGCAGTGATGATGGACACATTGACCACCACAGTCACCAGATTCCTGCCAGCTGTTGGCTCTGGGAAACACGGGATGGTGAGGAGGGGGAGGGGAATCCCCATTTGGGCATTCCAAATTCTGAATTCCCACATTCCACATTCCCAGCCTCACCCCAAGCGTAGATCCCGGGGCTCTGACATTCCAGGATGCTCCACCCGGCACCGGTACTGCTCCCGCTCCTCTGGCCGCGCCTCGATCCTGGCCCAGGTGTGGAAGGTGCCGTCACTGTTGGGAACGATCCCGCCCCACTCCGTCTCCTGATCCCAGATTTCATCCCCCTTCATCCAGTTGACTGCGATGGAGCTGGGGTAGAATCCGTACGCGTGGCAGGACAAGATCAGCGTCCCGTGTTCCTCTTTTCCAGACACATGGACATCAGGGGGATCTGGAATGGGATAACAGTGAGAGACATCCATGGAATTCCATGGGAATGGGATGGGGGTGACATCTGCCCCTGGAATTCCCACTGGAATGGGATGTGAGTGAGACATGTCCCTCGAATTCCCACTGGAATGGGATGGGGGTGAGACATGTCCCTCGAATTCCCACTGGAAATGGATGGGGTGCGATCTGCCCATGGAATTCGGATTAGAATGGGATGGGGTTGAAATCAGCCCATGGAATTTCATGGGAAGGGGACAGGGGTGAGATCTGCCCCACAAATTCCCACTGGAATGGGATGGTGGTAAAATCTGCCCCTGGAATTCCCACTGGAATGGGATGGGTGAGAACTGCCCATCGAATTCCCACTGGAATGGGACGGGTTAAAATCTGCCCATGGAATTCCATGGGAATGGGACAGGGGTGAGATCTGCCCATGGATTTCCCACTTGAATGGGATGGGGGTGAGACCTGCCCATGGAATTCCTGATGGAATAGGATGGGGGTGAGATCTGGACATGGAATTCCCAGTAAAACGAGATGGGGGAGACATCTGCCCATGGAATTCCCACTGGAAATTGATGTGGGTGAGAACTGCCCATGGAATTCGGATTGGAATGGTATGGGGTTAAAATCTACCCATGGAATTCCTTGGGAATGGGACAGGGGTGAGATTCACCCATGGAATTCCCACTGGAATGGGATGGGGGTGAGATCTGCCCATGGAATTCCCACTGGAATGGGATGGGGGTGTGATGTGGACATGGAATTCCCAGTAAAATGAGATGGAGGAGACATGTGCCCATGGAATTCCCACTGGAAATTGATGTAGCTGAGAACTGCCCATGGAATTCAGATTGGAATGGGATGGGGTTAAAATCTGCCCATGGAATTCCATGGGAATGGGACAGGGATGAGATTTGCCCATTGATCTCCCACTTAAATGGGATGGGGGTGAGACCTGTCCATGGAATTCCCACTGGAATGGGATGGGGGTGAGACCTGTCCATGGAATTCCCACTGAAATGGTATGGGGGTGAGACCTGACCATGGAATTCCCACTGGAATGGAACGGGAGTGAGATCTGCCCCTGGAATTCCCATGTTCCCAAATCCTCCATTCCCATATCCCACATTCCCACAGGAATTCTGTTCCCACCTTTGTGGTCCAGCTCCTTCTCCCCATATCCGACGTATTTCTGGAGCCATTCTGGGCAGACGCCCCCCAGGTAATTTGTCAAACTCTCAGCCTCGTTCTCATGTTCCCAGCGCCTCCTGCTGATCTCAGCAGCGCTGTCAGCAGCCACGAATCTCCCGGATCCCAGGTCAAAGGAGATGAAATCCCGCCCATCGTAGCCATCCTGGTAGGATCCACAGATGCTCCCGTCAGACAGGAGGTCACAGCCATAAACTACCAACAATGTGTGGAGACCTGGGGGGATTGTGCCCACAGAGACCCATGGAATAGTGTCCCAGCCACACAGAGCCCCAGAGTCTGATGGAGACCCACAGAGCCTCATCCCAGCCCCATGGATCCACATCCCAACCCACAGATCTATCCCAGCCCCACAGATCCCATCCCAACCCCATGGATCCATATCCCAAACACATGGATCCCCATTCACACCCATGGGTCACAAGATATCCCATACCAGCCTAATGGATCCCCATCTCAGCACCTTTGGTGCCCTCTGAATCCACATTCAAGCCCTATCGATCCTCACCTCAGTCCCACAGATCCACATCCCAACCCACAGATCTATCCCAGCCCCACAGATCCCATCCCAGCTCCACAGATGCCCCCACTCACCCCTGCTCTGGTTGTACCGCTCCCGCAGTGTCTCCAGGTCCCCAGTATCCACGTGCTGGTGCTGCACACAGATCTGGGTCCCCCTATCCCAATATCCCGGCTCGACTCCATCCTTTATCCACTGTGTCAGCGGCTCCATCCGGCCCCGCTCGCTGTCACAGCGTGTGAAGGGGATCCCATCCAGGTACCCCATGGACATGTACTGGGGGATCCCCGGGCTGGGCTCCGACACGGCCACGTGCAGGTAACGCAGGGAGTGGAGAACTGGGAGGACACGGAGATTTGGGGGGGTTGAGGGGGTCATGGATCAATGAAAGAGGAACTGGGAGAGATGGGGAGGGAGTGCATGGGGACCCAGTGTCCAGGAACGTGCACTCAGGGGACTCCCAACGTCGAATAAAGGGGGATACAAGGACTGGGAGAGGTGGGATGGGGGTTCCAGGGGATCCCTGTGCCGAGGAAAGGGGGTCCAGGGGCCTCCAGTGACAAGGGAAGGGGGTCACAAGGTGGGGTGACCTGGGATGGCTGGAATGGGGGGCTCAGGGATCCTTGATGAAGAGGGAAAGCGGGGCTGGGCCTGAGAAAAGTAGGAATAGGGGTCCAGGAGGTCTCAGGGTCAAGGAAAAGGGGAGTCTGGGGCTGGAGAGGGTGGGATAGATGGGGAGTGTAGTGGGGATTGGTACTGGATAAGGAAGTGCAGGGTGCACCAGTGCCCAGGACTGGAAATTCAGGGGGGTCTCAGAGCCCAGAATCCCCCCTGGGACTCTCCACGACCCTCCAGGGACCTTCCTGGAGCCCCCGGGACCCCCTGCAGGAGGAGCAGGGGATGAAGAACTGGGGGGTGCAGAGATTGGGGGGGCAGGAAGCAGAACGGGGAGAGCCAGGAGAGCTGGGAAGGGTCCAAGGTTCAAGGAAAGGTCTGGGAGAGGAGGGATGGGGGATCCAGGGGGTCCCTGTGCCCAGGAAAGTGGTCCAGAGGTCCCCGGTGTTGAGGGAAAGGGGCGTCTGGGAGCCGGGAAAGACAGGAATGGGGGGCCAGGGGGTCCCTGGGTCATGGGAAAGGGGGGTCTGGGACTGGGAGGGGCGAGCGGATCCCGAAGGCTCAGCCTGGGAGATGAGAAAGAGACCGAGGGAGAGCGGTGGGGGAGGGGACGAGAGAAAGGGGGAATTCCAGGAAGTTCATCTGGATCCCATTGGATCCCCAATGCGACCCTCCTGAGACCCCTGGGACGCCGGGGACCCTTTTGGACTCCGTTTCGGGAAGCGGCGGGAGTGGAAAACGGGGAGGACACGGAAAGTTGGGAGATCCGGGGGGTCCAAAGGTCAAGGAAAAGAGCGGGAATGGGGTCTGGGAAAAGCGGGATGCCGGAAAAGGAGATGCAGGGGGGTCCCAGGCCCGGAAATGGAGATTGAGGGATGTCCCAGTGCCCAGGAATGGGGGTCAGAAGGGCTCCCATGCTGCGATTCAGGGTTTCAAAGAATCCTGATCCCCAGGAATGAGGATTCAGGGGGTTGCCGGGGCCAGATAAGGGGGTCCAAGGGGGTCCCGGTGCTGGGGAAGGGTATGGGGGTCACAGGACCCAAACAGGGGATTCAGGGGAGTCTCCCTACCCGGGAATGAAAGTTTAGGGGGTTCCCGGTGCCCAGGAATGGGGGTTCAGGGGGGTTCCCGATCCGCGATTCGGGGTTCAAAGGGATCCTGATCCCCAGGAATGAGGGTTTAAGGGGATCCCGGTGGCAGATGAGGGGGTCCAGGGGTGTCCCGGTGCCCGGAAATTGGTGCTCAAGAGGGTATCCATGTCCAGAAATGGGGGTACAGGGGGGTCTCGGTGCTGGGGAGGGGGATAAATGGGGGTCACAGGACCCAAACTGCGGATTCCAGGCGTTCCCCTACCCGGGAATGAAGGTTTAGGGGGTTCCTGGTGCCCGGAAACGGACGTTCAGGGGGGTTGCGATTTCAAGAGTCCCACTCACGTTTCGTCGCGCGCCCCGGGCCCCCCAAGAGCCCCAGGAGCCCCAAGAGCAGCCCCAGCGCTGGAGCCATCGCGCTGCTCCGCTTCGAGCCCGCCTGGCCCCGCTTCTATCACTGGCCCCGCCCCATCACTGACCCCGCCCCCAGAGCCGCCGCCGGCCACGCCATTGGCGCCGATATTTCCTTTTCGCCAATGGCAGCCCGATATCTCAGTGACGTCACCAGTCGCCGGGTAGATCCCGGTCTCTCAGGTTGGGGCGCGGAAGCGAAAGAAACCGAGGAGCGCGGTGGGGGAGGGAACGTCGGAATTCCACAGAATTCCTCTGGATCCCTCTGGATCCCCGCTGCGATCCCCCGGAGCCCTCTGAGAACCACCTGGGACCCCCTTAAGAAAATGCCGGGTAAGCCGTTTCGGATCCTTGTTATTAAAAATGTATAAATTGAGACCCAAAGCAAAATTAGATTAAATGATCTGCTGTTACTGTCAGAGACAAAAAATAATGTATTGGGGAAGGATTTAATAATAGCATTGGATTTTAAAATTGAAGTATCCCAAGAGCAACTTAAAATTTATGCCTTCACCAAAAGGATGAGGAACAAATATGTCCTGAGGTGTGTTACACCCCTGGGGAAAAAGGGAAGTTAAAAATGAAACCCATCAAAGTGAAAATCACTGATCCCGATTTACCAATCCGAGTTCATCAATATCCAATATCAGTGGAAGGGAGACGGGGCCTTAAGCCTCTCATAGAAAACCTTTTGCAACAGGGGGCTTTGGAACCATGTATGTCCCCACATAATACTCCTATTCTGCCTGTCAAAAAGACAGACGGGAATTACAGATTGGTACAGGATTTGAGAGCTATAAATCAGCGAACTGTTACCAAATTTCCTGTAGTAGCAAACCCTTACACTCTCTTAAGCCAGTTGTCCCCTGACTACACTTGGTATAGTGTAATAGATCTAAAAGATGCCTTCTGGGCATGCCCGTTAGAGGAAAGTAGCAGAGATTGCTTTGCCTTTGAATGGGAAGATCCTGATAAGGACAGGAAACAACAACTGCGTTGGACAGTATTGCCTCAGGGCTTTACAGAATCCCCCAATCTCTTTGGACAAGCCCTAGAAGAATTAATGCAATCTTTTGAGCTACCAGAAGGGATGAAATGGTTACAATATGTAGATGATCTATTAATAGCAGAAAAAGACCAGAAATCTACTAGAAATGGGACTATATGGCTTTTAAACTTTTTAGGACAGCAGGGTTTGAATGTATGCAAAGCTAAATTGCAATTCACAGAACCAGAAGTAGAATAATTAGGACCTTGGTTAAGTAAAGGGAAAGAGAAATTGGATCCTAACAGAGTCTCTGGAATACTAAGCCTAGGACTCCAAAGACTAAAAAAGAAGTAAGGAAAATGTTGGGACTGCTGGGATACTGTCATCAATGAATAGAGGGATTTAGTGAGAAAGTGAAATTTCTATATATAAAACTTACCAGTAATCACCTAAAATGGACAGAGGAGTATGATAAAAGTTTTGAGAAGGTCAGACATGCTTGAATTCAAGCCCCTGTACTCAGTCTCCCAGATTTGGAGAGACCATTTCAATTATTTGTAAACACCTCTGATCAAACAGCATATGGGGTACTCACCCAGGAATGGGCAGGCAGTCGAAAGCCAGTGGGATTTTATTCTAAACTGCTCGACCCTGTCAGTCGGGGTTGGCCCACATGCCTGCAGGCCCCAGTGGCCACAGCACTTTTAACTGAAGAAGCCCGAAAAATTACCTTTGGGGCAGCCCTAGTGGTCCACACCCCTCATAACGTAAGGGGAATTCTGAATCAAAAAGCTGAGAAATGGTTAACTGATGCCCGAATATTAAAATATGAAGCTATTCTAATCACTTCCCCAGATTTGGAGCTAAAAGCAACAACTCCTCAATTCCTGTACTGGGAACCAGGAGAAAATTTAGAATGTGATTGTGAGGACATTAGTCCTCAGGAAAAACAAACAATAAAGAAATTAAGGGCAGAACAGCGTGAGAATTAATAGGTTTTACCAGATGGCAGGGAAATTTTACTCAAAACCCAGGCCAGTCAAATTATTGAACAATTACATCAACGAATTCATTGGGGAGCCATAGTGCTAGCAGACACATTTTTAAAATCTTTTGGATGCATTAACATTTTTGATATTGCAAAGCAGAGCAGCCAGAGTTGTTTAACTTGTCAGAAAATTAATAAAAAAGGTATGTGACAAGGTCCGTCAGGAGGACAGAAATCTGCTTACAGACCCTTTGAAAGAATAGAAATAAATTTTACAGAATTCCCAAAAATAGGAAGGTGGAAATATTTACTAGTGATAGTAGACCAATTAACCCACTGGGTAGAGGCATACCCTGCTAGAGCCACATCACAAGTGGTAGCCAAAATATTGTTGGAACACATAATCCCAAGGTATGGCCTGGTTCGAGCCATAGACTCAGAGCAGGGGACGCACTTTACATCAAAGGTGCTGCAGTCACTGACCCCGGCACTGGGCATCAGCTGGGAGTATCACACACCTTGGCACCCTCAGAGTTCTGGCAGGGTTGAAAGGATGAATCAAACATTAAAACAACAGCTGTCAAAATTAATGATTGAGACTAAAATGCCATGGACAAAGTGCCTCCCACTAGCCCTGTCTAATATAGGAACAATGCCAAATTCAAAAACAGGGATTTCACCATATGAAATGCTGTATGGTATGCCTGACCCTAAAGGAGTACACCTTGATCCGACCTTAGTTCAGGACCCTTCTCTTCAGAATTACATAACAACAATCAGCAAAAGCTTGGAAGAATTAAGAGAGAAGGGGATTTTAGCTCAAACTGTCGCTCTAGGATTTGCCATACATAAAATTAAGCCAGGACAACATGTGTTAATTAAAGTATGGAAAGAAGAAAATCTAGATCCAAAATGGGAAGGACCGTATTTAGTTCTGTTAACGACTGAAACAGCTGTGAGGACAGCTGGAAAGGGATGGACACATGTGAGTAGAGTCAAGGGTCCTGTAACCCCTCCTACTGCAGGTTGGGCAGTGACATCTGAGCCTGGAGACCTCAAAGTGCGAATTCAGAGCTCTCGATGTCGGCACCGGATCAATTTGTCTCGAAGGTCTCCCAGTCAGGACTGAAAGTCACCTGTCCTGAAGCCAGGTGTGATTGTAACCTGTTCATCAAAAAGAGGTGTCCATATTGTACTGAGCTGTGGTGGTCTCATCCCTATGGTGGGTATCCCCTATTAACATTATGTGTCATATGTAGAAGAAAGGAACAGAAGAAAACTGTTAAGGTGCTAAATACCCTATCAGCACGTGGAGAAATCGAAATTGATGATCATAACTGGTGGGAGTTATTTGAGAATGGAACAAGAGGAAAAAAGAAAGCCAGAGCAGAGGTATTGGCAATAGAGTGTCAGAAGGGTTGTGTATACCGAGCTGTTACTGCTGTACCTCGTACTGGAATGTTAAAGCTAAAAGCTGGGACAAAATTAAGAAACACTACCAAAAGAGAAAGACAAAGTGGAAGAGCCCAGGACATATTCCCTGCTGCCGAGAAGATGAAACAAACCTCGGCTACTGGCAGCAACCCCGTAGGCCTTGAGGGAGGCAGAGGGATGAAAATGGTCATGGGAGTCATCCCATTGCTAATGATGATAAAAGGAAATAATGCTGATGCTTGTTCCAAGTGTCACCAGACAATTGGGTACGGGGATGCACGGTATCCACCCTTGCCTTCCACACACACATCAATTCGGCCTGCTGTAATAAACACATTATGCACTATTATGGAAAGAAGTGGCCACCAATTTGGGAAAAGGAGGGTGGGCTCCATCAGCATACCAAAGTTGCCCAGTAGGAGAGACACACCTCTGCTTCCCAAAAGAAGGTATGTGGGGATATTCAGATCAGGGAGGAGTGCAAGATCACTACAAGGAGGAATTGATTAAAAAAAAAAATAACTAAAATGTTCAAGGGAAAAAGGACAAACCATGGGGGAAGTTTTAACTTGTATAAGAAAATAAAACAACAACTCAGCGAACGGGACTTACCCACCTTGGGAAAAAATTTATTTGTAGAATTAATGAAAGAAATTACTACTGAACTTAACTCACTGTTGGATCTGTAGAGGAATGCAGATGACTGAACAATGGCCATGGAGGGGGGGAAGGATTAAGGCCAAAACAGTTGTTACAGTGGAATGAAACAGAAATATCGAGGGGGGGAGTGTGGGAAGTTTAATAATTCTGAATGCTGATTAGAAATTGATGATAATGGTGAAGCAATTACTAAAATTACAGAAAAAAATAAAACGAATAGCCCATGTACCTGTACAAACCTGGAACTCTATGCTTAATAATAATTGGTGAAATAAGCTGTTGGGGGGAGCTTGGTGGAAAAAATTAAGGTTTATATTAACATGTGCATTATTAGGAGTACTGTTCATCCCTTGTCTTGTTCCATGCTTCATTCAACTAATCCAGTCAGTGGTTCAAGGAATGCAAGTTGCTACAATACCAATAGACCCTGAGAAGGCAACAAAATTAATGGCAGTAGATGTATTAAATCTAGTACAAGAAGTACTGACAAAATTTGAAACCAGAACGCGAATCAATGGGATAAAAAAAGAGAAGTGGGGAAATTGTGACAATTGATAAAAGATTCGTGTTAATCACAAAAGCATTGGGGTTTGTATAAACCAGAATACTAAGCTCTGAAATGAAGCATGGACACTAGATAAAGGAAATTATATGATAAAATAATTCTGTTTAAAATCACATTGTTGTTATATTATGTTGTATTATCTTACATCACAATATGTCATGTTATGTTTTTCAAATAAGTTGTATCGGCTACCAGCTTGCAAAATCGGACTTCCCAAAAAGCCCTTCCTGCCTTTGTCTAATCAATACTGCCTATCCCAAAAACCGGACTCCCAGAACTTCTCTGGTGCTTATCTAGAAGGACCGGATGGCTATCTGTGACTGATTATCACCCAAAGGCTTTGTGAATTTGTGTACAACGAGAACCCACAGTATAAGAAGAGGCTGCAAACCAAGGTTGGGTGGAGCGTGGAGTGGGCGGTGACCCCTCACGTTCCCCAGCGCTGCTTGCTCTTTCTATATCAAATAAAGCAATCTAAATTTTGCTGAATATCGAGACTTTTGTCTCTCGTTTATCACAGGGTTCACCTTTTCCTCCTCCATGTGTAACGTCGTCTGGAGCACAGAGATCCCAGGAGCTGCTTCCTCCTGAGCCAGTGGCACTCCTGGCACTGGGCAGCGCAGGGCCCTGTGCCCCGTATATACCCCTGCAGGGCGGGCTGTGCCATGTCACCAGGACAACAGAATGGCCAACAGCACCCAGGAACCCGATAGAACGGCCCTGTGTCACAAAGGGCCCAGCCCAGCACCCCTTCAGCAGCCCAAGCCCCTGGAAGTGGCATGGAGCAGGTGCCCAGCAGGTGCTGGCTTTGCAGGCGGGGCTGTGCGGGGCCAGAGGAATTGGCCGGATGGACGCAGGCAGGGAGTTGTGGTCAGCGGCTCCATGGGCGGCTGCAGGCCGGGGATGAGGGGTGTCCCTCAGGGAGGGCTCTGCCTCGGCCCCGGGGGGGCCCAATGCGAGGGCGAGGGGCTGGGGGGGCCATGGGGGCGTTCGATCAATGGGGAGGGCCCGGGGAGTGCTGAGAAGGGGGTGGTGAGTGGGGGGGAGGGAGGGGTCCCATGGATTTGGGGGGAGTCTTGATGAGTGTGGGGGGAGTCCCATGGATTTTGGGGTCCTGGTGACGGGGGGGAGCGGTGAGTGGGGGGGGTCCCATGGATGGGGGAGGGGCGGTGAGTGAGGGGGGGTCCTGGCGCGCTGGGGTGGTCCCAAGTATTCGGGGGGGTCCCAGCGCTTTGGGGCGGTCGGTGAACGGGGGGGCAGTGAATAGGGGGAACCCCGGTAAATTGGGGGGGTCCCTGATGATAACCAGAGGAGGAGAGGGGGGAAAGGAGCGAGCCCCAAGGGACGCCCCCCGATGCTGGGGACACCCCGGTGCCCCCCCAGCGCACGGCCCCCCCCCCCCCATTCCC
The DNA here is from genome assembly GCF_052056855.1 of Sturnus vulgaris. Lineage (NCBI taxonomy): Eukaryota > Metazoa > Chordata > Aves > Passeriformes > Sturnidae > Sturnus > Sturnus vulgaris. Next base: position 8,562,095 of record NW_028276185.1, on the reverse strand, counting down.
GCTCCTGTTCCCGGGAGAAGTCAAAGGGGAGGGGCGGAATCCCCGGGATGGGCAGGGGGGGCACAAAGGGGGGTCCGGGCCCTGTGCACCGGAGGGTGGTCGGTACACGAGGGGGGGTCCAGTCCCGGTTCCCGAGGGGGCGTCCCGGTGCCCGGTGATTCGTGAGGGGGTGTCCGGTGATTCCTGGGGAGGTCTCCGGTGGTCCTGGTGCATGACGGGGGGGTCCCGGTGACTCATGGAGGGGTCTCCGGTGATCTCGGTGCTCGAGGCTGGTGATGTTTGAGGGGGGGTCCGGCGGTCCCGGTGCACGATGAGGGGGTGTCACTGCTCGATGGGGGGGGGGGAGTCCCTGTGCACGGTGACGGTGCTGATTGATGGGGGAGGTCCTCTGGTGGTCCCGGTGCCCGGTGATTGATGGAGGGGGTCTCCGGCGATTCCTCGGGAAAGGGGGGGCGGTCCGGTGATGCCGGTGAATGAGGAGGGGAGAGAGGAAACTCGAGGGTCCTGAGGGGGTCCCGGTGCACGAGGACGGTTAAATTCGGGGGTCCTGGTGCTCGGAGGGGGGGTCGGTTCCTGGTGTGTGACACAGAGAGAGACCCCGGTGACACTGGGGACCCTGGCATGGGGCTGGTGATACTCAGGGGATCCGGGTGGCACAAGGAGCTGGGGGCATCTGGTAACACAGGGCTCTCGGTGTGACTCGCAGGGCTCTGGGTGACACGAGGAATCCCCCCGTTCCTCCTGGTGGCACTCGAGGAGCTCTTGGTGACTCTCGCGGGGCTCTCAGTCACACGAAGAGCCCGAAATTCCTCTGGGTGACACAAAGAGCTCCCCAAACTGGTCTGGGTGGCACGAGGAGACGGTGGCACGAGAGGAATCCTTTACACGAGGACCCCCAAAATTCCTCGAGCGAACCCCCCCGAAATCCTCGCGCGGGACCCCCCACTCACCGCGAGCCCAACCCCCCCCTCCTCACCCCGGGGGTCTCCGGGTGATTCCGCCCCACGTCTTCCAATTTCTCCCTTTTCCCCCAGGACTGGGAAGGTCGGAGGGACTGAAGGGGGGTGCAGGTGCGGGTTTTTCCGGGGGGGTCCCGGCGGCCCCCGGGGCGGGGTCAGTGCTCAGCAGCGGGGCCGCGCCGCTCGCACCCGTTGGCCGAGATCGGGGGGGGCGGGGGCGGCCCGGGGACCACGCTGGGCCCCCAAATCAGACCCGGGTCTGCTGCTTTAGTCCTGTGCTCCCAGCGCTGATTTTTCTCCTTATTCAGTCTTTTGATGTATATTTTTTGTTAAGATTTAATAAACCTTTAAAATTTTACAAAGTGAGCGTCGTTTCTCCAACCGTGCACTGCCGGGTTGGAGGTGCAGTTGGAAGGAGAGAGGGGTGAGGGAAAGCTGGTTTGAGGGTGTGATCAATGTGATTCGTGCTAATTAAATTGTAACTATATTAGCAAAATTGTATTTAGATCAATAGAAGACCATTGTTACCGATTGAAAGGGGGGGAGATGGGTGAGACAGGATAAAAGACATCTTCCAGATGTTGGGAGTCGAAGAAGGAGGTTAGAAGAAAGTCAGATAAGAATAGTAGAAGGACGGAGGTCTGATAAGCAGCATCTAGAAATACAGCTTCGACCTTGAAATGGGCAAAAATGGAATGATTCCAAGCATGGGACTTAATTAAAGTCATGTTATGGAAAACATCTGCTCAGTCACACAGGGCGCCTGCGCTACCTGCAGGTCACACCTCGGTCACTGATGATGATGATGAGCCTTCACCGGAAATAAGACCCTTAAAAGGATAAGAGACCCCCAACCCATTAGTAGAGCATGCGCCGTGCAGTATAGTTACATAGATCTTAGGAATAGAAACTAGGAGGAGCTTTCTAGAAACTTCTGTAGCCTACAGTATATAAGTGGGATTGTTAGCCTGGATGCTTTGATACGTGAGGAATGGCGAGCCACTCCCCGTATCCCCGGTCGGAGGGGGGCCCCTCCCCGGTCGGTTTTGCTTATGCTTTATACGAACCTCAATTATACTAAATTACTTACTGCCAAATTTTGTATATTCTTAAATATATGCACTTTGATTGTTTCATCTCCAATACTTTAATTGTCATCTCCAATACTTTGATTGTATTCATTTTGTTACTATTAAAAACTTACTATTAAATTTAATCTTGTTGCTTGATAAATTGAGAAAAATAAAACATCATTCATAACAATTTGGTGCCGAAACCCGGGAACTCCAGTCCAAGTGAAGAGTGGCTAGTTTTGGGAAGGAGCTCCCCACCAATTGTTAAGGTGGTCCCAAGGCTAGACCAGGCTCTCTTGGAAAAGGAGTTCCAAATTAAAATAAAGCATAAGCAAAAGAAGCTAGCTACAAGGAGGCGCGCCAGAAGAAGAAGGCTCCCGTGGGAACGCCGGCAGAAAGGGAAAGGTGCCCGTAAAACGTCTTGTGCACAAGAACCCTGTGCGAAAATGGGCTGTGTGAGTACCATGGGGTTGGGTAAAGGGGGCGGCTGTGTGCTTGTGTGTGAGTGAGGAATGTCTGAAAGGGGAGAGCGAGTGAATACCCCGGGAGGGACTGGGAGGGAAAGTCCCAGTCCGAGAACTCACGAGAAAAGTCTTTGAGAAGGGAGCTGATGCTCGAAAGAAGTGATTTAAGAAGGGAGTAAATGAACCAGGTTCAACTATCTGTTGGGAGGATAATAGATGGAAGATTCAGTACGTGATTAAGAAAGAATTGTGGAAAATAGTCAGAAAGAGAGGTTGGGGAGAGAATAAAAGGAAAAGAAGGAATTAGGTAGGAAACAAGTGTTTGGCAAAAGAAGTGAGATTGGTATATTAAGCGAAGGAGTTGAACTGCAGAACGAATGAGAGAGAGCAAGGGAAATGTTGCCGCCAGAGATGGGTCAGAGGAAAAGTAAAATCTCTGACCCAGGGGTTGTGAAGTGTGAGAAAAATTCACAAGAACCCAGTGTGCCTGGGAACCAAGAGGGGGTTCCCAGAAGGGGAGCGAGATTCCTCAGGACAGCCCCCTGAGGATAGTGTTACAATACTAAAGTACAAGGGAATCCCAAAGAGAAAAAGTAAGCAGAAAATTATACAGTACTGTATGTTTGAGTGGAGAAAAGAAAAGATTTGTGCAAATAATTTGTACTGGCCAGAGTTTAAATCATTTGAAGATTAGATTTGTCAGGTTTTAAATCTATATATGAGTTCAAAACAACGTTTTAATTAGGAAAAAAAGTGAATATGCTGCTTTGTGGCTTCCAAAAAGTGTGTGAGGGGTAAATTTATAGTTCAAAGGCAAGAAAAAGAAGGTTATTCGTTATACCCTTTGCAAACTAAAGGACGGGCAGCAAGAAGGGACTGGCTAAAGCCATGGGAATCGTTAAATCACCTCCCACCCCCATACAGACAGCCTGTCCAGCCTGTTCAGCCCTTGGTCCCCGATGCACCCCTTATTCAAGTCGAGCCAGTAGCACACAGAACTAGAGGCAGAAGGGAACAAGAGGAAGAAAGTGACAAAGAGGGCGAGGAAGCAGGAAGGGAAAATAGATTATACCCTCTTAGAGAGGTTCCAATAGCAAATCTGGCCCCAGGACAGGGACCTATTGGTTACGTGAGTGTTCCCCTAAATACTAGGAACTTTAGGAAATTTAAGAAAGAAATGAGCAGGATGCCAGAAGATCATATTGAGGTAGCAAAGAAACTAGATCAGTTATTAGGACTGAATATTTACACCTGAGTGGAATTGCAGTCTATTTTAGAAATCTTGTTTACAGTGGAAGAGAGAAATGATTAGATAGTCAGGAATACAGGCTTAGAATAGAGATCATTAGAAGCCAAACCAAAGAGATCAGAAATGGCCTATGGCAGATCCAAATTGTAATAATCAGGAGGTAGAACATAGGCAAAATATGAGAGATTTCAGGTAAATGATTATCCAAGGTATTCAGGAAGCAATGCCCAGAGGACAAAATATAGGGAAATCTCTGAGTGAGCACCAAGAGAAAGATGAATGCCTGGCAGAATGGTTAAAGAGACTAAAAAAAAATTGGATTTGCAGTTATACTCAAGCATAGACCCCGATACACCAGCAGGGCAGGTCCTTTTGAAAACACAATTTGTAGCTAAGTCTTAGGGGGGGAACATCAGGAAAAAGTTAGAAAAATTGAAAAATTAGCAGGATAGGAGCTTCAGGAGTTGTTAAAAAAAGCACAATAAGCGTATGTTCGGAGAGATGAGGAAAAGAAAATTAAAGCCAGGATTCTAATGACAGCAATCCAAGAAATACAAGCAGCCACAAACACAAAGAATTTATCAGAAAAGAATAAAAAGAAGAAAGAAAAATCAGGTCCTGCTTCTGAGGACACAAGACCTATGTGCTTTTCTTGTCACAAAAAAGAACATTTACAAAATTTTTTTTCCTGTTTCTAGGGGTACAGGACACATTTGTTTCTATTGTCATTAAAAAAAAAAAAATATTAATTCAAGAAAACTAAGGAGGGGTCAGGGGCTCATTTATTTAATATGAACCAAAATACCAGAAGACCCCTTGATAAAGCTGAAAGTAGATTCTCAAAATGAAGAAATCATATTTTTAGTAGACACAAGGACTTTGTTTTAGTTTAAGGTAAATTTAGAAAGAAACTTTTGAATAGAATTTTTCTGAGAAACAAATTTAAGCAATCTTTTTTTTAATTAGTTAAAGAAAAAAAAATATTTCCTCAGAGAGAAGTGGAAAAAATAACTATTTATTTAACAGGCAAAACACTTTTCAGTATAAAAATGAACAATATTAAACAACAAAACTTCTTATTGTTTCAAAAAGATGACAGATTCAAAAGAAGGTTTTTTTGTAAGTTGCAGCTTAACTTACTTAGTCTGGTATCAGTTCCTTCAGTACTGGGAAATGCCTTGGCCCAGGCCAGGCTAGGTGGGCTACGGTGTGAGCTTCCAGTGCTTTCTTGGGTTTTCAGTCCAGAGCAAAATTAAATAATTCAAGAAAAAAAAAGAAGAAAAACACACTCCAGGGAATTTTTTACTTTAATTGGTTAAGAAAAAAAAAAAAAAAAAAACCTAACCAAAAAGCAAAAGAGAGTTCTCTCCCGCTGTCCACTGCAGACAACTAGGTCTGTGAGCAGGAATGCGGGGGAGTCAGTGTAGTTTCTGATAACTAATTCTGCACTTTTTCTCTCCTCTTTCACTCCTGGAATCAGTCTTAAAGCTGCAGAATTCAATATTCAACACCAACTGAACAGACTATTTAAAGATACAAGCATCATAAAATAAAAAGAAACAATTTGGCTGATAATAAAGCAGGGGGGAGCCCTAGGAAAAAACGGCAGTGCGAGTGTGGCTTTTCGGGAAGCAAAAGCACAGGGTGGGGCAACATGCTTTTCCTTGGCAGAAGTGGAGGCTGTGAAAAAGCTGGGGGTAACCCTGAAAAAAAAGATGAATTTTTCTGCCCAATAGTAAAAGAGCGGTGCCAGGACTTTTGGCCCAACAGATCCCAGACAGCTCACATGGGGGGATTCACTGGGGCACGAGAGCACTTTGTGACCATTTTTGTAAAATTTTATTAAAAAAAAAAAAAACAAAAAACAAATTACTCAAAAAAAAATTGTAATAAATCAAATGAAACTAAGGAGAGTACTGGGTGCCAAAAGCTACAGTCCATATAGAGTTAGCATAGAACCACTGTACTTTGGGACCAAGGGAGAATGTGATTTTTGTATGTGCAGTGAAAAAAAAATATTATTTTACTGCTGTTTGAAATACCAGTTTAAAGTTGTTTTAAAAGGTGCATTATCAAAGTCTGGACATCCTGAATTAACTGCCTGCTGCAACCTCATTGAACCTGAAGGCAGAACAGCGCTGATGAGAAAGAATCAGACACCTAGTTGATCAATGAAAACAGCCCAGGAGGATTGAAAAATTTCTCCAAAAGCCTCCAACAGTCAACATTAACTGATTTATTTGAAGAACTACCACTCAAGAGAAAGAGACTGGTAACACCTATTATTGAGGAGGCCCAAAAACAATTAGAACATTGGCAATGTCGTACTCATGGCTTAGAATGCCGCCCATGGATTTGTATTCTTTGCACTTGCTGTTTTTAATTCATGGTGGAAAGTAACTAGGGCAAAAGAAAAAGAGAGACAATTGCTTTGTTTCAGTTGTTCAGGGCGTATGCATGATCAGCTAACAACAGAAAGATTTTTTAGTGACTTCTATGGGAAACCATTAAGACATGAAAACGGGACCTTTTATGCCGCAATTCAACTAATAGAGAATCAGGACCAGCTACTCCTTGCCATATTAACTTTTGTGCAGGCTAAAGAACAAGCAATCCAAAATATTATAAATCAGAGTATCATAACTGGCAATTGCTGTAGAGAAGAAGTCTATGTGCCACGTAGTAAATACGTCTCACCAGCAAATTGGCATCGCGAGTATATCTATTGGTGGAAAATAAGGTTTAGAAAACCAAAAAGAAGAATTATTTAATTGAAATAGTGTAATTTTGTTGTGGTTGGCATATCTCCGGAGCTTTACTAAATTGGAAAAAAAAAAAAAAATTATTAGCTAATCAATCTAGGGAAAGAGATAAGGCAGTGCTGCAGAACTATAAATATTTTGTGCCATCTTTGGAACAGAAAAAGTTAAAATAGATCGTGCGAACCTTATGAGGCCAAGGGTACCAAAGAAAAAGAAATCCCAGGATAAAAACTTTGCTACCGAGAAGATGGACATCTCGGCCCTTGGCTGCAACCCAAGGGGCCTTGAGACAGGTAGAAAGTTAAAATTCCTGAGGATTCTTTTCATGGTGCTTACAATAATACCCCTAGCAGCTGGCCAGAACCGTAAGACTGCATGGAATGGAAAAGAACAGGCCATGAAAGAACAAATTACAAGACGACAAACCACTCAAGAAGCAGAAATAAAGACACGAACCCTTCCTGATCCCTGTGACAAATGCAATCAATCCATGTGGGTCAAGAATAAGATGGAATCAGTATTTGTGGCACACCCATATATTAGTGCAGCTTGTTATGATCATAACAGCTTCTTAGACATTTGTGTAAAAAGTTCAAAATTGTATTGGGTAAGAAAAAATTTGGGATTCAAGGGACGAGCTCCTTACCCTAATGATAATCAACTCGGTCCTAGATACGAACATTTTTTGTGTTTTGAAAAGGATGAAAAAGAAAAAGGGTCAAAGAAAAAACTAATTGGAAAACAAAAAGAAACAATGAAGGATAGGGAAATAATCAAAAGGAAAGAGTTAGAAGAACTGGATGAGCTGTATAAACAATTAAAACAGCACTATAGCAACTGGGATTTGCCAACTTCAAACAAAAATTTGTTTGTAGATCTGATGCAAGAAATTGCCACCGAATTAGGGTTATCTAAATGTTTTGTTTGTGGAGGACTTAGGATGGCTGAAAGATGGCCATGGAGAGGTGAGGGTTTGGCTCCAGAACAATTTTTAAAATGGAATCATACACAAATTTCTAAGACCCTAAGACGGCCTGAAGGCTGGGTCCTGAGTCATCAAGTCATTGGAACAGTTTGTATAACTCGGGAAGGGAGAAAATACACTGAAGTGGTAGGATATACTCCTTGCCTATCTACTTTAGTAGTAAATTCAGACAATAACACAAAGACCTGGCGACCCAAGAGTCCTACTGGATATTGGGGAATAGCAAAAGAAATGAATTACGAGTGGAATAATCAAACTAATTTGTGCTGGCATAACAGTTCTGGAGCTAACCCCTACCAATCCATAAAAGACTTGAAATCTTATTGGGAACAACCAGAAAATACAAAAGAAAGATGGAAAGCCCCTGATGGAATATATTAGATTTGTAGGCAACGAGCATAGTGAACTACCCCGAAAATGGGAGGGAACTTGTACCTTAGGGATTATACGACCCTCCTTCTTTGTCATACCAAGGTCTAAGGGCGATGTACTAGGAACACCACTTTATGAAACCTTAGAAAGAAAAAAAAGAGAATTAAATCTCGACTTTCCGATGGCGGGAGGAAACCAAAAATGGAAAGATGAAGAATGGCCTGCAGAAAGAATTATAGCATACTATGAACCTGCTACTTGGGCTCAGGATGGGTCTTGGGGATATAGAACTCCAATTTACCTATTAAACCGGTTGATAAGGCTCCAGGCCGTAGTGGAAGTCGTCTCAAACCACACAGCGGACGCCTTAAAGTTGTTGGCCAAACAGCATTCACAAATGAGAGCATTTGTATATCAAAACAGAATTGCCCTAGACTATCTGTTGGCAGAAGAAAGAGAAGTTTGTAGGAGGTATAATGAATCTGAGTGCTGTGTAGAAATGGATGACCACGGGGAAACCATCACCAAACTTGCTGGCGAAAAAGTAGCACATGTACCAGTTTAAAAATGGAATTCTATCCTGAAAGCTGACTGGTGGAATAATCTTTTTGAGGGTGTGTGGTGAAAAAAATTAGGATTCATGCTATTGTGTTCTAAGTCTATTGTTTCTGCCTTGCATGATATCCTATCTAATCAAACTAATCCACTCAGTAATTCAAGGAATGCAACTTACAGCCATGCCCATGGATCTAAAATCAACAGAAAAAAAAAAAAAAAAATTAAATTCCTTGATAGTACTGAAAGCACAATCCACTTGCACTCGAAGGAGAAAAATCGAGAAAATAGTGACTGAATGCAAAGAGAATACCCTGGCATGAGAAATGTTAACCAAATTTGAGAAAAAGTGTGAAAAGCTGAATGCCACATGAAAAATATTAGAAAAATTAGAAGCTAGTATAAAGAAACATAGACGATACCAAGTAGCAACTTTTTAGAGCACGAATCAATATAATCAAAAAGAGAAATGGGGGAATTGTGATAAATGTGATTCGTGCTAATTAAGTTGTAACTATATTAACAAAATTGTATTTAGATCAATAGAAGACAATTGTTACAGAGTGAGAAGGGGGAGATGGGTGAGACAGGATAAAAGACATCTTACAGATGTTGGGAGTCGAAGAAGGAGGTTGGAAGAAAGTCAGATAAGAATAGTCGAAGGACGAAGGTCTGATAAGCAGCATCTAGAAATAGAGCTTCAACCTTGAAGCTGTCAAAAATGGAATGATCACAAGCATGGGACTTAATTAAAGTCATGTTATGGAAAACATCTGCTCAGTCACACAGGGCGCCTGCGCTACCTGCAGGTCACACCTCGGTCACTGATGATGATGATGAGCCTTCATCGGAAATAAGACCCTTAAAAGGATAAGAGACCCCCAACCCATTAGTAGAGCATGCGCCGTGCAGTATAGTTACATAGATCTTAGGAATAGAAACTAGGAGGAGCTTTCTAGAAACTTCTGTAGCCTACAGTATATAAGTGGGATTGTTAGCCTGGATGCTTTGATACGTGAGGAATGGCGAGCCACTCCCCGTATCCCCGGTCGGAGGGGGGCCCCTCCCCGGTCGGTTTTGCTTATGCTTTATACGAACCTCAATTATACTAAATTACTTACTGCCAAATTTTGTATATTCTTAAATATATGCACTTTGATTGTTTCATCTCCAATACTTTAATTGTCATCTCCAATACTTTGATTGTATTCATTTTGTTACTATTAAAAACTTACTATTAAATTTAATCTTGTTGCTTGATAAATTGAGAAAAATAGAAGATCATTCATAACAGCCCTTAAAAACCCTTGTAGAGACAGGTACGTCGCCATTTTTCGCCTGTTAGCTATAAGTGCTGTTGAACTCACTGTAATATAGATAAGAATTAATAAACATCTGAGTCCGAACACGAAATTCCGTCTCTCGAGCATTTAATCTCGACTCTAGAAAAACAAAAAAGAAGATAAAACGCGATACCCCCCGCCCCAAATTCTCCTGGCGGGGGGCGCTGGGGGCGGGGCGCGGGTGGAGTCCAGGTAAGGAGCTCTGGGCGCTCTGGGACTGCCTGAGGAGTCATCAGCGCCGCGCGCTCTGATTGGCTCAATTATTTTGGTGCCTTCTCTGATTGGCTGAGGTGAGGCCCGGCAGTTGAGAGGAGGACCGGGAGAGATCCTGCCCCAGGCTAGCGGTGGAAGAACATCCAATTAACAAGGCATGCAGATCATTTCCCAGCGGTGCCCACACTCCTGTAGGAACTAAATGCACCGAGGATCTCACGAGGGTCACCAACTCTCTGGCGGCCAAATCCAGCCCTGCGCTCCCTGCGGGTGCGGGCACTCTGGGAAGGGCTCAGCTGCGGGTCAGATGGCCGGAGAGTGGCTTGGTGGTCACCTCGTGTGTGAGGCAGTGATGGGCTGGGGAGATGCGTGGACACTGCAGATCATCACTTCCAAGCAAAAATCATTCCAGGAAGGAGTAACAGCTTCTGACAGAGACCAAGTGTTGCCACCAGGTGCTCCTGCCAACAGCCGCCTGCAGAAAGGAGCACACACACCAATGCACGTGGGCTTTGGCTGTCCTCTGGCAGAGAAGTCCCCAGGGGACACAGGTCTCTGTGGCAGGAGCAGGCACCAGCATTGGCAGGCCTTGGGGGCGGCAGGTCTCCTTTGGCAGGGACTCTGCCACACCTGCTGATTTCACTGCTCCCAGGGCTCAGAGCAGCATTCGTGCCCTGGGCCATACGTCCCGTGTCTGTGTCACACTCCTGTGTGTGTGACGGCCACCCAGCACCGGGTCTTGTCCCAGAGCGGCCCTGGCAGCTGCTGTGGAAGGCCCCGATGCCCTTCCTGCTGCAGCTGCATCGGCAACCGTGGGGGCTCCTTCTGCTGCCCTGAGCAGGCAGAGCAGAGGAGCATCTGCTTGTTGTTTGAGCCATTCCTAAAATTCCTGTTGGGCTGTCCTCGAACCTTGAGGGAACGTCTTCCTTGCAAGCTGGGCCACTTTGGGGGGGGGGGTGGGGGTGTCCCCAGGGCACGTGGAGGTGTGTCCTAGGGCTCTTTGTGACACAGTGCACCGTGGTCACCGTGCAATAGGAAAGGGACAGAGCGTACAAGGGTGACCCTTTGTGACACGTCGTGACATAGGTGCTGGCGGTGACACGGCCACACCACAGTGCTCGGTGCACTCGTCGGGACAGGACGGAGAGAACGGTGCTGTGAGGAGCCCCCACACAGCCAGCTTGTTCCTTACTGACCCGGAGCTTTTCCAAAGCGTTTCCTCTGCCGGTGACCTCGAGGACAGACTGCAGGACACGGTGTCCTGTAGCCTTCCCAAGGCTTCTCTGTTGCAGGTGCCTACAAGGCACAACTGCAGCACTTGCCCATCTGGAGCTTTTCCAAGACATCTCTCCTGCAAGCAGTCCCAACTCCATACACTGACATGGAGCAGACACCACCCAGAGTGCCCAAGCTGGCCTGGGTGAAGGAGGAGGAGGAGGCTGCAGCTCCCTCAGCACAGCAGCCTGAAGAGCTGGAGCAGATCCAGCTGCTGCAGGAGGGTGAGTAGCAGAGCTGGGTCACAGAGCTGGTGCCTGCAGCCAGCTTAGCCCCATCCCATCCCATCCCATCCCATCCCATCCCATCCCATCCCATCCCATCCCATCCCATCCCATCCCATCCCATCCCATCCCATCCCATCCCATCCCATCCCATCCAACATGCCCATGGATAGGACAGAAGAGGGGCTGGGGCTGAACCCCCTGGCAGCCACACCCCATCCCTGGAGCATCCCAGGGCTGTCCCTGCCTGGGAATGCAGGGCTGGCCTGTGTTCTCCGGCCTCTCCCACAGCCCCTCAGCCCTGGCTGCGCTCGCTCTTTGCCAGGTGCCGCCATGGACCCGACACAAGAGCAGGACCCTGCCCGTGGCCGCTTCCGCAGAACAGTGCAGGTACTGCAGCCATCCCCACCTGGGCTGGGCCTGCTGTCACTGCTCAGCCAGGGACTGTGCTTGGAGCACTCCATGGATTCTCCCTCTCTTCCTGCCCTTCTCCTGCAGATGATCTATGAATTCATCATTTGCATTTGGCGGGAAGAGACCACCGGTGTGGGCACTGGGCTCTTGGCAAACTTTCACCTCTTCAATGCTGAGACCGGGGCAGCCATGCTGGATTTGCTTGTGGAGAAGGGTGTCTCCAATCCAAAGCATGTAAGCAGCCTGTGGCCAGGAATTGTGTGGTGCCTCAAGCCAGCTCTGCTGGGTTCCTTCAGTCTTTGAGGCCCAGACCAATAGGGTAGGAAGGGCAGCACTTCTCAGGGGAAGCTGGGGAACCTGCTGCTCGGGCAGGTGTCCAAGTCTCCCCGGGCCTTCTGCAGGTGCCAGCCATGGTGAGGTACATCCACAAGTGGCTCACGGCTAATGAGTCTGCTGGGCACAGGCTGGACAAGGCCCTTCTGGAGCTGACCAGGGAATACCCCTGCGATGTGCTGATGACTCTCTTGCGCTGGGCCCCATCGGGTGACAGGTACGGCAGCCCCACCTGCCTTGAGGGTTTAGGGTTCCCCGGCCTCTTACCCTGTAGAGCCTGTCCCTGGTGACTGCCAGACAGGGGGACAGTTCCAGGAGCCTCTGGCTCCTCCGTTTGCCAGTGCTGCCATGTCAGCCCCTGAGCGTGCTGCCACGCTCCCTCCCTGCCCCTCAAGATGCCTGCACCCCCGTGGGCTGGCTGGGTGCTGCCAGCGAGGGCCGGTGGGCAGAGGCAGGGCTGACGGCCAGCGCGGGCCCCTGCAGCAGCCCAGGCCACAGTGCTGTGGCCCAGACCCCCCTGACACAGAGCTCTGACCCCACAGAGCTGCTACGGCCATGTGGGGAGTGATCATGTCCTCCACTGGGACTGCGGAGCCGGCGCTGCAGATACTCCTCAATGTGCTGAACGCCTGGCCAGTGGACAGTGTGTACACCTCCGATGGGGACAGCACAGGAGTCTTTGCCCTGGCTGTGAGTTCCTGCAACTGACCTTGGCTTGCCCCTAGGCCACCTCTCCAGCAGCTAGCTCTCTGTCCTCCCCCCAGCTGCATCTCTCTGCCTCAGGCACTGCGCTGAAACCTGCCTTAGGGGCAAGGTTCAGGGGCACCAGGCTGGGTGACCCCGAGGTGTCTCCCCGGCCTCTCCCTGGCATGCTCGGGCCCTGCCACACGGATGTCTTGGCACTGAGTGTTGTCTCTGGGTGGTTCATTTTTTGCAGGCAACCGTGACACTGTGGAGGGTCTTCAACCTGACCTGGTGCCCACCTATAGTGTTGGAGTATTTTCCCCGTCTCTTTCTGTGTCTGCTCTTCCAAGTTTACATCAGCGCACTGGATACGCCAGAGGAGGTTGATACCTTCTGGAAGGGGTGCCAGGAGCAACTGGGCCTTGCCACCAACCCCCAAAGGTGCTCCATCCCAGTCCTCCCAGTCTCCCCATCCCTTCCAAGGCAGGAGCCAGGGCTGCCAGCATGACCTGGGCTTTGCTCTGCACACAGGTTTGTGGTGCAGACCCTGAAGGTCCTGCTCTGCCGAGTGCACTGTGAGCGTGTTGTGGTAGCCATGGAAGGCAAGGCTGGCTGGGACACGCTGCTCTGTACTGACACCCACCACTATGCAGTGGCACTCCTGGCCAGGTGAGACCCCCTTCTCCCTGCTGCCCCCGGCACTTGTGCCCAGGGCGCCCCACACAGTTCCCATGGGCATGGGTGAGAGGGCTTTGTCACAAAGAGACGGACGAGCAGACTGGAAAAGGCTGGCACAGGAGGGTGCCCGGGAACAGCCGCCTCCCAAAGCGCCCACGGGGGGCTTGGGAAAAGACCAGAGCTCCGTGGGTCACTCCTGGGAGAGCTTTGCCCTCTCGGCTCAGGGGCAATGATGCCTTTTCCCCTCACCAGGGAGATGCGCTGTGTCTCCATGATCTGGTGTTGCAGCTTCATCTCCTGCCTCTTGGAGCTCCTCAGCCAAGACATTTCAGACTGGCAGCTGCCCGCCATGGCGTTCCTTGTGGAGGTGAGCCCCATGGGCAGCACAGCTGAGCTGCCTCCCACCTCTCTGCCCTCTCACAGCCGCAGCTGCCTGGGACGGTGCCCGTGCCCTGTGCTGCTGCCTTGGCTCAGCCCTGTGCAGTTCTGAGCTCCTGCCAGCTGGGCACCCCGGTCACTGCTTTGTGCCTTTCAGGTCCTGGACCTCCTGGACATCAAAGAATGGGGTGACAGCCTCCTGGAGATCATGGCAAGGCGCCTGCAGAGCACGTCCAGGGAGATGCGTCGCCTGGTGCTCAGAGGCCTCGTGCAGCTCAGCAAGGACCCCTCGATGGTGAGAAGACAGCAGCGGCTGAAGCTGTGCGGGCAGCGTGGGGCTGGGGAAAGCAGCCCCTTGGGCTTGGCTGGGCTTTGGGAGCTGTGGCAGCTGCTCCCAGCTCTCCTGCGTTGCTGTTCAGCTGCCCGAGTGCTTCAGGACAGGCCTTCGGCCCCTGGGCTCCACGGCAGCAGCAGCAGCAGCAGCGTGGGCTTGCCCTGCCTTGTCTTCCATGCAGAACATTAGAATGTACAGCCTGACAGAAAGCCTTGCGGACCTGTTGTGGGATGCAGATGAAGACATCGTTGAGATGACCGTCGCGGTGCTCAGCTTTCTGCTCTCGCACAGACACCTCGCAATACCCAGCCCCATCGCCCTGCGGCTGGCTGGTGCGCTCTGGCCACTGCTGGACAACGTAAGGCTCTGTGCCCCCAGCCACGGCCACTGGGTGCTGCCCCCAAGTGTGGGGCCCCGTGGATTTTTGGGCCTGTGCACAGAGGGGTCTGGAGCAGCTGATGAGGAGGGCTTTTGCTTCCTTTCCAACAGGACAACCGCCATGTGCAGCTGCTCTCCATTCGCCTCTTCCAAGAGGTGATGAGGTTGGTAGCGGCCAAGGGTAAAAAGCCCCTCAAGATGCTTGTGAGCAAGAGCCTGCTGCCACTCTTCTTCAACTGCCACGATGAGAACATGCGTGTGGCAGAGGTGAGGACTCCTGGGCGCTGCTGTCCTCCTGGCAGGGGGCTCAGCTGTCTCCCTGCACCCGGGCACCTCATGGGCTCCAGCCTCCTCCTGGCCTTGGCACAGGGAGGCAGCTCCTGTGCCCTGGGCTGCGGTGCCATCTCTGGGTCTCTGCTGCTCTGCAGGCCTCTTGTGAAACGCTGCTTTCTGCACTAAGCTTCCTGAAGAGGAGAGATCTTGAGCGGCTGCTGATGGCGGATCAGATGTGGAGGTTTGGCGAGTGCTTGGTAAGAACGCTGCTCCCTTCCCTGGGCTGCCCACGCGGGCTCTTCTCCAGGCTCCTCTGGCCCCAGGGCCGGAGCTGATGGAGCCCCGAGCTCCATCAAGCCCGCGCCTTGCCGGGCCCTCTGCCCCGCTCAGGGCTGTGCGGGCAGGGCAGGCCGGGGCCAAGGGACAGAGCCCGCGCCAACCCTTCCCTCTGTGCCCTGCCGCTCTCTCCAGCTGGCACAGGACAGGAGCCGAGCGGCCGAGCTGCTGCGCCAGGCGCTGCCGTACCTGCGGAGCCCACAGGAGCCCCTGCGAGAGGCGGCCGTCAGGTTTCTTGGTGAGCCACAAGCCCGGCTCCCTCCCCGCCCCGCCGCAGCTCGGCCCCAGCCCCGCCTGCTGCCCCGGCAGCGCCATCCGGGCCGGGGCTCTGGAGCCCCGCCTGCCCTCGGCGCCGCTGCCGCCCTCTCGCAGCCGTGTCCTTGGGCGTCAGGATGCGGCGAGGGCCGGGCCTGAGCCCTGCAGGGGAAGGCGCTGCTGTGGCCGCAGGGCTGGCAGCGCCGCTGCGGGGCAGCTGTGCGGCTGGGGCCGTGACAGGCTCTGTGTTGGCAGGGATGGCCGGGCGGTTCCTGAGAGAGCAGCAGCGAGAGTTGCAGCTCATGTGCAGGGGTGAGTGAGGCCAGCGGGCTGTCAGCGGGGGCTGGCGCTGGCAGCTGCGTTCCCTGCCCCGGCTGGGAGGGCTCTGCTCCCTGCGCGCACGAGGGGCGGCGTGGGCAGAGCACAGAGACCTTCCAGGGGCCTGCGGGAGGGACATTGGTGGCCAGCGCCTTCCAGCTGATCCTTGCTGTCTCCTGCTTCCTCCAGGCCATGGCAAGAGCTGCCGTGTGGGATGGATGGGGCAGGAGGGTCTCCCCAGGTCCCTGCAGATGCAGGCTCTGACTGTGGCTCTGTTCCTCTCTCTTCCAGCCCTTCAGGACATGACAGATGACACCAGCCCTGCCATCTCATGCCTGGCTCTTCAGACTCTGTACATCAACAGAGTTGTACAGAGCCTTCCCTCCTCCCGACTCCAGCAGATGCGAGATGGATTTCGCCGCCTCTGGAAGTCACGGCCTTCCCTGTGTCGCAGGGGCTGGTTGTCCTGTGTGAGCACTGTGGAGAACTGATCTGGGAGGCTGCGTCTGCTGGGGCCACCTGAGCCTGCAGGGAACACCTCTGCTCTGCAAGCACTTTGTTTCACTCCACTGTAGGATTAGTAAATTGCTGTTGTCATACACAGAGGTCCAGGAGCTTTCTTTTGGTGCCCAGAGTCTTCAGGCCAATGGGGAAGAGGGCAAAAAGGGTGCTTGTGCTCGCCAAGTTGGCCAAGCGTGCGGTGTGGAAGGGAAAGTGGCCAAAAGGCCCTTGGCCTTTGGTGGTTCCGTGGATGCCTTAAGGCTTCTGACAGAGCGGGCGGGCAGAGGCCGGAGCTGCGGCGGGGATCCCTGAGAGACCGGTCCCTGGAGATGGCCAGCACCCCTCTGCCAGCCTGGAAGCGCCATCTGTGTCCTGCCCGTGTGTTGCTGGCTGGATTGCTGAGGGCTCTGAGGTGCCTCTTGATGCGGCTCCTCTGGAGCTCCTTCAGCAGCCAGGCAGGCCTGGGGGAGGCGTGGAGGGCACGGGACAGTGGGAGGCCATGAAGGGCTGCGGTGCTGCCAAGGCCTGCCCGGAGAAGGCAGACCCCACTAAAAATTCTGTCCCATCTTTTTTAGAAGCCCCCTTAACGTACTGAAAGGCAGCAATCAGGTCTCCCTGGAGCCTTCTCTCTTCCAGCATGAACACCCCCAGCTTCCCAGCCTGTTTCCAAAGCAGAGAGGCTCCAGCCCTCAGATCATTTTGTCCCTCCTCTGGACTAGCTCCAACAGGGCCATGTCCTTCCTGTGTTGGGACCCAGAGCTGGATGCAGTACTCCAGGTGGGGTCTCATCAGACCAGAGGGGTGGAATCACCTCCTTCAACATTCACTCCTTTGGATGTGTCATTGCTGGCTCATGTCCAGCCTCTCATCTAGCAGCACCCACAAGCCCTTCCCGGCAGAGCTGCTCTCCATCCCTTCATCCCCCAGGCTGTGAGATCAGCTGGGCTGGGACTGTGTCACAGCCCTTGGACAGAGCTGCTGGGCAGGATGAGCTCCCTCCCAAAGAACATAGATCCCACTCCCCACAAAATTCCACCCTGGCCATGAGGTCACAGCAGGCTGTGAGGTCCCAGAGGTGCCAGAGCCCCGTGGTTGCACAGCACCAGAGGCACCGAGCAGTCAGGCCTTGAGCACAACTGCTGCGGCAGCAGCGGCGGCGGCGGCAGTGGTGCTGACATTGGGACAGCGGTGTCAGGACAGCGGGGGCAGCAAGAGCTGCGGGACTGGCACAGGGCAAGGCACCATGGCCCTTGCTCTGCGCCTCTTCCTCCTGCTCCTCCTGGCACTAGCCCTGCCTGCCAGGGCTGCCCAGGCAGCTCCGTGGAGAGCACAGGGAGCAGGTGAGCTGGGGGCCTGGCTCCCCTTTCCTGGGACAGCGCTCCCTTCTCCCCAGGGAGCGTTGGGGATGGTTTTCCATAGGGCTTTAGGGAGGTTTTCCTCAGTGGGAGGGAGAGAGCCAGAGTGGCCGTGGGCTGCCCTGATATCCCCTCCAGGGATGTTGAACAGGGCATGGAAAGAGTGTGGAGAGTGACCAGAGCTACCGTAGAGCCCCCCAGGCCCCTCTGCAGCTTTGGCCATGGCCATTCACATCTGGTTCCCACAGCCTCACCCTATGCATACACTTGAAGTGCAACTATTTTGCTCTAAGGTCTTCCAAAAGCCAAGAGGCAAGACACAGGAGACCAGAAATCTCTGGAGGCAGCCAAACATCTGGACCAGATGCTAAGTGATCTGGAGAGACGCCGTGGTGGTTGCATTTCCCTTCCTTGCACTGCCCAGTTCCCTAAGGAAGAAGGGGATCCCAGCACACCATGGAAATGCTTCTGATCTGTGCTCCCTTCTAGGTGAGGTTCCTGGGAAGGCTTCTCAAGGACGTTGGGTGGAAGATGATTTGGAACTCTTGGGAGCTTCTGCAGGTAAGTTCTTAACTTCCCCTCACAGCACAATCATTGACAACCTGGCAGAAACCAGGTGACAGAAGCTTGTGTGGCTGTTGAGTTACAGGTGTGTCTGCAGGGAGCACTTTGGCAGCTCCAGGGCTGGATGCTGTGTCCAAATCCAATTCCCATAGCAGGAGTGAGTAGTGTGTACCTGCTGACCCCACAAGCTGAGCACTGCTTTTGTGGAATCCATCCACATGAAGTTGAATTACTTTGCTCTAAGATCCACCAACAGGCAAGGCCCAAGAAACAGGAAACAAGAAATCCCTGGAGGCAGCCAAACTGCTGGACCAGATGCTGAGTGATCTGCAGAGACGCCGTGGTGGGTGCATTTCCCTCAGCCTTCTCCTGACACTCAGCAGCCGGGGGCTTTCTCTGCACATCTGGACACGCCGTGCCCGGCACAGCGGGAAGGGATCCATGGCAGCCTCGCTGTCCCAGTGCTGCTGTCACAGCCTGCAGGGCTGTTTCCCAGCCTGGCCTGGCTGCAGCTTCTCCCCAGCCTCTGCAGGAAGGCATTTGGCATCATCTGACAGGGAGCCCAAAGTGCCCCACAGGCCATGCACATCCTGAGATCCCTGAAATTTCCTGGTCTCAGGGTAGATCAGGAGGGGTGGCTGTTTGGAGGAGGGAGGGCCCAGTGGCAACCCCAAGAGCCTGGGCCTTTTCCTGATCCTTATCCATGTCTTTGACAAATATTACTTACTGAAGATGCCCCCTCCCCAATGGGGAATGGTTCCATCTGATCCAGCTGCGCCTCTTCCTTTCTCCAGAGGTGGACCAAAAGGCCTTGGTGAAGGCAGCGCTTCCTGGAGGAAGCAATGGCTCCGTGCCAGCCCCTGGTACACAAAGGGAGGAGATGCCAGGCAGAGCCACAGAAGGTGATTGCTGTGCCAGGCTCAGCCAGGCTGAGCAATCCTGCTGGGATCCCTCCGTGGGAGACACCGCCCGAAACCTGGGAGGGGCTGCAAGGGGTGACCATGGTGGGGAAAGGGCAGAGGGGGAGAGCAGGGCTCCAGTGTGTCCTGACAGGGCCTGGCTCTGTCCCCTTGGGCTGGGGGAGCTGTCACGGGGCAGGGAGGGTCGGGGCTGGCAGTGGCTGCTCAGGGATGGGTTGGGCGCGGCTCCCTGGAAGCAGCGACTGCCCAAGCAGCTGCGCTGGCCCCGGGCTCTCCTCCCGGCCTCCTGGGCTTTGTTGGGTGGCACAGCCTGTGCCAAGGGGTGCCAAGGTGCCTGCAGGCCCCAGCTCTGGGGCAAACAGAGAACGTCCTGGCCCTATGCAGCGAGCTGCCAGCTCAGCAGTGGAGCACAGCACGGGCTCACGCTCCCCATTGCTCACACAGATGTTATCCCTGAAACAGGAATAGATGCTCAGGATCCAGAGCGCCTTCCAAGAATTGTCTGCCCCCAGGATGTGCGCTGGTCCTGCATGATCGGCACAGTAGTGACAATGTTCACTGTGCCACTTGTCCTGCTCTGCTGCTATTTTGGCATTCGGAAGCTCTATCAGATAGGACGGTAAGTTGCTGATTTTTCTCCGCAGTTTTATTAAAACTCTGCTCATTGCATTGGTAGCCTGGCTCATGGTCATGCTGCTGTGGAGCTGTGGCAAGTCCCTGTTGTCCCAATAACTCTGATAAGGGTTCTGCTGCTGCCCAGTGCTTTAATTGGCCTCTTAATTGCTGGGCCTTGTCCTGGGGAGCCCGCTGGGGCTGCAGCCAGTGCTGGCTCCCACCGAGGCTGCGTGGCCAAGAGCAGCCCCAGGAGCAGCGGCAGAGGCAGAGCAAGTTCACAACAATATTTGGGAATGCATTTCAGGATGGGAATGTGGTTATTTAGCAGCTCATGTAAAGTTTCATGGTAATAATGATATTACAGGATGAGCAAATTTTCTACAATTGAGTGTTTAAACAAATCCAACCCGATGGAGGTTTGGCTTTGGTCTTGAGACTTTGCTCTGTGTGTGAGCCCTGTTCTCGACTGATTTTGGATTCACTTTTGGGTGAAGGCTCATCCCAGCCCTGATCCTTGGCAGCTCTGGGCTCAAAGGGACAGCTGAGGCTGCACTGCACATGACTGGGGTGCAGGGCTCCATTATCAAAGGGCTTTGAGAAGTTTAAATTACTGTATTTTTACTACATGGTTTTGTTTATGAAATTAATCCACTTTTGTTAAACCTAGCTTTAAAAAAATTTCTTTTCTATTGCTTTTACCAGTTATTTGATCTAGTGAATTATGGCATAATTATCCCATGGCTGAATTAGAAGACTGTAAGTACTAGAAAATGAACTAATTTTTACACTCTTCTGTCTTTCACAGACTTATGTTGGTTTGATGTGACCAACAGAAGAGGTTTTTGCTTGCTTTGAATTCAAACAAGGAGCAAAGCTGGAATCTGTTGAAATGAGTCTCTTGACTTCACAGCTAAAGCAAACTGCCAGGGTTCTTTTTTTTCAGCTTTGGGTGGGGATATAAAAATATACCAGCAGCATATACTATAAATAAATATATACTAAATACATAGCAACAAATAGTCCAGTAAAGGAACTGATCTAAATGAGGGGTTTGGTGTGTTTGCTCACCAAGCCCTGAGTTCCTCAGAGCTGCAGCTCCCTGCTCTCTGTGCAGACAGAGGCTGGCTATGGGTGACAGTGCTGTGTCTGGCCTGGTGCACACCAGCTCCACACAGGAGCTAAGGGATTATCCTTGCACACTCCATCCTGGAAGAACCGAGTTCATTGATGAATCTGACACAATTTATGGCATGGCAGAAAAAAAAAAAAAAAAAAAAGGTTAGAATTGATTCCATTCCAAATACTTTACATTTTGCTGTGTGTAATGGAGATAGGAACTACAAGTTTCCTATTCATGCACAATTTGCTGTCTGAGAGCCCACAGTCCTCAAACTCACAGGGGCTTGCAGAGCTGTGTGTGAGATGACTTTAAAAACAAAAACAACCTTTATGTGCAACACCTGTCTTCAAAACTTTACAATCCAAATCACAAGCTGATTCCTACTGGTAACTGGAAAAAACCCCAACCAAATAACAAAACCAAAACTGTAACCCAACAAAACAGGCAAACAAAACAACCATCAAGAAAAAATCCAAACCCATACAAAAACCCCCACAAATCCAGAAAAATATAAAAATCAGGTGAAGGAGGGAGTGATCAAAGAGCAACAAATGGCCAGAGGAACTTCAGAATGGACAGATAATTAGAAAGGACAGGTAATCAGTGGCTATGGCACCAAACTAGCCAAGGGATCTGAGATACAGTTCTCACCCTTCTGAAAACAAAATAAACAGAAAATAAATGATGATGATTGTGAAATGGGACTCTGCCTGTTTAGCTTTAATCTATCCATTGTGTGTAAGTTCTGTTTGCCTTGTTAAGTCACATCCTCTGGCAAAGGTGTTTTTCTGTTCAAAGAAAAACACTGCAGTGGAAGAAGAGGCCAGCTTGGAAAATATTAAAAGCAAGAGCTAAAAATAAAGTTTTTAATATGTTGTTTGGTTGGTTCCTGTTTGTTCATGGGGCTTTTTGTCTGTCTTTGAAAGCAACCTCTTGGATGTTAATGCAAGTAACAAGTGCTTTTTAAAGGTCTGTCTTTGCAAAACATCTGCCAATTTTGTGATGCAAGACAGAAACAGCTTCCCTTGGGCTACAGCTGGAAGGGCTTGAAAATGTGTTCCAGGAACTCGTGATATGACAGAGTCTGATTAACACAATTTACTGCATGAAGTGCAAGATGTAAGTTATCAATAAAATACTCAGAGTGTACTCTAACTTTGGGGTCTGTGACTCGCACTGGTGCTGCTTGGGAACTGTTCTTCCTCCCCTCCTCCCTCATCTCCTCTTGGAGGCTCACAATCACAGCAGAGACATGAGCCTGCATTGGGCCTTGATCATACTCTCAAAATTTCTAAGCTTGTTGCTTGTTGGCAACAGAACCCACTGTCTCTGTTATTATCAGCATTAATTGTTGCAATGAAGGTGGTGTATTGAGATGGCCCCAGGTCTGTCAGATTCCACAACATCTGCCCTGTGCACCTGACCTTGTCAGGGTCATTGTCATGCTGTCCATCCCTCCCAAAGAGCACCTCCAGCACTGCCACTTCTCTCAGCTGTTGGATCCCTTCCTCAAGGGTCTTCCAGCACATTCTATGGTGGTGCTCCTGCATTCTCTCTCTGTGGACAAACCTCTCTCTCACACTCATTAAAAGCCACTCTCAGAGGGAAAGGATGCCTGGCTCCCTTACAAATACCTGGTCCACACCTGAGTCCTGGGTCAAGGGTCCCAAATTCCTTGCCTCAGGACCATCCAGTTGCACACCTGTACCCATAAGGTCTCACACCTGCAGTAACCAGGTGGTAAAAGCCTCACGGCCTCGTCACTCAATGTCTTTTTGCAGAGTATGGAGACTTTTGTACGACAGGGACTTGGTGATGATCTCAACCTCTGGCTCCCCTGCTGGTTGTGAGGACCCTCCTTTCTTATCCTTATTTTCTAGGTGCCTTGTTTTTATCTTAGACTTCTTTGTTTCCACAGGGGTGACTATTGCTCTCTGTGAGTGCCCTTGCAGTTCAGCTGGAACCTGGACAGATGTAATGTCTGTGGGTTCCACTGCTGCACCATCAGACTCTCCCTCTTGAAGGCAGGGGGAGGGTTTCTCACCAGCTGGGGAAAGGTACTCCTTCAGCATCTGGCTCATCTCACACATCTCCTTCACTAAAACACCCACCCAATCCGGGTGTTTCATTTCTGAAGTGGGCTGTGGGGCAGGGTCAGGCTCTGCAGCAGCATCCCAATTTCCTGGGGTAGGTATCAGGGTTGTTATCCAAATCAATCTCCCCTTATCTCTGAATGTTAAATAGAACAGGTTTAACAGACATATCAGCAACACCAGCCACTGTAAATAGCATTAGCATTTAGAGAAGATTTGAACCCTTTGAAGTCTTTGAAAACTGGTGGGGTGGACCTAAACGGTGGACTGGATGAAGGGTTGGGAGAAAATTTCCCCTTCTGTCATTTCCTCACAGTAAGTACCATTATTGAATTAAACCCCAAAAACACACAGTTAGAGTGCAATAGCTCTGAATCCACGTTGCCATCTTCCAGAGAAAGTTAAAAACACATGAACTCCTCACCTTATCAACCCACAAAATGAACTGGATAATAGTCACAGTAGCCTTAGTGATAGGACCCATGTTCAAATAAGGGCCTGCAAATGGGAGAGATGTAGCAGTGACCACGTGCAGCCCAAACCAGGGTAAGCTGGACAACATGGTGCCACCTAAAACACAAAATCAGGTCACTCAAGAACTGTTATTGCTTTTCCAGCCTTTCCAAACAATGTCCACAGGTTCCACCGTTGGGTACCAAAATCATTCCTGGTTTGAATAAAAGACAGGTGTGTGCTAAGGAAAGCAGGGCCATCCCCTGAAATGGAGGAAGTAAATTCCTCCCTCTGAATCAGTATAAATTTGAAATTAAGGGGCTATCAGGCAAAGTTTTGGGGATAGGAATGACAGTTCTTTACTAGTATATCTAAGAAGGCAAACAGAACAACAACTCTGGAATTAACAAGAAGCAGAACAGGAACCCAGTTCCAGTCCTTCTGGGCCTCAGGCACTTTTCCCCTGTGCTGCAGTCACCGTCACCGCTGGCAGTGAGCGCTGGCAGATTCCCGGTGGACGGGGCAGATGTGACGATCCCGGCACCTGCAGGGGCTGGGGGTGATGGCAGCTGTGTCCCAGATGGGAAGGGATGGAGGAGAGGCAGGATGCTGGGAAAACAGCAAGCTGAAGCAGGAGGGCGTCCAAGCAGGGCTGCGGGGTCCAAAACAGAGAGGCAGCTCCCGGCGTTGGGATGGTGGGGGGGTAGCAATGACCTTTCTGCTCCGAGAGCCAAAAGCGAGCGAGAGCCAGCAACTGCCCCCACCCTCCTTTACCTGCTTCCAATCTCACCGTGTTCCCCCTTTCCCTCCCCCCGCCCTCCGAGAGAAACTCCCAAAAAACCAGGGAACCTCTCCCTGGTGCTGGGACCCAACCATCAGTGCTTCTTAGCATGTCAATGGGAAAAAAATTCCACAGGCAGAGAGGAAAGGAAAAAACAACCCCCAACAGACGCTTATCCAGTTCTTCACTGATTTGAGGTTTATCAGGTGTTGCAAACACTGGGATGATGGTACAATGTTTTAATGTTTGGTAATAATCTAATTTCACGAGTGTTTTTAATTATATCTCTTATCGGAAATGGTTTGGATTGTTGTATCAGAATTATTCCCAATTACAGTAAATTTGTGGTTTTACTACATGTATTGTTTTGTTTAGAACTTCCCTTCATGTTCATGCCAAGAGTCATGAATGCTGTTTTTAAAACAAGGAAGGGGGAATTAGCTCCTAAATATTTACATATTTATAAAAATTTTTTTTAATGTTTATTCCAAAAAAAGTAAAATATTTTTATGTAAGGCTCTTCAATTGAATGTACAATGAAAAAGTCTAATTAATTCATTAACTTAAGGAGAAGGTATGCATGTGTTTTTATCATCAACAACTTCAAAGTAGTCACCTGTTCATTCAGCCAAACATCAATTGCCTCCAAGAAAAT
Source organism: Sturnus vulgaris (assembly GCF_052056855.1). Classification (NCBI taxonomy): domain Eukaryota; kingdom Metazoa; phylum Chordata; class Aves; order Passeriformes; family Sturnidae; genus Sturnus; species Sturnus vulgaris. The sequence continues at coordinate 8,537,183 of NW_028276185.1, read as the reverse complement.
GCAGCCCAGTGAGAAGAAAAAGAACCTAATCACCATGCAACCTTCGTGGCCAGAACAAAACCAGAAGTAGGAGTGCCGAGACATGGCTGTGTCTGGAAATTTACAGGCAAATTGCCAACAAAAGCCTTGTGTCATCATCATGGTATAGTGTTCCTACTAACCTTCTTCAGTTATTCCCTGTTCCAAGATCCAAGAGCACATTCAGTGATGTCAAAGATCAACATTTCCAGCTAATGGACTATTTGGACTTTAAAACAATGCCCATTTATTCCCATTTCCCTAGGAGACATTGGACATTATTCTTTTGTTTTCTCATGCTGTGAAACCCTGTGTCAATGACATGATAGAATTTGCTAAGTTTTGTTGATTGTAATCAATCTTTTATGTATCTTACCCCATATCTAACAGATAACCAGTGATAACCTTAATGAGATAACACCCTCACAAGAGAGAGCTATTTTAACATCAGAACATATGAGCCTTCTTTGAATTAATGAAAAAGGGTGAGATGTTGCAGTCAGGTAGACAAATTATAAAAGGCAGGCTTCATAAAATCAGGTCTTGCTCTCTGCTAATTAATAGCTAGCCTGTCACTTCTTCTATGTGCAGCTAAGTAACTTGCTTGTTCCCAGGTGAAAACAATCTTAAGCAGGAAATCAATTAACACAACAAGCTATTCTGGTAAGAGAACCATTTGCACCTGCAAGAAATAAGAAATCTGTCGTGCTGGGGACAAGGACGTTCATTCCCTTCCAGGAGCCCAATGCCCGGCTGGGGCTCCAGGGCAGGGGGTCCTTGAGCAGCTGCCCCAGAACCTCCGCCAGGGTCTCCCAGCGCAGCTGGAGCCGCTCGGCCTGGGGTCCCCAAAGGCCTCAGCGAGCCCCAAGTCCCTGCCAGGAACCCTCAACTCCCTCCAAGCCAGCATCCCCCACAGCCCCTGCAAGTTCCCCCCATGGCACCGGCCGTGGCCGTGTCCCCACATGTCACTGGCCATGTCCCACCATGTCCTCACCCATGGCTGTGTCCCCACCATGTTTCCATCCCTGTCACTGTCCCCCACATCTCCATCCATGCCTGTGTCCCCCCATGTCCCCACGAATGGCCACATCCCCCTCCATGTCCATGTGTCCCCATGTCACTCTCCATGTCTGTGTCCCCACCATGTCATTGTCCCCCCGTGTCCCCACCCATGTCTCATTTCAGTGTCTTTATTTTCAAGCCAGTGTTGGATGTTTTAAAGGGATGAAGAGAAATGAAAAGCAAATCAAGGCCAAAATAAAAGAATTTCTGTGTCTGTGCGAGCTGAGGTTTCACGTGCTCGGGAGGGAGGGAAGAACATTTTTTGGAGGAGTTTCCACCCCACTGTCTCCAAAATCTTGGTCTTTGTCCCAGTCCATCAGCATTTGGCTGCAGAAGACACCTTTGGGTAATAGGAAATCAAAATCCTGGAATCACTGAGGTTTGATGTAGTGGTTTTGGTTTATTCATTTGAAACTTTTTTGTGGTGAGAGACGATTAAGAAGGAGACAAAAAACAGGTTTAACTTTAAATGGTAGAAAGAGAAATTTTATTGCTAGAAACTATAAGAAATATAAACTTAGAACAAAACTTGAGACTACTTTTTTTTTCTTCCACACCATTTTTTTTAATACTGAAAACACAGAAAAACAACTCAGGTAGTTTTCCATCATTAAAATAGTTTTTTACTCATTTACTTCAAAGAGGAGACTTTTTTTCAGTCTATGGAGATTTCTTCACAACAAACAGTTTTCTTGTGGTTTGGATGTTAGAGTGATTAAGAGAATGGAAATCTGATTACTATCTAAAACCCCTTTATTCAGACTAACAGTTTTTCTCACAACTTTTATTAAGGACTATAAATTTATGAGGCACACTTTAAGGATTATAGCAGTTTAAAGAAAAGCTTACTTTATTTTTGAGTACAGTGGTTTTTTGCTTTTCTTTTTTTTCTGGGGAACATCAGAGGGATTTTGATTATTTAAACTTACGAGATTACAGCAATTTTAATGTGTGTTTACTTTAATATTACTGCCTTTGTTTATATTTACAGTTAGAACAGTCATATTCACTTGGTAATATTTTTATGTGTTATATAGGAAACAAGAAGTTTTTTGCCATCTCTTTAAAAAGAGAAATTATAGTTCACGACTTTTCTCCTTTGTTTATTTGGGACTTAACTTTTCTTTTTGTTTGATTTTGGTGTTTGTATATTGTTTCTGGGTGCAGCACTATTTTGGTTTTTTCGTTGTTGTTGTTGTTTTTGTTTTGGTTTTATTTAGGAGAGAGAATAAAGTATCTGTAAAGTTTTATTCTGGGCATTGAAAGAGTTAATACCTTGCCCGGGCAGCAGATGGTTTTGTGATTTTTCCCAGGTGGGGCAGTCAGAGTTATTTACAATAAAGAGTCTTTCAAGGCCACGCTGGGGGCTGGGTGAGGACTGTAGGGTTTAGTCAGAGGAGCCATGATGAGTTTCTGGTTTCATGGCTGTTCTCCAGCGCCCGCTGCACTCAATTCCAGCCACGGGCCGGGGGTTCTTCCTCCACCCTGCCCAGCAGGGCACCACCAGAAGAGAGGATTGAACACAGAAGATTTTCTGGGGTTGGAAGTCAACAAATCCACTCTCCCCAAGGAATTCTCAATGTCGGATTGCATCCTGATGGACTTTCCTGCCCCTGAGTTCATCCAGGTGCCCACAGGGAGAAAGGATGATGCAGAGCCCCCCCAGCCAGGTGTCTTCCCAACACGGATCACCAGGGCTCTGCCCAACGGGGGTCACTGGGGATCATCCAACACAGATCCTCCCATGGGGGATGGAGCTGGAGCAGACCACGAAGCTCTTCCCACGCTCGGGGCACTCACTGGGCTTCCCTTAGTGGAGCCTCCGCTGGTGTTGGGTCAAGTGAGAGCTCCTGGAGAAGCTCTTCCCACACTCAGGACACTCGTAGGGCCTCTCCCCAGTGTGAATGTGCTGGTGCCTTCTCAGGCCGGAGCTATGCCCAAATCTCTTCCCACATTCCAAGCAGGTGTAGGGCCGTTCCCCTGTGTGGATCACCTGGTGCTGCATCAGGTTGGAGCTGTCGCTGAAGCTCTTCCCACATTTCCCACACTCATAGGGCTTCTCCCCAGTGTGGATCCTCTGGTGCCGGATCAGCTCAGACCTCCGGATGAAACCCTTCCCACATTCCAAGCACTTGTGGGGCTTCTCCCCTCCAGGAGGCTTCTCCACCAGCTCTGAGCTCTGCCTGGATCTCCGGACACCTACCCAGCTCAGGGAGGGTCTTTCTTCCTCGCAGCTCCCTGGGCTGGGTTTGCAGCCCCTGCTTCTGAGAGATCTCCCTGGGTTTTCCTCCTCCTCCATTTGCCCACACCTTCGGAATGACAAATCCTGGTTTGCGGAAAAGAACAAGATAAGAGGTACTTGGGCTGGGGTCTTCTCCTTTCCCAAGATCATCTCAGGAAGTCACTGAGCATCTTGTGTCTGTGTGTAAGAACCTCCAAGACACCAAGATTCAGCCCAAAAATCCTCCAAAGATCAAGATACACATCAAAACCCCTCCAAACAGCAAGATTCAGCCAAAATCCTCTCCGAAATAGAAAGATTAAGGCCCTGCAAATAAACTAAACCACCAACAGCCCAATAAAGCTCAGAAACACCAAGATTCATCCCTGTGAAAATCGTGGAACCCTCTCCCTTGTGACCCGCTGCAGGTGGGGGGAACAACACTCCTAGGGCTGGAGGGGAGGCTGCACATACAGGGAAGGGTGGAACCTTGTGCTGTTTCCCGTTTCTGCTCATCCTCCTCCTCTGTTTTCACCACTTTTCCTGACATTTCTCTTCCTTCTACTATTCCTCCTTCACATGCACAATCCCACCTCCTCCTCCCACGTGCATCCTTTGACCATTTTGTTGTTCAACCCTGCTTCTCCTTTCCTTCTCCTGCTGCCCCCAGGCCCAGCACCCACTGCCGGCTCCCTCTTCCCCCCAAACCCACAGCATCCCAGCGCAGGGGCAGCGATGGAGCTGGGGCAGCTCGGGCTGGGGCAGCGCTGGGCTCTCGGCCGCTCCCGCCCGCACTCGCTCCCCACTGCAGCCGCTGCCGCCACCACAGCGCGGGGGGGCCCGGCCTTGGCGCTCCCCCCCTCCCACCTCCCCAAATTCCCCTGCCGGGGGGCGCTGGGGCCAGGAGACAGACGAGTGACAGATCAGGGGGGCTGGGAAGAGTCGGCAGCCAGAGAGCACTGAAAATCTCAGCAGGGACTACAGTGGGATCTTCGGGGACTAAACATGGCAGGGCACCCGTGGAGGGTAGAAAGGGAAAGCCAGGAAGGGCTCCTGGCCAAAGGGATGATGATCCCAAAATATCTCTGAAGGGGCCCTTGGCAGCATGTTGAAAGAGTTTGCACATTCTCCCAGAGGTAATCAAGGATATGGACACCTAGGGAGGCAATAAGGGAAGTCAAGAAGGGATGTAGACAACAGGGGATGGATGGTGTTGGTGTGCTGGGAAGGGATTGGGTGAACGACAGTGTGCAGGAATATGGTTCAGGCAAGAAGCAGCAGGAAGAATCTCGTGGTAAGAAAATGGATAATGGAAAAGAGGAGAAAAATACTGAGGATGGGGATGTTTTTCAGCAGGCTCTTATCCTCAGAAGTTGCCAGCTGCTGCAGATCCTTTGTATCCCCGGTTGCCAGGACAGGCACACAAGGAGGTCAGGATTGCAGGGGGTTTCTCTGTGCTGGGCAGCGGCAGGAGCGGGCGCAGAGGGGCGGCACCGGGAGCACGGGCTGGGGGCCTGTGGGGAGCTGCGGGGCCGGGCCGGGGCTGTGGGGCAGCCGGGGCTCAGCGCCGGGCGCTGCCTGAGCCCAGCACCCCCCGGCAATTGCAGGCCCGGCAGTGGCCCCCGGCCCCCAGGAGGCTGCGGGACGCCCCGGCCGCTGCCCGGCCCCGTGGAGCTGCCGGCCCTGCCCGCCGGGGGGGCCGCGTTTGGACACTGCGGCAGGACAGGCACCGGCTCTGGGATACGGGCTGGCCACGGCAGCCACAGCACAAGGAGCAGCAGGACAAAGGAAGAGCTGGGAAATGGGGATTGGACGTGCAAGCATCCAGATCAGCTTTTAAGGACTTTCTCTGGGCCACTGCAGAAAGGAATGATTTAGCAGAAAGCTCAGCAGCTGTCAGAGGATGAGCACCCCCAGGCACTGAGGGGCAGAAGAAGCCCCTGGAGCACTTGGTCACAAAGGCACAGCAGGGGAATGCAAGAAGGGATGAGGAAAAGGCCAAGGGGAAGGCAAAGGCCATGGCAGAGTTTCTACAGCCCCCGAGGGATGAACCCCAGGGCCAAAGGGGCTGTGTTTTTCCAGGGAAAATGGAAAAGACATGGACGGTCCTTCTGCAGGGATGCACGGAAGCACCAGCCTTATTGGGGCAAGCCTTGCAGAAAATATCACAAGAATTTACCCCACCCACCCCCAGGGATTGGGTTAATGCAGGATGTGGATGACTTGCTGCAATCAGGAGGACAAGAAGAGGTAGAAGAAGCCTCTGTGAAATGGCTGAATGCTCTGGCTAAAAAGCATCTTTGAGTATTTGAAATAAAAGAGGAAATGGTGGAGAAAAGGGTTAAATATTTGGGACATATTTTGACTGAAGGTTTGTGGTGTATTGACCCGAAGAGGGACCAGGGAATCTCAGAAGTAATCCAGGACTAAAAAGCAGGTGCAAGAATTCTGAGGATTAATAGCAAACTGCAGGACCTGGATTGAAGATTCTCTGCTCTAGCCACAACATTGTATGACTTTTTAAATCCAAATATCCTCAGTATTGTGGTATGGACAGGAGAAAAGCAAAAAAACCTGAGAAAATGAAAAATAACAAAATGATTGGACCAGCAGCTATGTCTCCTCCAGACTGAGAAAAAGAAATTTGAATTCTATGTGTGTTGTAAGTGTACATTATATTATTGAGATTTTGCAAATATTAAAATGAAAGCCATATGCTGGAAAACATTGCTGTATGAATATAGTTTCTTTTAGTTCTGCAATTAACAAAACTTATAAATAGTTGTGTGATAAATATATTTTTCTTGGAGTATAATGTAAAAATCTTTTGTTCATGTAACAAACTGGGAAAATGGTAAAGAAGATAAATCAGGAAATTCTTCACATTCCTGGATTATGGGACACCAAAACCCCAGGGAAGGAAAAAATGATTTACAGGTTGGAGGGGAATGATGCAGAATAATGCATGAAGGTCTATGAATATGCAACATGTTGCTGCATTTAGGAAGTGTTTTCTGAGTCAGTGTGTGCCCTTGGCTGAAGGCCAAGCATCCGGCCATTATAACCTTTGGCCAGAGCCAGGGCAGATATTCAATTATCTCCCTTGGAATTGATCTTTGCAATTCCTTACCCTGGGAATTCTCCACCTAGTGCGGGCTGGAGATAAGGGATGGATATTTCAAGCAGTCTGTGGCCAGAATCCTGTCTCTTGTGAAATCTCTGCCACAGGAAGCTGGGCTGGCACAGAGCCTGCCTTGGCACTTTGCTGTTCACAGCATCCACCCAGGACTCTGCCTCTCAATTACACTCACACACTGGGCTGCCTGCGATTCCACTGTTGGGAAGTATACCAAATTTTAAAAGGTTTTTTTTACCTTTCATTTTACTAGTCAGGCTGGGTTTGCCTTTCTCTCAGGAAAGAAATTTTTAAAGGTTTTTTTTTAATGGATGTTGCACCACTCAACAGAGATGAGTTTAACATCTCAACAGACTGGGAATAGCCCAAAAGATTCCCACAAAGATAACGACATTCAACAAAACATCAATGAAACATCAGCAAACATCAAGGAACACCCAACCCAGACACTGCCCCTGGCCGAGACGGAGTCACCTGGTCTGGAAAAGACTGAGAGGGAAATCCAGGAATGTGGATCTAATTAACCAAATACTAAGAACTACACAACCTGGAAGCAATAAACACTATTTCATAGGGTTCGGACAGTAAAAAGTTTAGGAAAAATCTAGTAAAATTCACATCTCATGGAATGATTTTCTCTGCACACCCGGGCTATGCGTGGATGAAATTATTTCTGTTGCTCATCCTGACCAGAATCAAGTAATGCCTTGACTCTAACACTAAAGACATTATTGAAGAGTTTTTGTTTTTCCTGCAGTTTCAGTGACAAGATTACAGCATTAGAAATTTTTTTCATATTAATCCAACTTTTATTTTATCATTTAGATTTGGACCAGGGGTGTGACAAGCAATTTTTACTCCTAGGAGAAGATGTAGAAAAGACTTGCTTGCACTGGAATATTTTTCTCTATATTTGTGGCTGACTCTTAATGATGGCAGAATTTCGGAATGGGTTTTTCGATGCTCATCTTTAAGTTGCATTTTGCAAACGTAGAAGAGTATTACTAGTAAGGCTTTAACACATAAATAGTTAATACGAAATCGTTAAAAAAAAAGAAAAATAAAGCAGATTTTGGGGTTCAGGTGTGAATCACCTAAAGGCTGCTCTGCAAAAAAAGCATTCCTTCTAGGAAGCCAGCAGAGGAGCTTTAGAAATGCAAATTAACATTGCTCAGGAAAAGAGCAGACAATGCCCAAGTGCCTTTTTACCTTGGGGAGGAATTGGGCTGATTCCCTCTGCCCCTCACTCCAAGCTCTCTGCCTGCTTGCACAGATGGAATTTGCACAACTAAAGGCAGAGCCCATAGTGAGGATATCTGACTGCAACAGAAATTGGTTAAGCTGCAAAGGGAAACAGCAAACGCAGAATGTTGTGGAAGGTTAATAGAAAACAGTGTAGGGGGGGAATCATCCCTCTCCCCAAAGCACTGGGGTGTTTTTGCTAGTCCAGAGAAATCACATTGGAATCCAAGTATTTGATGATTTAATAAGAAAAAGTAGTCAATTGATGCAGCCCTGGATGGAGGGAGCACCCAAAAACGCAAAAAAGATGAACAGACACCAGAACAAATGCTACAACACCATGGACCAACTCCTGGGATCCCTAACGAATTCATATCAGGACACAGAAAATCCATCCATAATTTGAGTGTCATTATTAGGTTAAAAAGTGTCCTTGAAATAATAACCAAGCAGACAGCTCCAGCTCCTGAACTTCCTGACAAACAATCCACTGAAATGAGGAACGAGACATTTCACCATGGGAGGGGATCAGATTATCTATTAACAGAAAGAGGAGCAGTTTGTGGAAAATTAAATCATTCAAATTGCTGTTTGCAAACAGATGATAACTGAAAAGTGGTGTAACAGATAACAAAGGAAATAAGAAAGTAGCTCATGTACCAGCCCAAACAGGGAAAGGATGGGAATGGGACACGTTTTCGTGGTTCCCTGGCAGACCATGGCTTAAACGAATGCTGCTCCTCCTCTGACGTGCTGCACCAATTCTCAGCTTTTTACCATGCAAGACACTTTGTGCCAAACAGGAAGCAGGAAAAGAGATTGAGTCAATGGAAATTAAAAGTTTGTAAGCGCTATTCTTGACAAAATGAGAAAAGGAGGGATTGAAAGCAGTAAGATTAATATCGTAGTAGGAGTGCATATTAAGAGGGACATGCAGTAGGTGGATCGGGAATTCTGAACCTTCCAAAAACGTCAGCCAGAGGGCAATGGGAGAGGGAGATGCAGACGGGAAAATGAGGATAAAAAGGAGGCGGCGCTTTAGAGACCGCATGGCAAATGCCGCATGGCCTCTCTCTTTGTTCATCAATAAAGTCACTTTTACAGGACTCCTCTGTCTCCTGCGGGCACACAAACCTCTGGCCACGGGAATTTTCCCGCACAGCCCCGGGCACAGGGCAGACACCTCTGTGCCACCCACAGCAACCGGGACGAGCCAGCGCTGCTCCGGCACCGGCTCCTGCCGAGGCCCCAGCGGGAAGGAGACCGCGGGCAGCCGCTCCCGCAGCGCCCTCAGCCCAGCGCCAACACGGGCCGGCACCGGCACAACCAACCCGCCAGAGCCCCCTGCCGCCCCCTCGGCCCGCAGCGAGCCCCGAGCCCCCGCACAACCGAGCGCGGCTCCCACCTGCTCTGGGGCCGCCTCCGAGCTCCGCCGCCGCCTCCCCGGGCTCCGGCCGCTGCCGCCACTGCCGGGCCCGCACAGACGCTGCCACAATGGTGCCTTTGCTGCTCTGCCCAATCAGCGCGCGACAACCAGGAGTGACATTGGCACAATCAGCCAATGGCAGCGAGGGCCGGGCTCTGCACACGGCCCAGCCTCGGCCCGCGCTCTCAGGGTCCCCCGGGCTGTGGGAGGGCAAAGGCGGAGATGAGGAACAGCCCTGGAACGGGCCCGGGCCCGAGCCGCCATTGGCCTGGAAACACAAAGTTCTCCGCAGCTCCCGGCACGCCTTTCCCAGCCCTGCGTGTTTTCTGGCTCAGCGGGAAGCCCTGGAGCCTCACTTCTCCTATCCCCTAATTAGGAGCATCAGTGCATGGCTTTGATTTCCCCCAAAAAGGGAAAACTGCCCCAAACCCCAGGGGATGAGTGGGGGAGGGGAGAGATTTCTGGCAGAAACTCCAGAAACTCAAAGCAGGACAATGAGAAGTAAATGAAGACCCTTCAGACCAGCTTTCCCTCACTGCTCCTTCCTTCCAGCTACACCTGCTACCCCGGCAGTGCAGGGTGGGACAAATGACACTCACTTTTTTAAACTTTTTGAGGTTTATTAAGTCTTAGCATAAAAATACAACAACAGACTGAGGAAAGTGAAAAATCAGCGCTGGGACCACTGGACTAAACCCCCACGTGCTCACCTACAGAATGGATGTTCTGCCTTTTATGCCCCTGGGCCCTCCCAAAGTCTTGTCGCTGAACTCCTTCTCTGCCGTCCATTGCTGGAGACTCCTTTCTTACATCTGCACTGGAGGTCAGGTGTAGGAACAAGCCGGGTGTTGGGGGTTGGTTTTTTCCTTTCCTCTCTGCCTGTGGAATTTTTTCCCATTGACATGCTAAGGAGCACTGATGGCTAGATCCTTGAGACCTTGAGATGGGGGAGGGACAGCTTCCCTGGATTTTTGGCCCTTTCTTTTGGAGGAGGGCGTCGGTGGAGCGGGAGTGAGGTAGGGGAAAGGGGGGGGAAAACCACGAGATTGGAGGCAGGTAAAGATGGGGGGAGCCATTCCTGGAATTCACTCGCTTATGGCTCTGGGAGCAGGAAGGCCCCTGGAAAACCTCGCCCCACCATCCCAACACCTCTTCTGGTGTTGGATCCCTCACCCCTGCTCGGACGCTCTCCTGCTTCAGTCTGGATCTCCAGCATCCTGTTGGAGCACCGGGACTGACACTGCTCCAAGGATTCGTCAGCAGAGTCTCTCCTCCATCCCTTCCCATCTGGGACACAGCTGCCATCGCCCCCAGCACTCCTGCAGCCACGTGGGATCACCGCGTCTGCCCCTGCCCACCGGGAGCCGGCTGGCACTGACTGCCAACTGGGACGGCATCTGCACCACAGGGAAAAGGTGTCCACATCCAAAAGAACTGTTACTGGGTGCCTGTTCTGTTTGTTGTTAATTCCATAGTTGTTGTTTTGTTTGCCTTGTTATATACACTAGTAAAGAACTGTTATTTCCTATCCCCATATCTTTGCCTGAGAGCCCCTTAATTTCAAAATTATACTAATTCAGAGGGAAGGATTTATTTTCTTCATTTCAAGGGAAGGCCCTGCTTTCCCTAGCACACCTGTCTTTCCAATCCAGGACAATGGCCCTCCCCAAATGCCCCGACTACCTAAGCCGTGTCATGACAACAATACAAGGGGGAGGGGAAAGAGCACTATGGGAGGATATATTACAATAACGTCATTATACATCCATAAAACTTATCTTTACTTAGGCACAATATTTATCCTTCAATTGTGACAGCCAACCATCACGTTTCTCATCTATAACAAATCTCCTTTTTCTTTTTCATGAGTTATTTGACTTAAACAATGGACTCTTATTTTCGATTCTGATGATTCGCTCTTACTTTTCAAAACTGAGTTTTTTCATACTAGCATCTGTTGAGGTGTGTGAGGACAGTGGAAACAGGAAAATCTCAGGTTTTCCTTAGGCCCACTTATTCGCAATGAACAATTGGGAATCACAGGGGTCTGGCATGGCCCCCTACCATGCTGATGGCATTACTGCCCATAGCAGGCGTATCTCACCTGTTAAACACCAATTGAGGAATGATGGAGGTCTGGTATGGCCTTTTTGCCCCCACCTTACCATGCCTACAGGGTTGCTGCACACAGCAGGGCTATACAATCTTCTCGGTGGGGAACACAGGGGCCAACCCGGTCTTGCCCTGAATTTCTTGTGTGACTCCACTTGTTGGTTCCCAAGGAAACCACCCCAGCACCCCCTATGGTTCCCTGTGTACTTTTTTTACAGATGCTTGTAATTTCCATCCATTAAAACAGGACAATTACATTAATAGCTGATATGGTTCAACTCCCCCCAAAGTGTTTGATAAAATAATCTTCGAACTGGCCAGTGGAAGCTTGACCCCACATTTTGGACGTCTTCATACTTCTTTGGTTATCTCTCAGTCTCAGCTTGAGAGTCAATTCTATCTCTCCTTGTCTGGATGTTATAGTTTATTCTTTGGGTTCTTTTACTGGGCCTTTAATTCTGTTGCCATGAGTCCACTCCCACTCTGCAGTTGGCACAGCCGATTCAGTGGTGAACAGAACCTGAAAGGGACCTCCCCACTGAGGGGTTAAAAGCTGGTCTTTCTCTAAAAGACAGACACTAAAGACAATGTACATAAGGTAGCATTTTTCTACAGAGCAGCTTCTGTTGAGTGTTGGACAAGGAACTGAAATGCTTAATGTGTCTGAGACTCAGCCAGGGCTGGAGAGCACAGACTCAGGAATCATTGTTGAACAAATACATATTAGCAGGCAGTTCTATTCTTCATGGCTATTTCCACCCCAGTACTTCCCCACCTGCTTCACCCTAAGGCAGTTGCTCACCACTGCTGACACAAGGGAACTGGCTTGAGGAGCATTAAATTGTAGAGAGGTTATGTGCCTGGCATGGCCTCTCATCTTGATGGCAGCAGTTTCTAGGGGACCTGGGCGAGAGCAGCAGTGGATGCACATAATGATGCCACTTGTTCCTTGATGTATTTGAAAAACTCTTGTTTGACATGTTAAATTTAAAAGGTCAGTATAAATCAAAGCTCTGGATATGACTATGAAATCTATTTAGAGAACACGCACCCCTCCCAAAGACACCCGTGCAAAGCAGGCACATCTTACAGGGATTCAATGGAACCTTAAACACTACTAAATTTGATGGAAATCACTGTACACAACCTTATAAACATTATTGGCAAATTTATATGTAGAGGTGAATTCCTCTCCCTACAAGAACAGAGTGTACACAGAGAGCCAGGGGACACTGCAGCCAGCAGAGCCCAGCAGTGACACACAGACACACAGACACACATAGACACACACAGACACACAGACACAGACAGACAGACACAGACACACAGACACACACACACACACACACACCCCAGCACATCCGTGCTACACACACACCCACCTAGGCACAGTCTCCACTAATGCTCACCTGCCCACAAGCACAAGACCTGTTGTCCTTAGAGAGCTCGTGCACACGAATACGTGCAGTGTCATTGACACACGGATGTCCCACACAGAGCCGTGCTCACCCTTGCGGAGCTGTGCACACCTACAAGCACAGAGCTGTGCACAGACTCCACACACGTGTACACAGCAGTGCACAGATGTGAACAGTGCTGTGCACACCCGCACACATGGACACTGTGCAAAGCAGGACGGGCACTCTTACATCTGGACACGCTAGAAAATATCCGTGTGTGCAGCTGTGCACACTGACACACGTGTGCACTTCGGTGTCTGTGTGTGCACACAGAGCTCTGCACACTGGCACACGTGTGCACTGCACTTTTCTAGAGCCCTCCTGGCCCCGAGCCCCCTGTGGGTCTCTCTGTGGGATCATGACACGGTGGGGATGGGGACAGGAGAGTGGAATATGGGTGGCACATTGTGGCACCGTTGATGCTTACAATTAGTTAAAATATGTCCCTAGAACTTCTGCTTACTTCCCCAACCCTCCCGCACACACATACTCGAAGACAGGTCCTGCATGCATTCCTGCAGGTAACACAAGGCTGCACAAAACCCTGTGTTTGGGGACAATTTCTTGGTTATTTCCCTCTGGCGAGGCTCAGCGGGGGACAAGGGGACTGTTCCTCTCCTCTCATGGTCTTAGGGGCAACCAACCCTGTTCCTTTCTTCATCTCACTCTCTGCAGAGCTCTGCCCACCATCATTCGCCTTTAATGAAGAAACAAAAGACAACCTAGAAATCTCCCTCCCATTGCAAACAACACACAGAGAATCTGTGCTGGAAAGAGAACACCCGTGGTGAACAGTGAGCTTGTTCTGCACAAACAGGAAAGGCCAGGCCAGTGCCCACATGAGTCGAGTCACATCCAGTGCTTGCCACCCTCCCAGGCAATATTCAACCTCTCAGCCTCACAGATCTCTGTTCTAGTACTCCCAGTGTGGTCCTGGAAAGAGAATGGTGGCAACATCTACTGCCTGCTACCCCCCTCTAGGCAATATTCAACTGTTTCGTTCACAGACTAATCTTCCAGCACTCTTAGTGGGGTCAGCAGAGCCACTTCCCACTGGTGGGGGCAAAGAGCACCCTCTGTGCCTTTGTGGTGGGAGCAGACAGTGTTGTCTCAAAGGAAAGGTCAAAGAGAGACCAAGCTGGACCTCTGCCTCCTGCCCCTCACCCCACAAGGGCAGGAGGGCACAAAACTGAACACTTTTTTTTTGGACCCATCTTTTCCAGGAGCTTGACTAGCTCGAAGGAGAGGATTAGAAGGATTTCTTGAGGATCAGTGCCAGTGCACAGCACACATGGCATCCCTCACCCCTTACATCATCATGGGATGGAGGGGTAGGAACCAACCACAGCCCTACCCCACTGCTCCAGAAGCCAAAATCCCCATGCAAGCATTTAGTTATGGCCTTCTTAGAGAACCACGTTGAGAGGAATGTTGAATTAGTCTTTACAAATGAGCTGTGGATCTGCTTGTAGATAAGGCTAGCACTGAGAGATAAAAGAAACAATGGGATGGATTCCATTGATTGATGAATGGAAAAAGATATTTGCCTTTACAAACAAACTGTAAGGCTGCTGATAAATGAAAATGGATATTGAAAGATGAAAGAAGCAACGGGGGAAAACTATGAATTCTGTAAGAATTAAAAATTAAAAGGAAGGGTTATACAATAGAGGGGAATTTCAGGTATCAGGCGTTCCGGGAAGTCTGTGCCTCTCAAGTACCTCAGCCAATGGGGAAAGAGAGAGGGAAATGTGGCTGGGAAAACAGGATAAAAAGGAGGCTGCGTCCTCAAAAAATTTGAGAGATCCCAGGGGAATGTCCCATGGTCTCTCCCTTTATTCGAATAAAGCAAAAAGGACTCCTCTGTCTCCATTTTGGACATAAACCTGTGGTGTTGGTGGATTAATTTTCCTGACAGAAAGAACTTGGGGATTCTTACCTGCACAAGCACATGCAGTGCCTCAGTCATAAGTGCCTCAGAAATATCAGAAGTGTGTCTTCTTCAGAGTGTGGTCACAAGGGTTCAGAGTTGGAGCCAGTTCTGCGGGCAGGCTGATGAATAGTCTGGGGCTCCTCTGTAGAGCCCCATTCATTCTGGGGCTGCTTTCTGCTGGTTCTGCTGGACTGCCTCGAGTGAAACACACACCCAGTTAACAGCAGTTAAATTACTCTGGCATGAAACAGTGGGGAACAGGCAGAGCAGTGAAGGGCAGCATGGACCAGTTGTTCTGGCACGTCTGACGAGGTCTGGTTTGATACAGCACTTACAGAACTCTGCTCCACCTGTGACACTTCCACTTGCAGCAGATGACTGTTCCTCTTCACAATATCCAGCAAGGCAGGTCAAAGACACTTTTACCATTTTCATCTTCAAAAGGGAGAGGAAATCAGCAGCAAACATGAAGTAACCAGTCAGAGGTCCTGGGAAGAAACAAAAGAACAAAGACTGGTGGAAAAAAACAGGTAGAGCAGTGATCCTTATCTCTGAGAGATATCCTCTGCTAATGGGCCATCTGTTAAAACCAGGTGGGGCAGTGTTCTTTATCTTTTCCACATCCCATCCTTCCTCCAGGAAGATATCTTCTGTTAATGGGCCATTGAGTGCCACTGCATGACTGATAAAATTCCATCATCCCATTGGGAGATGCTCCAGCCAGGGGGAGGAGCCAAGCCTTTCCTACCTAGAGAAAATCTGAGACTTGGAACACCAAGGCAGCCCTTACCCACTGGATTCCAGAGGACAAGAGCTACCAGACCTTTCTACAGCATCACTACTACAACAAGACCACTTCATCGGGACTGCTACCACCACCCTAACTAGCGGGGAGTCAGGTTGTATTCTGATTCTGTCAGTTGTTTTCTTTTCTACTATTGCATGTATTTTATTTCTCTTCTCTTTTTTCCTATCAAATTGTATTTCTGACTTGGAGTCTTTCTCTGGTTTTGCTTTCAACCCAGCACAATTTTGGGGGGGATTTTTGCTGAATCTATATATTTGGGGTGGTTTTGATCTGTGTCTTAAAGTCTGGAGGATTTTGAGTGGGAATCTTGGTGTTTGGGAGGTTATTACAGACACAAGATGACAAATGACTTCCAGAGATGAACTTGGGCAAGGAGGAACACCCAGTTTATGGAGCTCTCTTCTTGTTATTTCCCCCTAAACCCGTAATTTTCATTCCTCAGGTGTGCGGGGATGGAGGAGGCAGAAAAGCCCCGGAGATCTCTCAGGAGGAGGGGCTGCAAACCCAGCCCAGGGAGCTGCGAGGAGGAAAGACCCTCCCTGAGCCGGGAAGGCGGCCGGAGATCCAGGCAGAGCTCAGAGCTGGTGGAGAAGCCTCCTGGAGGGGAGAAGCCTCACAAGTGCTTGGAATGTGGGAAGGGTTTCAGGTGGAGCTCCCATCTGATCCGGCACCAGGTGGTCCACACTGGGGGGAAGCCCTATGAGTGTGGAAAATGTGGGAAGGGCTTCACAAGGATTTCTCACCTGATGTGGCACCAGGTGATCCACACAGGAGAACGGCCCTACACCTGCTTGGAATGTGGGAAGAGCTTTGGGTGGAGCTCTGCTCTGAGACAACACCAGCGCATCCACACTGGGGAGAGGCCCTACGAGTGTCCCAAGTGTGGGAAGAGGTTTCAAACCAGCTCTGATTGCCTCAAACATGAGCGGATTCACACAGAGGAGAGGCCCTTCCGCTGCCCCGACTGCAGGAAGGGATTCAACCGCAACTCCACTCTCATCAGGCACCGGCGCATCCACACTGGGGAGAGGCCCTACGAGTGTCCTGAGTGTGGGAAGAGCTTCTCACAGAGCTCTCACTTGACCCGACACCAACGGAGTCACCACTAAGGGAAGCCTGTGAGTGCCCCGAGTGTGGGAAGAGCTTCGTGCTTTGCTCCAGCTCCATCCCCCATGGGAGAATCGGTGTTGGATGATCCCCAGTGACCCCCGTTGGGCAGAGCCCTGGTGATCCGTGGTCCTGGTGATCCCCGTTGGGTGAGGGGGAAGGGGTTGGAGAGATTTCTCTCACTTTTCCTTCTGTTGCTATGATTTGATTCGTAATAAATTCCCTCGCTGTGCCCAGGCTGGGTCTGTGTCACCCGTTTTGCTGTTTCCTGTGTTTGCTCGTCCTGTCTTAATCTGCTCCTGGAGCTGCTGGTTAAACTTTCTCTTCCCTTGCAGCTGGAGAGGCAGGGTCAGAGTGGCTTTGGTGGGTGCCTGGCATCGGGCCAGCGTCACCCAGGCCATGGGCACCCCTGAGATCCCAGTGTGGGGATGCATTCAGAGAGAGATCAGAGTGCAGGGATTGAATTAAAGTCTTGAGATGGATTGAAATATGTTAAACCTCTCACACATAAAGCAGAGGTGAAGGTTTAGGTTGTAGCACGAGGGATCAATAAGTAAGTAAATGGAAAAAGTTTTAAGTGCTTTTAGTGAGTAAAAGGTCTTAGACGCCAGAGAAGTAGTACATGTTCTAGTGAAGGTTGAAAGACATGCTAGTGTTTCCCTCGAGGCTCCAAGAACCTCGCTTCAGACATAATAGAGTTAGAGTTAAGAATATTGCTTACATTTTCCAGTTACAAGAAGATAGGCCATGTACATAGTTTATATGTAGCCTGGCGTGCTAAGAAACTAGAATTCTAATAGGTTAAGAAGCAGTGGTCCGAGTTTGTGTCTTAGCAAGCTGGAAAGTCTCTATAAAAGAACATGCTTTAGGGAGAGCTGGTGCTCTGTGCCATGGCTTTATGCCATTGCATTTTGCCACTTGCATTTTGCCATTGCCACTTGCTTTATGCCATTGCTTTTGCCATTGCTTTTAATGCCATGTGCTTTTTGCCATTGCTTTGCTTTGTTTTTGCCTTTGAGACTGATGTGCTTCTGCAATAAACAACTTGATAGTAACTATTAGCTGCTTGGCACATGAAAGAAAATAACCCGACAGTTGGGTGCCTGAGAGCACCTGGAGGTTCAAAACCTCACAGTCCTCGAGCTCTGTGAGGACTAATAAGAGAGGGAGCGCAGATGGGCAGGTCTGTCAGCAGGCGGGTTCCCCTTGGCTGCCCCTCGCCAGGCCTGGGTTGAGCCGGGACCAGCTGAGCCGAGCTCCCCAGGCCCGTGCTGTGCCTGCCCTGCCCGTGTGGAAGCGCCTGCACCCATCAATAACCATCGATCCCGGCTGTGGCGGGCACTGCGGGCGCTGCGCCGCCTCTGCCGCTGCCCCTGCCTGGCTCCACTGCCCCAGCAGGAGGGCTGGAAAAGGAGTGACAACAAGAAAAAAAAAAGAAACTGAAAGAAAAAGAATAATAAGAAGATTTAGAATAAGAATAGGAAAAATAAGAGGAATTAAGAATAAGGAAAACAACTCAACAGTAATAAGATTATAAGAGTAAGAACAAGACTGTAAGAACATAAGAAGAGAAATAGATGTAGAAATAGGAGAACAAGTAGAAGAAGCCCATAAGAAGAAAGAGTTATATTAAGAATTATAATAGGAAGAGGAATAATAAAACTACTAAGTTGAAAAAGAAATGGTGGTAGGAGTAAATGAAATAATCATTTTAAGTATAGACAGAAGAAGAAGAAGAAGAAAAAGAGGAGGAATGGGAAGAAGAAGAAAGAGAAGAGGAAGAGGAGGAAGAAGAAGTAATAGATGTAGTATTAAATAATGGAATTTGTATTAAATAATTATAATGAAAATAAAATTATTATTATTATAATAATTTGTATTAATGTTACCAAGTTAAAATACATATCCACACATCTTCTAGAGTCAAAGCATAGTTTGTGTTGGGAAGGACCTCAAAAATCCTCTACTGAATAAAGAGGCTGAGACCACCCCAGCCCAGCCCTCCTTCACCTGACTGCAGCTTTGGCCTGGGACTTGAGCGGCCTAACAGCACCTGAGGTACCATCAAGGTGACACCATTGATCAATTGCCTCTGGTCTAGGGACAAGGACACGAGACTGAGGCAGGAGAATGTATCCAAAGCAAGGCAAAGCCAGCAGCTGTCCTGAAAATCAGCTTGGGCCAGGCTGGGGCTGGGGGAGGCCGTAGCCCACAGGCTCATCTGCTGAGGCCACGTTTGCACACACTGCCCACAGCCAGCCAGGGAGGAGGAGAGTTCTGGGGCTGTGGGGGAACCTCTGCCCACAGGAACTGAACACCCATCCTCCCTCACACAAACTGGCTCCGCTGGAAAATCCCCAGCCCGGGAAGGCCACATCCACGGCACATTGCCGTGAGGGGCAGCTGAGGAGGTGCCAGAATCCATCCAAGAGCCCCAAAGCGCTGCCCAGACTCACTGCTGAGGCCTGGCAGCAGAGCACTGCTCCTGATGCAAAGGGATGCAGCAGAGCCAGAGGCTGCTGCCAGAGCCTGTGTCAGACTTGTCCCTGCCAGGGGAGGAACCTGGGCCTTCCCACCTGCCCCCAGTGTGTATGGACCCCCTGAACTCCGTGTTTGTGGGGGACCCTGAGCACCAAGAAGACAGAGATGTAGAGCATCCACAGGACACTACTGGGATCCATCTCCAAGAGGTCTGTAGATGCTCTCCATCAGAGAGCCTAATTCCATTGGGATCCACAGAGTGGTGAGGTGCTACATATAAACTATGTACATGGCCTATCTTGTTCTAACTGAAAAATGTAAGCAATATTCTTAACTCTACTCTATTATGTCTGAAGCGAGGTTCTTGGAGCCTCAGAGGAAACACTAGCATGTCTTTCAACCTTCACTAGAACATGTACTACTTCTCTGGCGTCTAAGACCTTTTACTCACTAAAAGCACTTAAAACTTATTCCATTTACTTACTTATTGCTCCCTCGTGCTACAACCTAAACCTTCACCTCTGCTTTATGTGTGAGAGGCTTAACACATTTCAGTCCATCTCAAGACTTTAATTCAATCCCTGCACTCTGATTTCTCTCTGAAGGATTCAGAGAAACTCTTGACTTAATGACTCTAACACATCCCCACACTGATTTTAGAGGAGTCGTGTGTCCCACACCCAGCCCTGCTGTCATTCAGGCCAAGCACAGCTGCTCCAGTGTTCCCAGTAAAACTTCCCAGTTCACCCCAGTCCCGTTTATTGGGGGGCGGGACTGGGGAGGGACCTGGGGGGACCCCACTCCTTACAAACAGAAAATCCTGGATTTGGATGAAACACTGGCTTGGGGTGTGCTTTCTTTTCCTCCTCGCTTTTGCCAACTCCTGCTGTTTTCTGTCTCTCTGTGAATGCTAATTTTTGCTGTACACTTTCCCTCAGATAATTGAACTGCTTACCATATCAAATGTAGCAGTTGTTCTTCACCCAAATTTAACACGAGCAGGTGCTACTTCTCTTTCAGTTTAGGATCAGAGCTTGAATGCAGTGATTTCCAAGTGAATAAATTACCTTTCCCTCTTTCAGTCCGAAATGAGCTACTGCCACCTGCACTTGCCCTTCCCTTCCTCTCCTGAACCACTGAACAGCCCCACTGGGATGGCAGGAGCTGGGCCTGGGAACTGCTGCCTTTGGAGTTGCATCTCCTCCTCCCGTGGCCGCTGCTCAGAGCCCAGAAGTGCTCTGAGAACTTGAAGTTGTGGCAGCTGGGTTAGAGCCTACATGGGAGGAGGAGAAGGTTCACCAGAGCCCTTCTCCTGCCGTGCCAGCTCCAGGGCAAGGAGTGCAATGGAAGCCAGCCAATGTCCAAACCCCATCTGCTCTGCCAGTTCCTGTGGGAATGAGCTGCTGCAGAGGGGAAGATTAGGGTGGGAATGTGGTTCTCTAAGAAGGCCATAACTAAATGCTTGCATGGGGATTTTGGCTTCTGGAGCAGTGGGGTAGGGCTGTGGTTGGTTCCTACCCCTCCATGCCATGATGATGTAAGGGGTGAGGGATGCCATGTGTGCTGTGCACAGGCAGTGATCCTCAAGAAATCCTATGAATCCTCTCCTTCGAGCTAGTCAAGCTCCTGGAAATGACAAGTCAGATAAAAAAGGTTCTCAGTTTTGTGCCCTTCTTCCCCTGTAGGGTGAGGGGCAGGAGGCAGAGGTCCAGCTTGGTCTCTCTTTGACCTTTCCTTTGAGACAACACTGTCTGCTCCCACCACAAAGGCACAGAGGGTGCTCTTTGCCCCCACCAGTGGGAAGTGGCTCTGCTGACCCCACTAAGAGTGCTAGAAGATGAGTCTGTGAACTAAACAGTTGAATATTGCCTAGAGGGGGTAGCAGGCAGTAGATGTGCCACCATTCTCTTTCCAGGACCCCACTGGGAGTACTTGAACTATCGACGATGAGAGAGAGATGGGGACACTGAATGGTGATCAAAATCCAATTTTTACTGAGCACTACATGTGCTTATATACCATTTACAGGAAGGCTGGTAATATTTTCCTGCAATCACATAGACAAACCTTACATAGACAAACTCTCACATAGACAAACTTTACATGTGGACTTAGTAAAATTTTATTTCCCATAACCCAGACTTGATCCAGTCCTCTTGCAGTCAGGTCTCTGTTTGCTCTTGCCAGGCATCCTCGTTGTCAGGCTGCATTTGCTGATTCAATCTGCAGTACTATCAGTCTCATTTGCATTACCCATATCCACACCTCCCCCGTTTCTTTTAACTAAAAATAGACTCTTAAGCGATTTGTCGATTAAATTCTTAACACACTGTAAAATACAAGGAATAACTACTACAATGCATAATATGATGCCTAATACATACAAACCTATTTTAACTAAATTCCTAACCCAGCCGGTGAGTCCCCAGTGCCCTAAGAGCCAGTTCAGCCAGTCGTACCCATTGTCTACCCGAAGTTTATTGACACCTTCTTTCAGGGCTTGAATGCTGGCATAGATGGGCTGGGAGTGGTCAGAAAGGTTAAGGCAACACATCCCATCGAATTCCTCAGCCACAGGCGGCGGCGGAGCTCGGAGGCGGCCCCAGCGCAGGTGGGAGCCGCGCTCGGTTGTGCGGGGGCTCGGGGCTCGCTGCGGGCCGAGGGGGCGGCAGGGGGCTCTGGCGGGTTGGTTGTGCCGGTGCCGGCCCGTGTTGGCGCTGGGCTGAGGGCGCTGCGGGAGCGGCTGCCCGCGGTCTCCTTCCCGCTGGGGCCTCGGCAGGAGCCGGTGCCGGAGCAGCGCTGGCTCGTCCCGGTTGCTGTGGGTGGCACAGAGGTGTCTGCCCTGTGCCCGGGGCTGTGCGGGAAAATTCCCGTGGCCAGAGGTTTGTGTGCCCGCAGGAGACAGAGGAGTCCTGTAAAAGTGACTTTATTGATGAACAAAGAGAGAGGCAATGCGGCATTTGCCATGCGGTCTCTAAAACGCAGCCTCCTTTTTATCCTTATTTTCCCGTCTGCATCTCCCTCTCCCTTTGCCCACTGGCTGAGGTACTTGGAAGGTTCAGAGTTCCCGATCCGCCTACTGCATGTCCTCGTTAATATGCACCCCTACTACGATATTAATCTTACTGCTTTCAATCCCTCATTTTCTTATTTTCTCAAGAATTGCCTTTACAAACTTTTAATTTCCATTGACTCAATCTCTTTTCGTGCATCCTTTTTGACGCAAGGTGTCTTGCATGGTAAAAAGCTGAGAGTTACTGCAGCACATCAGAAGAGGAGCAGCATTCGTTTATGCCACGGTCTGCCAGGGAACCACGGAAATTTGTCCCATTCCCATCCTTTCTCCGGAATACGAGATATTTTCATATTTCCTTTGCTATCTGTTTAACCACTTTTCGGTTATCATCTGTTTGCAAACCGCCGTTTGCATCATTTAATTTTCCACAAACTCCTCCTTCTTCTGTAAGTAGATAATCTGATCCCATCCCATGGTGAAATGTCTCGTTCCTCATTTCAGAGGCTTGGTCAGCAGGAAGGTCAGGAGCTGGAGCTGTCTGCTTGGTTATTATTTCAGGGATACTTTTTAACCTAATTATGCCACTCAAATTATGGATGGGTTTTCTGTGTCCTGATATGAATTCGTTAGGGATCCCAGGGGCTGGTCCATGGTGTTGTAGGATTTGTTCTGGTGGCCGTTCATCTTTTCCCCTTTTTTGGGTGCTCCTTCCACCCAGGGCTGCATCAATTGACCCCTTTTCTCTGATTAAATCATCAAATGTTTGGATTCCCAAGTGATTTCTCTGGACTAGCAAAAACACCTCATTGCTTTGGGGAGAGGGATGATCCCCCCCACACACTTTTTTTCATGAAATTTGCTCAATATTCTCTGTTTGCTGTTTTCCCTTTGCAGCTTAACCAGTTTCTGTTGCAGTCAGATATCCTCACTATGGGCTCTGCCTTTAGTTGTGCAAATTCCATCTGTGCAAGCAGGCAGAGCTGGGGGTGAGGGGCAGATGGACTCAGGGAAATTCCTCCCCCTGGCAAGAAGGCCCTTGGGCATTGTCCACACTTCTCCAGAGCAATGTTAATTTGCATTCCTAAAACTCCTCTCCTGGCTGCCTGGAACTAGGATTTTCTTCCAGGGCAGCCTTTAGGTGATTCACATGTTCACCCTCACAATCTGCTTTATTTTCTTTTTTTTTAACGATTTTTTATTAACAGTTTATGCGTTAAAGCCTCACCATTAATACTCTTCTAGGTTTGCAAAATGCAACTTAAAGGTGAGCTTCTAAAGATCCATTCCGAAATTCTCCCATCATTAAGAGTCAGCCACAAATATAGAGAAAAATATTCCAGTGCAAGCAAGTCTTTTCTACATCTTCTCCTAGGAGTAAAAATTGCTTGTCACACCCCTGGCCCAAACCTGACAATCTAAAAGTAGGATTAATGTGAAATTTTTTTCTCATGGTGTAATCTTATCACTGAAACTGCAGGGACAATAAAAAACTCTCCAGCAATATCTTTAGTGTTAGAGAGTTAAGGCATTACTTGATCCTGGTCAGGATGTGCAACAGAAATAATTTCATCCACACATAGCCCGGGTGTGCAGAGAAAATCATTCCATGAGATGTGAATTTTGCTAGATTTTTCCTGAAATTTTACAGTCTGAACCCATTGAAATCCATTGTTTTAGTGTTTATTGCTTCCAGGTTGTGTAGTTCTTAGTTTTTGGTTTCCTATTGGACCTGGATTTCTCCTCCTGTGATGTTAATGAGGTCCCACTCCTGGATTTCCTTCTCAGCCTTTTACAGACCAGGTGTCTCCATCTATGCCGGGGGCAGTGTCTGGGGTGGGTGTTCCTTGATGTTTGCTGATGTTTCATTGATGTTTTGTTGGATGTTGTTATCTTTGTGGGAATTTTTTGGGCTATTCCCAGTGTATTGAGATGTTAAACTCATCTCTCTTGAGTGGTACAACATCCCTGTAAAAATACCTTTTAAAATTTCTTTCCTGAGAGAAAGGCAAACCGAACCTGACTAATAAAATGGAATGTAAAACGAATTTAAATTTGGTATACTTTCCAACAGTGGAATCGCAGGCAGCCCAGTGTGTGAGTGTAATTGAGAAGCAGAGTCCTGGGTGGATGCTGTGAACAGCAAAGTGCCAAGGCAGGCTCTGTGCCAGCCCAGCTTCCTGTGGCAGAGATTTCACAAGAGACAGGATTCTGGCCACAGACTGCTTGAAATATACATCCCTTATCTCCAGCCCGCACTAGGTGGAGAATTCCCAGGGTAAGGAATTGCAAAGATCAATTCCAAGGGAGATAATTGAATATCTGCCCTGGCTCTGGCCAAAGGTTATAATGGCCGGATGCTTGGCCTTCAGCCAAGGGCACACACTGACTCAGAAAACACTTCCTAAATGCAGCAACATGTTGCATATTCATAGACCTTCATGCATTATTCTGAATCATTCTCCCCAACCTGTAAATCATTATTTTTTCCCTCCCTGGGGTTCTGGTGTCCCATAATCCAGGAATGTGAAGAATTTCCTGATTATCTTTTTTACCATTCTCTGAGTTAGTTACATGAACAAAAGCTTTTCACATCAAAATGTTGTAGTTCAAAGAAATATATTTACCACTACTATTTCTAAGTTGTGTTAATCGCAGATCTAAAATAAACTATGTTCATACAGGAAAGTTTTCCAACATAGAGCATTCATTTTGATATTTTCAAAAAGCCAATAATATAATATGTACTTATAACACACCTAGGATTCAAATTTATTTTCTGAGTCGGGAAGAGCCATAGCTGGGGCACCAATCATTTCGTTATTTTTAATTTTCATTTTCTCTGTTATATTTCATTTTATTTGTTGCTTTTCTTCTGTCCATACCGCAACATTGAGGCTTTTGGGGTTCAGAAAGTGATACAATCTTATGGATAGAACAGAGAACTCTCAATTCAGGTCCTGCAGTTTCCTATTAATGCTCACAATTCTTGCACCTCCTTTTCAGTCCTGGATTACTTCTGAGATTCTCTAGACCCTCTCTGGGTCAATAAACCACAAACCTTCAGTCAAAATATGTCTAACTATTTTCTCCAGCATTTGCTCTTTTTTTTCAAATACTCAAAAATGCTTTTTAGCCTGAACATTCAGCCATTTCCCAGAGGCTTCTTCTGCCACTTCTTGTCCTCCTGATTGCAGCAAGTCATCCCCATCCTGCATTAACCCAATCCCTGGGGGTGGGGTAAATTCTTGTGATATTTTCTGCAAGGCTTGCCCCAATAAGGCTGGTGCTTCCGTGCATCCCTGCAGAAGGACCGTCCATGTCTTTTCCATTTTCCCTTCTACCTCTTGCTCCCACTCAAAGGCAAAATCCAGTTTACCATCCTGTGTGAGTGGGCATCCCCAGAAAGCATCTTTGCCATCAAGGACTGAATGGTGTCAGTGTGAGGAGGGCACCTGGTTGAAGATGGTGTAAGGATGTGAGACTGTGGGGTGCCTGGGTTGAACAATCTCATTTATTTTCCTTAGGTCCTGTAGCATTCTCTTGATTCCATCTGATATCTTGACTGGCAGCATAGGAGCATTATAGGGAGAGATCCCTGGTTCCAAAAGCCCTAGCTTTTTCAGGGACTCAATAAGAGGCTGTAAGCCCTTCCTTCCCTCCCTTGGAATACGGTATTGCTTTTAGATCCCACTTGTCCTGTTTGCTTCAAAGTACTTTGGAGAGGCTCCATATCTCATTTTCCCTATTTTCCTGGAGCTGCCTGAATTTCTGGGTTCACTTCAGCATAGGCCTTGCCAAAAATAATCCAAAAAGTTACAACAGAACTAGGCACTGTATCACATTTTTCAGTGTTAGTTTGCATTCCAATTTTAGGCATCAAATCACTTCCCAGTAAATGACAATCACAGTTATGAGCAAATAAAAATTCCTGCATTTCAAGCTTGTCACCTGGTGAATGGGGCCCACTTTGAGCCCTGGGGTTCATCCCTCAGAGGCTGTAGAAACTTCTTCTTCTGGGAAGTCATGAATTGCTCAGGACCTTGGCTGAGCAGCAGTCTGTGTGGTCAATTAATAACATTTTCTGACCCTGATGGCTTCTGCTGTCACTTTCTTATGTCCACGTCCCCGGCCCTGTGTCCAAGCGGATTCGCAGCCTGTGTTTGTAGAGACCCTTTGCTGTTGTTCCTTGCATGGGGGTCCCCCGTTTTGGGGCCATCCCCCCTGGAGCAGGGTGTCCCGGCTTGGTGCAGCCCCGCCCCTCGGGCAGCGCTGAGCCAATGAGAGCGCGCGGCGGTGATGACGCAGCAGTGTCCAGGCAGAGCCGCAGCTCCCAGCGTTGCCCACCTGGAGCCACCTGCGCCCGGCCCGGGCCCCAGCGCCCCCCGGCAGGGGAATTTGGGGAGGTGGGAGGGGGGGAGCGCCAAGGCCGGGCCCCCCCGCGCTGTGGTGGCGGCAGCAGCTGCAGTGGGGAGCGAGTGCGGGCGGGAGCGGCCGAGAGCCCAGCGCTGCCCCAGCCCGAGCTGCCCCAGCTCCATCGCTGCCCCTGCGCTGGGATGCTGTGGGTTTGGGGGGAAGAGGGAGCCGGCAGTGGGTGCTGGGCCTGGGGGCAGCAGGAGCAGGGAAGGAGAAGCAAGGTTGAAGAACAAAAAGATTAAACGATGCACGTGGGAGGAGCAGGTGGGATTGTGCAGGAGAAAGATGAATAATGGGAGGAAGAGGCCTGTGAGGAAGAGTAGGGATACCAGAGGAGGAGCAGAAACGGGAAGCAGCACAATGTTCCACTCGTCCCTGTATCTGCAGCCTCTGCCCCAGCCCCAGGAGCGTTGCTCCCCCCACATGCAGCAGGTGACTGAAGAGGACCATCCATGATTTTCACAGGGCTGAATCTTGGTGTTTGTGAGCTTTATTGGGCTAAATGTGGTGCTTTGATTTTTTGCAGGGGCTGAATCTTTATATTTTGGAAGGGATTTGGGCTGAAAATTGCTTTTTGGGGAGTTTTTGATCTGTGTCTTGATGTTTGGATAATTTTTGTGCTGAATCGTTGTGTTTTGGAGGTTCTTAGAGACACAAGATGCCCAATGACTTCCTGAGTTGCACTTTGAAAGGAGGAACCCCCAGCCCCAGGAGCATTGCCCTCGCCACATTCAGCAAGCGACCGGGGAGGGGGATCCACGATTTCCACAGGGGTGCATCTTGGTGTTTCTGGGCATTACTGGGTTAAATGTTGGTGCTTTGGATTTTTTGCAGGGGCTGAATGCTTATATTTTGGAGGAGGTTTTGGGTAAATCTTGCTGTTATGCGGAGTTTCTTATCTGTGTCATGATGTTTTGGAGGATTTTTAGGCTGAATCTTGGTATTTTGTAGGTTCTTGCAGGCATCATATGCCCAATAATTTCCTGGTTTACATTTGGGCAAGGAGGGACCCGCAACTCAAGGCACTCCCCTCTTGTTTTTTTCCCCAAACCAGAATTTTACGTTCCCAAGGTGTGAACAGATGAAGGAGGAAGAAAAGCCCCGGAGATCCCGTGGGACGAGGGGCTGCAAACCCAGCCTAGTGAGCTGTGAGGAGCAAAGACCCTCCGCGAGCCAGGAAAGAGGCTGGAGATGCAGGCGGAGCTCAGAGCTGGTGGAGAAGTCTCCTGGAGGAGAGAAGCCCCACAAGTGCTTGGAATGTGGGAAGGGTTTCAGCTGGAGCTCCGCGCTGATCCGGCACCAGAGGATCCACACTGGGGAACGGCCTTACAGATGTGGGGAATGTGAGAAGGGATTCATGACGATCTTTAATCTGATGCAGCATGTGCTGGTCCACACTGGGGAAAAGCCCTATGAATGTGGGGAATGCGGGAAGAGCTTCCGCCAGCGCTCCAGCCTGATGCGGCACAAGGTGAGCCACACTGGGGAACGGCCCTACACCTGCTTGGAATGTGGGAAGAGTTTTGGGTGGAGGTGCGACTTGAGACAACACCAGCACATCCACACTGGGGAGAGGCCCTACGAGTGTCCCAAGTGTTTGAAGAGGTTTCAGAGAAGCTCCACTCTCCTCAGACATGAGCGGATTCACACAGAGGAGAGGCCCTTCCGCTGCCCCGACTGCGGGAAGGGATTCAACCGCAACTCCCATCTCACTGTCCACCGGCGCATCCACACTGGGGAGAGGCCCTACGAGTGTCCTGAGTGTGGGAAGAGCTTCTCACAGAGCTCAACCTTGACCCATCACCAACGGAGGCTCCACTAAGGGAAGCCCTGTGAGAGCCCCGAGTGTGGGAAGAGCTTCGTGCTCTGCTCCAGCTCCATCCCCCATGGGAGGATCGGTGTTGGATGATCCCCAGTGACCCTCGTTGGGCAGAGTCCTGGTGATCCGTGGTCCTGGTGATCCCCATTGGGTGGGAGGAAGGGGTTGGAGAGATTTTTCTGCTCGGGGAGTGGACAGGGAATGGAATGGCTGTGGACTGAGAGGAAATGGGAGATACTCTGGTGACACGGACTGTAAGGACAGCAGGAGTGACTGGGATGAACTGGGAGAGCAACCAGAGTCACTTGGGGTGAGGGGCAGGAGGCCCGAGGGTGGGAACAAGAAGGGCTGACGTGTCTCAGGTGATTCCCAAGGAGGTTTTGAGGGGCTCCAGGGTCATTCCCAGGGCAGGGCCCGAGGGGACACGCTCTGCCCCACACTCACCTCTGCGCTCCACGGGGAACGGGCTGGACAACTCGTAGTTGTGCCGGCAGTGCCTGTCCACCGCAGCCCGTCTGGACTCCATCCATTGCGGGTCGCTGTTCCAGTGCCTGGCAGCCTTGTCCCCAAAGGAGGTGTCCCCACGTGCAGCCCCACATCGCTGCCCAAGTGCAGGAACTGCTCCCGCTTGGAGATGTTCCTCTCCACGAACCTCAGCCGGTCGGTGCCGTGAATGAAGTGACACTCGGACTAAACCATCTCCTGGAACAGCGCTGTGTGTGCAGGACACAGGTCCGGGGGTGTCCCCCCAGCAGCCCCCCAGCAGCCAAGGGCTCCGGGCCCCCGCCACACGCCCCATGGCCAGCGCCGGGCAGGGTCTGACACCTCCCCCCTGCTGGAACCCTGGAAACTGAGGGGTTTGGGCTTTCTGTGCTGACAGGCATTGACCTCCAGGAAAACACTGCTTTTGACCTGAGGCTGTGAAGAAGCTTTCCAGAATTGTGTGATAGAACTGGAATCACTGGTGTGTAGTTTGAATAGACGTGTGTAATGTCCCATGGTGGAAAATTTAGAATTTGTGGTTTTAGACTATATTAATACATATAAAACAAGACGGAGGTTTTAGGGTGGAGTTTTCTTTCTTTTTCACCTTCTTCACGGGTCTTGCTGGTACTTTTGTAATTGGATAGAAAATTCCACAGTGCAGGTCACAGGTGATTGGTTGTTGGGTTAAAAGTAAAAAGAATTTAGCTGTGTGTTCTTAATTGGACAAATTGGCCCTTAAAAGGCCTTGTAGAGAGAGATACGTGTCCATTTTTGACCTGTTAGCTAGAAGTGCTGTAGAACTCACTCTAATATAGATAAGAATAAAATATCTGAGTCCAAACACGAAATTCCGTCTCTCGAGCATTTAATCCTGACTCTAGAAAAACACAAAAGAAGATTAAACGCGATACCCCCCTCCCCAAATTCTCCTGGCGGGGGGCGCTGGGGCGGGGCGCGGGTGGAGTCCAGGTGAGGAGCTCTGGGCGCTCTGGGACTGCCTGAGGAGTCATCAGCGCCGCGCGCTCTGATTGGCTCAATTATTTTGGTGCCTTCTCTGATTGGCTGAGGAGAGGCCCGGGAGTTGAGAGGAGGACCGGGAGAGATCCTGCCCCAGGCTAGCGGTGGAAGAACATCCAATTAACAAGGCATGCAGATCATTTCCCAGCGGTGCCCACACTCCTGTAGGAACTAAATGCACCGAGCATCTCACGAGGGTCACCAACTCTCTGGCGGCCAAATCCAGCCCTGCGCTCCCTGCGGGTGCGGGCACTCTGGGAAGGGCTCAGCTGCGGGTCAGATGGCCGGAGAGTGGCTTGGTGGTCACCTCGTGTGTGAGGCAGTGATGGGCTGGGGAGATGCGTGGACACTGCACATAATCACTTCCAAGCAAAAATCATTCCAGGAAGGAGTAACAGCTTCTGACAGAGACCAAGTGTTGCCACCAGGTGCTCCTGCCAACAGCCGCCTGCAGAAAGGAGCACACACACCAATGCACGTGGGCTTTGGCTGTCCTCTGGCAGAGAAGTCCCCAGGGGACACAGGTCTCTGTGGCAGGAGCAGGCACCAGCATTGGCAGGCCTTGGGGGCGGCAGGTCTCCTTTGGCAGGGAGTCTGCCACACCTGCTGATTTCACTGCTCCCAGGACTCAGAGCAGCATTCGTGCCCTGGGCCATACGTCCCGTGCCTGTGTCACACTCCTGTGTGTGTGACGGCCACCCAGCACCGGGTCTTGTCCCAGAGAGGCCCCGGCAGCTGCTGTGGAAGGCCCCGATGCCCTTCCTGCTGCAGCTGCATCGGCAACCGTGGGGGCTCCTTCTGCTGCCCTGAGCAGGCAGAGCAGAGGAGCATCTGCTTGTTGTTTGAGCCATTCCTAAAATTCCTGTTGGGCCGTCCTCGAACCTTGGGGGAACGTCTTCTTTGC
The DNA here is from genome assembly GCF_052056855.1 of Sturnus vulgaris. Classification (NCBI taxonomy): domain Eukaryota; kingdom Metazoa; phylum Chordata; class Aves; order Passeriformes; family Sturnidae; genus Sturnus; species Sturnus vulgaris. The sequence goes on along the minus strand of NW_028276185.1, from coordinate 8,506,522 downwards.
AAGCTGGGCACTTTGCGGGGGGGGGTGGGGCGGGGGTGTCCCCAGGGCACGTGGAGGTGTGTCCTAGGGCTCTTTGTGACACAGTGCACCGTGGTCACCGTGCAATAGGAAAGGGACAGAGCGTACAAGGGTGACCCTTTGTGACACGTCGTGACATAGGTGCTGGCGGTGACACGGCCACACCACAGTGCTCGGTGCACTCATCGGGACAGGACGGAGAGAGCGGTGCTGTGAGGAGCCCCCACACAGCCAGCTTGTTCCCTACTGACCCGGAGCTTTTCCAAAGCGTTTCCTCTGCAGGTGGCCTCGAGGACAGACTGCAGGACACGGTGTCCTGTAGCCTTCCCAAGGCTTCTCTGTTGCAGCTGCCTACAAGGCACAACTGCAGCACTTGCTCATCTGGAGCTTTTCCAAGACATCTCTCCTGCAAGCAGTCCCAACTCCAAACAGTGACATGGAGCAGACACCACCCAGAGTGCCCAAGCTGGTCTGGGTGAAGGAGGAGGAGGAGGCTGCAGCTCCCTCAGCACAGCAGCCTGAAGAGCTGGAGCAGATCCAGCTGCTGCAGGAGGGTGAGTAGCAGAGCTGGGCCACAGGGCTGGTGCCTGCAGCCAGCTTAGCCCCATCCCATCCCATCCCATCCCATCCCATCCCATCCCATCCCATCCCATCCCATCCCATCCCATCCCATCCCATTCAACATGCCCATGGATAGGACAGAAGAGGGGCTGGGGCTGAACCCCCTGGCAGCCACACCCCATCCCTGGAGCATCCCAGGGCTGTCCCTGCCTGGGAATGCAGGGCTGGCCTGTGTTCTCCGGCCTCTCCCACAGCCCCTCAGCCCTGGCTGCGCTCGCTCTTTGCCAGGTGCCGCCATGGACCCGACACAAGAGCAGGACCCTGCCCGTGGCCGCTTCCGCAGAACAGCGCAGGTACTGCAGCCATCCCCACCTGGGCTGGGCCTGCTGTCACTGCTCAGCCCAGCACCGTGCTTGGAGCACTCCATGGATTCTCCCTCTCTTCCTGCCCTTCTCCTGCAGATGATCTATGAATTCATCATGTGCATTTGGCGGGAAGAGACCACCGGTGTGGGCACTGGGCTCTTGGCAAACTTTCCCCTCTTCACTGCTGAGACCGGGGCTGCCATGCTGGATTTGCTTGTGGAGAAGGGTGTCTCCAATCCAAAGCAAGTAAGCAGCCTGTGGCCAGGAATTCTGTGGCGCCTCAAGCCAGCTCTGCTGGGTTCCTTCAGTCTTTGAGGCCCAGCCCAATAGGCTGGGAAGGGCAGCACTTCTCAGGGGAAGCTGGGGAACCTGCTGCTCGGGCAGGTGTCCAAGTCTCCCCGGGCCTTCTGCAGGTGCCAGCCATGGTGAGGTACATCCACAAGTGGCTCACGGCCAATGAGTCTGCTGGGCACAGGCTGGACAAGGCCCTTCTGGAGCTGACCAGGGAATACCCCTGCGATGTGCTGATGACTCTCTTGCGCTGGGCCCCATCGGGTGACAGGTACGGCAGCCCCACCTGCCTTGAGGGTTTAGGGTTCCCCGGCCCGTTACCCTGTAGAGCCTGTCCCTGGTGACTGCCAGACAGGGGGACAGTTCCAGGAGCCTCTGGCTCCTCCGTTTGCCAGTGCTGCCATGTCAGCCCCTGAGCGTGCTGCCACGCTCCCTCCCTGCCCCTCAAGATGCCTGCACCCCCGTGGGCTGGCTGGGTGCTGCCAGCGAGGGCCGGTGGGCAGAGGCAGGGCTGACGGCCAGCGCGGGCCCCTGCAGCAGCCCAGGCCACAGTGCTGTGGCCCAGACCCCCCTGACACAGAGCTCTGACCCCACAGAGCTGCTACGGCCATGTGGGGAGTGATCATGTCCTCCACTGGGACTGCGGAGCCGGCGCTGCAGATACTCCTCAATGTGCTGAACGCCTGGCCAGTGGACAGTGTGTACACCTCCGATGGGGACAGCACAGGAGTCTTTGCCCTGGCTGTGAGTTCCTGCAACTGACCTTGGCTTGCCCCTAGGCCACCTCTCCAGCAGCTAGCTCTCTGTCCTCCCCCCAGCTGCATCTCTCTGCCTCAGGCACTGCGCTGAAACCTGCTTTAGGGGCAAAGTTCAGGGGCACCAGGCTGGGTGACCCCGAGGTGTCTCCCCCGGCCTCTCCCTGTCATGCTCCGGCCCTGCCACATGGATGTCTTGGCACTGAGTGTTGTCTCTGGGTGGTTCATTTTTTGCAGGCAACCGTGACACTGTGGAGAGTCTTCAACCTGACCTGGTGCCCACCTATAGTGTTGGAGTATTTTCCCCGTCTCTTTCTGTGTCTGCTCTTCCAAGTTTACATCAGCGCACTGGATACGCCAGAGGAGGTTGATACCTTCTGGAAGGGGTGCCAGGAGCAACTGGGCCTTGCCACCAACCCCCAAAGGTGCTCCATCCCAGTCCTCCCAGTCTCCCCATCCCTTCCAAGGCAGGAGCCAGGGCTGCCAGCATCACCTGGGCTTTGCTCTGCACACAGGTTTGCGGTGCAGACCCTGAAGGTCCTGCTCTGCCGAGTGCACTGTGAGCGTGTTGTGGTAGCCATGGAAGGCAAGGCTGGCTGGGACACGCTGCTCTGTACTGACACCCACCACTATGCAGTGGGACTCCTGGCCAGGTGAGACCCCCTTCTCCCTGCTGCCCCCGGCATTTGTGCCCAGGGTGCCCCACACAGTTCCCATGGGCAGGGGTGAGAGGGCTTTGTCACAAAGAGACAGACGAGCAGACTGGAAAAGGCTGGCACAGGAGGGTGCCCGGGAACAGCCGCCTCCCAAAGCGCCCACGGGGTGCTTGGGAAAAGACCAGAGCTCCGTGGGTCACTCCTGGGAGAGCTTTGCCCTCTCGGCTCAGGGGCAATGATGCCTTTTCCCCCCCACCAGGGAGATGCGCTGTGTCTCCATGATCTGGTGTTGCAGCTTCATCTCCTGCCTCTTGGAGCTCCTCAGCCAAGACATTTCAGACTGGCAGCTGCCTGCCATGGCGTTCCTTGTGGAGGTGAGCCCCATGGGCAGCACAGCTGAGCTGCCTCCCACCTCTCTGCCCTCTCACAGCCGCAGCTGCCTGGGACGGTGCCCGTGCCCTGTGCTGCTGCCTTGGCTCAGCCCTGTGCAGTTCTGAGCTCCTGCCAGCTGGGCACCCCGGTCACTGCTTTGTGCATTTCAGGTCCTGGACCTCCTGGACATCAAAGAATGGGGTGACAGCCTCCTGGAGATCATGGCAAGGCGCCTGCAGAGCACGTCCAGGGAGATGCGTCGCCTGGTGCTCAGAGGCCTCGTGCAGCTCAGCAAGGACCCCTCGATGGTGAGAAGACAGCAGTGGCTGAAGCCGTGCGGGCAGCGTGGGGCTGGGGAAAGCAGCCCCTTGGGCTTGGCTGGGCTTTGGGAGCTGTGGCAGCTGCTCCCAGCTCTCCTGCGTTGCTGTTCAGCTGCCCGAGTGCTTCAGGACAGCCCTTCGGCCCCTCGGCTCCACGGCAGCAGCAGCAGCAGCGTGGGCTTGCCCTGCCTTGTCTTCCGTGCAGAGCATTAGAATGTACAGCCTGACAGAAAGCCTTGTGGACCTGTTGCGGGATGCAGATGAAGACATCGTTGAGATGACCGTCGCGGTGCTCAGCTTTCTGCTCTCGCACAGACACCTCGCAATACCCAGCCCCATCGCCCTGCGGCTGGCTGGCGCGCTCTGGCCACTGCTGGACAACGTAAGGCTCTGTGCCCCCAGCCACGGCCACTGGGTGCTGCCCCCAAGTGTGGGGCCCCATGGATTTTTGGGCCTGTGCACAGAGGGGTCTGGAGCAGCTGATGAGGAGGGCTTTTGCTTCCTTTCCAACAGGACAACCGCCATGTGCAGCTGCTCTCCATTCGCCTCTTCCAAGAGGTGATGAGGTTGGTAGCGGCCAAGGGTAAAAAGCCCCTCAAGATGCTTGTGAGCAAGAGCCTGCTGCCACTCTTCTTCAACTGCCACGATGAGAACATGCGTGTGGCAGAGGTGAGGACTCCTGGGCGCTGCTGTCCTCCTGGCAGGGGGCTCAGCTGTCTCCCTGCACCCGGGCACCTCATGGGCTCCAGCCTCCTCCTGGCCTTGGCACAGGGAGGCAGCTCCTGTGCCCTGGGCTGCGGTGCCATCTCTGGGTCTCTGCTGCTCTGCAGGCCTCTTGTGAAACGCTGCTTTCTGCGCTAACCTTCCTGAAGAGGAGAGATCTTGAGCAGCTGCTGATGGCGGATCAGATGTGGAGGTTTGGCGAGTGCTTGGTAAGAACGCTGCTCCCTTCCCTGGGCTGCCCACGCGGGCTCTTCTCCAGGCTCCTCTGGCGCCAGGGCCGGAGCTGATGGAGCCCCGAGCTCCATCAAGCCCGCGCCTTGCCGGGCCCTCTGCCCCGCTCAGGGCTGTGCGGGCAGGGCAGGCCGGGGCCAAGGGACAGAGCCCGCGCCAACCCTTCCCTCCGTGCCCTGCCGCTCTCTCCAGCTGGCACAGGACAGGAGCCGAGCGGCCGAGCTGCTGCGCCAGGCGCTGCCGTACCTGCGGAGCCCACAGGAGCCCCTGCGAGAGGCGGCCGTCAGGTTTCTTGGTGAGCCACAAGCCCGGCTCCCTCCCCGCCCCGCCGCAGCTCGGCCCCAGCCCCGCCTGCTGCCCCGGCAGCGCCATCCGGGCCGGGGCTCTGGAGCCCCGCCTGCCCTCGGCGCCGCTGCCGCCCTCTCGCAGCCGTGTCCTTGGGCGTCAGGATGCGGCGAGGGCCGGGCCTGAGCCCTGCAGGGGAAGGCGCTGCTGTGGCCGCAGGGCTGGCAGCGCCGCTGCGGGGCAGCTGTGCGGCTGGGGCCGTGACAGGCTCTGTGTTGGCAGGGATGGCCGGGCGGTTCCTGAGAGAGCAGCAGCGAGAGTTGCAGCTCATGTGCAGGGGTGAGTGAGGCCAGCGGGCTGTCAGCGGGGGCTGGCGCTGGCAGCTGCGTTCCCTGCCCCGGCTGGGAGGGCTCTGCTCCCTGCGCGCACGAGGGGCGGCGTGGGCAGAGCACAGAGACCTTCCAGGGGCCTGCGGGAGGGACATTCGTGGCCAGCGCCTTCCAGCTGATCCTTGCTGTCTCCTGCTTCCTTCAGGCCATGGCAAGAGCTGCCGTGTGGGATGGATGGCAGGAGGGTCTCCCCAGGTCCCTGCAGATGCAGGCTCTGACTGTGGCTCTGTTCCTCTCTCTTCCAGCCCTTCAGGACATGACAGATGACACCAGCCCTGCCATCTCATGCCTGGCTCTTCAGACTCTGTACATCAACAGAGTTGTACAGAGCATTCCCTCCTCCCGACTCCAGCAAATGCGAGATGGATTCCGCCGGCTCTGGAAGTCACGGCCTTCCCTGTGTCGCAGGGGCTGGTTGTCCTGCGTGAGCACTGTGGAGGACTGATCTGTGAGGCTGCATCTGCTGAGGCCACCTGAGCCTGCAGGGAATACCTCTGCTCTGCAAGGACTTTGTTTAAGCCCACTGTAGGATTAGTAAATTGCTGTTGTCATGCACAGAGATCCAGGAGCTTTCTTTTGGTGCCCAGAGTCTTCAGGCCAATGGGGAAGAGGGCAAAAAGGGTGCTTGTGCTCGCCAAGTTGGCCAAGCGTGCGGTGTGGACGGGAAAGTGGCCAAAAGGCCCTTGGCCTTTGGTGGTTCTGTGGAAGCCTTAAGGCTTCTGACAGAGCGGGCGGGCAGAGGCCGGAGCTGCGGCGGGGATCCCTGAGAGACCGGTCCCTGGAGATGGCCAGCACCCCTCTGCCAGCCTGGAAGCGCCATCTGTGTCCTGCCCGTGTGTTGCTGGCTGGATTGCTGAGGGCTCTGAGGTGCCTCTTGATGCGGCTCCTCTGGAGCTCCTTCAGCAGCCAGGCAGGCCTGGGGGAGGCGTGGAGGGCACGGGACAGTGGGAGGCCATGAAGGGCTGCGGTGCTGCCAAGGCCTGCCCGGAGAAGGCAGTGGGAAGGCGTGAGGGGGATGCGTGTGGCGCTGGGTGGCGGGAGGCTGTGATGGGCCAGGAGGACTTGTGTGGATGGGTTGGTGGGAAACCCTGAGGAACTGGGTGGCAGAGGCCATAAGCAGCCCCCAGACAGCCACCTTCTTCCTGCCAGCCGGCTGCTCTGGCGCTTCCCCGACGCGTCTCTGGTGCCTGTGGCAGAAGCCCTCGAGGCCTGGCCTCAGCAGGACGGTGGGGACAGCCCCGAGGTGGCCAGGCTGCTTTGGCTAGGGTCAAGGACGGACAGGGATTCCAACCATGCAGGACTTCTTCTTCTTCTTCTTCTTCTTCTTCTTCTTCTTCTTCTTCTTCTTCTTCTTCTTCTTCTTCTTCTTCTTCTTCTTCTTCTTCTCTCTATACTTATAATGATTATGACATTTACTGCTACCACTATTTCTTCTTCATCTTAGTATTTTTATTATTCTTCTTACTATTATATTTCTCTACTATAATTATTTTTTCTTATGGGCTTCTTCTACCTGTTCTCTTCCTTCTACATCTACTTCTTATTCTTATATTCTTTTATTCTTATAGTCTTATAGTCTTATTCTTATTCTTAATTTTTGGTTTAGTGTCCTTATTCTTAATTCCTATTCTTTTTCCTATTCATTTTCTAATTATTATTCTTATTCATTCTGTTTGTTTTTTCTTATTTTTGCCCCTTTTCCAGCCCTCCTGCTGGGGCAGTGGAGCCAGGCAGGGGCAGCGGCAGAGGCGGCGCAGCGCCTGCAGTGCCCGCCGCAGCCGGGATCGATGGTTATTGATGGGTGCAGGCGCTTCCACACGGGCAGGGCAGGCACAGCACGGGCCTGGGGAGCTCGGCTCAGCTGGTCCCGGCTCAACCCAGGCCTGGCGAGGGGCAGCCAAGGGGAACCCGCCTGCTGACAGACCTGCCCATCTGCGCTCTCTCTCTTCTTTGTCCTCACAGAGCTCGAGGACTGTGAGGTTTTGAACCTCCAGGTGCTCTCAGGCACCCAACTGTCGGGTTATTTTCTGTCATGTGCCAAGCAGCTAATCGTTACTATCAAGTTGTTTATTGCAGAAGCACATCAGTCTCAAAGGCAAAAACAAAGCAAATCAATGGCAAAAAGCACATGGCATTAAAAGCAATGGCAAAAGCAATGGCATAAAGCAAGTGGCAATGGCAAAATGCAAGTGGCAAAATGCAATGGCATAAAGCCATGGCACAGAGCACCAGCTCTCCCTAAAGCATGTTCTTTTATAGCAACTTTCCAACTACCTAAGACACAAACTCAGACCACTGCTTCTTAACCTATTAGAATTCTAGTTTCGTAGCACGCCAGGCTACATATAAACTCTGTACATGGCCTATGTTGTTCTAACTGAGAAATGTAAGCAATATTCTGAACTCTAACTCTATTATGTCTGAAGCGAGGTTCTTGGAGCCTCGAAGGAAACACTAGCATGTCTTTCAACCTTCACTAGAACATGTACTACTTCTCTGGCGTCTAAGACCTTTTACTCACTGAAAGCACTTAAAACTTATTCCATTTACTTACTTATAGCTCCCTCGTACTACAACCTAAACCTTCACCTCTGCTTTATGTGTGAGAGGCTTAACATATTTCAGTCCATCTCAAGACTTTAATTCAATCCCTACACTCTGATCTCTCTCTGGAGGATTCAGAGAAACTCTTGACTTACTGACTCCAACACATCCCCACACTGATTTTAGAGGAGTCGTGTGTCCCACACCCAGCCCCGCTGTCATTCTGCCCAAGCACAGCTGCTCCAGTGTTCCCAATAAAGCTTCCCAGTTCACACCGCTCCTGTTTATTGCGGGGGGGGGGACTGGGGAGGGACCTGGGGGGACCCTACTCCTTACAAACAGAAAATCCTGGATTTGGGTGAAACACTGGCTTGGGGTGTGCTTTCTTTGCCTCCTCCCTTTTGCCAACTCCTGCTGTTTTCTGTCTCTCTGTGAATGCTAATTTTTGCTGTACATTTTACCTCAGATAATTGAACTGCTTACCATATCAAGTGTAAGAGTTGTTCTTCACCCAAATTTAACAGGAGCAGGTGCTACTTCTCTTTCAGGTTAAGATCAGAGCTTGAATGCAGTGATTTCAAAGTGAATAAATTACTTTTCACTCTTTCAGTCTGAAATGAGCTACTGCCACCTGCACTTGCCCTTCCCTTCCTCTCCTGAACCACTGAACAGCCCCACTGGGATGGCAGGAGCTGGGCCTGGGAGCTGCTGCCTTTGGAGTTGCATCTCCTCCTCCCGTGGCCGCTGCTCAGAGCCCAGAAGTGCTCTGAGAACTTGAAGTTGTGGCAGCTGGGTTAGAGCCTACATGGGAGGAGGAGAAGGTTCACCAGAGCCCTTCTCCTGCCGTGCCAGCTCCAGGGCAAGGAGTGCAATGGAAGCCAGCCAATGTCCAAACCCCATCTGCTCTGCCAGTTCCCGTGGGAATGAGCTGCTGCAGAGGGGAAGATTTGGGTGGGAATGTGGTTCTCTAAGAAGGCCATAACTAAATGCTTGCATGGGGATTTTGGCTTCTGGAGCAGTGGGGTAGGGCTGTGGTTGGTTCCTACCCCTCCATGCCATGATGATGTAAGGGGTGAGGGATGCCATGTGTGCTGTGCCCTGGCAGTGATCCTCAAGAAATCCTTCTAATCCTCTCCTTCGAGATCCTTCCCTCTCCTAGTCAAGGCCATGGGAAAGATAGGACAGAAAAAAAATAAAAAGTTGCTCAATTTTGTGCCCTTCTTCCCTTGTGGGGTGAGGGGCAGGAGGCAGAGGTCCAGCTTGGTCTCTCTTTGACTTTTCCTTTGAGACAACACTGTCTGCTCCCACCACAAAGGCACAGAAGGTGCTCTTTGCCCCCACCAGTGGGAAGTGGCTCTGCTGACCCCACTAAGAGTGCTGGAAGATGAGTCTGTGAACGAAACAGTTGAATATTGCCTAGAGGGGGGTAGCAGGCAGTAGATGTGCCACCATTCTCTTTCCAGGATCCCACTGGGAGTACTTGAACTATCGACGATGAGAGAGAGACGGGGACACTGAATGGTGATCAAAATCCAATTTTTACTGAGCACTACATGTGCTTATATACCATTTACAGGAAGGCTGGTAATATTTTACTGCAATCACATAGACAAACCTTACACAGACAAACTCTCACAGAGACAAACTTTACATTCGGACTTAGGAAAATCTTATTTCCCATAACCCAGACTTGATCCAGTCCTCTTGCAGTCAGATCTCTGTTTGCTCTTGCCAGGCATCCTCGTTGTCAGGCTGCATTTGCTGATTCAATCTGCAGTACTATCAGTCTCATTTGCATTACCCATATCCACATCTCCCCCGTTTCTTTTAACTAAAAATACACTCTTAAGCGATTTGTCGATTAAATTCTTAACACACTGTAAAATACAAGGAATAACTACTACAATGCATAATATGATGCCTAATACATACAAACCTATTTTAACTAAATTCCTGATCCAGCCAGTGAGTCCCCAGTGCCCTAAGAGCCAGTTCAGCCAGTCGTACCCATGATCTACCCGAAGTTTATTCACACCTTCTTTGAGGGCTTGAATGCTGGCATAGATGGGCTGGGAGTGGTCAGAAAGGTTAAGGCAACACATCCCATCGAATTCCTCAGCCACAGGCGGCGGCGGAGCTCGGAGGCGGCCCCAGCGCAGGTGGGAGCCGCGCTCGGTTGTGCGGGGGCTCGGGGCTCGCTGCGGGCCGAGGGGGCGGCAGGGGGCTCTGGCGGGTTGGTTGTGCCGGTGCCGGCCCGTGTTGGCGCTGGGCTGAGGGCGCTGCGGGAGCGGCTGCCCGCGGTCTCCTTCCCGCTGGGGCCTCGGCAGGAGCCGGTGCCGGAGCAGCGCTGGCTCGTCCCGGTTGCTGTGGGTGGCACAGAGGTGTCTGCCCTGTGCCCGGGGCTGTGCGGGAAAATTCCCGTGGCCAGAGGTTTGTGTGCCGGCAGGAGACAGAGGAGTCCTGTAAAAGTGACTTTATTGATGAACAAAGAGAGAGGCCATGCGGCATTTGCCATGCGGTCTCTAAAATGCAGCCTCCTTTTTATCCTCATTTTCCCGGCTGCGTCTCCCTCTCCCATTCCCCTCTTGCTGAGGTACTTGGAGGGTTCAGACTTCCCGATCCACCTACTGCATGTCCCTCTTAATATGCACTCCTACCACGGTATTAATCTTACTGCTTTCAATCCCTCATTTTCTTATTTTCTCAAGAATTGCCTTTACAAACTTTTAATTTCCATTGACTCAATCTCTTTTCGTGCATCCTTTTTGACGCAAGGTGTCTTGCATGGTAAAAAGCTGAGAGTTACTGCAGCACATCAGAAGAGGAGCAGCATTCATTTATGCCACGGTCTGCCAGGGAACCAGGGAAACGTGTCCCATTCCCATTATTTCTCCGGAATACGAGATATTTTCATATTTCCTTTGCTATCTGTTTCACCACTTTTCGGTTATCATCTGTTTGCAAACAGCCGTTTGCGTCATTTAATTTTCCACAAACTCCTCCTTCTTCTGTAAGTAGATAATCTGATTCCATCCCATGGTGAAATGTCTCGTTCCTCATTTCAGCGGCTTGGTCAGCAGGAAGGTCAGGAGCTGGAGCTGTCTGCTTGGTTATTATTTCAAGGATACTTTTTAACCTAATTATGCCACTCAAATTATGGATGGGTTTTCTGTGTCCTGATATGAATTAGGGTTAGGGTTCCCAGGGGCTGGTCCATGGTGTTGTAGCATTTGTTCTGGTGGCCGTTCATCTTTTTCCCTTTTTGGGGTGCTCCCCCCTGACACGGCTGCATCAATTGACCACTTTTATCTTATGAAATTACAAAATGTTTGGATTCCCAACTGATTTCTCTGGACTAGCAAAAACACCTCATTGCTTTGGGGAGAGGGATGATCCCCGCACACACACTTTTTTTTTCATGAAATTTGCTCAATATTCTCCGTTTGCTGTTTCCCTTTGCAGCTTAACCAGTTTCTGTTGCAGTCAGATATCCTCACTATGGGCTCTGCCTTTAGCTGTGCAAATTCCATCTGTGCAAGCAGGCAGAGCTGGGGGTGAGGGGCAGATGGACTCAGGGAAATTCCTCCCCCTGGCAAGAAGGCCCTTGGGCATTGTCCACACTTCTCCAGAGCAATGCTAATTTGCATTTCTAAAACTCCTCTCCTGGCTGCCTGGGACTAGGATTTTCTTCCAGAGCAGCCCTTAGGTGATTCATACGTCCACCCTCACAATCTGCTTTATTTTTCTTTTTTTTTTATTTTAACGATTTTGTATTAACTATTTATGTGTTAAAGCCTTACGATTAATACTCTTCTAAGTTTGCAAAATGCAACTTAAAGGTGAGCATTGAAAAACCCATTCCAAAATTCTGCCATCATTAAGAGTCAGCCACAAATATATAGAAAAATATTCCAGTGCAAGCAAGTCTTTTCTGCATCTTCTCCTAGGAGTAAAAATTGCTTCTCACACCCCTGGTCCAAACCTAACTGATAAAATAAAAGTAGGATTAATATGAAAAAATTTTCTAATTGTGTAATCTTGTCACTGAAACTCCAGGAAAAACAAAAACTCTTCAATAATGTCTTTAGTATTAGAGAGTCAAAGCATTACTTGATTCTGGTCAGGATGAGCAACAGAAATAATTTCATCCACACATAGCCCTGGTGTGCAGAGAAAATCATTCCATGAGATGTAAATTTTATTAGATTTTTCCTGAAATTTTACAGTCTGAACCCATTGAAATCCATTGGTTTAGTGTTTATTGCTTCCAGGTTGTGTAGTTTTTAGTGTTTGGTTTCCTATTGCACTCAGATTTCTCCTCTTCTGATGTTAATTAGATCCACATTCCTGGATTTCTTTCTCAGCCTTTTCCAGACCAGGTGTCTCCATCTCGGCCAGGGCAGTGTCTGGGGTGGGTGTTCCCTGATGTTTGCTGATGTTTCCTTGATGTTTTGTTCAATGTCGTTCTCTTTGTTGGTATCTTTTGGGCTATTCCCAGTCTGTTGAGATGTTAAACTCATCTCTCTTGAGTGGTGCAACATCCCATAAAAAATACCTTTTAAAATTTCTTTCCTGAGAGAAAGGCAAACCGAGCCTGACTAATAAAATGAAAGGTAAAAAAAAATTAAAGCTTGTATATTTTCCAGCAATGGAATCGCAGGCAGCCCAGTGTGTGAGTGTAATTGAGAGGCAGAGTCCTGGGTGGATGCTGTGAACAGCAAAGTGCCAAGGCAGGCTCTGTGCCAGCCCAGCTTCCTGTGGCAGAGATTTCACAAGAGACAGGATTCTGGCCACAGACTGCTTGAAATATCCATCCCTTATCTCCAGCCCGCACTAGGTGGAGAATTCCCAGGGTAAGGAATTGCAAAGATCAGTTCCAAGGGAGATAATTGAATATCTGCCCTGGCTCTGGCCAAAGGTTATAATGGCCGGATGCTTGGCCTTCAGCCAAGGGCACACACTGACTCAGAAAACACTTCCTAAATGCAGCAACATGTTGCATATTCATAGACCTTCATGCATTATTCAGAATCATTCCCCTCCAACCTGTAAATCATTATTTTTTCCTTTCCTGGGGTTTTGGTGTCCCATAATTCCGAGAATGTGAAGAATTTCCTGATTATCTTTATTGCCATTCTCCAAGTTTGTTACATGAACATAAGATTATGACATTATACTGGAACAAAAATATATTTATCACAAACTAATTATAACTTTTGTTTATTTATGTATATTTATTTGTATTTATAAGTTTTGTTAATTGCAGAACTAAGAGAAACTATGTTCATACAACAGTATTTTCCAGCATATGGCATTCATTTTAATATTTGCAAAAACTCAATAATATAATGTACAATTATAACACACATAGAATTCAAATTTCTTTTTCTCAGTCTGGAGGAGACATAGCTGGTGGTTCAATCATTTTGTTATTTTTCATTTTCTCAGGTTTTTTTCCTTTTCTCCTGTCCATACCACAACACTGAGGATATTTGAGTTTAAAAAGTCATACAATGTTGTGGCTAGAGCAGAGAATCTTCAATCCAGGTTCTCCAATTGCCTATTAATCCTCAGAATTCTTGCAGCTGCTTTTTCGTCCTGGATTACTTCTGAGATTCCCTGGTCCCTCTCTGGGCCAATACACCACAAACACTCAGTCAAAATATGTCGCAAATATTTAACCCTTTTCTCCATCATTTCCTCTTTTATTTCAAATAGACAAAAATGCTTTTTAGCCTGAACATTCAGCCATTTCACAGAGGCTTCTTCTACCACTTCTTGTCCTCCTGATTGCAGCAAGTCATCCACATCCTGCATTAACCCAATCCCTGGGGGTGGGGTAAATTCTTGTGATATTTTCTGCAAGGCTTGCCCCAATAAGGCTGGTGCTTCCGTGCATCCCTGCAGAAGGACCGTCCATGTCTTTCCCATTTTCCCACTCAAAGGCAAAATCCAGTTTACCATCCTGTGTGAGTGGGCATCCCCAGAAAGCATCTTTGCCATCAATGACAGAATGGTGTCAGTGTGAGGAGGGCACCTGGTTGAAGATGGTGTAAGGATGTGAGAGCCCCTGGGTGCTGGGGCCCCCTTGGGCCCTGGGGTTCATCCCTCAGGGGCTGTAGAAACTCTGCCATGGCCTTTGCCTTCCCCTTGGCCTTTTCCTCATCCCTTCTTGCATTCCCCTGCTGTGTCTTTGTGACCAAGTGCTCCAGGGGCTTCTTCTGCCCCTCCTGCAGCCCCCTCAGTGCCTGGGGGTGCTCATCCTCTGACAGCTGCTGAGCTTTCTGCTAAATCCTTCGTTTCTCCAGTGATCCAAACAGAATGCTTAAAAGCTAATCTGGATGCTTGCACGTCCAATCCCCATTTCCCAGCTGTTCCTTTGTGCTGCTGCTCCTTGTGCTGTGGCTGCCGTGGCCAGCCCGTATCCCAGAGCCGGTGCCTGTCCTGCCGCAGTGTCCAAACGCGGCCCCCCCGGCGGGCAGGGCCGGCAGCTCCACGGGGCCGGGCAGCGGCCGGGGCGTCCCGCAGCCTCCTGGGGGCCGGGGGCCACTGCCGGGCCTGCAATTGCCGGGGGGTGCTGGGCTCAGGCAGCGCCCGGCGCTGAGCCCCGGCTGCCCCACAGCCCCGGCCCGGCCCCGCAGCTCCCCACAGGCCCCCAGCCCGTGCTCCCGGTGCCGCCCCTCTGCGCCCGCTCCTGCCGCTGCCCAGCACAGAGAAACCCCCTGCAATCCTGACCTCCTTGTGTGCCTGTCCTGGCAACCGGGGATACAAAGGATCTGCAGCAGCTGGCAACTTTGGAGGATAAGAGTCTGCTGAAAAACATCCCCATCCTCAGTATTTTTCTCTTCCTCCTCTTTTCCATCATTATTTTTCTTCCCACATAGATTGCTCCTGCTGCATCTTGCCTGAACCATATTCCTGCACACTCCCCTTCACCCAATCCCTTCCCTGCACACCAACAGCATCCATCCCCGTGTTGTACCAATCCCTTCTGGACTTCCCTTATTGCGCCCCTGGGTGTCCATGTCCGTGATTACCTCTGGTAGAATGTGCAGACTCCCTCACCATGCTCCCAAGGGACCCTTCAGAGATATTTTGGGATCATCATCCCTTTGGCCAGGAGCCCTTCCTGGCTTTTCCTTTGTACCCTCCACGGGTGCCCTGCCATGTTTAGTCCCCGAAGATGCCACTGTAGTCCCTGCTGAGATTTTCAGTGCTCTCTGGCTGCCGACTCTTCCCAGCCCCCCTGATCTGTCACTCGTCTGTCTCCTGGTCACTCTCGGGTACCCAATCCATGCCCGTTGCTGCCGCCACCCAGGGGAGCCGATCACCAAAACTGGGTGAGGCACCTTCAGCTTCACTGACTGCCCCCGCCCTGGATGGGGGAAGGAATTCCGGCCGAGTCCCAAGAAGTGTGGAAAAATTCACATCACCAGAGGTTTCTGTCTACTAGGAAGACAGAGGAGTCCTGTAAAAGTAATTTCATTTAGAAAGAAAGGGAGAGGCCATGGGCCATTTCCCATGGCGTCTGCGATTCTTAGAGAACACAGCCTCCTCTTCATCCTAACTTTCCCTTCCTCATATTCCTCTCCATTTCCCCTTTGGCTGAAGTACTTGAGAGGTACAGACTTCCCAATGCACCTACTACATCCCTCCCTTAATATGCACGCCACTTTTGTGTAGCTAACGATGGCCAGGACTCTTTTAAGTCTTTGTTCTTCTCTGGGAGTTCATGAATTGAGCAGGACCTTGGCTGAGCAGCAGTCTGTGTGGTCAATTAATAACATTTTCTGACCCTGATGGCTTCTGCTGTCCCTTCCTTATGTCCACGTCCCTGGCCCTGTGTCCAAGCGGATTCGCAGCCTGTGTTTGTAGAGACCCTTTGCTGTTGTTCCTTGCATGGGGGTCCCCCGTTTTGGGGCCATCCCCCCTGGAGCAGGGTGTCCCGGCTTGGTGCAGCCCCGCCCCTCGGGCAGCGCTGAGCCAATGAGAGCGCGCGGCGGTGATGACGCAGCAGTGTCCAGGCAGAGCCGCAGCTCCCAGCGTTGCCCACCTGGAGCCACCTGCGCCCGGCCCGGGCCCCAGCGCCCCCCGGCAGGGGAATTTGGGGAGGTGGGAGGGGGGGAGCGCCAAGGCCGGGCCCCCCCGCGCTGTGGTGGCGGCAGCGGCTGCAGTGGGGAGCGAGTGCGGGCGGGAGCGGCCGAGAGCCCAGCGCTGCCCCAGCCCGAGCTGCCCCAGCTCCATCGCTGCCCCTGCGCTGGGATGCTGTGGGTTTGGGGGGAAGAGGGAGCCGGCAGTGGGTGCTGGGCCTGGGGGCAGCAGGAGAAGGGAAGGAGAAGCAGGGTTGAAGAACAAAATGGTCAAATGATGCATGTGGGAGGAGCAGGTGGGATTGTGCAGGAGAAGGAGGAAGAGGAGTGTGAGGGGCAGTAGGGACACAGGATGAGGACGAGGAGTAGCAGAAACGGGAAACACCACAAGGTTCCACCCCTCCCTGTATCTGTAGCCTCTCCCCCAGCCCCAGGAGCGTTGCTCCCCCCACATGCAGCAAGTGTCCGAAGAGGATGATCCATGATTTTCACAGGGGTGAATCTTGGTGTTTGTGAGCTTTATAGGGCTAAATGTTGGGGCTGAGGTTTTTTGCAGGGGCTGAATCTTTATATTTTGGAGGGGATTTGGGCTGAAACTTGCTTTTTGGGGAGTTTTTGATCTGTGTCTTGATGTTTGGATAATTTTTGTGCTGAATCATTGTGTTTTGGAGGTTCTTATAGACACAAGATGCCCAATGACTTCATGAGTTGCACTTGGGAAGGAGGAACCCTCAGCCCAAGGTGCTCTCTTGTGTTTTCCTCCAAACCAGGATTTGTCATTCCCAAGGCGTAGATGGATGGAGGAGGAGGACAAGTCCCAGGGATCCCACAGGAAGCGGGGCTACAAATCCAGCGCAGGGAGCTGCGAGGAGGAAAGACCCTCCCTGAGCCGGGAAGGCGGCTGGAGATCCAGGCAGAGCTCAGAGCTGGTGGAGAAGCCTCGTGGAGGGGAGAAGCCCCACAAGTGCTTGGAATGTGGGAAGGGTTTCAGGTGGAGCTCCGAGCTAATCCAACACCAGATGATCCACGCTGGGGAAAAGCCCTACGAGTGTGGGAAATGCAGGAAGAGCTTCAGCACTATTTCCTATCTGATGCAGCACCAGGTGATCCACACAGGGGAACGGCCCTACACCTGCTTGGAATGTGGGAAGATCTTTGGATGGAGCTCTGCCCTGAAATACCACCAGCGCATCCACACCGGGGAGAGGCCCTACGAGTGTCCCAAGTGTGGGAAGAGGTTTCAGAGAAGCTCCACTCTGATCAGACATGAGCGGATTCACACAGAGGAGAGGCCTTTCCGCTGCCCTGACTGCGGGAAGGGATTCAAGCACAACTCCACCCTCACTGTCCACCGGCGCATCCACACTGGGGAGAGGCCCTACGAGTGTCCTGAGTGTGGGAAGAGCTTCTCAGACAACTCAGTCTTGACCCGACACCAACGGAGTCACCACTAAGGGAAGCCCTGTGAGTGCCCCGAGTGTGGGAAGAGCTTCGTGCTCTGCTCCAGCTCCATCCCCCATGGGAGGATCGGTGTTGGATGATCCCCAGTGACCCCCATTGGGCACAGCCCTGGTGATCCGTGATCCTGGTGATCCGTGTTGGGAAGACACCTGGCTGGGGGGGGGGTCTCTGCATCATCCTGTCTCCCTGTGAGCACCTGGATGAGCACAGGGGCAGGAACGCCCATCAGGGCTCAAACTGGCATTGGAAATTCCTTGTGGAGAGCAGATTTGTTGACTTTGATCCCCAGAAAATCTTCTGCGTTCAATCCTATCTCCTGTTCGCATCCAGGAATACTGAACAGTCTTGGAGATCTTTTCCAACCTCACTGATTCCAGGATTTTCATTTCCTATTGCCTAAGATTGTCTTCGGCAGCCAAATGGTGATGAACTGAGGCAATGACCAAGCTTTTGGAGACAGTGGGGTAGAAAGTCCTCCAAAAAATGTTTTTCCCTCCCACTCAAGCACATAGGTCCTCAGCTCACACAGACACGGAAATCCTTTTCTTTTGGCCTCGATTTGCTTTTCATTTCTCTTCATCCTTTTAAAACAACCAACACGGGTGAAAATAAAGACACTGAACTGAGACATGGGTGGGGATACGGAGGGACAAAGACATGGTGGGGCACAGACATGGAGAGTTGAATCATGGTTTGAAAGAGTTAAGATTTTTGCTAAGGGTAGAAGGAGTTTCCATGGCCAAGATGTAAGTTAGGTAGGTAATTAACTTGATGCTTAGGCAAGAGCTAATTGGTATAATTATCTGCTTTTATGAACTTATGTATAGAAGAACATAAAATAATAAACCGTTAATCATGAAGCACGAGGCCTTGGATCGTGCCAGAGGGTCACAGAGACCTGATGAAGACTCTCCTGACTTCATCCATCGAGACCACTGACCCATTTCGAGAGCACCGACCCAATTCAAGAGAAGAACTGCGCACACGTGAAGGACGAATGGGCTCATTTTAATATGGGGTGGGGATGGGAGGTGCTGGGGTTATGCACATGTATTGTATGTAAGATCTTGGGCAATAAATAGAGGGCAAAGAACCTTGTTCGGGGCGGTCACGCCTTTGGGAGGTGACTCCCGTGCCGGTGAATAAACACACCACTTTGTAACTTTAATTAGTTACAGCGCCTTTGTCCGTGATTATTCCGGTTTTTAACAATTCAGGGGGACAAACTGCGGTCACGTGGGGACACTGCAGGGACATCGTAGTGACCCAAAACAGGACAGGCGACCTCAGGGTGGCCCTGATGTCCCCAAGGCAAGGCACCAAGGTTCCCAGTGTCCCTTGTGGTGACAGTGCCGCCCCCATTGTCCCCACCCTGTCCCTGCATCCCGGGCCGCCTCCAGCTTTCGCATCACTTCCTTGTGTCCCTCCACCGATGTCCCCAAGGCCACCACGATGTCCCCGAGGGCCTGGGCAGCTCTGGGGAACCCCTGTCGCCATGTCCCACATGTGTCACCATCATGTCCCTGTTAACAGCGTCTACCAAGTACCCCAGGTGCCATGTCACCGTGTCCAGCTGCCCCTGGACATTGTGGTGACCTTGCTGGTGGCCGCGGTGGCCTCGGCGCTGACCCTGGTGGTCACCACCTGCTGGGTGCGGTCTCGCAGATGCTGGGCCATGGCTCAGTGCTCACGGGCACTGCTGGCCAGGTGTCACCACAATGTCACCGAGGCCTGCAGGGTCACCTGGCAGGACACGGCCACCGTGCCCAGGGCCAGCAGCAGGTGACTGTCCTCGGCCACCCCCAGGGCAGCGCACGCCAAGTCCAGGGACACTGTGGGGACATGGGGACACCGCACAGGTGGCACCGGGGATACGGCAGCAGGGCAACCAGCACAGTGGCACCTGAGCAGTGGCACCAAGAACACCCCAGAGCCACCAGCCCAGGGCTGCCCCAGTGTCAGCATCCCAGTGCCACCCGTTCAGTCTCAGTGTCACCAGCCCAGTGTCCCCAGTTCAATCCCAGTGTCCCCAGTTCAACCCCAGCGCCACCAGAGCTGCCCCAGTGTCCCCAGTCCTATCCCAGTGTCACCAGCTCACTGTTCCCTGTTCCTTCCCAGCCCAGTGTCACTGCCCCATTGCCACCATACCAATTTCACCATCCCAGTGCTCCCAGTTCCCTCCCAGTGTCTCCAGTCCATCCCAGTGTCCAGTGTCTCCAGTCCATCCCAGTGTCCCCCATCCTGTCCCAGTGTCCCTGTCCCAGTGCTCCTAGTTGTGTCCCAGTGTCACCAGTTCCATCCCAATGCCACCAGTTGTGTCCCAGTGTCACCATCCCAGTGCTCCCAGTTCAATCTGTCTCCAGTTCCCTCCCAGTGCCACCACCCTATTGTCCCCATACCAAAGTCACCATCTCAATGTCACCAAACCAGTTCCCTCCCAGTGCTCCCAGTGCCATCCCAGTGTGCCCCATCCTGTCCCAGTGCTCTTGTCCCAGTGCTCCCAGTTGTGTCCCAGTGCCACCAGTTCCCTCTCAGTGTCACCATCCCAGTGCTCTCAGTCCCATCCCAGTGCTACCCCCCCATTGTCACCATACCAGTGTCACCAACCCAGTGCCACCAGTTCTGTCTGTCACCACCCAAGTGCCACCAGCCTGGTGTCACTAACCCAGTTCCAGCCCAGTGTCCCCAGTCCTATCGCAGTGCCACCAGTCCTGTCCCAGTACCACATCCCCAGTGTCCCCATACCAATGTCATCACCAGCCCAGTGTCCCCAGTGCCATCCCAGTGTCCCCCATCCTGTCCCAGTTGTCCCAGTTGTGTCCCTGTGCCAGCCCAATGCCACCCCGTCATTGACCCGTACCAGTGTCACCAGCCCAGTGCCACCAGTCCTGTCCCAGTGTCACTAGCCCAGTGCTCCCAGTGCCAGCTCAGTGTCACCATCCCAGTGTTCCCAGTTCCATCCCAGTGCCACCAGTTCTGTCCCAGTGTCACCACCTCAGTGTCACCAGTCCCTTCCTAATGTCCCCATCCCAACGTCCCCTTTCAGTGTTCCCAGTTCCATCCCAGTGTCCCCAGTGCCATCTCAGCGTCACCAGTGCCACCCATGGCACCACCCCAGTGTCCCCAGTTCAGTCTCAGTGTCCTCAGTCCTGTCCCAGTGTCACCAGCCCAGTGCTCCCAGTTCCATTCCAGTGTCCCTGTCCCATCCCAGTATCCTCCATCCTGTCCCAGTGTCCCTGTCCCAGTGCTCCCAGTTGTGTCCCAGTGTCACCAGTTCCATCCCAGTCCCATCCCATTGTCACCAACTCATTGTCCCCAAAACAATGTCACCATCTCAATGTCACCAAACCAGTTCCCTCCCAGTGCTCCCAGTGCCAGCCCAGTGTCCCCATCCTGGGACAGGGGAAGGTCTCTAGTGGTCCAAACTGGTCTGTACAGGTCTGTACTGGCCCATACTGCTCTATACTGGTTTATACTGGTCTATACTGGTTTATACAGGGTTTTACTCACACACAGCACCATCAGCCCCATGGCCAGCCCATGCCCAGCCTGGAGCTCAGCTCACCCAAACTGGTCTGTACTGGTCTGTACTGCTCTATACTGGTTTATACTGGTCCATACTGGTTTATAGTGGTTTTTACTGACACACAGTGTCATCAGCCCTATGGCCGGCCTGTGCCCGGCCCAGAGCCCAGTTCACCCAAACTGCTCTATACTGGTCCATACTGGTTTATATTGGTCCATACTGGTTTATACTGGTTTATACTGGTTTATACTGGTCCACACTGGTTTTTACTCACACACAGCAGTGCACAGCACCATCAGCCCCATGGCCAGCCTGTGCCCAGCCCATAGCCAGCTCTGGCACTGCTGGGCCCCTTCCTCCTCCCGCACCAGCATCATCATCACTGCTGCCTCAGCCAGGACCCCTTGGAGCCCCGCAGCTCCTGCTCGTCCTCGTCCCCCAGGGTCCCCTGGGCCACCGCCGGGGCCACCTCGGCCTTTCTGGCCTCCTTCAGCTCTTCCAGGGCCACTTGGGCCTGATACAGCGTGACCTTGGCTTCAGCCAGTGCTGCAGGGACGGTGCTTGGTGTCCTCAAGGCCTCGGCCAGGGCCACCAGGGCCACCAGGGCCACCAGGACTCGGTGCCACATGGTAGCTGCCTGGCCCAGCTCGGGGGGGGAGGGCAGGGGGGGACAGCTGGGGACAGTAAATGGGGGTTAGGGGGTGGGGGAGGGGTTGGGGAGTTCTGGGGAGGGTTTGGGTGGGGTTTGGGTGGTTCCAAGTGAAAATTCTCAAGGATTTGGGGTTTCCCAGGTGAGGGTCCAGGAGGAGTTTTGGAGTTCTCAGTATGATAATTGATAAAAGATTCGTGTTAATCACAAAAGCATTGGGGTTTGTATAAACCAGAATACTAAACTCTGAAGTGAAGCATGGACAAATAGATAAAGGAAATTATATGATAAAATCACTGTTTAAAATCAGCTTGTTATGGTATGTTATATTATGTTACATTATATTATGTTATGTTTTCCAAATAAGTTGTATTGGCTACCAGCTTGCAAAATCAGCCTTCCCAATAGCCCTTCCTACCTTTGTCTAATCAATACTGCTTATCTCAAGGACCAGAATTCCAGAACTTCTCTGGTGGTTATCTACAAGGACCAGATGGCTATCTGTGACTGATTATCACCCAAAGGCTTTGTGAATTTGTGTAAGGATGTTTATTCAACCACCACTGCTTATGACAACAAAAAACCAAAAATTATTGATTACAACGAGAACCCACAGCATAAGAAGAAGCTGCAAACCAAGGTTGGGTGGAGCGTGGAGTGGGCGGTGACCCCTCACGTTCCCCAGCGCTGCTTGCTCTTTCTATATCAAATAAAGCAATCTAAATTTTGCTGAAAATCGAGACTTCTGTCTCTCATTTATAACAATTTGGTGCCGAAACCCGGGACGTCCTTGGAGCCCTGAGAGGCACTGCGATTTCGGGGAGGCGCCCCACTGCTGTGGCCCCGGTTCGTCAGTGATTCTCGGGACCCATCGACGTCCCGCACCATAGAGACTGAGCAAGGAAAATCTCCCCGGAAGACCGCGGCAAAATCACCTGTAATTCTCGTGCACAGAGAGCCAGACAGGAGCATCGGACTGTGAGTATCTGTGTGGTTTGGTGGGGATGACTGTGTGCTTGCCTGAATGAGACGTGGCCTTGGCTGCGAAGCGAGAGTGGAGTCCTTCTATCCGCGTTTCCAGCATCCCGCGAGGGACCTGGCCGGGGACCGGACGAAGCGAGTGAGCACAAAGGGAGAGACTGCTTTTCTTGTCCTAGCCCAGGTAGAGGCTGGGTCCTTCCCACCCTAGCCCAGGTAGACGCGGTACCCGGGGATGGGGGAAGGGGGAGGAAAAAAAAAGCAGATGGCAACACACCAGTCACGGAGGGAGAAGGGAAAAGCTGCTTTTCCCATCCCAGCCCAGGTAGAGGCGGGTTCCAGTCCATCCTGACCCAAGGAGAGGCAGGGGTTTGGGCGGAACACATCGGGGAGTACAAACACCTCAAGACAGTCCCTTGAGGTAAAAATGGGACAAAGAGGGAGTAAGATTCTGAGTCCCAGGGACCCACGAAGAGGTTCCAGTTCATTTGGTCCACAAGGAGACTGGGAAAATAAAAACAAGACAAGTAGGTTGTCAGAAATAGCACCAGGCAGCCCTTTGGGAGTAATATTAAGATGTTGGGACACAGGGGCGGTATACAGAGGAAAAAGTAAAGAAAAATTGATTCAATATTGCATGGTGGAATGGACCAAAGAAATAACCCATAAAGATAACCTATACTGGCCCATGTTCGGATCATTTGAGGGTTGGATTTGTCGGGCATTAAACACATATGTGGCTTGTAAAGAACCATTTAACAGAGAGGAATGTGAGTATGCTGCCCTGTGAGCAAAACAGTCCAAGCCATCCTTGATATATACTTTAAAAGAAAAAGAGGATGAGGACAAAAAAAAAGGTTACCTGGGAACCCCTTGATAATCTCCCACCTCCGTATAATACAGAAAATACAGGAGACCCCCCCACGCACCCACTTCTCCTCCTGGTACTCCCATAGCTCTAAGAACTCGCTCCAGCCAAAGGAATACCAGGAGAGATGGTATCACCAGAGAGGAGGGAGATAACGATACAAAGGCTCGCCTTTACCCCCTGAGGGAAGTGCCATTAGCAGGACAACAGGCTGGATTAATTGGATTTGTAAATGTTCCCTTGAACACAGGAGAAGTGAGAAACTTTAAAAATGAAATGGGAAAACTATTAGAAGATCCTATAGGGGTATCAGAGAGACTAGATCAATTCCTCGGACCAAGTATGTATACTTGGATGGAATTACAATCTATATTAAGTATCCTATTCACCACGGAGGAACGGGAAATGATCAGACAGGCTGGAATGAGGGTATGGGACCGGGAGCATCAGATTGGACCTAGGGGAGACCAGAAATGGCCATTAAATAATCCTAACTGGGATAATCAAAATGATGTCCATCGCCAGAATATGATGGACTTAAGATGGATACTCGTTAAAGGTGTCCGAGAATCATTCCTAAAGGATAAAATATTAATAAAGCCTTTAGTGAACAAAAACAACAAAAAAAGGACGAATCCCCAACTGAGTGGTTGGAGCGGCTGAGGAAAAATCTCCAAATGTACTCCGGGATAGACCCTGATACACAAGTGGGTCAGGCACTCCTCAAAACCCAATTTGTTGCTCGATCACGGGGAGATATTAGAAAGAAATTAGAAAAGTTAGACGATTGGCAAGATCGGGGGTTACAAGAATTACTAAGAGAAGCAGAAAGCAAAAGCTAAAATCTTTACAGCTGCAGTTCGTGAAACACAGAAAGAAACCCAGCAGAAAGGGGGAGGGAAACCACGAAAACCCCCACCGAAACAAGGAAATGAAGCAGGAAATTATTCACCAAGGCGAACCTGCTTTTACTGTAACAAGAAAGGTCATATAAAGAAAAACTGTAAAGAACGGATACGGGATGAAAAATTGTTCCAAGAAGACGAATAGGGGTGTCAGGGGCTGTATGATCTGGGGACCATACCATCTAAAGAGCCCTTGATAAAATTAAGGATTGGTCCCCAGGGGGAGGTGGTGGAATTTTTAGTAGATACAGAAACCGAAAAAATCCACAATTAAACACCTACCAAAAGGGTGTAAACCTAGTAGAGAAACGGCACTCGTGGTTGGAGCAAAAGGTGAACCATTTCGGGTCCCTATTATTAAAAATGTACAAATTGAGACCCAAACCAAAATTGAATTAAAAGATCTGCTGTTACTGCCAGATGCAGAAAATAATTTACTGGGGAGGGATTTAATAATAGCATTGGATTTGAAAATTGAAGTATCCCAAGGGTAGCTTAAAATTTTTGCTTTAACCCAAAAGGACGAGGAGCAAATATGTCCTGAGGTGTGGTACACCCCTGGAGAAATAGGGAAGTTAAAAATGAAACCTATCAAAGTGCAAATCACTGATCCCGATTTACCTATCCGAGTTCATCAATATCCAATATCTCTGGAAGGGAGACGGGGCCTTAAGCCTCTCATAGAAAACCTTTTGCAACAGGGGGCTTTGGAACCATGTATGTCCCCACATAATACTCCTGTTCTGCCTGTCAGAAAGACAGACGGGAATTACAGATTGGTACAGGATTTGAGGGCTATAAATCAGCGAACTGTTACCAAATTTCCCGTAGTAGCAAACCCTTACACACTCTTAAACCAGTTGTCCCCTGACTACACTTGGTATAGTGTAATAGATCTAAAAGATGCCTTCTGGGCATGCCCATTAGAGGAAAGTAGCAGAGATTGCTTTGCCTTTGAATGGGAAGATCCTGATAAGGGCAGGAAACAACAACTGCGTTGGACAGTATTGCCTCAGGGCTTTACAGAATTCCCCAATCTCTTTGGACAAGCCCTAAAAGAATTAATGCAGTCTTCTGAGTCACCAGAAGGGCTGTGATTGTAGCCCGTTCATTAAAAAAAAAAGGGGTGTCCATATTGTACTGAGTTGTGGTGGTGTCATTCCTATGGTGGGTATCCCACATTCCCATTATGTGTCCAGTGTAGAAGAAATGAATGTAAGGAAACTATTAAGGTACTTAATACCCTATCAGCACAAGGAGAAATCGAAACTGATGATCATAACGGGTGGGAGTTATTTGAGAATGGAATGAGGAAAAAAACGAAAGCCAGAGCAGAGGTATTGACAAGAAAGTGTCGGAAGGGTTGTGTATACCGAGCTGTTACTGCTGTACCTCGTACTGGAATGTTAAAGCTAAAAGCTGGGACAAAATTAAGAAACACTACCAAAAGAGAAAGACAAAGTGGGAGACCCCAGGACATATTCCCTGCTGCCGAGAAGATCAAACAAACCTCGGCTACTGGCAGCAACCCCGTAGGCCTTGAGGGAGGCAGAGGGATGAAAATGGTCATGGGAGTCATCCTATTGCTAATGATGATAAAAGGAAATAATGCTGATGCTTGTTCCAAGTGTCACCAGACAATTGGGTACGGGGATGCACGGTATCCACCCTTGCCTTCCACACACACATCAATTCGGCCTGCTGTAATAAACACATTATGCACTATTATGGAAAGAAGTGGCCACCAATTTGGGAAAAGGAGGGTGGGCTCCATGGGCATACCAAAGTTGCCCAGTAGGAGAGACACACCTCTGCTTCCCAAAAGAAGGTATGTGGGGATATTCAGATCAGGGAGGAGTGCAAGATCACTACAAGGAGGAATTGACAAAAAAAATTATAACTAAAATGTTCAAAGGAAAAAGGACAAACCATGGGGGAAGTTTTAACTTGTATGAGAAAATAAAACAACAACTCAGCGAATGGGACTTACCCACCTTGGGAAAGAATTTATTTGTAGAATTAATGAAAGAAATTACTACTGAACTTAACTCACTGTTGGATCTGTAGAGGAATGCAGATGACTGAACAATGGCCATGGAGGGGGGGAGGGATTAGGGCCAGAACAGTTGCTACAGTGAAATCAAAGAGAAATATCGAAGGGGAGTGTGTGGGAAGTTTAATAATTCTGAATACTGTTTAGAAATTTATGATAATAGTGAAGTAATTACTAAAATTGCAGAAGAAATAAAACGATTAGCCCATGTACTGTACAAACCTGAAACAATATGATTAATGATAATTGGTGGAATAACCTGTTGGGGGGAGCTTGGTGGAAAAAATTAAGGTTTATGTTAACATGTGCATTATGAGAACTACTGTTCATCCCTTGTCTTGTTCCATGCTTCATTCGACTAATCCAGTCGGTGATTCAAGGAATGCAAGTTGCTACAATACCAATAGACCCTGAGAAGGCAACAAAATTAATGGCAGTAGATGTATTAAATCTAGTACAAGAAGTACTGACAAAATTTGAAACCAGAACACGAATCAATGGGATAAAAAAAGAGAAGTGGGGAAATTGTGACAATTGATAAAAAATTCGTGTTAATCACAAAAGCATTGGGGTTTGTATAAACCAGAATACTAAGCTCTGAAATGAAGCATGGACACTAGATAAAGGAAATTATATGATAAAATAATTCTGTTTAAAATCACCCTGTTATGTTATATTATGTTGTATTATGTTACATTATAATATATTATGTTATGTTTTTCAAATAAGTTGTATCGACTACCAGCTTGCAAAATCGGACTTCCCAAAAAGCCCTTCCTGCCTTTGTCTAATCAATGCTGCCTATCTCAAGGACCAGACTCCCAGAACTTCTCTGGTGCTTATCTAGAAGGACCGGATGGCTATCTGTGACTGATTATCACCCAAAAGCTTTGTGAATTTGTGTACAACGAGAACCCACAGTATAAGAAGAGGCTGCAAACCAAGGTTGGGTGGAGCGTGGAGTGGGCGGTGACCCCTCACGTTCCCCAGCGCTGCTTGCTCTTTCTATATCAAATAAAGCAATCTAAATTTTGCTGAATATCGAGACTTTTGTCTCTCATTTATAACAGGGTTCACCTTTTCCTCCTCCATGTGTAACGTCGTCTGGAGCACAGAGGTCCCAGGAGCTGCTTCCTCCTGAGCCAGTGGCACTCCTGGCACTGGGCAGCGCAGGGCCCTGTGCCCCGTATATACCCCTGCAGGGCGGGGCTGTGCCATGTCACCAGGACAACAGAATGGCCAACAGCACCCAGGAACCCGATAGAACGGCCCTGTGTCACAAAGGGCCCAGCCCAGCACCCCTTCAGCAGCCCAAGCCCCTGGAAGTGTCATGGAGCAGGTGCCCAGCAGGTGCTGGCTTTGCAGGCTGGGCTGTGCGGGGCCAGAGGAATTGGCCGGATGGACGCAGGCAGGGAGTTGTGGTCAGCGGCTCCATGGGCGGCTGCAGGCCGGGGATGAGGGGTGTCCCTCAGGGAGGGCTCTGCCTCGGCCCCGGGGGGGCCCAATGCGAGGGCGAGGGGCTGGGGGGGCCATGGGGGCGTTCGATCAATGGGGAGGGCCCGGGGAGTGCTGAGAAGGGGGTGGTGAGTGGGTGGGAGGGAGGGGTCCCATGGATTTGGGGGGAGTCTTGATGAGTGTGGGGGGAGTCCCATGGATTTTGGGGTCCTGGTGACGGGGGGGGGAGCGGTGAGTGGGGGGGTCCCATGGATGGAGAAGGGGCGGTGAGTGAGGGGGGGGTCCTGGTGCGCTGGGGTGGTCCCAAGTATCCGGGGGGGTCCCAGCGCTTTGGGGCGGTCGGTGAACGGGGGGGCAGTGAATAGGGGGAGCCCCGGTAAATTAGGGGGGTCCCTGGTGATAACTGGAGGAGGAGAGGGGGGAAAGGAGCGAGCCCCAAGGGACTCCCCCCGGTGCTGGGGACACCCCGGTGCCCCCCCAGCGCACGCCCCCCCCCCCCCCATTCCCGCTCCTGTTCCCGGGGGAAGTCAAAGGGGAGGGGCGGAATCCCCGGGATGGGCAGGGGGGGCACAAAGGGGGGTCCGGGCCCTGTGCACCGGAGGGTGGTCGGTACACGGCGGGGGTCCAGTCCCGGTGCCCGAGGGGGCGTCCCGGTGCCCGGTGATTCGTGAGGGGGTGTCCGGTGATTCCTGGGGAGGTCTCCGCTGGTCCTGGTGCATGACGGGGGGGTCCCGGTGACTCATGGAGGGGTCTCCGGTGATCTCGGTGCCCGAGGCTGGCGATGTTTGAGGGGGGTCCGGCGGTGCCGGTGCACGATGAGGGGGTGTCACTGCTCGATGAGGGGGGGAGTCCCGGTGCACGGTGACGGTGCTGATTGATGGGGGAGGTCCTCTGGTGGTGCCGGTGCCCGGTGATTGATGGAGGGGGTCTCCGGCGATTCCTCGGGAAAGGGGGGGCTGTCCGGTGATGCCGGTGCACGAGGAGGGGAGAGAGGAAACTCGAGGGTCCTGAGGGGGTCCCGGTGCACGAGGACGGTTAAATTCGGGGGTCCTGGTGCTCGGGGGGGTCGGTTCCTGGTGTGTGACACACAGAGAGACCCCGGTGACACAGGGGACCCTGGCACGGGGCTGGTGACACTCAGGGGCTCCGGGTGGCACAGAGACTCTCCCCAAATTCTCTGGCACGAGGTCCTGGTGGCACGAGGGGTCTGGGTGACACGAGGAGCTGGTGGCACTCCAGGGGCTCCTGGTGGCACAAGGAGCTGGGGGCACTTGAGGGGCCCTTGGTGACACAGGGCTCTCAGTGTCACTCGCAGGGCTCTCAGTGACACGAGGAGCCCCCAAATTCCTCTGGGTGACATAAAAAGCTCCCCAAACTGGTCTGGGTGACACGAGGATACGGTGGCACGAGAGGAGCCCTTTGCACGAGGATCTGTCGCACGAGGACCCCCAAAATTCCTCGAGCGAACGCCCCCAAAATCCTCGCGCGGGACCCCCCACTCAGCGGGAGCCCACCCCCCCCCTCCTCCTACTCCTCACCCCGGGGGTCTCCGGGTGATCCCGCCCCAGGTCCTCCCCTTTCCCCCTTTTCCCTCAGGACTGGGAAGGTCGAAGGGACTGAAGGGGGGGTGCAGGTGCGGGTTTTTTCGGGGGGGTCTCGGCGGCTCCCGGGGCGGGGTCAGTGCTCAGCAGCGGGGCCGCGCCGCTCGCACCCGTTGGCCGAGATCGGGGGCGGGGGAGGAGCGGGGGCGGCCCGGGGAGCCCCTGGGCCCCCAAATCACACCCAGGTCTGCAGCTTTAGTCCTGTGCTACCAGCGCTGATTTTTCACTTTATTCAGTCTTTTGGTGTATTTTTTTTGCTAAGATTTAATAAACCTTTAAAATTTTACAAAGTGAGCGTCGTTTCTCCCACCCTGCACTGCCGGGGTAGGAGGTGCAGCTGGAAGAGGGAGGCGTGTGGAAAGCTGGTTTGAAGAGTCTCCATTTACTTCTCATTATCCTGCTCTGAGGTTTTGGAGTTTTCTGCCAGAAATCTCTCCCCTCTCCCACTCATCCACAGGGGTTGTGGGGCAGTTTTCCCTTTTGGGGGAAAATTAAAGCCATGCACAGACGCTCCTAATTAGGGGTAGCGGCAGTGAGGCTCCAGGGCTGCGCGCTGAGCCGGAGCCAGCGAACACGCAGGGCTGGGAAAGGCGTGCCGGGAGCTGCGGAGAACTTTGTTTGTGTTTCCAGGCCAATGGCGGCTCGGGCCCGGGCCCGTTCCGGGGCTGTTCCTCATCTCCGCCTTTGCCCTCCCACAGCCCGGGGGGCCCTGAGAGCGCGGGCCGAGGCTGGGCCGTGTGCAGAGCCCGGCCCTCG
Organism: Sturnus vulgaris; assembly: GCF_052056855.1. Classification (NCBI taxonomy): domain Eukaryota; kingdom Metazoa; phylum Chordata; class Aves; order Passeriformes; family Sturnidae; genus Sturnus; species Sturnus vulgaris. The sequence goes on along the minus strand of NW_028276185.1, from coordinate 8,476,670 downwards.
TTGCCATTGGCTGATTGTGCCAATGTCACTCCTGGTTGTCGCCCGCTGATTGGGCAGAGCAGCAAAGGCGCCATTGTGGCAGCGTCTGTGCGGGCCCGGCAGCGGCGGCAGCGGCCGGAGCCCGGGGAGGCGGCGGCGGAGCTCGGAGGCGGCCCCAGCGCAGGTGGGAGCCGCGCTCGGTTGTGCGGGGGCTCGGGGCTCGCTGCGGGCCTCGGGGGCGGCAGGGGGCTCTGGTGGGTTGGTTGTGCCGGTGCCGGCCCGTGTTGGCGCTGGGCTGAGGGCGCTGCGGGAGCGGCTGCCCGCGGTCTCCTTCCCGCTGGGGCCTCGGCAGGAGCCGGTGCCGGAGCAGCGCTGGCTCGTCCCGGTTGCTGTGGGTGGGACAGCGGTGTCTGCCCTGTGCCCGGGGCTGTGCGGGAAAATTCCCATGGCCAGAGGTTTGTGTGCCCGCAGGAGACAGAGGAGTCCTGTAAAAGTGACTTTATTGGTGAACAAAGAGAGAGGCCATGAGGCATTTGCCATGCGGTCTCTAAAGCGCCGCCTCCTTTTAATCCTCATTTTCCCGTCTGCATCTCCCTCTCCCCTTCCCTACTGGCTGAGGTACTTGGAGGGTTCAGACTTCCCGATCCACCTACTGCATGTCCCCCTTAATATGCACTCCTACTACGATATTAATCTTACTGCTTTCAATCCCTCCTTCTTTCATTTTCTCAAGAATAGCGCTTACAAACTTTTAATTTCCATCGACTCAATCTCTTTTCCTGCATCCTGTTTGACGCAAGGTGTCGTGCATGGTAAAAAGCTGAGAGTTGCTGCAGCACGTCAGAGGAGGAGCAGCATTCGTTTAAGCCATGGTCTGCCAGGAAACCACGAAAACGTGTCCCATTCCCTTCCTTTCCACTTTTGACCGGAATATGAGCTACTTTCTCACTTCCTTTGTTATCTGTTTCACCGCTTTTCCTTTGTGATCTGTTTGCAAACAGCAGTTTGAGTCATTTAATTTTCCACAAACTCCTCCACTTTCTGTTAATAGATCATCTGATTCCATTCCATCGGGAAACGTTGCATTCCTCATCTGAGTGGATTGGTCGGGAAGAAGGTGAGGAGCTGGAGCTGTCTGGTTGGGTGTTATTTTGAGGTCATTGTGCAATCTAATTATGCCATTGAAATGATAAATGACTTCTCTGTCTCCTGATATGAATTCGTTAGGGATCCCAGGGGCTGGTCCATGGTGGTGTAGGATTTGTTCTGGTGTCTGTTCATCTTTTTTCCAGTTTTGGGGTGCTCCCTGCAGCCAGGGCTGCATCCATTGACCACGTTAATCTTATGAAATCATCAAATACTTGGATCCCCAACTGGTTTCTCTGGATTAGCAAAAACACCCCAGTGCTCTGGAGAGAGGGATGATTCCCCCCACACACACTATTTTTCATGAAGGTTGCACAATATTCTCCGTTTGCTGTTTCCCTTTGCAGCTTAACCAATTTCTGTTGCAGTCAGATATCCTCACTATGGGCTCTGCCTTTAGCTGTGCAAATTCCATCTGTGCAAGCAGGCAGAGCTTGGGGTGAGGGGCAGATGGAATCAGCCCAATTCCTCCCCCAGGCTAGAAGAGTTTGGTACATCTTGCACACATTGCCCTAGCAGTGTTAGTTTGCATTTCTAATTAAATCGCCACATACTCGAATTTCCAACTCATTTCCCTGAACTTGTGGCTGCAAAAACACCCCAGTGCCCCAATACACCCTATATAACCTGGACAGTGACAGCACAGGTTGGAGTGAGGAGAGGGATGATTTCCCCCCCGCTGTTTTTCATGAAGTTTTCCCAACATTCTGCGTTTGCTGTTTCCCTTTGCAGCTTAACCAATTTCTGTTGCAGTCAGATATCCTCACTATGGGCTCTGCCTTTAGTTGTGCAAATTCCATCTGTGCAGGGAGGCAGAGCTTGGAGTGGGGGACAGAGGAAATCTGCAAAATTCCTCCCCCAGGCAAGAATAGTTTGGTAAATTGTCCATACATTTCTTCAGCAGAATTATTTTGCATTTTTAAAGCTGCTCTCCTGACTCTGCCTGGAATGAATCTTATAAAAGTAGGATTATTAAGAAAAAACCTTCTAATGGTGTAGTCTTGTCACCAAAACTGTGGGAAGAACTAAAAATCTTCAACACCATTTCTACTGTTAGAGAATCAAGGAATTGCTTGATTCCGGCCAGGATGTGTAGCAGAAATCATTTCATCCACAAATAGCCCGGGTGTGCAGAGAAAATCATTCCATGATATGTGAGTTTTACTAGATTTTCCCTTAACTTTTTACAGTCTGAACCCATAGAATTCCATTGGTTTAATGTTCATTGCTTCCAAGTTGTGTAGTTGTTACTATATAATTTCCTATCGGACCCGGATTTCTTCCCCTCTATATTAATTAGGTCCGCACTCCTGGATTTCCTTCTCAGCCTTTTGCAGACCAGGCATCTCCAACTATGCCAGGGGCAGTGTCTGGGGTGGGTGTTCCTTGATGTTTGCTGATGGGCCTTAATGGTCGTTATCTTTGTGAGTATCTTTTGGGCTATTCCCAGTCTATTGAGATGTTAAACTCCTCTCTGTTGAGTGGAGGAACATTCCTTAGAAATCTCTTTCAAATTCGTTTCACCAATGCAAAGGCACATGAAGCCTGAGTAGAGAAATAGATTTTTAAAATTACACTCGTTGTATTTTCCGACCATGGAATCCCGGGCAGCCCAGTGTGTGAGTGTAACTGAGGGGCAGAGTGGAATTGTGCCGTTGTCTTCCCCAGCAGCTGTGGCAGTGCAGGCACAGAAAGCAGCGAAGCTCCAGCAGTGGCAGCAAGGATTGGCCCCAGTGTGTGGAGATGCCAAAGGAGGGTGCCCAGGCAGAGGATTTCAGCAGAGGATCTGTGGGCAGGCCCAGGGGCTTGGCCCGATGTGGAGCCCTGGCTGCTGCTGCGTTGCCTTCAGTGCAGGGTCAGTGGTGCCCTCCCATGCTGCTCCTGCAGCCGGGAATTCCAAATTCCTTTGGCATGGCCCTATGTAACATCCACATCCCATTCCAATTTCTTTTCTGACTCTGGTAGAGCCATGGCAGGGGCGTCAATAACTTTGTTTTTTCATTTTCTCAAGTTTTGTGCTTTTTCTTATGTCCATACCATAATATTAAGGCTCTCTGGGATTAAAACGTATTACAATGTTCTGTCTGGAACAGAGAATCCTCAATGCAGGTCCTGCAATTCCCTGTTAATTCTCAGATTTGTCCCAGCTCCATTTTAGTGCTGGGTAGTGTTAGTTCTGAGATTGCCTGGTCCCTCTCTGGGTCAATACACCACAAACCTTCAGTCAAAGTATGTCCCAAATATTTAACCTTTTTCTCCAGCATTTGCATTTTTTTTCAAATACTCAAAGATGCTTTTCAGCCTGAACATTCAGCCATTTCACAGAGGCTTCTTCTACAACTTCTTGTCCTTCTGACTGCAGCAAGTCATCCCCATCCTGCATTAACCCAATCCCTGGGGTGGGGTAAATTCTTGTGATATTTTCTGCAAGGCTTGCCCCAATAAGGCTGGTGCTTCCGTGCATCCCTGCAGAAGGACCGTCCATGTCTTTTCCATTTTCCCTTCTACTTATTGTTCTCACTCAAAGGCAAAATCCAGTTTACCATCCTGTGTGAGTGGGCATCCCCAGAAAGCATCTTTGCCATCAATGACAGAATGGTGTCAGTGTGAGGAGGGCACCTGGTTGAAGATGGTGTAAGGATGTGAGAGCCCCTGGGTGCTGGGGCTCCCTTGGGCCCTGGGGTTCATCCCTGAGGGGCTGTAGAAACTCTGCCATGGCCTTTGCCTTCCCCTTGGCCTTTTCCTCATCCCTTCTTGCATTCCCCTGCTGTGCCTTTGTGACCAAGTGCTCCAGGGGCTTCTTCTGCCCCTCCTGCAGCCCCCTCAGTGCCTGGGGGTGCTCATCCTCTGACAGCTGCTGAGCTTTCTGCTAAATCATTCCTTTCTGCAGAGACCCGAACAAATTCCTTATAAGCTGGTCTCGATCCTTGCACGTCCAATCCCCATTTCCCAGCTGTTCCTTTGTCATGCTGCTCCTTGTGCTGTGGCTGCCGTGGCCAGCCCGTATCCCAGAGCCGGTGCCTGTCCTGCCGCAGTGTCCAAACGCGGCCCCCCCGGCGGGCAGGGCCGGCAGCTCCACGGGGCCGGGCAGCGGCCGGGGCGTCCCGCAGCCTCCTGGGGGCCGGGGGCCACTGCCGGGCCTGCAATTGCCGGGGGGTGCTGGGCTCAGGCAGCGCCCGGCGCTGTGTGGAACAGGCAGAGCAGTGAAGGGCAGCATGGACCAGTTGTTCTGGCAGGTCTGACGAGGTCTGGTTTGATACAGCACTCACAGAACTCTGCTCCACCTGTGACACTTCCACTTGCAGCAGATGACTGTTCCTCTTCACAATATCCAGCAAGGCAGGTCAAAGACACTTTTACCATTTTCATCTTCAAAAGGGAAAGGAAATCAGCAGCAAACATGAAGTAACCAGTCAGAGATCCCAGGAAGAAACAAAAGAACAAAGAGTGGTGCAAAAAACCAGGTGGAGCAGTGATCCTTATCTGTGTGGGAGATATCCTCTGCTAATGGGCCATCTGATAAAACCAGGTGGGGCAGTGTTCTTTATCTTTTCCACAACCCATCCTTCCTCCAGGAAGATATCTTCTGTTAATGGGCCATTGAGTGCCACTGCATGACTGATAAAATTCCATCATCCCATTGGGAGATGCTCCAGCCAGGGGGAGGAGCCAAGCCTTTCCTACCTAGATAAAATCTGAGATTTGGAGCACCAAGGCAGCCCTTACCCACTGGTTTCCAGAGGACAAGAGCTACCAGACCTTTCTACAGCATCACTACTACAACAAGACCACTTCATCGGGACTGCTACCACCATCAAAACTAGCGGGGTGTCAGGTTGTATTCTGATTCTGTCAGTTGTTTTCTTTTGTACTATTGCATGAATTTATCTCTTTTCCTATAAAATTGTATTTCTGACTTGGAGTCTTTCACTGGTTTTGCTCTTGAATCAGCACAATTTTGGGGGGGATTTTGGCTGAATCTTGATATTTGGGGAGGTTTTGATCTGTGTCTTAAAGTTTGGAGGATTTTGGGTGGGAATCTTGGTGTTTGGGAGGTTATTACAGACATAAGATCCTCAATGACTTCCAGAGATGAACTTGGGCAAGGAGGAACACCCAGTTTATCGAGCTCTCTTCTTGTTATTTCCCCCTAAAGCAGGAATTTTCATTCCTCAGGTGCGCGGGGATGGAGGAGGCAGAAAAGCCCCAGAGATCTCTCACGAGGAGGGGCTGCAAACCCATCCCAGGGAGCTGTGAGGAGGAAAGACCCTCCCTGAGCCGGGAAGGCGGCCGGAGATCCAGGCAGAGCTCAGAGCTGGTGGAGAAGCCTCCTGGAGGGGAGAAGCCCAACCAGTGCTTGGAATGTGGGAAGGGTTTCAACTACAGCTCCCAGCTGATCCGACACCAGAGGGTCCATACTGGGGAGAAGCCCTATGAGTGTGGAAAATGCAGGAAAAACTTCAGCACTATTTCTGATCTGATGAAGCACCAGGTGATCCACACAGGGGAACGGCCCTACACCTGCTCGGAATGTGGGAAGAGCTTTGGGTGGAGCTCCAACCTGAGAAAACACCAGCGCATCCACACCGGGGAGAGGCCCTACGAGTGTCCCAAGTGTGGGAAGAGGTTTCAGACCAGCTCCAATCTCCTCGTCCATGAGCGGATTCACACAGAGGAGAGGCCCTTCCGCTGCCCCAACTGCGGGAAGGGATTCAATCTCAACTCCACCCTCACTGCCCACCGGCGCATCCACACTGGGGAGAGGCCCTACGAGTGTCCTGAGTGTGGGAAGAGCTTCTCACAGAGCTCTCACTTGACCAAACACCAACGGAGTCTCCACTAAGGGAATCCCTGTGAGTGCCCCAAGTGTGGGAAGAGCTTCGTGCTCTGCTCCAGCTCCATCCTCCATGGGAGGATTTGTGTTGGATGATTCCCAGTGACCCCCATTTGGTGAGGGTGAAGGGGTTTGAGAGATTTCTTTCCCTTCTTCTTGTCCTGCCGTGATTTGGTTGGTAATAAATTTCCTCTCTGTGCCCAGGCTGGGTCTGTGATGCACATTTTGCTGTTTGGTATGGGATGTTTCCCCTTTTTACACCATCCCAGGAACTCTGGGTTAAACTTTCTCTGCACTGTTGCAGCTGGAGAGGCAGGGTCAGTGGCTTTGGTGGGTGCCTGGCATCGGGCCAGCATCACTCAGGCCATGGGCACCCCTGAGATCCCAGTGTGGGGATGCATTCCCCCACTCCTAGAGAAAGTGCCAACCCAAACTGAGGCTGGGATGAAACATGGTTATGACTGGAGCCCACTCTCTTGTGACCCTGTCAGCAGAAATCCAAAAGGAGACCTTTGAGCTCTCCTGGGCCACCGTGGGCTGTGACCAGCAGTCTCCCTCTGAGGGACCTCTCAGAACCAGCAAACCCTCGGCTTTGCTGTGCCTGGAGGATCACTGAAACACGACGTGTCCTGGGCCCATACCCTCACTGCTCAAGGCCCCATCCTTCGGCCAGTGGGAGATGCAAAAACATCTGAAGGGAGGATTTCACTGAGCTCTGGGGGGAATTGCTTGCACTGACTGTTCCTGTCTGTGTGTGTGCCCCTGCACATATGCTATAGCACATCTGGGAGAAATACAGCTTTCCTAGATGTGGAAGTACCTTGGATATCTAAGTTAGGCCTTTAAGCAAGGTTCAGTTATAGTTATGAACATACTTAAATGCTGTTAAATGCTAAGTGTTTTGCTAAGTTGTTAAATGGAAGTCATAACTGGTTTTTTTGTATTAATTGCCAAGTACAACTCAGAAGTTATAGCTGTATTTTAGGTTAAATGCTGTTAAGTGTTACTGCTCTGTGGAATTGTTAAGTTATAAGTTAAGTTAGGTACACGTTCAGTATTGTTCCTCTGTTGATTTGCTCTGCCTAAGGTATAAGTTAAGTTACAAATTAAGGTAGAAGTTAAAGAGTTGTTTAGAGTTGTTAAGTTTTTAGGCCGTGTTCCTTTTAATCCCTGCATGCACCTAAACACAGCACACACCCACCCACACTCCCCTAGAGAGTTCTCAGTTAATTTCTGTTCTGATTGCATGGATTTTATTTTGTGTTGTTCTTGCCTTGTTGTGCTTCACCTGTCCTGTAGGCAGTAGAGTGAGTCTTGCCAACAAACTTATTGTACTTTGTTGCTTAATATTAAATCTGACTTTTGTTCATGCCCTTGTCACCGATTTTTAAGCGATCTCAAACGCTCTCATTCATGACAGCACCACAATGTCCCGCATCACCGAGGGCCCTGACACACGCCCGTGTCACAAAGGGCCACCCCCGGCACCCAAGAGCAGAGGGACAGCCTGGAAGGGGCCCGGAGCAGCCCCGGCCTCGTGGCCTTGTAGCCCCTGGCGTGGCCAGAGCCCTGGGAGGCTTTGGGGTCCCCACGTTGGTGTCCCAGGGGTTCCCCGTTTCCAGGCTCATCCCTTCTCCGGGCTGCCCATTCTCCAGGCTCCCCTCACTCCCGGCTCTCGGGGTCCCCCCTCTCCAGGCCCCCATTCCAGGCTCCGGCACTCCCGGGGCTCTCCCCTTTTCGCTTTCCCCCCCTCAAGGCTGCTCCCCTCGCCCTGCCAGTCCCGGGCGATCGCCACGGGGCTCCGGGGACCTCCATCCCCCACCCACCGCCGGGGCTCTGTCTGCAGCCGCCACCCAGACATCCCCAAAAAACCACCCGGGGACCCCACAGGATCCCCCCAAAGGGGATTTCGGGACAGCTTTGGAGCCCTGCAAGATGCAAACATCGCTCCGCCTGCCGCCTCCCGAAATACACAAACAGGGAGACCCAAAGATACTTCGGGTGAGCTCCAAATATCCCTCCCCCTTTCAAAAAAACCCTGCCAGGACCGCCCAAGATATTGGGGGCGAGGTCCCCCTCCCCGGTCACCTATGTCAGGAAAATTAATCCACAAACACCAGAGGTTTATGTCCAAAAAGGAGACAGAGGAGTCCTTTTTGCTTTATTCGAATAAAGGGAGAGGCCATGGGACATTCCCCTGGCATCTCTCAAATTTTTGGAGGACGCAGCCTCCTTTTTATCCTATTTTCCCGGCCGCATTTCCCTTTCTCTTTCCCCATTGGCTGAGGTACTTGAGAGGCACAGACTTCCCGGAACGCCTGATACCTGAAATTTCCCTCTAATGTATAACCCTCCCTTTTAATTTTTAATTCTTATAGAAGCATAGTTTTCCCTCCCGTTGCTTCTTTCATCTTTCGATATCCAATTTCATTTATCAGCAGCCCTACAGTTTGTTTGTAAAGGCAAATATCTCTTTCCATTCATCAATCAGTGGAATCCATCCCATTGTTTCTTTTATCTCTCAGTGCTAGCCTTATCTACAGGCAGATCCACAGCTCATTTGTAAACACAAATTCAACATTCCTCTCAACCCCTCCTCTTTTATTTTTTAATAATTGTCTTTACACACTTTAGCTCTCATTGACTTAATTTCTTGTTCCGGAGTCTTTTTTGGTTTTGTAATTATTTGGAGTGACATCAATTTCTGTCCTTTTGTAACCATCTCTGGATCAGTGGGCGTGGCTCTTACCTGCATCCCTTTGATCACATGTTGAATAAGTTGTACTAAGCAAGGGATCCTGCATGGTAAAAAGATTAGAGTTGCTACAGCACATAAGAGGGAAAAAAGTAATTGTTTAACCTATAGTTCACCAGGTAGCCAAGAAAACATGTCCCATTCCCATCCTTTTCATGTTTGGACTGGCACATGAGCTAATTTTTTATTCATTTTGCAATTTGTTTCACCACTTTTCTATTGTCATCTATTTGCCAATTTAGGCAATAAGTGTCTTTTTCAGAAGAATGAAGCCACCATGGACTTCCTTCTTCATCCCAAAATCTTGTTCCATTACAGATTTTACTCAGGGTGTTAATCTACTATTGATGTTCAACTGGGCTGGCCACCCATGGCCCGTTTTCAGATTCTCCTGGCCCTCCACAGACCCAACAATTGCTAAGGTTAAAGGTTTTTGCTACTTCTTCTCCTAAGGTCAAAAAATTATTTTCCCATTCTTGGCTCCAACCTAACCAATAATATAAAGGGAACATTATTAAGAGAAACATTCTGATTGTGTAATCTAATTTCCTAACTTAATTTTTACTTTCACGTTGTCTTCCACACCACCTGTGGCGAGTGAAGGCACAGAAACAGCTCAACATAAAGAAAACAATGACAGCAAGGGTTGGCCCCCAGTGCCTGGAGATCTGAGAGGAGGGATGCCCACACAGACTATTTCAGCAGGCACTCTGTGGGTGGGCACACGAGGCTTCCCCCGATGTCGACGCCCTGGCTGCTGCTCCAGTCCCCTCCTGCCGAGTGTCAGTCGCGGCTTCCCGTCCTTCTCCTCCAGCTGAGATGTCCAAATCTCTGGGGCTGCAGAGACCTTGGCCCGAGTGTGATGGGTCCAGCCGTGTTCAGCTGTCTTGACGGCTGTTTCTGTGCTCAGCAACACCTGGAAAGGTCCACGCCACTTGGCCACCAGTGGTGCTTCTTCCCACTCCTTAACCAGGACCCAGTGTCCCGGTTGGATGTTGTGAACAGCAAAGTCCAAAGGCAGGGTCTGTGCCAGCTGAGCTTCCTGTCCAAGAGATTTCACAAGAGACAGTTGTTTTAACAATTGTAAGGCTCGAGCTCTTGGTATCCACTGCTTACCATTCCTTGTAAACCAATTATTTTCTTCTTTCCTCTGCCTCACTCTTTTTAATTATCTCAAGTTCCTCTGGTGGAAAAGAGAGTTTCTCTGGCAGCGGTGCAGTTACTGGGAGCAAAGGCAGGATCTTAGAGACTTCTGGCAACAATGCAGCTTTGCGAGCTTCTTCATCAGCCAGTCGGTTTCCTATTGCCTCTTCCGACCATCCTGCCTGATGCCCGTTAATGTGGATTATTGCCACCTTTTTTGGTAAATTCACTGCCTCCAATAGGCTAGAGATTAAGTTCTCATCAGCTAATGTCTTTCCTTTGCAGCTGAATAAACCTCTTTTTTTTTTTTTTCATCTTTTTCCAAATGCATGTATCACCCCATATGCATATTTAGAATCAGTAAATATATTTACTGTCTTGTCCTGGTATAATTCACAGGCTCTCACAAGCCTGTACAGCTCTGCTGTCTGAGCTGACCCGGTGTGTGGTAACCTCACCCCTTCCCTTAATTGCTTTCCATTCACAATAGAGTATCCTGTAAATCGTTTCCCTTCTACCACCTTGGAGGACCCATCAATGAACACATTCTCTCCCTCAGGCCAGGGAATATCTCGTAAATCTTCCCTAGCCCTTGTCTGGAGGTCTATAACTGGATACAATCATGGATTTCTTCCTGGCCCCCCTTTTCTCTAGGGCCATGTAAATAAGAGGCTGGATTAAAATCTTCTCCACTTTTAAATTCTAAATCCTCCTGTTCCATTAAACAAGATTCATACTGTAATAATCGAGCACTCGTCATCCACTTAGAGGCTCTCTCAGTTAACAAAGCTTTAATCTGATGTGGGACTTTAACAATGAGATCCCCTCCCCTTGTCAGCTTTCGGGCCTCAGCCACCATCAGAGCTGTGGCTGCACAGTTCTGCAGACAATGGGGCCAGCCTCTGGCCACCGGGTCTAACAGCTTAGAAAAACAGGCAACAGGCCTCCGTGTTCCCCCATGCTCTTGCACCAAAATTCTTTAGCATGACTCTGTTTGACATTCACATATAGTTGAAATTTTTTTTCTGCATCTGGAAGAGCTAAGACTGGGGCATTAACCAATTTGTCCCTGGGGCTGCCCATACTTCCTGATTTATTTCAGCATAAGCCTTCTCAGACATTTTACACAAAGATATCACAGTTTTGGACTCCGTGTCACTTTTTTTACAATGCAAATTTGCATTCCCATTCTAGCCATCAAATCTCTTCCCAGTAAATTACAATCACAATTAGGAACAAACAAGAATTCATGCAGTTCAAATCTGTCCCCCACATCTATTAACAGCGGTTGAATAAAATGCACTCGCTCATCCTTCCCGCTTAGTCCTTGAATAACCAAGGATCTTTTTGACAATTTCCCCCCTTTGGTATAAAACTTAAGGTGGATGGAGAAGCTCCTGTGTCTACCAGAAAACACACCTCCTCTCGATCCGGACCCACCTTAAAATTATCAAGGGCTTCTGAGTGGTGGGTCCTTGGTATAACAGGAGCCCCTGACACCCCTAACAATCCATTTCCATTATCCTCTGGACTTCCTCCTCCTGAGGGTCCAGTTGTTTCTGCGGACACTCGTTTTTCCAATGCCCTTCTGCCCTGCAGACAGCACACTGGTTCTTCCCCAGCCGCTGTTTGGGTCGGCTGTCCCCTGCCGAGGAGGGAATCCTTCTGCCCCTTCCTTGTGGCCGACCCCGTCCCCTCTGTCCCTGGGGACCCCTTGGACCCTGCGGTTTATTCCTCCGGGGCTGCAAAACTCTGCCATCATCCTTGCTTTAGCTTCTGCCTTTTCCTCATCCCTTCTTACATATATCTGCTGTGTTTTTCTAACCAATTCCTCTAGAGACTTATTTTGTCACTCTTCATCTTTTTGTACTCCTTTCCTTATATCAGGCCAGGCTTTAGTAACAAATTGCACCTCAAGCAATGTGTTGAAGGCTGGCCCTTCAGGATCCATTCCCCCGTGCTTCCTCAAGGCATCCCTAATCCTCTCCAACCAATGAGGGCTTTCCTGTTTCTCCTGTTCTAACGACAGAGCCTTAGCTATGTTGTTAGTTCTGGGAGCCGCTGACTTGATTGCCCTGATCAAATAAGCACGGCAATCACGGTGAGCCAGACTGGCCTGGTTATTTGGGTCCCAGTGGGGGTCTGCCTGGGGGATGGCATCACCCACCGTAGGTGCATTGGGTCCAGCCCCCCCTGCTGCTTGTGGGTGTTCATCCTCCCACAGCTGCCGAGCTTTCTGCAAAATCATTCATTTCTCTGATGACCCAAACAAAATTCCCAAAAGAAAATCCCAATCCTTCCATGTATAATCCGCATTTCCCAAATATTCCTCTATCTTTTCCCCCACCCCTATGGGATCATCCAAATATGGGGGCAATTCTTTTTACAACCCTCTTATATCCTGGGTAGTGAGTGGTACAATTACAAACCCAAATCCTCCCCCTTGACCCCCCAAAGGAACTTGACAGAGTGGCATCTGGTGTACCCCTGTCTCTTGGGGGGCTTCTGATGCCCTAAACTGAGTTCAAATTCTAGTTCTGGGGGGTGATACAACATGCTGCTCCCCTCCCCCTACACCATCACCCTTCTCAGGTGGGGCTGTGGGAACAACATTTCCCTGATCCCCTTGCTCTGAAAGTTGAGGATACAGACGACCTGCAACTGGCCCTGGGTCAGCTGGCAACACTGGAGGACAAGACGGGGGAAGGAGCTGAAAAACATCCCAATCCTCACCACTTTCCTCTTCCTCCTCTTTTTTCTTAACATATACATTTCTCTTGTTTCTTGTCTGACTCATATTAATCCACATTCCCTTTCAATCCATCCTTTCCAATTCTCCTCTATGTACCTTCACAAAATTCAACACAAATGAATTTTATCTGTTCCATGAGGTGGCCATATAAGTCCCCTTGCCAACTTATACTCTGGCCACACAAAATAACAATATTTTACCATTATTTCCATAGTTACTTCTGGGTGAATATACAATCTCTCCCAAGACCTCAGCATTCTCCCCAAGGGACTCTCCGGGGGTATTATGGGATCGTCATCCCTTTTTCCAGGGCCCCTTCCCGGCTTCACCTTTCCAACCCTCTCTGGGTGCCCCGTTTTACCTGTGCTACCCTCCATGGGTGCCCTCCCAGGTTTGCTCCTTTGTTTTCAGTGGTCCTTCCCTGCGGACTCTTCACGGACCCCCCTGGTCCGCCACTCGTCTGTCTCCTGGACAGTCTCGGGAACCCAATGGATCGCCCGGTACCGGCCGGCACCAAGGGGAGCTGATCACCCGAACTGGGTGAGGCGCCTTCAGCTCCACTCGCTGCCCCGGACGGTGGAAAGATCCCGGACGAGCCCCCAAAATTGTCAGGAAAATTAATCCACAAACACCAGAGGTTTATGTCCAAAAAGGAGACAGAGGAGTCCTTTTTGCTTTATTTGAATAAAGGGAGAGGCCATGGGACATTCCCCTGGCATCTCTCAAATTTTTGGAGGACGCAGCCTCCTTTTTATCCTATATTCCCGGCCACATTTCCCTCTCTCTTTCCCCATTGGCTGAGGTACTTGAGAGGCACAGACTTCCCAGAACGCCTGATACCTGAAATTCCCCTCTAATGTATAACCCTCCCTTTTCATTTTTAATTCTTAGAGAATTCATAGTTTTCCCCCCGTTGCTTCTTTCATCTTTCGATATCCAATTTCATTTATCAGCAGCCTTACAGTTTGTTTGTAAAGGCAAATATCTCTTTCCATTCATCAATCAGTAGAATCCATCCCATTGTTTCTTTTATCTCTCAGTGCTAGCCTTATCTACAAGCAGATCCACAGCTCATTTGGAAAGACAAATTCAACATTCCTCTCAGCTTTGATTTCCCCCAAAATGGGAAAACTGCCTCAAACCCCAGGGGATGAGTGGGGGAGAGATTTCTGGCAGAAAACTCCAAAAACTCAGAGCAGCATAATGAGAAGTAAATGGAGACCCTTCAAACCAGCTTTCCACTCACCTCCTTCCTTCCAGCTGCACCTCCTACCTCGGCAGCGCAGGGTGTGAGAAACGGCGCTTGCTCTTTTAAAACTTTCAGCAATTTCTTAAATCTTAGAAAAATACAGCAAAAGACTGAATTAGGAGAAAAATCAACACTGGGAGTGCAGGACTAAACCCCCACGTGCTCCCCTACAGAATGGATGTTCTGCCTTTTATGGCCCTGGGCCCTCCCAAAGTCTTGTCGCTGAACTCCTTCTTTGCCGTCCATTGCTGGAGACTCCTTTCTTACATCTGCACTGGAGGTCAGGTGTAGGAACAAGCCGGCCCTCCCCAAATGCCCCAACTGCCTGAGCCATGTCGTGACAACAATGCAAGGGGGAGGGGAAAGAGGACTATGGGAGGATATATTACAATAACATCATTATACATCCACAAAACTTATCTTAACATACACACACTGTTCATCCTTTAATTGTGAGAGCCAACCACCACATTGCTCATCTGTAACAACAGCGACTGCACTGGCCCCCCTAGATCAGAGGGGGATGGAGCCAGAGCCAGTCCCCCCGAATCGGTGAGGGCAGAGACTACCCCCTGCCCACCTGGGTATTGCATCAGCCTAATACATATTTACAAAAGGCTTTACATATTCAAGCACTTAAACAGAGTTTCTCCCCTGTCCTACCTTTTTCAAGCATGTGCAGTTTTCCCAGTCCTCATCATTTGTTACTTTTCAATACATTCAACAGGTTTTGATTCCTTCATTTGTTAAATGTTAACATTACAACAACTCTTCACCAACATTCACAACACAACATTCGCATTAAAAGATCTCTAAGCTTTAGGAAAACTTCTTTTACAGAAGTCAACCTTAGAAAACACATAGTATTCCCTCTAACAATTGCTAAAGCCGACAGTGTAATATATTTATCACAGTGGCCTTGAGATTAGAGCCAGGCTTGGGCTAGGGAGTGTGACTGGGGCTGCCATTGGGTTTAGGACTAAGAACGGTGTTGGCCTTAGGGCAGGAACTGGGGCTGAGCTTGGGAATTCAAGCTAAAGCTGGCATTGGAGTGTGGGCTGGCACTCAAAGCTGCACTTAGGGCTTGAGACTGCCATTGGGATTGGGCTTAGAGTTGCAATTGGGGCTGGCTTTGGGCTTAGGGCTAAACGTGGCATTTGGTTTAGGGCTGAGCATTTGGCAAGGGGCTGGAACTGGGGCTGGGTTTTTCAGTTAGAGCTGGGTTTTAGATTAGAGCTGGAATTGGGGTTAAGGCTAAATGTGCCATTTGCCTTAGGCCTGGCCTTGAGATTGGCTCTGGGACTGCATGAGTCTGGCACTGGGATGAGATTAAATCCAGGAGAGTGAGTGTGTCTCAACATAGAGTGAGACTGAGATCAGGATCAGGGTGAGCTTTGGGACCGAGCGCACGCCCAGACGGACAGGGGAGATGTCACTGCAGGATGTCCCTGGCATTGTCACAGCCCTGCTCAGGCACCACCAAAAGGCAGCAGGAGCTGGCTGGTCCAACATCCAGGTGCTCCCAGCTCCGAGAATATCCCTCTGTCCAGTCCCTTTGGCTGTCCTGGACAGGCTCCCTCTGGGCTCTTTGTCACCTCCTCGATGGCAGAGCATGGGATATTGAGTGGCTTCTAGGACCCTGCAGAGTCCTTGAGGAGGGCAAGCCTTGCTTAGCAGCAACCAAATTCTCTCCCTGTCATACACAGCATTCCCATCCTGCATCCAATCCCATCCCTGTGCCACTTTCTGGGAAGAAATGAAGCCCAGTCAAATCCAGAACAGTGGGAACATTCAGACAGTTCTTGAGAAAATCCTCATTTATTTAACACTAATGCTCCTAAGAAATCAGATCTTGATCTGTAAAAACATTCCTGGTAGTCCAGCTTTGCTTTCAAGGACCTGTAATTGTCTGTCGGGAATGCGGCTTTTGTTGTGAGAACCAGTGATTGGCGGGAAGAATGGGACTAAGAGCAAGGAAGGAATTCACTAGGGGAAAAAGAAATGGAAATATGACAACAGATATACCCTTAAATAGCCCCCTGGGAAGAAAACTAGCCCGGTGGAAATATGACTCCATCACCAAAGAACTTAAGATGATACAGAGTTGTGTAATAGAACAGACTAAGAGAGTAATTAAGTCCAACTATGTTTACTGGTGGAGGGATGAGTCACACGAGCAAAGGATATGTCAGGTTTTAAACATCCATGTAAAAGCTAAAGAACAGCTCTTGTACAGATCTGGGAGAGGGGATTTCTCAGTGAACAACCTTTCTAGCTCTGGCCTCTCAGTCCTGAATCTCAAGGGAAAGCTACTCTGCACCCCATTCCCTACAAACAGAAAATCCTGGGTTTGGGAAAAACACTGGCTTGGGGTGTGCTTTCTTGTCCTCCTCTCTTTTGCTACCTCCTGACTTTTCTCTCTCTCTGTGAACACTAATTTTGCTGTACACTTTCCCTCTGATAATTGAACTGCTTACCACATCAAATGTAACAGTTGTTCTTCACCCAAATTAAGCACGAGCAGGTGCTACTTCTCTTTCAGGTTAAGATCAGAGCTTGAATGCAGTGATTTCAAAGTGAATAAATTACCTTTCTCTCTTTCAGTCGGAAATGAGCTACTGCCACCTGCACTTGCCCTTCCCTTCATCTCCTGAACCACCGAGCAGCCCCACTGGGATGGCAGGAGCTGGGCCTGGGAACTGCTGCCTTTGGAGTTGCATCTCCTCCTCCCGTGGCCGCTGCTCAGAGCCCAGAAGTGCTCTGAGAACTTGAAGTTGTGGCAGCTGGGTTAGAGCCTACATGGGAGGAGGAGAAGGTTCACCAGAGCCCTTCTCCTGCCGTGCCAGCTCCAGGGCAAGGAGTGCAATGGAAGCCAGCCAATGTCCAAACCCCATCTGCTCTGCCAGTTCCTGTGGGAATGAGCTGCTGCAGAGGGGAAGATTTGGGTGGGAATGTGGTTCTCTAAGAAGGCCATAACTAAATGCTTGCATGGGGGTTTTGGCTTCTGGAGCAGTGGGGTAGGGCTGTTGTTGGTTCCTACCCCTCCATGCCATGATGATGTAAGGGGTGAGGGATGCCATGTGTGCTGTGCACTGGCAGTGATCCTCAGGAAATCCTATGAATCCTCTCCTTCGAGCTAGTCAAGCTCCTGGGAAAGACAGGACCGAAAAGAAAAAAAGCATTCTCAGTTTTGTGCCCTCCTGCCCTTGTGGGGTGAGGGGCAGGAGGCAGAGGTCCAGCTTGGTCTCTCTTTGACCTTTCCTTTGAGACAACACTGTCTGCTCCCACCACAAAGGCACAGAGGGTGCTCTTTGCCCCCACCAGTGGGAAGTGGCTCTGCTGACCCCACTAAGAGTGCTGGAAGATGAGTCTGTGAACTAAACAGTTGAATATTGCCTAGAGGGGGGTAGCAGGCAGTAGATGTGCCACCATTCTCTTTCCAGGTGAAAGAGAGAAGGGGACACTGAATGGTGATCAAAATCCAATTTTTACTGAGCACTACATGTGCTTATATACCATTTACAGGAAGGCTGGCAATATTTTCCTGCAATCACATAGACAAACCTTACACAGACAAACTCTCACACAGACAAACTTTACATTTGGACTCAGTAAAATCTTATTTCCCATAACCCAGACTTGATCCAGTCCTCCTGCAGTCAGATCTCTCTTTGCTCTTGCCAGGCATCCTCGTTGTCAGCCTGCATTTGCTGATTAAATCTGCAGTACTATCAGTCTCATTTGCATTACCCATATCCACATCTCCCCCGTTTCTTTTAACTAAAAATACACTCTTAAGCGATTTGTCGATTAAATTCTTAACACACTGTAAAATACAAGGAATAACTACTACAATGCATAATATGATGCCTAATACATACAAACCTATTTGAACTAAATTCCTAACCCAGCCAGTGAGTCCCCAGTGCCCTAAGAGCCAGTACAGCCAGTCGTAACCATGATCTACCCGAAGTTTATTCACACCTTCTTTCAGGGCTTGAGTGCTGGCATAGATGGGCTGGGAGTGGTCAGAAAGGTTAAGGCAACACATCCCATCGAATTCCTCAGCCACAGGCGGCGGCGGAGCTCGGAGGCGGCCCCAGCGCAGGTGGGAGCCGCGCTCGGTTGTGCGGGGGCTCGGGGCTCGCTGCGGGCCGAGGGGGCGGCAGGGGGCTCTGGCGGGTTGGTTGTGCCGGTGCCGGCCCGTGTTGGCGCTGGGCTGAGGGCGCTGCGGGAGCGGCTGCCCGCGGTCTCCTTCCCGCTGGGGCCTCGGCAGGAGCCGGTGCCGGAGCAGCGCTGGCTCGTCCCGGTTGCTGTGGGTGGCACAGAGGTGTCTGCCCTGTGCCCGGGGCTGTGCGGGAAAATTCCCGTGGCCAGAGGTTTGTGTGCCCGCAGGAGACAGAGGAGTCCTGTAAAAGTGACTTTATTGATGAACAAAGAGAGAGGCCATGCGGCATTTGCCATGCGGTCTCTAAAGCGCCGCCTCCTTTTTATCCTCATTTTCCTGTCTGCATCTCCCTGTCCCTTTCCCCTCTGGCTGAGGTACTTGGAAGGTTCAGACTTCCCGATCCACCTACTGCATGTCCCTCTTAATATGCACCCCTACTACGATATTAATCTTACTGCTTTCAATCCCTCCTTCTCTCATTTTCTCAAGAATTGCCTTTACTAACTTTTAATTTCCATCGACTCAATCTCTTTTCCTGCATCCTGTTTGACGCAAGGTGTCGTGCATGGTAAAAAGATGAGAGTTTCTGCAGCACGTCAGAGGAGGAGCAGCATTCATTTACGGCATGGTCTGCCAGGGAACCACGAAAATTTGTCCCATTCCCATCGTTTCTCCGGAATACGAGATATTTTCATATTTCCTTTGCTATCTGTTTAAGCACTTTTCGGTTATCATCTGTTTGCAAACAGCCGTTTGCGTCACTTAATTTTCCACAAACTCCTCCTTCTTCTGTAAGTAGATAATCTGATTCCATCCCGTGGTGAAATGTCTCGTTCCTCATTTCAGCGGCTTGGTCAGCAGGAAGGTCAGGAGCTGGAGCTGTCTGCTTGGTTATTATTTCAAGGATACTTTTAAACCTAATTGTGCCACTCAAATTATGGATGGGTTTTCTGTGTCCTGATATGAATTCGTTAGGGATCCCAGGGGCTGGTCCATGGTGTTGTAGGATTTGTTCTGGTGGCCGTTCATCTTTTTCCCTTTTTTGGGTGCTCCCTCCATCCAGGGCTGCATCAATTGACCACTTTTATCTTATGAAATGATAAAATGTTTGGATTCCCAAGTGATTTCTCTGGACTAGCAAAAACACCTCATTGCTTTGGGGAGAGGGATGATCCCCCCCACACACACACTTTTTTTCATGAAATTTGCTCAATATTCTCCGTTTGCTGTTTCCCTTTGCAGCTTAACCAATTTCTGTTGCAGTCAGATATCCTCACTATGGGCTCTGCCTTTAGTTGTGCAAATTCCATCTGTGCAAGCAGGCAGAGCTGGGGGTGAGGGGCAGATGGACTCAGGGAAATTCCTCCCCCTGGCAAGAAGGCCCTTGGGCATTGTCCACACTTCTCCAGAGCAATGTTAATTTGCATTTCTAAAACTCCTCTCCTGGCTGCCTGGAACTAGGATTTTCTTCCAGAGCAGCCTTTAGGTGATTCACACGTCCACCCTCTCAATCTGCTTTATTTTTCTTTTTATTTTTTTTTTTAACGCTTTTTTATTAACAGTTTATGTGTTAAAGCCTCACCATTAATACTCTTCTAGGTTTGCAAAATGCAAGTTAAAAGTGAGCTTCTAAAGATCCATTCTGAAATTCTGCCGTCATTAAGAGCCACCATAAATATATAGAAAAATATTCTAATGCAATCAAGTCTTTTCTGCCTCTTCTCCTAGGAGTAAAAATTGCTTGTCACACCCCTGGCCCAAACCTAACTGACAATCTAAAAGTAGGATTAATGTGAAAAATTTTTCTCATGGTGTAATCTTGTCACTGAAACTGCAGGGAGAATAAAAATCTCTCCAACAATATCTTTAGTGTTAGAGAGTTAAGGCAGTAGTTAATTCTGGTCAGGATGTGCAACAGAAGTAACCTCATCCACACATAGCCCGGGTGTGCAGAGAAAATCATTCCATGAGATGTGAGTTTTACTAGATTTTCCCTTAACTTTTTACTGTCCGAACCCATTGAAATCCATTGGTTTAGTGTTCATTGCTTTAAAGTTGTGTAGTTCTTAGTGTTTGGTTTCCTATTGCACACGGATTTCTCATCTTCTGATGTTAATTAGATCCACATTCCTGGATTTCCTTCTCAGTCTTTTCCAGACCAGGTGTCTCCATCTGGGCCAGGGGCAGTGTCTGGGGTGGGTGTTCCTTGATGTTTGCTGATGTTTCATTGATGTTTTGTTGAATGTCGTTCTCTTTGTTGGTATCTTTTGGGCTATTCCCAGTCTGTTGAGATGTTAAACTCATCTCTGTTGAGTGGTGCCACATCCCTTAAAAAAAACCTTTTAAAATTTCTTTCCTGAGAGAAAGGCAAACCGAGCCTGACTAGTAAAATGAAATGTAAAAAATTTTAAATTTGGTGTCTTTTCCAGCAATGGAATCGCAGGCAGCCCAGTGTGTGAGTGTAATTGAGAGGCAGAGTCCTGGGTGGATGCTGTGAACAGCAAAGTGCCAAGGCAGGCTCTGTTCCAGCCCAGCTTCCTGTGGCAGAGATTTCACAAGAGACAGGATTCTAGCCACAGACTGCTTGAAATATACATCCCTTATCTCCAGCCCGCACTAGGTGGAGAATTCCCAGGGTAAGGAATTGCAAAGATCAATTCCAAGGGAGAGAATTGAATATCTGCCCTGGCTCTGGCCAAAGGTTATAATGGCCGGATGCTTGGCCTTCAGCCAAGGGCACACACTGACTCAGAAAACACTTCCTAAATGCAGCAACATGTTGCATATTCATAGACCTTCATGCATTATTCAGAATCATTCTCCTCCGACCTGTAAATCATTATTTTTCCTTCCTGGGATTCTGGTGTCCCATAATCCAGGAATGTGAAGAATTTCCTGATTATCTTTTTTACCATTCTCTGATTTAGTTACATGAACAAAAGCTTTTTACATCAAAATGTTGTAATTACAAAAAATATATTTACCACAACTATTTCTAAGTTCTGTTAATCGCAGAGCTAAAATAAACTATGTTCATACAGCAAAGTTTTCCAAGAGATAGCATTCATTTTAATATTTGCAAAAAGACAATAATATAATATGTACTTATAACACACGTAGAATCCCAATTTCTTTCCTGAGTCTAGAATAGTCATAGCTGTGGCACCAATCATTTTGTTAGTTTTCATTTTCTCAGCTTTTGTTCCCTTTCTTCTGTCCATACCCCAACCTTGAGGCTATTGGGGTTTAGAAAGTGATGCAATGTTATGGGTAGAACAGAGAACTCTCAATTCAGGTCCTGCAGTTTCCTATTAATGCTCAGAATTCTTGCACCTCCTTTTCAGTCCTGGATTACTTCTGAGACTCCCCTGACCCCCTCTAGGTCAAGATACCACAAACTTTCAGACAAAATATGTCCCAAATATTTAACTCTTTTCTCTAGCATTTGCTTTTTTTTTTTTTCAAATACTGAAAGATTATTTTTAGCCTGAACATTCAGCCATTTCCCAGAGGCTTCTTCTACCACTTCTTGTCCTCCTGATTGCAGCAAGTCATCCACATCCTGCATTAACCCAATCCCTGGGGTGGGGTAAATTCTTGTGATATTTTCTGCAAGGCTTGCCCCAATAAGGCTGGTGCTTCCGTGCATCCCTGCAGAAGGACCGTCCATGTCTTTCTCATTTTCCCTTCTATCTCTTGTTCCCACTCCAAGGCAAAATCCAGTTTACCATCCTGTGTGAGTGGGCATCCCCAGAAAGCATCTTTGCCATCAAGGACTGAATGGTGTCAGTGTGAGGAGGGCACCTGGTTGAAGATGGTGTAAGGATGTGAGAGCCCCTGGGTGCTGGGGCCCCCTTGGGCCCTGGGGTTCATCCCTCAGGGGCTGTAGAAACTCTGCCATGGCCTTTGCCTTCCCCTTGGCCTTTTCCTCCTCCCTTCTTGCATTCCCCTGCTGTGCCTTTGTGACCAAGTGCTCCAGGGGCTTCTTCTGCCCCTCCTGCAGCCCCCTCAGTGCCTGGGGGTGCTCATCCTCTGACAGCTGCTGAGCTTTCTGCTAAATCATTCCTTTCTGCAGTGACCCAAGGAAAATGCTTAAAAGCTAATCTGGATGCTTGCACGTCCAATCCCCATTTCCCAGCTGTTCCTTTGTGCTGCTGCTCCTTGTGCTGTGGCTGCCGTGGCCAGCCCGTATCCCAGAGCCGGTGCCTGTCCTGCCGCAGTGTCCAAACGCGGCCCCCCCGGCGGGCAGGGCCGGCAGCTCCACGGGGCCGGG
Organism: Sturnus vulgaris; assembly: GCF_052056855.1. Classification (NCBI taxonomy): domain Eukaryota; kingdom Metazoa; phylum Chordata; class Aves; order Passeriformes; family Sturnidae; genus Sturnus; species Sturnus vulgaris. The sequence goes on along the minus strand of NW_028276185.1, from coordinate 8,454,371 downwards.
CAGCGGCCGGGGCGTCCCGCAGCCTCCTGGGGGCCGGGGGCCACTGCCGGGCCTGCAATTGCCGGGGGGTGCTGGGCTCAGGCAGCGCCCGGCGCTGAGCCCCGGCTGCCCCACAGCCCCGGCCCGGCCCCGCAGCTCCCCACAGGCCCCCAGCCCGTGCTCCCGGTGCCGCCCCTCTGCGCCCGCTCCTGCCGCTGCCCAGCACAGAGAAACCCCCTGCAATCCTGACCTCCTTGTGTGCCTGTCCTGGCAACCGGGGATACAAAGGATCTGCATCAGCTGGCAACTTTGGAGGATCAAATCCTGCTGAAAAACAACCCCATCCTCAGTGTTTTCCCTTCCTCCTCTTTACAATCCTTCATGTTTTTTTGCCACATAGATTGCTCCTGCTGCTTCTTTCCTGAACCATATTCCTGCATACTCCCCTTCACCTAATCCCTTCCCAGCACACCAACAGCATCCATCCCCCTGTTGTATGAATCTGTTCTGGACTTCCCTGATTGCCCCCCTGAGTGTCCCTGTCCTTGATTACCTCTGGGAGAATGTGCAAACTCCCTCAAATGCTCCCAAGGGACCCTACAGAGATATTTTGGGATCATCATCCCTTTGGCCCGGAGCCCTTCCTGGCTTTCCCTTTCTACCCTCCACGGGTGCCCTGCCGTGTTTAGTCCCCGAAGATCCCACTGTAGTCACTGCTGAGATTTTCAGTGCTCTCTGGCTGCCGACTCTTCCCAGCCCCCCTGATCTGTCACTCGTCTCTGTCCTGGCCCCAGCGCCCCCCTGGATGGGAATTTGGGGAGGTGGGAGGGGGGAGCGCCAAGGCCGGGCCCCCCCGCGCTGTGGTGGCGGCAGCGGCTGCAGTGGGGAGCGAGTGCGGGCGGGAGCGGCCGAGAGCCCAGCGCTGCCCCAGCCCGAGCTGCCCCAGCTCCATCGCTGCCCCTGCGCTGGGATGCTGTGGGTTTGGGGGGAAGAGGGAGCCGGCAGTGGGTGCTGGGCCTGGGGGCAGCAGGAGAAGGGAAGGAGAAGCAGGGTTGAAGAACAAAATGGTCAAACGATGCCTGTGGGAGGAGCAGGTGGGATTGTGCAGGAGAAAGAAGAATAATGGGCGGGAGTGTGAGGAAGAGTAGGGACACCGCAGGAGGGTCAGAAATGAGAAGCAGCACAATGTTCCACTCCTCCCTGTATCTGTAGCCTCTCCCACAGCCCCAGGAGCGTTGCTCCCCCACATGCAGCAAGTGTCCGAAGAGGATGATCCATGATTTTCACAGGGGTGAATCTTGGTGTTTGTGAGCTTTATTGGGCTAAATGTTGGTGCTTTGGTTTTTTGCAGGGGCTGAATCTTTATATTTTGGAGGGGATTTGGGCTGAAACTTGCTTTTTGGGGAGTTTTTGATCTATGTCTTGATGTTTGGATAATTTTGGGGCTGAATCGTTGTGTTTTCAAGGTTCTTAAAGACGCAAGATGCCAAATGACTTCGTGAGATGAACTTTGGAAGGAGGAACCCCCAGCCCAAAGTGCTCTCTTTTTTTTCCCCTCAAACCAGGATTTGTCATTCCCATGCTGTGGGTGGATGGAGGAGGGGGAAAAGCCCCAGAGATCTCTCACAAGGAGGGGCTGCAAACCCAGCCCAGGGAGCTGCGAGGAGGAAAGACCCTCCCTGAGCCGCGAAGGCGGCTGGAGATCCAGGCAGAGCTCAGAGCTGGTGGAAAAGCCTCCTGGAGGGGAGAAGCCCCACAAGTGCTTGGAATGTGGGAAGGGTTTCAGGTGGAGCTCTGAGCTGATGCAACACCAGATGATCCACACTGGGGAAAAGCCCTACGAGTGTGGGAAATGCAGGAAGAGCTTCAGCACTATTTCATATCTGATGCAGCACCAGGTGATCCACACTGGGGAACGGCCCTACATCTGCTTGGAATGTAGGATGAGCTTTGGGTGGATCTCTGCCCTGAAATACCACCAGCGCATCCACACTGGGGAGAGGCCCTATGAGTGTCCCAAGTGTGGGAAGAGGTTTCAGAGAAGCTCCACTCTCATCAGACATGAGCGGATTCACACAGAGGAGAGGCCCTTCCGCTGCCCCGACTGCGGGAAGGGATTCAAGCACAACTCCACCCTCACTGTCCACCGGCGCATCCACACTGGGGAGAGGCCCTACGAGTGTCCTGAGTGTGGGAAGAGCTTCTCAGACAACTCAGTCTTGACCCGACACCAACGGAGTCACCACTAAGGGAAGCCCTGTGAGTGCCCCGAGTGTGGGAAGAGCTTCGTGCTCTGCTCCAGCTCCATCCCCCATGGGAGGATCGGTTTTGGATGATCCCCAGTGACCCCCGTTGGGCAGAGCCCTGGTGATCCATGGTCCTGGTGATCCGTGTTGGGAAGACACCTGGCTGGGGGGGGTCTCTGCATCATCCTGTCTCCCTGTGGGCACCTGGATGAATACAGGGGCAGGAACGTCCATCAGGGCTCAAACTGACATTGGGAATTCCTTGCGGAGAGCAGATTTGATCCCCAGAAAATCTTCTGTGTTCAATCCTATCTCCTGCTGGCATCCAGGAATACTGAACAGTCTTGGAGATCTTTTCCAACCTCACTGATTCCAGGATTTTCATTTCCTATTGCCCAAGGTTGTCTTCCGCAGCCAAATGGTGATGAACTGAGGTAAAGACCAAGCTTTTGGAGACAGTGGGGTAGAAAGTCCTCCAAAAAATGTTTTTCCCTCCCACTCAAGCACATTGGTCCTCAGCTCACACAGACACGGAAATCCTTTTCTTTTGGCCTCGATTTGCTTTTCATTTCTCTTCATCCTTTTAAAACAACCAACACGGGTGAAAATAAAGACACTGAACTGAGACATGGGTGGGGATATGGAGGGACAAAGACATGGTGGGGCACAGACATGGAGAGTTGAATCATGGTTTTAAAGAGTTAAGATTTTTGCTAAGGGTAGAAGGAGTTTCCATGGCCAAGATGTGAGTTAGGTAGGTAATTACTTGATGCTTAGGCAAGAGCTAATTGGTATAATTATGTGCTATTATGAACTTACATATAGAAGAACATAAAATAATAAACCGTTATTTATGAAGCACGAGGCCTTGGATCGTGCCAGAGGATCACAGAGACCTGATGAAGACTCTCCTGACTTCATCCTTTGAGACCACTGACCCATTTCGAGAGCACCGACCCAATTCAAGAGAAGAACTGCGCACACGTGCAGGACGAATGGGCTCATTTTAATATGGGATGGGGATGGGAGGTGCTGGGGTTATGCACATGTATTGTATGTAAGATCTTGGGCAATAAATAGAGGGCAAAGAACCTTGTTCGGGGCGGTCACGCCTTTGGGAGGTGACTCCCGTGCCGGTGAATAAACACACCACTTTGTCACTTTAATTAGTTACAGCGCCTTTGTCCGTGATTATTCCGGTTTTTAATGATTCAGGGGGACAAACTGCGGTCCTGTGGGGACACTGCAGGGACATCGTAGTGACCCAAAACAGGACAGGCAACAGCAGGGTGGCCCTGATGTCCCCAAGGCAAGGACACCAAGGTCCCCAGTGTCCCTCGGGGTGACAGTACAACCCCGTGTCCCCACCATGTCCCTGCATCCCGGGCTGCCTCCAGCTTTCACATCACCTCCTTGTGTCCCTCCACCGATGTCCCCAAGACCCCCACGATGTCCCCGAGGGCCTGGGCAGCTCTGAGGAACCCCTGTCGCCATGTCCCCCACATGCCACCACCATGTCCTGGTTAACAAAGTTCACCAAGGTCCCCACGTGCCATGTCACCGTGTCCAGCCACCCCTGGACATTGCGGTGACCTTGCTGGTGGCCGCAGTGGCCTCAGCACTGGCCCTGGCCATCGCCACCCACTGGGCATGGTCACGCAGGCGCTGGGCCACGGCCCAGTGCTCATGGGCGGTGGTGGCCAGGTGTCACCACGATGTCACGGAGGCCTGCAGGGTCACCTGGCAGGACACGGCCACCGTGCCCAGGGCCAGAAGCAGGTGACTGTCCTTGGCCACCCCCAGGGCAGAGCGCTCCGAGTCCAGGGACACTGCGGGGACATGGGGACACCGCACAGGTGGCACCAGGGACACAGCAGCAGGGCAACCAGCACAGTGGCACTTGAGCAGTGGCACCAGGGACACCCCAGAGCCACCAGCCCAGTGTCCCTAGTTCCATCCCAGTGCCACCAGTTCTATCCCACTGTCACCAACCCAGTGTCACCAACCCAGTGCCACCAAGCCACTCCCACCCCAGTGTCCCCAGTCCTGTCTCAGTGTCACCAGCCCAGTGCTCCCAGTTCCTTCCCAGTGGTCCTAGTGCCAGCCCAGTGTCACTGCCCCATTGCCACCATACCAATATCACCATCCCAGTGCTCCCAGTTTCCTCCCAGTGTCTCCAGTCCCATCCCAATGTCCCCCATCCTGTCCCAGAGTCCCTGTCCCAGTGCTCCTAGTTGTGTCCCAGTGCCACCAGTTGTGTCCCAGTGTCACCATCCCAGTGCTCCCAGTTCAATCCCAGTGTCCCCAGTTCCTTCCCAGTGCCACCACCCCATTGTCCCCATACCAATGTCACCATCTCAATGTCTCCAAACCAGTTCCCTCCCAGTGCTCCCAGTGCCAGCCCAGTGTCCCCCATCCTGTTCCAGTGTTTTTGTCTCTGTGCTCACAGTTATGTCCCAGTGCCACTGCCCCATTGTCACAATACCAGTGTCACCAACCCAGTGCCACCAGTTCTGTCACCACCCAAATGCCACCAGCCTGGTGTCACTAACCCAGTTCCAGCCCAGTGTCCCCAGTCCTATCGCAGTGCCACCAGTCCTGTCCCAGTACCACATCCCCAGTGTCCCCATACCAATGTCATCACCAGCCCAGTGTCCCCAGTGCTATCCCAGTGTCCCCCATCCTGTTCCAGTGTTCTTGTCCCAGTTCTCCCAGTTGTGTCCCCGTGCCAGCCCAGTGCCACCCTGTCATTGACCCATACCAGTGTCACCAGCCCAGTGCCACCAGTCCTGTTCTAGTGCCACTAGCCCAGTGCTCTCAGTGTCACCATCCCAGTGTCCCCAGTTCCATCCCAGTGCCACCAGTTCTGTCCCAGTGTCACCAATCCAGTGTCACTGGTCCTGTCCCAGTGCCCCCAGTGCCATCCCGGTGTCACCACCCCAGTGTCACCTGTCCCTTCCTAATGTCCCCATCCCAACGTCCCCTCCCAGTGTTCCCAGTTCCATCCCAGCGTCCGCAGTGCCATCTCAGCGTCACCAGTTGTCACGATCCGCTATTAATGCAGAGCGGGGGTCGTGATGGTTCTTTTGATCTCAAAGGTGCAAACAGGCAAAATGCAGGGGACAAAATCAGTTTATTCAACAACAGAAAATCAGTTTAATCAACAACAGCAATGCATTTCATCAAATGCCAACAATTCAGTTACGGTAAAGGGGAGAGGTACAGGATAGGGAAAGGGGAAGGAAAGGAAGGGATGGGAGAATAGCTACCAACAGACGAGATGGGCGTCCTCACAGGTCATCCGATAGACGAGTCTTCATCCGTGGGGAGATCTCAGGGGTCTTCATCAGTGGAGAGATCTCAAAGGGTCCTTTCCAGAGGGTCGCTCTTTTATAGTCCTTCTCCAAAGTGAGTGGCCTCTGGCCAAAAGGTGGGAAGATTTATGGACCATTGTGTGGTGCTGCAGGAGACAGGTACGGACAAGCAGTCCTCAGTTGATGCAACACAACCTCTGGTTGGTGCCACGACAGCACAGTCCAGTGAACACAATACACCAGCACACAGTCATGAGCATCCACCTGGCCCGGCCAGTAAACCATTGTCCAGAGTCAGCCTGGGTGGGGTCCTCGAGGTCTCCTTGCGACGGTCGGGAGGCAAAATCGAGGGGAACTTGGGAGTGACCCTTACACCACCCCGTGACTCACGATCGTCGTCAAGAGCGCCCCTTTGTAGAGTTGTAGTGAAGTCTCCAGTTGTGGTGTCTTCAGGACTCGTCCCCGTTGGTAGCATATCCCGGAAAACAGAGACAGGAAAGTAGGAAAAAGATAAGGGACAGGATAAGGAAAAGGAGAAAATTCGGAAAACAAAACAGATTAATTATGTTCAATTTTGTTGATTGCTAACGACTTCAAACAATTTGTTCAATTCTTTAAATTTTTTTCAATTTTGATTAGAAATAAATCAATTTTTAAAGAAAGTTTTTGATTAAACAATTCTAATTGAAATTAGAAGATAAAAAAGAAAAAAAAGAAAATATTCATTTTTTATTTTATTTGAAACCTTGTGTCAATAACCCTGGGGATGTCAACAGTAGCCGATCTGGGTATATCTGTCACAGATGCCAATTGTGTTAATCGTTTCGTTATTCTCCAAGTCATGATGTATAGAATTGCTGACAAAACAAAACCAATTAAAACTAAAATCAAGAGAATAATGGTGGGATGACACAATTTGTTCAGGACACCTGTAGCAGTAGGTGACCACCCAAATAGAGTATCCCACCACCTGTGTTCAGCATCTGTCTTTACTCTTTCTAAAACACAATGTATTTTTTCCACATTGTGATGAACAGCTATTAGAGTTTTCTGTCCGTTTTTCTTGATCTTCTCCAAAATTTCGATCAGATCTTGGTGGAGCAACAATTGCTTCACCAGAGAGAGGTTCATTCCAATTGGAGTGGGCAATAGATGGTGGATCAGTGTGTAATTTGACTGCAAAAGATGGTGAGAAGTAACTGGGGCTACATAGGAAAAATCACATCCTGAAATCCTAGTAAAGTTGCAGACACAAAAGTTTGAATGATTTTTAGTATTCAGTACCAAATTTTCTATAAAAACACTATCACAAGCAGTTCTAAAGCATGCACATCCATTGCCTATATATACTAATACAGTTTCAGGAATCTCATTTGGATGGATTTCAAAGTTACAAACATTCTGTTCTGTGTCCAAGCAGATATCTTGAGCTCTGATTGCATTACTTTCACAGATAAACCCTTGTTGTTCCCGGACAATGCAAGTTTCCAAATTGACAGTTTGCCACCTCCCACCAATTTGACAGGCCCATTCCCTATGCTCGAAAGGATAGAGAATAGCTCCATCATGATTCAACCCTAATGCAATGATGGGGAATATTGAATGCACTGAAGCATTACGAATTGTCAGTACAAAGGCTGTGGCAGTGTTTGTGCTGGGATCATAGGTAAAATTTACTAAGTTCCACCAGGACTGGAATTCTTTTTCAAAATCAGTGGCACTGTCCCAGACTATTTTTCGGATTTCAGCGGGAAAAGTGCCTTCCTCACCTTCTCTTATAATTAAAGCAGCAACTGACTGTATCCACAACTGGGCCTGGATACAACTGAGAGCCAAAGAGATGTTATTTTGAGTAGCACCAAGTGCATCGATTATCAATTTGTGGTCATTTACGTTTACCTTTTCCCAACTTGGTAATATGTTTGATAACAACCATTGTTGGGTCCCCAAAGCTGTTAAGGCTGTTTGCAGGGGCCGTTGTAATTTGGTTACATCTCCAGCTGTGGTAGCCAATTTATTCATTAGTACTTCCGAATTGATGCTATTCAAAATTCCCAATCCTGTTCCCACAACACCGGTTATGTCTCTTGCCATTCGTTTTTTAGCAGGATTTCGTTTCCACAGCCAGGTTGTCCATCCCTCAAAAGAAGTCTGTAGAAAGGGTGAACAAACTGGTTGGACTTCTGAGACATTATTTTGCATCAATAATTTGATTTGTTTGAGAGACCATGCCGGATTAAACAATATTTGTTGTTGGCCTGTTTTTCTAATTACATAAGGTCCAAATTGAAAAATTGTAGGGCTTAGCACAACCGGTGGTTGGGTAGTAGGTGTTACAATATTAACATCAAGTTCTCCCCAGTATTTTGTATCATTTTTTCCACACATGATTTTATAGGAAAATTGTACAGCAGTTAGGTTTAGCCAACAGTCTTGCTTTTGGGTTTTGCAATATAAAGTCCGGCCATGAGATCCTATGCCATAACTGTCTGCAGGTTCAGTGAGGGATCCAGTTGCTAATTTACAAGTTATTGCGACATCATCACCTTGTGTCACCATGAAAGGAGGAAAAACCTTGGTTTGTCATCCAACACTAAGGGGGGTGCTTCTTCATGTCCCTCGGTGTTCTTCTGTGAAAAGTAAACACAAACAGAGTCTGCCTCCAGGAGGCAGGAGATTAAAATGATGGAACTATCCAGTGTGTAGCGTGGACTGGAATTCTGTTAACTTCCCAATCATTTTGCTGCTGAAAAGGAGGCCACTCTGTACCTCCTTTAAACACAGCATAGGAGTCAGTGTAGATGTAAACAAGAGAGATATTCTGTACCTCAAGTCGGAAAACACTCCAAACAACTGTCAGCTCACCGGTCTGAGAGCTGCCTTCTCCCTCAGTAATAATTTGTTCACCAGCAGAAGTGGGGAGGGCTACTGCCCTGTATTTCCCCACCTTTCCCTCTCGTTTGGCAGAAGCATCAGTGAACCAAGAATTTGCTGATTGTTCAGGGGAGAAAGGAGTGGCTACTTTACTTACCAAGGCAGGTTTGTCATGGCTATTTGCCAAGCTCTCAGTTTCTTGTATTGCCAGATTTTTTACAGCTCTTTCTATCACTAAGAAGATGTTACAGTAATGTTTTATCTGGGCATACCACTTCCCAACTGAGGATCTCTGGGCCACCCCGTCAGGGGGAGAGGTCTCAATAGTGACTGTGATGTGTTTTCTCCAGAACACTAATAATTCTAGAGCCTGTTGGATATCTTTCCTGGATTCAGGCAATTTAATTTGATCCAGGGAGGTTAGAATATCAGGTGGAATACATGTCATACCTCCTTTCCACCAAATTCCCAAAAACTTCACCTCCTGAGAAGGTTTTTGAATTTTCTCTGAGGAAATTTGCAAATCAGGGTTTTCCAAATGAGAGATTATTTTTTGTTGGGTATCCCCCACTACTTTTATTTCATCCCCTCCCACCAGAATATCATCAATGTATTGATAGACAGCTGTATTGTCAGGTTTGGGTATCTTTTCTAATTCCTGGGCTAAAGTGTGGTGGGCCGAAGTGGGGGAATGTTCAGACCCTTGGGAAAGCCCAGTGCAGGTGAACTGCTTTGGCTCAACTCCCAGAGCCTGTGCAGGAGATTGATTTGGTGCGTTGTTCAGAACTTGTGGAGAAGTTTGCTCTGGTACACTGCCCAGAACCTGTGGAGAAGGTTGCTCGGGGGGTGCATCACTGATATAATCATATTCTATTTTAATCACAGGTTTCAAGTTGGAGCAGCAGTGTTCCCCACAATTTTTCATCAAAATTGGGTCTTTTGGAGAGTACATTGGATTAATGTGAATAGCTTCCTTCTCCTGTGTTCCTTTTGGTGAATCAGCACGCTTTGAATTTTCGTCCCATTCTTCTCTTAAGGCAGCTTTTAACAAATTATTTTCATCTCGCAACAAATGGTTCTCATTCCTTTCTTGATCTAATTGTTTTTGCAAAATTTGAACAAGATTTTGTAGAGAGTCTATAATTGTTCTTTCCTCATTTCTGCACTCAGAGCGAGTTTCTATGGCTGCCGTAAGACAAGCTCCTAAAACCGAGCAGAGTATGGTTTTATCTTTGCCCAGTTTGAACTTTGACTCATGTTGCAGAGAATATATTCTATCAATCACATTCTCCAGATTAAACCAATTATTGTTCGCCCATTCCTCCCCACCTTGGGATGGTCTGGCGCTATACTTAGCTAATAGAGCATAAAATGCAGCTTTATTTGTTACAGTGGAATTCTCAGTCATTTTGTGAAGGGATAAGTAAAAACCACAACAGGGAGATCTATTGCTTAAGTTACCACACACAACGAAACAGCTTCCGCTGTGTGCCCCGCTTCGCTTCCCTGTGTGGGTGAAGAGACCAAACTACTTGGGAGGCACTCCTTAGTTACAAAACACCAGGTTGTCTCTTCACTGCACCAAGTAGTCAAACATCATAAAAAACAACAACAACAACAACAACAGTGTCCCGCCTTTTGCACCAGTAGATCTTTTGTGAAATTCTGACGACAGAACCCTCAAGTGAGTCTGGGGATGCTCCACACCAAGGTGTCTGCAGTCTGCGGGAAATCAGAAAAACCCCCCTTGCTTTCTAGACAGGCTCACCCATTCAAGGTGGCCAGCTAGGTGCGGCTGGAGTAAGTCTTCCTTCCCCTGATACAGACTACAGACAACCTTGCATCCCTTCTGTCTGCCAGAAAATCCTGTCCGTGACACCAATTTAATGTCACGATCCGCTATTAATGCAGAGCGGGGGTCGTGATGGTTCTTTTGATCTCAAAGGTGCAAACAGGCAAAATGCAGGGGACAAAATCAGTTTATTCAACAACAGAAAATCAGTTTAATCAACAACAGCAATGCATTTCATCAAATGCCAGCAATTCAGTTACGGTAAAGGGGAGAGGTACAGGATAGGGAAAGGGGAAGGAAAGGAAGGGATGGGAGAATAGCTACCAACAGACGAGATGGGCGTCCTCACGGGTCATCCAATAGACAAGTCTTCGTCCGTGGGGAGATCTCAGGGGTCTTCTCCAGGGGGTCTTCATCAGTGGAGAGATCTCAAAGGGTCTTTTCCAGAGGGTCGCTCTTTTATAGTCCTTCTCCAAAGTGAGTGGCCTCTTGCCAAAAGGTGGGAAGATTTATGGACCATTGTGTGGTGCTGCAGGAGACAGGTACAGACAAGCAGTCCTCAGTTGATGCAACACAACCTCTGGTTGGTGCCACGACAGCACGGTCCAGTGAACACAATACACCAGCACACAGTCACGAGCATCCACCTGGCCCGGCCAGTAAACCATTGTTCGGAGTCAGCCTGGGTGGGGTCCTCGAGGTCTCCTTGCGACGGTCGGGAGGCAAAATCGAGGGGAACTTCGGACAGACCCTTACAGCTGTGAAACCCTGTGTCAATGACATGATAGAATTTGCTAAGTTTTGTTGATTGTAATCGGTCTTTTGTGTATCTTACCCATATCTAACAGATAACCAGTAATAACCTTAATGAGATAACACCCTCACAAGAGAGAGCTATTTTATCATCAGAACATATGAGCCTTCTTTGAATTAACAAAAAAGGGTGAGATGTTGCAGTCAGGTAGACAAATTATAAAAGAAAGGCTTCATAAAATCAGGTCTTGCTCTCTGCTAAATTAATAGCTAGCCTGTCACTTCTTCTATGTGCAGCTAAGTTACTTGTTTGTTTCCATGTGAAAACAATCTTAAGCAGGAAAACAACACAACAAGCTATTCTGGTAAGAGAACCATTTGCACCTGCAAGAAATAAGAAATCTGTCCTGCTGGGGACAAGGACGTTCATTCCCTTCCAGGAGCCCAATGCCCGGCTGGGGCTCCAGGGCAGGGGGTCCTTGAGCAGCTGCCCCAGAACCTCCGCCAGGGTCTCCCAGCGCAGCTGGAGCCGCTCGGCCTGGGGTCCCCAAAGGCCTCAGCGAGCCCCAAGTCCCTGCCAGGAACCCTCAACTCCCTCCAAGCCAGCATCCCCCACAGCCCCTGCAAGTTCCCCCCATGGCACCGGCCGTGGCCGTGTCCCCACATGTCACTGGCCATGTCCCACCATGTCCTCACCCATGGCTGTGTCCCCACCATGTTTCCATCCCTGTCACTGTCCCCCACATCTCCATCCATGCCTGTGTCCCCCCATGTCCCCACGAATGGCCACGTCCCCCTCCATGTCCATGTGTCCCCATGTCACTCTCCATGTCTGTGTCCCACCATGTCATTGTCCCCCCATGTCCCCACCCATGTCTCAATTCAGTGTCTTTATTATTACCCTAAGGTTGGATGTTTTAAAGGGATGAAGAGAAATGAAAAGCAAATCAAGGCCAAAATAAAAGGATTTCTGTGTCTCTGCGAGCAGAGGATCCACGTGCTTGGGAGGGAGGGAAGATCATTTTTGGAGGAGTTTCCACCCCACTGTCTCCAAAATCTTGGTCTTTGCCCCAGTCCATCACCATTTGGCTGCAGAAGACAGCCTTGGGCAATAGGAAATTAAAATCCTGGAGTCACTGATGTTTGATGTAGTGCTTTTGGTTTATTAATTTCAAACTTTTTTGTGGTGAGAGAGGATTAAGAAGTAGACAAAAAACAGGTTTAACTTTAAATGGTATAAAGAGAAATTTTATTGCTAGAAACTATAAGAAATACAAACTTAGAATAAAACTTTAGACTACTTTTTTTTTTTTCCACACACTTTTTTTTAATACTGAAAACATACAAAAACAACTCAGGTACTTTACCATCTTTAAAACAGTTTTTGACTAATTTAATTCAAAGAGGAGACTTTTTTTCAGTCTATTGAGATTTCTTCACAACAAACAGTTTTCTTGTGGTTTGGATGTTACAGTTGCTGCCCGAAACCCCAAGTAAAACACAAACTAACAGAGTGTCAGTTTATGCGGTGCTTTATTCAGGGCCCGGGGACCTGCGGACTCGCGTCCCAAGTCAGGATCCCACCGGTTCCCTTTTTAGAGGGTTTTTTATACCCTTTTTACGAATGGTTTATGTGCAGAAGTACACATTCTTCTGTAGATACATTCACCTTGAAGATAGCATTTTGGCGTCATAAATCCTACATGGTTGCTTATCTTAGGACTATAGTGTTCTCCCCCTCAATCTCTCTCTGGCGCCACTGCCTCAGGACTATAGTGTTCTCCCCCTCAATCTCTCTCTTATGCCACTGCCCACCACCAGTACTTTATTTATGTTTAGACTTTAACCTTATCACTAACGGTTCTGCATGCTCTCAGCACAGCACATTCTTAAGTTAGTTTCCCAGGGCCTACTCTGGGGACTGCAGTCTTCAAGCCTTAGCATTACTACTACTATTATGGTTTATACACTTTATATTCTAATATTCAGGATTTCTAGTCCATACGGTAACAACTCCCCCCTTTTGAGCATTCTTTAGAGTCTTCTGCAAGGATGCTCAATTCTTCCAAGTGATAGTTTCTAGATGTGATGGTGGAGGGTTGTTTCAGGAAGTTGGTTGAATCACTTCTTTTCGAGTCAGGGCCTTCATGATTTGCCGTGTATGTGTTCCTTCTTTAGCAATTATTCCTAAAAGACACCTATACATAATCACAATTACTACAATGATTATTACAATCATTATTCCATTTTGAATAATTGAGGATTAATTAATTAATTAATAATTGAGGATTAACCAACCAGAGACCTGGATTCCTAAAGAACTGAATAAAGCTCCAACCCAATTATGTTCTGCATTCTTTTGTACTTCATGTATGTTTAGTTCAATTCGCTCCAATTGACCTATATCCTTTTCTACTTCCTTCGTGACATTTGGGATATGTACACAACAGTGATCATCCCTTCCTTGTAAATATCCACAAACTCCGTGTTCCTTTAATAAGAGCAGATCTAATGCCATTCTATTCTGGATTGTCATCCTGGTTGTGGCTTGTAATTGTAGATTAAGATCTCTAAATCCCTTTTTTGTTACTGCTGCCAATCTTTCTGTCTGCTCTAGTAATTTATATAACATTTCCCGGTTTCTATATGTAGATACAGGTGCAAATAAAGATTCAAGCATCCAACCGAATTTTACACTTTCCCCTGGCTCGTGCCATTCATTCTCTAGATTTACTGCTTCGACTGTCTCAGGGCTTAATCCTCTTTTCGTCCTTTTCTCTTGGTCTTCCTTGGTTAATTTGGACTGTTTCCAAAATGGACATAAGGTTGGTATCCCTAACGTTATTTGAGTAATCGGACCACCTATCGGTAAATGTGTGGTCCATTGGCCATGTCCCATTACCCAGACTGAATTTCCAGGGCTTTGTACTGTGGTTGATTGACAATCTTTCCGAGCTCCTTTTAATTCTCCCGTTATTGTATGGTTGTATCTCTGACATTCACATCCCCATTTCAACAACACCCGAACGGGTACTAATCCAATTTGGGATTCTGGGGTATCACAGGTTATGACTTTACTACAGTTCCAACCTGATATTTGGGCTAGTCTGTTGTGGTGCACTGTTTCAGCTTCGAGGGCCCCTGGATGTTCCTGTTTTCTTGACCACTCGATACACCAGTGTATTGATCCGATATAACTATAGGGTTCCAGTAGGCTAGGACCCCAAATTGCTTTCCATTGCTCCCACTCTTCTTTCCCTTCTTGACACACTATCTCATGATAATAATCTACTACAGGTTTTCTTCTTTTCTGATTTACTTCAAATGTGCACCACCCAACATTTTTGTATTGACCTATTTCAGTGAATACAGAATTTGGTAATTTTAAACATTCCGATCTTTGCCCTGGGGTTGACCACCGTCTTCCATAGGTATAAACCTCTTCTACTATTCTAGTGCGATTTCGTAGCTCTCTGTGGCATTTCCTCGTTCCATTTACTATTTTTGGGGGCATTTCTCCTAATGGGATGATTCCCCACGGTATAGGGTCACTTGCTGCCTTTGGCAAGGGCAAACACGCTGTTATCGCTGTTACATTTTGCATTTTCCCAAAATCCCTAATTAATCCCACTACCAAATTCTCTTGCCCCAATTCCTGTTTCTCATTTTCCATTTCTTTTGCTTGTTGGACCATTCTAGTTTCTCTCATCCTGCAAAGATTCCCTAATTTGAGAGTGCAATTGATTCTCAATGAAGGACCATCCCACATGTCAATTCTCATACTTGTGGGTGTTACTTGTATTGGATAAGAATGCCCTTTTGTCTTAAAACCCTCCGCCAAAATTTTTACATCTAAGTTCCCATAATCGAAGCTTTCCCTAATCCATACCATGCATGAAAATTGACCAACCTGGGCTTTTTGCAAGTGTGAGGTCATTAGGGTAGTATTACCTTTCTGCTGTTTCATATCCCAAATTGTTACAATTCCTTCTGAAAATACCTTATTTGTAGTGATCAATTTCCATTTTGTCTTTACTTCATCGAATCCAGCTCCCTGGTCATCAGAAAACAAACAGGTTAGATTTACATTTGCCCCTTGTGGTACAATCACTGTTGGTTTAGGAGCAGTAACTTTAACAAAGGCATCTCCGATACGAGCAATGCTCAACATTAACATCGCAATCAAGGCCTTGTCCTGAACACCAGTTTTGTGTTGGTTAAAGGTTGGACTTCCCATCGTGACGGGACTTTCTTGATTCGGGTGTAGTGTATCCAATTGTCGATCCCTTGGACCTTTACGGCTGTGTACGTAGTCATAATCACTTGTCGAGGACCGTCCCATGTTTCTTTTAGCGGTTCCACATTCCAGTTTTTTATGTAGACTTGGTCTCCAGGCTGTATATCGTGGACGGGATTCTCCAGAGGCAAAGGTCGATTCCACTGCAACGCCCCCCGTAGTGCTGTAAGAGTCTTATTAAGAGACAAAATGTAATTTACCAGTACCTGATCTCCCACCACATTCGGGTCCCCTTTGTAAGTTGCAGCATGATAGGGTTTGCCGTATAAAATTTCATACAGACTTACTCCTACCTTGTCTCTAGGTTTGATCCTGACCCTTAACAGAGCTAAAGGTAATGCTTGAGGCCATTGTATCTTTGCTTCTTGGCAGATTTTCTTAATTTGGCCTTTTAGTGTCTGATTCATCTTTTCTACTTGTCCACTAGACTGAGGTCTCCAAGGTGTATGGAGATTCCATGTTATCCCAAGTACCTTAGCCACTTCTTGCACTATTCCTGCCACAAAATGAGGTCCCCTATCTGAGGACATCCCTAGTGGGATTCCAAACCTAGGGATGATCTCTTGAAGTAAAGTTTTAATCACTTATTTTGCTTGGTTTGTTCTACATGGGAATGCCTCTGGCCAGCCTGAGAAGGTACATACATAGACTAAAACATACTTATACCCCTGTGCTTTTGGTAATTCTGAAAAATCTATCTGCCAATAATCTCCTGGCTGTGGGCCTATTTGCAATTTTCCCATTTGCACTTGCCTACGTGTCATTGGGTTGTTCTTAATACAAACTGGACACATTGCATTGATCCTTTTGGCCATTGTTAACATCTGATTGGAGATTATTTCTTGTTTTAGAAATTGCACTAAAGCTTCTGCTCCCCAATGGCATTTGTTATGTTCAATTTCTAATATCATTCTCATTATTTTTGTTGGCAATATCACTTGTCCTACGGCAGTTACATACCATCCAGCCGCATTCTTCTTAGCTTGTACTAGCCGTGCTAATTTTTCGTCTTCTGGTAGGTATACTGGTACTTCGTCCATAAAAGCTTCTGCAGGGTTGGTACGTGCTGGTAGCAACGCCATTTGGGTCCATACTTCGCGAGCAGCCTGTCTGGCTGCTCTGTCAGCCAGACGATTTCCCTGGAATGCTCTTTCTTCTCCCTGCTGGTGTCCTTTTACATGCATTACTGCCACCACCTGGGGCTTATGTACTGCTTCCAGTAGTTGCACAATTTGTTCTCGGTGTTTAATTGACGATCCCTGTGAATTTAATAGTCCTCTCTCCTTCCATAATGCCCCATGTACATGTATTACCCCAAATGCATATTTAGAATCAGTCCAAATATTTACTCTTTTCCCTTGACTCAATTCCAAGGCTCGGATGAGGGCTTGGATTTCAGCTTTTTGTGCTGATGTTCCGGGAGCCAAGGCTCTGGCTTCTATAACCTGTCTTAGAGTTACCACTGCATACCCGGCGTACCTGGTTCCATTCTCCACGAAACTAGATCCATCGGTATACAGCTCCCATTCAGGTTCGTCTAAGGGCTCATCCTTTAGATCCTTGCGGGCAGCGTATACCTGTTCGATGGTCTCCACACAGTCGTGTACCAGGTTGCCTTCTTCTTGGGTGGCTCTAAGAAATTCGGCTGGATTGAGATGGTTAGTTACCTTCATTTCAACATCATCATGTTCTCTAAGGATTGCCTGGTATTGCAGCATACGGCTGGAGGAGAGCCAATGCCCCCCTTTTTGTTCCAAAACTGCTATTACCATATGTGGGACAAACACTTCCATTTTCTGCCCCATAGTCAGTTTTCTAGCTTCTTGTATCAGAAGCACTGTTGCAGCAACAGCTCTAAGGCAGCCAGGCCATCCAGCGCTTACTGGATCCAGTTGTTTTGAGAAGTATCCCACCGGGCGCTTCCATGTTCCCAATTTTTGTGTCAACACCCCAATCCCCAGTCTTTGCCTCTCATTTACATATAGCTGAAAGGGTTTTGTGAGATCTGGCAACCCTAATGCAGGTGCCTCTTTTAGAGCTTGCTTCAAGTTCTGAAATGCCTTTTCTTGTATTTTATTCCATTTAAATTCAGGATTCTTGACTGCCTCATACAGAGGTTTTGCTTTTAGTCCAAATTCTGGAATCCACAACCGACACCACCCTGCCATTCCTAAAAAGGACCTTAACTCTTGTGGATTTCGAGGTGTCGGTATAGCACATATGGCCTGGATCCGGTTCACCCCTAATTTCCGAACTCCTTGTGATATCTCGCATCCCAAATAAATGACTTGTGTTCTTACCAGTTGGGCCTTTTCTTTTGACACTCGGTATCCAGCTTGTCCGAGCATGTTGAGGAGTTCAATGCTGAGTCTTCGACAGATGTCTTCTTCTGTTGAGGCTAGAAAAATATCATCTACGTACTGTAAAAGAATAAATGAGGAAGGTGACTCCTTTACCTGAGTTAGTCTCCATTCTTCTAGTTCCCGGGCTAATTGGTTTCCGAAGATGGTTGGAGAATTCTTGAATCCTTGTGGTAAACGTGTCCAGGTGAGCTGTCTTTTCCGTCCTGTAGCAGGATTTTTCCCATTCGAAAGCAAAAATTTTCCTACTTTCAAATGCCAAAGGGATACAGAAGAATGCATCTTTCAAGTCAATTACTGTGAACCATTTAAATATCTCCGAGACAGCTGTTAGCAATGTATATGGATTTGCTACTACTGGATGAATATCCTTTGTTATATTATTAATTGCCCTCAGATCTTGAACTAACCTGTACTTACCATTGGACTTCTTTACCGGAAATATGGGGGTATTGAATTCTGATTCACATTCCTGTAATATCCCTAAACTGACAAACTGATCTATTAAGGGTGCTACTCCTTTCCGAGCCTCCAGTTTCAGAGGGTACTGCCTTATCCGTACGGGTTGTGCTCCTTCCTTCAATTCCACAACTACCGGTTGTGCTGCTTTTGATTTTCCAGGAATCCCTATTTCCCATACCCATGGTACCACAGCCTGTTCTATTTCTGTGGGGATTTCTGTTGCCTCTACTTCTTTCACTGTAAATAATTTGGCTATATTATCTTCTGGAATTTCTAATTTTACTCTTCCTTTTTCAAAGATTATTTTTGCCTCTAACATTGATAACAAATCCCTCCCCATTAGTGATTCTGGGCTATTTGGCATGTATAAAAATTGATGATCAAATTCTTTCCCCCCAAACTTTATATCCAACGGACGTAAAAATGTCCTTTCTTCCACCTGTCCTGTAACCCCTACCACCCGAATGGTAGAATCACTTAGAGGTCCTAATTTGGTGTTAATTGCAGAATATGTAGCCCCCGTATCTACTCTAAATTCCAATGGTTCCCCGTCTACTTCTAAAACTACCTTCAGGTCCCGATCTAGTCAGCTTTGATTCTGGTAGCTTCCCATCATAAAGGCTTGGGTGTCACCTTGTGGCCCTCCCCGAACTGCACTTGAATTATTTATCAACCCCTCCCCGCTATTCAGCCCGAATCCCATACCTTGATTAAGTGGACATTCGTTTTTCCAGTGTTCTCTGTTCTTGCACAAGGCACACTGATCCAATCCCAATCTCATTTTTCCTTGTCCCATTTGTAATTGGTTTGGGAATCCCCTTCCACCCATCGAAATTCCTCCCCTAGCCATTCCTCGCCCCCGTCCGCGCCCCCGGCCACCTCCCCACATACCATTCCCCGTTATCTGCTGTAGTACTGCCAACATACTAGCTTGTTGCTTCTTAGCAGTCTCTTTTTCCCTATTATTATACACCTTCCACGCAACTTCTAAAAGTTTATCCAAATTCCGTGTATCTTCCCCTTCTAATTTCTGCAACTTTTTCCGAATATCCTCTTGGGATTGTCCCATAACAATTAAAGCTAGCTGCAATTTCCCTGATTCCCCTTCAATTTCCAAACTGGTATATTTTCGAGCAGTTTCCTTAAGCCTTTCTAAGAAAGCTGACGGGGACTCATTTTTCTCCTGCTTCACTGAATACAGCTTGGACCAGTTTAACGTCTTAGGTATCCCGCTCCGTATTCCTTCTATCAACAATTCTTGATAAGCCTTAAGTCTATGGTAACCCCCTGTTGAATTAACATTCCACTCTGGATCCTCCCGCGGCACCAAATCGTTTAATGTACCATCCGCTATTTGCAACCTAATCATTTCTCGTGCCTTTTCCCTCATAGCTCTAAACACCATCTCTTTCTCAGTAGAGTCCATTATTGTATCCAGTAAAACCTGTAAATCATTCCAGTCTGGATTCTGTGTTTTAATCACCATTTTCACTACCCTTGCCGCCCGTTCAGGATCCTCCCGATAAGCCCCCGCAGACTGCTTCCAAATTAACAAATCATTAGGAGAAAAAGGAACTTTCACCATTACTCGTTCCCCGTGGGGTCCGACCGCTTCCCGCAACGGAGCCATCAATTGTGCACCCCTTTTTCCCTTCCTCTCCCGCCCGCTACGGGTCCTTTCACATAGAGGAGTACGCGGCTTATCAACGACTTTTCCTTTCTCTAAATCCCCCCCTTTTTCTTCCTCATTCACCTCTTCGTCCGACTCACTCGATTCACTCTCTTCCGGGGGGGGTGCACTAGGTGCTACCAACAGAGAAACATCCTCCTCAGGGTCTGACAACTTAACAGAATACCCCTTCCCTTTCTGCCACCCTTTGCAGCCCGCACAACCATCTGTTGCTGTTTTTAAGACCATGATGCCACACTCCTTCTGCCACTCTGGCTTATTTTTCAAATAATAAAACAAATCAAGATACGGGATTTCTTCCCATTTCTCATTATTTTGTAAGAAATGCATAAGAGGAGTTATAATATCAGGATTTAGAGTACCATTTCGGGGCCATTGCATACCCTCAGGTTCGTATTGGGGCCACACATGATTACAAAAATCAATCAATTTCTTTTTACTCAGTTCTTGACCAAATTTCCCCACCTTCCAATGTTGCAACAAACAGCCCAAGGGTGAATCATTCGGAATTTCCATCCCCGAACTAGCCAGAACTTTAAAGGTTTTAAAAGGCATCATAACACTCACACTCACACACTTTACTATTATTTCCACACTCACACACCCTTTACCACAATTCTTGCCTTTCTCGTCGCCGCGAGTGGCAAGTGCTGGATCTGCGCAATCACTGTTGCGTCTGACGACCAGCGCCTAGGCTTCCTTTTCCACAACCTTTAAGACGTCCTTTGCCCCCGGTGCGGGATCACCGTCCCGTCTTAATCGGCGGGCTTTCCCTTTCAATAAAGAATAAAGCACCTTGCGGGCTTACCTCACAGTCGTCCGTCAGGCGCGGGGTCGGGCACGGGTTGATGTCTCCCCAGAAATCACCTGGTGCCGGCGTGGAGTAGATCAGCTCGCGAACCGCCCCTGCCGCCTCCGGAGTCCTGCCGCGGTCGCCAAAACTGCTGCCCGAAACCCCAAGTAAAACACAAACTAACAGAGTGTCAGTTTATGCGGTGCTTTATTCAGGGCCCGGGGACCTGCGGACTCGCGTCCTAAGTCAGGATCCCGCTGGTTCCCTTTTTAGAGGGTTTTTTATACCCTTTTTACAAATGGTTTATGTGCAGACGTACACATTCTTCTGTAGATACATTCACCTTGAAGATAGCATTTTGGCGTCATAAATCCTACATGGTTGCTTATCTTAGGACTATAGTGTTCTCCTCCTCAATCTCTCTCTGGCGCCACTGCCTCAGGACTATAGTGTTCTCCCCCTCAATCTCTCTCTTATGCCACTGCCCACCACCAGTACTTTATTTATGTTTAGACTTTAACCTTATCACTAACGGTTCTGCATGCTCTCAGCACAGCACACTCTTAAGTTAGTTTCCCAGGGCCTACTCTGGGGACTGCAGTCTTCAAGCCTTAGCATTACTACTACTATTATGGTTTATACACTTTATATTCTAATATTCAGGATTTCTAGTCCATACGGTAACATGAAGAAGTGACAGCAGGGAAAATGTACTCCCAACCCATCACCCAGTTTTTTAAGTCCTCTCCACCAGATTTGAAGGAGTTCAGATCCACTCTAAATGCTAATGATATCATACAGTTGTTGGTGTTGCTGATATGCCTGTTCTATTTAGCAGTCAGAGATCAGGGGACATTGATTTGGATAACAACCCTGATACCTACCCCAGGAAATTGGGATGCTGCTGCAGAGACTGACCCTGCCCCACAGCCCACTTCAGAAATGAAACACCCAGAGTAGGTAGGGGAAAGAGATGAGCCAGATTCTGAAGGAGTACCTTTCGCCAGCTGGTGAGAAACCCTCCTTCTGCCTTAAAGAGGGAGAGTCTGATGGTGCAGCAGTGGAACCCACAGACATTACATCTGTCCAGGTTCCAAATGTACCACAAGGGCAGTCACAGCCAGCAGCAGTCACCCCTGTGGAAACAGAGAAGTCTAAGATTTAAACAAAGCACCTAGAAAATAAGGATAAGAAAGGAGGGTCCTCATAACCAGCAGGGGAGTCAGAGGTTGAGATCATCACCAAGTCCCTGTTGTATCGAGGTAATCTGTGAAAAGACATTGTATGATGCACCGTGAGGCTTTTACCACCTGGTTACTGCAGGTGTGAGGCCTTATGGGTACAGGTGTGCAATTGGATGGTCCTGAGGCAAGGAATTTGGGACTCTTGACCCAGGACTCAGGTGTGGACCAGGTATTTGTAAGGGAGCCAGGCGTCCTTTCCCTCTGGGAGTGGCTTTTAATGAGTGTGAGAGAGAGGTTTGTCCACAGAGAGAGAATGCAGGAGCACCACCATAGAATGTGCTGGAACACCCTTGAGGAAGGGATCCAAGAGCTGAGAGATGTGGCAGTGCTGGAGGTGCTCTTTGGGAGGGATGGACAGCATGACAATGACCCTGACAAGGTCAGGTGCACAGGGCAGATGTTGTGGAATCTGGCAAACCTGGGGCCATCTCAATACACCACCTTCATTGCAACAATTAATGCTGATAATAACAGAGACAGTGGGTTCTGTTGCTAACAAGCAACAAGCTTAGAAATTTTGAGAGTATGATCAATGGCCCAGTGCAGGCTCATGTCTCTGCTGTAATTGTGAGCCTCCAAGAGGAGATGAGGGAGGAGGAGAGGAAGAACAGTTCCCAAGCAGCACCAGTGCGAGTCACAGACCCCAAAGTTAGAGTACACTCTGAGTATTTTATTGATAACTTATATCTTGCACTTCGTGACAGTAAACTGTGTTAATCAGACTCTGTCATATCACGAGTTCCTGGAACACATTTTCAAGCCCTTCCAGCTGTAGCCCAAGGGAAGCTGTTTCTGTCTTGCATCTCAAAATTTGCAGATGTTTTGCAAAGACAGCCCTTTAAAAAGGACTTGTTACTTGCATTAACATCCAAGAGGTTGCTTTCAAAGACAGACAAAAAACCCCATGAACAAACAGGAACCAACCAAACAACATATTAAAAACTTTATTTTTAGCTCTTGCTTTTAATATTTTCCAAGCTGGCCTCTTCTTCCACTGCAGTGTTTTTCTTTGAACAGAAAAACACCTTTGCCAGAGGATGTGACTTAACAAAGCACACAGAACTTACACACAATGGATAGATTAAAGCTAAACAGGCAGAGTCCCATTTCACAATCATCATCATTTATTTTCTGTTTATTTTGTTTTCAGAAGGGTGGGAACTGTATCTCAGATCCCCTGGCTAGTTTGGTGCCATAGCCACTGATTACCTGTCCTTTCTAATTATCTGTCCTTTCTGTAGTTCCTCTGGCCATTTGTTGCTCTTTGATCACTCCCTCCTTCACCTGATTTTTATATTTTTCTGGATTTGTGGGGGTTTTTGTATGGGTTTGGATTTTTTCTTGCTGGTTGTTTTGTTTGCCTGTTTTGTTGGGTCACAGTTTTGGTTTTGTTATTTGGTTGGGGTTTTTTCCAGTTACCAGTAGGAATCAGCTTGTGATTTGGATTGTCAAGTTTTGAAGACAGGTGTTGCACATAAAGGTTGTTTTTGTTTTTAAAGTCATCTCACACACAGCTCTGCAAGCCCCTGTGAGTTTGAGGACTGTGAGCTCTAACAAATTGTGCATGAATAGGAAACTTCTAGTTCCGATCTGCATTACACACAGCAAAATGTAAAGTGTTTGGAATGGAATCAATTCTAACCTTTTTTTTTTTTTTTTTTTTTTTTTTTGCTGCCATGCCATAAATTGTGTCAGATTCATCAATGAATTCGGTTCTTCCAGGATGGAGTGTGCAAGGATAATCCCTTAGCTCCTGTGTGGAGCTGGTGTGCACCAGGCCAGACACAGCACTGTCACCCATAGCCAGCCTCTGTCTGCACAGAGAGCAGGGAGCTGCAGCTCTGAGGAACTCAGGGCTTGGTGAGCAAACACACCAAACCCCTCATTTAGATCAGTTCCTTTACTGGACCATTTGTTGCTATGTATTTAGTATATATTTATTTATCGTATATGCTGCTGGTATATTTTTATATCCTCACCCAAAGCTGAAAAAAAAGAACCCTGGCAGTTTGCTTTAGCTGTGAAGTCAAGAGACTCATTTCAACAGGTTCCAGCTTTGCTCCTTGTTTGAATTCAAAGCAAGCAAAAACCTCTTCTGTTGGTCACATCAAACCAGCATAAGTCTGTGAAAGAAGAGTGTAAAAATGAGTTCATTTTCTAGTACTTACAGTCTTCTAATTCAGCCATGGGATAATTATGCCATAATTCACTAGATCAACTAACTGGTAAAAGCAATAGAAAAGAAATTTTTTTAAAGCTAGGTTTAACAAAAGTGGATTAATTTCATAAACAAAACCATGTAGAAAAAATACAGTAATTTAAACTTCTCAAAGCCCTTTGATAATGGAGCCCTGCACCCCAGTCATGTGCAGTGCAGCCTCAGCCGTCCCTTTGAGCCCAGAGCTGCCAAGGGCTGGGATGAGCCTTCACCCAAAAGTGGCTCCAAGGCTGATTGGGAATCAGTCGAGAACAGGGCTCACACACAGAGCAAAGACTCAAGACCAAAGCCAAACCTCCATCAGGTTGGATTTGTTTAAACACTGAATTGTAGAAAATTTGCTCATCCTGTAACATCATTATTACCATGAAACTTTACATGAGCTGCTAAATAACCACATTCCCATCCTGAAATGCATTCCCAAATATTGTTGTGAACTTGCTCTGCCTCTGCCGCTGCTCCTGGGGCTGCTCTTGGCCACGCAGCCTCAGTGGGAGCCAGCACTGGCTGCAGCCCCAGCGGGCTCCCCAGGACAAGGCCCAGCAATTAAGAGGCCAATTAAAGCACTGGGCAGCAGCAGAACCCTTATCAGAGTTATTTGGACAACAGGGACTTGCCACAGCTCCACAGCAGCATGACCATGAGCCAGGCTACCAATGCAATGAGCAGAGTTTTAATAAAACTGCAGAGAAAAATCAGCAACTTACCGTCCTATCTGATAGAGCTTCCGAATGCCAAAATAGCAGCAGAGCAGGACAAGTGGCACAGTGAACATTGTCACTACTGTGCCGATCATG
This sequence comes from Sturnus vulgaris, assembly GCF_052056855.1. Taxonomy (NCBI): domain Eukaryota; kingdom Metazoa; phylum Chordata; class Aves; order Passeriformes; family Sturnidae; genus Sturnus; species Sturnus vulgaris. The sequence continues at coordinate 8,429,552 of NW_028276185.1, read as the reverse complement.
CAGGACCAGCGCACATCCTGGGGGCAGACAATTCTTGGAAGGCGCGCTGGATCCTGAGCATCTATTCCTGTTTCAGGGATAACATCTGTGGGAGCAATGGGGAGCGTGAGCCCGTGCTGTGCTCCACTGCTGAGCTGGCAGCTCGCTGCATACGGCCAGGACGTTCTCTGTTTGCCCCAGAGCTGGGGCCTGCAGGCACCTTGGCACCCCTTGGCACAGGCTGTGCCACCCAACAAAGCCCAGGAGGCCGGGAGGAGAGCCCGGGGCCAGCGCAGCTGCTTGGGCAGTCGCTGCTTCCAGGGAGCCGCGCCCAACCCATCCCTGAGCAGCCACTGCCAGCCCCGACCCTCCCTGCCCCGTGACAGCTCCCCCAGCCCAAGGGGACAGAGCCAGGCCCTGTCAGGACACACTGGAGCCCTGCTCTCCCCCTCTGCCCTTTCCCCACCATGGTCACCCCTTGCAGCCCCTCCCAGGTTTCGGGCGGTGTCTCCCACGGAGGGATCCCAGCAGGATTGCTCAGCCTGGCTGAGCCTGGCACAGCAATCACCTTCTGTGGCTCTGCCTGGCATCTCCTCCCTTTGTGTACCAGGGGCTGGCACGGAGCCATTGCTTCCTCCAGGAAGCACTGCCTTCACCAAGGCCTTTTGGTCCACCTCTGGAGAAAGGAAGAGGCGCAGCTGGATCAGATGGAACCATTCCCCATTGGGGAGGTGGCATCTTCAGTAAGTAATATTTGTCCAAGACATGGATAAGGATCAGGAAAAGGCCCAGGCTCTTGGGGTTGCCACTGGGCCCTCCCTCCTCCAAACAGCCACCCCTCCTGATCTACCCTGAGACCAGGAAATTTCAGGGATCTCAGGGTGTGCATGGCCTGTGGGGCACTTTGGGCTCCCTGTCAGATGATGCCAAAAGCCTTCCTGCAGAGACTGGGGAGAAGCTGGAGCCAGGCCAGGCTGGGAAACAGCCCTGCAGGCTGTGACAGCAGCAGTGGGACAGCGAGGCTGCCATGGATCCCTTCCCGCTGTGCCGGGCACGGCGTGCCCAGATGTGCAGAGAAAGCCCCCGGCTGCTGAGTGTCAGGAGAAGGCTGAGGGAAATGCACCCACCACGGCGTCTCTGCAGATCACTCAGCATCTGGTCCAGCAGTTTGGCTGCCTCCAGGGATTTCTTGTTTCCTGTTTCTTGGGCCTTGCCTGTTGGTAGATCTTAGAGCAAAGTAATTCTACTTCATGTGGATGGATTCCACAAAAGCAGTGCTCAGCTTGTGGGGTCAGCAGGTACACACTACTCACTCCTGCTATGGGAATTGGATTTGGACACAGCATCCAGCCCTGGAGCTGCCAAAGTGCTCCCTGCAGACACACCTGTAACTCAACAGCCACACAAGCTTCTGTCACCTGGTTTCTGCCAGGTTGTCAATGACTGTGCTGTGAGGGGAAGTTAAGAACTTACCTGCAGAAGCTCCCAAGAGTTCCAAATCATCTTCCACCCAACTTCCTTGAGAAGCCTTCCCAGGAACCTCACCTGGAAGGGAGTACAGGTCAGAAGCATTTCCATGGTGTGCTGGGATCCCCTTCTGCCTTAGGGAACTGGGCAGTGCAAGGAAGGGAAATGCACCCACCACGGCGTCTCTCCAGATCACTTAGCATCTGGTCCAGATGTTTGGCTGCCTCCAGAGATTTCTGGTCTCCTGTGTCTTGGCTCTTGGCTTTTGGAAGACCTTAGAGCAAAATAGTTGCACTTCAAGTGTATGCATAGGGTGAGGCTGTGGGAGCCAGATGTGAATGGACATGGCCAAAGCTGCAGAGGGGCCTGGGGAGCTCTATGGTAGCTCTGGTCACTCTGCACACTCTCTCCATGCCCTGTGCAGCATCTCTGGAGGGGAAACCAGGCCAGCCCAGGGCCCGTGTGGACTCTCTCCCTCCCACAGAGGAAAGCCTCCCTAAAGCCCTATGGAAAACCATCCCAAACGCTCCCTATGAGAAGGGAGCGCTGTCCCAGGAAAGGGGAGCCAGGCCCCCAGCTCACCTGCTCCCTGTGCTCTCCACGGAGCTGCCTGGGCAGCCCTGGCAGGCAGGGCCAGTGCCAGGAGGAGCAGGAGGAAGAGGCGCAGAGCAAGGGCCATGGTGCCTTGCCCTGTGCCAGTCCCGCAGCTCTTGCTGCCCCCGCTGTCCTGACACCGCTGTCCCAATGTCAGCACCACTGCCGCCGCCGCCGCTGCTGCCGCAGCAGTTGTGCTCAAGGCCTGACTGCTCGGTGCCTGTGGTGCTGTGCAACCACGGGGCTCTGGCACCTCTGGGACCTCAGAGCCTGCTGTGACCTCATGGCCAGGGTGGAATTTTGTGGGGAGTGGGATCTATGTTCTTTGGGAGGGAGCTCATCCTGCCCAGCAGCTCTGTCCAAGGGCTGTGACACAGTCCCAGCCCAGCTGATCTCACAGCCTGGGGGATGAAGGGATGGAGAGCAGCTCTGCCGGGAAGGGCTTGTGGGTGCTGCTAGATGAGAGGCTGGACATGAGCCATCAATGACACATCCAAAGGAGTGAATGTTGAAGGAGGTGATTCCACCCCTCTGGTCTGATGAGACCCCACCTGGAGTACTGCATCCAGCTCTGGGTCCCAACACAGGAAGGACATGGTCCCGTTGGAGCTAGTCCAGAGGAGGGACAAAATGATCTGAGGGCTGGAGCCTCTCTGCTTTGGAAACAGGCTGGGAAGCTGGGGGTGTTCATGCTGGAAGAGAGAAGGCTCCAGGGAGTTCTGATTGCTGCCTTTCAGTACCTTAAGGGGACTTGTAAAAAAGATGGGACAGAATTTTTAGTGGGGTCTGCCTTCTCCGGGCAGGCCTTGGCAGCACCGCAGCCCTTCATGGCCTCCCACTGTCCCGTGCCCTCCACGCCTCCCCCAGGCCTGCCTGGCTGCTGAAGGAGCTCCAGAGGAGCCGCATCAAGAGGCACCTCAGAGCCCTCAGCAATCCAGCCAGCAACACACGGGCAGGACACAGATGGCGCTTCCAGGCTGGCAGAGGGGTGCTGGCCATCTCCAGGGACCGGTCTCTCAGGGATCCCCGCCGCAGCTCCGGCCTCTGCCCGCCCGCTCTGTCAGAAGCCTTAAGGCTTCCACAGAACCACCAAAGGCCAAGGGCCTTTTGGCCACTTTCCCTTCCACACCGCAAGCTTGGCCAACTTGGCGAGCACAAGCACCCTTTTTGCCCTCTTCCCCATTGGCCTGAAGACTCTGGGCACCAAAAGAAAGCTCCTGGACCTCTGTGTATGACAGCAATTTACTAATCCTACAGTGGCGTGAAAGAAAGTGCTTGCAGAGAAGAGAAGTTCCCTGCGGGCTCAGGTGGCCCCAGCAGACGCAGCCTCCTGGATCAGTTCTCCACAGTGCTCACACAGGACAACCAGCCCCTGCGACACAGGGAAGGCCGTGACTTCCAGAGCCGGCGGAATCCATCTCGCATCTGCTGGAGTCGGGAGGAGGGAATGCTCTGTACAACTCTGTTGATGTACAGAGTCTGAAGAGCCAGGCATGAGATGGCAGGGCTGGTGTCATCTGTCATGTCCTGAAGGGCTGGAAGAGAAAAGAACAGAGCCACAGTCAGAGCCTGCATCTGCAGGGACCTGGGGAGACCCTCCTGCCCCATCCCTCCCACACGGCAGCTCTTGCCAGAGCCTGGAGGAAGCAGGAGACAGCAAGGATCAGCTGGAAGACGCTGGCCTCACTCACCCCTGCACATGAGCTGCAACTCTCGCTGCTGCTCTCTCAGGAACCGCCCGGCCATCCCTGCCAACACAGAGCCTGTCACGGCCCCAGCCGCACAGCTGCCCCGCAGCGGCGCTGCCAGCCCTGCGGCCACAGCAGCGCCTTCCCCTGCAGGGCTCGGGCCCGGCCCTCGCCGCATCCTGACGCCCAAGGACACGGCTGCGAGAGGGCGGCAGCGGCGCCGAGGGCAGGCGGGGCTCCAGAGCCCCGGCCCGGATGGCGCTGCCGGGGCAGCAGGCGGGGCTGGGGCCGAGCTGCGGCGGGGCGGGGAGGGAGCCGGGCTTGTGGCTCACCAAGAAACCTGAGGGCCGCCTCTCGCAGGGGCTCCTGTGGGCTCCGCAGGTACGGCAGCGCCTGGCGCAGCAGCTCGGCCGCTCGGCTCCTGTCCTGTGCCAGCTGGAGAGAGCGGCAGGGCACGGAGGGAAGGGTTGGCGCGGGCTCTGTCCCTTGGCCCCGGCCTGCCCTGCCCGCACAGCCCTGAGCGGGGCAGAGGGCCCGGCAAGCCGCGGGCTTGATGGAGCTCGGGGCTCCATCAGCTCCGGCCCTGGGGCCAGAGGAGCCTGGAGAAGAGCCCGCGTGGGCAGCCCAGGGAAGGGAGCAGCGTTCTTACCAAGCACTCGCCAAACCTCCACATCTGATCCGCCATCAGCAGGTGCTCAAGATCTCTCCTCTTCAGGAAGCTTAGTGCTGAAAGCAGCGTTTCACAAGAGGCCTGCAGAGCAGCAGAGACCCAGAGATGGCACCGCAGCCCAGGGCACAGGAGCTGCCTCCCTGTGCCAAGGCCAGGGGGAGGCTGGAGCCCATGAGGTGCCCAGGTGCAGGGAGACAGCTGAGCCCCCTGCCAGGAGGACAGCAGCGCCCAGGAGTCCTCACCTCTGCCACACGCATGTTCTCATGGTGGCAGTTGAAGAAGAGTGGCAGCAGGCTCTTGCTCACAAGCATCTTGAGGGGCTTTTTACCCTTGGCCGCTACCAACCTCATCACCTCTTGGAAGAGGCGAATGGAGAGCAGCTGCACATGGCGGTTGTCCTGTTGGAAAGGAAGCAAAAGCCCTCCTCATCAGCTGCTCCAGGCCCCTCTGTGCACAGGCCCAAAAATCCACGGGGCCCCACACTTGGGGACAGCACCCAGTGGCCGTGGCTGGGGGCACAGAGCCTTACGTTGTCCAGCAGTGGCCAGAGCGCGCCAGCCAGCCGCAGGGCGATGGGGCTGGGTATTGCGAGGTGTCTGTGCGAGAGCAGAAAGCTGAGCACCGCGACGGTCATCTCAACATGTCTTCATCTGCATCCTGCAACAGGTCCACAAGGCTTTCTGTCAGGCTGTACATTCTAATGCTCTGCATGGAAGACAAGGCAGGGCAAGCCCACGCTGCTGCTGCTGCTGCCGTGGAGCCCAGGGGCCGAAGGCCTGTCCTGAAGCACTCGGGCAGCTGAACAGCAACGCAGGAGAGCTGGGAGCAGCTGCCACAGCTCCCAAAGGCCAGCCAAGCCCAAGGGGCTGCTTTCCCCAGCCCCACGCTGCCAGCACAGCTTCAGCCGCTGCTGTCTTCTCACCATCGAGGGGTCCTTGCTGAGCTGCACGAGGCCTCTGAGCACCAGGCGACGCATCTCCCTGGACGTGCTCTGCAGGCGCCTTGCCATGATCTCCAGGAGGCTGTCACCCCATTCTTTGATGTCCAGGAGGTCCAGGACCTGAAAGGCACAAAGCAGTGACCGGGGTGCCCAGCTGGCAGGAGCTCAGAACTGCACAGGCCTGAGCCAAGGCAGCAGCACAGGGCACGGGCACCGTCCCAGGCAGCTGCGGCTGTGAGAGGGCAGAGAGGTGGGAGGCAGCTCAGCTGTGCTGCCCATGGGGCTCACCTCCACAAGGAATGCCATGGCGGGCAGCTGCCAGTCTGAAATGTCTTGGCTGAGGAGCTCCAAGAGGCAGGAGATGAAGCTGCAACACCAGATCATGGAGACACAGCACATCTCCCTGGTGGGGGGGAAAAGGCATCATTGCCCCTGAGCCGGGAGGGCAAAGCTCTCCCAGGAGTGACCCACGGAGCTCTGGTCTTTTCCCAAGCCCCCCGTGGGCGCTTTGGGAGGCGGCTGTTCCCGGGCACCCTCCTGTGCCAGCCTTTTCCAGTCTGCTTGTCCGTCTCTTTGTGACAAAACCCTCTCACCCCTGCCCATGGGAACTGTGTGGGGCACCCTGGGCACAAGTGCCGGGGGCAGCAGGGAGAAGGGGGTCTCACCTGGCCAGGAGTCCCACTGCATAGTGGTGGGTGTCAGTACAGAGCAGCGTGTCCCAGCCAGCCTTGCCTTCCATGGCTACCACAACACGCTCACACTGCACTCGGCAGAGCAGGACCTTCAGGGTCTGCACTGCAAACCTGTGTGCAGAGCAAAGCCCAGGTCATGCTGGCAGCCCTGGCTCCTGCCTTGGAAGGGATGGGGAGACTGGGAGGACTGGGATGGAGCACCTTTGGGGGTTGGTGGCAAGGCCCAGTTGCTCCTGGCACCCCTTCCAGACGGTATCAACCTCCTCTGGCGTATCCAGTGCACTGATGTAAACTTGGAAGAGCAGACACAGAAAGAGACGGGGAAAATACTCCAACACTATAGGTGGGCACCAGGTCAGGTTGAAGACCCTCCACAGTGTCACGGTTGCCTGCAAAAAATGAACCACCCAGAGACAACACTCAGTGCCCAGACATCCGTGTGGCAGGGCCCGAGCATGCCAGGGAGAGGCCGGGGGAGACACCTCGGGGTCACCCAGCCTGGTGCCCCTGAACCTTGCCCCTAAGGCAGGTTTCAGCCCAGTCCCTGAGGCAGAGAGATGCAGCTGGGGGAGGACAGAGAGCTAGCTGCTGGAGAGGTGGCCTAGGGACAAGCAAAGGTCAGTTGCAGGAACTCACAGCCAGGGCAAAGACTCCTGTGCTGTCCCCATCGGAGGTGTACACACTGTCCACTGGCCAGGCGTTCAGCACATTGAGGAGTATCTGCAGCGCCGGCTCCGCAGTCCCAGTGGAGGACATGATCACTCCCCACATGGCCGTAGCAGCTCTGTGGGGTCAGAGCTCTGTGTCAGGAGGGTCTGGGCCACAGCACTGTGGCCTGGGCTGCTGCAGGGGCCCGCGCTGGCCGTCAGCCCTGCCTCTGCCCACCGGCCCTCGCTGGCAGCACCCAGCCAGCCCACGGGGGTGCAGGCATCTTGAGGGGCAGGGAGGGAGCGTGGCAGCACGCTCAGGGGCTGACATGGCAGCACTGGCAAACGGAGGAGCCAGAGGCTCCTGGAACTGTCCCCCTGTCCGGCAGTCACCAGGGACAGGCTCTACAGGGTAACGGGCCGGAGAACCCTAAACCCTCAAGGCAGGTGGGGCTGCCGTACCTGTCACCCGATGGGGCCCAGCGCAAGAGAGTCATCAGCACATCGCAGGGGTATTCCCTGGTCAGCTCCAGAAGGGCCTTGTCCAGCCTGTGCCCAGCAGACTCATTGGCCGTGAGCCACTTGTGGATGTACCTCACCATGGCTGGCACCTGCAGAAGGCCCAGGGAGACTTGGACACCTGCCCGAGCAGCAGGTTCCCCAGCTTCCCCTGAGAAGTGCTACCCTTCCCACCCTATTGGGCTGGGCCTCAAAGACTGAAGGAACCCAGCAGAGCTGGCTTGAGGCGCCAGACAATTCCTGGCCACAGGCTGCTTACTTGCTTTGGATTGGAGACACCCTTCTCCACAAGCAAATCCAGCATGGCAGCACCGGTCTCAGCAGTGAAGAGGGGAAAGTTTGCCAAGAGCCCAGTGCCCACACCGGTGGTCTCTTCCCGCCAAATGCACATGATGAATTCATAGATCATCTGCAGGAGAAGGGCAGGAAGAGAGGGAGAATCCATGGAGTGCTCCAAGCACGGTGCTGGGCTGAGCAGTGACAGCAGGCCCAGCCCAGGTGGGGATGGCTGCAGTACCTGCGCTGTTCTGCGGAAGCGGCCACGGGCAGGGTCCTGCTCTTGTGTCGGGTCCATGGCGGCACCTGGCAAAGAGCGAGCGCAGCCAGGGCTGAGGGGCTGTGGGAGAGGCCGGAGAACACAGGCCAGCCCTGCATTCCCAGGCAGGCACAGCCCTGGGATGCTCCAGGGATGGGGTGTGGCTGCCTGGGGGTTCAGCCCCAGCCCCTCTTCTGTCCTATCCATGGGCATGTTGGATGGGATGGGATGGGATGGGATGGGATGGGATGGGATGGGATGGGATGGGATGGGATGGGATGGGATGGGATGGGATGGGGCTAAGCTGGCTGCCGGCACCAGCCCTGTGGCCCAGCTCTGCTACTCACCCTCCTGCCGCAGCTGGATCTGCTCCAGCTCTTCAGGCTGCTGTGCTGAGGGAGCTGCAGCCTCCTCCTCCTCCTTCACCCAGGCCAGCTTGGGCACTCTGGGTGGTGTCTGCTCCATGTCACTGTTTGGAGTTGGGACTGCTTGCAGGAGAGATGTCTCGGAAAAGCTCCAGATGAGCAGGTGCTGCAGTTGTGCCTTGTAGGCAGCTGCAACAGAGAAGCCTTGGGAAGGCTACAGGACACCGTGTCCTGCAGTCTGTCCTCGAGGTCACCTGCAGAGGAAACGCTTTGGAAAAGCTCCGGGTCAGTAGGGAACAAGCTGGCTGTGTGGGGGCTCCTCACAGCACCGCTCTCTCCGTCCTGTCCCGACGAGTGCACCGAGCACTGTGGTGTGGCCGTGTCACCGCCAGCACCTATGTCACGATGTGTCACAAAGGGTCACCCTTGTACGCTCTGTCCCTTTCCTATTGCACGGTGACCACGGTGCACTGTGTCACAAAGAGCCCTAGGACACACCTCCACGTGCCCTGGGGACACCCCCCACCCCCCCAAAGTGGCCCAGCGTGCAAGGAAGACGTTCCCCCAAGGTTCGAGAACAGCCCAACAGGAATTTTAGGAATGGCTCAAACAACAAGCAGATGCTCCTCTGCTCTGCCTGCTCAGGGCAGCAGAAGGAGCCCCCACGGTTGGCAAAGCAGCTGCAGCAGCAAGGGCATCGGGGCCTTCCACAGCAGCTGCCAGGGCCTCTCTGGGACAAGACCCGGTGCTGGGTGGCCGTCACACACACAGGAGTGTGACACAGACACGGGACGTATGGCCCAGGGCACGAATGCTGCTCTGAGTCCTGGGAGCAGTGAAATCAGCAGGTGTGGCAGAGTCCCTGCCAAAGGAGACCTGCCGCCCCCAAGGCCTGCCAATGCTGGTGCCTGCTCCTGCCACAGAGACCTGTGTCCCCTGGGGACTTCTCTGCCAGAGGACAGCCAAAGCCCACGTGCATTGGTGTGTGTGCTCCTTTCTGCAGGCGGCTGTTGGCAGGAGCACCTGGTGGCAACACTTGGTCTCTGTCAGAAGCTGTTACTCCTTCCTGGAATGATTTTTGCTTGGAAGTGATTATGTGCAGTGTCCACGCATCTCCCCAGCCCATCACTGCCTCACACACGAGGTGACCACCAAGCCACTCTCCGGCCATCTGACCCGCAGCTGAGCCCTTCCCAGAGTGCCCGCACCCGCAGGGAGCGCAGGGCTGGATTTGGCCGCCAGAGAGTTGGTGACCCTCGTGAGATCCTCGGTGCATTTAGTTCCTACAGGAGTGTGGGCACCGCTGGGAAATGATCTGCATGCCTTGTTAATTGGATGTTCTTCCACCGCTAGCCTGGGGCAGGATCTCTCCCGGTCCTCCTCTCAACTCCCGGGCCTCTCCTCAGCCAATGAGAGAAGGCACCAAAATAATTGAGCCAATCAGAGCGCGTGGCGCTGATGACTCCTCAGGCAGTCCCAGAGCGCCCAGAGCTCCTCACCTGGACTCCACCCGCGCCCCGCCCCCAGCGCCCCCCGCCAGGAGAATTTGGGGAGGGGGTATCGCGTTTTATCTTCTTTTTTGTTGTTACAGAGCCGGGATTAAATGCTCTAGAGACGGAATTTCGTGTTTGGACTCAGATATTTTATTCTTATCTATATTACAGTGAGTTCTACAGCACTTCTAGCTAACAGGCCAAAAATGGACACGTATCTCTCTCTACAAGGCATTTTAAGGGCCAATCTGTCCACTTAAGAACACACAGCTAAATTCTTTTTACTTTTAACCCAACAACCAATCACCTGTGACCTGCACTGTGGAATTTTCTATCCAATTACAAAAGTAGCACCAAGACCCGTAAAGAAGGTGAAAAAGAAAGAAAACTCCACCCTAAAACCTCCATCTTGTTTTATATGTATTAATATAGTCTAAAACCACAAATTCTAAATTTTCCACCATGGAACATTACACACTTCTATTCAAACTACACACCAGTGATCCCAGTTCTATCACAATTCTGGAAACCTTCTTCACAGCCTCAGGTCAAAAGCAGTGTTTTCCTGGGGGTCAATGTCTGTCAGCAGAGAAAGCCCAAACCCCTCAGTTTCCAGGGTTCCAACAGGGGGGAGGTGTCAGACCCTGCCCGGCGCTGGCCATGGGGCGTGTGGGGCAGCTGGGGCCCTACTGGTGCCACTGGGAGCCCCCCGGGCTGGGGGCGCGGAGCTCTCGGGTGAGCGGGAGGGGCGGGAAGGGAAGTGGTGGGAACGGTGGGGAGAGAAAGGGAAATGGGGAGGTGGGACCCCCAAACAGATGTTGGGGAGGGCTGGTGATTGGAGAATGTTGGGAAATGGGGAGGAAAATACAGAGAAGTCTGGAAAAGAGGAACTGGAACTGCCGGAAGAAGGGTCCCATGACGGCTGTGGGGCACTGGGGGTGCAAGGTCGGGGTTGCCCCGGAGCTCTTGGCTACTGTGGGCTACTGGGGGGCTGCTGGGGGGACACCCCCGGACCTGTGTCCTGCACACACAGCGCTGTTCCAGGAGATGGTTTAGTCCGAGTGTCACTTCATTCACGGCACCGACCGGCTGAGGTTCGTGGAGAGGAACATCTCCAAGCGGGAGCAGTTCCTGCACTTGGGCAGCGATGTGGGGCTGCACGTGGGGACACCTCCTTTGGGGACAAGGCTGCCAGGCACTGGAACAGCGACCCGCAATGGATGGAGTACAGACGGGCTGCGGTGGACAGGCACTGCCGGCACAACTACGAGTTGTCCAGCCCGTTCCTCGTGGAGCGCAGAGGTGAGCGTGGGGCAGAGCGTGTCCCCTCGGGCCCTGCCCTGGGAATGACCCTGGAGCCCCTCAAAACCTCCTTGGGAATCACCCGAGACACGTCAGCCCTTCTTGTGCCCATCCCCGGGGTCTCCTGCCCCTCAACCCAAGTGACTCGGGATGGACCCAGTCCATCCCAGTCCCTCCCAGTGTCCTCACAGTCCCTCCCAGTTTCACCAGAGTCCCTCTCAATTCCTCTCGGTCCCCAACCATTCCATTCCCAGTGCACTCCCAGACCTCCACCCTCTCTCCCAGTGCACTCCCAATCCCTCTAAATCTGTTCAAAGTCCTTTTCAGTCCAATCCCAAACCTCCACTCTTTCTCCCGTTCCCCAATCCACTCCACTCTCTCCCAGTGTTCCCCCACTTTCTCCAGTTTCATCCCCAGTCCCTCTCACTTCCTCAACAGCCCTCTTCCATTTCTCCTAGTCTCCCCCCAGCTGATCCCAGTGTGTCCCCGCTCTTTCCCAGCGCTCCCCAGTGCCCATCTCACTGTGGCCCTCGAGCTCCTAGCCCGGACCCGGCTGACTGCTCTGCTCCGTGATGGATTTCTGCCTTGCCGAGATCCAGCTGAGATGGTTCCAGGGCCAGCAGAAGCTCCGGGGCATGTGGTGGCCACCAATCTGGTCCCTAATGGGGACTGGATTTCTACCAGCTCCTGGTGCTGCTGGAAACCCCCCCGGCACAGGGTCAGCTCTAGCTACCAGGTGGAGCACGTCAGCCTGGAGCACGGCCCGGACCTCACAATGGGAGGGGCGTGGGGGAGGCACTGGGGGAGCTGGGAGAGGTATTGGCGTGTGCTGGGAGTAACTGGGAGGGAGTTTGAGATAGCCTGGATTAAAATAGGAGAATGGATCGGCGGTCTAGAATGGCTGAGAAGGAGTTTGAAGGATGCTGGGGAGGGTGGGATGGGGTTCTAGGGGTCCTGGAGAGCACTGGGAGGGAGTCTGGGGGTGCTGGGTATAACTGGGAAGGTTTTGAGTGAACGTGGAGGAGCTGGAAAAAGATCAGGGATTGGAAAGCAGGGGTTGGAATGAGGTTGGTTGTGCTGCAAAGAGACTGGGAGGATCTTCGTGAGTTCTACTGTAGCTGGGAAGGGATTGGGAGATGGTGTGGGGGTCCTGGGGCAGTGGGGGGCAAATGAGAGGGAGTTATGGCATTTTGAAAGGGACAGGAGGGGCTTTGGTGGGTCCCAAGGAAGCCAGGAAGAGATTAGAAGAATTAGAAGTTTTAGGGAGCCCTAGGTGGGCTGGGGGAGATTGGGAGGATTCTTGGAGAGGCTTGAAATGTCCGTGAGAGGTTTTGGGTGGCCCTGACACCTGTGGTCCCCCAGAGATGCCGCCAGACGCCGCTCACAGCAATGTGCTGACGGAGATTGGTGGCTCCGTGTTGGGCTTCGTCTTCCTGGCGCTGGGGCTCGGCTTCTACCTGTGCAAGAAGGTGAGGGGGGGACCCCGGGTTCATACTCCCCCACCTCCAGAGTAGGTGTGCTCCTCCTGGGGACCTCCAGCCGGGAGTCACCCCCTTTTCTCTGCCCACAGAGTTCCTGAGCCGGCAGCGGCCGCAGCCCCTCCCCATGAACTCACGGAAGGCCAGGACCCCCTGCTCCATCCACACACTGATTTTGGGAGGGTAGTGTGTCTCCCCCAGCCCTGCTGGAACTCTGCCTAAGCCCAGCTGCTCCCAGTGTTCCCAGTAAAGCTTCCCAGTTACACCCAGTTCATTTAGTGGGGGGTACTAGGAAAGGACTTGAGGGGACCCCGGGGTGGGGATCGTGACTGGGCGGGGAGGGCGGGGCCCAGGTGGGGAACACTGGGTGCTGCGGGTCTGCCCGGCAACCGGTGAGTCATCACAGCTGCTCTCTCTGATTGGCTGAATCTTCTTCATCGCATTCTCTCATTGGCTGAGAATAGGCCCGGGAGTGAGAGAAGGAACAGGAGAGATCCCGCCCCGAGCACCGGCACGGGAACAACAGAGCCAGCCTGGGCACAGCGAGGGAATTCATTACCAACCAAATCACAGCGGGACAAGGAAAAGGGAGAGAAATCTCTCCAACACCTTCCTTCCACCCAACAGGGATCACCAGGACCACGGATCACCAGGGCTCTGCCCAACGGGGGTCACTGGGGATCATCCAACACCGATCCTCCCATGGGGGATGGAGCTGGAGCAGAGCACGAAGATCTTCCCACTCTTGGGGTACTCACAGGGATTCCCTTAGTGGTGCCTCCGTTGGTGTCGGGTCAAAGTTGAGCTCTGTGAGAAGCTCTTCCCACACTCAGGACACTCGTGGGGCCTCTCCCCAGTGTGGATGCGCCGGTGGGCAGTGAGATGGGAGTTGCGGTTGAATCCCTTCCCGCAGTCGGGGCAGCGGAAGGGCCTCTCCTCTGTGTGAATCCGCTCATGGATGAGGCAATCGGAGCTGGTGTGAAACCTCTTCCCACACTTGGGACACTCGTAGGGCCTCTCCCCAGTGTGGATGCGCTGGTGCCTTCTCAGGTCAGAGCTCCACCCAAAGCTCTTCCCACATTCCAAGCAGGTGTAGGGCCGTTCCCCTGTGTGGATCACTTGGTGCTCCATCAGATGAGAAATAGTCCTGAAGCTCTTCCCACATTTCCCACAATCATAGGGCCGTTCTCCAGTGTGGATCACCTGGTGCCGGATCAGGTTGGAGCTCCGCCTGAAACCCTTCCCACATTCCAAGCACTTCTGGGGCTTCCCCCCTCCATGAGGATTCTCCACCAGCTCTGAGCTCTGCCTGCATCTCCGGCCGCCTTCCCGGCTCAGGGAGGGTCTTTCCTCCTCGCAGCTCCCTGGGCTGGGTTTGCAGCCCCTCCTCGTGAGAGATCTCTGGGGCTTTTCCTCCTCCTCCATCTGCCAATGCCTTGGGAATGAAAAATCCTGGTTTGGGGAAAAAACAAGAGGGGAGTGCCTTGAGCTGGCGGTTCCCCTTTGCCCAAGTTCATCCCAGAAAATTATTGGCCATATTGTGTCTGTAAGAACCTCTGAAACACCAAGATTCAGCCCCAAAATCCTCCAAACCTCAAGATACACATCAAAAGCGCCCCACAAAGCAAGATTCAGCCAAAATCCCCTTGAAATACAAAGATTCAGTACCCGTAAAAGAAATAAAACACCAACTTTTACCCCAATAAAGCTTTCAAACACCAAGATTGACCCTTCAGAAAATCATAGATCCCCCTCTCTGGTCACCTGCTGCATTTGGAGGGGGGCAATGAACTTGGGGCTGCAGGGGTGAGGCTGTAGATAGAGGGAGGGATGGAAACTTGTGTTGCTTCTCTTTTCTGCTCCTCCTTCTCCTGTGTCCCTGCTTTTCCTCACATTTCACTTCCTCCTACTATTCCTCCTTCTCATGCACAATCCCACCTGCTCCTCCCATATGCATTATTTGACCATTTTGTTCTTCAACCCTGCTTCTCCTTCCCTTCTGCTGCTGCCCCCAGGCCCAGCACCCACTGCCGGCTCCCTCTTCCCCCCAAACCCACAGCATCCCAGCGCAGGGGCAGCCATGGAGCTGGGGCAGCTCGGGCTGGGGCAGCGCTGGGCTCTCGGCCGCTCCCGCCCGCACTCGCTCCCCACTGCAGCCGCTGCCGCCACCACAGCGCGGGGGGGCCCGGCCTTGGCGCTCCCCCCCTCCCACCTCCCCAAATTCCCCTCTAGGGGGGCGCTGGGGCCAGGAGACAGACGAGTGACAGATCAGGGGGGCTGGGAAGAGTCGGCAGCCAGAGAGCACTGAAAATCTCAGCAGGGACTACAGTGGCATCTTCGGGGACTAAACATGGCAGGGCACCCATGCAGGGTAGAAAGGGAAAGCCACGAAGGGCTCCTGGCCAAAGAGATGATGATCCCAGAATATCTCTGAAGGGGCCCTTGGGAGCATGTTGAGGAAGTTTGCCCATTCTCCCAGAGGTAATCAAGGACAGGGAGACACAGGGGAGCAATACGGGAAGTCCAGAAGGGATTTAGACAACAGGGGATGGATGGTGTTGGTGTGATGAGAAGTGCAGGGAATATGGTTCAGGCAAGAAGCAGCAGAAAGAATCTATGTGGGAAGACAAAGAATGATGGAAAAGAGGAGGAAGAGAAAAATACTGAGGATGGGGATGTTTTTCAGCAGGCTCTTATCCTCAAAAGTTGCCAGCTGATGCAGATCCTTTGTATCCCCGGTTGCCAGGACAGGCACACAAGGAGGTCAGGATTGCAGGGGGTTTCTCTGTGCTGGGCAGCGGCAGGAGCGGGCGCAGAGGGGCGGCACCGGGAGCACGGGCTGGGGGCCTGTGGGGAGCTGCGGGGCCGGGCCGGGGCTGTGGGGCAGCCGGGGCTCAGCGCCGGGCGCTGCCTGAGCCCAGCACCCCCCGGCAATTGCAGGCCCGGCAGTGGCCCCCGGCCCCCAGGAGGCTGCGGGACGCCCCGGCCGCTGCCCGGCCCCGTGGAGCTGCCGGCCCTGCCCGCCGGGGGGGCCGCGTTTGGACACTGCGGCAGGACAGGCACCGGCTCTGGGATACGGGCTGGCCACGGCAGCCACAGCACAAGGAGCAGCAGGACAAAGGAACAGCTGGGAAATGGGCATTGGACGTGCAAGGATCGAGATTAGCTTTTAAGCATTTTCCTTGGGTCACTGCAGAAAGGAATGATTTAGCAGAAAGCTCAGCAGCTGTCAGAGGATGAGCACCCCCAGGCACTGAGGGGGCTGCAGGAGGGGCAGAAGAAGCCCCTGGAGCACTTGGTCACAAAGGAACAGCAGGGGAATGCAAGAAGGGAGGAGGAAAAGGCCAAGGGGAAGGCAAAGGCCATGGCAGAGTTTCTACAGCCCCTGAGGGATGAACCCCAGGGCCAAAGGGGCTGTGTTTTTCCAGGGAAAATGGAAAAGACATGGACGGTGCTTCTGCAGGGATGCAGGGAAGCACCAGCCTTATTGGGGCAAGCCTTGCAGAAAATATCACAAGAATTTACCCCACCCACCCCCAGGGATTGGGTTAATGCAGGATGTCGATGACTTGCTGCAATCAGGAGGACAAGAAGTGGTAGAAGAAGCCTCTGTGAAATGGCTGAATGCTCAGGCTAAAAAGCATCTTTGAGTATTTGAAATAAAAGAGGAAATGGTGGAGAAAAGGGTTAAATATTTGGGACATATTTTGACTGAAGGTTTGTGGTGTATTGACCCGAAGAGGGACCAGGGAATCTCAGAAGTGATCCAGGACTAAAAAGCAGGTGCAAGAATTCTGAGGATTAATAGCAAACTGCAGGACCTGGATTGAAGATTCTCTGCATATGCAACATGTTGCTGCATTTAGGAAGTGTTTTCTGAGTCAGTGTGTGCCCTTGGCTGAAGGCCAAGCATCCGGCCATTATAACCTTTGGCCAGAGCCAGGGCAGATATTCAATTCTCTCCCTTGGAATTGATCTTTGCAATTCCTTACCCTGGGAATTCTCCACCTAGTGCGGGCTGGAGATAAGGGATGTGTATTTCAAGCAGTCTGTGGCCAGAATCCTGTCTCTTGTGAAATCTCTGCCACAGGAAGCTGGGCTGGCACAGAGCCTGCCTTGGCACTTTGCTGTTCACAGCATCCACCCAGGACTCTGCCTCTCAATTACACTCACACACTGGGCTGCCTGCGATTCCATTGCTGGAAAGTATACCAAATTTAAATTTTTTTTATATTCCATTTTACTAGTCAGGGTCGGTTTGCCTTTCTCTCAAGGAAGAAATTTTAAAAGGTTTTTTCTAAGGAATGTTAGACCACTCAACAAAGATGAGTTTAACATCTCAACAGACTGGAAATAGCCCAAAAGATTCCCACAAAGATAACAACATTCAACAAAACATCAAGGAAACATCAGCAAACATCAAGGAACACCCACCCCAGACACTGCCCCGGCATAGATGGAGACACCTGGTCTGGAAAAGACTGAGAAGGAAATCCAGAAGTGAGACCTCATTAACATCACAGGAGGAGAAATCCAGGTCCAATCGGAAACCAAACACTAAAAACTACACAACCTGGAAGCAATAAACACTAAACCAATGGATTTCATTGTGTTCAGACTGTAAAATTTCAGGAAAAATCCCGTAAAATTCACATCTCATGGAATGATTTTCTCTGCACACCCGGGCTATGTGTGGATGAAATTATTTCTGTTGCACATCCTGACCAGAATCAAGTAATGCCTTAACTCTCTAACACTAAAGATATTGTTGGAGAGATTTTTATTGTCCCTGCAGTTTCAGTGACAAGATTACACCATGAGAAAAATTTTTCACATTAATCCTACTTTTAGATTGTCAGTTAGGTTTGGGCCAGGGGTGTGACAAGCAATTTTTACTCCTAGGAGAAGAGGCAAAAAATACTTGATTGCATTGGAATATTTTTCTATATATTTGTGGTGGCTCTTAATGATGGGAGAATTTCGGAATGGATCTTTAGAAGCTCACCTTTAAGTTGCATTTTGCAAACCTAGAAGAGTATTAATGGTGAGGCTTTAACGCATAAACTGTTAATAAAAAATCGTTAAAAAAATAGAAAAGAAAAATAAAGCAGGTTGTGAGGGTGGACGTGTGAATCACCTAAAGGCTGCTCTGGAAGAAAATCCTAGTTCCAGGCAGCCAGGAGAGGAGTTTTAGAAATGCAAATTAACATTGCTCTGGAAAAGTGTGGACAATGCCCCAGGGCCTTCTTGCCAGGGGGAGGAATTTCCCTGAGTCCATCTGCCCCTCACCCCCAGCTCTGCCTGCTTGCACAGATGGAATTTGCACAACTAAAGGCAGAGCCCATAGTGAGGATATCTGACTGCAACAGAAACTGGTTAAGCTGCAAAGGGAATCAGCAAACGGAGAATGTTGGGAAAACTTCATGAAAAAAAAGTGTGGGGGGAAATCATCCCTCTCCCCAAAGCAATGAGGTGTTTTTGCTAGTCCAGAGAAATCAGTTGGGAATCCAAACATTTTATCATTTCATAAGATAAAAGTGGTCAATTGATGCAGCCCTGGATGGAGGGAGCACCCAAAAAAGGGGAAAAGATGAACGGCCATCAGAACAAATGCTACAACACCATGGACCAGCCCCTGGGATCCCTAACGAATTCATATCAGGACACAGAAAATCCATCCATAATTTGAGTGGCATAATTAGGTTAAAAAGTATCCCTGAAATAATAACCAAGGAGACAGCTCCAGCTCCTGACCTTCCTGCTGACCAAGCTGCTGAAATGAGGAACGAGACATTTCACCATGGGATGGGATCAGATTATCTACTTACAGAAGAAGGAGGAGTTGGTGGAAAATTAAATGATGCAAACGGCGGTTTGCAAACAGATGATAACCGAAAAGTGGTGAAACAGATAGCAAAGGAAATATGAAAATATCTCGTATTCCGGAGAAAGGATGGGAATGGGACACGTTTCCGTGGTTCCCTGGAATACCATGGCTTAAACGAATGCTCTTCTTCCTCTGACGTCCTGCAGTAACTCTCATTTTTTACCATGCACGACACCTTCCGGCAAAGAGGATGCAGGAAAAGAGACTGAGTCAATGGAAATTAAAAGTTTGTAAAGGCAATTCTTGAGAAAATGAGAAAAGGAGGGATTGAAAGCAGTAAGATTAATATCGTAGTGGGGGTGCATATTAACGAGGACATGCAGTAGGTGGATCGGGAAGTCTGAACCTTCCAAGTGTATCAGCCAGTGGGGAATGGGAGAGGGAGATGCATCCGGGAAAATGAGGATAAAAAGGAGGCTGCGCTTTAGAGACCGAATGGCAAATGCCGCATGGCCTCTCCCTTTGTTCATCAATAAAGTCACTTTTACAGGACTCCTCTGTCTCCTGCGGGCACACAAACCTCTGGCCACGGGAATTTTCCCGCACAGCCCCGGCCACAGGGCAGACACCTCTGTGCCACCCACAGCAACCGGGACGAGCCAGCGCTGCTCCGGCACCGGCTCCTGCCGAGGCCCCAGCGGGAAGGAGACCGCGGGCAGCCGCTCCCGCAGCGCCCTCAGCCCAGCGCCAACACGGGCCGGCACCGGCACAACCAACCCGCCAGAGCCCCCTGCCGCCCCCTCGGCCCGCAGCGAGCCCCGAGCCCCCGCACAACCGAGCGCGGCTCCCACCTGCGCTGGGGCCGCCTCCGAGCTCCGCCGCCGCCTGTGGCTGAGGAATTCGATGGGATGTGTTGCCTTAACCTTTCTGACCACTCCCAGCCCATCTATGCCAGCATTCAAGCCCTGAAAGAAGGTGTGAATAAACTTCGGGTAGATCATGGGTACGACTGGCTGAACTGGCTCTTAGGGCACTGGGGACTCACTGGCTGGGTCAGGAATTTAGTTAAAATAGGTTTGCATGTATTAGGCATCATATTATGCATTGTAGTAGTTATTCCTTGTATTTTACAGTGTGTTAAGAATTTAACAGACAAATCGCTGAAGAGTGTATTTTTAGTTAAAAGAAACGGGGGAGATGTGGATATGGGTAATGCAAATGAGACTGATAGTACTGCAGATTGAATCAGCAAATGCAGCCTGACAACGAGGATGCCTGGCAAGACAAACAGAGACCTGACTGCAAGAGGACTGGATCACGTCTGGGTTATGGGAAATAAGATTTTACTAAGTCCAAATGTAAAGTTTGTCTCTGTGAGAGTTTGTCTATGTAAGGTTTGTCTATGTGATTGCAGTAAAATATTGCCAGCCTTCCTGTAAATGGTATATAAGCACATGTAGTGCTCAGTAAAAATTGGATTTTGATCACCATTCAGTGTCCCCGTCTCTCTCTCATCGTCGATAGTTCAAGTACTCCCAGTGGGTTCCTGGAAAGAGAATGGTGGCAACATCTACTGCCTGCTACCCCCCTCTAGGCAATATTCAACTGTTTAGTTCACAGACTCATCTTCTAGCACTCTTAGTGGGGTCAGCAGAGCCACTTCCCACTGGTGGGGGCAAAGAGCACCCTCTGTGCCTTTGTGGTGGGAGCAGACAGTGTTGTCTCAAAGGAAAGGTCAGAGAGAGACCAAGCTGGACCTCTGCCTCCTGCCCCTCACGCCACAAGGGAAGAAGGGCACAAAATTGAGCAACTTTTTATTTTTTTTCTGTCCTATCTTTCCCATGGCCTTGACTAGGAGAGGGAAGGATCTCGAAGGAGAGGATTAGAAGGATTTCTTGAGGATCACTGCCAGTGCACAGCACACATGGCATCCCTCACCCCTTACATCATCATGGCATGGAGGGGTAGGAACCAACCACAGCCCTACCCCACTGCTCCAGAAGCCAAAACCCCCATGCAAGCATTTAGTTATGGCCTTCTTAGAGAACCACATTCCCACCCAAATCTTCCCCTCTGCAGCAGCTCATTCCCACGGGAACAGGCAGAGCAGATGGGGTTTGGACATTGGCTGGCTTCCATTGCACTCCTTGCCCTGGAGCTGGCATGGCAGGAGAAGGGCTCTGGTGAACCTTCTCCTCCTCCCATGTAGGCTCTAACCCAGCTGCCAGAACTTCAAGTTCTCAGAGCACTTCTGGGCTCTGAGCAGCAGCCACGGGAGGAGGAGATGCAACTCCAAAGGCAGCAGTTCCCAGGCCCAGCTCCTGCCATCCCAGTGGGGCTGTTCGGTGGTTCAGGAGAGGAAGGGAAGGGCAAGTGCAGGTGGCAGTAGCTCATTTCAGACTGAAAGAGTGAAAAGTAATTTATTCACTTTGAAATCACTGCATTCAAGCTCTGATCTTAACCTGAAAGAGAAGTAGCACCTGCTCCTGTTAAATTTGGGTGAAGAACAACTCTTACACTTGATATGGTAAGCAGTTCAATTATCTGAGGTAAAATGTACAGCAAAAATTAGCATTCACAGAGAGACAGAAAACAGCAGGAGTTGGCAAAAGGGAGGAGGCAAAGAAAGCACACCCCAAGCCAGTGTTTCACCCAAATCCAGGATTTTCTGTTTGTAAGGAGTAGGGTCCCCCCAGGTCCCTCCCCAGTCCCCCCCCCCCAATAAACAGGAGCGGTGTGAACTGGGAAGCTTTATTGGGAACACTGGAGCAGCTGTGCTTGGGCAGAATGACAGCGGGGCTGGGTGTGGGACACACGACTCCTCTAATATCAGTGTGGGGATGTGTTGGAGTCACTAAGTCAAGAGTTTCTCTGAATCCTCCAGAGAGAGATCAGAGTGTAGGGATTGAATTAAAGTCTTGAGATGGACTGAAATATGTTAAGCCTCTCACACATAAAGCAGAGGTGAAGGTTTAGGTTGTAGTACGAGGGAGCAATAAGTAAGTAAATGGAATAAGTTTTAAGTGCTTTCAGTGAGTAAAAGGTCTTAGACGCCAGAGAAGTAGTACATGTTCTAGTGAAGGTTGAAAGACATGCTAGTGTTTCCTTCGAGGCTCCAAGAACCTGGCTTCAGACATAATAGAGTTAGAGTTAAGAATATTGCTTACATTTCTCAGTTAGAACAAGACAGGCCTTGTACATAGTTTATATGTAGCCTGGCGTGCTACGAAACTAGAATTCTAATAGGTTAAGAAGCAGTGGTCTGAGTTTGTGTCTTAGGTAGTTGGAAAGTTGCTATAAAAGAACATGCTTTAGGGAGAGCTGTTGCTCTGTGCCATGGCTTTATGCCATTGCATTTTGCCACTTGCATTTTGCCATTGCCACTTGCTTTATGCCATTGCTTTTGCCATTGCTTTTAATGCCATGTGCTTTTTGCCATTGCTTTGCTTTGTTTTTGCCTTTGAGACTGATGTGCTTCTGCAATAAACAACTTGATAGTAACGATTAGCTGCTTGGCACATGAAATAAAATAACCCGACAGTTGTGTGCCTGAGAGCACCTGGAGGTTCAAAACCTCACAGTCCTCGAGCTCTGTGAGGACAAAGAAGAGAGAGAGCGCAGATGGGCAGGTCTGTCAGCAGGCGGGTTCCCCTGGGCTGCCCCTCGCCAGGCCTGGGTTGAGCCGGGACCAGCTGAGCCGAGCTCCCCAGGCCCGTGCTGTGCCTGCCCTGCCCGTGTGGAAGCGCCTGCACCCATCAATAACCATCGATCCCGGCTGCGGCGGGCACTGCGGGCGCTGCGCCGCCTCTGCCGCTGCCCCTGCCTGGCTCCACTGCCCCAGCAGGAGGGCTGGAAAAGGGGCAAAAATAAGAAAAAACAAACAGAATGAATAAGAATAATAATTAGAAAATGAATAGGAAAAAGAATAGGAATTAAGAATAAGGACACTAAACCAAAAATTAAGAATAAGAATAAGAATAAGACTATAAGACTATAAGAATAAAAGAATATAAGAATAAGAAGTAGATGTAGAAGGAAGAGAACAGGTAGAAGAAGCCCATAAGAAAAAATAATTATAGTAGAGAAATATAATAGTAAGAAGAATAATAAAAATACTAAGATGAAGAAGAAATAGTGGTAGCAGTAAATGTCATAATCATTATAAGTATAGAGAGGAGGAGGAGAAGAAGAAGAAGAAGAAGAAGAAGGAGAAGAAGAAGAAGAAGAAGAAGAAGAAGAAGAAGAAGAAGAAGAAGAAGAAGAAGAAGAAGAAGAAGAAGAAGAAGGAGAAGAAGAAGGAGAAGAAGAAGAAGAAGAAGAAGAAGAAGAAGAAGAAGAAGGAGGTCTTGCATGCTTGGAATCCCTGTCCGTCCTTGACCCTGGCCAAAGCAGCTTGGGCACCTCGGGGCTGTCCCCACCGTCCTGCTGAGGCCAGGCCTCGAGGGCTTCTGCCATGGGCACCAGAGACGCGTCGGGGAAGCGCCAGAGCAGCCGGCTGGCAGGAAGAAGGTGGCTGTCTGGGGGCTGCTTATGGCCTCTGCCACCCAGTTCCTCAGGGCTTCCCACCAACCCATCCACACAAGTCCTCCTGGCCCATCACAGCCTCCCGCCACCCAGCGCCACACGCATCCCCCTCACGCCTTCCCACTGCCTTCTCCGGGCAGGCCTTGGCAGCACCGCAGCCCTTCATGGCCTCCCACTGTCCCGTGCCCTCCACGCCTCCCCCAGGCCTGCCTGGCTGCTGAAGGAGCTCCAGAGGAGCCGCATCAAGAGGCACCTCAGAGCCCTCAGCAATCCAGCCAGCAACACACGGGCAGGACACAGATGGCGCTTCCAGGCTGGCAGAGGGGTGCTGGCCATCTCCAGGGACCGGTCTCTCAGGGATCCCCGCCGCAGCTCCGGCCTCTGCCCGCCCGCTCTGTCAGAAGCCTTAAGGCTTCCACAGAACCACCAAAGGCCAAGGGCCTTTTGGCCACTTTCCCGTCCACACCGCACACTTGGCCAACTTGGCGAGCACAAGCACCCTTTTTGCCCTCTTCCCCATTGGCCTGAAGACTCTGGGCACCAAAAGAAAGCTCCTGGATCTCTGTGTATGACAACAGCAATTTACTAATCCTACAGTGGGCTTAAACAAAGTCCTTGCACAGCAGAGGTGTTCCCTGCAGGCTCAGGTGGCCTCAGCAGATGCAGCCTCACAGATCAGTCCTCCACAGTGCTCACGCAGGACAACCAGCCCCTGCGACACAGGGAAGGCCGTGACTTCCAGAGCCGGTGGAATCCATCTCGCATCTGCTGGAGTCGGGAGGAGGGAATGCTCTGTACAACTCTGTTGATGTACAGAGTCTGAAGAGCCAGGCATGAGATGGCAGGGCTGGTGTCATCTGTCATGTCCTGAAGGGCTGGAAGAGAGAGGAACAGAGCCACAGTCAGAGCCTGCATCTGCAGGGACCTGGGGAGACCCTCCTGCCATCCATCCCACACGGCAGCTCTTGCCATGGCCTGGAGGAAGCAGGAGACAGCAAGGATCAGCTGGAAGGCGCTGGCCACGAATGTCCCTCCCGCAGGCCCCTGGAAGGTCTCTGTGCTCTGCCCACGCCGCCCCTCGTGCGCGCAGGGAGCAGAGCCCTCCCAGCCGGGGCAGGGAACGCAGCTGCCAGCGCCAGCCCCCGCTGACAGCCCGCTGGCCTCACTCACCCCTGCACATGAGCTGCAACTCTCGCTGCTGCTCTCTCAGGAACCGCCCGGCCATCCCTGCCAACACAGAGCCTGTCACGGCCCCAGCCGCACAGCTGCCCCGCAGCGGCGCTGCCAGCCCTGCGGCCACAGCAGCGCCTTCCCCTGCAGGGCTCAGGCCGGGCCCTCGCCGCATCCTGACGCCCAAGGACACGGCTGCGAGAGGGCGGCAGCGGCGCCGAGGGCAGGCGGGGCTCCAGAGCCCCGGCCCGGATGGCGCTGCCGGGGCAGCAGGCGGGGCTGGGGCCGAGCTGCGGCGGGGCGGGGAGGGAGCCGGGCTTGTGGCTCACCAAGAAACCTGACGGCCGCCTCTCGCAGGGGCTCCTGTGGGCTCCGCAGGTACGGCAGCGCCTGGCGCAGCAGCTCGGCCGCTCGGCTCCTGTCCTGTGCCAGCTGGAGAGAGCGGCAGGGCACGGAGGGAAGGGTTGGCGCGGGCTCTGTCCCTTGGCCCCGGCCTGCCCTGCCCGCACAGCCCTGAGCGGGGCAGAGGGCCCGGCAAGGCGCGGGCTTGATGGAGCTCGGGGCTCCATCAGCTCCGGCCCTGGGGCCAGAGGAGCCTGGAGAAGAGCCCGCGTGGGCAGCCCAGGGAAGGGAGCAGCGTTCTTACCAAGCACTCGCCAAACCTCCACATCTGATCCGCCATCAGCAGCTGCTCAAGATCTCTCCTCTTCAGGAAGCTTAGTGCAGAAAGCAGCGTTTCACAAGAGGCCTGCAGAGCAGCAGAGACCCAGAGATGGCACCGCAGCCCAGGGCACAGGACCTGCCTCCCTGTGCCAAGGCCAGGAGGAGGCTGGAGCCCATGAGGTGCCCGGGTGCAGGGAGACAGCTGAGCCCCCTGCCAGGAGGACAGCAGCGCCCAGGAGTCCTCACCTCTGCCACACGCATGTTCTCATGGTGGCAGTTGAAGAAGAGTGGCAGCAGGCTCTTGCTCACAAGCATCTTGAGGGGCTTTTTACCCTTGGCCGCTACCAACCTCATCACCTCTTGGAAGAGGCGAATGGAGAGCAGCTGCACATGGCGGTTGTCCTGTTGGAAAGGAAGCAAAAGCCCTCCTCATCAGCTGCTCCAGGCCCCTCTGTGCACAGGCCCAAAAATCCACGGGGCCCCACACTTGGGGGCAGCACCCAGTGGCCGTGGCTGGGGGCACAGAGCCTTACGTTGTCCAGCAGTGGCCAGAGCGCGCCAGCCAGCCGCAGGGCGATGGGGCTGGGTATTGCGAGGTGTCTGTGCGAGAGCAGAAAGCTGAGCACCGCGACGGTCATCTCAACGATGTCTTCATTTGCATCCCGCAACAGGTCCACAAGGCTTTCTGTCAGGCTGTACATTCTAATGTTCTGCATGGAAGACAAGGTAGGGCAAGCCCACGCTGCTGCTGCTGTTGCCGTGGAGCCCAGGGGCCGAAGGCCTGTCCTGAAGCACTCGGGCAGCTGAACAGCAACGCAGGAGAGCTGGGAGCAGCTGCCACAGCTCCCAAAGCCCAGCCAAGCCCAAGGGACTGCTTTCCCCAGCCCCACGCTGCCAGCACAGCTTCAGCTGCTGCTGTCTTCTCACCATCGAGGGGTCCTTGCTGAGCTGCACGAGGCCTCTGAGCACCAGGCGACGCATCTCCCTGGACGTGCTCTGCAGGCGCCTTGCCATGATCTCCAGGACGCTGTCACCCCATTCTTTGATGTCCAGGAAGTCCAGGACCTGAAAGGCACAAAGCAGTGACCGTGGTGCCCAGCTGGCAGGAGCTCAGAACTGCACAGGGCTGAGCCAAGGCAGCAGCACAGGGCACGGGCACCGTCCCAGGCAGCTGCAGCTGTGAGAGGGCAGAGAGGTGGGAGGCAGCTCAGCTGTGCTGCCCATGGGGCTCACCTCCACAAGGAATGCCATGGCGGGCAGCTGCCAGTCTGAAATGTCTTGGCTGAGGAGCTCCAAGAGGCAGGAGATGAAGCTACAACACCAGATCATGGAGACACAGCGCATCTCCCTGGTGGGGGGAAAAGGCATCATTGTCCCTGAGCCGGGAGGGCAAAGCTCTCCCAGGAGTGACCCACGGAGCTCTGGTCTTTTCCCAAGCACCCCGTGGGCGCTTTGGGAGGCGGCTGTTCCCGGGCACCCTCCTGTGCCAGCCTTTTCCAGTCTGCTCGTCCGTCTCTTTGTGACAAAGCCCTCTCACCCCTGCCCATGGGAACTGTGTGGGGCACCCTGGGCACAAGTGCCGGGGGCAGCAGGGAGAAGGGGGTCTCACCTGGCCAGGAGTCCCACTGCATAGTGGTGGGTGTCAGTACAGAGCAGCGTGTCCCAGCCAGCCTTGCCTTCCATGGCTACCACAACACGCTCACACTGCACTCGGCAGAGCAGGACCTTCAGGGTCTGCACCGCAAACCTGTGTGCAGAGCAAAGCCCAGGTCATGCTGTCAGCCCTGGCTCCTGCCTTGGAAGGGATGGGGAGACTGGGAGGACTGGGATGGAGCACCTTTGGGGGTTGGTGGCAAGGCCCAGTTGCTCCTGGCACCCCTTCCAGAAGGTATCAACCTCCTCTGGCGTATCCAGTGCGCTGATGTAAACTTGGAAGAGCAGACACAGAAAGAGACGGGGAAAATACTCCAACACTATAGGTGGGCACCAGGTCAGGTTGAAGACCCTCCACAGTGTCACGGTTGCCTGCAAAAAATGAACCACCCAGAGACAACACTCAGTGCCAAGACATCCGTGTGGCAGGGTCCGAGCATGCCAGGGAGAGGCCGGGGGAGACACCTCGGGGTCACCCAGCCTGGTGCCCCTGAACCTTGCCCCTAAGGCAGGTTTCAGCGCAGTGCCTGAGGCAGAGAGATGCAGCTGGGGGGAGGACAGAGAGCTAGCTGCTGGAGAGGTGGCCTAGGGGCAAGCAAAGGTCAGTTGCAGGAACTCACAGCCAGGGCAAAGACTCCTGTGCTGTCCCCATCGGAGGTGTACACACTGTCCACTGGCCAGGCGTTCAGCACATTGAGGAGTATCTGCAGCGCCGGCTCCGCAGTCCCAGTGGAGGACATGATCACTCCCCACATGGCCGTAGCAGCTCTGTGGGGTCAGAGCTCTGTGTCAGGGGGGTCTGGGCCACAGCACTGTGGCCTGGGCTGCTGCAGGGGCCCGCGCTGGCCGTCAGCCCTGCCTCTGCCCACCGGCCCTCGCTGGCAGCACCCAGCCAGCCCACGGGGGTGCAGGCATCTTGAGGGGCAGGGAGGGAGCGTGGCAGCACGCTCAGGGGCTGACATGGCAGCACTGGCAAACGGAGGAGCCAGAGGCTCCTGGAACTGTCCCCCTGTCTGGCAGTCACCAGGGACAGGCTCTACAGGGTAAGGGGCCGGGAAACCCTAAACCCTCAAGGCAGGTGGGGCTGCCGTACCTGTCACCCGATGGGGCCCAGCGCAAGAGAGTCATCAGCACATCGCAGGGGTATTCCCTGGTCAGCTCCAGAAGGGCCTTGTCCAGCCTGTGCCCAGCAGACTCGTTGGCCGTGAGCCACTTGTGGATGTACCTCACCATGGCTGGCACCTGCAGAAGGCCCGGGGAGACTTGGACACCTGCCCGAGCAGCAGGTTCCCCAGCTTCCCCTGAGAAGTGCTGCCCTTCCCACCCTATTGGGCTGGGCCTCAAAGACTGAAGGAACCCAGCAGAGCTGGCTTGAGGCACCACACAATTCCTGGGGTGATCAAGCCCTGGCCACAGGCTGCTTACTTGCTTTGGATTGGAGACACCCTTCTCCACAAGCAAATCCAGCATGGCAGCCCCGGTCTCAGCAGTGAAGAGGGGAAAGTTTGCCAAGAGCCCAGTGCCCACACCGGTGGTCTCTTCCCACCAAATGCACATGATGAATTCATAGATCATCTGCAGGAGAAGGGCAGGAAGAGAGGGAGAATCCATGGAGTGTTCCAAGCACGGTGCTGGGCTGAGCAGTGACAGCAGGCCCAGCCCAGGTGGGGATGGCTGCAGTACCTGTGCTGTTCTGCGGAAGCGGCCACGGGCAGGGTCCTGCTCTTGTGTCGGGTCCATGGCGGCCCCTGGCAAAGAGCGAGCGCAGCCAGGGCTGAGGGGCTGTGGGAGAGGCCGGAGAACACAGGCCAGCCCTGCATTCCCAGGCAGGGACAGCCCTGGGATGCTCCAGGGATGGGGTGTGGCTGCCAGGGGGTTCAGCCCCAGCCCCTCTTCTGTCCTATCCATGGGCATGTTGGGATGGGATGGGATGGGATGGGATGGGATGGGATGGGATGGGATGGGATGGGATGGGATGGGATGGGATGGGATGGGATGGGATGGGATGGGATGGGATGGGATGGGATGGGATGGGATGGGGCTAAGCTGGCTGCAGGCACCAGCCCTGTGGCCCAGCTCTGCTACTCACCCTCCTCCAGCAGCTGGATCTGCTCCAGCTCTTCAGTCTGCTGTGCTGAGGGAGCTGCAGCCTCCTCCTCCTCCTTCACCCAGGCCAGCTTGGGCACTCTGGGTGGTGTCTGCTCCATGTCACTGTTTGGAGTTGGGACTGCTTGCAGGAGAGATGTCTCGGAAAAGCTCCAGATGAGCAAGTGCTGCAGTTGTGCCTTGTAGGCACCTGTAACAGAGAAGCCTTGGGAAGGCTACAGGACACCGTGTCCTGCAGTCTGTCCTCGAGGCCACCTGCAGAGGAAACGCTTTGGAAAATCTCCGGGTCAGTAAGGAACAAGCTGGCTGTGTGGGGGCTCCTCACAGCACCGCTCTCTCGGTCCTGTCCCGACGAGTGCACCGAGCACTGTGGTGTGGCCGTGTGACCACCAGCACCTATGTCACGACGTGTCACAAAGGGTCACCCTTGTACGCTCTGTCCCTTTCCTATTGCACGGTGACCACGGTGCACTGTGTCACAAAGAGCCCTAGGACACACCTCCACGTGCCCTGGGGACACCCCCACCCCCCCACCAAAGTGGCCCAGCTTGCAAGGAAGACGTTCCCCCAAGGTTCGAGGACAGCCCAACAGGAATTTTAGGAATGGCTCAAACAACAAGCAGATGCTCCTCTGCTCTGCCTGCTCAGGGCAGCAGAAGGAGCCCCCACGGTTGCCGATGCAGCTGCAGCAGGAAGGGCATCGGGGCCTTCCACAGCAGCTTGCCAGGGACTCTTTGGGACAAGACCCGGTGCTGGGTGGCCGTCACACACACAGGAGTGTGACACAGACACGGGACGTATGGCCCAGGGCACGAATGCTGCTCTGAGCCCTGGGAGCAGTGAAATCAGCAGGTGTGGCAGAGTCCCTGCCAAAGGAGACCTGCCGCCCCCAAGGCCTGCCAATGCTGGTGCCTGCTCCTGCCACAGAGACCTGTGTCCCCTGGGGACTTCTCTGCCAGAGGACAGCCAAAGCCCACGTGCATTGGTGTGTGTGCTCCTTTCTGCAGGCGGCTGTTGGCAGGAGCACCTGGTGGCAACACTTGGTCTCTGTCAGAAGCTGTTACTCCTTCCTGGAATGATTTTTGCTTGGAAGTGATTATGTGCAGTGTCCACGCATCTCCCCAGCCCATCACTGCCTCACACACGAGGTGACCACCAAGCCACTCTCCGGCCATCTGACCCGCAGCTGAGCCCTTCCCAGAGTGCCCGCACCCGCAGGGAGCGCAGGGCTGGATTTGGCCGCCAGAGAGTTGGTGACCCTCGTGAGATCCTCGGTGCATTTAGTTCCTACAGGAGTGTGGGCACCGCTGGGAAATGATCTGCAAGCCTTGTTAATTGGATGTTCTTCCACCGCTAGCCTGGGGCAGGATCTCTCCCCGTCCTCCTCTCAACTCCCGGTTCTCTCCTCAGCCAATCAGAGAAGGCACCAAAATAATTGAGCCAATCAGAGCGCGCGGCGCTGATGACTCCTCAGGCAGTCCCAGAGCGCCCAGAGCTCCTCACCTGGACTCCACCCGCGCCCCGCCCCCAGCGCCCCCCGCCAGGAGAATTTGGGGAGGGGGGTATCGCGTTTTATCTTCTTTTTTGTTGTTCCAGAGTCAGGATTAAATGCGCGAGAGACGGAATTTCGTGTTCGGACTCAGATATTTATTAATTCTTATCTATATTACAGTGAGTTCTACAGCACTTCTAGCTAACAGGCTAAAAATGGACACGTATCTCTCTCTCTCTACAAGGCCTTTTAAGGGCCAATCTGTCCAATTAAGAACACACAGCTAAATTCTTTTTACTTTTAACCCAACAACCAATCACCTGTAACCTGCAATGTGGAATATTCTATCCAATTACAAAAGTACCACCAAGACCCGTGAAGAAGGTGAAAAAGAAAGAAAACTCCACCCTAAAACCTCCATCTTGTTTTATATGTATTAATATAGTCTAAAACCACAAATTCTAAATTTTCCACCATGGGACATTACACACTTCTATTCAAACTACACACCAGTCATTCCAGTTCTATCACAATTCTGGAAAGCTTCTTCACAGCCTCAGGTCAAAAGCAGTGTTTTCCTGGAGGTCAATGCCTGTCAGCAGAGAAAGCCCAAACCCCTCAGTTTCCAGGGTTCCAACAGGGGGGAGGTGTCAGACCCTGCCCGGCGCTGGCCATGGGGCGTGTGGCGGGGACCCGGAGCTCTTGGCTACTGTGGGCTGCTGGGGGGCTGCTGGGGGGACACCCCCGGACCTGTGTCCTGCACACACAGCGCTGTTCCAGGAGATGGTTTAGTCCGAGTGTCACTGCATTCACGGCACCGACTGGCTGAGGTTCGTGGAGAGGAACATCTCCAAGCGGGAGCAGTTCCTGCACTTGGGCAGCGATGTGGGGCTGCACGTGGGGACACCTCCTTTGGGGACAAGGCTGCCAGGCACTGGAACAGCGACCCGCAATGGATGGAGTACAGACGGGCTGCGGTGGACAGGCACTGCCGGCACAACTACGAGTTGTCCAGCCCGTTCCTCGTGGAGCGCAGAGGTGAGCGTGGGGCAGAGCGTGTCCCCTCGGGCCCTGCCCTGGGAATGACCCTGGAGCCCCTCAAAACCTCCCTGGGAATCACCCGAGACACGTCAGCCCTTCTTGTGCCCATCCCCGGGGCTTCCTGCCCCCTCATCCCAAGTGACTCCAGTGGCTCTCCCAGTCCATCCCAGTCTCTCCCAGTGTCCTCACAGTCCCTCCCAGTGCCACCAGAGTCCCTTCCAATTCCTCTCAGTCCACAGCCATTCCATTCCCAGTCCACTCCCAGTCCTTCTAACTCCACTCCCAAACGTCCATCCTCTCTCCCAGTGCCCTCCCAGTGCCCTTCCAAATCTCTCCCTTCTCCCCCAATGACCCCCCAGTTCCTCCCAGTCCTTTCCAAGTCCTTTTCATTCCAATCCCAAACCTCCACTCTCTCTCCCATTGCCCCAATCCAATCCACTCTCTCCCAGTGTTCCCCCACTCTCTCCAATTTCATTCCCAGTCCCTCTCAGTGCCACACCAGCCCTCTCCTGTTGGGGACCTGGTCCTGGTGGCCACCACATGCCCTGAGAGCTCCTGCTGGCCCTGGAACCACCTCACCTGGATCTCAGCAGGGTAGAAATCCATGGAGCAGAGCAGGCAGCCAGGGCCGGGGTGGGAGCTCGAGGGCCACAGTGAGATGGACACACTGGGGGGCACTGGGACAGAGTAGGGACACACTGGGATCAGCTGGGGGGAACAGGGTGGGGTTTGAGTGAACCTGGAGGGGATAGAGAAAGATCTGGATCTGGAAAGCAAGGGTTGGAATAAGGTTGGCTGTGATGGGAAGAGACTGGGAGGAGTCCTGGTGAGTCCTGGTGAGACTGGGTAGGGACTGGGAGAAGGTTTGGGGGTCCTGGGCTGGTGGGGGGCAACTGAGAGGGGGTTATGGGATCCTGAGAGGGACAGGAGGAGCGTTGGTGGGTCGTGGGGAGGCCGGAAAGTGGTTGGGAGGAGGATTCGAGGAGTCCTGGGTGGGCTAGAGGTGACTGGGAGGGTGATTGGAGTAGCTTGGGGTGTCTGCGAGAGATGTTGGGAGGTCTTGACGCCTGTGGACCCCCAGAGATGCCGCCAGACACCGCCCGCAGCAAGGTGCTGATGGGGATCGGGGGCCCCGTGTTGGGTTTCGTCTTCCTGGAGCTGGGGCTCGGCTTCTACCTGTGCAAGAAGGTGGGTGGGGGGGGGTCCCGGGGTGCATATCCCCCCTCCCCAGTAAAGCTTCCCAGTTAGACCCAGTTTCGTTTATTGTGGGGCGGGACTGGGGAGGGACTTGGGGGGACCCCGCGGGGGGATCGTGACTGGGCGGGGAGGGTGGAGTCCAGGTGGGGAACACTGGGTGCTGCGAGTCTGCCCGGCAACCGGTGAGTCATCACAGATGCTCTCTCTGATTGGCTGAATCTTCTTCACCGCATTCTCTGATTGGCTGAGGAGAGACCCGGGAGTTGAGAGAAGGAACAGGAGAGATCCCGCCCCGAGCACCGGCACGGGAACAACAGAGCCAGCCTGGGCACAGCGAGGGAATTTATTACCAACCAAATCACAGCGGGACAAGGAAAAGGGAGAGAAATTTCTTCAACGCCTTCCCCCCACCCCACGGAGATCACCAGGACCACGGATC
Source organism: Sturnus vulgaris (assembly GCF_052056855.1). NCBI lineage: Eukaryota > Metazoa > Chordata > Aves > Passeriformes > Sturnidae > Sturnus > Sturnus vulgaris. Next base: position 8,397,071 of record NW_028276185.1, on the reverse strand, counting down.
ACCAGGGCTCTGCCCAACGGGGGTCACTGGGGATCATCCAACACCGATTCTCCCATGGGGGATGGAGCTGGAGCAGAGCACGAAGCTCTTCCCACATTCGGGACACTCAAAGGGCTTCCCTTAGTGGTGACTCCGTTGGTGTCGGGTCAAGGTACAGCTCTGTGAGAAGCTCTTCCCACACTCAGGACACTCGTAGGGCCTCTCCCCAGTGTGGATGCGCCGGTGGACAGTGAGGTTGCCATTCTGCTTGAAGCCCTTCCCGCAGTCGGGGCAGCGGAATGGCCTTTCTTCTGCGTGTATCTTCTCATGCAGGAGGAGACTGGATCTGGTCTGAAACCTCTTCCCACACTCAGGACACTCGTACGGCCTCTCCCCAGTGTGGATGCGCTGGTGGTCCTTCAGGGAGGAGCTCCACCGAAAGCTCTTCCCACATTCCCCACACTCATAGGGCCGTTCCCCAGTGTGGATCACCCGATGCCGGATCAGGCCAGAGCTGTCGCTGAAACTCTTCCCACATATTCCACACTCATAGGGCTTTTCCCCAGTGTGGATTCTCTGGTGTTGGATCAGTTTGGAGCTATCTCTGAATCCCTTCCCGCACTCCCCACACTCATAGGGCTTTTCCCCAGTGTGGATCCTCTGGTGCCGGATCAGTTTGGAGCTGTAGCTGAAACCCTTCCCACATTCCAAGCACTTGTGGGGCTTCTCCCCTCCAGGAGGCTTCTCCACCAGCTCTGAGCTCTGCCTGGATCTCCGGCCGCCTTCCCGGCTCAGGGAGGGTCTTTCCTCCTCGCAGCTCCCTGGGCTGGGTTTGCAGCCCCTCCTCATGAGGGATCTCTGGGACTTGTTCTCCTCCTCCATGCGCCCACGCCTTTGGAATGAAAAATCGTGGTTTGAGAGGAAAAAAAAGAGGAGAGTGCTTTAGGTTGGGGGTTCCTCCTTACCCAAGTTCATCTCTGAAAGGTATTGGGCATCTTGTATGTGTAAGAACCTCCAGAACATCCAGCTTCAACCCAAAACTCCTTTAAACACCAAAACCCAGTTAAATAATCCCCCAAACATCAAGATTCAGCAAACATCCCCTCCAAAGATAAAGATTCAGTCCCTGTAAAAAAACAAAACAGTAATTTTTAGCCAAATACAGATCAGCAACACCAAGATTCACCCCTGTGAAAATCGTGGATCCCCTCCCCACTCACCGGCTGCATGTGGGGAGACAACGCGCCGGGGGCTGGGGGAGGCTGCAGATAAAGGAAGGGCTGGAACCTTGTGGTGTTTACTGATTCTGCTCCTCCTCCTCCTGTGTCCCTACTCTTTCTCGCATCCCTGTTCCTCCTACTATTCCTCTTCCTCCCGCAGAATCCCACCTTCTCCTCCCACGTATATCTTTTGACCATTTGGTTCTTCAACCCTGCTTCTCCTTCCCTTCTCCTGCTGCCCCCAGGCCCAGCACCCACTGCCGGCTCCCTCTTCCCCCCAAACCCACAGCATCCCAGCGCAGGGGCAGCGATGGAGCTGGGGCAGCTCGGGCTGGGGCAGCGCTGGGCTCTCGGCCGCTCCCGCCCGCACTCGCTCCCCACTGCAGCCGCTGCCGCCACCACAGCGCGGGGGGGCCCGGCCTTGGCGCTCCCCCCCTCCCACCTCCCCAAATTCCCCTGCCGGGGGGCGCTGGGGCCAGGAGACAGACGAGTGACAGATCAGGGGGGCTGGGAAGAGTCGGCAGCCAGAGAGCACTGAAAATCTCAGCAGTGACTACAGTGGCATCTTCGGGGACTAAACATGGCAGGGCACCCATGGAGGGTAGAAAGGGAAAGCCAGGAAGGGATCCCAGCAAAAGGGATGATGATCCCAAAATATCTCTGAAGCGTCCCTTCGGAATATGTTGAGGGAGTTTGCACATTCTCCCAGAGGTAATCAAGGACATGGACACCCTGGGAGGCAATAAGGAAAGTCGAGACGAGATGGAAGGTGTCGGTGTGCTGGGAAGGGATTGGGTGAAGGAGACCGTGCAGGAATATGGTTCAGGCAAGAAGCAGAAGGAGGAATATATGTGGGAAGAAAAAGGGTGATGGAAAAGAGGAGGAAGAGAAAAATACTGAGGATGGGGATGTTTTCCAGCAGGCTCTTATCCTCAGAAGTTGCCAGCTGCTGCAGATCCTTTGTATCCCCGGTTGCCAGGACAGGCACACAAGGAGGTCAGGATTGCAGGGGGTTTCTCTGTGCTGGGCAGCGGCAGGAGCGGGCGCAGAGGGGCGGCACCGGGAGCACGGGCTGGGGGCCTGTGGGGAGCTGCGGGGCCGGGCCGGGGCTGTGGGGCAGCCGGGGCTCAGCGCCGGGCGCTGCCTGAGCCCAGCACCCCCCGGCAATTGCAGGCCCGGCAGTGGCCCCCGGCCCCCAGGAGGCTGCGGGACGCCCCGGCCGCTGCCCGGCCCCGTGGAGCTGCCGGCCCTGCCCGCCGGGGGGGCCGCGTTTGGACACTGCGGCAGGACAGGCACCGGCTCTGGGATACGGGCTGGCCACGGCAGCCACAGCACAAGGAGCAGCAGCACAAAGGAACAGCTGGGAAATGGCGATTGGACGTGCAAGGATCGAGATCAGCTTTTAAGCATTTTCCTTGGGTCACTGCAGAAAGGAATGATTTAGCAGAAAGCTCAGCAGCTGTCAGAGGATGAGCACCCCCAGGCACTGAGGGGGCTGCAGGAGGGGCAGAAGAAGCCCCTGGAGCACTTGGTCACAAAGGCACAGCAGGGGAATGCAAGAAGGGATGAGGAAAAGGCCAAGGCGAAGGCAAAGGCCATGGCAGAGTTTCTACAGCCCCTGAGGGATGAACCCCAGGGCCCAAGGGGGCCCCAGCACCCAGGGGCTCTCACATCCTTACACCATCTTCAACCAGGTGCCCTCCTCACACTGACACCATTCAGTCCTTGATGGCAAAGATGCTTTCTGGGGATGCCCACTCACACAGGATGGTAAACTGGATTTTGCCTTTGAGTGGGAACAAGAGATAGAAGGGAAAATGGGAAAGACATGGACGGTCCTTCTGCAGGGATGCAGGGAAGCACCAGCCTTATTGGGGCAAGCCTTGCAGAAAATATCACAAGAATTTACCCCACCCCCAGGGACTGGGTTAATGCAGGATGTGGATGACTTGCTGCAATCAGGAGGACAAGAAGTGGCAGAAGAAGCCTCTGTGAAATGACTCAATGTTCAGGCTAAAAAGCATCTTTGAGTATTTGAAATAAAAGAGGAAATGGTGGAGAAAATAGTTAGACATATTTTGACTGAAGGTTTGTGGCGTATTGACCCAGAGAGGGTCTGGAGAAGCTCAGAAGTCAAACAGGACTGAAAAGGAGGTGCAAGAATTCTGAGCATTAACAGGAAACTGCAGGACCTGAATTGAGAGTTCTCTGTTCTACCCATAACATTGTATCACTTTCTAAAACCCAATAGCTTCAATGCCATGGTATGGACAGAAGAAAAGCAACAAATAAAATGAAATATAACAAAATGATTGGTGCCACAGCTATGGCTCTTCCATACTCAGAAAAAAAAAATTGAATCCTAGGTGTGTTATAAGTACATGTTATATTATTGACTTTTTGCAAATATTACAATGAGTGCTATATGGTGGAAAACTTTGCTGTATGAACATAGTTTATTTTAGCTCCGCGATTAACAGAACTTAGTTGCGATAAATATATTTTTTTGAAGTACAACATTTTGACGTAAAAAGCTTTTCTTCATGTAACTAACTCAGAGAATGGTAGAAAAAATAATCAGGAAATTCTTCACATTCTTGGATTAGGGGACACCAGAACCCCAGGGAAGGAAAAAATAATGATTTACAGGTTGAGGGAGAATGATTCTGAATAATGCATGAAGGTCTATGAATATGCAACATGTTGCTGCATTTAGGAAGTGTTTTCTGAGTCAGTGTGTGCCCTTGGCTGAAGGCCAAGCATCCGGCCATTATAACCTTTGGCCAGAGCCAGGGCAGATATTCAATTCTCTCCCTTGGAATTGATCTTTGCAATTCCTTACCCTGGGAATTCTCCACCTAGTGCGGGCTGGAGATAAGGGATGTATATTTCAAGCAGTCTGTGGCCAGAATCCTGTCTCTTGTGAAATCTCTGCCACAGGAAGCTGGGCTGGCACAGAGCCTGCCTTGGCACTTTGCTGTTCACAGCATCCACCCAGGACTCTGCCTCTCAATTACACTCACACACTGGGCTGCCTGCGATTCCATTGCTGGAAAATATACCAACTCTAAACTTCTATTACATTCTATTTTACTAGTCAGGCTCGGTCTGCCTTGTCCCAGGAAAGAAATTTTAAAAGGTATTTTTATGGACTGTTAGACCACTCAACAGAGATGAGTTTAACATCTCAACAGACTGGGAATAGCCCAAAAGATTCCCACAAACATAACAACATTCAACAAAACATCAAGGAAACATCAGCAAACATCAAGGAACACCCACCCCAGACACTGCCCCGGCATAGATGGAGACACCTGGTCTGGAAAAGACTGAGAAGGAAATCCAGGATTGGGACCTCATTAACATCAGAAGAGGAGAAATCTGAGTGCAATAGGAAACCAAACACTAAAAACTACACAACTTTGAAGCAATGAACACTAAACCAATGGATTTCAATGGGTTCAGACTGTAAAATTTCAGGAAAAATCTAATAAAATTTACATCTCATGGAATGATTTTCTCTGCACACCCGGGCTATGTGTGGATGAAATTATTTCTGTTGCACATCCTGACCAGAATCAAGAAATGCCTTAACTCTCTAACACTGAAGATATTGCTGGAGAGTTTTTTATTGTCCCTGCAGTTTCAGTGACAAGATTACACCATGAGAAAAACTTTTCACATTAATCCTACTTTTAGATTGTCAGTTAGGTTTGGGCCAGGGGTGTGACAAGCAATTTTTACTCCTAGGAGAAGAGGCAGAAAAGACTTGATTGCATTGGAATATTTTTCTATATATTTGTGGTGGCTCTTAATGACGGCAGAATTTCAGAATGGATCTTTAGAAGCTCACCTTTAAGTTGCATTTTGCAAACCTAGAAGAATATTAATGGTGAGGCTTTAATGCATAAACTGTTAATAAAAATTCGTTAAAAAAAATAAAAAAGAAAAATAAAGCAGATTGTGAGGGTGGACGTGTGAATCACCTAAAGGCTGCTCTGGAAGAAAATCCTAGTTCCAGGCAGCCGGGAGAGGAGTTTTAGAAATGCAAATTAACATTGCTCTGGAAAAGTGTGGACAATGCCCAAGGGCCTTCTTGCCAGGGGGAGGAATTTCCCTGAGTCCATCTGCCCCTCACCCCCAGCTCTGCCTGCTTGCACAGATGGAATTTGCACAACTAAAGGCAGAGCCCATAGTGAGGATATCTGACTGCAACAGAAACTGGTTAAGCTGCAAAGGGAAAAAGCAAACGGAGAATATTGAGCAAATTTCATGAAAAAAAGTGTGTGGGGGGGGGAATCATCCCTCTCCCCAAAGCAATGAGGTGTTTTTGCTAGTCCAGAGAAATCACTTGGGAATCCAAACATTTTATCATTTCATAAGATAAAAGTGGTCAATTGATGCAGCCCTGGCTGGAGGGAGCACCCAAAAAAGGGAAAAAGATGAACGGCCACCAGAACAAATCCTACAACACCATGGACCAGCCCCTGGGATCCCTAACGAATTCATATCAGGACACAGAAAACCCATCCGTAATTTGAGTGGCATAATTAGGTTTAAAACTGTCCTTGAAATAATAACCAAGCAGACAGCTCCAGCTCCTGACCTTCCTGCTGACCAAGCCGCTGAAATGAGGAACGAGACATTTCACCATGGGATGGAATCAGATTATCTACTTACAGAAGAAGGAGGAGTTTGTGGAAAATTAAATGACGCAAACGGCTGTTTGCAAACAGATGCTAACCGAAAAGTGGTTAAACAGATAACAAAGGAAATATGAAAATATCTCGTATTCTGGAGAAAGGATGGGAATGGGACAAATTTTCGTGGTTCCCTGGCAGACCATGGCTTAAACGAATGCTGCTGCTCCTCTGACGTGCTGCAGCAACTCTCAGCTTTTTACCATGCACGACACCTTGCGCCAAAGAGAATGCAGGAAAAGAGATTGAGTCAATGGAAATTAAAAGTTAGTAAAGGCAATTCTTGAGAAAATGAGAGAAGGAGGGATTGAAAGCAGTAAGATTAATACCGTAGTAGGGGTGCATATTAAGAGGGACATGCAGTAGGCGGATCGGGAATTCTGAACCTTCCAAGTATCTCAGCCAGAAGGGAAAGGGACAGGGAGACGCAGACGGGAAAATGAGGATAAAAAGGAGGCTGCGTTTTAGAGACCGCATGGCAAATGCCGCATGGCCTCTCTCTTTGTTCACGAATAAAGTCACTTCTGAAGGACTTCTCTGTCTCCTTTGGGAGACACAAACCTCTGGCCACGGGAATTTTCCCGCACAGCCCCGGGCACAGGGCAGACACCTCTGTGCCACCCACAGCAACCGGGACGAGCCAGCGCTGCTCCGGCACCGGCTCCTGCCGAGGCCCCAGCGGGAAGGAGACCGCGGGCAGCCGCTCCCGCAGCGCCCTCAGCCCAGCGCCAACACGGGCCGGCACCGGCACAACCAACCCGCCAGAGCCCCCTGCCGCCCCCGAGGCCCGCAGCGAGCCCCGAGCCCCCGCACAACCGAGCGCGGCTCCCACCTGCGCTGGGGCCGCCTCCGAGCTCCGCCGCCGCCTGTGGCTGAGGAATTCGATGGGATGTGTTGCCTTAACCTTTCTGACCACTCCCAGCCCATCTATGCCAGCATTCAAGCCCTCAAAGAAGGTGTGAATAAACTTCGGGTAGAACATGAGTACGACTGGCTGAACTGGCTCTTAGGGCACTGGGGACTCACTGGCTGGGTCAGGAATTTAGTTAAAATAGGTTTGTATGTATTAGGCATCATATTATGCATTGTAGTAGTTATTCCTTGTATTTTACAGTGTGTTAAGAATTTAATTGACAAATCGCTTAAGAGTGTATTTTTAGTTAAAAGAAACGGGGGAGGTGTGGATATGGGTAATGCAAATGAGTCTGATAGTACTGCAGATTTATTCAGCAAATGCAGCCTGACAACGAGGATGCCTGGCAAGAGCAAACAGAGATCTGACTGCGAGAGGACTGGATCAAGTCTGGGTTGTGGGAAATAAGATTTTACTAAGTCCAAATGTAAAGTTTGTCTATGTGAGAGTTTGTCTATATAAGGTTTGTCTATGTGATTGCAGGAAAATATTACCAGCCTTCCTGTAAATGGTATATAAGCACATGTAGTGCTCAGTAAAAATTGGATTTTGATCACCATTCAGTGTCCCCATCTCTCTCTCATCGTCGATAGTTCAAGTACTCCCAGTGGGATCCTGGAAAGAGAATGGTGGCACATCTACTGCCTGCTACCCCCCTCTAGGCAATATTCAACTGTTTCGTTCACAGACTCATCTTCTAGCACTCTTAGTGGGGTCAGCAGAGCCACTTCCCACTGGTGGGGGCAAAGAGCACCCTCTGTGCCTTTGTGGTGGGAGCAGACAGTGTTGTCTCAAAGGAAAGGTCAGAGAGAGACCAAGCTGGACCTCTGCCTCCTGTCCCTCACCCCACAAGGGCAGGAGGGCACAAAGCTGAGCTTTTTTTTTTCTTTTTCTGTCCTGTCATTTCCAGGAGCTTGACTAGCTCGAAGGAGAGGATTCATAGGATTTCTTGAGGATCACTGCCAGTGCACAGCACACATGGCATCCCTCACCCCTTACATCATCATGGGATGGAGGGGTAGGAACCAACAACAGCCCTACCCCACTGCTCCAGAAGCCAAAATCCCCACGCAAGCATTTAGTTATGGCCTTCTTAGAGAACCACATTTCCACCCAAATCTTCCCCTCTGCAGCAGCTCATTCCCACAGGAACTGGCAGAGCAGATGGGGTTTGGACATTGGCTGGCTTCCATTGCACTCCTTGCCCTGGAGCTGGCACGGCAGGAGAAGGGCTCTGGTGAACCTTCTCCTCCTCCCATGTAGGCTCTAACCCAGCTGCCAGAACTTCAAGTTCTCAGAGCACTTCTGGGCTCTGAGCAGCGGCCACGGGAGGAGGAGATGCAGCTCCAAAGGCAGCAGCTCCCAGGCCCAGCTCCTGCCATCCCAGTGGGGCTGTTCGGTGGTTCAGGAGAGGAAGGGAAGGGCAAGTGCAGGTGGCAGTAGCTCACTTTGGACTGAAAGAGGGAAAGGTAATTTATTCACTTGGAAATCCCTGCATTCAAGCTCTGATCTTAACCTGAAAGAGAAGTAGCACCTGCTCGTGTTAAATTTGGGTGAAGCACAACCGTTACATTGGATATGGTAAGCAGTTCAATTATCTGAGGGAAAATGTACAGCAAAAATTAGCATTCACAGAGAGACAGAAAAGAGCAGGAGTTGGCAAAAGGGAGGAGGAAAAGAAAGCACACCCTAAGCCAGTGTTTCACCCAAATCCAGGATTTTCTGTTTGTAAGGACTGGAGTCCCCCCAGGTCCCTCCCCCCAATAAACGGGACCGGGTGAACTGGGAAGCTTTATTGGGAACACTGGAGCAGCTGTGCTTGGGCAGAATGACAGCGGGGCTGGGTGTGGGACACACGACTCCTCTAAAATCAGTGTGGGGATGTGTTGGAGTGAGTAAGTCAAGAGTTTGTCTGAATCCTCCAGAGAGAGATCAGAGTGCAGGGATTGAATGAAATTCTTGAGATGGATTGAAATATGTTAAGCCTCTCACACATAAAGCAGAGGTGAAGGTTTAGGTTGTAGTACGAGGGAGCAATAAGTAAGTAAATGGAATAAGTTTTAAGTGCTTTTAGTGAGTAAAAGATCTTAGAGGCCAGAGAAGTAGTACATATTCTAGTTGTTATAAATGAGAGACAAAAGTCTCGATATTCAGCAAAATTTAGATTGCTTTATTTGATAAAGAAAGAGCAAGCAGCGCTGGGGAACGTGAGGGGTCACCGCCCACTCCACGCTCCACCCAACCTTGGTTTGCAGCCTCTTCTTATACTGTGGGTTCTCGTTGTACACAAATTCACAAAGCCTTTGGGTGATAATCAGTCACAGAGAGCCATCCGGTCCTTGTAGATAATCACCAGAGAAGTTCTTGGAGTCTGGTCCTTGAGATAGGCAGTATTGATCAGACAAAGGCAGGAAGGGCTTTTTGGGAAGTCCGATTTTGCAAGCGGGTAGCCGATACAACTTATTTGAAAAACATAACATAACATATTATAATGTAAGATAATACAACATAATATAACATAACAAGGTGATTTTAAACAGAATTATTTTATCATATAATTTCCTTTATCTAGTGTCCATGCTTCATTTCAGAGCTTAGTATACTGGTTTATACAAACCCCAATGCTTTTGTGATTAACACGAATCTTTTGTCAATTATCACACCAGTCAAATCCAAAACAGTGGGAACATTCTGACAAGTCTCCGAGAAAATCCTAATGTATTTAACACTAATGCTCCGAAGAAGATCAGATCTTAATCTGTAAACACATTCCTGGTAGTCAGAGGCCATCTCACTAGTAGAGGGGAGAAGCTTCCTGCAGATGCAAGAGCCTCCTTGGTTTCATGTGAATCTTTCCTGCTGCAAAGCGTGGGGGGTTCCCCACTGGAACAGGGACAGCGTTCTGGGAACTGACTGTAGGCTGAACACAAGTGGCTCCAGGACACTTCCTGCTGGGACACTTGCCTCTGGGAACAGCTTCTTGGAGATGGCTGGGCTCCACTTTTTACTTCCAGGCATTTCCTGCCCATCTGCATCCTCAGGGATGAGGCTGTTTGTCTCATAGCCGTGGCTCTGAGGGAGCAGGGACGCCTGTCCAAAGGGCTGCCTCCCTCTGCACTCTGGCTGCTCTCACCCAGGCTCTGGCAGGGGTGAAGGCTCTTGCAGAAATATCCCAAGGCTGGAGATCTTCCTCACCCTGCTCCTCCACTGCTGATGCCACAGAGTTCCCTGCACATAGGAACATCACCTTTTCTTCTGCAGGAACCTGTTCCAGCACAACACCAAGGGTCTTCTCCTGTAGCACCACCACAGCATCCTTAAAGCCGTGGACTAGCAAGTGACAGTTCCTGGAAATTGCTGCTGTGTGTCTGGCTGCAGGAAACCCCTTCTGGAATGCCCTTGGTCTCTATTTTTTGCTTTCTGGATTTTCCTGGCCAATCTGCATTGATTGCCAGCGAAAATCGCGAGGGTGCCGCGTGAGCAGCGGCCGAAAGCGCTGAGCGGGGCCATCAAACCCAGCCCAGCAACTCCCGGCGTTCGCCAGCCCAGAGGTGGCGCGGACAGCGCGGCCGAGGGTGGAGAACCAGCCCGGCTGTGCGGGAGGGCTCTCACGTGGGAATGTGGTTCTCTAAGAAGGCCATAACTAAATGCTTGCATGGGGGTTTTGGCTTCTGGAGCAGTGGGGTAGGGCTGTTGTTGGTTCCTACCCCTCCATCCCATGATGATGTAAGGGGTGAGGGATGCCATGTGTGCTGTGCACTGGCAGTGATCCTCAAGAAATCCTTCTAATCCTCTCCTTCGAGCTAGTCAAGCTCCTGGAAATGACAGGACAGAAAAAGAAAAAAAAAAGCTCAGCTTTGTGCCCTCCTGCCCTTGTGGGGTGAGGGACAGGAGGCAGAGGTCCAGCTTGGTCTCTCTCTGACCTTTCCTTTGAGACAACACTGTCTGCTCCCACCACAAAGGCACAGAGGGTGCTCTTTGCCCCCACCAGTGGGAAGTGGCTCTGCTGAGCCCACTGAGAGTGCTGGAAGATGAGTCTGTGAACGAAACAGTTGAATATTGCCTAGAGGGGGGTAGCAGGCAGTAGATGTGCCACCATTCTCTTTCCAGGACCCCACGGGGAGTACTAGAACAGAGGTCTGTGAGGCTGAGAGGTTGAATATTGCCTGGGAGGGTGGCAGGCACTGGATGTGACTCGTCTCATGTGGGCACTGGCCTGGCCTTTCCTGTTTGTGCAGAACAAGCTCACTGTTCACCACGGGTGTTCTCTTTTCAGCACAGATTCTCTGAGTGTTGTTTGCACTGGGAAGGAGATTTCTAGGTTGTCTTTTGTTTCTTCATTAAAGGCGAATGATGGTGGGCAGAGCTCTGCAGAGAGTGAGATGAAGAAAGGAACAGGGTTGGTTGTCCCTAAGAACATGAGAGGAGAGGAACAGTCCCCTTGTCCCCCCCCCCCCCCGAGCCTCGCCAGAGTGAAATAACTAAGAAATTGTCCCCAAAGACCGGGTTTTGTCAAGCCTTGTGCTGCCTGCAGGAATGCGGGACCTGTCTTCGAGTATGTGTGTGGGGGAGGGTTGGGGAAGTAAGAAGAACTTCTAGTGACATATTTTAACTAATTGTAGGCATGAACTGTGCCACAGTGTCCCACCCATACTCCCCTCTCCTGTCCCCATCCCCACCGTGTCATGATCCCACAGAGAGACCCACAGGGGGGTCGAGGCCAGGAGGGCTCTAGAAAAGTGCAGTGCACACGTGTGCCAGTGTGCAGAGCTCTGTGTGCACACACAGACACCGAAGTGCACACGTGTGTCAGTGTGCACAGCTGCACCCACGGATATTTTCTAGCGTGTCCAGATGTAAGAGTGCCCGTCCTGCTTTGCACAGTGTCCATGTGTGCGGGTGTGCACAGCACTGTTCACATCTGTGCACTGCTGTGTACACGTGTGTGGAGTCTGTGCACAGCTCTGTGCTTGTAGGTGTGCACAGCTCCGCAAGGGTGAGCACGGCTCTGTGTGGGACATCCGTGTGTCAATGACACTGCACGTATTCGTGTGCACGAGCTCTCTAAGGACAACAGGTCTTGTGCTTGTGGGCAGGTGAGCATTAGTGGAGACTGTGCCTAGGTGGGTGTGTGTCTGTGTCTGTGTGTGTGTGTGTGTCTGTGTGTCTGTGTGTCTGTGTGTGTCTGTGTGTCTGTGTGTGCCCGTCTGTAAGAGCCAAAACGAGCTATGTGGGGCTCCAGACGGCTCTTTAAAATGCTGTTTTTTGTATCCAGATGATACCGCAATTCACAGGTCGTGGAGCCTTTTCAGCCACAGCTGTAGGTTCGTCTGAAGCTTCTCTAGTTCTGGTTACACTGCATTCTATACTTTCCATTACAGAGCATCCTTTACTGTTACCTATAGCCAATCCTTACAACTAACATAACCATATTCATGTTACTATTGTCCAATCACCAAAGGTTAGTACGACACACTTTAAGCTCGAAGTACTTTTTCAGTTTTCTTGCACTGGAAAATTCTGAGATCTTTTCTCTACTTGCCACACCAGCTTTCTTGTTTGTCTGTGAAAATCTTTTTGCTTGTTAAGAACATCTTTTGTTGGAGATGGATTTATCCTTTGCTCTAAGTCACACAAGCCCCGTCCCCCTCGCTCGCTCTTTGTCTCCTGGTGGCGGCGGCCCCGGGGCCGGGCTCTCCCCGGCTCTGCCCAATCAGCGCGCGAATTCGAGGAGTGACAGCGGAACCAGCCAATCGCCGCGAGGGGCGGGCTCTGCACGCGGCACGGACTCTGCTCCCTTTGCCCGAGCTCCGCCATTTCTCGGAAACCTCGCCTGAGGAGCGGGCAGGAGGCCAAGGAACCGCTGCTGCCCTGAACCGCCGGGAGCTCGGGGTGAGCGGGAGCTGAGGGCGCTGGGAGCTGGGGGTGAGTCCGGGATGGAGCCCAGACCCACCTGCAGCCTCGGCAGGAGCCGGTGCCGGAGCAGCGCTGGCTCGTCCCGGTTCCTGTGGGTAGCACAGAGGTAGCTGCCCTTGTCTCTGGGGCTCTACGGGATAATTCACGTGGCGAGAGGTTTGTGTGCACAAAAGAGACAGAGGAGTCCTGTAAAAGTCACTTTATTCATGAACAAGGGGAGAGGCCATGCGGCATTTGCCATGCGGTCTCTAAAACGCAGCCGCCTTTTTATCCTCATTTTCCCGGCCGGATCTCCCTCTCCCTTTCCCCACTGCCTGAGGTACTTGGAGGGTTCAGACTTCGCGATCCGCCTACTTCATGCCCTCGTTAATATGCACCCCTCCTTTTGTATAACATCCGATATTCCCGGCTCTGTTAAGTGTTTCTCCTTCTCGAAGTTCAGGAATTGAGAAGGATCTTGGCTGAGCAGTTGTCCGTACCAATTAATTTTCTGAAAATGATGGTTTGTCTTGTTACTTCCTTTTGTACAAATTCCTGGCCCTGTCTCCAGGCACATTCATCTTACTCTGTTCAAACCCTCTTCTCATTTTCTCAATAATTATCTTTACTAACTTTATTACCATTGACTTAGTCTCTTTTCCTGGATCCTCTTTGATTTTGGGATTATTCTCAGTGACCTCATTCCCTGTCCTTTTGTAGCCGTTTCTGGATCAGGAGGCCTGGCTGCCACCTGCATCCCCTTGCTCACCTGCTGAATGAGCTGCACTCAGTGCATGGTAAAAAGATGAGAGTTGCTGCAGCACATCAGAGGAGGAACAGCATTCGTTTAACCCATGGTCTGCCAGGGAACCACAGAAACGTGTCCCATTCTCATCCTTTCTACATTTGGATTGGAATATGAGCTGTTTTCTTCTTTCCTTTGTTATCTGTTTCACCACTTTTTGGTTATCATCTGTTTGCAAATAGCCGTTTCAATCATTTAATTTTCCACAAACTCCTCTCCTTCTTTTAATAGATAATCTGATTCTATCCCATGGTGACATGTCTCATTGTTCATTTCCTTGGATTGGTGGGCAGTAAAGTCAGGAGCTGGAGCTGTCTGTTTAGTTATTATTTCGAGGACAGTTTTTAACCTAATTATGCCACTCAAATTATGGATGGATTTTTTTTGTCTCCTGGTACGAAATCATTAGGGCTTCCAGGGGCTGGTCCGTGGTGTTGTAGGATTTGTTCTGGTGGCCGTTCATCTTTTTCCCATTTTTGGGTGCTCCCTCCAGCCAGGGCTGCATCAATTGACCACTTTTCTCTAAATAATCATCAAATACTTGGATTCCCAACTGATTTCTCTGAACAGTGACAGCACATGTTGGACTGGGGAGAGGGATTATTCCCCCCTCCCACATTTTTCATGAAGTTTTCACAACGTTTTCCTTTGCTGTTTCCCTTTGCAGCTTAACCAGTTTCTGTTGCAGTCAGATATCCTCACTATGGGCTCTGCCTTTAGTTGTGCAAATTCCATCTGTGCAAGCAGGCAGAGCTGGGGGTGAGGGGCAGAGGAAATCAGCGAAATTCCTCTCCCAGGGAACAAGACCCTGGTACATTGTGCACACTTTGCCCTAACTGTGTTAATTTGCATTTCTAAAGCTCCTATCCTGGCTGTGCCTGGGTCCAATGCTTCTATTCCAGAGCAGTCATTGGGTGATCCACAAGTGCACCCCCACAATCTGCATTATTTTTTGCCATTTTTTTTTCCTTTTTAACAATATTTCTTAAATGTTTATGCATTGAAGCATCACCTTTAAAGCTTTTCTGGTATTGCAAAATCCACCCTAAACGTGAACATGGAAAAACCCATATGGAAATGTTGCCATCATTAAGAGCCATTCAAAAATATACACAAAAATTTCCAATGCAATCAAGATTTTCCTACTTCTTCTCCAAGGAGTAAAAATTGCTTGTCACATCCTTGGCCCAAACCTAACTGACAACACAAAAGTAGGATTATTCTCCACTAGATGGAGAATTACCAGGGTAAAAAATTTCACACACCAATTCCAAGGGAGATAATGGAATATCTGCCCTGGATCTGGCACTTTTTCTGGCCAAAGCCAATGGCAAAAGCCATAGCCATGGCATCTTGGCTTCTATCACCAGCTTCCAAAGGTGTTTCTTTATTTCCTGTTTGTTCTTTCAACCTGACCTGAGCTCTGGGGGTGCAAGGGCTTGTGAAGGTCCCATTGTATTCCTAAAGCAGCCATGGATGCACGTGGGAGGAGCAGGTGGGATTGTGCAGGAGAAGGAGGAATAATAGGAGGAAGAGTAGGGACACAGGAGTAGGAAGAGAAGAAACAGGAAGGAGCACAAGGTTCCCCCCTCCCTGTATCTGCAGCCTCTCCCCAGGCCTCAGGAGCATTGTCCCCATCGCATGCAGCAGGTGACCGGAGAGGGGGATCCATGATTTTCACATGGGTTAATCTTGGTATTTCTGAGCTTTATTTGGCTAAATGTTGGTGCTTTGGTTTTTTGCAGCAGTTGAATCTTTCTATTTTGGAGAGGGTTTTGGCTAAATCTTGGTGTTTGTGGGGGTTTTGATCTGCGTCATGATGTTTGGAGGATTTTTGGTTTGAATCTTGGTGTTTTGGAGGTTCTTACAGACACAAGATGCCCAATGAGTTCCTGAGTTGCACTTGGACAAGGAGGAACACCCAGCCCAACACACTCTTCTCTTGTTTTTTCCCCAAACCAGGATTTGTCATTCCCAAGGCATTGGCAGATGGAGGAGGAAAAGCCCCGGAGATCCCTCACAAGGAGGGGCTGCAAACCCAGCCCAGGGAGCTGCGAAGAGGAAAGACCCTCCCTGAGCCGGGAAGGCGGCCGGAGATCCAGGCAGAGCTCAGAGCTGGTGGAGAAGCCTCCTGGAGGGGAGAAGCCCCACGAGTGCTCGGAATGTGGGAAGGGATTCAGAGACAGCTCCCATCTGATCCGGCACCAGAGAGTCCACACTGGGGAAAAGCCCTATGAGTGTGGGGATTGTGGGAAGAGCTTCAGGAACAGCTCCAACCTGCGCCAGCACCAGATGATCCACACTGGGGAAAAGCCTTACGAGTGTGGGGAATGTGGGAAGGGATTCAGAGACAGCTTCTGCCTGATCCGGCACCAGATGATCCACACAGGGGAAGGGCCCTACGAGTGTGGGGAATGTGGGAAGAGCTTCACCGACAGCTCCAGCCTGATCCGGCACCAGGTGATCCACACTGGGGAAAAGCCCTACCAGTGTGGGCAATGTGGGAAGAGTTTCAACTACAGCTCCAGCCTGATCCGGCACCAGGTGATCCACACAGGGGAAGGGCCCTACAGCTGCTTGGAATGTGGGAAGAGCTTTGGGTGGAGCTCCAGCCTGATAAACCACCGGCGCACCCACACTGGGGAGAGGCCCTACGAGTGTCCCCAGTGTGGGAAGAGGTTTCAGAGAAGCTCCAATCTCGTCAGACATGAGCGGATTCACACAGAGGAGAGGCCCTTCCGCTGCCCCGACTGCGGGAAGGGATTCAACCGCAACTCCACCCTCACTGTCCACCGGCGCATCCACACTGGGGAGAGGCCCTACGAGTGTCCTGAGTGTGGGAAGAGCTTCTCCAGGAGCTCCGACTTGACCCGACACCAACGGAGTCACCACTAAGGGAAGCCCTGTGAGTGCCCCGAGTGTGGGAAGAGCTTCGTGCTCTGCTGCAGCTCCATCCCCCATGGGAGGATCAGTGTTGGATGATCCCCAGTGACCCCCGTTGGGCAGAGCTCTGGTGATCTTTGGTCCTGGTGATCCCTGTTGGATAGGGGAAAGGGGTTGGAGAGATTTCTTTCCCTTCTCCTTGTGCTGCTGTGATTTGGTTATAATAAATTCCCTCGCTGTGCCCAGGCTAGCTCTGTTGTTCCCGTGCCGGTGCTCGGTGCTCGGGGCGGGATCTCTCCTGTTCCTTCTCTCAACTCCCGGGGCTGTCCTCAGCCAATCAGAGAATGCGATGAAGAAGATTCAGCCAATCAAAGAGAGCAGCTGTGATGACTCACCGGTTGCCGGGCAGACCCACAGCACCCAGTGTTCCCCACCTGGGCAGGTGTAAGGGTCGGTCCGAAATTCCCCTCGATTTTGCCTCCCAACCGTCGCAAGGAGACCTCGAGGACCCCACCCAGGCTGACTCTGGACAATGGTTTACTGGCCGGGCCAGGTGGATGCTCGTGACTGTGTGCTGGTGTATTGTGTTCACTGGACTGTGCTGTTGTGGCACCAACCAGAGACTGTGTTGTACCAACTGAGGACTGCTTGTCCGTACCTGTCTCCTGCAGCACCACACAATAATCCATAAATCTTCCCACCTCTTGGCCAGAGGCCACTCGCTTTGGAGGACTATAAAAGAGCGACCCTCTGGGAAAGACCCTTTGAGATCTCTCCACTGATGAAGACCCCCTGGAGAAGACCCCTGAGATCTCCCCACGGACGAAGACTCGTCTATCGGATGACCCGTGAGGACGCCCGTCTCATCTGTTGGTAGCTATTCTCCCATCCCTTCCTTTCCTTCCCCTTTCCCTATACTTTGTTTCCTATACCTCTCCCCTTTACCGTAACTGAATTGTTGGCATTTGATGAAATGCATTGCTGTTGTTGAATAAACTGATTTTCTGCTGTTGAATAAACTGATTTTGTCCCCTGCATTTTGCCTGTTTGCACCTTTGAGATCAAAAGAACCATCACGACCCCCGCTCTGCATTAATAGCGGATGGTGACAGCAGGGTCTGCAGCGGCTGCTGGGACAGGAGCTTTGTGGGCAGAGAAAAGGGGGTAACACTGAGCCAGGGTTCCCCAGGGGGAGCACACAGGCTCTGGAGGAGGGGGCCCACGACTCGTTAGGACCCCCTCTCACCTTCTTGCACAGGTAGAAGCCGAACTCCAGTGCCAGGAAGATGAAGCCCAGCACAGAGCCCCCAATCCCCATCAGCACCTTGGTGTCGATGGTGTCTGGCAACATCTCTGGGGGTTCACAAGGGTCAGAACCTCCCCAGACCTGTCACAGATACCCGAAACCCCTCTAAGCACCCTCCCAATTGCCTCCAGCCCACGTAGGACCCCTTAAAATCTCCTCCCAGTCTCTTTCCAGCACGACCAACCTCATTCCAACCCCTGCTTTTCCATTCCTGATCTTCCATCCCCTCCAGGCTCACTCAAATCCCTCCCAGTTACACCCAGCATCCCCAGACTCCCTCCCAGTGCCCACCAGGACCCCCGGAACCCCATCCCACCCTCCCCAACATCCTTCAGACTCCTCAGCCATTCTAGAACCCCCAGCCTTACTCCCAGTTTAAACCAGGCTATCTTAAACTCTCTCCCTGTTACTCCCAGCACACCTCAATTCCCCTACCAGTCCCCCCAATACCTCCCTCACTCCGCCCCGCTGTGGGGTCCGGGCCGTGCCCCAGTGCCGGCTCAGGGGGTGCTCCAGGCTGACGTGCTCCACCTGGAGCTGGAGCTGACCCCGTGCCGGGGGCGGTTTCCAGCAGCACCAGGAGCTGGTAGAAATCCAGTCCCCACTGGGGACCAGGTCGGTGGCCACCACGTGTCCCGAGAGCTCCTGCTGGCCCTGGAACCAGCTCAGCTGGATGTCGGCAGGGTAGAAATCCATCAGGGAGCAGAGCAGGCAGCCGGGGCCAGCGACCCCATCCCCAACAAAGCTCCCACTCCAGCTCTGTCCCTGCCTGGGACTTGCCCACAGCTCCCCAAGGCCCTTGTCCCCATACAGGGTCTCTGCAATGCCCTGGCCTTTGCCCAGGCCAGCACTGGCCCTGAGCAGGATGTGCCCATCCCAAGGAATATGGGGAAGTTGGCACTTCTCCTAGAGCAGCCATTGGGATCTAATTGGACAAACAGAGGTGCCCAGTCAGGGGAGGGATGTTGGTCCTGTCAGAATCTCTGATAAGCCCTGTTTACCCAGGGCCTGAAGCACCAGGAAGACATTCAGACATCTTGGGCATCCAAGAAGTGAAAATCCCCTGAGAAGTGGTTCCTGAGAGCTGTCCATGGCTGTGATTCCCCCGCTGCCTGTTTGCTCCCAGAGCTTTCCCCGTGGGACAGCCCAGAGCTGTGGAAATAATGGCTGGTGTGGATGTGGGAAGTGCCACACCTGAGCAATTCCTCAAGCTTCAGCCTTGTCTTGAGGTGATCATTTCCCAGTTCTCTCCAGTGTCTCCAGTGCCTGGAGATCCAAATCACCTGGCTATTTCCCAGGTTCATGACACCTCTGTCCTATCATATCCCAATTTTCCAATATTCCGGAGTCTCGTTGTCCCAAGAAGAGGGGGTCAGTCCATCTCCTGTTTCTCCGTGGGGCACGAGGATGAACAGTGGCAATTCTGCTCAGACCCACTGGGTGAGTGGCTGGGGTCAGCTCTGGGGTGTCTGGAAGGAAAAACCCTTGGAGAGGAGGGGTACCGGGAGATGGGGGGTGTGGGGCTGGGGGCTGTTGGAGGATGGATTGTGTTGGAGTGGGGGTGTCTCCACAGGGTCCCCAGCTGCCTTTGGATCCCTGCCTGCCCCCCTCGGCCCCCCGGGTGCCCGGTCCCCTCCAGGGGCAGCTGCCCCGTGCAGGAAGCTGCAGGGATGCGGGGAGCGGGGCTGGATCCGTGCCACAGCCGGGATGGACTCTGTGCCAGGGCTTGTGGCCAGGGCTGGGGGCTGTGCCAAGCCGGGCTTTGGCCTGGGGTCTGTCAGGGAGGGCGCAGGGAAGAGTCCCGGCAGGGATAAAGGTGCTCCTGCCCTGCTGCAGCCTCAGCCAGCGCTGCCCAGGGTGAGAGGAAGATGAAGGTGGCTGTGCTCAGCGTGGCCCTGCTCTTCTCCATCCTGCTGTGCCCCCCGGCACAGGCCAAGGTGAGGCACCAGACAAACGCTGTCCCCACACCCTGCCCTTTGTCCCCTCCCATCCCACCCTTTCGGTTTCTTCAGGAATTCCGTCCCTGCTTCCTCCTCTGTGTCCTCTCCAGGGTCCCCAAACGCCTCCCACTGACCATTCCCGAGGCCTTTCCTTCCATGTCTCCTCCCGTGAATCCTTTGCCTTTCTTCCTGGTCACTGCAGCGGGTTCCCCTTCAACAGTTCCCCGAGTCACCCCCCACCCTTCCCAAATCCTCACTCGGTCCTGTCGCTTTTGTCCCCACCCATCCTCGTTCTTCTGTCCCCACCCAGCCCCTCCCTTGCATTCCCATGTCCCTACCCTGCAATTCCTTTCTCCTCCCCTGTACCTCACACCGAGCCCCTTCCCCAGACCCAGCCCAGTCCCTTGATCCCTCCATTGACCCCAGTTCAGTGTCTTTGGCTCTCCCCCCACCTCAAACAGATCTCCTTGGAGGCCCTGAATTCCCACCCCATCACCTCCACCCTGCTCCCTGTCCCCCCACAGCCCCACTGGATCTAATCCAGGCCAAACTTTTGTTCTTGATTCCCAGGCGCTCCTGGAAGGAACCCAAGATGATCTGCGGGAGGTGAGTGGGGTGCTGGGATTGGAGGGCATTCCCTCTGGGAATTTGGGGACAGTTGTGTCCCCCCATCCTTTGCTGGCACCGGGGCCATCCCAGTGCCCAGCGAGGTCTCCTGGTCTCTCTGCAGATTGATGTAGACGATGTCGTGATCCTGGAGACGCCCCTGGTGGGTACCACGAGTTCTGGCAGTGTCAGACCCTCCCCTTGCATGGCCACCACACCCCAGACCATCTCAGTTTGTCCCAGAACAGCCCAGTGCACCCCTACTGACACCCCAGACAACTCCCCTGCCCCACAGATCCCCCCCAGAGCGCCCCTTTCCCAGGCCCCCATTGCATTCCCATCCCTGTTCCCCCAGCACCCCCCTGGGTGACCCAGGACGCAGCCCCTGCCCCAGCTGTGCCTCTTGGCAGGACCCCAGGGCTTCTGGGCAGGAGCACAGCAGCTCCTGCCCCCCATTTCCCCCCACAGGCCCCTTCCCCAATGACCCCTGTTCTTTTCCCCACCTCCCAGTGCAGCCCAGTGCCCCCAGTGTGTCTCTAATGCTGTGTTTGTCCCCAGCCCCCTCTTGTTGAGAAGCTGGAGGCTGTTCTGCGGCAGAAGCGCCTGGCTGCCTCTCTGGGTGTCTAGGTGAGCCGTGCCTGCAGGGAGAGGGGTGGGGACAGGGCCCCTCTCATTTCCCAGTGGGCACCAGAGGTCACCTTCTGGGTTTTGATTTTTAGGATTGCAAGCTGTGGGGACACCGGTGTCCTGATCCCCTCTGGTGGCATGAGGAGATGATCATCCCTGGAGGAACCCCTTGAACCCTTTGAGCCCAGGGCCATTTCCCCTGAATAATCAATAAACCCTTTGAGCAAAGCTTTGCTCTGTGTCCGTGTGTATTTTACAAACAAACTCCCCCCAAATCTCCAAGAGGTTTCCCCCAGAGGTGTTGTCTTGTCCCTGTGTCCATCTGCACATCCTGTCACTCTGTCACTGTCACCTCCCCACATCTCTGACCCTGCTGGCACCTCCCAGATTGGCACTGAACTCCTCCCTCCCACTCCCCACCATCAGGAATGACCATGGGAGGGAGCTCAGACCAGGAGCACCCAGGCCAGGCATGGATAAGGAGCACCTGGCAGAGGCAGGGAGAATCCCCCATTCCAGGGGGTTGTGGGGTGCAAGGGGGGCACCTGTGTCCCCTCCCAGCCCCAGGGCTACAAACCAGGGAGGAGATGCCTCTGCTGCCTCAGCTCAATCACTTCCCTCTGGCCAAGTCTCCAGCTGCAGCACAACCTCTAGAGGAGACTTTCCACAAGGAAGACACAAGGAAGGAATTGTTTCTTCCCTCTCCCTCATCCCTCCCCCTCCTGCTGATTTTCTTGTCATCTCTTATCAAACCCAACAGAAAAGCGTCTGCAATGAGGTGTTTCTGAGGGTGAGTTCCTAAATCAGGCCAAAGGAAGGATTTCAGCCAGGGCAAAAGTGAGAAACATGGGATTTGGTCAGGTAGTTTAGAACATGAGAATTTCTAAACACTGGAAATCCAGTGGCTACTAAAGCAGAGTTTGCAGTAGGAATGGTCCATTATCCATTATCCTCCCTCTTCCCACTGCTCATTTGTCACATCCCAACTCCCGAGGAGCAGATTATGGAAAGCAGACCTGCAGGGAGTGGTGGAGGCTTAAACCCAGAGAGAGGAAGAAAAAGTGAAAGCAGGAAAGAAAATAATTCCAGTTGTTTTCTTGATCATAACTGTTGGAACCCTGGACACTGAGAGTTTTAGACTTTCTGTGCTGACAGACACTGACCCACAAGAAAATACAGTTTTTGACCTGAGGCTGTGGAGAAGGCTTCCAAAATTGAATGATAAAACTGGGATCACTGGTGTGAAGTTTAAATAAAAGTGTGTAATATCACATGGTGGAAATTTTGGAATTTAGGGTTTTAGAATATAGTAATATGTAGAAGGCAAGAGGGAGGTTTCTTTCTTTTTCACCTTCTTCTTTATGGGTCGAGGTGGGATCTTGTTTAATTGGATAGGCAATTCCTCGTTGCAGGTCACAGGTGATTGGTTATTGGTTTAAAACTAAAAATAATTTTGGTGTTCATTCTTAATTGGACAGTTAGGCCTTAAAAGGCCTTGTAAAGACAGAGATACATCACCATTTTTAGCCTGTTAGCTAGAAGTGCTGTAGAACTCACTGTAATGTAGATAAGAATTAATAAACATCTGAGTCCGAACGCAACATACCGTCTCTTGAGCTTTTAATTCTAACTCTGGCAGAGGAAGAAAAAGAAGACAAAATGCAATATTAACAACCAGAAATAGCTCTGTACTCCATATGCAATATTCAGATGATGAGGCATATTGCTCGTTTTTAATGCCAAATGTCAGTACTTTGCAAATTGTTCCTGGATTAAAAAAAACCACAGGCCAATAACTGACCCAGTTTGGCTCCTGTATCAGAAATCATTAAACCAAGATGTGTTCCCCTGCAGCTGAGAAGGCCGTTGGATTCCTTTTGTTCTGCTTTTGTCCTGATTTCGTGACTTCAGATGAACTGGAAGGGTCCTGGCACCACAGAATGTGGCTGCAGTGACAAGAATCAAAGCCCCAAGTCACCATTAAATGCACTCGATCCACAGCTCCCATGGCCCAGCAGCAATTCCTGCCTCTGCCCCCTGCTCTGGGTCAGCCTGACGGGCTCGGCTCTGGTGTGCAGGGCTGGCTCCTGCAGGACACAGCGCTCGGAGCCGCTCTGTGTCCCGCAGCTTCGGCATCTCCGGCGCCGCTCCATTCCCGCTCCGCCGCCGTTCCCTTCGGCATCTCCAGCACTGCTCCCAGAACAGCTGCCAGGCCTGTTCCACTCTTTATCCACCCATTTGCCATTGATGCTCCACTGAATCACGGAATCACAGAATTGAGGTTGGAAAAGACCTTTGAGATCATCCAGTCCAACCAATGACCCAACAGCACCTTGTCCCCAGCCCATGGCACTGAGTGCCACATCCAGTCTTTCCTTAAACACTTCCAGGGATGGTGACTGTTGGATCCCAGAAACCTGGGAGTTTGGAACTTTTTGTACTTTCTGATACTGACCCTCAGGAAAACACTGCTTTTGACTTGAGGCCTTGGAGAAGGCTTCCAAATTTGAATAATAGAATTGGAGTCACGGGTTTCTTATTGGAATGAAAGTGTGTGATTTCACATGGTGAAGGGTTTGGAATTTGGGGCTTTTAGAATATAGTAAAAAGTATGGAACGAGATCGAAGTTTTTAAGTGTTGTCTCTTTCTGTCTTCTGCTTCCTTCTTCTTCATGGTTTCAGGTAGTAGTTTCTGGTTTGACAGTTAATGCTGCCCAGTGGGTCACAGGAGTTTGGTTATTGAGTGAAAACCTATAAATAATACAGGTGTTAGTTCTTTATTGAACTTTTTAACTTTAAAAAACCTTGTAACTAGCTTGATATGCCTCCATTTCGCTGGCTTTTAGCTGGTGGCTAGACTTGTTGCAGAACTCTCTGTACTTTAATTAAGATTTATTAAACTACCAAGCCCAAAGTCGAGAAAATTCACCTCCTTCATGTTTTTAATCCTGACTCTGAGTAAAAACAAGAGAAAATGAAGACATGGTACTAATTAGGTGGTGCAGTTACCCCATTTACAAGTGACTCCATCACTTCCCTGGGCAGCCCATTCCAATGCCCAATCTACCTTTTCTGTGAATAAATTTTTTCTAATGTTCAGGATAAACCTTCCTTTGGTACAGTTAAGGCTGTGTCCTCTTGTCCTGTCCCTGTTCCCTACGAGAAGAGCTCGACCCCCACCAGGCTGCACCCTCCTGTCAGGGAGTTGTACAGAGTGATGAGGTCTCCCCTGAGCCTCCTCTTCCCCAGGATAAACATTCCCAGCTCCCTCAGCTGCTCCTCACAGGACTTGTGTTCCACAGCTTCTCCCCTGTTGTTCCACAGCCACTGCTCCTGTTCCAGTGCAGCTGCAACCCCTCCAGTGGTGCTGCTCCTGCTCCAGTGCTGCTCGTCTGTGACACTGAGGGGACACATGGAACTCTGGGTCCCTTGTGACACTGAGGGCACACATGACACTTTGGGGCCATTGTGACATTGAGGGGACATGGAACACTGGGGCGACTGTGTCACTGCAGAGCCTCCTGGAAGCGTGGGGCATTGTGTCACTGAGGGGAAACATGCAACCGTTGGGCCATTGTGACATGGCAGGGTGTCTTGGAGCTATGGGACCATGGTGACACTGAGGGGACACATGGAACTGTGGGGTCATTGTGACACTGAGGGGACACATGAAACAATGGGCCATTCTGACACTGAGAGGATACATGGAACTGTGGGGCCATTCTGACACTGAGGGGACACATGGAATTGTGGGGCTATTGTGACATTGAGGGCACACATGGAACCCTGGGCTCAAAGCGACACTCAGGGGACACACGAAACTGTGCGGATATTGTGACAATGAGGGGACACATGAAAGCCTGAGACCATTGTGTCACTGAGGGGAAACGTGGAACCTTGAGGCCATTGTGACATGAGGGGACGCCCGTAACTGTCGGGCAATTGTGATACAGCAGGAGCTCGTGGAACCATGGGTCCATGGTGACACTGAGGGGACACATGGAACTGTGGGGCCATTGTGACATGGCAGGGTCTCTTGGAACCGTGGGACCATGGAGATAGTGAAGGGACACATGGGACCCTGGGCCATTGTGACACTAATGGGACACGTGGAACTTTGGGGATATTGTAACTTTGAGGGAACACATGGAACCATGGGGCCATTGTGACATTCAGGGTACACATTGAACTGTGAGACGTTGTGACACTTCAGGGCCTCTTGAAACTGTGGGACCATTGTGACACTGAGAGGTCACATGGCACGCTGGCACTATTGTGCCACTGAGGGGACACATGGAACTGTGGTGCCATTGTGACACTGCAGGGCCTCCTGGAACAGAATGGACATTGTGACATTGAGGGGACATGTGGGACTGTGGGGCCATTGTGACACTCAGGGGTCACATGGAACCGTGGGGCCATGGTGACACTCCAGCGTCTTGTGGAATCCAGAGGCCCCTGTGATTCTGCAGGGCCTCATGGAACCAAGGATCCATTGTGATCCCACAAGGCCTTGTCGTTCTCCACGACTTCATGGAACTGAGGGGACACTGTGACACTGTGGGGTCTCTTGAATCCAAGAAGCCATTGTGACACATTCAGGATTTGAGGAAAGAAAGTGACTCTGTGACACTTTGGGGTCTTGTAGAATCCAGAGGCCCTTATAGTTCTGTGGGGCCTCATGGGACCAAGAATCCTTTGTGATATTTTGGGGCTTCAGGGAATGAAAGGGATTCTGTGACACTGTGGGGTCTCATGCAATCCAGAGGCCCCTATGATTCTGTGGGGATTTTTGGAACCAAGGGGCCATTGTGATGCCTCAGGGCCTTACGGTGTCCAGACATCATTATGAGACTGTGGGGTCTCCTGGAGCAAAGGATCTATTTTGACTTTACAGGGCCTCATGGAGCCAAGGGTGACAACACGAGACCTCACAACAGAAAGGGGGGACCCTCTGTGCTGGTTTTGCACATTTGACATTTTGTGAGGAGGGAAGAAGCCACCCCTGTAAATGACTTTTTTTGACAAGAGCTGCTGAGAGCTTCCTCTATGTCTGACAAAATCTAATCAGTGATTAGTTTTGAGAACTGACAACCTGTTAAACCACTGAAAAAGCTGTGCAGCCAGAGTGCCCCCACTGTCCTGGCTGGGCCCCTTGAAAATCCTGGCACAGCCCCTCAGAATTCTCCACTGTAAACAGCTCTGGCCACCACCCAGCAGGGATCATATGATTATCTGCAGGCCTTGGAACAAGATATTATCTCTTTCACTGTACAGATGAGACTTGCAGACCTTCAATTCTCTCTCGAGTGAGAGAACAGGACAGAGTGAAGACACGTAGAGGAACAACATGTGGATCCCAAGGTTAGAGAAGCAGAATTTAGGTCCCAGATGGGAGGGATTGAGGAGATGCCTCACTCTTGGGCTGAAATCCTCTTGTAAGTCTATGGGAAAGATACATCAGGCTCTATTTCCCTGTAACTTGTTGAAAAGCACATGAAGGATGAAATGTTTCAATTGTAGACATGAGCAAAAGCATCCATGCTGAACAAGCAGATATTGAAGTAGCTTGAACAGAGAGAGATGAGAGTGATGAAGACCCTTTACCCCAGGGAAGAAGAAGAGAACCTCTGTTCCCAGAGATGAAGATGATCTCAGAGACAGATGAAGATAACCTTTGCTTCTGAACAGCTCATCCTTAAAAATGTACCCCATTAGCCAAAGACTGAGCTCTCAAAAACAGTTGTGGGGAAAACTGTAGGTTGAGGGGAGGGACTTTTACACAGTGATGAGATTTCCATTCTCCTGGGCAGCTGATGCACTGTGACTTTGAAGCCACGAGAGAATTGTCTCTCGTGGAGAAGTCTCCATAGCACGACAAGAGGGACTCCTTTCTCTAAGTGAACTGGAAAAAGACTATTTTAGAGATGCTAAACTGGCTGAATTGTTCCTGCATGTTGTCAGTGTAAAGAAAAGTGTGTGGAGGGAGGAGAAGTGTTCTGAAGGTTTTATTCTGATTCTTATAATTATTTTAGTTCTGTTAATAAAGTTATTTCTTTATAGCCTTTAAGGTTTGAGCCGGCTTTGCCTTCCTCCTAATCCTATCTCACAGCAGGAAATGAGTAAATAATTCTAGTGGAAGATTTGGCCAGCACTAAACCTGTAGTAGCTAACAGCTGGCCTGGAGGCCTTCCAGTTATAACTAATCCCGACTGTAATTTTATAATGTAAATAATTCTATAACTACCGTAATGATATAACTTGAGCAGTCTGGGCTGTTGGGGAGCAGGTCTAGGCCATCTGGGACACAGGCAGCCATTGGCCAGTTAGCCAGGTGGCAACTAATTTAGCCAAGCAGAGCTAACCATGCAGACTTCAAAGGCTGCATAGGGAGAACACCCTCAATAAAAGTTGGTTTTTGTTGCACGAACAGGGAGTTTTTTGTCATCACTTCTGTCTCAACTGCAATGAGTGGTGACCCCGATGTGATAGGCAATAGCCCGGCTGTGGGGACAGTGGTGGAGATGGAACCCCAGTGGGGGAAGGTGACTGGGAAGAGCTGCCAGCAGTCGAGAGCTGTGGATGTCCAGACCTTGTAAATAGAAGAACCTGCTGGGGACCCTTGTAAATAGAAGATTCTTTAAAAAAGAAGAAGCAGATGGAGATACAGGAATGTGATTTTCCAGAGAAGAAATAGAAGGGGCTCAGAGCCATGGACTGGACACAGCTGCAAGAGCTGCAGCAGAGACACCATGGGCAATGCCCACTGGGGAAGTGGCCAGTCAATATTGGATGTTTCTGCCATTCCTTCCCAGTCAGGCTCACCTCAGCCTCCAGCAGAGTCAATTCCTGCAATCCTCCCGTCACCCCAGCAATGGAAACAGGATCTGTCCCCACATGTCCCAGTGGCATTAGGGTACACTGTGAACCAGGATCAACTAACACTCTATATTTCTGTGGCTCTGATGTGCCAGGACATTGGATCCACACCATCCAAAAGATGCAGTTTTCCTGTACCTCTCTCTGGCTAGAGGCAAGGCCCCTCTAGCCCTGGTTATTATTTCTTTCCTGGGGATACATGCTGGAGGTTCCTTCAAGGGGATCTGAAGATCATCCTCCCTTCTGTAATACCCAACATCTCAGTCATGGGAGGCTGAGGCTACCTTCACTTTAGTGGAGTTCCCTCGGTTTGTGTTTCCCCCCTGAGCTGACGAACCTGTGCTGCCAGGACAGAAGTGGGTTTCCCATCCCACCTTCTCATGTCTTCCCCATGGTCACGCAGAAAGAACCACAGGTCAGCTCGTGGGGTGTACCCTCTCTCTAGCTGGGGGACATTGGGCTCTGACTTTGGGGCCTGTGACTCGCACAGGTGCTGCAATGATCTTCCTCATCTCCTCCCTCATCTCCTCTTTAAACTCTTCTTTGTGTTCCTTAATCACAGCAGAGACATGAGCCTGCATCGGGCCATTGATCATACTCTCCTAATTTCTAAGTTTGTTGGTGACAGAACCCACCGTTTCTCAGCTGCTGTCAGCACTAACCATTGCAATAAAGGTGGTGTATTGAGATGGCCCCAGGTCTGCCAGATTCCACAACATCTGCCCTGTGCACCTGACCTTGTCAGGGTCATTGTCATGCTGTCCATCCCTCCCAAGGAGCACCTCCAGCACTGCCACTTCTCTCAGCTCTTGGATCCCTTCCTCAAGGGTTTTCCAAGGCATTCTATGATGGTGCTCCTGCATTCTCTCTCTGTGGACAAACCTCTCTCTCACACTCATTGAAAGTAGCTCACAGGGGGAAAGGAGGTCTGGCTCCCTTACAAATACCTGATCCACACCTGAGTCCTGGGTCAAGGGTCCCAAATTCCTTGCCTCAGGACCATCCAGTTGGAGTCCTGTACCCATAAGGTCCCAGACCCAAACTAACCAAGTTTCAGAAGCCTCACGACCCCATCATACAATGTCTTTTCACTGATTACAGAGACTTTCATATGACAGGGACTCGGTGATAATCTCAACCTCTGGCTTCCCTGCTGGTTGTGAGGGCCCTCCTTTCATATCCTTATTAACTAGGTGCCTTGTTTTCATCTTAGATTTCTTAGTTTCCACAGGGGTGACTGCTGCTGGCTACAAGTGCCCGTGCAGTACAGCTAGAACCTGGACAGATGTAATGTCTCTGGGTTCCACTGCTGCACCATCAGACTCTCCCTCTTTAAGGCAGGGGGAGTTTCTCACCAGCTGTGGAAAGGTACTCCTTCAGCATCTGGCTCATCTCACACATCTCCTTCACTAAAACGCCCACCCAATCCGGGTGTTTCATTTCTGAAGCGGGCTGTGGGGCAGGGTCAGTCTCTGCAGCAGCATCCCAATTTTCTGGGGTAAGTTATGAGGGTTGTTATCCAAATCAATCTCCCCTTATCTCTGAATGTTAAATAGAACAGGTTTAGCAGGCATATCAGCAACACCAGCCACTGTAAATGCATTAGCATTTAGAGAAGATTTGAAGCCTTTGAAGCCTTTGAAAACTGGTGGGGTGGACCTAAACGGTGGCCTGGATGAAGGGAAGGGAGAAAATTTCCCCTTCTGTCACTTCCTCACAGTAAGTACCATTATTGAAGTAACTCCAAAAACACACAGTTAAGAGTGCAATAGCTCTGAACCCACGTTGCCATCTTCCAGAGGAAGTTAAAAACCCATGAATTCCTCACCTTATCAACCCACAAAATGAACTGGATAATAGTCACAGTAGCCTTAGTGATAGGACCCATGTTCAAATAAGGGCCTGCAAATGGGAGAGATGTAGCAGTGACCACGTGCAGCCCAAGCCAGGGTAAGCTGGACAACATGGTGACACCTAAAACACAAAATCAGGTCACTCAAGAACTGTTATTGCTTTTCCAGCCTTTCCACTCAATGTCCACAGTTCCACCGTTGGGTGCCAAAATCACTCCTGGTGTGAATAAAGGACAGGTGTGTGCTAGGGAAAGCAGGGCCTTCCCTTGAAATGGAGGAAGTAAATCCCTCCCTCTGAATTAGTAAATTTTGAAATTAAGGGGCTCTCAGGCCAAGATATGGGGATAGGAATGACAGTTCTTTACTAGTATATCTAAGAAGGCAAATAGAAAAACAACTCTGGAATTAACAAGAAGCAGAACAGGAACCCAGTTCCAGTCCTTCTGGGCCTCAGGCTCTTTTCCCCTGTGCTGCAGTCACCGTCACCGCTGGCAGTGAGCGCTGGCAGATTCCCGGTGGACGGGGCAGATGTGACGATCCCGGCACCTGCAGGGGCTGGGGGTGATGGCAGCTGTGTCCCAGATGGGAAGGGATGGAGGAGAGGCAGGATGCTGGGAAAACAGCAAGCTGAAGCAGGAGGGCGTCCAAGCAGGGCTGCGGGGTCCAAAACAGAGAGGCAGCTCCCGGCGTTGGGATGGTGGGGGGGTAGCAATGACCTTTCTGCTCCGAGAGCCAAAAGCGAGCGAGAGCCAGCAACTGTCCCCCAGCCTTCTTTATCTGCTTCCAATCTCACCGTGTTCCCCCGTTCCCTCCCCCCGCCCTCTGAGAGAAACTCCCAAAAAGACAGGGAGGCTCTCCCTGGTGCTGGGACCCAACCATCAGTGCTTCTTAGCATGTCAATGGGAAAAAAATTCCACAGGCAGAGGGGAATGGAAAAAACAACCCCCAACAGACGCTTATCCAGTTCTTCACTGATTTGAGGTTTATCAGCTGTTGCAGACACGGGGATGATGGTACAACGTTGTAGTGACTGGTAATCATCTAATTTCACAGGTGCTATTAATGATATCTTTTATCGGAAATGTTTTGGATTGTTGTATCAGAATTATTCCCAATTATTGTAAGTTCTTGGTTTTACTATATGTATTGTTATGTTTTGAACTTCCCTTCATGTTCATGGCAAGAGTAATGCATGCTATTTTTAAAACAAGGAAGGGAGAATTAGCTCCTAAATATTTATATATTTATAATATTTTTTTTCAATATTTATACCAAAAAAAAGTAAAATATTTTTATATAAGGCTCTTCAATTGAAGTTACAATGACAAAGTCTAATTAATTCATTAACTTAAGGGAAGGTATGCATGTGTTTTTATCATCAACAACTTCAAAGTAGTCACCTGTTCATTCAGCCAAACATCAATTGCCTCCAAGAAAATGAAGCCCAGTGAGAAGAAAAAGAACCTAATCACCATGCAGCCTTCGTGGCCAGAACAAAACCAGAAGCAGGACTGCCAAGACATGGCTGTGTCTGGAAATTTACAGGAAAATTGCCAACAAAAGCCTTGTGTCATCATCATGGTATAGTGTTCCTACTAACCTTCTTCAGTTATTCCCTGTTCCAGGATCCAAGAGCACATTCAGTGATGTCAAAGATCAACATTTCCAGCTAATGGACTATTTGGACTTTAAAACAATGGTCATTTATTCCCATTTGCTTAGGAGACATTGGACATTATTCTTTTGTTTTCTCATGCTGTGAAACCCTGTGTCAATGACATGATAGAATTTGCTAAGTTTTGTTGATTCTAATCTGTCTTTTATGTATCTTATCCCATATCTAGGAGATAACCAGTAATAACCTTAATGAGATAACACCCTCACAAGAGAGAGCTATTTTAACATCAGAACATATGAGCCTTTTTTGAATTAATGAAAAATGGTGAGATGTTGCAGTCAGGTAGATAAATTATAAAAGGAAGGCTTCATAAAATCAGGTCTTGCTCTCTGCTAATTAATAGCAAGCCTGTCACTTCTTCTATGTGCAGCTAAGTTACTTGCTTGTTCCCACGTGAAAACAATCTTCAGCATGGCAACAATTAACACAACAAGCTATTCTGGTAAGAGAACCATTTGCACTTGCAAGAAATAAGAAATCTGTCGTGCTGGGGACAAGGACGTTCATTCCCTTCCAGGAGCCCAATGCCCGGCTGGGGCTCCAGGGCAGGGGGTCCTTGAGCAGCTGCCCCAGAACCTCCGCCAGGGTCTCCCAGCGCAGCCGGAGCCGCTCGGCCTGGGGTCCCCAAAGGCCTCAGCGAGCCCCAAGTCCCTGCCAGGAACCCTCAACTCCCTCCAAGCCAGCATCCCCCACAGCCCCTGCAAGTTCCCCCCATGGCACCGGCCGTGGCCGTGTCCCCACATGTCACTGGCCATGTCCCACCATGTCCTCACCCATGGCTGTGTCCCCACCATGTTTCCATCCCTGTCACTGTCCCCCACATCTCCATGCCTGTGTCCCCCCATGTCCCCACGAATGGCCACGTCCCCCTCCATGTCCATGTGTCCCCATGTCACTCTCCATGTCTGTGTCCCACCATGTCATTGTCCCCCCATGTCCCCACCCATGTCTCAGTTCAGTGTCTTTATTTTTACCCCAGGGTTGGATGTTTTAAAGGGATGAAGAGAAATGAAAAGCAAATCAAGGCCAAAATAAAAGAATTTCTGTGTCCATGCTGGCTGAGGATTCACGTGCTTGGGAGGGAGGGAAGAACATTTTTGGAGGAGTTTCCATCCCACTGTCTCCAAAATCTTGGTCTTTGCCCCAGTCAATCACCATTTGGCTGTAGAAGACACCCTGGGCAATAGGAAATTAAATCCTGGAATCAGTGAGGTTTGATGTAGTGGTTTTGGTTTATTAATTTGAAACTTTTTTGTTGTGAGAGAGGATTAAGAAGGAGACAAAAACCAGGTTTAACTTTAAATGGTAGGAAGAGAAATTTCATTGCTAGAAACTATAAGAAATACAAACTTAGAATAAAACTTTAGATTACTTTATTTTCTTCCACACACTTTTTTTTAATACTGAAATCATACAGAAACAACTCAGGAATACTTTACCATCTTTAAAACAGTTTTTTTACTGATTTACTTCAAAGAGGAGACTTTTTTTTCAGTCTATGGAGATTTCTTCACAACAAACAGTTTTCTTGTGGTTTGGATGTTACAGTGATTAAGAGAATGGAAATCTGATTACTATCTAAAAACCCTTTTTTCAGACTAACAGTTTTTCTCACAACTTTCATTAAGGACTATGTTAACTTATGAGGCACACTTTAAGGATGATAACTGTTTAAACAAAAGCTTACTTTATTTTTTAAGAACAGAGGTTTTTTCTATTTTTTTTTTTCCTGTGGAACACCAGGGGGATTTTGATTATTTAAACGTAGGAGATTACAGCAATTTTAACATGTGCTTACTTTAATATTACTGCCTTTGTTTATATTTACAGTTAGAACAGTCATATTCACTTCGTAATATTTTTATGTGGTCTAGAGGAAACAAGAGTTTTTTTCTCCATATTTTAAAAAAGAGAAATTTTAGTTCACGAGTATTCTCCTTTCTTTATTTGGTGTTTGACTTTTCTTTTTTGTTTGATTTTTGATGTTTTTATATTGTTTCTGCGTGTATTACTATTTTGGGTTTTTAAATTTATTTTATTTTTTATTTAGGCGCGAGAATAAAGTATCTGTAAAGTTTTATTCTGGGCATTGAAAGAGTTAATACCTTGCCCGGGCAGCAGAGGGTTTTGTGATTTTTTCCAGGTGGGGCAGTCAGAGTTATTTAGGATAAAGAGTCTTTCAAGGCCACGCTGGGGGCTGGGTGAGGACTGTAGGGTTTAGTCAGAGGAGCCGTGATGAGTTTCTGGTTTCATGACTGTTCTCCAGAGCCTGCTGCACTCAATTCCAGCCACGGGCCGGGGGTTCTTCCTCCACCCTGCCCAGCAGGGCACCACCAGAAGATAGGATTGAACACAGGAGATTTTCTGGGGTTGGAAGTCAACAAATCCACTCTCCCCAAGGAATTCCCAAAGTTGGTTTGCATCCTGATGGACATTCCTGCCTCTGAGTTCATCCAGGTGCCCACAGGGAGAAAGGATGATGCAGAGCCCCCCAGCCAGGTGTCTTCCCAACACGGATCACCAGGACCACGGATCACCAGGGCTCTGCCCAACGGGGGTCACTGGGGATCATCCAACACCGATCCTCCCATGGGGGATGGAGCTGGAGCAGAGCACGAAGCTCTTCCCACACGCCGGGCACTCACAGGCTTCCCTTAGTGGAGCCTCCATTGGTGTTGGGTCAAGTGAGAGCTCTGTGAGAAGCTCTTCCCACACTCAGGACACTCGTAGGGCCTCTCCCCAGTGTGGATGCGCCGGTGCCTGATGAGGTTGGAGTTGCGGTTGAATCCCTTCCCGCAGTCGGGGCAGCGGAAGGGCCTCTCCTCTGTGTGAATCCGCTCATGTTTGAGGCAATCAGAGCTGGTTTGAAACCTCTTCCCGCACTTGGGACACTCGTAGGGCCTTTCCCCAGTGTGAATGTGCTGGTGCCTTCTCAGGCCGGAGCTATGCCCAAATCTCTTCCCACATTCCAAGCAGGTGTAGGGCCGTTCCCCTGTGTGGATCACCTGGTGCTGCATCAGGTTGGAGCTGTCGCTGAAGCTCTTCCCACATTTCCCACACTCGTAGGGCTTCTCCCCAGTGTGGATCCTCTGGTGCCGGATCAGCTCAGACCTCCGGATGAAACCCTTCCCACATTCCAAGCATTTGTGGGGCTTCTCCCCTCCAGGAGGCTTCTCCACCAGCTCTGAGCTCTGCCTGGATCTCCGGCCGCCTTCCCGGCTCAGGGAGGGTCTTTCCTCCTGGCAGCTCCCTGGGCTGGGTTTGCAGCCCCTGCTTGTGAGAGATCTCCCTGGGTTTTCCTCCTCTTCCATCTGCCCACACCTTCGGAATGACAAATCCTGGTTTGCGGAAAAGAACAAGATAAGAGGTACTGGGGCTGGGGTCTTCTCCTTTCCGAAGATCATCTCAGGAAGTCACTGAGCATCTTGTGTCTGTTTGTAAGAACCTCCAAGACACCAAGATTCAGCCCAAAAATCCTCCAAAGATCAAGATACACATCAAAACCCCTCCAAACAGCAAGATTCAGCCAAAATCCTCTCCAAAATAGAAAGATTAAGGCCCTGCAAATAAACTAAATCACCAACAGCCCAATAAAGCTCAGAAACACCAAGATTCATCCCTGTGAAAATCGTGGAACCCTCTCCCTTGTCACCCGCTGCAGGTGGGGGGAACAACACTCCTAGGGCTGGAGGGAAGGCTGCACATACAGGGAATGGTGGAACCTTGTGCTGTTTCCCGTTTCTGCTCATCCTCCTCCTCTGTTTTCACCACTTTTCCTGACATTTCTCTTCCTTCTACTATTCCTCCTTCACATGCACAATCCCACCTCCTCCTCCCACGTGCATCCTTTGACCATTTTGTTCTTCAACCCTGCTTCTCCTTCCCTTCTCCTGCTGCCCCCAGGCCCAGCACCCACTGCCGGCTCCCTCTTCCCCCCAAACCCACAGCATCCCAGCGCAGGGGCAGCGATGGAGCTGGGGCAGCTCGGGCTGGGGCAGCGCTGGGCTCTCGGCCGCTCCCGCCCGCACTCGCTCCCCACTGCAGCCGCTGCCGCCACCACGGCGCGGGGGGGCCCGGCCTTGGCGCTCCCCCCCTCCCACCTCCCCAAATTCCCCTCCAGGGGGGCGCTGGGGCCAGGAGACAGACGAGTGACAGATCAGGGGGGCTGGGAAGAGTCGGCAGCCAGAGAGCACTGAAAATCTCAGCAGTGACTACAGTGGGATCTTCGGGCACTAAACATGGCAGGGCACCCATGGAGGGTAGAAAGGGAAAGCCAGGAAGGGCACCCGGGAAAAGGGCTGATGATCCCAAAATATCTCTGAAGGGTCCCTTGGGAGCATGTGGAGGGAGTTTGCACATTCTCCCAGAGGTAATCAAGGACATGGACACCCAGGGGGGCAATAAGGGAAGACAAGAAGGGATTTAGACAACAGGGGATGGATGCTGTTGGTGTGCTGGGAAGGGATTGTGTGAAGGGCAGTGTGCAGGAATAAGGTTCAGGAAAGAAGAAGCAGGAGAAATCTACGTGGGAAGAAAATGGATGATGGAAAGAGGAGGGAGAGAAAAATACTGAGGATGGGGATGTTTTTCAGCAGGCTCTTATCCTCACAAGTTTCCAGCTGCTGCAGATCCTTTGTATCCCCGGTTGCCAGGACAGGCACACAAGGAGGTCAGGATTGCAGGGGGTTTCTCTGTGCTGGGCAGCGGCAGGAGCGGGCGCAGAGGGGCGGCACCGGGAGCACGGGCTGGGGGCCTGTGGGGAGCTGCGGGGCCGGGCCGGGGCTGTGGGGCAGCCGGGGCTCAGCGCCGGGCGCTGCCTGAGCCCAGCACCCCCCGGCAATTGCAGGCCCGGCAGTGGCCCCCGGCCCCCAGGAGGCTGCGGGACGCCCCGGCCGCTGCCCGGCCCCGTGGAGCTGCCGGCCCTGCCCGCCGGGGGGGCCGCGTTTGGACACTGCGGCAGGACAGGCACCGGCTCTGGGATACGGGCTGGCCACGGCAGCCACAGCACAAGGAGCAGCAGGACAAAGGAACAGCTGGGAAAAGGGGATTGGACGTGCAAGGATCGAGATCAGCTTTTAAGGACTTTCTCTGGGTCAGTGCAGAAAGGAATGATTTAGCAGAAAGCTCAGCAGCTGTCAGAGGATGAGCACCCCCAGGCACTGAGGGGGCTGCAGGAGGGGCAGAAGAAGCCCCTGGAGCACTTGGTCACAAAGGCACAGCAGGGGAATGCAAGAAGGGATGAGGAAAAGGCCAAGGGGAAGGCAAAGGCCATGGCAGAGTTTCTACAGCCCCTGAGGGATGAACCCCAGGGCCCAAGGGGGCCCCAGCACCCAGGGGCTCTCACATCCTTACACCATCTTCAACCAGGTGCCCTCCTCACACTGACACCATTCAGTCCTTGATGGCAAAGATGCTTTCTGGGGATGCCCACTTACACAGGATGGTAAACTGGATTTTGCCTTTGAGTGGGAACAAGAGGTAGAAGGGAAAATGGGAAAGACATGGACGGTCCTTCTGCAGGGATGCACGGAAGCACCAGCCTTATTGGGGCAAGCCTTGCAGAAAATATCACAAGAATTTACCCCACCCCCAGGGAATTGGGTTAATGCAGGATGTGGATGACTTTCCCCAATCAGGAGGACAAGAAGTGGCAGAAGAAGCCTCTGTGAAATGGCTGAATGTTCAGGCTAAAAAGCATCTTTGAGTATTTGAAATAAAAGAGGAAATGGTGGAGAAAAGGGTTAAAGATTTGGGACATATTTTTGACTGAAGGTTTGTGGTGTATTGACCCAGAGAGGGACCAGGGAATCTCAGAAGTAATCCAGGACGAAAAAGCCGCTGTAAGAATTCTCAGGATTAATAGGAAATTGCAGGACCTGGATTGAAGATTCTCTGCTCTAGCCACAACATTGTATGACTTCTTAAACCCAAATATCCTCAATGTTGAGGTATGGACAGGAGAAAAGGAAAAAAAAAACCTGAGAAAATGAAAAATAACAAAATTATTGGACCACCAGCTATGTCTCCTCCAGACTCAGAAAAAGAAATTTGAATTCTGTGTGTGTTATAAGTGTACATTATATTATTGAGTTTTTGCAAATATTAAAATGAATGCTATATGCTGGAAAACATTGCCGTGTGAATATAGTTTATTTTAGTTCTGCAATTAACAAAACTCATAAATACTTGTGTGATAAATATATTTTTCTTGGAGTATAATGTAAAAATCTTTTGTTCATGTAACAAACTTGGAGAATGGTAAAAAAGATAATCAGGAAATTCTTCACATTCCTGGATTATGGGAAACCAGAACCCCAGGGAAGGAAAAAGAATGATTTACAGGTTGGAGGGGAATGATTCAGAATAATGCATGAAGGTCTATGAATATGCAACATGTTGCTGCATTTAGGAAGTGTTTTCTGAGTCAGTGTGTGCCCTTGGCTGAAGGCCAAGCATCCGGCCATTATAACCTTGGGCCAGAGCCAGGGCAGATATTCAATTCTCTCCCTTGGAATTGATCTTTGCAATTCCTTACCCTGGGAATTCTCCACCTAGGGCGGGCTGGAGATAAGGGATGTATATTTCAAGCAGTCTGTGGCCAGAATCCTGTCTCTTGTGAAATCTCTGCCACAGGAAGCTGGGCTGGCACAGAGCCTGCCTTGGCACTTTGCTGTTCACAGCATCCACCCAGGACTCTGCCTCTCAATTACACTCACACACTGGGCTGCCTGCTATTCCATTGCTGGAAAGTATACCAAATTTAAATTTATTTAATATTCCATTTTTAATAGTCAGGCTCAGTTTGCCTTTCTCTCAGGAAAGAAATTTTAAAAGGTTTTTTTTTAAGGGATGTTGCACCACTCAACAGAGATGAGTTTAACATCTCAACAGACTGGGAATAGCCCAAAAGATACCAACAAAGATAACAACATTCAACAAAACATCAACGAAACATCAGCAAACATCAAGGAACACCCACCCCAGACACTGCCCCTGGCCCAGATGGAGACACCTGGTCTGGAAAAGACTGAAAAGTAAATCCAGGAATGTGGATCTAATTAACATCAGAAGAGGAGAAATCCATTTGCAATAGGAAACCAAATACTAAGAACTACACAACTTAGAAGCAATGAACACTAAACCAATGGATTTCAATGGGTTCGGACAGTAAAAAGTTGAGGAAAAATCTAGTAAAATTCACATCTCATGGAATTATTTTCTCTGCATACCCGGGCTATGTGTGGATGAAATTTTTTCTGTTGCACATCCTGACCAGGATCAAGTAATGCCTTGACTCTCTAACATTAAGATATTGTTGGAGAGTTTTTGTTTTTCTGCAGTTTCAGTGACAAGATTACACCATTAGAAAAATTTTTCATAGTAATCCTACTTTTATATTCTGAGTTGGGTTTGGACCAGTCGTGTGAGAATCAATTTTTATTCCTAGGAGAAGAGGCAGAAAAGACTTGATTGCATTGGAATATTTTTCTATATATTTGTGGTGGCTCTTAATGACAGCAGAATTTCGGAATGGATCTTTAGAAGCTCACCTTTAAGTTGCATTTTGCAAAACTAGAAGAGTATTAATGGTGAGGCTTCAACACATAAACAGTTAGTACAAAATTGTTTAAAAAAAAAGAGAAAAGAAAAAAAAACCAGATTGTTGGGGTGCACTTGTGGATAACCTAATGGCTGCTCTGGAATAAAAGCATTGGATCCAGGCACAGCCAGGAGAGGATCTTTAGAAATGCAAATTAACACTGCTAGGGCAATGTGTGCACAATGAACCAGGATGATCTTCATGCCTGGGGGAGGAATTTCGGTGATTGCCTCTGTCTCACATACCAAGCTCTGCCTGCTTGCACAGATGGAATTTGCACAACTAAAGGCAGAGCCCACAGTGAGGATATCTGACTGCAACAGAAATTGGTTAGGCTGCAAAGGGAATCAGCAAACGGAGAATGTTGGGAAAGCTTTACTAAAAAAAGTGGGGGGGAATCATCCCTCTCCCTGCTCCAACCTGTGCTGTCACTGTCCAGGTTATATAGGGTGTATTGGGGCACTGGGGTGTTTTTGGTGCCACGAGTTCAGGGAAATGAGTTGGAAATCCAAGTATGAGGTGATTTAGTTAGATGAAAGTGGTCA
The DNA here is from genome assembly GCF_052056855.1 of Sturnus vulgaris. Classification (NCBI taxonomy): domain Eukaryota; kingdom Metazoa; phylum Chordata; class Aves; order Passeriformes; family Sturnidae; genus Sturnus; species Sturnus vulgaris. The sequence goes on along the minus strand of NW_028276185.1, from coordinate 8,357,642 downwards.
ATTGATGCAGCCCTGGATGGAGGGGGCACCCAAAAACGCAAAAAAGATGAACAGACACCAGAGCCAATCCTACAACACCATGGACCAGCCCCTGGGAACCCTAACGAATTCATATCAGGACACAGAAAATCCATCCATAATTTGATTGGCAGAATTAGGATAAAAAGCATCCTCTAAATAATAACCAACCACAGAGCTCCAGCTCCTGACCTTCCTGACGACCAATCCATTGAAATAAGGAAGGAGACATTTCACATGGGATGGGATCAGATTATCTATTAACAGAAGGAGGAGGAGTTTACGCAAAATTACATGACTCAAACTGCTGTTCGCAAATAGATGATAACTGAAAAGTGGTGAAACAGAGAACAAAGGAAATAAGAAAATAACTCGTATTCCAGAGAAAGGATGGGAATGGGACACGTTTTCGGGGTTCCCTGGCAGACCATGGCTTAAACGAATGCTGCTCCTCCTCTGACGTGCTGCAGCAACTCTCAGCTTTTTACCATGCACGACACCTTGCGCCAAAGAGGATGCAGGAAAAGAGATTGAGTCAATGGAAATTAAAAGTTAGTAAAGGCAATTCTTGAGAATATGAGAAAAGGAGGGATTGAAAACAGTAAGATTAATACCGTAGTAGGAGTGCATATTAACGAGGACGTGCAGTAGGCGGATCGGGAAGTCTGAACCTTCCAAAAACGTCAGCCAGAGGGGAATGGGAGAGGGAGATGCAGACGGGAAAATGAGGATAAAAAGGAGGCGGCGCTTTAGAGACCGCATGGCAAATGCCGCATGGCCTCTCTCTTTGTTCATCAATAAAGTCACTTTTACAGGACTCCTCCGTCTCCTTTGGGCATACAAACCTCTGGCCACGGGAATTTTCCCGCACAGCCCCGGGCACAGGGCAGACACCTCTGTGCCACCCACAGCAACCGGGACGAGCCAGCGCTGCTCCGGCACCGGCTCCTGCCGAGGCCCCAGCGGGAAGGAGACCGCGGGCAGCCGCTCCCGCAGCGCCCTCAGCCCAGCGCCAACACGGGCCGGCACCGGCACAACCAACCCGCCAGAGCCCCCTGCCGCCCCCGAGGCCCGCAGCGAGCCCCGAGCCCCCGCACAACCGAGCGCGGCTCCCACCTGCGCTGGGGCCGCCTCCGAGCTCCCCCGCCGCCTCCCCGGGCTCCGGCCGCTGCCGCCGCTGCCGGGCCCGCACAGACGCTGCCACAATGGCGCCTTTGCTGCTCTGCCCAATCAGCGCGCGACAACCAGGAGTGACATTGGCACAATCAGCCAATGGCAGCGAGGGCCGGGCTCTGCACACGGCCCAGCCTCGGCCCGCGCTCTCAGGGCCCCCCGGGCTGTGGGAGGGCAAAGGCGGAGATGAGGAACAGCCCTGGAACGGGCCCGGGCCCGAGCCGCCATTGGCCTGAAAATACAAACAAAGTTCTCCGCAGCTCCCGGCACGCCTTTCCCAGCCCTGCGTGTTCGCTGGCTCCGGCTCAGCGGGAAGCCCTGGAACCTCATTTGTCCTACCCCCTAATTAGGAGCATCAGTGCATGGCTTTGATTTGCCGCACAAAAAGGGAAATCTGCTCCAAAGCCCTGTGGATGAGTGGGAGAGGGGAGAGATTTCTGGCAGAAAACTCCAAAAACTCGGAGCATGAGAAGTAAATGAAGACCCTTCAATCCAGCTTTCCACACTCCTCCCTCCTTCCAGCTGCACCTCCTACCTCGGCAGTGCAGGGTGGGAGAAACGACGCTCACTTTGTAAAATTATAAAGGTTTATTAAACCTTAGCAAAAAAAAATACACCAAAAGACTGAATTAGGAGAAAAATCAGCGCTGGTAGCACAGGACTAAAGCAGCAGACCCGGGTGTGATTTGGGGGCCCGGGGTGGTCCCCGAGCCGCCCCCGCCCACCCCATCTCGGCCAACGGGTGCGAGCGGCGCGGCCCCGCTGCTGAGCACTGACCCCGCCCCGGGGGCCGCCGGGACCCCCCCGAAAAAAACCGCACCTGCAGCCCCCCTTCAGTCCCTCCGATCTTCCCAGTCCTGGGGGAAAAGGGGGAAAGGGGAGGATCTGGGGCGGGATCACCCGGAGACCCCCGGGGAGGGGAGCAGGAGGGGGGGGTTGGGCTCGCGCTGAGTGGGGGGTCCCGCGTGAGGATTTCGAGGGGGTTCGCTCGAGGAATTTTGGGGGTCCTCGTGCGAAGGATCCTCGTGCATAGGGCTCCTCTCGTGCCACCGTCTCCTCGTGTCACCCAGACCAGTTTGGGGGGCTCTTTGTGTCACCCAGAGGAATTTGGGGGCTACTCGTGTCACTGAGAGGAATTTGGGGGCCCCTCGTGTCATTGAGAGCCCTGCGAGTGTCACCAAGAGCTCCTCGAGTGCCACCAGCAGAAACGAGGGGTCTTCTCGTATCACCGAGAGCCCTGCGAGTGACACCGAGAGCCCTGTGTCACCAAGAGCCCCTCAAGTGCCCCCAGCTCCTTCTGCCACCAGGAGCCCCTGGAGTGCCACCAGCTCCTCGTATCACCGAGAGCCCCTCGTGCCACCAGGACCTCGTGGCAGAGAATTTGGGGAGAGTCTCTGTGCCACCCGGAGCCCCTGAGTGTCACCAGCCCCGTGCCAGGGTCCCCAGTGTCACCGGGGTCTCTCTCTGTGTCACACACCAGGAACCGACCCCCGCTCCGAGCACCAGGACCCCCGAATTTAACCGTCCTCGTGCACCGGGACCCCCTCAGGACCCTCGAGTTTCCTCTCTCCCCTCCTCGTGCACCGGCATCACCGGACCGCCCCCCCTTTCCCGAGGAATCGCCGGAGACCCCCTCCATCAATCACCGGGCACCGGGACCACCAGAGGACCTCGCCCATCAATCAGCACCGTCACCGTGCACCGGGACTCCCCCCCACCATCGAGCAGTGACACCCCCTCATCGTGCACCGGGACCGCCGGACCCCCCCTCAAACATCGCCAGCCTCGGGCACCGAGATCACCGGAGACCCCTCCATGAGTCACCAGGACCCCCCCGTCATGCACCAGGACCACCGGAGACCTCCCCAGGAATCACCGGACACCCCCTCACGAATCACCGGGCACCGGGAAGCCCCTTCGGGCACCGGGACTGGAACCCCCCTCGTGTACCGACCACCCTCCGGTGCACAGGGCCCGGACCCCCCTTTGTGCCCCCCCTGCCCATCCCGGGGATTCCGCCCCTCCCCTTTGACTTCCCCCGCGAACAGGAGCGGGAATGGGGGGGGGACGCCGTCCGCTGGGGGGGCACCGGGGTGTCCACAGCACCGGGGTGAGTCCATTGGGGCTCGCTCCGTTCCCCCCCCCCCCCTCCTCCGGTTATCACCAGGGACCCCCCCAATTTACCGGGGCTCCCCCTATTCACTGCCCCCCCGTTCACCGACCGCCCCAAAGCGCTGGGACCCCCCCGGATACTTGGGACCACCCCAGGGCGCCAGGACCCTCCCCCCCCTCCACTCATCAAGACTCCTCCCCCCAAATCCATGGGACCCCTCCCTCCCCCCCACTCACCACCCCCTTCTCAGCACTCCCCGGGCCCTCCCCATTGATCGAACGCTCCCATGGCTCCCCCGGGGCCTGACTGGCTCCGCCCCCCGGGGCCGCCACTGCGCGGAGCCTTTCAGTAATCGCCCACCGGTCTTTTAGCCACGCCCAGTGAGGGGCAGGGCCGAGCGTGGCGGCCAATGGGAAGCGGCGGGAGCGTAGCGGGGATGGAGAGGGCGCAGGAAGTAATGGTGTGTGGAGCAGTGGGCCGGGCCCTGGGAGAGACGGCCAATGGGGAGAGGAGGGGGCGGGGCCTGGGTGTGGCGGGAAGGGGAGCGCGGGAAGGAGCGGGCAAGAAATGGGGCGGGGGAGAGGGGGTGGGGCCATCAATGGGGCGTGGTAAGGGGCGGAGCGATCAATGGGGGCTAAAATGGGACCCCTTGGGGACATGGCGGGGGGGATTAGGGACACCTGGGGTCCCAAATGATCCCAAATCCTGCTGGATCCCAAGGAATAATCCCAAATGATCTCAAATCTGGGATCCGATCCAGTTCTAAAATTACCCCAAATTATTCCAAATCTTGCTGGATCCAGGAAATGATCCCAAATGATCTCAAATCCCGAATCCTGGATCCCAAAAAATCCTGCATCCCAAAAAATCCCAGATCTCAAATGCTATTGGATCCCCAAAATCCAATTCTAAATGATCTCAAATCCCAGATCCCCCCAAAATCCCAAATCCCAGACCCCAAATCCTGCTGGATCCCCAAAAGCAATCCTAAATTCGATTCCAAATCAGGGTCCTGGCAGGGTAAAGAGATCCCTGGTTGGGGAAAATGGGCTCCAAGGGGGTGCTGTCAGGGTAAATCAGAGCCCTCAGGGGAGGATCTGGGCCCCGGGGGGTTAAACTCCACTCCGAAAGTGTCACCCAGGTCCTGGCAGGGTAAACAAAGCCCTCGGGGGAGGATCAGGGCCCTCCCTCCTCCGAGCCTCAACACCCTCGTCCCACACAGCTCCAGGCAGAGCCTCCGTATGGAGACTGGGATGGAGCCACAGGTGGGAACCCCAAAATCCCGCGGGGTTACTATCCTGGGAGAGGGAGTCGGGGGGGATTTCTGGGGGGATTTTGGGGCGTTTGGGGCAAGTCTGGGACCCCCCAGCGCCGAGGGAGGGAAAAGGGGAAGTGGAAAGTTCCAGAGTCTGTGGAGTTCAGAGGGGCCAGGGAAAGGGAAAAGGGGGGGGACCCCCTAGATTCCTGGGGAGATTCAGGTGGGACCCCCAAAATCTCACCTGGGTACCTAGGAACCCCAAACTCCCCCTGGACCCTCACCTGGGAAACTCCAAACCCTTGGGGGGACCCTGGGGGACGAGGACGAGCAGGAGCTGTGGCTCCAAGGGGTCCTGGCTGAGGCAGCAGTGGTGATGATGCTGGAGCGGGAGGAGGAAGGGGCCCAGCAGTGCCAGAGCTGGCTATGGGCTGGGCACAGGCTGGCCATGGGGCTGATGGTGCTGTGCACTGCTGTGTGTGAGTAAAAACCAGTATGGACCAGTATAAACCAGTATGGACCAGTATAGAGCAGTTTGGGTGAACTGGGCTCTGGGCCAGGCACAGGCTGGCCATAGGGCTGATGACTGTGTGTCAGTAAAAACCAGTATAAACCAGTACAGACCACTATAGACCAGTAAAATCCAGTATAGACCACTATAAACCAGTATGGACCAGTATAGAGCAGTACAGACCAGTACAGACCAGTTTGCGTGAGCTGAGCTCCAGGCTGGGCATGGGCTGGCCATAGGGCTGATGGTGCTGTGTGTGAGTAAAACCCTGTATAAACCAGTATAGACCAGTATAAACCAGTATAGAGCAGTATGGACCAGTATAGAGCAGTATGGGCCAGTACAGACCTGTACAGACCAGTACGGACCAGTACAGACCTTCCCCTGTCCCGGGATGGGGACATTGGGCTGGCACTGGGAGCACTGGGAGGGAACTGGTTTGGTGACATTGAGATGGTGACATTGGTATGGGGACAATGAGTTGATGACACTGGGATGGGACTGGGATGGAACTGGTGGCAGTGGGACACAACTGGGTGCACTGGGACAGGATGGGGGATATTGGGATGGGACAGGGACACTGGAATGGAACTGGGAGCACTGGGCTGGTGGCACTGGGACAGGACTGAGGACACTGAGATTGAACTGGGGACACTGGGGTGGTGCCATGGGTGGCACTGGTGATGCTGACATGGCACTGGGGACATTGGGACAGGATCAGTGACACTGGATTGGTGACACTGGGACAGAACTGGTGGCACTGTGATGGAACTGGGGACACTGGGATGGTGACACTGAGCTGGCACTGGGAGCACTGGGCTAGTGACACTGGGACAGGACTGGTGGCACTGGGCTGGTGACACTGGTATGGGTCAAGGAGGGAGTGGCACTGGGCTGGCATGGGGACACAACTGGGAGCACTGGGACAAGAACACTGGGACAGGACTGGTGGCACTGGGATAGGACTGGGGACACTGGGCTGGAACTGGGTTAGTGACACCAGGCTGGTGGCACTTGGGTGGTGACAGACAGAACTGGTGGCACTGGGTTGGTGACACTGGTATGGTGACAATGGGGGGTGGCACTGGGATGGGACTGGGAGCACTGGGATGGTGATACTGAGAGGGAACTGGTGGCACTGGGACACAACTGGGAGCACTGGGACAAGAACACTGGAACAGGATGGGGGACACTGGGATGGCACTGGGAGCACTGGGAGGGAACTGGATTGGTGACATTGGTCTGGTGGCACTGGGCTGGCACGGGGGACACTGGGATGGTGACATTGGGATGGTGACACTGGGCTGGCACTGGGAGCACTGGGAGGGAACTGGTTTGGTGACATTGAGATGGTGACATTGGTACGGGGACAACGGGGTGGTGGCACTGGGAGGGAACTGGAGACAGATTGAACTGGGAGCACTGAATGGTGACACTGGGACACAACTGGTGGCATTGGGATGGAACTGGTGACACTGGGACACAACTAGGAGCACTGGGACAGGGACACTGGGACAGGATGGGGGACACTGGGATGGGACTGGAAGCACTGGGATGGTGAAATTGGTATGGTGGCAATGGGGCAGTGACACTGGGCTGGCACTGGGACCACTGGGAAAGAACTTGGAACACTGAGCTGGTGACACTGGGACAGGCCTGGGGACACTGGAATGGGAGTGGCTTGGTGGCACTAGGTTGGTGACACTGGCCTGGTGACAGTGGGATAGAACTGGTGGCACTGGGATGGAACTAGGGACACTGGGTTGGTGATACATGGGTAGCCCTGGTGCCACTGGGCGGATGACACTGGGACAGGGCTGAGGACACTGGGATGGCACTGGGTTGGTGACATTGGGCTGCTGACACTGAGACTGAACGGGTGACACTGGGGCAGCCCTGGGGACACTGGGCTGGTGGCTCTGGGGTGTCTCTGGTGCCACTGCTCAGGTGCCACTGTGCTGGTTGCCCTGCTGCTGTGTCCCCAGTGCCACCTGTGCGGTGTCCCCATGTCCCCGCACTGTCTCTGGACTTGGTGCGCGCTGCGCTGGGGGTGGCCGAGGACAGTCACCTGCTGCTGGCCCTGGGCACAGTGGCCGTGTCCTGCCAGGTGACCCTGCAGGCCTCGGCGACATCGTGGTGACACCTGGCCACCACCGCCTGTGAGCACTGGGCCATGGCCCAGCATCTGCGAGACCGCACCCAGCAGGTGGTGACCACCAGGGCCAGTGCCGAGGCCACCGCGGCCACCAGCAAGGACACTGCAGATGTCCAGGGGCAGCTGGACACGGTGACATGGCACCTGGGGTACTTGGTAGACGCTGTTAACAGGGACATGATGGTGACACATGTGGGACATGGCAACAGGGGTTCCCCAGAGCTGCCCAGGCCCTCAGGGACATCATGGTGGCCTTGGGGACCTCGGTGGAGGGACACAAGGAAGTGATGCGAAAGCTGGAGGCGGCCCGGGATGCAGGGACAGGGTGGGGACATGGAAGTGACACTGTCACCCCGAGGGACACTGAGGACCTTGGTGCCTTGCCTTGGGGACATCAGGGCCACCCTGAGGTCGCCTGTCCTGTTTTGGGTCACTACGATGTCCCTGCAGTGTCCCCACGTGACCACAGTTTGTCCCCCTGAATCGTTAAAATCCGGTATAATCACGGACAAAGGCACTGTAACTAATTAAAGTTACAAAGTGGTGTGTTTATTCACCGGCACGGGAGTCACCTCCCAAAGGCGTGACCGCCCCGAACAAGGTTCTTTGCTCTCTATTTATTGCCCAAGATCTTACATACAATACATGTGCATAACCCCAGCACCTCCCATCCCCATCCCATATTAAAATGAGCCCATTCGTCCTTCACGTGTGCACAGTTCTTCTCTTGAATTGGGTCGGTCTCGAAATGGGTCAGTGGTCTCAAAGGATGAAGTCAGGAGAGTCTTCATCAGGTCTCAGTGACCCTCTGGCACGATCCAAGGCCTCGTGCTTCATGATTAACGCATTATTATTTTATTTATTATTTAGGTTCTTCTATACCTAAGTTCATAATAGCAGATAATTATACCAATTAGCTCTTGCCTAAGGATCAAGTAATTACCTACCTAACTTACATCTTGGCCATGGAAACTCCTTCTACCCTTAGCAAAAATCTTAACTCTTTCAAACCATGATTCAACTCTCCATGTCTGTGCCCCACCATGTCTTTGTCCCTCTGTATCCACACCCATGTCTCAGTTCAGTGTCTTTATTTTCACCCGTGTTGGTTGTTTTAAAAGGATGAAGAGAAATGAAAAGCAAATCGAGGCCAAAAGAAAAGGATTTCCGTGTCTGTGTGAGCTGAGGTCCTATGTGCTTGAGTGAGAGGGAAAAACATTTTTTGGAGGACTTTCTACCCCACTGTCTCCAAAAGCTTGGTCTTTGCCTCAGTTCATCACCATTTGGCTGCCGAAGACAATCTTAGGCAATAGGAAATGAAAATCCTGGAATCAGTGAGGTTGGAAAAGATCTCCAAGACTGTTCAGTATTCCTGGATGCGAAAAGGAGATAGGATTGAACGCAGAAGATTTTCTGGGGATCAAAGTCAACAAATCTGCTCTCCACAAGGAATTCCCAATGCCAGTTTGAGCCCTGATGGGCGTTCCTGCCCCTGTGTTCATCCAGGTGCCCACAGGGAGACAGGATGATGCAGAGACCCCCCCCAGCCAGGTGTCTTCCCAACACGGATCACCAGGACCACGGATCACCAGGGCTGTGCCCAATGGGGTCACTGGGGATCATCCAACACCAATCCTCCCATGGGGGATGGAGCTGGAGCAGAGCACGAAGCTCTTCCCACACTCAGGGCACTCACAGGGCTTCCCTTAGTGGTGACTCCGTTGGTGTTGGGTCAAGACTGAGTTGTCTGAGAAGCTCTTCCCACACTCAGGACACTCGTAGGGCCTCTCCCCAGTGTGGATGCGCCGGTGGACAGTGAGGATGGAGTTGTGCTTGAATCCCTTCCCGCAGTCGGGGCAGCGGAAGGGCCTCTCCTCTGTGTGAATCCGCTCATGTCTGATCAGAGTGGAGCTTCTCTGAAACCTCTTCCCACACTTGGGACACTCGTAGGGCCTCTCCCCGGTGTGGATGCGCTGGTGGTATTTCAGGGCAGAGCTCCATCCAAAGCTCTTCCCACATTCCAAGCAGGTGTAGGGCCGTTCCCCTGTGTGGATCACCTGGTGCTGCATCAGATATGAAATAGTGCTGAAGCTCTTCCTGCATTTCCCACACTCATAGGGCTTTTCCCCAGTGTGGATCATCTGGTGTTGGATTAGCTCGGAGCTCCACCTGAAACCCTTCCCACATTCCAAGCACTTGTGGGGCTTCTCCCCTCCAGGAGGCTTCTCCACCAGCTCTGAGCTCTGCCTGGATCTCCGGCCGCCTTCCCGGCTCAGGGAGGGTCTTTCCTCCTCGAAGCTCCCTGGGCTGGATTTGTAGCCCCGCTTCCTGTGGGATCCCTGGGACTTGTCCTCCTCCTCCATGCATCTACGCCTTGGGAATGACAAATCCTGGTTTGGAGGAAAACACAAGAGAGCACCTTGGGCTGAGGGTTCCTCCTTCCCAAGTGCAACTCAGGAAGTCATTGGGCATCTTGTGTCTGTAAGAACCTCCAAAACACAACGATTCAGCAAAAAAATTATCCAAACATCAAGACACAGATCAAAAACTCCCCAAAAAGCAAGTTTCAGCCCAAATCCCCTCCAAAATATAAAGATTCAGCCCCTGCAAAAAACCAAAGCACCAACATTTAGCCCTATAAAGCTCACAAACACGAAGATTCACCCCTGTGAAAATCATGGATCATCCTCTTCGGACACTTGCTGCATGTGGGGGGAGCAACGCTCCTGGGGCTGTGGGAGAGGCTACAGATACAGGGAGGGGTGGAACATTGTGCTGCTTCTCATTTCTGACCCTCCTGCGGTGTCCCTACTCTTCCTCACACTCCCGCCTATTATTCTTCTTTCTCCTGCACAATCCCACCTGCTCCTCCCACGTGCAGTATTTGACCATTTTGTTCTTCAACCCTGCTTCTCCTTCCCTTCTCCTGCTGCCCCCAGGCCCAGCACCCACTGCCGGCTCCCTCTTCCCCCCAAACCCACAGCATCCCAGCGCAGGGGCAGCGATGGAGCTGGGGCAGCTCGGGCTGGGGCAGCGCTGGGCTCTCGGCCGCTCCCGCCCGCACTCGCTCCCCACTGCAGCCGCTGCCGCCACCACAGCGCGGGGGGGCCCGGCCTTGGCGCTCCCCCCCTCCCACCTCCCCAAATTCCCCTGCCGGGGGGCGCTGGGGCCCGGGCCGGGCGCAGGTGGCTCCAGGTGGACAACGCTGGGAGCTGCGGCTCTGCCTGGACACTGTTGCGTCATCACCGCCGCGCGCTCTCATTGGCTCAGCGCTGCCCGAGGGGCGGGGCTGCACCAAGCCGGGACACCCTGCTCCAGGGGGGATGGCCCCAAAACGGGGGACCCCCATGCAAGGAACAACAGCAAAGGGTCTCTACAAACACATGCTGCGAATCCGCTTGGACACAGGGCCGGGGACGGGGACATAAGGAAGCGACAGCAGAAGCCATCAGGGTCAGAAAATGTTATTAATTGACCACACAGACTGCTGCTCAGCCAAAGGCCTGCTCAATTCATGAACTCCCAGAGAAGAACAAAGACTTAAAAGAGTCCTGGCCATCGTTAGCTACACAAAAGTGGCGTGCATATTAAGGGAGGGATGTAGTAGGTGCATTGGGAAGTCTGTACCTCTCAAGTACTTCAGCCAAAGGGGAAATGGAGAGGAATATGAGGAAGGGAAAGTTAGGATGAAAAGGAGGCAGTGTTCTCTAAGAATCGCAGACGCCATGGGAAATGGCCCATGGCCTCTCCCTTTCTTTCTAAATGAAATTACTTTTACAGGACTCCTCTGTCTTCCTAGTAGACAGAAACCTCTGGTGATGTGAATTTTTCCACACTTCTTGGGACTCGGCCGGAATTCCTTCCCCCATCCAGGGCGGGGGCAGTCAGTGGAGCTGAAGGTGCCTCACCCAGTTTTGGTGATCGGCTCCCCTGGGTGGCGGCAGCAACGGGCATGGATTGGGTACCCGAGAGTGACCAGGAGACAGACGAGTGACAGATCAGGGGGGCTGGGAAGAGTCGGCAGCCAGAGAGCACTGAAAATCTCAGCAGGGACTGCAGTGGGATCTTCGGGGACTAAACATGGCAGGGCACCCGTGGAGGGTACAAAGGAAAAGCCAGGAAGGGCTCCTGGCCAAAGGGATGATGATCCCAAAATATCTCTGAAGGGTCCCTTGGGAGCATGTTGAGGGAGTTTGCGAATTCTCCCAGAGGTAATCACGGACATGGACACCCAGGGGCGCAATAAGGGAAGTCCAGAAGGGATTGGTACAACACGGGGGTGGATGCTGTTGGTGTGCTGGGAAGGGATTGGGTGAAGGGCAGTGTGCAGGAATATGGTTCAGGCAAGATGCAGCAGGAGCAATCTATGTAGGAAGAAAAATAATGATGGAAAAGAGGAGGAAGAGAAAAATACTGAGGATGGGGATGTTTTTCAGCAGGCTCTCATCCTCAGAAGTTGCCAGCTGCTGCAGATCCTTTGTATCCCCGGTTGCCAGGACAGGCACACAAGGAGGTCAGGATTGCAGGGGGTTTCTCTGTGCTGGGCAGCGGCAGGAGCGGGCGCAGAGGGGCGGCACCGGGAGCACGGGCTGGGGGCCTGTGGGGAGCTGCGGGGCCGGGCCGGGGCTGTGGGGCAGCCGGGGCTCAGCGCCGGGCGCTGCCTGAGCCCAGCACCCCCCGGCAATTGCAGGCCCGGCAGTGGCCCCCGGCCCCCAGGAGGCTGCGGGACGCCCCGGCCGCTGCCCGGCCCCGTGGAGCTGCCGGCCCTGCCCGCCGGGGGGGCCGCGTTTGGACACTGCGGCAGGACAGGCACCGGCTCTGGGATACGGGCTGGCCACGGCAGCCACAGCACAAGGAGCAGCACGAAGGAACAGCTGGGAAATGGGCATTGGACGTGCAAGCATCCAGATTAGCTTTTAAGCATTTTCCTTGGGTCACTGCAGAAAGGAATGATTTAGCAGAAAGCTCAGCAGCTGTCAGAGGATGAGCACCCCCAGGCACTGAGGGGGCTGCAGGAGGGGCAGAAGAAGCCCCTGGAGCAGTTGGTCACAAAGGCACAGCAGGGGAATGCAAGAAGGGATGAGGAAAAGGCCAAGGGGAAGGCAAAGGCCATGGCAGAGTTTCTACAGCCCCTGAGGGATGAACCCCAGGGCCCAAGGGGGCCCCAGCACCCAGGGGCTCTCACATCCTTACACCATCTTCAACCAGGTGCCCTCCTCACACTGACACCATTCAGTCCTTGATGGCAAAGATGCTTTCTGGGGATGCCCACTTCCACAGGATGGTAAACTGGATTTTGTCTTTGAGTGGGAACAAGAGGTAGAAGGGAAAATCAGGAAGACACGGACGGTCCTTCTGCAGGGATGCACGGAAGCACCAGCCTTATTGGGGCAAGCCTTGCAGAAAATATCACAAGAATTTACCCCACCCCCAGGGATTGGGTTAATGCAGGATGTGGATGACTTGCTGCAATCAGGAGGACAAGAAGTGGCAGAAGAAGCCTCTGTGAAATGGCTGAATGTTCAGGCTAAAAAATATCTTTGAGTATTTGAAAAAAGGGAGGAAATGGAGAAATGCTAAATATTTGGGACATATTTTGACTGAAGGTTTGCTGTGTAATGACCGAGAGACGGTCTGGAGAATCTCAGAAGTAATCCAGGACTGAAAAGTAAGTGCAAGAATTCTGAGCTTCAATAAGAAATTTCAGGACCTGGATTGAGGATTCTTCTACCCATAGCATTGTATCACTTTCTAAACCCCAATAGCCTCAAGGCTGTGGTATAGACAGAAGAAAACCTGAGAAAATGTACAATAACAAAATGATTAGTGCCCCACCCATGGCTCTTCCCGACTGAGAAAATAAATTTAAATCCTAGTTGTGTTCTAAGGACATATTATATTATTGGCTTTTTGAAAATATTAAAATAAATGCTCTATGTTGGAAAACTTTGCTGCATGAGCAGTTTAGTTTAGCTTTGCTATTAACAGAATTTATAAATAATAGTGATAAATATATTTTTTTGGACTACAACATTTTGATGCAAAAAGCTTTTGTTCATGTAACTAACTCAGAGAATGGTAAAAAAGATAATCAGGAAATTCTTCACATTCCTGGATTATGGGACACCAAAACCCCAGGAAAGGAAAAAATAATGATTTACAGGTTGGAGGGGAATGATTCTGAATAATGCATGAAGGTCTATGAATATGCAACATGTTGCTGCATTTAGGAAGTGTTTTCTGAGTCAGTGTGTGCCCTTGGCTGAAGGCCAAGCATCCGGCCATTATAACCTTTGGCCAGAGCCAGGGCAGATATTCAATTATCTCCCTTGGAATGGATCTTTGCAATTCCTTACCCTGGGAATTCTCCACCTAGTGCGGGCTGGAGATAAGGGAGGGATATTTCAAGCAGTCTGTGGCCAGAATCCTGTCTCTTGTGAAATCTCTGCCACAGGAAGCTGGGCTGGCACAGAGCCTGCCTTGGCACTTTGCTGTTCACAGCATCCACCCAGGACTCTGCCTCTCAATTACACTCACAAACTGGGCTGCCTGCGATTCCATTGTTGGAAAGTATACCAAATTTAATTTTTTTTTATATTCCATTTTACTAGTCAGGCTCGGTTTGCCTTTCTCTCAGGAAAGAAATTTTAAAAGGTTTTTTTAAGGGATGTGGCACCACTCAAGAGAGATGAGTTTAACATCTCAACAGACTGGGAATAGCCCAAAAGATTCCCACAAAGATAACAACATTCAACAAAACATCAAGGAAACATCAGCAAACATCAAGGAACACCCACCCCAGACACTGCCCCTGGCCCAGATGGAGACACCTGGTCTGGAAAAGGCTGAGAAGGAAATCCAGGAATGTGGATCTAATTAACATCAGAAGAGGAGAAATCCATTTGCAATAGGAAACCAAACACTAAGAACTACACAACTTTAAAGCAATGAACACTAAACCAATGGATTTCATTGGGTTCGGACAGTAAAAAGTTAAGGGAAAATCTAGTAAAACTCACATCTCATGGAATGATTTTCTCTGCACACCCGGGCTATGTGTGGATGAAATTACTTCTGTTGCACATCCTGACCAGAATCAACTACTGCCTTAACTCTCTAACACTAAAGATATTGTTGGAGAGATTTTTATTGTCCCTGCAGTTTCAGTGACAAGATTACACCATGAGAAAAATTTTTCATAATAATCCTACTTTTAGACTGTCAGTTAGGTTTGGGCCAGTGGTGTGACAAGCAATTTTTACTCCTAGGAGAAGAGGCAGAAAAGACTTGATTGCATTGGAATATTTTTCTATATATTTGTGGTGGCTCTTAATGATGGCAGAATTTCAGAATGGATCTTTAGAAGATCACTTTTAAGTTGCATTTTGCAAACCTAGAAGAGTACAAATGGTGAGGCTTTAACGCATAAACTGTTAATAAAAAATCGTTAAAAAAAATTAAAAAGAAACATAAAGTAGATTGTGAGGGTGGACGTGTGAATCACCTAAAGGCTGCTCTGGAAGAAAATCCTAGTTCCAGGCAGCCAGGAGAGGAGCTTTAGAAATGCAAATTAACATTGCTCTGGAGAAGTGTGGACAGTGCCCAAGGGCCTTCTTGCCAGGGGGAGGAATTTCCCTGAGTCCATCTGCCCCTCACCCCCAGCTCTGCCTGCTTGCACAGATGGAATTTGCACAACTAAAGGCAGAGCCCATAGTGAGGATATCTGACTGCAACAGAAATTGGTTAAGCTGCAAAGGGAAACAGCAAACGGAGAACATTGAGCAAATTTTATGAAAAAAAGTGTGTGGGGGGAATCATCCCTCTCCCCAAAGCAATGAGGTGTTTTTGCTAGTCCAGAGAAATCACTTGGGAATCCAAACATTTTATCATTTCATAAGATAAAAGTGTTCAATTGATGCAGCCCTGGCTGGAGGGAGCACCCAAAAAAGGGAAAAAGATGAACGGCCACCAGAACAAATGCTACAACACCATGGACCAGCCCCTGGGATCCCTAACGAATTCATATCAGGACACAGAAAATCCATCCATAATTTGAGTGGCATAATTAGGTTTAAAAGTATCCTTGAAATAATAACCAAGGAGACAGCTCCAGCTCCTGAACTTCCTGCTGACCAAGCCGCTGAAATGAGGAACGAGACATTTCACCATGGGATGGAATCAGATTATCTACTTACAGAAGAAGGAGGAGTTTGTGGAAAATTAAGTGACGCAAACGGCTGTTTGCAAACAGATGATAACCGAAAAGTGGTTAAATAGATAGCAAAGGAAATATGAAAATATCTCGTATTCCGGAGAAAGGATGGGAATGGGACAAATTTTCGTGGTTCCCTGGCAGACCATGGCTTAAACGAATGCTGCTGCTCCTCTGACGTGCTGCAGCAACTCTCAGCTTTTACCATGCACGACACCTTGCGCCAAAGAGGATGCGGGAAAAGAAATTGAGTCAATGGAAATTAAAAGTTTGTAAAGGCAATTCTTGAGAATATGAGAAAAGGAGGGATTGAAAGCAGTAAGATTAATATCGTAGTAGGGGTGAATATTAAGAGGGACATGCAGTAGGCGGATCGGGAATTCTGAACCTTCCAAGTATCTCAGCCAGTGGGTAAAGGGAGAGGGAGATGCAGCAGGGAAAATGAGGATAAAAAGGAGGCGGCGTTTTAGAGACCGCATGGCAAATGCCGCATGGCCTCTCTCTTTGTTCATCAATAAAGTCACTTTTACAGGACTCCTCTGTCTCCTGCGGGCACACAAACCTCTGCCCACGGGAATTTTCCCGCACAGCCCCGGGCACGGGGCAGACACCTCTGTGCCACCCACAGCAACCGGGACGAGCCAGCGCTGCTCCGGCACCGGCTCCTGCCGAGGCCCCAGCGGGAAGGAGACCGCGGGCAGCCGCTCCCGCAGCGCCCTCAGCCCAGCGCCAACACGGGCCGGCACCAGCACAACCAACCCGCCAGAGCCCCCTGCCGCCCCCTCGGCCCGCAGCGAGCCCCGAGCCCCCGCACAACCGAGCGCGGCTCCCACCTGCGCTGGGGCCGCCTCCGAGCTCCGCCGCCGCCTCCCCGGGCTCCGGCCGCTGCCGCCGCTGCCGGGCCCGCACAGACGCTGCCACAATGGCGCCTTTGCTGCTCTGCCCAATCAGCGCGCGACAACCAGGAGTGACATTGGCACAATCAGCCAATGGCAGCGAGGGCCGGGCTCTGCACACGGCCCAGCCTCGGCCCGCGCTCTCAGGGCCCCCCGGGCTGTGGGAGGGCAAAGGCGGAGATGAGGAACAGCCCTGGAACGGGCCCGGGCCCGAGCCGCCATTGGCCTGGAAACACAAACAAAGTTCTCCGCAGCTCCCGGCACGCCTTTCCCAGCCCTGTGTGTTCGCTGCCTCCGGCTCAGCGGGAAGCCCTGGAGCCTCACTGCCGCTACCCCTAATTAGAAGCATCAGTGTATGGCTTTGTTTTCCCCCAAAAAGGTAAAACTGCCCCAAACCCCAGTGGATGAGTGGGAGAGGGGAGAGATTTCTGGCAGAAAACTCCAAAAACTCAGAGCAGTGTAATAAGAATAAATGAAGACCCTTTAAACCAGCTTTCCTCTACCCATCCCTCCTTCCAGCTTCATCTCCTACCCCGGCAGTGCAGAAACGACGCTCACTTTTTAAAATATTAATGGTTTCTGAAACCTTAACAAAATATAATAAAGGTCTTATGACAAACGACGCTGTTGTTTTGGGGGTTTTTAAAAGTCTCATAGGTTTATTAAACTTTAGCATAATAATACACTAAAAGACTGAATTAGGAGAAAAATCAGCGCTGGTAGCACAGAACTAAAGCAGCAGACCCGGGTGTGATTTGGGGACCCAGGGGTGTCCCCGGTCGCCCCCCGCCCCCCCCGATCTCGGCCAACGGGTGCGAGCGACGCGGCCCCGCTGCTGAGCACTGACCCCGCCCCGGGGGCCGCCGGGACCCCCCCGAAAAAACCCGCACCTGCACCCCCCCTTCAGTCCCTCCAACCTTCCCAGTCCTGGGGGAAAAGTGGGAAAGGGGAGGACCTGGGACGGGATCACCCGAAGACCCCCGGGGTGACGAGCGGGGAGGGAGGGTTGGGCTCGCGCTGAGTGGGGGGTCCCGCGCGAGGATTTCGAGGGGGTTCGCTCGAGGAATTTTGGGGGTCCCCTTGCGCCGGATCCTCGTTCATAGGGCTCCTCTCGTGCCACCGTCTCCTCGTGTCACCCAGACCAGTTTGGGGAGCTCTTTGTGTCACCCAGAGGAATCTGGGGGCTCCTCGTGTCACTGAGAGCCCCGCGAGTGTCACCAAGAGCTCCTCGAGTGCCACCAGGAGGAACGGGGGGATTCCTCGTGTCACCGAGAGGCCTGCGAGTGACACCGAGAGCCCTGTGTTACCAGATGCCCCCAGCTCCTTGTGCCACCCGGAGCCCCTGAGTATCACCAGCCCCATGCCAGGGTCCCCAGTGTCACCGGGGTCTCTCTGTGTGTCACACACCAGACCCCCCCTCCGAGCACCAGGACCCCCGAATTTAACCGTCCTCGTGCACCGGGACCCCCTCAGGACCCTCGAGTTTCCTCTCTCCCCTCCTCGTGCACCGGCATCACCGGACCGCCCCCCCTTTCCCGAGGAATCGCCGGAGACCCCCTCCATCAATCACCGGGCACCGGGACCACCAGAGGACCTCCCCCATCAATCAGCACCGTCACCGTGCACCGGGACTCCCCCCCCATCGAGCAGTGACACCCCCTCATCGTGCACCGGGACCGCCGGACCCCCCCTCAAACATCGCCAGCCTCGGACACCGAGATCACCGGAGACCCCTCCATGAGTCACCGGGACCCCCCCGTCATGCACCAGGACCACCGGAGACCTCCCCAGGAATCACCGGACACCCCCTCACGAATCACCGGGCACCGGGACGCCCCCTCGGGCACCGGGACTGGACCCCCCCCTCGTGTACCGACCACCCTCCGGTGCACAGGGCCCGGACCCCCCTTTGTGCCCCCCCTGCCCATCCCGGGGATTCCGCCCCTCCCCTTTGACTTCCCCCGGGAACAGGAGCGGGAATGGGGGGGGGGGGGGGGGGGGGCGTGCGCTGGGGGGGCACCGGGGTGTCCCCAGCACCGGGGGGAGTCCCTTGGGGCTCGCTCCTTTCCCCCCCTCTCCTCCTCCGGTTATCACCAGGGACCCCCCCAATTTACCGGGGCTCCCCCTATTCACTGCCCCCCCGTTCACTGACCGCCCCAAAGCGCTGGGACCCCCCGGATACTTGGGACCACCCCAGCGCGCCAGGACCCCCCCTCACTCACCGCCCCTCCCCCATCCATGGGACCCCCCCCACTCACCGCTCCCCCCCCGTCACCAGGACCCCAAAATCCATGGGACTCCCCCCACACTCATCAAGACTCCCCCCAAATCCATGGGACCCCTCCCTCCCCCCCACTCACCACCCCCTTCTCAGCACTCCCCGGGCCCTCCCCATTGATCGAACGCCTCCATGGCCCCCCCAGCCCCTCGCCCTCGCATTGGGCCCCCCCGGGGCCGAGGCAGAGCCCTCCCTGAGGGACACCCCTCATCCCCGGCCTGCAGCCGCCCATGGAGCCGCTGACCACAACTCCCTGCCTGCGTCCATCCGGCCAATTCCTCTGGCCCCGCACAGCCCAGCCTGCAAAGCCAGCACCTGCTGGGCACCTGCTCCGTGCCACTTCCAGGGGCTTGGGCTGCTGAAGGGGTGCTGGGCTGGGCCCTTTGTGACACAGGGCCGTTCTATCGGGTTCCTGGGTGCTGTTGGCCATTCTGTTGTCCTGGTGACATGGCACAGCCCCGCCCTGCAGGGGTATATACGGGGCACAGGGCCCTGCGCTGCCCAGGGCCAGGAGTGCCACTGGCTCAGGAGGAAGCAGCTCCTGGGACCTCTGTGCTCCAGACGACGTTACACATGGAGGAGGAAAAGGTGAACCCTGTTATAAATGAGAGACAAAAGTCTCGATATTCAGCAAAATTTAGATTGCTTTATTTGATATAGAAAGAGGAAGCAGCGCTGGGGAACGTGAGGGGTCACCGCCCACTCCACGCTCCACCCAACCTTGGTTTGCAGCCTCTTCTTATACTGTGGTTTCTCGTTGTACACAAATTCACAAAGCCTTTGGGTGATAATCAGTCACAGATAGCCATCCGGTCCTTCTAGATAAGCACCAGAGAAGTTCTGGGAGTCTGGTCCTTGAGATAGGCAGTATTGGTTAGACAAAGGCAGGATGGGCTTTTTGGGAAGTCTGATTTTGCAAGCTGGTAGTCGATACAACTTATTTGAAAAACATAACATAATATATTATAATGTAAGATAATACAGCATAATATAACATAACAATGTGATTTTAAACAGAATTATTTAATAATATAATTTCCTTTGTCTAGTGTCCATGCTTCATTTCAGAGCTTAGTATTCTGGTTTATACAAACCACAATGCTTTTGTGATTAACACGAATCTTTTATCAATTGTCACAATTTCCCCACTTCTCTTTTTTTATCCCATTGATTCGTGTTCTGGTTTCAAATTTTGTCAGTACCTCTTGTACTAGATTTAATTCATGTACTGTCATTAATTTTGTTGCCTTCTCAGGGTCTCTTGGTATTGTAGCAACTTGCATTCCTTGAACCACCGACTGGATTAGTCGAATGAAGCATGGAACAAGACAAGGGATGAACAGTAGTCCTAATAATGCACATGTTAGCATAAACCTTAATTTTTTCAACCAAGCTCCCCCCCAACAGGTTATTCCACCAATTATCATTAAGCATATTGTTTCAGGTTTGTACAGTACATGGGCTATTCGTTTTATTTCTTCTGCAATTTTAGTAATTACTTGACCATTATCATCAATTTCTAAGCAGCATTCAGAATTATTAAACTTCCCACACACTCCCCCTCGATATTTCTGTTTGATTTCACTGTAGCAACTGCTCTGGCCCTAATCCTCCCCCGCCCTGCATGGCCATTGTTCAGTCATCTGCATTCCTCTACAGATCCAACAGTGAGTTAAGTTCAGTAGTAATTTCTTTCATTAATTCTACAAATATTTTTTCCCGAAGTGGGTAATTCCCGTTCGCTGAGTTTTTGTTTTATTCTCTCATACAAGTTAAAACTTCCCCCACGGTTTGTCCTTTTTCCCTTGAACATTTTAGTTATTTTTTTTTTTTAATCAATTCCTCCTTGTAGTGATCTTGCACTCCTCCCTGATCTGAATATCCCCACATACCTTCTTTTGGGAAGCAGAGGTGTGTCTCTCCTACTGGGCAACTTTGGTATGCTGATGGAGCCCACCCTCCTTTTCCCAAATTGGTGGCCACTTCTTTCCATAATAGTGCATAATGTGTTTATTACAGCAGGCCGAATTGATGTGTGTGTGGAAGGCAAGGGTGGATACCGTGCATCCCCGTACCCAATTGTCTGGTGACACTTGGAACAAGCATCAGCATTATTTCCTTTTATCATCATTAGCAATAGGATGACTCCCATGACCATTTTCATCCCTCTGCCTCCCTCAAGGCCTACGGGGTTGCTGCCAGTAGCCGAGGTTTGTTTGATCTTCTCGGCAGCAGGGAATATGTCCTGGGCTCTCCCACTTTGTCTTTCTCTTTTCGTAGTGTTTCTTAATTTTGTCCCAGCTTTTAGCTTTAACATTCCAGTAGGAGGTACAGCAGTAACAGCTTGGTATACACAACCATTTTCAGCACTCTTTTGCCAATACCTCTGCTCTGGCTCTCTTTTTTTCCTTATTCCTCCCACCAGTTATGATCATCAATTTCGATTTTTCCTTGTGCTGATAGGGTATTAATACTTTAATAGTTTCCTTACATTCATTTGTTCTACACTGGACACATAATGGGAATGGGGGATACCCACCATAGGAATAACACCACAACAACTCAGTACAATATGGACACCTTTTCTTGATGAACAGGCTACAGCCGGGTTTGGGGCAGGTGACTTTCAGTCCTGATTAGGAGACCTTCGAGACGAATTGATCCGATATTGACATCAAGTCTTCCGAATTCGCCCTTTGAGGTCTTCAGGCTCAGATGTCACTGCCCAACCTGCGGTAGGAGGGGTTACAGGACCCTTGACTCTACTCACATGTGTCCATCCCTTTTCAGCTGTCCTCACAGCTGTTTCAGTTGTCAACAGAACTAAATACGGTCCTTCCCATTTTGGATCTAGATTTTCTTCTTTCCATACTTTAATTAACACATGTTGTCCTGGCTTAATTTTATGTATGGCAAATCCTAGAGGGACAGTTTGGGCTAAAATCCCCTTCTCTCTTAATTCTTCCAAGTTTTTGCTGATTGTTATTATGTAATTCTGAAGAGAAGGGTCCTGAACTAAGGTCGGATCAAGGTGTACTCCTTTAGGGTCAGGCATACCATACAGCATTTCATATGGTGAAATCCCTGTTTTTGAATTTGGCATTGTTCGTATATTAGACAGGGCTAGTGGGAGGCACTTTGTCCATGGCATTTTCGTCTCAATCATTAATTTTGACAGCTGTTGTTTTAATGTTTGATTCATCCTTTCAACCCTGCCAGAACTCTGAGGGTGCCAAGGTGTGTGATACTCCCAGCTGATGCCCAGTGCCAGGGTCAGTGACTGCAGCACCTTTGATGTAAAGTGCGTCCCCTGCTCTGAGTCTATGGCTCGAACCAGGCCATACCTTGGGATTATGTGTTCCAACAATATTTTGGCTACCACTTGTGATGTGGCCCTAGCTGCAGGGTATGCCTCTACCCACTGGGTTAACTGGTTACTATTACTAGTAAATATTTCCATCTTCCTATTTTTCATAATTCTGTAACATCTATTTGTATTCTTTCAAAGGGTCTGTAAGCAAATTTCCGTTCTCCTGATGGACCTTGTAGCATAACTTTTTATTAATTTTCTGACAAGTTAAACAATCCTGAATGCTACGTTTTGCAATATCAAAAATGGCAATGCATCCAAAAAAAATTTAAATATTGGTCTGCTAGCACTCTGGTTCCAAAATGAGTTCATTGATGTAATTGTTAAATAATTTGTCTGGCTTGGGTTTTGAGTAAAAATTCCCTGCCATCTGGTAAAACCTATTCATCCTTATACCGTTCTACCTTTAATTTATTTATCGCTTCTTTTCCGTGAGGACTAATGTCCTCACAATCACAATTTTCTCCTGGTTCCCCATACAGGAATTGTCCAGGACTTTGAGCAGTTGCTGCTTTTAGCTCTAAGTCTGGGGAAGTGATTAGAATAGCTTCATATTTTAATATTCGGGTATCAGTTAGCCATTTCTTGGCTTTTTGATTCAGAATTCCCCTCA
The DNA here is from genome assembly GCF_052056855.1 of Sturnus vulgaris. Taxonomy (NCBI): domain Eukaryota; kingdom Metazoa; phylum Chordata; class Aves; order Passeriformes; family Sturnidae; genus Sturnus; species Sturnus vulgaris. The sequence goes on along the minus strand of NW_028276185.1, from coordinate 8,335,048 downwards.
CATTATGGGGTGTGGACCACTAGGGTCACCCCAAAGGTGACTTTTCAGGCTTCTTCAATTAAAAGTGCTGTGGCCACTGGGGCCTGGAGGCATGTGGGCCAACCCCGACTGACAGGGTCGAGCAGTTTAGAATAAAATCCCACTGGCTTTCGACTGCCTGCCCATTCCTGGGTGAGTACCCCATATGCTGTTTGATCAGAGGTGTTTACAAATAACTGAAATGGTCTCTCCAAGTCTGGGAGACTGAGTACAGGGGCTTGAATTCAAGCATGTCTGACCTTTTCAAAACTTTTGTCATCCTCCTCTGCCCATTTCAGGCGATTACTGGTAAGTTTTTTATATAGAATTTTCACTTTCTCACTAAATCCCACTATTCATTGATGACTGTATCCCAGCAGTCCCAACATTTTCCTCACTTCTTTTTTAGTCTTTGGAGTCCTAGGCTTAGTATTCCAGAGACTTTGTTAGGATCCAATTTCTTTTTCCCTTTACTTAACCAATGTCCTAAATATTCTACTTCTGGTTCTGTGAATTGCAATTTAGCTTTGCATACCTTCAAACCCCGTTGTCCCAAAAAGTTTCAAAGCCATATAGTCCCATTTCTAGTAGACTTCTGGTCTTTTTTCTGCAATTAATAGATCGTCTACATATTGTAACCATTTCACCCCTTCTAGTAGCTCAAAAGATTGCATCAGTTCTTCTAGGCCTTGTCCAAAGAGATTGGGGGATTCTGTAAAGCCCTGAGGCAATAGTGTCCAACGCAGTTGTTGTTTCCTGCCCTTATCAGGATCTTCCCATTCAAAGGCAAAGCAATCTCTGCTACTTTCCTCTAACGGGCATGCCCAGAAGGCATCTTTTAGATCTATTACACTATACCAAGTGTAGTCAGGGGACAGCTGGCTTAAGAGAGTGTAAGGGTTTGCTACTACAGGAAATTTGGTAACAGTTCGCTGATTTATAGCCCTCAAATCCTGTACCAATCTGTAATTCCCGTCTGTCTTTTTGACAGGCAGAATAGGAGTATTATGTGGGGACATGCATGGTTCTGAAGCCTCTTGTGGCAAAAGGTTTTCTATGACAGGCTGAAGGCCCGAGCTCCCTTCTACTGATATTGGATATTGACAAACTCGGATTGGCAAATCAGGATCAGTGATTGTCACTTTGATAGATTTCATTTTTAACTTCCCTATTTCCCCAGGGGTGTACCACACCTCAGGACATATTTGTTCCTCATGTTTTTGGTTAAGGCATAAATTTTAAGTTACCCTCGGGATACTTCAATTTTCAAATCCAATGCTATTATTTAATCCTTCCCCAATAAATTATTTTTTGTCTCTGACAGTAACAGCAGATCATTTAATCCAATTTTGCTTTGGGTCTCAATGTATACATTTTTAATAACAAGGATCCGAAACGGCTTACCCGGCATTTTCTTAAGGGGGTTCCAGGTGGTTCTCAGAGGGCTCCGGGGGATCGCAGCGGGGATCCAGAGGGATCCAGAGGAATTCTGTGGAATTCCGACGTCCCCTCCCCCACCGCGCTCCCTCGGTTTCTTTCGTTTCCTCGTCCAAACCTGAGAGACTGAGATCTACCCGGCGACCGATGACGTCACTGAGACATCGAACCACCATTGGTGGACAGGAAATATCGGCGCCAATGGCGTGGCCGGCGGCGGCTCTGGGGGCGGGGCCAGTGCTGGGGACGGGCCCGCAGCGGAGCAGCGCGATGGCTCCAGCGCTGGGTCTGGGGCTGCTCTTGGGGCTCCTGGGGCTCCTCTGGGATCCGGGGGACGCGACGAAAGGTGAGCGGGACCCCTGAAATCGCGACCACTCTGTACACCCTCCCACCGGTATCCCCATTTTGGGTCCTGTGACCCCCCCATCCCATTCCCCAGCGCCAGAACCCCCTGTACCCCCTCATCTGGCACCGGGACCCCGCTGAAACTCCATTGCTGAGGATCAGGAACCCTTTGAACCCCGAATCGCGGACCGGGAACCCCCCTGAACTTCCCATATCGGGCACCGCGACCCCCCAAACCTTCATTCCCGGGTACGGGAAACCCCTCCATAGCCCATTTTGGGTCCTGTGACCCCCCACAAGCCCTTCCTCGGCGCTAGGATCCCCTGTACCCCCATTTCTGGGCACGGGGACTCCGTTGAGCACCAATTTCCGGCCACCGGGACCCCCCTGTAGTCCCTTATCTGGCACCGGGACCACCCTGAACCCCCATTCCTGGGCACCCCTGAATCTCCATTTCCGGCCTTGGGACCCCCCTGCTCCTCCTTTTCCGGCATCCCGCTTTTCCCAGACCCCATTCCCGCTCTTTTCCTTGACCTTTGGACCCCCCGGATCTCCCAGCTTTCCGTGTCCTCCCCGTTTTCCACTCCCGCCGCTTCCCGAAACGGAGTCCAAGAGGTCCCCGGCGTCCCAGGGGTCTCAGGGGGGTCGCAGCGGGGATCCAATGGGATCCAGATGAACTCCCTGGAATTCCCCCTTTCCCGCATCCCCTCCCCCACCGCTCTCCCTCGGTCTCTTTCCCGTCTCCCAGCCTGCGCCTCCGGGATCCGCTCGCCTCTCCCATCCCCAGACCCCCCCTTTCCCGTGACCCAGGGACCCCCTGAACCCCCATTCCTGCCTTTCCCAGCTCCCAGACCCCGCTTTCCCGCAACACCCGGGACCCCTGGACCACTTTCCTGGGCACAGGGACATCCTGGATCCCCGATCCCTCCTCTCCCAGTCCCTTCCTTGACCTTGGACCCTTCCAAGGCTCTCTACATTCCGCTTCCTGCCCCCCCAGTCTCTGCGTCCCCTCAGTTTTCCACGCCCTGCTTGTCCTGTGGTAGGTCCCAGGGAGTCGGGGGGGGCCCTGGGGGGTCGTGGAGGGTCCCGGGGGGATTCTGGGCTCTGGGCACCCCCTGAATTTTTAATCCTGAGCACTGGTGCCCCCTGCCTTTCCTTATCCAATCCCCCCTGCACCCCCTTTCCCATCCATCCTGCCTTTCCTATTTCCAGACTCCCCCTTTCCTTGACCCTGAGACCCCCTGGACATTGATTCCTACTTTTCTCCGCCCCCCAGGCCTCCTTTCCCTCTGCATCAAGGACCCCTGAGCTCCCCATTCCAGCTGTCCCAGGTCTCCCCACCTTGTGACCCCTTTTTCCTTGGCTGGGGACCCCTGGACCCCCTTTCCTGGGCACAGGGATCTCCTGCAACCCCCATCCCATCTCTCCTAAACTTTGTATCCCCCTTTCCTGGGCACAGGGATACCCTGGAACCCCATCCCACCTCTCCCAGTTCTTGTATCTCCCTTTCCTTGGCACAGGGAGTCCCCTGAGCCCCCATTGCTGGACACTGGGGCCCCATGCACCCCATTCCCGGCTCTCCCAGTTCCTCTTTCATTAATCCATGACCCCCTCAACCCCCCCAAATCTCCGTGTCCCTCCAGTTCTCCACTCCCTGCGCTTCCTGTCTGTGGGGGTGTCGGAGCCCAGCCCGGGGATCCCCCAGTTCATGTCCATGGGGTACCTGGATGGGATCCCCTTCACACGCTATGACAGCGAGCGGGGCCGGATGGAGCCACTGACACAGTGGATGAAGGATGGAGCCGATCCGGAATATTGGGATAGCCAGACCGAGTTCTATGAGAGGGGCCAGCACGTGACTGCTGGGAACCTGGAGACACTGCAGGACCGATACAACCAGAGCAGGGGTGAGTGGGGGGATCTGTGAGGCTGGGATGAGATTTATGGGATTTGGCTGTGGATTCACAGGGTGCCAAAGGGGCTGAGATGGGGATACATCCATTAAGCTGGTATGGGATATCTTGTGATCCATGGGTTGGGATGTGGATCCATGGGGCTGGGATGAGGCTCTGTGGGTCTCCATCAGACTCTGGGGCTCCATAGGGTTGGAATGGGGCTCTGTGGGGATAGGAGACAATTCCATGGGTCTCTGTGGGTACAATCCCTGCAGGTCTCCACACATTGTTGCGAGTTACCGGCTGTGATCTCTTGTCCGACGGGAGCGTCCGGGGATCCTACCGGAGTGGCTACGATGGGCAAGATTTCATCTCCTTTGACCTGGGATCTGGGAGATTTGTGACGGCCAACAGCGCTGCTGAGGTCACCAGGAGGTACTGGGAACATGAAAATTATGCTAAGAGTTTGACGAATACCCTGGAGCACGAATGTCCAGAATGGCTGCAGAAATACGTCGGATATGGGCAGAAGGAGCTGGACCACAAAGGTGGGAGCAGAATTCCTGTGGGAATGTGGGATTTGGGAATGGAGAACTTGGGAACATGGTAATTCCTGTGAGAATTCCATGTGCAGATCTTGCCCCCGTTCTATTCTAGTGGGAATTGCATGGGCAGGTCTCACCCCCGTCCCATTCGCATGGAATTCCATGGGCAGGTCTCATCCTCATCCCATTCCCATAGAATTCTGACACAGTTCCCCTTTGCCCACTCAAGCTAGGGTCGCCCTGCTAGCTCCAAGACGAGCCTGTGCCGAGAGTGGCCTTTTCCCAGGATCCTGGGAACCCGAGATAAAGGTAGAGCTCCAAGCTCTTGCTGCGATGATACCGGTCCAAGGGAAGGAAAAGAGCGCAGGAGAGTCCTTTTGTAATTCCAGGATAGGATTTATTGGAGAGGGATAGAGAACCAACCACGGTCACGGAGGAGGAACCACAGAAGGCAGGGAACACAGACTTGCAGCAACTTAAATAGGGGCCCTCCCCCATGGGAGGGTACAATACAGCAACCAACCGCTACAGCTTAGGGGTGTAACATAAGGCGGGACTAAGTTTACATACAACCAATAGAGGGAAACATAGGCGGAGACTATAATGCAACATCGAATCATGTACCAAGAAGGGGATGACTGATACAGAATATGCTGGAAAGATAGGAGGGGCCAAGGGGGATTGACAGCCATGTGGGTTGGGGCTAGGGTGACGAGCAGGGAAGAATCTGGAATATAGGAGGGGTTCGGGGATGATGGACATGGGTAGAGGCAGGAAGGGGAGAATCCAAAACATATCAAACTAGGGGTGTAACATAGGAGTGAACCATTGTAGAACTAAGTACAAACCAATTAACACAATATAAAACCAGGCACTATGACAATTCCATGGGCAGGTCTCACCCCCATCACGTTCCCATTGAATTCCATTGGCAGATCTCTCCCTCATCCCATTCTAAGGGGAATTCCATGGGCAGATCTCGCCCCCATCCCATTCCAGTGGGAATTCCAGGGGCAGATCTCACCCCCATCCCATTCCCATGGAATTCCATGGTTAGATCTTACCCCCATCCCATTCCCATGGAATTCCATGGATGTCTCTTACCATTATCCCATTCCAGAGCCCCCTGATGTCCATGTGTCTGGAAAAGAGGAACACAGGACGCTGATCTTGTCCTGCCACGCGTACGGATTCTACCCCAGCTCCATCGCAGTCAACTGGATGAAGGGGGATGAAATCTGGGATCAGGAGACGGAGTGGGGCGGGATCGTTCCCAACAGTGACGGCACCTTCCACACCTGGGCCAGGATTGAGGCGCGGCCGGAGGAGCGGGAGCAGTACCGGTGCTGGGTGGAGCATCCCGGAATGTTGGAGCCTGGGATCTACGCTTGGGGTGAGGCTGGGAATGTGGAATGTGGGAATTGGGAATTTGGAATGCCCAAATGGGGATCCCCCTCCCCCTGCTCACCATCCCTCGTTTCCCAGAGCCGACAGCTGGCAGGAATCTCACTGTGGTGGTCTCTGTGTCCGTCGCTGCCATCATCATCCTCATTGTCCTCATTGGATTCGTTGTCTGGAAGCGCCAATCCGGTAACATAGGATGGGGGTCGGGAAGGGGCACGGATCCACCCGGCACTGTTCTGGGAATCCTGTGCCACCAACGCTGATCCCACTGTTTCTCCACAGGGAGGAGGGACAGGAATGAATACAGCATGGCAGCCCGTGAGTACCAGTGGTGGATCCAGCTCTGGATCCCCTCTGTGCAGATCCCAGGATGGATGCTGGGGTTAATCCTGGTGTGTGATCCGTGCTAGAATCTCATGGATCTTCTCTTTCTGCAGGAAATGATGTGGGAACAACGGCTTGACCACAGGTATGGAGCGGGATGAGGGTGGGATTCCAGAGAGGGATCAGGGCAGGATTGGACTGATTGGGATCAGGGAGGGATTCTGGATCAGAGTAGGGGTCCAGAACAGGATCAGATGGAATTGTGGAGTGGGATCACAGCTGGATTCTGGAGCGGGATCAGGTGGGATGGATGGGGCAGGATTGGTGCAGGGTGGATGGGGCAGGATTTGTGTGAGATGGATGGGGCAGGATTGGTTGGAATTCCAGAGAGGGATTGGGACAGGATGGGTGGGGCGGGATTACGTGGAGTGGATGGAACAGGATTGGTGTGGGATGGATGAAGTGGGATCAGGGAGGTGTTCCAGAGCAGGATCAGTTGGATGGATGGAGCAAGTTTGAGGCAGGATCAGGTGGAATTCCGGAGCAGCTCTCACTCTCCATGGGCTCCAGCCAGGTCCATCCTGTGGGATGGGGACAGGGACAGGGTGACACCGTGACCCTCTCTCATCCCGGCAGGAATCACTGCCTGAGCAGTCCCCAGAGCTGGATCCAGCCCCTTCCTGTGGTAGTCGATTTGGCTGAGATGGACTGGGATTTAGCCCAAATTCCCTATAAAGAAAGCACAAATTTAAGACCTTGGGAGGCAGGCTGTTAAAAAGCAAGGCCTTAGACATTAGGTCTGGTCCCTGCCCTGCAGATGCAGAGGCTTTAGCCTAAAACCATGGGATTTGTAAGGACATGTCAGGCATGCCTAGGCACGTCCCTAATTCTCATTTGTCTTTGGACCTTTGCCCTCGGGTATCCCTGTGTATATCCCTCCCCCTGGTCTTTGGATGCAGCCTCTCAGATCACATGTTCACACATGGATTAAAAGGATATCACAGGCACACCATCATTCCCATCCCACTTATTATTATTATTATTATTATTATTATTATTATTATTATTATTATTATTATTATTACTAGCCACGCTGTAACCCAGTCAGGCTGGTGAAGTTGTCACAAAGGGAAAAACCCCATTGCATTACAACAGGCAGCCATATCAGATTCCACATGTTCCAGGTTAAATTCACATGAAGGGGAAACTGGATTTACAGAGATATCTAATGGCTTTAGGTTCCACGTTGCAGAAGCTCCAGAATTACATCCTGCTATCCAGACCCATAGGACTGGACACACCTGCACATCCCTTCCAGCCTGGACACTGGGTCTATGTGAAGTGGTGGGACAGTGATCATCTGCAAGCCAAGTGGAGAGGACCATTCCAAGTCCTGCTGACCACCCTCACCTCAGTCAAAGCTGCTGGCAAAGGACCTTGGATTCACTGCTCCAGAGTTAAGAAGGGTTCTGCTCCTGAAACAACTGAAAATACAGAGACTGATGCAGATAAAAATATGTTTTAAATTATTCCTCTTCTGTGCCTAAAGAACTGTTTGTAATAATCAGGATTCGTCTTTGCATGATAGCCAACTGTGCAAGACATTACTACTGTTAGATATTTACTGTTATATATTTATATATTATTAGATATTTATCTGTTGTTAGATGTTTACTGTTGTTTGATATTTATCTATTAGATATTTATTTACTGTTAGATATTTACTGTTGTTACATATTTATCTATTTATTGGGGGTTAGGTTTCTTTTCTTTTGTTCCTTCTTACCTATAGAATTTTTCCCATGAATTGCTAGAAAATTCTAACTGCAGCTACTTGTTGGTGCTTTAGAAAACAAAAGGTTGGCCTGGCCCAGGTAAAAAGGAGGGCGGGGGTGGGCAGCTACTCAAGGCTTTGGGTTTGGAAGACACGTTTGGAGCTGCTCTTGCTCAAGGAGAGGAAGTCCCCATGACCCAGCACAGAGCTGCTGCTCCTTCTCCTCTGGGGTGAGCCTCTGCTCGTAAGAGCAGCCACTGACCTAAGGCCTTATTAACCCCTTCCTCACTAAAAGAGGCACCGATCACCCTCTGCTCACACCCAGCTGCCGCTGCCCGCTGCTCCTTCAGCGCTGCTCTGAGTTTCTCTGCGCTGAAGCCCCGCCCTGCCCTGCCCTGCTGGGACGTCCTGCAGTTCCAACTCCTGCCGAAAAACTCTCTGATACATCTCGTCCACCAGCCCAACATCTTTTGTTCATTCCTGCTGTTCTAGATTAGTGCTCTTCAGAGTCCTGCAGGGGCACTGGGATTGACTGCCCCAGGGCTTTGAGAAGCAAATCCTCTCCTCCATCCTTTCCCATCTCGGCCAGAAATGCTGTCACAGGCTCCCTGGTTCTGTTTGTTATTAATTCCATAGTTGTTGTTTTCTTGCCTTGTTATACATACCAGTAAGAAACTGTTATTCCTATCTCATATCTTCGATTAAAACCCCCTTAGTTTCAAAATTATAATAATTCAGAGGGAGGGGTTTACATTCTCCAGTCCGAGGGAGAGTCCTGCCTTCCCTAGCAAACACATGTCTTTCAAACTGAAAGAAATTTTGGTGCCCAACATTCTCTGCGGAGAACTTTGTTTGTCTTTCCAGGCCAATGGCGGCTCGGGCCCGGGCCCGTTCCAGGGCTGTTCCTCATCTCCGCCTTTGCCCTCCCACAGCCCGGGGGGCCCTGAGAGCGCGGGCCGAGGCTGGGCCGTGTGCAGAGCCCGGCCCTCGCTGCCATTGGCTGATTGTGCCAATGTCACTCCTGGTTCTCGCGCGCTGATTGGGCAGAGCGGGGACAAGCCCCGCCCATTAGGCGGGGTGCAGCAAAGGCGCCATTGTCGGACAGTTTGTGTGGGCCCGGCAGCGGCGGCAGCTGCCCAAGTCCGGTGAAGCCGCGGTGGAGCTCGGAGGCGGCCCCAGCGCAGGTGGGAGCCGCGCTCGGTTGTGCGGGGGCTCGGGGCTCGCTGCGGGCCGAGGGGGCGGCAGGGGGCTCTGGCGGGTTGGTTGTGCCGGTGCCGGCCCGTGTTGGCGCTGGGCTGAGGGCGCTGCGGGAGCGGCTGCCCGCGGTCTCCTTCCCGCTGGGGCCTCGGCAGGAGCCGGTGCCGGAGCAGCGCTGGCTCGTCCCGGTTGCTGTGGGTGGCACAGAGGTGTCTGCCCTGTGGCCGGGGCTGTGAGGGAAAATTCCCGTGGCCAGAGGTTTGTGTGCATAAAGGAGACAGAGGAGTCCTGTAAAAGTGACTTTATTGATGAACAAAGGGAGAGGCCATGCGGTATTTGCCATGCGGTCTCTCCAGTTGTTGTAGTACGCAGTCTCCTTTTTATTCTCATTTTCCCGGCTGCATTCCCCCTCTCCCTTTCGCCACCGACTGAGGTACTTTGAAGGCTCAGACTTCCCGATCCGACTACTGCATGTCCTCGTTAATATGTACCTCTCCTTTTGTATAACATCCGATATTCATGGCTTTGTTAAGTGTTTCTCCTTCTCGAAGGTCAGGCACTGAGCAGGATCTTGGCTGAGCAGCTGTCTCTGGAAATTACTAACAGTTTCTGAAAACGATGGTTTCTCCCATTACTTCCTTTTATACAAATCCCTGGCCCTATCTCCAGGCATATTCATCTTACTCTACTCAAATCCTCTTCTTATTTTCTCAGTAATTATCTTTACTGACTTTAATGTCCATTGGCTTAGTCTCTTTTCCTGGATCCTCTTTGGTTTGGGATTATTCTCAGTGACCTCACTGCCTGTCCTTTTGTAGCTGTTTCTGGATCAGGAGGCCTGGCTGCCACCTGCATCCCCTTGCTCACCTGCTGAATGAGCTGCACTCAGCAAGGTGTCGTGCATGGTAAAAAGAAGAGTTGCTGCAGCACATCAGAGGAGGAACTGCATTCGTTTAATCCATGGCGCCCCAAAAACTTGTCTAATTCTCATCCTTTCTACATTTCTACCAGAATATGAGCTACTTTCTACTTTCATTTGTTATCTATTTCACCAGTTTTCCGTTATTATCTGTTTGCAAATAGCAGTTTGAATAATCTAATTTTCCACAAATGTCGCCTTCATCTTTGGCGTGGTTTGGTTGTCATGAAGGTCAGGAGCTGGGTCTGCCTGCTTCATTATTATTTCGAGGACATCTTGTCATCTAGTCCTGTAGTTCGAATGATAAATGGGTATTTTCCCCAGCAGTGTTAATCTGCGTTTCTAAAGCTCTTCTGACTGCCTGGAACCAAAGGTTCTCTTCCAGAGCAGACATTGTGTGACTCACATGTGGCCCCCCACAATCTGCTTTTTACTTGATATCTTTAGTGTTAGAGAGTCAAGGCATTACTTGATTCTGGGCAGGATGTGCAACAGAAATCATTTCATCCACACATAAGTGCCCGGGTGTGCAGAGAAAATCATTCCATGACACGTGAGTTTTACTGGATTTTTCCTGAACTTTATACAGTCTTAAACCCTTTGGAATTCGTTGATTTAGTGTTCATTGCTTCTAAGTTGGATAGTTCTTAATATTTGGTATCCTATTGGCCCCGTATTACTTTTCCTCTGATGTTAATTAGATCCACATTCCTGGATTTCCTTCTCAGCCTTTTCCAGACCAGGTGCCTCCATGTATGCCGGGGGCAGTGTCTGGGGTGGGTGTTCCTTGATATTTGCTGATGTTTCCTTGATGTTTGGTAGCCTTGTGGGAATCTTTTGGGCTATTCCCAGTCTGTTGAGATGTTAAACTCACGTTCATTTAGTGTAACATCCCTTTAAAAACACACTTAATAATTCCTTTCTCCAAGACAAATGCAAGTCAAGCCTGCCTAGAGAAATAATTCTGAAAACATTTTTCAACTTGGTGTATTTTCCGACCATGGAATCCCCGGCAGCCCAGTGTGTGAGTGTAACTGAGGGGCAGAGTGGAATTGTGCCGTTGTCTTCCCCAGCAGCTGTGGCAGTGCAGGCACAGAAAGCAGCGAAGCTCCAGCAGTGGCAGCAAGGATTGGCCCCAGTGTGTGGAGATGCCAAAGGAGGGTGCCCAGGCAGAGGATTTCAGCAGAGGATCTGTGGGCAGGCCCAGGGGCTTGGCCCGATGTGGAGCCCTGGCTGCTGCTGCGTTGCCTTCAGTGCAGGGTCAGTGGTGCCCTCCCATGCTGCTCCTGCAGCCGGGAATTCCAAATCTCCGGGGCTTGAGAGCCCCTGAGCCCAGGGTGAGGGGTCCCCCCGTGTTGAGCTGTGCTGGCGGCTGTTTCTGTGCTCAGGGACTCTTGGAATGGGCCACGGCACTTGGCCACCAGTGGTGCTTCTTTGCACTCCTTAGGCAGGTGGATGCTGTGAACAGCAAAGTGCCAAGGCAGGCTCTGTGCCAGCCCAGCTTCCTGTGGCAGAGATTTCACAAGAGACAGGATTCTGGCCACAGACTGCTTGAAATATACATCCCTTATCTCCACCCTGCACTAGGTGGAGAATTACCAGGGCAATGAATTGCAAAGATCAATTCCAAGGGAGATAATTGAATATCTGCCCTGGGTCTGGCTCTTATTCTTGCCCAAGCCAATGGCAAAAGCTGTATCCATTGCATCTTGGTTTCTATCACCAGCTTCCAAAGGAGTTTGTTTATTTCCCCATTCCTTCTTTCTACCTGCCCTGAGCTCTTGGGGTGCAAGGGCTTGTGGAGGTCCCATTGTATTCCTAAAGCAGCCATAACGCCCTGAAGGGTCTTTGCTGTAAAATGAGTTCCCCATCTGAGAGTCTGTTTTTTCCACAATTCTTTATCTTGGAGTTGTTTTAGAAATACCTTAATAAACGATCCAGTGGTTGCTGAAGAGTGTCACAGTGTTAGCTGGTTTACACTGGGCAGTGAATTTGGCCTCTGCTAAGAGAAGTGGCCTGGCCTAACAGCAGGCCCCCAGAGAACAGAGATAGGCTGGAACTCATTGGGTTACATCCTTGTCTGTCTTCAATTCTGTCCTAAGCTGCAGGGGCTATTGGTCAGAGGGCTGAGCAGCCTAAACTTGGAACCAATCACAGGCGCTTACCTGGGAACATTAAGAAAGATATTTAAGAAGAAGTCAGAAAAATAAAGAGGACTTTTTCATAAGGATCAGAGAGTGCTGTGTTTTCTGTCTCAAGTACAGCAGCAGTCGACTCAACAGAAGAAGTCAGAATTGCGTTTGCCATCCTGTTAGCTGCCATGCTGTCACCAGCAGATATTTGAGCCTTCCTGCTCAGGGCATTTCAGTGCCAGGCTCTTCCAAGCACACCCAGCTCTGCCGGTTGAGCTGACCATGCAGGGGTAACCTGAGCTTGGTCTAATTCCCTTTCCTTCATCAGAGCGTGTCTTGGAGCTCTTTTCCCTTCTCCTGCCCTTGAAGACTCATCCATAAACACATTTTGTCCCTCAGGCCAGGGAATTTCCCCTAAATCTCTCCCAGCCTGGCTCTGGAGCTCTGTCACTTGAATGCAGTCATGGGTTTGTTCCCAGCCCCCTGTGCAGGCTGTTCAAACAGGAGCCTGGGTTAAACCCTTGCCCTGTCCTCAATTCTAAATCCTCCTGTGCCACTGAACAAGTTTCATTCTGTAATCACCGAGCACTGCTCATCCATGTAGAGGCTCCTTTGGTTATCAAAGCTTTGACTTGTTGCCAGACTTGAACAACAGGAGATCTGCTGCCATCAGTTTTTGGGCCTCAGGTCCCATTAAAGCTGTGGCTGCACAGTTCTGCAGACAATGAGGCCACTCTGGCCACTGGGCTAAACATTTTAGCAGAAGAATTCCTTTGGCATGGCCCTGTTTAACATCCACATCCAATTAAAATTTTTTTTCTGAGTCTGGTAGAGCCATGGCTGCAGCATCAATCATTTGTTTATTTCATTATCTTAAGTTTTGTTCCATTTCTTGTATCCATACCACAGCATTGAGACTATCTGGTGTTTAAAAGTCACAAAGTGTTCTGGCTAGAACAGAGAATCCTCAATCCAGATCCTGCAATTTCCTATTAGTCGTCATACTTCTTGCAACTCCTTTTTAATCCTGGGTTATTTCTGAGCTTCCCTGGTCTCTCTCTGGGTCAATACACCAGAAGCCTGCAGTCAAAATATGTCCCAAATATTTTACCTTTTTCTCCACCATTTGCCCTTTTTTTTAATCAAATATTTAAAGATGCTGTTTAGCCTGAACATTCAGCCATTTCACAGAGGCTTCTTCTACCACTTCTTGTCCTCCTGATTGCAGCAAGTCATCCACATCCTGCATTAACCCAGTCCCTGGGGGTGGGGTAAATTCTTGTGATATTTTTTGCAAGTTTTGCCCGAATAAGGCTGGTGCTCCCGTGCATCCCTGCAGAAGGACCCTCCATGTCTTTTCCATTTTCCCTTCTATCTCTTGTTCCCACTCAAAGGCAAAATCCAGTTTACCATCCTGTGTGAGTGGGCATCCCCAGAAAGCATCTTTGCCATCAATTCCTGAATGGTGTCAGTGTGAGGAGGGCACCTGGTTGAAGATGGTGTAAGGATGTGAGAGCCCCTGGGTGCTTGGGTCTTAATATGCACTCCACTTTTGTACAGCTAGTGATATTCATGGCTCTGTTAAGTCTTTGTTCTTCTGGGAGTTCATGAATTGAGCAGGAGCTTGGCTGAGCAGCAGTCTGTGTGGTCAATTAATAACATTTTCTGACCCTGATGGCTTCTGCTGTCACTTCCTTATGTCCACGTCCCCGGCCCTGTGTCCAAGCGGATTCGCAGCCTGTGTTTGTAGAGACCCTTTGCTGTTGTTCCTTGCATGGGGGTCCCCCGTTTTGGGGCCATCCCCCCTGGAGCAGGGTGTCCCGGCTTGGTGCAGCCCCGCCCCTCGGGCAGCGCTGAGCCAATGAGAGCGCGCGGCGGTGATGACGCAGCAGTGTCCAGGCAGAGCCGCAGCTCCCAGCGTTGCCCACCTGGAGCCACCTGCGCCCGGCCCGGGCCCCAGCGCCCCCCGGCAGGGGAATTTGGGGAGGTGGGAGGGGGGGAGCGCCAAGGCCGGGCCCCCCCGCGCTGTGGTGGCGGCAGCGGCTGCAGTGGGGAGCGAGTGCGGGCGGGAGCGGCCGAGAGCCCAGCGCTGCCCCAGCCCGAGCTGCCCCAGCTCCATGGCTGCCCCTGCGCTGGGATGCTGTGGGTTTGGGGGGAAGAGGGAGCCGGCAGTGGGTGCTGGGCCTGGGGGAAGCAGGAGAAGGGAAGGAGAAGCAGGGTTGAAGAACAACATGATCAAATGATGCATGTGGGAGGAGGAGGTGGGATTGTGCAGGAGAAGGAGGAATAGTAGGAGGAAGAGGAGTGTGAGGGGCAGTAGGGACACAGGATGAGGACGAGGAGTAGCAGAAACAGGAAACACCACAAGGTTCCACCCCTCCCTGTATCTGCAGGCCCTCCCAGCCCCAGGAGTGTTGCACCTCCTTACGTGCCACAGGTGATGAGGGAGAAGGATCCATGATTTGCACAGGGGTAAATCTTGGTGTTTCTGAGCTTTATTGGGTTAAATGTTGGGGCTGAGGTTTTTCTGTGGGTGCTGAATCTTCATATTTTTTTCCTCGATTACAATGTAAAATGTGCCCAAAATTATGTATTCTATCACCATCTGTTGAAGCCAGCTGGGGTAGGGATCCTTATCTCCGAGGGAGATATCCTCTGTCAAAGGGCCATATGCTAGAAAACAGGTGGGGGAGTGTTCTTTATCTTTCCTTCCATCCATCCTTCCTCCAGGACGATATCAGGTATCTTCTGTTAATGGGCCATTGAGTTCAATACATAACTGATAAAATCACATCATCCCATTTTGAGATTGTGCACCCAGGGGGAGGAGCCAAACATTTTGTACCTAGATTCAAACTGAGATTTGGAACACCAAATCATCCCTTACCCACTGGTTTCCAGAGGACAAGAGCTACCAGACCTTTCTACAGGATCACTACTACAACAAGACCACGTCATCTGGACTGCTACCACCACCTTAACTAGAGGGGCGTAAGGTTGTATTCTGACTCTGTCAGTTGTTTTCTTTTGTATTGCATGTATTATATTTTTTTCTCTTGTTTTTTTCTATAAAATTCTGTTTCTGACTTGGAGTCTCTCACAGGTTTTGCTTTCAAACCAGCCCAATTTTCGAGGGGATTTTGGCTGAATCTTGGTGTTTGGGAGGTTATTACAGACACAAGATGGTCAATGACTTCCAGAGATGAACTTGGGCAAGGAGGAACTCCCGGTTTATGGAGCTCTCTTGTTTTTTCCCCAAACCAGGATTTTTCATTCCCACGGCGTGAGGACATGGAGGAGGCAGAAAAGCCCCGGAGATCCCGCAGGAGGAGGGGCTGCAAACCAAGCACAGGGAGCTGCAAGGAGGAAAGACCCTCCCTGAGCCGGGAAGGCGGCCGGAGATCCAGGCAGAGCTCAGAGCTGGTGGAGAAGCCTCCTGGAGGGGAGAAGCCCCACAAGTGCTTGGAATGTGGGAAGGGTTTCAGCTACCGCTCCAGCATGATCCGGCACCAGCAGATCCACACTGGAGAGAAGCCCTATGAGTGTAGGGAATGTGGGAAGGGATTCAGAGTCAGCTTCCATCTCATCCGGCACCAGCTGATCCACACTGGGGAAAAGCCCTATGAGTGCGGAGAATGTGGGAAGAGCTTCAGCAGCAGCTCCAACCTGATCCGGCACAAGATGATCCATACTGGGGAAAAGCCCTACGAGTGTGGGGAATGTGGGAAGAGCTTCAGCTACAGCTCCAATCTGATCCGGCACCAGCTGATCCACACTGGACAAAAGCCCTACGAGTGTGGGAAATGTGGTAAGGGTTTCAGCAACAGTTCCTACCTGTTGCAGCATCAGTTGAGCCATACAGGGGACAGGCCCTACACATGCTTGGAATGTAGAAAGAGCTTTGCGTGGATGTCCAGCTTAAAAAAACACGAGCACATCCACACCGGGGAGAGGTCCTACGAGTGTCCCAAGTGTGGGAAGAGGTTTCAGACCAGCTCCAATCTCCTCATGCATGAGCGGATTCACACAGAGGAGAGGCCCTTCCGCTGCCCTGACTGCGGGAAAGGATTCAATCTCAACTCCACCCTCACTGTCCACCGGCGCATCCACACTGGGGAGAGGCCCTACGAGTGTCCTGAGTGTGGGAAGAGCTTCTCAAAGAGCTCAACCTTGAGCCGACACCAACGGAGGCACCACTAAGGGAAGCCCTGTGAGTGCCCCGAGTGTGGGAAGAGCTTCGTGCTCTGCTCCAGCTCCATCCCCCATGGGAGGATCGGTGTTGGATGATCCCCAGTGACCCCCGTTGGGCAGAGCCCTGGTGATCCGTGGTCCTGGTTATCCTCGTTGGGTCGGGGGAAGGGGTTGGAGAGATTTCTTTCCCTTCTTATTCTCCTGTGATTTGGTTGGTAATAAATTCCCTCGCTGTGCCCAGGCTCAGTCTGTTGTTCCCCTTCAGGTGCTCAGGGTGGGATCTCTCCTGTTCATTCTCTCAACTCCTGGGCCTTTCCTCAGCCAATCAAATAATGTAATTTAGATTCAGCCAATCAGAGAGAGCAGCTCTGTTGACACAGCAGTGTCCAGGCAGATCCACAGCACCCAGTGTTCCCCACCTGGACCCCACCCAGTCACTAACCCCCTGTGGCACTTACACACGTCCTTCCCCAGTCCCTCCACACAATAAACGTGACTGGGGTGAACTGGTAAGCTTTATTGGGAACACTGGGAGCAGCTGGGGAGGGGCAGAGTGGCAGCAGGGCTGGGGGTAACACATGATCCCCCTAAAATTAGTGTGGGGACAAAGCAGAGGTCCTGCCCAAGCCTGATACCACGGGGCAGGGCTGCAGCTGCTGCCAGCTCAGCAGCTCTGTGGGAACAGAAAAGGAGGTGACACCCGAGTGGGGGCCCCACGGGGAGCACACACACTCCAAGAGAGGTGGCACATGATCCCCCCAGGACCCCTGGTCTTAGGCTGCAATACAGGATGGGACAAAAAGTATGTATTCTATCACCATCTGTTGAAATCAGCTGGGGCAGTGATCCTTATCTCTGTGGGAGATATCCTCTGCTAATGGGCCATCTGTTAAAATCAGGTGGAGCAGTGTTCTTTATCTTTTCCAAAGCCCATCCTGCCTTCAGGAAGATATCTTCTGTTAATGGGCTATTGAGTTATACTGTATGACTGATAAAATTACATCATCCCTTCCGTTCCCAATGAATGAATGATAAAATTCCATCATCGCACTGGGAGATGCTCCAGCCAGGGGGAGGAGCCAAGCCTTTCCTACCTAGATAAAAACTGAGATTTGAAACACCAAGGCAGTCTTTCTCCACTGGATTGCAGTGAAAAATTGGATCTTTCAACATCAATACTGGACCTTCAGAGGAGAACTGCACGTTTCTACAGGAGCACTGCTTCAACTGAACCATATCTGTCATCGAGGGGGACTACAGCCACCATTCAATCAGACTGCTACCAGCACCCTGACTGACACGGTGTCAGGTTGTATTCTGACTGTCAGTGGGTTATTTTTGGGCTTTTACTCTCTGATACTGTATTTCTATTTTAATTTTCCTAGTAAAGAACTGTTATGCCTATTCCCATACCTTTGCCAGAGAGCCTCTTAATTTCAAGATTATAATAATTTGGAGGGTGGGAGTTTAGATTCTCCATTTTAAAAAGAGGCTTCTGCCTTTCTTGGCAGACACCTTCTTTCAAACCAAGATAGATTTTGGTGCCCAACGTGGGGTCTGAGGGCACTGGGAGAAAGAAGGAATAACAGCTCCTGGGTAACCTGTTTTTTTGTGTGCTGGATATAGAAACCTCATTGGGTGGCACCATGTGGTCTAGCTTACTGTGGTTCAGGTGGGACGTGGTCGTGGCTGTATTCCTCCCATTTGCAGGCCCTATAACTAAAGCTACTGTGGCTGTTATCCAGTTTGCTTTATGGGTTAATAAGGTGAGGAATTAATGGATTTTTAACTTCTTTGGAAGGCGGGTACATGGATTCAGGACTATCACACTCTAAATGTGTTATTTGGATTACTTTAACAATGGTACCTACTGTGAGGGAATGACACCAGGGAAGATTTTTCTCCCAACCCTTTACCCAGTTTTTTGGGTCTACCCCACCATTTTCTGAAGGGATAAAATGTCCTCTAAATGCTAATGATATCATACAGTGGCTGGTGTTGCTGATATGCCTGTTCTATTTAGCAGTCAGAGATAAGGGAATATTGGCTTGGATAACCACTCTGGTACCTACCCCAGGAAATAGAGATGCTGCTGCAGAGACTGACCCTGCCCCACAGCCTGCCTCAGAAAGGAAACACCCGGATTGGGTGGGTGTTTTAGTGAAGGAGATGTGTGAGATGAGCTAGATGCTGAAGGAGTACCTTTCCCCAGCTGGTGAGAAACTCCTCCTGCCTTAGAGGGAGAGTCTGATGGTGCAGCAGTGGAACCCACAGACATTACATCTGTCCAGGTTCCAGCTGAACTGCAAGGGCAATCACAGCCAGCAATAGTCGTCCCTGTGGAAACAAAGAAGTCTAAGATGAAAACAAGGCACCTAGATAATAAGAAAGGAGGGCCCTCACAAGCAGCAGGGGAGACAGAGGTTGAGATCATCACCGAGTCCCTGTCATATGAAAGTCTCTCTAGTCTGTGAAAAGACATTGTATGATGGGGCAGCGAGGCTTTTACAACCTGGTTACTTTGGGTCTGGGACCTTATGGGTACAGGCGTCCAACTGGATGGTCCTGAGGCAAGGAATTTGGGACCCGTGACCCAGGACTCAGGTGTGGACCAGGTATTTGTAAGGGAGACAGGGTCCCTTTCCCTCTGGGAGCGACTTTTAATGAGTGTGAGAGAGAGATTTGTCCACAGAGAGAGAATGCAGGAGCACCACCATAGAATGTGCTGGAAGACCCTTGAGGAAGGGATCCAAGAGCTGAGAGAAGTGGCAGTGCTGGAGGTGCTCTTTGGGAGGGATGGACAGCATGACAATGACCCTGACAAGGTCAGGTGCACAGGGCAGATGTTGTGGAATCTGGCAAACCTGGGGCCATCTCAATACACCACCTTCATTGCAACAATTAATGCTGATAACAACCAAGATACAGTGGGTTCTGTTGCTAATAAGCAACAAACAAGCTTAGAAATTTTGAGAGTATGATCAAAGCTCGATGCAGGCTCATGTCTCTGCTGTAATTGTGAGCCTCCAAGAGGAGATGAGGGAGGAGGGGAGGAGGAACAGTTCCCAAGCAGCACCAGTGCGAGTCACAGACCCCAAAGTTAGAGTACACTCTGAGTATTTTATTGATAACTTACATCTTGCACTTCATACATTAAACTGTGTTAATCAGACTCTGTCATATCACGAGTTCCTGGAACACATTTTCAAGCCTTCCAGCTGTAGCCCAAGGGAAGCTGTTTCTGTCTTGCATCACAAAATTGGCAGATGTTTTGCAAAGACAGCCCTTTAAAAAGGACTTGTTACTTGCATTAACATCCAAGAGGTTGCTTTCAAAGACAGACAAAAAACCCCATGAACAAACAGAAACCAAACAAACAACATATTAAAAACTTTATTTTTAGCTCTTGCTTTTAATATTTTCCAAGCTGGCCTCTTCTTCCACTGCAGTGTTTTTCTTTGAACAGAAAAACACCTTTGCCAGAGGATGTGACTTAACAAGGCACATAGAACTTACACACAATGGATATATTAAAGCTAAACAGGCAGAGTCCCATTTCACAATCATCATCATTTATTTTCTGTTTATTTTGTTTTCAGAAGGGTGAGAACTGTATCTCAGATCCCCTGGCTAGTTTGGTGCCATAGCCACTGATTACCTGTCCTTTCTAATTATCTGTCCTTTCTGTAGTTCCTCTGCCCATTTGTCGCTCTTTGATCGCTGCCTTCTTCACCTGATTTTTATATTTTCTGGATTTGTGGGCGATTTTGTATGGGTTTTGATTTTTTCTTGGTGGTTGTTTTGTTTGCCTGTTTTGTTGGGTGACAGTTTTGGTGTTGTTATTTGGTTGGGGTTTTTTCCAGTTACCAGTAGGAATCAGCTTGTGATTTGGATTGTAAAGTTTTGAAGACAGGTGTTGCACATAAAGGTTGTTTTTGTTTTTAAAGTCATCTCACACACAGCTCTGCAAGGCCCTGTGACTTTGAGGACTGTGAGCTCTAACAAATTGTGCATGAATAGGAAACTTGTAGTTCCTATCTGCATTACACACAGCAAAATGTAAAGTGTTTGGAATGGAATCAATTCTAACCTTCTTTTATTTTCCTGCCATGCCATAAATTGTGTCAGATTCATCAATGAACTCGGTTCTTCCAGGATGGAGTGTGCAAGGATAATCCCTTAGCTCCTGTGTGGAGCTGGTGTGCACCAGGCCAGACACAGCACTGTCACCCATAGCCAGCCTCTGTCTGCACAGAGAGCAGGGAGCTGCAGCTCTGAGGAACTCAGGGCTTAGTGAGCAAACACACCAAACCCCTCATTTAGATCTGTTACTTTACTGGACTATTTGTTGCTATGTATTTAGTATATATTTATTTATAGTATATGCTGCTGGTATATTTTTATATCCCCACCCAAAGCTGAAAAAAAAGAACCCTGGCAGTTTGCTTTAGCTGTGAAGTCAAGAGACTCATTTCAACAGGTTCCAGCTTTGCTCCTTGTTTGAATTCAAAGCAAGCAAAAACCTCTTCTGTTGGTCACATCAAACCAGCATAAGTCTGTGAAAGACAGAAGAGTAAAAATTAGTTCATTTTCTAGTACTTACAGTCTTCTAATTCAGCCATGGGATAATTATGCCATAATTCACTACATCAAATAACTGGTAAAAGCAATAGAAAAGAAATTTTTTAAAGCTAGGTTTAAAAAAGTGGATTAATTTCATAAACAAAACCATGTAGTAAAAATACAGTAATTTAAACTTCTCAAAGCCTTTTGATAATGGACCCCTGCACCCCAGTCATGTGCAGTGCAGCCTCAGCTGTCCCTTTGAACCCAGAGCTGCCAAGGATCAGGGCTGGGATGAGCCTTCACCCAAAAGTGAATCCAAAATCAGTCGAGAACAGGGCTCACACACAGAGCAAAGTCTAAAGGCCAAGCCCAAACCTCCATCAGGTTGGATTTGTTTAAACACTGAATTGTAGAAAATTTGCTCATCCTGTAACATCATTATTACCATGAAACTTTACATGAGCTGCTAAATAACCACATTCCCATCCTGAAATGCATTCCCAAATATTGTTGTGAACTTGCTCTGCCTCTGCCGCTGCTCCTGGGGCTGCTCTTGGCCACGCAGCCTCAGTGGGAGCCAGCACTGGCTGCAGCCCCAGCGGGCTCCCCAGGACAAGGCCCAGCAATTAAGAGGCCAATTAAAGCACTGGGCAGCAGCAGAACCCTTATCAGAGTTATTTGGACAACAGGGACTTGCCACAGCTCCACAGCAGCATGACCATGAGCCAGGCTACCAATGCAATGAGCAGAGTTTTAATAAAACTGCAGAGAAAAATCAGCAACTTACCGTCCTATCTGATAGAGCTTCCGAATGCCAAAATAGCAGCAGAGCAGGACAAGTGGCACAGTGAACATTGTCACTGCTGTGCCGATCATGCAGGACCAGCGCACATCCTGGGGGCAGACAATTCTTGGAAGGCGCTCTGGATCCTGAGCATCTATTCCTGTTTCAGGGATAACATCTGTGTGAGCAATGGGGAGCGTGAGCCCGTGCTGGGCTCCACTGCTGAGCTGGCAGCTCGCTGCATACGGCCAGGACGTTCTCTGTTTGCCCCAGAGCTGGGGCCTGCAGGCACCTTGGCACCCCTTGGCACAGGCTGTGCCACCCAACAAAGCCCAGGAGGCCGGGAGGAGAGCCCGGGGCCAGCGCAGCTGCTTGGGCAGTCGCTGCTTCCAGGGAGCCGCGCCCAACCCATCCCTGAGCAGCCACTGCCAGCCCCGACCCTCCCTGCCCCGTGACAGCTCCCCCAGCCCAAGGGGACAGAGCCAGGCCCTGTCAGGACACACTGGAGCCCTGCTCTCCCCCTCTGCCCTTTCCCCACCATGGTCACCCCTTCCAGCCCCTCCCAGGTTTTGGGCGGTGTCTCCCACGGAGGGATCCCAGCAGGATTGCTCAGCCTGGCTGAGCCTGGCACAGCAATCACCTTCTGTGGCTCTGCCTGGCATCTCCTCCCTTTGTGTACCAGGGGCTGGCACGGAGCCATTGCTTCCTCCAGGAAGCGCTGCCTTCACCAAGGCCTTTTGGTCCATCTCTGGAGAAAGGAAGAGGCGCAGCTGGATCAGATGGAACCGTTCCCCATTGGGGAGGTGGCATCTTCAGTAAGTAATATTTGTCCAAGACATGGATAAGGATCTGGAAAAGGCCCAGGCTCTTGGGGTTGCCACTGGGCCCTCCCTCCTCCAAACAGCCACCCCTCCTGATCTAGCCTGAGGCCAGGAAATTTCAGGGATCTCAGGGTGTGCATGGCCTGTGGGACACTTTGGGCTCCCTGTCAGATGATGCCAAATGCCTTCCTGCAGAGGCTGGGGAGAAGCTGCAGCCAGGCCAGGCTGGGAAACAGCCCTGCAGGCTGTGACAGCAGCAGTGGGACAGCGAGGCTGCCATGGATCCCTTCCCGCTGTGCCGGGCATGGCGTGTCCAGATGTGCAGAGAAAGCCCCCGGCTGCTGAGTGTCAGGAGAAGGCTGAGGGAAATGCACCCACCACGGCGTCTCTGCAGATCACTCAGCATCTGGTCCAGCAGTTTGGATGCTTCTACGGATTTCTTTTCTCCTACGCCTTGGTTCTTCCATCTAGGAGGACCTGAAGGGAAAGTAGTTCCATTTCTCTTCAGGCTGCAGTGGCAGTGAGTGCAGAGAGTGCTCCAAGGCACTCCCCCAGCTCTGCCTTCCACTCAGGAGCAAGGGCAGAGGGATCACATGCCTGCAGTGGCCCCACACTGGGATGGAAGGAGCCCCTTGTGGGGCAGTCAGGGGAGAAAGGACTCCCTGGAGCTGCCAGCAGCTCTGAACCCAGCCCCAGCCAGGGCTTGGCCAGGGCAGCGGGAGCAGCTCAGGCTGCCTGGGGCCGGCAAAGGAGCCACACAAGGCACAGCCCCGGGGCACAGCCCTGGGGCCTTCCCTTCCCTCTCTGCTCTTCTCCGTGGCTGCACAGAGCACACGGAAAGAGACACTGGCATTGCACATGGGAAGAGGATTGACAGCTAAATGCTCCTTCCTCCCACTGACAGCGATCCTGTGGGATCAGTCAGGGCTCCGGAAGGGAGCAGGGCAAGGTTTCCACAATGCCTCAACCCTGAGATTATGGAAAGGGAAACATGACAGGAATGAGCTCTTGCCACAGTGACAGAGATTATTTTGTCAGGAAAGGCACACTGAGAACTTGCCTCCACCATGCTCTAGAACCTTCATCCTGTCATTCGCCAGTTTTTCAAAATAATCCATCTCAGGATCCCAGCCTAGAAGGAAACACAGATGAGAACCATTTCCATGGTGTGCTGGGATCCCCTTCTGCCTTAGGGAACTGGGCACTGCAAGGGGATCGGGTAAGGCTGTGGGAGCCAGATGTGAATGGACATGGCCAAAGCTGCAGAGGGGCCTGGGGAGCTCTGGGCTGGCTCTGGTCACTCTGCACACTCTTTCCATGCCCTGTTCAACATCCCTGGAGGGGAAACCAGGCCA
Source organism: Sturnus vulgaris (assembly GCF_052056855.1). NCBI lineage: Eukaryota > Metazoa > Chordata > Aves > Passeriformes > Sturnidae > Sturnus > Sturnus vulgaris. The sequence goes on along the minus strand of NW_028276185.1, from coordinate 8,311,341 downwards.
GCCCAGGGCCCCTGCAGGCTCTCTCCCTCCCACAGAGGAAAACCTCCCTAAAGCCCTATGGAAAACCATCCCCAACGCTCCCTGGGGAGAAGGGAGCGCTGTCCCAGGAAAGGGGAGCCAGGCCCCCAGCTCACCTGCTCCCTGTGCTCTCCACGGAGCTGCCTGGGCAGCCCTGGCAGGCAGGGCCAGTGCCAGGAGGAGCAGGAGGAAGAGGCGCAGAGCAAGGGCCATGGTGCCTTGCCCTGTGCCAGTCCCGCAGCTCTTGCTGCCCCCGCTGTCCTGACACCGCTGTCCCAATGTCAGCACCACTGCCGCCGCCGCCGCTGCTGCCGCAGCAGTTGTGCTCAAGGCCTGACTGCTCGGTGCCTGTGGTGCTGTGCAACCACGGGGCTCTGGCACCTCTGGGACCTCAGAGCCTGCTGTGACCTCAGCCTGCTGTGACCTCATGGCCAGGGTGGAATTTTGTGGGGAGTGGGATCTATGTTCTTTGGGAGGGAGCTCATCCTGCCCAGCAGCTCTGTCCAAGGCCTGTGACACAGTCCCAGCCCAGCTGATCTCACAGCCTGGGGGATGAAGGGATGGAGAGCAGCTCTGCCGGGAAGGGCTTGTGGGTGCTGCTAGATGAGAGGGTGGACATGAGCCAGCAATGACACATCCAAAGGAGTGAATGTTGAAGGAGGTGATTCCACCCCTCTGGTCTGATGAGACCCCACCTGGAGTACTGCATCCAGCTCTGGGTCCCAACACAGGAAGGACATGGTCCTGTTGGAGCTAGTCCAGAGGAGGGACAAAATGAACTGAGGGCTGGAGCCTCTCTGCTTTGGAAACAGGCTGGGAAGCTGGGGATGTTCATCATGAAAGAGAGAAGGCTCCAGGGAGACCTGATTGCTGCCTTTCAGCACCTTAAGGGGACTTGTAAAAAAGATGGGACAGAATTTTTAGTGGGGTCTGCCTTCTCCGGGCAGGCCTTGGCAGCACCGCAGCCCTTCATGGCCTCCCACTGTCCCGTGCCCTCCACGCCTCCCCCAGGCCTGCCTGGCTGCTGAAGGAGCTCCAGAGGAGCCGCATCAAGAGGCACCTCAGAGCCCTCAGCAATCCAGCCAGCAACACACGGGCAGGACACAGATGGCGCTTCCAGGCTGGCAGAGGGGTGCTGCCCATCTCCAGGGACCGGTCTCTCAGGGATCCCCGCCGCAGCTCCGGCCTCTGCCCGCCCGCTCTGTCGGAAGCCTTAAGGCTTCCACAGAACCACCAAAGGCCAAGGGCCTTTTGGCCACTTTCCCTTCCACACCGCACGCTTGGCCAACTTGGCGAGCACAAGCACCCTTCTTGCCCTCTTCCCCATTGGCCTGAAGACTCTGGGCACCAAAAGAAAGCTCCTGGACCACTGTGTATGACAACAGCAATTTACTAATCCTACAGTGGGGTGAAATAAAGTGCTTGCAGAGCAGAGGTGTTCCCTGCAGGCTCAGGTGGCCCCAGCAGACGCAGCCTCCCAGATCAGTTCTCCATGGTGCTCACACAGGACAACCAGCCCCTGCGACACAGGGAAGGCCGTGACTTCCAGAGGCGGCGGAATCCATCTCGCATCTGCTGGAGTCGGGAGGAGGGAATGCTCTGTACAACTCTGGTGATGTACAGAGTCTGAAGAGCCAGGCATGAGATGGCAGGGCTGGTGTCATCTGTCATGTCCTGAAGGGCTAGAAGAGAGAGGAACAGAGCCACAGTCAGAGCCTGAATCTGCAGGGACCTGGGGAGACCCTCCTGCCCCATCCCTCCCACACGGCAGCTCTTGCCATAGCCTGGAGGAAGCAGGAGACAGCAAGGATCAGCTGGAAGGCGCTGGCCACGAATGTCCCTCCCGCAGGCCCCTGGAAGGTCTCTGTGCTCTGCCCACGCCGCCCCTCGTGCGCGCAGGGAGCAGAGCCCTCCCAGCCGGGGCAGGGAACGCAGCTGCCAGCGCCAGCCCCCGCTGACAGCCCGCTGGCCTCACTCACCCCTGCACATGAGCTGCAACTCTCGCTGCTGCTCTCTCAGGAACCGCCCGGCCATCCCTGCCAACACAGAGCCTGTCACGGCCCCAGCCGCACAGCTGCCCCGCAGCGGCGCTGCCAGCCCTGCGGCCACAGCAGCGCCTTCCCCTGCAGGGCTCAGGCCCGGCCCTCGCCGCATCCTGACGCCCAAGGACACGGCTGCGAGAGGGCGGCAGCGGCGCCGAGGGCAGGCGGGGCTCCAGAGCCCCGGCCCGGATGGCGCTGCCGGGGCAGCAGGCGGGGCTGGGGCCGAGCTGCGGCGGGGCGGGGAGGGAGCCGGGCTTGTGGCTCACCAAGAAACCTGAGGGCCGCCTCTCGCAGGGGCTCCTGTGGGCTCCGCAGGTACGGCAGCGCCTGGCGCAGCAGCTCGGCCGCTCGGCTCCTGTCCTGTGCCAGCTGGAGAGAGCGGCAGGGCACGGAGGGAAGGGTTGGCGCGGGCTCTGTCCCTTGGCCCCGGCCTGCCCTGCCCGCACAGCCCTGAGCGGGGCAGAGGGCCCGGCAAGGCGCGGGCTTGATGGAGCTCGGGGCTCCATCAGCTCCGGCCCTGGGGCCAGAGGAGCCTGGAGAAGAGCCCGCGTGAGCAGCCCAGGGAAGGGAGCAGCGTTCTTACCAAGCACTCGCCAAACCTCCACATCTGATCCGCCATCAGCAGGTGCTCAAGATCTCTCCTCTTCAGGAAGCTTAGTGCAGAAAGCAGCGTTTCACAAGAGGCCTGCAGAGCAGCAGAGACCCAGAGATGGCACCGCAGCCCAGGGCACAGGACCTGCCTCCCTGTGCCAAGGCCAGGAGGAGGCTGGAGCCCATGAGGTGCCCGGGTGCAGGGAGACAGCTGAGCCCCCTGCCAGGAGGACAGCAGCGCCCAGGAGTCCTCACCTCTGCCACACGCATGTTCTCATCGTGGCAGTTGAAGAAGAGTGGCAGCAGGTTCTTGCTCACAAGCATCTTGAGGGGCTTTTTACCCTTGGCCGCTACCAACCTCATCACCTCTTGGAAGAGGCGAATGGAGAGCAGCTGCACATGGCGGTTGTCCTGTTGGAAAGGAAGCAAAAGCCCTCCTCATCAGCTGCTCCAGGCCCCTCTGTGCACTGGCCCAAAAATCCACGGGGCCCCACACTTGGGGACAGCACCCAGTGGCCGTGGCTGGGGGCACAGAGCCTTACGTTGTCCAGCAGTGGCCAGAGCGCGCCAGCCAGCCGCAGGGCGATGGGGCTGGGTATTGCGAGGTGTCTGTGCGAGAGCAGAAAGCTGAGCACCGCGACGGTCATCTCAACGATGTCTTCATTTGCATCCCGCAACAGGTCCACAAGGCTTTCTGTCAGGCTGTACATTCTAATGTTCTGCAGGGAAGACAAGGCAGGGCAAGCCCACGCTGCTGCTGCTGCTGCCGTGGAGCCCAGGGGCCGAAGGGCTGTCCTGAAGCACTCGGGCAGCTGAACAGCAACGCAGGAGAGCTGGGAGCAGCTGCCACAGCTCCCAAAGCCCAGCCAAGCCCAAGGGGCTGCTTTCCCCAGCCCCACGCTGCCCGCACAGCTTCCGCCGCTGCTGTCTTCTCACCATCGAGGGGTCCTTGCTGAGCTGCACGAGGCCTCTGAGCACCAGGCGACGCATCTCCCTGGACGTGCTCTGCAGGCGCCTTGCCATGATCTCCAGGAGGCTGTCACCCCATTCTTTGATGTCCAGGAGGTCCAGGACCTGAAATGCACAAAGCAGTGACCGGGGTGCCCAGCTGGCAGGAGCTCAGAACTGCACAGGCCTGAGCCAAGGCAGCAGCACAGGGCACGAGCACCGTCCTAGGCAGCTGCGGCTGTGAGAGGGCAGAGAGGTGGGAGGCAGCTCAGCGAGGTTGTGCTGCCCATGGGGCTCACCTCCACAAGGAATGCCATGGCGGGCAGCTGCCAGTCTGAAATGTCTTGGCTGAGGAGCTCCAAGAGGCAGGAGATGAAGCTGCAACACCAGATCATGGAGACACAGCGCATCTCCCTGGTGGGGGGGAAAAGGCATCATTGCCCCTGAGCCGGGAGGGCAAAGCTCTCCCAGGATTGACTCACAGAGCTCTGGTCTTTTCCCAAGCACCCCGTGGGCGCTTTGGGAGGCGGCTGTTCCCGGGCACCCTCCTGTGCCAGCCTTTTCCAGTCTGCTCGTCCGTCTCTTTGTGACAAAGCCCTCTCACCCATGCCCATGGGAACTGTGTGGGGCACCTTGGGCACAAGTGCCGGGGGCAGCAGGGAGAAGGGGGTCTCACCTGGCCAGGAGTCCCACTGCATAGTGGTGGGTGTCAGTACAGAGCAGCGTGTCCCAGCCAGCCTTGCCTTCCATGGCTACCACAACACGCTCACACTGCACTCGGCAGAGCAGGACCTTCAGGGTCTGCACCGCAAACCTGTGTGCAGAGCAAAGCCCAGGTCATGCTGGCAGCCCTGGCTCCTGCCTTGGAAGGGATGGGGAGACTGGGAGGACTGGGATGGAGCACCTTTGGGGGTTGGTGGCAAGGCCCAGTTGCTCCTGGCACCCCTTCCAGAAGGTATCAACCTCCTCTGGCGTATCCAGTGCGCTGATGTAAACTTGGAAGAGCAGACCAAGAAAGAGATGGGGAAAATACTCCAACACTATGGGTGGACACCAGGTCAGGTTGAAGACCCTCCACAGTGTCACGGTTGCCTGCAAAAAATGAACCACCCAGAGACAACACTCAGTGCCAAGACATCCGTGTGGCAGGGCCCGAGCATGCCAGGGAGAGGCCGGGGGAGACACCTCGGGGTCACCCAGCCTGGTGCCCCTGAACCTTGCCCCTAAGGCAGGTTTCAGCGCAGTGCCTGAGGCAGAGAGATGCAGCTGGGGGGAGGACAGAGAGCTAGCTGCTGGAGAGGTGGCCTAGGGGCAAGCCAAGGTCAGTTGCAGGAACTCACAGCCAGGGCAAAGACTCCTGTGCTGTCCCCATCGGAGGTGTACACACTGTCCACTGGCCAGGCGTTCAGCACATTGAGGAGTATCTGCAGCGCCGGCTCCGCAGTCCCAGTGGAGGACATGATCACTCCCCACATGGCCGTAGCAGCTCTGTGGGGTCAGAGCTCTGTGTCAGGGGGGTCTGGGCCACAGCACTGTGGCCTGGGCTGCTGCAGGGGCCCGCGCTGGCCGTCAGCCCTGCCTCTGCCCACCGGCCCTCGCTGGCAGCACCCAGCCAGCCCACGGGGGTGCAGGCATCTTGAGGGGCAGGGAGGGAGCGTGGCAGCACGCTCAGGGGCTGACATGGCAGCACTGGCAAACGGAGGAGCCAGAGGCTCCTGGAACTGTCCCCCTGTCTGGCAGTCACCAGGGACAGGCTCTACAGGGTAACGGGCCAGGGAACCCTAAACCCTCAAGGCAGGTGGGGCTGCCGTACCTGTCACCCGATGGGGCCCAGCGCAAGAGAGTCATCAGCACATCGCAGGGGTATTCCCTGGTCAGCTCCAGAAGGGCCTTGTCCAGCCTGTGCCCAGCAGACTCGTTGGCCGTGAGCCACTTGTGGATGTACCTCACCATGGCTGGCACCTGCAGAAGGCCCGGGGAGACTTGGATACCTGCCCGAGCAGCAGGTTCCCCAGCTTCCCCTGAGAAGTGCTGCCCTTCCCAGCCTATTGGGCTGGGCCTCAAAGACTGAAGGAACCCAGCAGAGCTGGCTTGAGTTGCCACACAATTCCTGGGGTGATCAAGCCCTGGCCACAGGCTGCTTACTTGCTTTGGATTGGAGACACCCTTCTCCACAAGCAAATCCAGCATGGCAGCCCCGGTCTCAGCAGTGAAGAGGGGAAAGTTTGCCAAGAGCCCAGTGCCCACACCGGTGGTCTCTCCCCACCAAATGCACATGATGAATTCATAGATCATCTGCAGGAGAAGGGCAGGAAGAGAGGGAGAATCCATGGAGTGCTCCAAGCACGGTGTTGGGCTGAGCAGTGACAGCAGGCCCAGCCCAGGTGGGGATGGCTGCAGTACCTGCGCTGTTCTGCGGAAGCGGCCACGGGCAGGGTCCTGCTCTTGTGTCGGGTCCATGGCGGCACCTGGCAAAGAGCGAGCGCAGCCAGGGCTGAGGGGCTGTGGGAGAGGCCGGAGAACACAGGCCAGCCCTGCATTCCCAGGCAGGGACAGCCCTGGGATGCTCCAGGGATAGGGTGTGGCTGCCAGGGGGTTCAGCCCCAGCTCCTCTTCTGTCCTATCCATGGGCATGTTGGATGGGATGGGATGGGATGGGATGGGATGGGATGGGATGGGATGGGATGGGATGGGATGGGATGGGATGGGATGGGATGGGATGGGATGGGATGGGATGGGATGGCATGGGGCTAAGCTGGCTGCAGGCACCAGCCCTGTGGCCCAGCTCTGCTACTCACCCTCCTGCAGCAGCTGGATCTGCTCCAGCTCTTCAGGCGGCTGTGCTGAGGGAGCTGCAGCCTCCTCCTCCTCCTTCACCCAGGCCAGCTTGGGCACTCTGGGTGGTGTCTGCTCCATGTCACTGTTTGGAGTTGGGACTGCTTGCAGGAGAGATGTCTTGGAAAAGCTCCAGATGAGCAAGTGCTGCAGTTGTGCCTTGTAGGCAGCTGCAACAGAGAAGCCTTGGGAAGGCTACAGGACACCGTGTCCTGCAGTCTGTCCTCGAGGTCACCTGCAGAGGAAACGCTTTGGACAGGCTCCGGGTCAGTAAGGAACAAGCTGGCTGTGTGGGGGCTCCTCACAGCACCGCTCTCTCCGTCCTGTCCCGACGAGTGCACCGAGCACTGTGGTGTGGCCGTGTCACCGCCAGCACCTATGTCACGACGTGTCACAAAGGGTCACCCTTGTACGCTCTGTCCCTTTCCTATTGCACGGTGACCACGGTGCACTGTGTCACAAAGAGCCCTAGGACACACCTCCACGTGCCCTGGGGACACCCCCACCCACCCCCAAAGTGGCCCAGCTTGCAAGGACGACGTTCCCCCAAGGTTCGAGGACAGCCCAACCGGAATTTTAGGAATGGCTCAAACAACAAGCAGATGCTCCTCTGCTCTGCCTGCTCAGGGCAGCAGAAGGAGCCCCCACGGTTGCCGATGCAGCTGCAGCAGGAAGGGCATCGGGGCCATCTCTGGGACAAGACCCCGTGCTGGGTGGCCGTCACACACACAGGAGTGTGACACAGACACGGGACGTATGGCCCAGGGCACGAATGCTGCTCTGAGCCCTGGGAGCAGTGAAATCAGCAGGTGTGGCAGAGTCCCTGCCAAAGGAGACCTGCCGCCCCCAAGGGCTGCCAATGCTGGTGCCTGCTCCTGCCACAGAGACCTGTGTCCCCTGGGGACTTCTCTGCCAGAGGACAGCCAAAGCCCACGTGCATTGGTGTGTGTGCTCCTTTCTGCAGGCGGCTGTTGGCAGGAGCACCTGGTGGCAACACTTGGTCTCTGTCAGAAGCTGGTACTCCTTCCCGGAATGGTTTTTGCTTGGAAGTGATTATCTGCAGTGTCCACGCATCTCCCCAGCCCATCACTGCCTCACACACGAGGTGACCACCAAGCCACTCTCCGGCCATCTGACCTGCAGCTGAGCCCTTCCCAGAGTGCCCGCACCCGCAGGGAGCGCAGGGCTGGATTTGGCCGCCAGAGAGTTGGTGACCCTCGTGAGATCCTCGGTGCATTTAGTTCCTACAGGAGTGTGGGCACCGCTGGGAAAGGATCTGCATGCCTTGTTAATTGGATGTTCTTCCACCGCTAGCCTGGGGCAGGATATCTCCCCGTCCTCCTCTCAACTCCCGGGCCTCTCCTCAGCCAATGAGAGAAGGCACCAAAATAATTGAGCCAATCAGAGTGCGCGGCGCTGATGACTCCTCAGGCAGTCCCAGAGCGCCCAGAGCTCCTCACCTGGACTCCACCCGCGCCCCGCCCCCAGCGCCCCCTGCCAGGAGAATTTGGGGAGGGGGGTATCGCGTTTTATCTTCTTTTTTGTTGTTCCAGAGTCAGGATTAAATGCTCGAGAGACGGAATTTCGTGTTCGGACTCAAATATTTATTAATTCTTATCTATATTACAGTGAGTTCTACAGCACTTACAGCTAACAGGCTAAAGATGGCGACGTACCTCTCTCTACAAGGCTTTTTAAGGGCCAATGAGTCCAATTTAAAAAAGACACCATAATAGCCCAAGAACCAATCACCCGTGACCTGCAATGGGGAATTTTCTATCTAATTACAAAAGTACCACCTAGAGCCATGAAGAGAGTGAAGAAGAAAGAAACCTCCGCGCTAAAATATCCATCTTATTTAATATATATTACTACATTCTAAAATCACAAATTTTATTTTTCCACTATGTGACACTGCACATTTCTATTACAACAACACACCAGTGATCCCAGTTCTATCAGTCAATTCTGGAAACCTTCTTCACAGGCTCAGGTCAAAAGCAGTGTTTTCCTGGGGGTCAGTGCCTGTCAGCACAGAAAGCCCAAACCCCTCAGTTTCCAGGGTTCCAACAGGGGGAGGTGTCAGACCCTGCCTGGCGCTAGCCATGGGGCGTGTGGGGCAGCTGGGGCCCTACTGGTGCCACTGGGAGCCCCCCGGGCTGGGGGCGCGGAGCTCTCGGGTGAGCGGGAGAGGCGGGAAGGGAAGTGGTGGGAACGGTGAGGAGACAAAGGGAAATGGGGAGATGGGACCCCCAAACAGATGTTGGAGAGGGCTGCTGACTGGGGAATGTTGGGAAAGGGGGAGGAAAATACAGAGAAGCCTGGAAAAGAGGAACTGTGACTGTGGGAAGAAGGGTCGCATGCCGGCCGTGGGGCACTGGGGGTGCCGAGTCGGGGTTGCCCCGGAGCTCTTGGCTACTGTGGGCTGCTGGGGGGACACCCCCGGACCTGTGTCCTGCACACACAGCGCTGTTCCAGGAGATGGTTTAGTCCGAGTGTCACTTCATTCACGGCACCGACCGGCTGAGGTTCGTGGAGAGGAACATCTCCAAGCGGGAGCAGTTCCTGCACTTGGGCAGCGATGTGGGGCTGCACGTGGGGACACCTCCTTTGGGGACAAGGCTGCCAGGCACTGGAACAGCGACCCGCAATGGATGGAGTACAGACGGGCTGCGGTGGACAGGCACTGCCGGCACAACTACGAGTTGTCCAGCCCGTTCCTCGTGGAGCGCAGAGGTGAGCGTGGGGCAGAGCGTGTCCCCTCGGGCCCTGCCCTGGGAATGACCCTGGAGCCCCTCAAAACCTCCCTGGGAATCACCCGAGACACGTCAGCCCTTCTTGTGCCCACCCCGGGGCCTCCTGCCCCCTCACCCCAAGTGACTCCAGTGTCTCTCCCACTCCATCCCAGTATCTCCCAGTGTCCTCACAGTCCCTCCCAGTGTCACCAGAGTCCTTCCCAATTCATCTCAGTCCACAGACATTCCACCCACAGTCCACTCCCAGTCCTTCTAACTCCACTCCCAAACCTCCATCCTCTCTCCCAGTGCCCTCCCAGTGCCCCTTCAAATCTCTCCCTTCTCCCCCAATGACCCCCCAGTTCCTCCCAGTCCTTTCCAAGTCCTTTTCAGTTCAATCCCAAACCTCCACCCTCTCTCCCATTGCCCCAATCCAATCCACTCTCTCCCAGTGTTCCCCCACTCTCTCCAATTTCATTCCCAGTCCCTCTCAGTGCCACACCAGCCCTCTCCTGTTGGAGTCCTGGTCCTGGTGGCCACCACATGCCCTGAGAGCTCCTGCTGGCCCTGGAACCACCTCACCCGGATCTCAGCAGGGTAGAAATCCTTGGAGCAGAGCAGGCATCTTGGGCCGGGCTGGGAGCTCAAGGGCCACAGTGAGATGGACACACTGGGGGGCACTGGGAGAGAGTGGGGACACACTGGAGTCAGCTGGGGGGAACAGGGAGGGATTCGAGTGAGCCTGGAGGGGATGGAAAAGGACCAGGAACTGGAAAGCAACGGTTGGAATAAGGTTGGCTGTGATGGGAAGAGACTTGGAGCAGTTGTGGTGAGTCCTGGTGAGACTGGGTAGGCACTGGGAGAGGGTTTGGGAGTCCTGAGGTGGTGGGGGGCAACTGGGAGGGGGTTATGGGATCGTGAGAGGGACAGGAGGAGCGTTGGTGGGTCCTGGGGAGGCCGGGAAGAGATTGGGAGGAGGATTCAAGGAGTCCTGGGTGGGCTAGAGATCACTGGGAGGGTGATTGGAGTAGCTTGGGGTGTCTGTGAGAGATTTTGGGAGGTCTTGACGCCTGTGGACCCCCAGAGATGCCGCCAGACACCGCCCGCAGCAAGGTGCTGATGGGGATCGGGGGTTCCCTGTTGGGTTTCGTCTTCCTGGAGCTGGGGCTCGGCTTCTACCTGTGCGAGAAGGGTGAGGGGAGGGTCCTGGGGGTCGTGTTCCGACCCCGGAGCGTGTGCGCTCCCCATGGGGCCCCCAGTCAGGTGCTGCCCCCTTTTCTCTGCCCACAGAGCTCCTGACCCAGCAGCGGCTGCAGCCCCTCCCCATGGCCTCGGGTGCGGCCGGGACCCCCCGCTCCGTCCCCGCGCTGATTTTGGGGGGGTCGTGTGTTCCCCCCAGCCCTGCTGTCACTCTGCCCCAGTTTGGCTGCTCCCAGTGTTCCCAGTAAAGTTTCCCAGCTCGCTCCGGTGCCGTTTAGTGTGGGGAGGGACAGGAGAGAAATTGGGGGGACCCCGCGGGGGGATCGTGACTGGGCGGGGAGGGCGGGTCCAGGTGGGGAACACTGGGTGCTGCGGGTCTGCCCGGCAAGCGGTGAGTCATCACAGCTGCTCTCTCTGATTGGCTGAATCTTCTTCATCGCATTCTCTGATTGGCTGAGGGGAGGCCCGGGAGTGAGAGAAGGAACAGGAGAGATCCCGCCCCGAGCACCGGCACGGGAACAACAGAGCCAGCCTGGGCACAGCGAGGGAATTTATTACCAACCAACTCACAGCAGCACAAGGAGAAGGGAAAGAAATCTCTCCAGCCCCTTCCCCCCACCCAACGGGGATCACCAGGACCACGGATCACCAGGGCTCTGCCCAACGGGGGTCACTGGGGATCATCCAACACCGATCCTCCCATGGGGGATGGAGCTGGAGCAGAGCATGAAGGTCTTCCCACGCTCGGGGCATTCCTAGGGCCTCTCCCCAGCGTGAATCTTGAGGTTCTTCATGCTGTGGGGGCTCTTGCTGAATCTCTTCCCTCCTTCCATGCACCAGCAGGGATATTTCTTAGTTTGGATCTCCTGGTGCTGGATCAAGTGGGAGCTCAGGGTGGAGCTCATTCCATGTTCTAAGCTCTTGTAGGGTGTCAAAGTTTGAGTTGTGATTTTTAAGAGGACACTCTGGAGTGAGTATCATCTCCTCTACAGGGTTTCAATAACCCTTTCCACAAATACGAAATTAATATTAATAGATGAAAGTGGAAAAAACTCCAACACTTTATTAACAAGCAGTAAGCCCACAAGGCAAGGAAAAAAATGTAAATAATTGCTAGATATTAAATTGTCAGATCTTATCCCACACAAACACCTGGGACAAAAGACCCAAAATGCCAGAGAAATCCCCGCTCACAACACACGGTACAGCCGCCGACTTCTCCCCCAGGGGAAAAACCAACCAGGGGCTGTCCCGAAGGAGAGGAAAGCCCGGGGCTCGCCTGCCCTTGAACTCCTCCCCAGCCGGGCTCCGCGGGCACGGTCCCGGCAGGCGAAGCAGCGGGGCTGAAGCCTCGGGCTGTTTTCTCTCCCGGCTCGGCCCGGCTCGCAGCGGCTTTGGGTTGCAGCGGCGCCGCTCCGCTCCTGCCGGCGCGGAGCCCCCGGGCTGCGACACAGCAGCTGCTCAGTTCGCCTCCAGGCACGGCAAGGCTGCCCCTGCAGCCTCTCCGAGCCAAGAAAAGGGGAAAAAATCCTTTGTTTGCTTGGGGCAAAACCGCTTTTCAGCCAAACAGAAACCCACGGTGCACAGAGAGAGCCGCGGAAAACCCGAGCAGCGAGGCTTCAAAACGCCCGCGGAATGAACAAGGAGCCTCTCCCCGCCCCGGCCCCGCACACATCCCCTCCCGGGCTGCCGGGGTTTAGATACAATAACCATTCTTTGGGCACAAAGCAGAGCATCATGGAATTACCATCACAGTAACTCACTGCAAGAGAATCGTGTACACAATAATCACATGTATCTATCTGTAAAAGCATGTACTGCACTCTGGATACAGCAATGTGCTCTAGGACAGGAGTGGAGAGGATGAACGGACACCAGGGGAGATGGGGAATGTACGGACACAGCAAACACTCCAAGGTCTTTAACCTCATTCCCAGCTTTTCCGTGTTTCAAGGGCCTTGAATGCTGGATTTCAATGAACTGAGATGTCATTGTGAAAAGCAGAGCAGTCTGGAACCAGACACTGCTGCTGGAGTCAAAGTCTGGACTTGTCACATCTCAGAGTTCAAAATATATTGAATAAACAGCTCCCACAACATTTCCCAGCCCATCCGTCCTCACACATAACAAAATACAATGGAATTCTTTCTAAAGGGTAAAAAATAAAGTAAAATGAACATTGGAAAAGATAGAAAGTCACATTGAGAAAATACAGAATAATGAAGAGTGTCTAGAAAAGCCGGCTGTGATTTCTCAGGTATTGGGCTCGGTGTCAGCTCCGAGCCGGGCTCTGTCTCCCAGGTGCCCAAGTGCCCGGGCCAGCTCTGAGCAGCCTCTCCCGGCTCTCCAGCCCGGCTTTGCCCCGGCTCTGCCCCGGGCAGGCACTCGGTGTTTCCGTGGTGCCCCTGCCCCGCTCAGCTCCCCGTGCCCTGCAAAGGCGCCGAGGCTGCGCTCGGTGCCCCTGGGTGTCACTGAGCGAGGCACTGACGAGCCCCGGTGCCCGGGCACAGCCCTGAGGGACATCCCTCGTCCCCGGCCTCCCGCGGGACACGGAGCCACTGCCCACAAGGCCCTGGCACGTCCGGCCCGGCCAATTCCTCCTGCCTCGGCCAGCCCGGGCTGCAGCCCCAGGGCTCTGCAGGCCGGGGCTGGGGCTGCCGGCTCCCACCGTGGCCAAAGCCTCCCAGGGCTCTGGCCACGCCAGGGGCTACGAGGCCACGAGGCCGGGGCTGCTCCGGGCCGCTTCCAGGCTGTCCCTCTGCTCTTGGGTGCCGGGGGTGGCCCTTTGTGACACGGGCGTGTGTCAGGGCCCTCGGTGATGCGGGACATTGTGGTGCTGTCATGAATGAGAGCGTTTGAGATCGCTTAAAAATCGGTGACAAGGGCATGAACAAAAGTCAGATTTAATATTGAGCGACAAAATACAACAAGTTTGTTGGCAAGATTTACTCTACTGCCTACAGGACAGCTGAGACACAACAAGGGAAAACAAGCAACAACAAAACCAAACAAAATCCAGGCAACCAAAACTGAAATGAACTGAGAACTCTCTAGGGGAGTGTGGGTGGGTGTGTGCTGTGTTTAGGTGCATGGAACAAAAGAGAGTGCAGGCAAGGATTAAAAGGAGCAGCCTAAAAACTAATCTACACTAAGCAGCACTTTAACTTCTCTCTTAATTTGTCACTTAACTTATAGCTTAGCCCCAGCAATCCAACAGAGGTACAACAATGAACTAATACCTGACTTAGCTTATAACTTAACATTAACAATTCAAAAAAGCACTAACACTTAACAGCATTTAACCTAACTTATAGCTATAACTTCCATGTTGTACTTAGTAATTTAATGGAAGAACAACACTTAGCTTATGATTACATTTAAAAACTTAGCAAAACATTTAACACTTACAGCATTAAAGTAAGTTCATAACTATAACTAAACCTTGCTTACAGGCCTAACTTAGATATCCACAGTACTTCCACATCTAGGAAAGCTGTATTTCTCCCAGATTTGCTATAGCAAATGTGCAGGGGCACACACACAGACAGGAACAGTCAGTGCAGGCAATTCCCCCGAGAGCTCAGTGAAATCCTCCTTTCAGATGATTTTGCATCTCTCACTGGCCGAAGGATGGGCCTTGAGCAGTGAGGGTATGGGCCCAGGACACGTCGTGTTTCAGCGATCCTCCAGGCACAGCAAAGCCGAGGGTTTGCTGGCTCTGAGAGGCCTCTCAGAGGGAGACTGCTGGTCACAGCCCACGGTGGCCCAGGAGAGCTCAAAGGTCTCCTTTTGGATTTCTGCTGGCAGGGTCACAAGAGAGTGGGCTCCAGTCATAACCATGTTTCATCCCAGCCTCAGTCTGGGTGGGCACTTTCTCTAGGAGTGGGGGAATGCTTCACCACACTGGGATCCCAGGGGTGCCCATGGCCTGGGTGATGCTGGCTTGATGCCAGGCACCCACCAAAGCCACTCTGACCCTGCCCCTCCAGCTGCAAAGGAAGATAGAGTTTAACCAGGAGCTCCAGGATCAGATTAAGACGGGACAAGCAAAGACACCAAACAGCAAAATGGGCAACACAGACACAGCGTGGGCACAGCGAGGGAATTTATTCCCAATCAAATCATAGCAACAGAAGGAAAAGAGAGAGAAATCTCTCCAACAACTTCCCCCCACACAATGGGGATCATCAGGACCACGGACCACCAGGGCTCTGCCCAACGGGGGATGGAGCTGGAGCAGAGCACGAAGCTCTTCCCACACTCGGGACACTCACAGGGCTTCCCTTAGTGGAGCCTCCGTTGGTGTTGGGTCAAGTGAGAGCTCCTGGAGAAGCTCTTCCCACACTCAGGACACTCGTAGGGCCTCTCCCCAGTGTGGATGCGCCGGTGCCTGATGAGGGTGGAGTTGCAGTTGAATCCCTTCCCGCAGTCGGGGCAGCGGAAGGGCCTCTCCTCTGTGTGAATCCGCTCATGTCGGAGGAGATGGGAGCTGGTCTGAAACCTCTTCCCACACTTGGGACACTCGTAGGGCCTCTCCCCAGTGTGGATGTGCTGGTGTCTTCTCAGGTCAGAGCTCCACCCAAAGCTCTTCCCACATTCCAAGCAGGTGTAGGGCCGTTCCCTTGTGTGGATCACCTGGTGCTCCATCAGATGAGAAATCGTTGTGAAGCCCTTCCCACATTTCCCACACTCGTAGGGCTTTTCCGCAGTGTGGATCCTTTGGTGCCGGATCAGATGGGACCTGTCTCTGAAGCTCTTCCCACATTCCCCACACTCATAGGGCTTTTCCCCAGTGTGGGTCACCTGGTGCCGGATCAGATGCGAGCTCCACCTGAAACCCTTCCCACATTCCAAGCACTTGTGGGGCTTCTCCCCTCCAGGAGGCTTCTCCACCAGCTCTGAGCTCTGCCTGGATCTCCGGCCGCCTTCCCGGCTCAGGGAGGGTCTTTCCTCCTCGCAGCTCCCTGGGCTGGATTTGCAGCCCCTCCTCGTGAGAGATCTCTGGGGCTTTTCTGCCTCCTCCATCTGCGCACACCTGGGGAATGAAAATTCCTGGTTTAGGGGGAAATAACAAGAAGACAGCTCCATAAACTGTGTGCTCCTCCTTGACCAAGTTCATCACTGGAGGTCATTGAGCATCTTGTGTCTGTAATAACCTCCCAAACACCAAGATTCCCATCCAAAATCCTCCAAACTTTAACACACGGATCAAAAACTCCCCAAATATCAAGATTCAGCCAAAATACCCTCCAAAATTGTGCTGGTTTGAAAGCAAAACCAGTGAGAGACTCCAAGTCAGAAATACAATTTGATAGGAAAAAAGAGAAGAGAATTAAAATACATGCAGCAGTAGAAAAGAAAACAACTGACAGAATCAGAATACAACCTGACACCCCGCTAGTTAGGGTGGTGGTAGCAGTCCCGATGAAGTGGTCTTGTTGTAGTAGTGATGCTGTAGAAAGGTCTGGTAGCTCTTGTCCTCTGGAAACCAGTGGGTAAGGGCTGCCTTAGTGTTCCAAATCTCAGATTTTATCTAGGTAGGAAAGGCTTGGCTCCTCCCCCTGGCTGGAGCATCTCCCAATGGGATGATGGAATTTTATCAGTCATGCAGTGGCACTCAATGGCCCATTAACAGAAGATATCTCCCTGGAGGAAGGATGGGTTGTGGAAAAGATAAAGAACACTGCCCCACCTGGTTTTAACAGATGGCCCATTAGCAGAGGATATCTCCCACACAGATAAGGATCACTGCTCCACCTGTTTTTTTCCATCACTCTTTGTTCTTTTGTTTCTGCCCAGGAGCTCTGACTGGTTACTTCATGTTTGCTGCTGATTTCCTCTCCCTTTTGAAGATGAAAATGGTAAAAGTGTCTTTGACCTGCCTTGCTGGATATTGTGAAGAGGAACAGTCATCTACTGCAAGTGGAAGTGTCGCAGGTGGAGCAGAGTTCTGTATCAAACCAGACCTCGTCAGACCTGCCAGAACAACTGGTCCATGCTGCCCTTCACTGCTCTGCCTGTTCCCCACTGTTTCATGCCCGAGTAATTTAACTGCTGTTAATTGGGTGTGTGTTTCACTCGAGCCAGTCCAGCAGAACCAGCAGAAAGCAGCCCCAGAATGAATGGGGCTCTGCAGAGGAGCCCCAGACTATTCATCAGCCTGCCCGCAGAACTGGCTCCAACTCTGAACCCTTGTGACCACACTCTGAAGAAGACACACTTCTGATATTTCTGAGGCACTTATGACTGAGGCACAGCACGTGCTTGTGCAAGTAAGAATCCCCAAGTTCTTTCTGTCAGGAAAATTAATCCTCAAACACCAGAGTTTTATGTCCAAAAAGGAGACATTATTGGAATAAAGGGAGAGGCCATGGGACATTCCCCTGGGATCTCTCCAGTTTTTGGAGGACGCAGCCTCTTGTTTATCCTATTTTCCTGGCCTCATTTCCCTCTCTCTTTCCCCATTGGCTGAGGTACTTGAAAGGCACAGACTTCCCGGAACGCCTGATACCTGAAATTCCCCTCTAATGTATAACCCTCCCTTTTAATTTTTAATTCTTACAGAATTCATAGTTTTCTCCCCCGTTGCTTCTTTCATCTTTCGATATCCAATTTCATTTATCAGCAGCCCTACAGTTTGTTTGTAAAGGCAAATATCTTTTTCCATTCATCAATCAGTGGAATCCATCCCATTGTTTCTTTTATCTCTCAGTGCTAGCCTTATTTACAAGCAGATCCACAGCTCATTTGTAAAGAAAAAATTCAACATTCCTCTCAATGTGGTTCTCTAAGAAGGCCATAACGAAATGCTTGCATGGGGGTTTTGGCTTCTGGAGCAGTGGGGTAGGGCTGTTGTTGGTTCCTACCCCTCCATGTCATGATGATGTAAGGAGTGAGGGATGCCATGTGTGCTGTGCACTGGCAGTGATCCTCAAGGAATCCTTCGAATCCTCTCCGTCGAGCTAGTCAAGCTCCTGGAAATGACAGGACAGAAAAAAATTTTACAAGTGCTCAGTTTTGTGCCCTTCTTCCCTTGTGGGGTGAGGGGCAGGAGGCAGAGGTCCAGCTTGGTCTCTCTTTGACCTTTCCTTTGAGACAACACTGTCTGCTCCCACCACAAAGGCACAGAGGGTGCTCTTTGCCCCCACCAGTGGGAAGTGGCTCTGCTGACCCCACTAAGAGTGCTGGAAGATGAGTCTGTGAACGAAACAGTTGAATATTGCCTAGAGGGGGTAGCAGGCAGTAGATGTTGCCGCCATTCTCTTTCCAGGAACCCACTGGGAGTACTTGAACTATCGACCATGAGAGAGAGAGAGAAGGGGACACTGAATGGTGATCAAAATCCAATTTTTACTGAGCACTACATGTGCTTATATACCATTTACAGGAAGGCTGGTAATATTTTACTGCAATCACATAGACAAACCTTACATAGACAAACTCTCACATAGACAAACTTTACATTGGGACTTAGTAAAATCTTATTTCCCATAACCCAGACTTGATCCAGTCCTCTTGCAGTCAGGTCTCTGTTTGCTCTTGCCAGGCTTCCTCGTTGTCAGGCTGCATTTGCTGATTAAATCTGCAGTATTATCAGTCTCATTTGCATTACCCATATCCACACCTCCCCCGTTTCTTTTAACTAAAAATACACTCTTCAGCAATTTGTCTATTAAATTCTTAACACACTGTAAAATACAAGGAATAACTACTACAATGCATAATATGATGCCTAATACATGCAAACCTATTTTAACTAAATTCCTGACCCAGCCAGTGAGTCCCCAGTGCCCTAAGAGCCAGTTCAGCCAGTCGTACCCATTATCTACCCGAAGTTTATTCACACCTTCTTTGAGGGCTTGAGTGCTGGCATAGATGGTCTGGGAGTGGTCAGAAAGGTTAAGGCAACACATCCCATCGAATTCCTCAGCCACAGGCGGCGGCGGAGCTCGGAGGCGGCCCCAGCGCAGGTGGGAGCCGCGCTCGGTTGTGCGGGGGCTCGGGGCTCGCTGCGGGCCGAGGGGGCGGCAGGGGGCTCTGGCGGGTTGGTTGTGCCGGTGCCGGCCCGTGTTGGCGCTGGGCTGAGGGCGCTGCGGGAGCGGCTGCCCGCGGTCTCCTTCCCGCTGGGGCCTCGGCAGGAGCCGGTGCCGGAGCAGCGCTGGCTCGTCCCGGTTGCTGTGGGTGGCACAGAGGTGTCTGCCCTGTGCCCGGGGCTGTGCGGGAAAATTCCCGTGGCCAGAGGTTTGTGTGCCCGCAGGAGACAGAGGAGTCCTGTAAAAGTGACTTTCTTCGTGAACAAAGGGACAGGCCATGCGGCATTTGCCATGCGGTCTCTAAAACGCATCCTCCTTTTTTATCCTCATTTTCCAGGCTGCGTCTCCCTCTCCCTTTCCCCACTGGCTGAGATACTTGGAAGGTTCAGACTTCCCGATCCGCCTACTGCATGTCCCTCTTAATATTCACTCCTACTACGATATTAATCTTACTGCTTTCAATCCTTCCTTTTCTCATATTCTCAAGAATTGCCTTTACTAACTTTTAATTTCCATTGACTCAATTTCTTTTCCTGCATCCTCTTTGGTGCAAGGTGTCGTGCATGGTAAAACGCTGAGAGTTACTACAGACGTCAGAGGAAGAAGAGCATTCGTTTAAGCCATGGTATTCCAGGGAACCACGAAAATTTGTCCCATTCCCATCCTTTCTCCGGAATACGAGATATTTTCATATTTCCTTTGCTATCTGTTTAACCACTTTTCGGTTATCATCTGTTTGCAAACAGCCGTTTGCGTCATTAAATTTTCCACAAACTCCTCCTTCTTCTGTAAGTAGATAATCTCTTTCCATCCCATGGTGAAATGTCTCGTTCCTCATTTCAGCGGCTTGGTCAGCAGGAAGGTCAGGAGCTGGAGCTGTCTGCTTGGTTATTATTTCAAGGATACTTTTTAACCTAATTATGCCACTCAAATTATGGATGGGTTTTCTGTGTCCTGATATGAATTCGTTAGGGATCCCAGGGGCTGGTCCATGGTGTTGTAGCATTTGTTCTGGTGGCCGTTCATCTTTTTCCCTTTTTTGGGTGCTCCTTCCAGCCAGGGCTGCATCAATTGACCACTTTTATCTTTAGAAATGATAAAATGTTTGGATTCCCAAGTGATTTCTCTGGACTAGCAAAAACACCTCATTGCTTTGGGGAGAGGGATGATCCCCCCCACACCTTTTTTCATGAAATTTGCTCAATATTCTCCGTTTGCTGTTTCCCTTTGCAGCTTAACCAATTTCTGTTGCAGTCAGATATCCTCACTATGGGCTCTGCCTTTAGTTGTGCAAATTCCATCTGTGCAAGCAGGCAGAGCTGGGGGTGAGGGGCAGATGGACTCAGGGAAATTCCTCCCCCTGGCAAGAAGGCCCTTGGGCATTGTCCACACTTCTCCAGAGCAATGTTAATTTGCATTTCTAAAACTCCTCTCCTGGCTGCCTGGAACTAGGATTTTCTTCCAGAGCAGCCTTTAGGTGATTCACACGTCCACCCTCACAATCTGCTTTAGTTTTCTTTTTTATTTTTTTTCTATCGATTTTTTATTAACAGTTTATGCGTTAAAGCCTCACCATTAATACTCTTCTAGGTTTGCAAAATGCAACTTAAAGGTGAGCTTCTAAAGATCCATTCCGAAATTCTGCCGTCATTAAGAGCCACCACAAATATATAGAAAAATATTCCAATGCAATCAAGTCTTTTCTGCCTCTTCTCCTAGGAGTAAAAATTGCTGGTCACACCACTGGCCCAAACCTAACTGTCAATCTAAAAGTAGGATTAATGTGAAAAATTTTTCTCATGGTGTAATCTTGTCACTGAAACGGCAGGGACAATAAAAACTCTCCAGCAATATCTTTAGTGTTAGAGAGTTAAGGCATTACTTGATCCTGGTCAGGATGTGCAACAGAAACAATTTCATCCACACATAGCCCGGGTGTGCAGAGAAATTCATTCCATCAGATGTGAATTTTACTAGATTTTTCCTAAACTTTTTACTGTAGGAACCCAATGAAATTCATTGGTTTAGTGTTCATTGCTTTAAAGTTGTGTAGTTCTTAGTATTTGGTTTCCTATTGCAAATGGATTTCTCCTCTTCTGATGTTAATTAGATCCACATTCCTGGATTTCCTTTTCAGTCTTTTCCAGACCAGGTGTCTCCATCTGGGCCAGGGGCAGTGTCTGGGGTGGGTGTTCCTTGATGTTTGCTGATGTTTCCTTGATGTTTTGTTGAATGTTGTTATCTTTGTTGGTATCTTTTGGGCTATTCCCAGTCTGTTGAGATGTTAAACTCATCTCTCTTGAGTGGTGCCACATCCCTTAAAAAAACCTTTTAAAATTTCTTTCCTGAGAGAAAGGCAAACCGAGCCTGACTAGTAAAATGAAATGTAAAAAAATGTAAATTTGGTATACTTTCCAACAATGGAATCGCAGGCAGCCCAGTGTGTGAGTGTAATTGAGAGGCAGAGTCCTGGGTGGATGCTGTGAACAGCAAAGTGCCAAGGCAGGCTCTGTGCCAGCCCAGCTTCCTGTGGCAGAGATTTCACAAGAGACAGGATTCTGGCCACAGACTGCTTGAAATATCCATCCCTTATCTCCAGCCCGCACTAGGTGGAGAATTCCCAGGGTAAGGAATTGCAAAGATCGATTCCAAGGGAGATAATTGAATATCTGCCCTGGCTCTGGCCAAAGGTTATAATGGCCGGATGCTTGGCCTTCAGCCAAGGGCACACACTGACTCAGAAAACACTTCCTAAATGCAGCAACATGTTGCATATTCATAGACCTTCATGCATTATTCAGAATCATTCCCCTCCAACCTGTAAATCATTATTTTTTCCTTTCCTGGGGTTTTGGTGTCCCATAATTCCGAGAATGTGAAGAATTTCCTGATTATCTTTATTGCCATTCTCCAAGTTTGTTACATGAACATAAGATTATGACATTATACTGGAACAAAAATATATTTATCACAAACTAATTATAACTTTTGTTTATTTATGTATATTTATTTGTATTTATAAGTTTTGTTAATTGCAGAACTAAGAGAAACTATGTTCATACAACAGTATTTTCCAGCATATGGCATTCATTTTAATATTTGCAAAAACTCAATAATATAATGTACAATTATAACACACATAGAATTCAAATTTCTTTTTCTCAGTCTGGAGGAGACATAGCTGGTGGTTCAATCATTTTGTTATTTTTCATTTTCTCAGGTTTTTTTCCTTTTCTCCTGTCCATACCACAACACTGAGGATATTTGAGTTTAAAAAGTCATACAATGTTGTGGCTAGAGCAGAGAATCTTCAATCCAGGTTCTCCAATTCCCTACTAATCCTCAGAATTCTTGCACCTGCTTTTTAGTCCTGGATTACTTCTGAGATTCCCTGGTCTCTCTCTGGGCCAATACACCACAAACACTCAGTCAAAATATGTCGCAAATATTTAACCCTTTTCTCCATCATTTCCTCTTTTATTTCAAATAGACAAAAATGCTTTTTAGCCTAAACATTCAGCCATTTCACAGAGGCTTCTTCTACCACTTCTTGTCCTCTGCAGCAAGTCATCCACATCCTGCATTAACCCAATCCCTGGGGGTTGGGTAAATTCTTGTGATATTTTCTGCAAGGCTTGCCCCAATAAGGCTGGTGCTTCCCTGCATCCCTGCAGAAGGACCGTCCATGTCTTTCTCATTTTCCCTTCTACCTCTTGTTCCCACTCAAAGGCAAAATCCAGTTTACCATCCTGTGTAAGTGGGCATCCCCAGAAAGCATCTTTGCCATCAAGGACTGAATGGTGTCAGTGTGAGGAGGGCACCTGGTTGAAGATGGTGTAAGGATGTGAGAGCCCCTGGGTGCTGGGGCCCCCTTGAGCCCTGGGGTTCATCCCTCAGGGGCTGTAGAAACTCTGCCATGGCCTTTGCCTTCCCCTTGGCCTTTTCCTCATCCCTTCTTGCATTCCCCTGCTGTGTCTTTGTGACCAAGTGCTCCAGGGGCTTCTTCTGCCCCTCCTGCAGCCCCTCAGTGCCTGGGGGTGCTCATCCTCTGACAGCTGCTGAGCTTTCTGCTAAATCATTCCTTTCTGCAGTGACCCAAGGAAAATGCTTAAAAGCTGATCTGGATGCTTGCACGTCCAATCCCCATTTCCCAGCTGTTCCTTTGTCCTGCTGCTCCTTGTGCTGTGGCTGCCGTGGCCAGCCCGTATCCCAGAGCCGGTGCCTGTCCTGCCGCAGTGTCCAAACGCGGCCCCCCCGGCGGGCAGGGCCGGCAGCTCCACGGGGCCGGGCAGCGGCCGGGGCGTCCCGCAGCCTCCTGGGGGCCGGGGGCCACTGCCGGGCCTGCAATTGCCGGGGGGTGCTGGGCTCAGGCAGCGCCCGGCGCTGAGCCCCGGCTGCCCCACAGCCCCGGCCCGGCCCCGCAGCTCCCCACAGGCCCCCAGCCCGTGCTCCCGGTGCCGCCCCTCTGCGCCCGCTCCTGCCGCTGCCCAGCACAGAGAAACCCCCTGCAATCCTGACCTCCTTGTGTGCCTGTCCTGGCAACCGGGGATACAAAGGATCTGCATCAGCTGGCAACTTTGGAGGATAAGAGCCTGCTGAAAAACATCCCCATCCTCAGTATTTTTCTCTTCCTCCTCTTTTCCATCATTATTTTTCTTCCCACATAGATTGCTCCTGCTGCATCTTGACTGAACCATATTCCTGCACACTCCCCTTCACCCAGTCCCTTCCCAGCACACCAACACCATCCATCCCCGTGTTGTACCAATCCCTTCTGGACTTCCCTTATTGCGCCCCTGGGTGTCCATGTCCGTGATTACCTCTGGTAGAATGTGCAGACTCCCTCACCATGCTCCCAAGGGACCCTTCAGAGATATTTTGGGATCATCATCCCTTTGGCCAGGAGCCCTTCCTGGCTTTTCCTTTGTACCCTCCACGGGTGCCCTGCCATGTTTAGTCCCCGAAGATGCCACTGTAGTCACTGCTGAGATTTTCAGTGCTCTCTGGCTGCCGACTCTTCCCAGCCCCCTGATCTGTCACTCGTCTGTCTCCTGGTCACTCTCGGGTACCCAATCCATGCCCGTTGCTGCCGCCACCCAGGGGAGCCGATCACCAAAACTGGGTGAGGCACCTTCAGCTTCACTGACTGCCCCCGCCCTGGATGGGGGAAGGAATTCCGGCCGAGTCCCAAGAAGTGTGGAAAAATTCACATCACCAGAGGATTCTGTGCACAAAGAAGACAGAGGAGTCCTGTAAAAGTAATTTCATTTAGAAAGAAAGGGAGAGGCCATGGGCCATTTCCCATGGCGTCTGCGATTCTTAGAGAACACAGCCTCCTCTTCATCCTAACTTTCCCTTCCTCATATTCCTCTCCATTTCCCCTTTGGCTGAAGTACTTGAGAGGTACAGACTTCCCAATGCACCTACTACATCCCTCCCTTAATATGCACGCCACTTTTGTGTAGCTAACGATGGCCAGGACTCTTTTAAGTCTTTGTTCTTCTCTGGGAGTTCATGAATTGAGCAGGACCTTGGCTGAGCAGCAGTCTGTGTGGTCAATTAATAACATTTTCTGACCCTGATGGCTTCTGCTGTCCCTTCCTTATGTCCACGTCCCCGGCCCTGTGTCCAAGCGGATTCGCAGCCTGTGTTTGTAGAGACCCTTTGCTGTTGTTCCTTGCATGGGGGTCCCCCGTTTTGGGGCCATCCCCCCTGGAGCAGGGTGTCCCGGCTTGGTGCAGCCCCGCCCCTCGGGCAGCGCTGAGCCAATGAGAGCGCGCGGCGGTGATGACGCAGCAGTGTCCAGGCAGAGCCGCAGCTCCCAGCGTTGCCCACCTGGAGCCACCTGCGCCCGGCCCGGGCCCCAGCGCCCCCCTGGATGGGAATTTGGGGAGGTGGGAGGGGGGGAGCGCCAAGGCCGGGCCCCCCCGCGCTGTGGTGGCGGCAGCGGCTGCAGTGGGGAGCGAGTGCGGGCGGGAGCGGCCGAGAGCCCAGCGCTGCCCCAGCCCGAGCTGCCCCAGCTCCATCGCTGCCCCTGCGCTGGGATGCTGTGGGTTTGGGGGGAAGAGGGAGCCGGCAGTGGGTGCTGGGCCTGGGGGCAGCAGGAGAAGGGAAGGAGAAGCAGGGTTGAAGAACAAAATGGTCAAATGATGCATGTGGGAGGAGCAGGTGGGATTGTGCAGGAGAAGGAGGAAGAGGAGTCTGAGGGGCAGTAGGGACACAGGATGAGGACGAGGAGTAGCAGAAACGGGAAACACCACAAGGTTCCACCCCTCCCTGTATCTGTAGCCTCTCCCACAGCCCCAGGAGCGTTGCTCCCCCCACATGCAGCAAGTGTCCGAAGAGGATGATCCATGATTTTCACAGGGGTGAATCTTCGTGTTTGTGAGCTTTATAGGGCTAAATGTTGGGGCTGAGGTTTTTTGCAGGGGCTGAATCTTTATATTTTGGAGGGGATTTGGGCTGAAACTTGCTTTTTGGGGAGTTTTTGATCTGTGTCTTGATGTTTGGATAATTTTTGTGCTGAATCATTGTGTTTTGGAGGTTCTTATAGACACAAGATGCCCAATGACTTCCTGAGTTGCACTTGGGAAGGAGGAACCCTCAGCCCAAGGTGCTCTCTTGTGTTTTCCTCCAAACCAGGATTTGTCATTCCCAAGGCGTAGATGGATGGAGGAGGAGGACAAGTCCCAGGGATCCCACAGGAAGCGGGGCTACAAATCCAGCGCAGGGAGCTGCGAGGAGGAAAGACCCTCCCTGAGCCGGGAAGGCGGCCGGAGATCCAGGCAGAGCTCAGAGCTGGTGGAGAAGCCTCGTGGAGGGGAGAAGCCCCACAAGTGCTTGGAATGTGGGAAGGGTTTCAGGTGGAGCTCCGAGCTAATCCAACACCAGATGATCCACGCTGGGGAAAAGCCCTACGAGTGTGGGAAATGCAGGAAGAGCTTCAGCACTATTTCCTATCTGATGCAGCACCAGGTGATCCACACAGGGGAACGGCCCTACACCTGCTTGGAATGTGGGAAGAGCTTTGGATGGAGCTCTGCCCTGAAATACCACCAGCGCATCCACACCGGGGAGAGGCCCTACGAGTGTCCCAAGTGTGGGAAGAGGTTTCAGAGAAGCTCCACTCTGATCAGACATGAGCGGATTCACACAGAGGAGAGGCCCTTCCGCTGCCCCGACTGCGGGAAGGGATTCAAGCACAACTCCACCCTCACTGTCCACCGGCGCATCCACACTGGGGAGAGGCCCTACGAGTGTCCTAAGTGTGGGAAGAGCTTCTCAGACAACTCAGTCTTGACCCGACACCAACGGAGTCACCACTAAGGGAAGCCCTGTGAGTGCCCCGAGTGTGGGAAGAGCTTCGTGCTCTGCTCCAGCTCCATCCCCCATGGGAGGATCGGTGTTGGATGATCCCCAGTGACCCCCATTGGGCACAGCCCTGGTGATCCGTGATCCTGGTGATCCGTGTTGGGAAGACACCTGGCTGGGGGGGGGGTCTCTGCATCATCCTGTCTCCCTGTGAGCACCTGGATGAGCACAGGGGCAGGAACGCCCATCAGGGCTCAAACTGGCATTGGAAATTCCTTGTGGAGAGCAGATTTGTTGACTTTGATCCCCAGAAAATCTTCTGCGTTCAATCCTATCTCCTGTTCGCATCCAGGAATACTGAACAGTCTTGGAGATCTTTTCCAACCTCACTGATTCCAGGATTTTCATTTCCTATTGCCTAAGATTGTCTTCGGCAGCCAAATGGTGATGAACTGAGGCAATGACCAAGCTTTTGGAGACAGTGGGGTAGAAAGTCCTCCAAAAAATGTTTTTCCCTCTCACTCAAGCACATAGGACCTCAGCTCACACAGACACGGAAATCCTTTTCTTTTGGCCTCGATTTGCTTTTCATTTCTCTTCATCCTTTTAAAACAACCAACACGGGTGAAAATAAAGACACTGAACTGAGACATGTGTGTGGATACGGAGGGACAAAGACATGGTGGGGCACAGACATGGAGAGTTGAATCATGGTTTGAAAGAGTTAAGATTTTTGCTAAGGGTAGAAGGAGTTTCCATGGCCAAGATGTAAGTTAGGTAGGTAATTACTTGATGCTTAGGCAAGAGCTAATTGGTATAATTATCTGCTTTTATGAACTTAGGTATAGAAGAACATAAAATAATAAACCGTTAATCATGAAGCACGAGGCCTTGGATCGTGCCAGAGGATCACAGAGACCTGATGAAGACTCTCCTGACTTCATCCATTGAGACCACTGACCCATTTCGAGAGCACCGACCCAATTCAAGAGAAGAACTGCGCACATGTGAAGGACGAATGGGCTCATTTTAATATGGGATGGGGATGGGAGGTGCTGGGGTTATGCACATGTATTGTATGTAAGATCTTGGGCAATAAATAGAGGGCAAAGAACCTTGTTCGGGGCGGTCACGCCTTTGGGAGGTGACTCCCGTGCCGGTGAATAAACACACCACTTTGTAACTTTAATTAGTTACAGCGCCTTTGTCCGTGATTATTCCGGATTTTAAGGATTCAGGGGGACAAACTGCGGTCACGTGGGGACACTGCAGGGACATTGTAGTGACCCAAAACAGGACAGGCGACCTCAGGGTGGCCCTGATGTCCCCAAGGCAAGGACACCAAGGTCCCCAGTGTCCCTCGGCGTGACAGTGCCACTTCCATGTCCCCACCCTGTCCCTACCCCTGCCCTGCCGCCACATTCTGGGCCACCTCCAGCTTTCGCGTCACCTCCTTGTGTCCCTCCACCGATGTCCCCAAGGCCACTATGATGTCCCCGAGGGCCCAGGCACCTCTGGGGACCCCCTGTCGTCGTGTCCCCCACGTGTCAACACCATGTCCCGGTTAACAGCATCCACCAAGTACCCCAGGTGCCATGTCACCGTCTCCAGCCACCCCTGGACATCTGCAGTGACCTTGCTGGTGGCCACGGCCGCCTCGGCACTGGCCCTGGCCTTCGCCACCTGCTGGGTGCGGTCTCGCAGATGCTGGGCCATGGCCCGGTGCTCACGGGCACTGCTGGCCAGGTGTCACCACGATGTCACCGAGGCCTGCAGGGCCACCTGGCACGACACGGCCACCGTGCCCAGGGCCAGCAGCAGGTGACTGTCCTCGGCCACCCCCAGGGCAGAGCGCGCCGAGTCCAGAGACACTGCGGGGACATGGGGACCCAGCACAGTGGCACCTGAGCAGTGGCTCCGGGGACACCCCAGAGCCACCAGCCCAGTGTCCCCAGGGCTGCCCCAGTGTCACCATCCCAGTGCCACCTGTTCAGTCGCACTGTCAGCAGCCCAGTGTCCCCAGTTCAACCCCAGCGCCCCCAGAGCTGCCCCAGTGTCCCCAGTCCTGTCCCAGTGTCACCAGCTCAGTGTTCCCAGTTCCTTCCCAGCCCAGTGTCACTGCCCCATTGCCACCATACCAATTTCACCATCCCAGTGCTCCCAGTCTCCAGTCCATCCCAGTGTCCCCCATCCTGTCCCAGTGTCCCTGTCCCAGTGCTCCTAGTTGTGTCCCAGTGTCACCAGTTCCATCCCAATGCCACCAGTTGTGTCCCAGTGTCACCATCCCAGTGCTCCCAGTTCAATCTGTGTCTCCAGTTCCCTCCCAGTGTCACCACCCCATTGTCCCCATACCAATGTCACCATCTCAATGTCACCAAACCAGTTTCCTCCCAGTGCTCCCAGTGCCAGCCCAGTGTCCCCCATGCTGTCCCAGTGTTCTTGTCCCAGTTCTCCCAGTTGTGTCCCCGTGCCAGCCCAGTGCCACCCCATCATTGACCCGTACCAGTGTCACCAGCCCAGTGCCACCAGTCCTGTCCCAGTGTCACTAGCTAAGTGCTCCCAGTGCCAGCCCAGTGCTCCCAGTGCCAGCTCACTGTCACCAACCCAGTGTCCCCAGTTCCATCCCAGTGCCACCAGTTCTGTCCCAGTGTCACCAATCCAGTGTCACTGGTCCTGTCTCAATGTCCCCAGTGCCATCTCAGCGTCACCAGTGCCACCCATGGCACCACCCCAGTGTCCCCAGTTCAATCTCAGTGTCCTCAGTCCTGTCCCAGTGTCACCAGCCCAGTGCTCCCAGTTCCATTCCAGTGTCCCTCTCCCATCCCAATATCCCCCATCCTGTCCCAGTGCACCCAGTTGTGTCCCAGTGCCACCAGTTCCATCCCAGCCCCATACCAATGTCACCATCTCAATGTCACCAAACCAGTTCCCTCCCAGTGCTCCCAGTGCCAGCCCAGTGTCCCCATCCTGGGACAGGGGAGGGTCTCTACTGGTCCATGCTGGTCTGTACAGGTCTGTACTGGTCCATACTCGTGTATACTGGTTTATACTCACACACAGCACCATCAGCCCCACGGCCAGCCCATGCCCAGCCTGGAGCTCAGCTCACCCAAACTGGTCTGTACTGGTCTGTACTGGTCTATACTGGTCCATACTGGTTTATAGTGGTCTATACTGGATTTTTCTGGTCTGTACTGATTTATACTGGTTTTTCCTGACACACAGTGTCATCAGCCCTATGGCCAGCCTGTGCCCGGCCCAGAGCCCAGTTCACCCAAACTGGTCTATACTGGTTTATACTGGTCCATACTGGTCTATACTGGTCCATACTGGTTTATACTGGTCTATACTGGTTTATACTGGTCCATACTGGTTTATAGTGGTCTATACTGGATTTTACTGGTCTGTACTGATTTATACTGGTTTTTCCTGACACACAGTGTCATCAGCCCTATGGCCAGCCTGTGCCCGGCCCAGAGCCCAGTTCACCCAAACTGGTCTATACTGGTTTATACTGGTCCATACTGGTCTATACTGGTCCATACTGGTTTTTACTCACACACAGAAGCACACAGCACCATCAGCCCCATGGCCAGCCTGTGCCCAGCCCATAGCCAGCTCTGGCACTGCTGTGCCCCTTCCTCCTCCTGCT
Organism: Sturnus vulgaris; assembly: GCF_052056855.1. NCBI lineage: Eukaryota > Metazoa > Chordata > Aves > Passeriformes > Sturnidae > Sturnus > Sturnus vulgaris. Next base: position 8,281,976 of record NW_028276185.1, on the reverse strand, counting down.
CCAGCATCATCATCACTGCTGCCTCAGCCAGGACCCCTTGGAGCCACAGCTCCTGCTCGTCCTCGTCCCCCAGGGTCCCCTGGGCCACTGCCGGGGCCACCTTGGCCTTTCTGGACTCCTTTAGCTCTTCCAGGGCTACTTGGGCCTGATACAGCGTGACCTTGGCTTCAGCCAGTGCCGTGGGGACGGTGCTCGGTGTCCTCAAGGCCTCAGCCAGGGCCACCAGGGCCACCAGGGCTCGGCGCCATGTGGTGTTCATCTGGGCCAGCTTGGAGGGGAGGGCAGGGGGGGACAGCTGGGGACAGGAAAGGGGGGTTAGGGGTGGGGGAGGGGTTGGGGAGTTCTGGGGAGGGTTTGGGTGGTCCCAAGTGAGAATTCTCAAGGATTTTGGGTTTCCCAGATGAGGCTTGTGATAAATGTGATTCGTGCTAATTAAATTGTAACTACATTAACAAAATTATATTTAGATCAATAGAAGACAATTGTTACAGAGTGAGGGGGGAGATGGGTGAGACAGGACAAAAGACATCTTCCAGATGTTGGGAGTCGAAGAAGGAGGTTGGAAGAAAGTCAGACAAGAATAGTAGAAGGACGTAGGTCAGACAAGCAGCATCTAGAAACAGAAACTTTCGACCTTGAAATGGGCCAAAATGGGATGATTCCAGGCATGGGACTCAATTAAAGTCATGTTATGGAAAACATCTGCTCAGTCACACAGGGCGCCTGTGCTACCTGAAGGTCACATCTCGGTCACTGATGAAGATGATGAGCCTTCATCGGAAATAAGACTCTCAAAAGGATGAGAGACCCCCTAACCCATTAGTAGAGCATGCCCCGTGCAGTATAGTTACGTAAATTTTAGGAATAGAAACTAGGAGGAGCTTTCTAGAAACTTCTGTAGCCTACAGTATATAAGTGGGATTGTTAGCCTGGATGCTTTGGTACGTGAGGAATGGGAGCCACTCCCCGTATCCCCGGTCGGAGGGGGGCCCCTCCCCGGTCGGTTTTGCTTATGCTTTATACGAACCTCAATTATACTAAATTACTTACTGCCAAATTTTATACATTCTTAAATATATGCACTTTGATTGTTTCATCTCCAATACTTTAATTGTCATCTCCAATACTTTGATTGTATTCATTTTGTTACTATTAAAAACTTACTATTAAATTTAATCTTGTTCTTGATAAATTGGAAAAAATAGAACATCATTCATAACACTAGTCACCCCCTGTATGATCCTGGGCATTCCCAGTATGTTCCAAATCATTCTCAGTAGGATCCCAGTCATTCCCAGTATGGTTTCTTTCACTCTCAGTCCCTCTCAGTAAGAGTTCAGTGTGGCCCCAGTCACTTCCAGTATGAACCCAGTCACACCTTCTATGAAGCCATTTCCCCTGCCATGGTCTCAGTTGCTCCCAGTATAAGTCTAGTCACCCCAGTATGATCCCAGTATGTCGGAGAAGGGAGACACGGACACCAATTCGGTCATCTGCAAAGTCTCGTTTATTGATAATTAGAGTGGCGATTAAATACAGTGCTTAATTAGCTCATGCATATTGCAAAAGCTAAGCTCATCATTGGTTGCCTTGCCATATGCGTCACTATGCTGATTGTCTAAGTTTGTAGCTACACTTTTGCAATTTCATGGCTAACAGAGTTCTTCTAGTTCTTCTTTTACAGTCTGTCTTTGTTCATCTTATCACAATTCTACGTGCCTTCCCTCTTACTGTGCCCTTGAGGCTGAGGCCTGCTTTGTCAGCCTGACTAAATTGATCTGACTATGGCCTCTCTCTTCTAGCCATTCCTGCACCAGGCTCTCTACACTTCCCCCGTTTTCTTTTTGAGCGAGAAGATTAGTATGCCAAGCCTTGCTAACAGTTTTTTGGATGAAATTCTGCAAGCAAGTTATCAAGCAAGGAAGTAACAAAGCTAAGCATAAGAATACGCCTAAGATCATGATAGCATACTTAATGATGGTCCGAATCCATCCTCCAAGGCCCAGGCTTTTTAGCCATTCATCAATGTCCCAACCATTTTCCTTCTTTAGGTCATGTAATCTGTTTTGTATGTCTTGTATCTTTTTGTGAATGGATTCAGAGTGGTCAGACAAATTCATGCAGCACATTCCCTCAAATTCCTCACAACCGTGTCCCTGCGCTAGAAGTAGGAAATCAATGGCTGCTCTGTTTTGCAGTACTGCATGGTTAACACTTGAGACATCCCTGGCCATCATGTCTAACACCTGAGAGGTGGTGTTAAATTCATCTTTTGCTCAGCACCCTAACTGTTCGGCTAGGGCCATAGCTTTCCTGGCTGCTGCGTGAGGGAGGAGTACAGCAGTTGCTACCTGTCTAAAGTCACTCCAAAAGTGTGGTTGCCCTATGCTGGTGCAGTCAAGATCGTGTAAACTGCGTTTTGTTCTATTTGCATTGCTTGCAAGTTGCATGAGAGTAGTTACATTGGGGTGAAACATGGCTAGTTTCCCTAGATAGCAGGGTCCCCCTTGTGGCCTCACTGGAATACCATTCCAGGCACGATCCCCACAAATTAAAAATATTCCTGGGGGTAGTGCTCTTGCCTTTGTGATGTACCTACCGTTACATTTGGGGTAGAGTTGAGTGTGAATTGTTGATAGACTAGTAAGGGCTGAATCAAGGGTTGCAAAGTTTTTGTCTTCTAGGGGCATAAAACTAAACCATCCTCCTGTGTTTCTTCCCATTGATGCGTTAGTGCTTCCGAAGAGGTCAATCTCTTCCGGAGGGGAGGCTAAGGTTTTGCCTAAAGCTAGGACAAATTCACATTGCCAGCATCCATCGTGTTGTGAGGGATTACTACTAGGGAAAGTACAACCTTGCAACAAATCGTTATCCCCTTTTGTAGGTAGGTTGCTATCATTAAGATACCCTGCAAACTCTCTTGGTTTCCAAACTGGCAATCCTACAAGACAAGTTTTGAAAGGATTCTGCGCTCCCCCCAAGCTCAAGCAGATTGATTCTTGCTTTGTTATGTTAGCAAATGTTACCCATACATTTTCTCTAGGTGTGTGCTCCATTGGAAAAGCATTTGTGCAAGCAAAGTTAGTAAGCATAAGCAGTGTGATGAATATCATTTTCGTTGCTTACGTAGCTTCTTCCTTCTATACTTTGGATTTTCTGCTGCTATGTGTCACTGCTTTACTTCTTCTATGCACTGATCTAATACTTCTTCTGGGTCAGTACCTGGCTTAACTGGCCCTACCCGAGGGAAAGGCAGATGTGGCACTTTATGCATACACCTGGCAGCAACAATGCGAGATCTGGCGTTAATGCGTTGCCTCCAGAGCCACTTAGCAGTCGCCCATCGGGCCCAAGCTAACATAAGCTGTTCTGGTGCCTCATACACACTCTGGAGCTGTGGATATGGTACCCCTGCTTCTTCCGCTAGGGCTGTACCCCAGTCTGAACGCCTTATGTCTTCACCCTGACACTTTGCACACCATAAATTATATACTCCTTGTTGCCTTACCCATGAGCAGTCCCCACAGCGCCCACACTTTAAAGCCACCCAAGCCTCACACCACGACCCCCCACATGCGCAACATGGACGGTCATTGAGGGGCTGTTCTTCCCTGTAGGCGTGGATCTCAAGCCAATCGGCCCAGTCCAATGGCGGTCGCTGCAGTGCTTCACGGGCTACGCGGCTATACTGTCCCAGCTCTTGTAAATAGGGTTGCAAGGTCACTGCTAGTTTCTGATGAATCCGTTCCCGGTCGTTTGGTGTCAATCGTATCCCCAGGAATCCTTCCGCCCACTCGGTCATTTAGAATGGGCTTCACCCACCTAGCAGGGACCCAAACTGTTCCTGTGGGAGTAGAAACACAAACATAACCTCTGCCCCAGTATATTACCTCAGCGGGGCCATTCCATATCCCTGTCTTTGGATCCCGGTACTTTACCCACGCTTTTGCGCTTTCTGCCTTGTTACCTTCCCTTTTCCCTCTATGCCTAATTGCAGGCGGCTCTGACTCTTCCCCAAACACACACAAAAAATTCATGACATAAAGAACCTTAGCTAACCTTTCTTGTGGATCTTCTATGGATTTGTGCTTGAGTAGGTACTGTTTAAGTGTCCCATTGGCTCTTTCTACTATGGCTTGTCCTGTGGGTGAGTGTGGTACTCCTATGATGTGTTTAATTCCCCAGAGTCTCATGAACTGGCTTACTTTCTTGCCGACATAGGCTGGTCCATTGTCGGTCTTTATTTCCCTAGGCATTCCCATGACTGCAAAGCAACTTGTTAGGTGCCTTATTACATGGATTGCCTTTTCTCCTGTTTGTGCGGTAGCCCAAATGTACTTGCTGTAGGTGTCTATTGTGACGTGTACGTATTTGAGCCTACCAAATTCTGCTACGTGTGTAACGTCCATTTGCCAAATTTCATTACTTTCTAGACCCCGAGGATTTACCCCACATCCAAGACCCACCCCGCTATTATGATGACTGCAGGTGGGACAGGCTCTCACTATTGCTTTAGCTTCTTGTATGCCTATTTTGAACTCACGCACCAATCTCTTAGCATTCTGGTGAAATCGTGTGTGTGACTCTCTTGCCTCAATCCCCCTATCATCTGCTACATTCATAACCAATCTATCTGCCCTGGCATTGCCCTCACCCAAGCCTACATCCCACTTGTGGCTTCTGATGTGTATGATACAATAAGGCTTAAACCTTGCTCCTACTGCTCGCTTTAGCTGCAGTAAGAGTTCATAGAGTCTTTTGTTCTGCACCTCTTTTACAGAGGCGTCTTCAATTCTCTGTGCTACTCCTGCAACATAAAACGAGTCAGTGACTACATTCAAAGGCCCTTGCAGTTCACTTAATGCCCACACAACAGCAAGCAATTCCAATGTTTGTAAACTGTCCTCTGGAGCAGCGTCTATTATCTGCTTTTTCCATCGAGGGCCTTCTTTCCAGGTGATGGCTGCCCTCCTCGATTTCTTTCCGGCATCTGTGAATGCTGTAATGGCACCCGCTATCGGCTGTTCCGATCGTATTGGCTTTAATACCCAGTCCCAATTTCCTAACCACTGAAGATGACGTGGTGTCAGCGGTCCTGTGCTGACTGCTGCTCCAGCTTCCAGCAAAGCCGTTTGTAAGTCCTCAGAGTTGAGGAGGTACCAATCTAAGTCCTCCTTTTTCATGGGTAGGTGGATTGCGGTCGGACCTGTTCCGGTAATTTCCAGAATCCTTATCCGACCCTTACGAATCAAGGTAGCTACTTGTTCGATTTTTGTACTGATTGTCCTTTTTGCTTGTAAAGGTGGGGTTATCCACTCTAGTACCTGTATCTCCCCCGTTTTCTTTTGTGTTTGTGTGAGTGCTCCAAGTAGATGATCAGGAGTATTCCAAATGGTGAGGTTTATAGGCAATGATACATCCCGGCGGGAGACAAATCCTTCATTGACGCAGCGAATAATGCTATTGAGAGCGTCTTTTTGTTGTGGTGTCATAGTTACAGGTGTGGTTGGATCGGTCCCTTTGAGCAGTGGCCTGAGGGATTCTAGCAGAGAGTTGGGTATCCCAACAATCGGTTTGAGCCACTGTAGATCTCCTAGTAAGCGTTGTGTTTCATTTAGATTGGTGATTTTTGTTGCAATCTGAAGTTTTTGCGGCCGTACGATTTGATTTGTAATAGTCCATCCCAGGTACTTCCATGGTGTAGATTGTTGTATTTTTTCTGGAGCTATCATGAGAGATGCTTTTGCTAAGGTGTTTTGAATTTCTTGCATTTGAATATCTGTAAATGATGTTTTCTGGGCGAATAGGATGTCATCCATGTAGTGGTAAATAATTGTGTCGGGCCATTTTAGTCTTAGGGGTTGCAAGGCTGCATCAACATATAATTGGCACAAAGTAGGCGAGTTTTTCATACCTTGTGGAAGAACAGTCTATTCATATCTTTTGTCAGGTTCCCCCCTGTTAATTGCCGGTAGGGTAAATGCAAATCTTTTTGTATCCTGGGGGTGTAAGGCTATAGTAAAAAAGCAGTCCTTTAAATCAATAATTAAAAGAGGCCAATGTTGTGGAAGCATGGCTGGATTGGGAAGTCCCGGTTGTAATGCTCCCATTGCTTCCATTTGATTATTTACTGCTCTTAAATTATGTAGAAGACGATATTTCCCTGATTTCTTTTTAATCACAAAAATTGGCGTGTTCCATGGGCTTGTGGAAAGTTTTAAATGTCCTTGTTGAAATTGTTCTTTTACGAGTTGATGTGCTTGTATTAGACTTTCCCTTTTTAGAGGCCATTGCTTAACCATTACCGGTTCATTGGTAGTCCAGGTGATTGGGATTGGGAAAGTTCAAGCAATGGCAATTACCCCAAAGGGTGCTCGTTGGATAGAATAACCCCAAGCTGAGCTAAAATGTCCCTTCCAATTAGACAATGTACCATGGGCGGTAATGCAACTACTGATAACACAGTTACCAAGTCCTGCCCATCTATAGTAACCCTTATTGGGGGCGTTTTCTTTGCGAGGGTGAACCCTCCGACGCCCGTCACGGTATCCGTGGTTTGTAATGATGGCCAATCACAGGGCCATTTTTCTGGAGAAACAATGCTGGTATCTGCTCCAGTGTCTAAAAGTCTCATCATTTTTATTGTACGTCCTGCATAGGTGAACCTCACCTCTTTTTTGGGTTTAGTATTAAGATCCATTGTGAGCAGAGCAACACCAGAGGACCCAAATCCTTGGTCCTTGCGCGGGGTTTGTGTTTGTGGTTGAACACCTCGGCTTAACTGTGGAAGTGGAATAAATTGAGCAATACGTTGATTTGCCTCAATTGTTAGAGGAGGAAAAGGAGTATAAACTATTATTTGTATTTCTCCAGTGTAGTCTGCATCGATGACACCTGGTAGTACAAACAGTCCTAAAATGGAGCTCGATGAGCGTCCCACTATTAGTCCTCCAAAAGCTTGTCCTTTAATATTTACCGGGCTTTGTACTCCAGTTGGGACTTTAGCGGGGCGTGTTGTTAATAATGATGTTTTTACTGCGGCTGCCAAGTCGAGTCCCAGGCTCCCTGTTGTGGCTGGTTGCAGACAGGAGATGGCGCTGATGCTACGGCGGCTACTTGTGTCTGGGCGCGGCTGCCGGACGCGCTCCGCCTGGAGTTTCCCGATTGGCGGCGACAAGCTGACGTGTTGTGGGTGTTGTTCTGGCAGTTTTGGCACCACACTCCTGAGGCTCGGCAGTCTCGTCGAAAATGGCCTCCGTTTCCGCATCTAAAGCATCGCGTTGAAGGAGGTCGGCGGTTGTTCGCTGCGGCCGGTGCTGCTGTGGAAGCACGGAGCGGGGCAAGAGCAGCTAGTACCTGTGACTGTGTGGATTCAGCTTGTTTCTGTAGCCCTAAGCCTATTTCCTTTAGTGCATTAATTAAGAAAACCTGTGACCCTGATGGCTGCAGCGCCATTCTTTCTAATGCTTCTTCTATCGTCCAATTAGCTCCTGGAGTTGACAATACCCTCTTTGTTGCCTCATTGCTATTTTGTAACGCACATTGCTTTAACATTGCCCCTCTCATATACTCTGGAACTCCTGCCCTGTCGATAGCAGCGGTAGCCTTATTTACAAAGTTCCCAAAGGATTCCTCCCTTCCTTGTTTTATTCCCATATACATGGGTATACCTGAGCTATCTTTCACTTGATCAATAGCAGTTCTTACGATACGCATGGCTTCTCTAACCCTGTCGGCCCCCGGGAGTAACTGAGTTTCTGACCTTCGAAATGCGCCCACTCCCATTAACTCATCTGCTGTAATTCCGGCTAACGGATCACCCTGACCTCTTTGTACTGCAACTGCCTCGGCAACAAGAGCTTGCCAATGAGCATTAAATAGCATTTGCTGATGTGGTGTGAAAATCAATTTTGCTATGCTTTTTAGATCATTTGGCAGTAATAAATATGTATCAAATAGATAGTCTAGCATTTGCTTGGCTGGCTCGCTCCGAAACCCGAACTGACTCACTGTTTGTCGTAACTGTGCTAGTAACTTCCAATCAAGTGGTTCATACTCTCCCACTTGTACAGCTTGTCCTTGTTGGTTTACTCCCTGTGTGTATGTTACAGGAAAGGTCCAGACTTTGACTGCGCTTACAGTGGCGTCATCCCCAGTCTCCAAGCCGTGTTTAGCTAGCATATTCCATGCCTCCCTCCGCTGCCTTGCCACTTCCCCCCGCAGATCGCTTTCCGCCCTAGGGACAGGATTTGGCTCACTGGCAGGTTTAGGGGTGCTAGATTCAGGCCGGCAAGGGGATTCTATGCCGCAAGGTTGGGATATTTCGCCTTCTGCAATTGTCTCCGCTGCTTTGGCAGCGTTATTCCCCAGTTCTTCTGAGGGGGGTGCAGAGGGCCAAGTGCAACCAGCCCCATCGGCCATTCCTGCCGTGTCTCTAAGAATAGGTATTTCAACTCTTCTTGTGCTTGGTGCAAGGGGCTCATTATCACCATACTGAGCATTTCTTTTATATGCCTCTACTGCCTGCTGTGCCGCCCTTTTCTCTGCCTGTTGCTTTAAGAGTGCGTTATGAACTACTTGCCAGATTTTTCCTAACTTTTTTGCCGTCTTATCATCTCCTAATACTGCCTCCCACAGTACATCCCCTAACTTACGCCACTCATTTAACTCATGCACACTATGAGGGTTAGTGAATAAGCCTTTAGCAGAACCCCAGGCTAACAACCCCGGTATGTCCTTCCTGGGATTAAGCTCTTTTAGCCCTAACTTATCTATATGTGCTATAAATAAATCATATGCTGCTTGCCTGTCCATTTTTTACCGTCGGCGCCGTTGCAACTCTCCGGCTTTGGCAGCACGTATGGCCCAGGACCACCTCTGTAGCTCCTGAGGGTGTCTTTCCTACGTCGTTTGACACCGACCCGGTTGCAGCAGGTCCCAAGCTCAACTTCACCGACCGTGGCGCGTTCTCCCCCGTTTTCTTTTTTAGCGACGGAGGGACAGCGTCGTCGGGGTCACCATTTGTCGGAGAAGGGAGACACGGACACCAATTCGGTCATCTGCAAAGTCTCGTTTATTGATAATTAGAGTGGTGATTAAATACAGTGCTTAATTAGCTCATGCATATTGCAAAAGCTAAGCTCATCATTGGTTGCCTTGCCATATGCGTCACTATGCTGATCGGCTAAGTTTGTAGCTACACTTTAGCAATTTCATGGCTAGCAGAGTTCTTCTAGTTCTTCTTTTACAGTCTGTCTTTGTTCATCTTATCACAAGTCTACGTGCTTTCCCTCTTGTTATGCCCTTGAGGCTGAGGCCTGCTTTGTCAGCCTGACTAAATTAATCTGACTATGACCTCTCTCTTCTAGCCATTCCTGCACCAGGCTCTCTACACCTCTCCCCGGTGTGGATGCGCTGGTGGCTTCTCAGGTCAGAGCTCCAGCCAAAGCTCTTCCCACATTCCAAGCAGGCGTAGGGCCGTTCCCCAGTGTGGATCACCTGGTGCTGGATCAGGTTGGAGCTGTTGCTGAAGCCCTTCCCACATTCCCCACACTCGTAGGGCTTCTCCCCAGTGTGGATCCTCTGGTGTAGGATCAGCTGGGACCTGTAGCTGAAACCCTTCCCACATTCCAAGCACTTGTGGGGCTTCTCCCCTCCAGGAGGCTTCTCCACCAGCTCTGAGCTCTGCCTGGATCTCCGGCCGCCTTCCCGGCTCAGGGAGGGTCTTTCCTCCTCGCAGCTCCCTGGGCTGGGTTTGCAGCCCCTCCTCGAGAGAGATCTCCGGGGCTTTTCTGCCTCCTCCATCCTCACACACCTGGGGAATGAAAATTCCTGGTTTAGGGGGAAATAACAAGAAGAGAGCTCCATAAACTGGGTGTTCCTCCTTGACCAAGTTCATCTCTGGAAGTCATTGAGCATCATGTGTCTGTAATAACCTCCCAAACACCAAGATTCCCACCCAAAATCCTCCAAACTTTAAGACACAGATCAAAAACACCCCAAATATCAAGATTCAGCCAAAATCCCCTCCAAAATTGTGCTGGTTTGAAAGCAAAACCAGTGAGAGACTCCAAGTCATAAATACAATTTGATAAGAAAAAAGATAAGAGAAAAATAATACATGAAATAGTAGAAAAGAAAACAACTGACAGAATCAGAATACAACCTGACACCCTGCTAGTTTTGATGGTGGTAGCAGTCCTGATGAAGTGGTCTTGTTGTAGTAGTGATGCTGTAGAAAGGTCTGGTAGCTCTTGTCCTCTGGAAACCAGTGGGTAAGGGCTGCCTTGGTGTTCCAAAGCTCAGATTTTATCTAGGTAGGAAAGGCTTGGCTCCTCCCCCTGGCTGGAGCATCTCCCAATGGGATGATGGAATTTTATCAGTCATGCAGTGGCACTCAATGGCCCATTAACAGAAGATATCTTCCTGGAGGAAGGATGGGTTGTGGAACAGATAAAGAACACTGCCCTACCTGGTTTTAACAGATGGCCCATTAGCAGAGGATATCTCCCACACAGATAAGGATCACTGCTCCATCTGTTTTTATCCACCACTCTTTGTTCTTTTGTTTCTTCCTGGGACCTCTGACTAGTTACTTAATGTTTGCTGCTGATTTCCTCTCCCTTTTGAAGATGAAAATGGTAAAAGTGTCTTTGACCTGCCTTGCTGGATATTGTGAAGAGGAACAGTCATCTACTGCAAGTGGAAGTGTCACAGGTGGAGCAGAGTTCTGTGAGTGCTGTATCAAACCAGACCTCGTCAGAGCTGCCAGAACAACTGGTCCATGCTGCCCTTCACTGCTCTGCCTGTTCCCCACTGTTTCATGCCAGAGTAATTTAACTGCTGTTAATTGGGTGTGTGTTTCACTCGAGCCAGTCCAGCAGAACCAGCAGAAAGCAGCCCCAGAATGAATGGGGCTCTGCAGAGGAGCCCCAGACTATTCATCAGCCTGCCTGCAGAACTGGCTCCAACTCTGAGCCCTTGTGACCACACTCTGAAGAAGACACACTTCTGATATTTCTGAGGCACTTATGACTGAGGCACTGCACGTGCTTGTGCAGGTAAGAATCCCCAAGTTCTTTCTGTCAGGAAAATTAATCCACAAACACCACAGGTTTATGTCCAAAAAGGAGACAGAGGAGTCCTTTTTGCTTTATTCAAATAAAGGGAGAGGCCATGGGACTCCCTTGGGATCTCTCAAATTTTTGGAGGACACAGCCTCCTATTTATCCTATTTTCCCGGCCGCATTTCCCTCTCTCTTTCCCCATTGGCTGAGGTACTTGAGAGGCACAGACTTCCCGGAACGCCTGATACCTGAAATTCCCCTCTAATGTATAACCCTCCCTTTTAATTTTTAATTCTTATAGAATTCATAGTTTTCCCCCCGTTGCTTCTTTCATCTTTCGATATCCAATTTCATTTATCAGCAGCCTTACAGTTTGTTTGTAAAGGCAAATATCTCTTTCCATTCATCAATCAGTGGAATCCATCCCATTGTTTCTTTTATCTCTCAGTGCTAGCCTTATCTATAGGCTGATCCACAACTCATTTGTAAAGACAAATTTAACATTCCTGTCAATCCCTCCTCTTTTATTTGTTTAATAATTGTCTTTACAAACTTTAGCTATCATTGACTTAATTTCTTGTTCCTGAGTTCTTTTTGGTTTTGTAATTATTTGGAGTGACATCAGTTTCTGTCCTTTTGTAACCATCTCTGGATCAGTGGGCGTGGCTATTACCTGCATCCCTTTGATCACATGTTGAATAAGTTGTACTAAGCAAGGGAACATGCCTGGCAAAAAGATTAGAGTTGCTACAGCACATAAGAGGAAAAAAGCAGTTGTTTAACTTATAGTCCACCAGGTAGCCAAGAAAACATGTCCCATTCCCATCCTTATCATGTTTGGACTGGTACATGAGCTAATTTTTTAAATTCATTTTGCAATTTGTTTCACCACTTTTCCATTGTCATCTATTTGCCTATTTAGGCAATAAGTGTCTTTTTCAGAAGAATGAAGCCGCCATGGACTTCCTTCTTCATCCCAAAATCCTGTTCCATTACGGACCTCACTCAGGGTGCTAATCTACTATTTAGGTTTTACTGGGCTGGCAACCCATGGCCCGTTTTCAGATTCTCCTGGCCCTCCACAGACCCAACAATTGCTAAGGTTAAAGGTTTTTGCTACTTCTTCTCCTAAGGTCAAAAAATTATTTTCCCATTCTTGGCTCCAACCTAACTGATAATATAAAGGTAACATTATTAAGAGAAACATTCTGATTTTGTAATCTAATTTCCTAACTTCTTTTTTACTTTCACGTTGTCTTCCACACCACCTGTGGGGAGTGAAGGCACAGAAACAGCTTAACATAAAGAAAACAGTGACAGCAAGGGTTGGCCCCCAGTGCCTGGAGATCTGAGAGGAGGGATGCCCACACAGACTATTTCAGCAGGCACTCTGTGGGTGGGCACACGAGGCTTCCCCCGATGTCGACGCCCTGGCTGCTGCTCCAGTCCCCTCCTGCCGAGTGTCAGTCGCGGCTTCCCGTCCTTCTCCTCCAGCTGAGATGCCCAAATCTCTGGGGCTGCAGAGACCTTGGCCCGAGTGTGATGGGTCCAGCCGTGTTCAGCTGTCTTGACGGCTGTGTCTGTGCTCAGCAACACCTGGAAAGGTCCACGCCACTTGGCCACCAGTGGTGCTTCTTCCCACTCCTTAACCAGGACCCAGTGTCCCGGTTGGATGTTGTGAACAGCAAAGTCCAAAGGCAGGGTCTGTGCCAGCTGAGCTTCCTGTCGAAGAGATTTCACAAGAGACAGTATCCAGCCACATATTGTTTCAAATACACATCACTTATCTCTATCCCCGCACTCGGCTGAGAATTACAAGGGTAAGGAATTCCAAACATCACTTCAAAGGGAGATAATTGAATATCTCCCCTGGGTCTGGCTTTTATTCTTGCTAAAGCCAGGGGCAGGAGCCGTACCCATGGCATTTTAGTTTCTATCACCAGCTTCAGGAGATGTTTCTTTATTTCTCCATTCATCCTCTCAACCTGACCCGAACTCTGTGGGTGCCAGGGGGTATGGAGGTTCCACTGTATCCCATAACAGTCATAACTCCTTGAAGAATTTTCCCTGTTAAATGAGTTCCCTTATCTGAAACTATTGCTTCCACTATCCCATATCTTGGAATTATTTGTTCCAAAAATATTTTAACAACTGATCCTGTAGTTGCTGACACAGTTGGAAATGCTTCTGGCCACCCGGTTAATTGACATACTATTACCAGAAGATATTTAAATCTTGCCACTCGAGGCATTTCAGTAAAATCCACCTGGCATCTCTGGAAGGGACGTACTGCCCAACGCCTCCCTACCCTGGCCAGAACAACTTTGTTGTTGGTTTTAGCACAAGTCAAACAGCCTTCAATAGCTCACTTTGCCAGGTTAAAGAGACCAACAGCAGCGTTCATTTTGAGGAAGGCTTCTGCCAGTCCTCGGGAGCCCCAATGACTCCCTTCATGAAGTTGTTTTAACAATTGTAAGGCTCGAGCTTTTGGTATCCACTGCTTACCATCCCTTGTAAACCAATTATTTTCTCTTTACTCTGCCCCACTTTTTTTAATTATCTCAAGTTCCTCTGGTGGAAAAGAGAGTTTCTCTGGCAGCGGTGCAGTTACTGGGAGCATAGGCAGGATCTTGGAGACTTCTGGCAACAATGCAGCTTTGCGAGCTTCTTCATCAGCCAGTCGGTTTCCTATTGCCTCCTCCGACCATCCTGCCTGATGCCCCTTAATGTGGATTATTGCCACCTTTTTTGGTAAATTCACTGCCTCCAATAGGCGAGAGATTAAGTTCTCGTGAGCTAATGTCTTTCCTCTGCGGCTTAATAAACCTCTTTCTTCCCATAGTTTTCCAAATGCATGTAATACCCTATATGCATATTTAGAATCAGTAAAGATATTTACTGTCTTGTCCTGGTATAATTCACAGGCTCTCACAAGCCCGTACAGCTCTGCTGTCTGAGCTGACCAGGTGTGTGGTAACCTCCCCCCTTCCTTTAATTGCTTCCCATTCACGATAGAGTATCCTGTAAATCGTTTCCCTTCTACCACCTTGGAGGACCCATCAATGAACACATTCTCTCCCTCAGGCCAGGGAATATCTCGTAGATCTTCCCTAGCCCGTGTCTGGAGGTCTATAACCTGGATACAATCATGGATTTCTTCCTGGCCCCCCTTTTTTTTTTCAGGGCCATTTAAATAAGAGACTGGATTAAAAATTTCCCCACCTTTAAATTCTAAATCCTCCTGTTCCATTAAACAAGATTCATACTGTAATAATCGAGCACTCGTCATCCACTTAGAGGCTCTCTCAGTTAACAAAGCTTTAATCTGATGTGGGACTTTAACAATGAGATGCCCTCCCCTTGTCAGCTTTCGGGCCTCAGCCACCATCAGAGCTGTGGCTGCACAGTTCTGCAGACAATGGGGCCAGCCTCTGGCCACCGGGTCTAACAACTTCGAAAAACAGGCAACAGGCCTCCGTGTTCCCCCATGCTCTTGCACCAAAATTCCTTTAGCATGACCCTGTTTGATATCCACATATAGCTGAAATTCTTTTTCTGCATCTGGAAGAGCTAAGACTGGGGCCTTAACCAATTTGTCTTTTAATTTCTTAAAGCTTTTTTCGCCTTCTGGTGTCCATACCACGACATTAGGACTGTTTTGAGTTAAAAAGTTATATAAAGGTCTGGCCACCACAGAAAAATCCTCGATCCATGCTCTACAGTACCCCACCAACCCTAAAAACCGCTGTAACTCCTTTTTAGTCTGGGGTAATGGTACCTGTGAAATCCCTTTTTTGCAAGAAAATTAAGCAGCTTTACAGGAGCCTCTTCAACCACCTTTTCCTGTTCCCCTGATAAGAGCAAATCATTCACATACTGCAACAACTTGACTCCTGAGGGTGGAGTAAACTCTCTTAATATTTTCTGCAAAGCTTGCCCAAACAGAACTGGTGACTCTGTATATCCTTGAGGGAGTACTGTCCATGGCAATTGTTGTTTTATCATTTTCCCTCCTTCCTCCTGTTCCCACTCAAAAGCAAAATACTGTTTACTATCTTCTGTGATTGGACACCCCCAGAAAGCATCCTTCAAATCCAGTACAGAATAATACTGACGTGAAGAAGGGATTTGATTTGGGATTGTGTATGGATCTGGAACCGTGGGATGCCTTGGTTTGACAATCTCATTTATTATTCTTAAATCCTGCACCATTCTGTAGGTTCCATCTGGTTTCTTAACCGGCAGGATAGGAGTGTTATAGGGAGACATACACGGCTCTAAAAGACCTGCTTTTAGCAGGGACTCAATAACAGGCTGTAACCCCTTCTTTCCCTCTCTTGAAAGAGGGCATTGCTTTTTAGACACCACTTGTCCTGGTTGCTTCAAAGTAATTTGGAGAGGCTCTATGTCCAGTTTCCCATATTTCCCTGGAGCTGCCCATACTTCCGGATTTATTTCAGCATAAGCCTTTTCAGACATTTTACAAAAAGATATCACAGTTTCAGACTCCGTGTCACTTCTTACAATGCTAATTTGCATTCCCATTCTAGCCATCAAATCTCTTCCCAGTAAATTACAATCACAATTAGGAACAAACAAGAATTCATGCAGTTCAAATCTGTCCCCCACATCTATTAACAGCGGTTGAATAAAATGCACTCGCTCATCCTTCCCGCTTACTCCTTGAATAACCAAGGATCTTTTTGACAATTTCCCCTCCTTAGGTATAAAATTTAAGGTGGACCGAGAGGCCCCCGTGTCTACCAAAAAACACACCTCCTCTCGATCCGGACCCACCTTAAAAGTTATCAAGGGCTCCTGAGTGGTGGGTCCTTGGTATAATAGGAGCCCCTGACACCCCTAACAATCCATTTCCATTATTCTCTGGACTTCCTCCTCCTGAGGGTCCAGTTGTTTCTGCAGACACTCGTTTTTCCAGAGCCCTTCTGCCCTGCAGACAGCACACTGGTTCTTCCCCAGCCGCTGTTTGGGTCGGCTGTCCCCTGCCGAGGAGGGAATCCCTCTGCCACTTCCTTGTGGCCGACCCCGTCCCCTCTGTCCCTGGGGACCCCTTGGACCCTGTGGTTTATTCCCCCGGGGCTGCAAAAACTCTGCCATCATCCTTGCTTTAGCTTCTGCCTTTTCCTCATCCCTTCTTACATATATCTGCTGTGTTTTTCTAACCAATTCCTCTAGAGGCTTATTCTGCCACTCTTCATCCTTCTGTATTCCTTTCCGTATATCAGGCCAGGCTTTAGTAACAAATTGTACCTTAAGCAATGTGTTGAAGGCTGGACCCTCAGGATCCATCCCCCCGTGCTTCCTCAAGGCATCTCTAATCCTCTCCAACCAATGAGGGCTTTCCTGTTTCTCCTGTTCTAACGACAGAGCCTTAGCTATGTTGTTCGTTCTGGGAGCCGCTGACTTGATTGCCCTGATCAAATAAGCACGGCAATCACGGTGAGCCAGACTGGCCTGGTTATTTGGGTCCCACTGGGGGTCTGCCTGGGGGATGGCATCACCCACCGTAGGTGCATTGGGTCCAGCTCCCCCTGCTGCTTGTGGGTGTTCATCCTCCCACAGCTGCCGAGCTTTCTGCAAAATCATTCGTTTCTCTGATGACCCAAACAAAATTCCCAAAAGAAAATCCCAATCCTTTCACGTATAATCCGCATTTCCCAAATATTTCTCTATCTTTTCCCCCACCCCTATGGGATCATCCAAATATGGGGGTAATTATTTTTTCAACCCTCTTATATCCTGGGTAGTAAGTGGTACAATTACAAACCCAAATCCTCCCCCTTGACCCCCCAAAGGAACTTGACAGAGTGGCATCTGGTGTTCCCCTGTCTCTTGGGGGGCTTCTGATGCCCTAAACTGAGTTCCTCTTCTAGTTCTGGGGGGTGATACAACATGCTGCTCCCCTCCCCCTACACCATTATCCTTCTCAGGTGGGGCTGTAGGAATAACATTTCCCTGATCCCCTTGCTCTGGAAGTTGAGGATACAGACGACCTGCAGCTGGCCCTGGGTCAGCTGGCAACACTGGAGGACAAGAAGGGGGAAGGAGCTGAAAAACATCCCAATCCTCACCACTTTCCTCTTCCTCCTCTTTTTCCTCTTCTCCTTTTTTTCTTAACACATAAATTTCTCTTGTTCCTTGTCTGACCCATATTAATCCACATTCCCTTTCAATCCATCCTTTCCAATTCTCCTCTAGATACCTCCACAAAATTCGACACAAATGAATTTTATCTGTTCCATAAGTAGCCATATAAGTCCCCTTGCCAGCTTATACTCTGGCCACACAAAATAACAATATTTTACCATAATTTCCATTGTTACTTCTGGGTGAATATACAATCTATCCCAAGACCTCAGCATTCTCCCCAAGGGACTCTCCGGGGGTATTATGGGATCGTCATCCCTTTTTCCGGGGCCCCTTCACAGCTTCACCTTTCCAACCCTCTCTGGGTGCCCCGTTTTACCTGTGCTACCCTCCATGGGTGCCCTCTCAGGGTTGCTCCCCGAAGATCCCATTTTACTCACCGGTGAGATTTTCAGTGGTCCTTCCCTGCGGACTCTTCACGGACCCCCCTGGTCCGCCACTCGTCTGTCTCCTGGACAGTCTCGGGAACCCAATGGATCGCCCGGTACCGGCCGGCACCAAGGGGAGCTGATCACCCAAACTGGGTGAGGCGCCTTCAGCTCCACTCGCTGCCCCAGATGGTGGAAAGATCCCGGACGAGCCCCCAAAATTGTCAGGAAAATTAATTCACAAACACCAGAGGTTTATGTCCAAAAAGAAGACAGAGGAGTCCTTTTTGCTTTATTTGAATAAAGGGAGAGGCTATGGGACATTCCCCTGGGATCTCTCAAATTTTTGGAGGACGCAGCCTCCTTTTTATCCTATTTTCCCGGCCGCATTTCCCTCTCTCTTTCCCCATTGGCTGAAGTACTTGAGAGGCACAGACTTCCCCTAAAGCTCAATACCTGAAATTCCCCTCTAATGTATAAACTTCCCTTTTCATTTTGAATACTTATAGAATTCATAGTTTCCCCCCGCGTTGCTTCTTTCATCTTTTGATATCCAATTTCATTTATCAGCAGCCTTACAGTTTGTTTGTAAAGGCAAACATCTTTTTCCATTCATCAATCAGTGGAATCCATCCCATTGTTTCTTTTATATCTCAGTGCTAGCCTTATCTAGAGGCAGATCCAGAGCTCATTTGTAAAGACAAATTCAACATTCCTCTCAGCCCAGAGGAGAATCTAGCACAAAATATTCTCCCTGTGTACTGCACGACAAGAAATATTCAGGGGAAGATACAGTGGCAGCTGAGGCTTGTGGAACTCCCAGAATACTGAGCCTGCAGAGGAGGCAAACAGCCCTGGCAGTGCCTGAGGGGACTTCTCCTCACAGACTCCTCTCAAAGTGTGTCACTTCAGCACGGGAAGGCTTTCAAACCTTTGCCTTTCCTTCCTCCTGTGCTGAAATGTAAGGCTCCTCCTGAGAAAATACTGAGTTACGAACAATTCTCCATTCCTCAACAAAGCTTCTCAGGTGCTCAACCGAAGAAAGAGCAAAACTAAAGGTGGTCAGAAATTTCCTATCAAGGACTATTTGCAGAGAAACCCCACCATATGGGAGCAAATATTTATTAGCATCAGTTCACCCAAAAGAAACCCAACCCTATATTAAGCAGCGTTTTAAACGAACTTGAATTCTTTTTCCTCACATATCTGCTGGACTGGTTTGCTCCTTTTTTATCCTTCAGAGAATATTAGAACGATTTGCTCTTGACAGGATTCCTCTGGTGGTCCCCAGCCCTGGCTCCTCACCACGCCTTGCCTGGGCTGTTAACGCAGCCTGTCAGCACCACCTGACTTTGGCAGCCTGTTCAGACCTCGGGCACGGCTGGTGTCACGGTCCCCTCTGGTGCCACGGTCCCCTCTGGCTCCTGGCATATCCCTGCTGCTGGAGGAGCCCTGCTTGTGCTGCTGCCTGCGTTCAACAACGCCCATCCTGCTCCCCAGGCAAAGAGAGACCAAAATCACTGCTTTGGGCAGCTCGTTTGAACGAGTTGAACACTTACTCATCTCGAACACAGACCTCTTAACATCCACGCACCAACACCAGGAAGTCACCTCATCTACAGAGGTGAGGAAGTCTGAGCGAACAGAAGGTCAGCATTCAAGCACATTGAGTTTTTAATTTATTGGAAGCACTCACACGTTCACAAGCCTTACTTGTCATACTGAATTGGGCAATGCAATTTTCTTGCTTGTGTTAGAGAGAAACCAGGGAGAAATTAGCTGAGAAATAAGAACCACACTTGGGGCTCAGGCTTGGCAGACCAAGGGAGCAGGGCGGCACCTGCCCGCTTTGCCCGAGTCCCTGCTCCTGCCGGACAAAGGCGGACGCGGCTCCGTGCGGGGCGAGCCGGGCGCTCCGTGCCGGGGCCGGGGCCGAGCGCTCGGGCGGGCGGCGCTCAGGATGCTCGGGCAGCGCCGCGGGCCGGGCGGGCGCGATGGAGCCGCCTGAGGGCTGGGACCCCTCCGGGCGGCCGGCCCGGCGCACGCAGTGGCTGCTCAGCGCCCTCGCCCACCGCTACGGGCTGGAGCGCGGCGTGGAGAACGAGATGGTCGTGCTGGCCAGGGGCCCGGAGCAGTCCCTGCAGGAGATCTTCCAGCAGCGGGACTGCGCCGGGCCGGGCCGCATCCCCGGCGAGGAGTCCCGCACGCTGTGCCGGGCGCTGGCGCCGGAGGAGGCGGCGGAGCCCGAGGAGTGCGCGGGGCTGTGGGACGGGCTCTGGGCCGAGCTCACCTTCCGCCAGCTCCACGCGCGGCTCTGCGGCCACTTCAGCACCCGCGCGGGGCCGCGGCTGCCGCTGGGCCGGGAGGGCGAGCACATCGAGAGCCACATCCGCCCGCGCAGCCCCCGCCGAGCCCGAGCGGCGGCCGCCGGGGCCCTGCTCCCGAGAGCGCTGCGAGGAGATGGTGGCGCTGGAGCGGGCCGAGGAGCGCATGGCCGAGCTGCAGCAGGAGAAGGGCAGCCTGCGGCAGCTGCTGGAGGACGTGCGGGCCGCCCTGCAGAGCAGCGATGCGCGGTGCCCGGCGCTGCGGCTGAGTCCGGGCCGGCATCTGCACCGCGCTCCCGGCGGCGCCTCGGGTGGCCCCGAGCGCTTCAGGAGAGATGCTGCTCTCGGAAAGTCAGTGTTTAGAACCCCTCCACCTCCGTACTGAGACCGAAGTTGCTCGTTCATCCTCGGCATTAACTTTCCAGCAAAGTTTAGTTACAAGGGAGGCTTTTAGGAGAAATGTATGGCACCGGTGTGCCATTAAATCTATTTGTGATGAGCACTGTTCAAAGTGTAGGGGAGTTCAGCTTAACAAACCCACGTGTACAATGCTGCTGCTGCTTCTCCTGCACGTGCAGCCAGGATGTGCTGATAGCAGATGCTGGGTATGCACTGCTGCAGGGTTTTTCCTGAAGTAAGAAAGAACTTTGGGATTCTTGCCTGCACAAGCACGTGCAGTGCCTCAGTCATAAGTGCCTCAGAAATATCAGAAGTTTGTCTTCTTCAGAGTGTGGTCACAAGGGTTCAGAGTTGGAGCCAGTTCTGCGGGCAGGCTGATGAATAGTCTGGGGCTCCTCTGCAGAGCCCCATTCATTCTGGGGCTGCTTTCTGCTGGTTCTGCTGGACTGGCTCGAGTGAAACACACACCCAATTAACAGCAGTTAAATTACTCTGGCATGAAACAGTGGGGAACAGGCAGAGCAGTGAAGGGCAGCATGGACCAGTTGTTCTGGCAGGTCTGATGAGGTCTGGTTTGATACAGCACTCACAGAACTCTGCTCCACTTGCGGTAGATGACTGCTCCTCTTCACAATATCCAGCAAGGCAGGTCAAAGACACTTTTACCATTTTCATCTTCAAAAGGGAGAGGAAATCAGCAGCAAACATGAAGTAACCAGTCAGAGCTCCTGGGCAGAAACAAAAGAACAAAGAGTGATGGAAAAAAACAGGTGGAGCAGGGATCCTTATCTGTGTGGGAGATATCCTCTGCTAATGGGCCATCTGTTAAAACCAGGTGGGGCAGTGTTCTTTATCATTTCCACAACCCATCCTTCCTCCAGGTAGATATCTTCTGTTAATGGGCCATTGAGTGCCACTGCATGACTGATAAAATTCCATCATCCCATTGGGAGATGCTCCAGCCAGGGGGAGGAGCCAAGCCTTTTCTACCTAGATAAAATCTGAGATTTGGAACACCAAGGCAGCCCTTACCCACTGGTTTCCAGAGGACAAGAGCTACCAGACCTTTCTACAGCATCACTACTTCAACAAGACCACTTCATCGGGACTGCTCCTACCGCCCTAACTAGTGGGGAGTCAGGTTGTATTCTGATTCTGTCAATTGTTTTCTTTTCTTCTGTTGCATGTATTTTAATTTTCTTCTCTTTTTTCCTATAAAATTGCATTTCTTACTTGGAGTCTCTCACTGGTTTTGCTTTCAAACCAGCACAATTTTGGAGGGGATTTTGGCTGAATCTTGATATTTGGGGAGTTTTTGATCCGTGTGTTAAAGTTTGGAGGATTTTGGATGGGAATCTTGGCGTTTGTGAGGTTATTACAGACACAAGATGCTCAATGACTTCCAGAGATGAACTTGGTCAAGGAGGAACACCCAGTTTATGGAGCTCTCTTCTTGTTATTTCCCCCTAAACCAGGAATTTTCATTCCCCAGGTGTGCGCAGATGGAGGAGGCAGAAAAGCCCCAGAGATCTCTCAGGAGGAGGGGCTGCAAACCCAGCCCAGGGAGCTGTGAGGAGGAAAGACCCTCCCTGAGCCGGGAAGGCGGCCGGAGATCCAGGCAGAGCTCAGAGCTGGTGGAGAAGCCTCATGGAGGGGAGAAGCCCCACAAGTGCTTGGAATGTGGGAAGGGTTTCAGGTGGAGCTCCCACCTGATCCAGCACCAGGTGGTCCACACTGGGGAGAAGCTCTATGAGTGTGGACAATGTGGGAAGAGCTTCAGAGACAGGTCCCATCTGATCCGGCACCAAAGGATCCACACTGGGGAAAAGCCCTACGAGTGTGGGAAATGTGGGAAGAGCTTCACAACAATTTCTCACCTGATGGAGCACCAGGTGATCCACACAAGGGAACGGCCCTACACCTGCTTGGAATGTGGGAAGAGCTTTCAGTGGAGGGCCAGCCTGAGAAAACACCAGCGCATCCACACTGGGGAGAGGCCCTACGAGTGTCCCATGTGTGGGAAGAGGTTTCAAACCAGCTCCGATTGCCTCAAACATGAGCGGATTCACACAGAGGAGAGGCCCTTCCCCTGCCCCGACTGCGGGAAGGGATTCAATCTCAACTCCAACCTCATCAGGCACCGGCGCATCCACACTGGGGAGAGGCCCTACGAGTGTCCTGAGTGTGGGAAGAGCTTCTCACAGAGCTCTCACTTGACCCGACACCAACGTAGGCACCACTAAGGGAAGCCCTGTGAGTGCCCCGAGTGTGGGAAGAGCTTCGTGCTCTGCTCCAGCTCCATCCCCCGTTGGGCAGAGCCCTGGTGGTCCGTGGTCCTGATGATCCCCATTGTGTGAGGGGAAGTTGTTGGAGAGATTTCTCTCTCTTTTCCTTCTGTTGCTATGATTTGATTGGGAATAAATTCCCTCGCTGTGCCCACGCTGTGTCTGTGTTGCCCATTTTGCTCTTTGGTGTCTTTGCTTATCCTGTCTTAATCTGATCCTGGAGCTCCTGGTTTAACTTTCTCTTCCTTTGCAGCTGGAGGGGCAGGGTCAGAGTGGCTTTGGTGGGTGCCTGGCATCAAGCCAGCATCACCCAGGCCATGGGCACCCCTGAGATCCCAGTGTGGGGATGCATTCCCCCACTCCTAGAGAAAGTGCCCACCCAGACTGAGGCTGGGATGAAACATGGTTATGACTGGAGCCCACTCTCTTGTGACCCTGCCAGCAGAAATCCAAAAGGAGACCTTTGAGCTCTCCTGGGCCACCGTGGGCTGTGACCAGCAGTCTCCCTCTGAGGGGCCTCTCAGAGCCAGCAAACCCTCGGCTTTGCTGTGCCTGGAGGATCGCTGAAACACGACGTGTCCTGGGCCCATACCCTCACTGCTCAAGGCCCATCCTTTGGCCAGTGGGAGATGCAAAAACATCTGAAGGGAGGATTTCACTGAGCTCTCGGGGGAATTGCCTGCACTGACTGTTCCTGTCTGTGTGTGTGCCCCTGCACATTTGCTATAGCAAATCTGGGAGAAATACAGCTTTCCTAGATGTGGAAGTACTGTGGATATCTAAGTTAGGCCTGTAAGCAAGGTTTAGTTATAGTTATGAACTTACTTTAATGCTGTAAGTGTTAAATGTTTTGCTAAGTTTTTAAATGTAAGTCATAAGCTAAGTGTTGTTCTTCCATTAAATTACTAAGTACAACATGGAAGTTATAGCTATAAGTTAGGTTAAATGCTGTTAAGTGTTAGTGCTTTGTTGAATTGTTAATGTTAAGTTATAAGCTAAGTCAGGTATTAGTTCATTGTTGTACCTCTGTTGGATTGCTGGGGCTAAGGTACAAGTTAAGTGACAAATTAAGAGAGAAGTTAAAGTGCTGCTTAGTGTAGATTAGTTTTTAGGCTGTTCCTTTTAATCCTTGCCTGCACTCTCTTTTGTTCCATGCACCTAAATACAGCACACACCCACCCACACTCCCCTAGAGAGTTCTCAGTTCATTTCTGTTTTGGTTGCCTGGATTTTGTTTGGTTTTGTTGTTGCTTGTTTTCCCTTGTTGTGCCTCAGCTGTTCTGTAGGCAGTAGAGTAAATCTTGCCATTAAACTTGTTTTATTTTGTCGCTCAATATTAAATCTGACTTTTGTTCATGCCCTTGTCACCGATTTTTAAGCGATCTCAAACGCTCTCATTCATGACAGCACCACAATGTCCCGCATCACCGAGGGCCCTGACACACGCCCGTGTCACAAAGGGCCACCCCCGGCACCCAAGAGCAGAGGGACAGCCTGGAAGCGGCCCGGAGCAGCCCCGGCCTCGTGGCCTTGTAGCCCCTGGCGTGGCCAGAGCCCTGGGAGGCTTTGGCCACGGTGGGAGCCGGCAGCCCCAGCCCCGGCCTGCAGAGCCCTGGGGCTGCAGCCCGGGCTGGCCGGGGCAGGAGGAATTGGCCGGGCCGGACGTGCCAGGGCCTTGTGGGCAGTGGCTCCGTGTCCCGCGGGAGGCCGGGGACGAGGGGTGTCCCTCAGGGCTGTGCCCGGGCACCGGGGCTCGTCAGTGCCTCGCTCAGTGACACCCAGGGGCACCGAGCGCAGCCTCGGCGCCTTTGCAGGGCACGGGGAGCTGAGCGGGGCAGGGGCACCACGGAAACACCGAGTGCCTGCCCGGGGCAGAGCCGGGGCAAAGCCGGGCTGGAGAGCCGGAAGAGGCTGCTCAGAGCTGGCCCGGGCACTTGGGCACCTGGGAGACAGAGCCCGGCTCGGAGCTGACACTGAGCCAAATACCTGAGAAATCACAGCCGGCTTTTCTAGACACACTTCATTATTTTGTATTTTCTCAACGTCACTTTTTATCAGGGAATATTTTCAATGTTCATTTTACTTTATTTTTTGCCCTATAGAAATAATTCCGTTGTATTTTGTAATGTGCGAAGAGGTATGTGCTGGGAAAGGTTGTGGGTACTGGAGTTTTTTATTCAATGTATTTTCAAATCTGAGATGTGACAAGTCCAGACTTTAACTCCAGCAGCAGTTCCAGACTCCAGTTCTGGTTCCAGACTCTGCTTTTCACAGTGACATCTCAGTTCATTCAAATCCAGCAGTCAAAGCCCTGGAAGCACGGAAAAGCTGGGAATGAGGTTGAAGTCCTTGGAGGGTTTGCTGTGTCCGTACATTCCCCATCTCCCCTGGGGTCCGTTCAGCCGCTCCACTCCTGTCCTAGAGCACATTGCTGTACGCAGAGTTCAGTACGTGCTTTTACAGATAGATACATGTGATTATTGTATACAGGATTCTCTTGCAGTGAGTTACTGTGATGGTAATTCCATGATCCTCTGCTTGGTGCCCAAAGAATGGTTATTGTATCTAAACCCCGGCAGCCCGGGAGGGGATGTGTGCGGGGCCGGGGCGGGGAGAGGCTCCTTGTTCATTCCGGGGGCGTTTTGAAGCCTCGCTGCTCGGGTTTTCCGCGGCTCTCTCTGTGCACCGTGGGTTTCTGTTTGGCTGAAAAGCGGTTTTGCCCCAAGCAAACAAAGGATTTTATCCCTTTTCTTGGCTCGGAGAGGATGCAGGGGCAGCCTTGCCGTGCCTGGAGGCGAACTGAGCAGCTGCTGTGTCGCAGCCCGGGGGCTCCGCGCCGGCAGGAGCGGAGCGGCGCCGCTGCAGCCCAAAGCCGCTGCGAGCCGGGCCGAGCCGGGAGAGAAAACAGCCCGAGGCTTCAGCCCCGCTGCTTCGCCTGCCGGGACCGTGCCCGCGGAGCCCGGCTGGGGAGGAGTTCAAGGGCAGGCGAGCCCCGGGCTTTCATCTCCTTCGGGACAGCCCCTGGTTGGCTTTTCCCCTGGGGGAGAAGCGGCGCCACCTGTACAATGTGTTGTGAGCAGGGATTTCTCTGGCATTTTGGGTCATTTTCCCTGGTGAGTGTGGGGAAAGGTCTGATAATTTAATATCCAGAAGTCTGAGAGGTTTTTTTGCTCTGTAGGCTTATTGTTTGTTAATAAACTGTTGGAGATTTTCCTCTTTCATCTATTAATATTTATTTCCCATTGGTGGAAAGGGACTATTGGAACCCTGCAGAGAAGACAGCACTCACTCCAGAGTGTGCTTTTTAAAATCGTCTCTCAAACTAAGATACCCATCCCTGTGGCCTCCTGTCCACTCACCCCAAGGGACGCCGGTGGCTCTCCCAGTCCATCCCAGTCTCTCCCAGTGTCCTCACAGTCCCTCCCAGTGTCACCAGAGTCCTTCCCAATTCCTTTTAGACCACAGACATTCCATTCCCAGTCCACTCCCAGACCTCCAACCTCTCTCCCACTGCCATCCCAGTGCCTCCCCAAATCTCTCCCCTCTATCCAAGTGCCCTCTGAAATCCTTTTCAGGCAAATCCCAAACCTCCAGTCTTTCTCCCATTGCCCCAATCCACTCCACTCTCTCCCAGTGTTCCCCTACTCTCTCCAATTTCATTCCCAGTCGCTCTCAGTGCCACACCAGCCCTCTCCCATCTCTCCCAGTCCCCCCCAGCTGATCCCAGTGTGTCCCCACTCTCTCCCAGTGTGTCCATCTCGCTGCTTCCCTCGAGCTCCCAGCCCGGCCCCGGCTGCCTGCTCTGCTCCCTGATGGATTTCTACCCTGCCCACATCCAGCTGAGCTGGTTCCAGGGCCAGCAGGAGCTCTCGGGACACGTGGTGGCCACCGACCTGGTCCCCAATGGGGACTGGATTTCTACCAGCTCCTGGTGCTGCTGGAAACTCCCCCCGGCACGGGGTCAGCTCCAGCTCCAGGTGGAGCACGTCAGCCTGGAGCACCCCCTGAGCCGGCACTGGGGCACGGCCCGGACCCCACAGTGTGGGGGGAGTGGGGGAGGCGCTGGGGGAGCTGGGAGAGGGATTGGGCTGTGCTGAGGTAACTGGGAGAGAGTTTGAGATAGCCTGATTTAAACTGGGAGAATGGATTGGGTGTCTAGAATGGCTGAGGAGTTTGAAGGAAGTTAGGAGGGTGGGATGGGGTTCCGGGGATCCTGGAGGGCACTGGGAGGGAGTCTGAGGGTGCTGGGTGTAACTGGGAGGGATTTGAGTGAACCTGGAGGAGCTGGAAAAAGATCAGGAATTGGAAAGCAGGGGTTGGAATTAGGTTGGTTGTGCTGGGAAGAGATCTAGAGGGGTCTGGATGAGTCCTGGTGGGGTTGTGAAGGGACTGGTAGAAGGTTTGGGGGTCCTGGGGCAGCGGGGAGCAAATGGGAGGGAGTTATGCCATTTTGAGAAGGACAGGAAGGGTTTGGTGCATCCCAAGGAAGCTGGGAAGACAGGAGAATGTTTTAGGGAGCTCTAGGTGGGCTGGGGGAGATTGGGAGGATTCTTCGAGTGGCTTGGAATGTCCATGAGAGGTTTTGGTTGGTCCTGACCCCTGTGGTCCCCTAGAGATGTCGCCGGACGCTGCCCACAGTAAAGTGCTGATGGGGATGGGGGCTCTGTGTTGGGCTTCGTCTTCGTGGCACTGGGGCTCAGCTACTAACTGTGCAAGGAGAGGGGGGGTCCCGGGGGTCGTGTTCCCCGTCCCCCAGTGTGTGTGCTCCTCCTAGGGACCGCCAGCCGGGGGTCACCACCTTTTCTCTGCCCACAGAACTCCTGAGCCAGCAGTGTCTACAGCCCCTCCCCGTGGCCTCGGACCCAGCCAGGATACCACGTTCCGTCCCCTCGCTGATTTTGGGAGGGGAGTGTGTCCCCTCCAACCCTGCTGTTACTCTGTCCAAGCCAAGCTGCTCCCAGCGCTCCCAATAAAGCTTCCCAGTTATACCCAGTTCCATTGACTTGGGGGAGGGACCTGGGGGGACCCCGCGGGGGGATCGTGACTGGGGGGGAGGGTGGGGTCCAGGTGGGGAACACTGGGTGCTGCGGGTCTGCCCGGCAACCGGTGAGTCATCACAGCTGCTCTCTCTCATTGGCTGAATCTTCTCCATCGCATTCTCTGATTGGCTGAGGGCAGGTCCGGGAGTTGAGAGAAGGAACAGGAGAGATCCCGCCCCGAGCACCGGCACGGGAACAACAGAGCCAGCCTGGGCACAGCGAGGGAATTTATTACCAACCAAATCACAGCGGGACAGGGAGAGGGCAAAGAAATCTCTCCAGCCCCTTCCCCCCACCGAACAGGGATCACCAGGGCTCTGCCCAACGGGGGTCACTGGGGATCATCCAACACCGATCCTCCCATGGGGATGGAGCTGGAGCAGAGCACGAAGCTCTTCCCACACTCGGGACACTCACAGGGCTTCCCTTAGTTGTCTCTATGCTGGTGTTGGGTCAAGGCTGATCTCGGTGAGAAGCTCTTCCCACACTCCCCACACACGTAGGGCCTCTCCCCAGTGTGGATCTTGTGGTCCTTGATGCTGTGGGGGGTCTTGCTGAAGCTCTTCCCTCCTTCCAAGCACCAGCAGGGATATTTCCTAGTTTGGATCTCCTGGTGCCACATCAAGTGGGAGCTCTGGGTGGAGCTCATTCCATGTTCTAAGCTCTTGTAGGGTGTCTCAGTTTGAGAGGTGGTTTTTAAGAGGACACCCTGGACTGAGTGTCATCTCCTCTACAGGGTTCCAATAATCCCTTTCTGCCAACACGAAATTAATATTAATACATGAAAGTGGAAAAAACTCCAACAGTTTATTAACAACCAGAAAGCCCACAGGCCAAGGGGGAAAAAAGTAAATAACTGCTAGATATTAAATGGTCAAATCTTATCCCACACAGACACCTGGGACAAAAGACCCAAAATGCCAGAGAAATCCCTCACAACACACGGTACAGCCGCCGACTTCTTCCCCAGGGGAAAAACCAACCCAGACTTCCCGGAACGCCTGATACCTGAAATTCCTCTCTAATGTATAACCTTCCCTTTTCATTTTTAATTCTTACAGAATTCATAGTTTTCCCCCCCGTTGCTTCTTTCATCTTTCGATATCCAATTTCATTTATCAGCAGCCCTACAGTTTGTTTGTAAAGGCAAATATCTCTTTCCATTCATCAATCAGTGGAATCCATCCCATTGTTTCTTTTATCTCTCAGTGCTAGCCTTATCTACAGGCAGATCCACAGCTCATTTGTAAAGACAAATTCAACATTCCTCTCAATCCCTCCTCTTTTATTTTTTAGTAATTGTCTTTACAAACTTTAGCTCTCATTGACTTAATTTTTTGTTCCTGAGTCCTTTTTGGTTTTGTAATTATTTGGAGTGACATCAATTTCTGTCCTTTTGTAACCATCTCTGGATCAGTAGGCGTGGCTATTACCTGCATCCCTTTGATCACATGTTGAATAAGTTGTACTAAGCAAGGGATCATGCTTGCCAAAAAAGATTAGAGTTGCTACAGCACATAAGAGGGAAAAAGCAATTGTTTAACTTATAGTCCACCAGGTAGCCAAGAAAACATGTCCCATTCCCATAAAGGTTTTTGCTACTTTTTCTCCTAAGGTAAAAACAATTATTTTCCCATTCTTGGCTCCAACCTAACTGATAATATAAAGGGAACATTATTAAGAGAAACATTCTGATTGTGTAATCTAATTTCCTAACTTAATTTTTACTTTCACGTTGTCTTCCACACCACCTGTGGCGAGTGAAGGCACAGAAACAGCTCAACATAAAGAAAACAATGACAGCAAGGGTTGGCCCCCAGTGCCTGGAGATCTGAGAGGAGGGATGCCCACACAGACTATTTCAGCAGGCACTCTGTGGGTGGGCACACGAGGCTTCCCCCGATGTCGACGCCCTGGCTGCTGCTCCAGTCCCCTCCTGCCGAGTGTCAGTCGCGGCTTCCCGTCCTTCTCCTCCAGCTGAGATGTCCAAATCTCTGGGGCTGCAGAGACCTTGGCCCGAGTGTGATGGGTCCAGCCGTGTTCAGCTGTCTTGACGGCTGTGTCTGTGCTCAGCAACACCTGGAAAGGTCCACGCCACTTGGCCACCAGTGGTGCTTCTTCCCACTCCTTAACCAGGACCCAGTGTCCCGGTTGGATGTTGTGAACAGCAAAGTCCAAAGGCAGGGTCTGTGCCAGCTGAGCTTCCTGTCGAAGAGATTTCACAAGAGACAGTATCCAGCCACATATTGTTTCAAATACACATCACTTATCTCTATCCCCCCACTAGGCTGAGAATTACAAGGGTAAGGAATTCCAAACATCAATTCAAAGGGAGATAATTGAATATCTCCCCTGGGTCTGGCTCTTATTCTTGTTAAAGCCAGGGGCAGGAGCCGTACCCATGGCATTTTACTTTCTATCACCAGCTTCAGGAGATGTTTCTTTATTTCTCCATTCATCCTCTCAACCTGACCCGAACTCTGTGGATGCCAGGGGGTATGGAGGTTCCACCATATTCCTAAAGCAGTCATAACTCCTTGAAGAATTTTTCCTGTAAAATGAGTTTCCCTATCTGAATCTATTGCTTCCACCATCCTATATCTTGGAATTATTTGTTCCAAAAATACTTTAACAACTGATCCTGTAGTTGCTGAAACAGTTGGAAATGCTTCTGGCCACCCGGTTAATTGACATACTATTACCAGAAGATATTTAAATCTTGCCACTCGAGGCATTTCAGTAAAATCCACCTGGCATCTCTGGAAGGGACGTACTGCCCAACGCCTCCCTCCCCTGGCCAGAACAACTTTGTTGTTGGTTTTAGCACAAGTCAAACAGCCTTCAGTGGCTCGCTTTGCCAGGCTAAAGAGACCAACAGCAGCGTTCATTTTGAGGAAGGCTTCTGCCAGTCCTCGGGAGCCCCAATGACTCCCTTCATGCAGTTGATTTAACAATTGTAAGGCTCGAGCTTTTGGTATCCACTGCTTACCATCCCTTGTAAACCAATTATTTTCTTCTTTCTTCTGCCTCACTATTTTTAATTATCTCAAGTTCCTCTGGTGGAAAAGAGAGTTTCTCTGGCAGCGGTGCAGTTACTGGGAGCAAAGGCAGGATCTTAGAGACTTCTGGCAACAATGCAGCTTTTCGAGTTTCTTCATCAGCCAGTCGGTTTCCTATTGCCTCCTCCGACCATCCTGCCTGATGCCCCTTAATGTGGATTATTGCCACCTTTTTTGGTAAATTCACTGCCTCCAATAGGCGAGAGATTAAGTTCTCGTGAGCTAACGTCTTTCCTCTGCAGCTTAATAAACCTCTTTCTTCCCATAGTTTTCCAAATGCATGTATTAACCCATATACATATTTAGAATCAGTAAATATATTTACTGTCTTGTCCTGGTATAATTCACAGGCTCTCACAAGCCCGTACAGCTCTGCTGTCTGAGCTGACCAGGTGTGTGGTAACCTCCCCCCTTCCTTGAATTGTTTCCCATTCACGATAGAGTATCCTGTAAATCGTTTCCCTTCTACCACCTTGGAGGACCTATCAATGAACACATTCTCTCCCTCAGGCCAGGGAATATCCCGTAGATCTTCCCTAGCCCGTGTCTGGAGGTCTATAACCTGGATACAATCATGGATTTCTTCCTGGCCCCCCTTTTCTCCAGGGCCATTTAAATAAGAGACTGGATTAAAAATTTCCCCACCTTTAAATTCTAAATCCTCCTGTTCCATTAAACAAGATTCATACTGTAATAATCGAGCACTCGTCATCCACTTAGAGGCTCTCTCAGTTAACAAAGCTTTAATCTGATGTGGGACTTTAACAATGAGATGCCCTCCCCTTGTCAGCTTTCGGGCCTCAGCCACCATCAGAGCTGTGGCTGCACAGTTCTGCAGACAATGGGGCCAGCCTCTGGCCACCGGGTCTAACAACTTAGAAAAACAGGCACCAGGCCTCCGTGTTCCCCCATGCTCTTGCACCAAAATTCCTTTAGCATGACCCTGTTTGACATCCACATATAGCTGAAATTCTTTTTCTGCATCTGGAAGAGCCAAGACTGGGGCATTAACCAATTTGCCCCTGGGGCTGCCCATACTTCCTGATTTATTTCAGCGTAGGCCTTCTCAGACATTTTACACAAAGATATCACAGTTTCAGACTCCGTGTCACTTTTTTACAATGCTAATTCGCATTCCCATTGTAGCCATCAAATCTCTTCTCAGTAAATTATAATCACAATTGGGAACAAACAAGAATTCATGCAGTTCAAATCTGTCCCCCACATCTATTAACAGCGGTTGAATAAAATGCACTCGCTCATCCTTCCCGCTTACTCCTTGAATAACCAAGGATCTTTCTGACAATTTCCCCCCCTTAGGTATAAAATTTAAGGTGGATGGAGAGGCCCCCGTGTCTACCAGAAAACACACCTCCTCTCGATCCGGACCCATCTTAAAAGTTATCAAGGGCTCCTGAGTGGTGGGTCCTTGGTATAATAGGAGCCCCTGACACCCCTAACAATCCATTTCCATTATCCTCTGGACTTCCTCCTCCTGAGGGTCCAGTTGTTTCTGCGGACACTCGTTTTTCCAATGCCCTTCTGCCCTGCAGAGAGCACACTGGTTCTTCCCCAGCCGCTGTTTGGGTCGGCTGTCCCCTGCCGAGGAGGGAATCCCTCTGCCCCTTCCTTGTGGCCGACCCCGTCCCCTCTGTCCCTGGGGACCCTTGGACCCTGTGGTTTATTCCTCCGGGGCTGCACAAACTCTGCCATCATCTTTGCTTTAGCTTCTGCCTTTTCCTCATCCCTTCTTACATATATCTGCTGTGTTTTTCTAACCAATTCCTCTAGAGGCTTATTTTGCACTTTTCATCTTTTTGTACTCCTTTCCTTATATCAGGCCAGGCTTTAGTAACAAATTGCACCTTAAGCAATGTGTTGAAGGCTGGCCCTTCAGGATCCATCCCCCCGTGCTTCCTCAAGGCATCCCTAATCCTCTCCAACCAATGAGGGCTTTCCTGTTTCTCCTGTTCCAACGACAGAGCCTTAGCTATGTTGTTCGTTCTGGGAGCCGCAGACTTGATTGCCCTGATCAAATAAGCACGGCAATCACGGTGAGCCAGACTGGCCTGGTTATTTGGGTCCCACTGGGGGTCTGCCTGGGGGATGGCATCACCCACTGTAGGTGCATTGGGTCCAGCCCCCCCTGCTGCTTGTGGGTGTTCATCTTCCCACAGCTGCCGAGCTTTCTGCAAAATCATTCGTTTCTCTGATGACCCAAACAAAATTCCCAAAAGAAAATCCCAATCCTTTCACGTATAATCCGCATTTCCCAAATATTTCTCTATCTTTTCCCCCACCCCTATGGGATCATCCAAATATGGGGGTAATTCTTTTTTCAACCCTCTTATATCCTGGGTAGTGAGTGGTACAATTACAAACCCAAATCCTCCCCCTTGACCCCCCAAAGGAACTTGACAGAGTGGCATCTGGTGTACCCCTGTCTCTTGGGGGGCTTCTGATGCCCTAAACTGAGTTCCTCTTCTAGTTCTGGGGGGTGATACAACATGCTGCTCCCCTCCCCCTTATCCTTCTCAGGTGGGGCTGTAGGAATAACATTCTCCTGATCCCTTTGCTCTGGAAGTTGAGGATACAGACGACCTGCAGCTGGCCCTGGATAAGCTGGCAACACTGGAGGACAAGACGGGGGAAGGTGCTGAAAAACATCCCAATCCTCACCACTTTCCTCTTCTCCTTTTTCTTTTTTTTTTCCTTAACATATATATTTCCTTAAATACCCCCACAAAATTAGACACAAATTAATTTTATCTGTTCCATAAGGTGGCCATATAAGTCCCCTTGCCAACTCATACTCTGGCCACACAAAATAACAATATTTTACCATCATTTCCATAGTTACTTCTGGGTGAATATACAATCTCTCCCAAGACCTCAGCATTCACCCCAAGGGACTCTCCGGGGGTATTATGGGATCGTCATCCCTTTTGCCGGGGCCCCTTCGCGGCTTCACCTTTCCAACCCTCTCTGGGTGCCCCGTTTTACCTGTGCTACCCTCCATGGGTGCCCTCCCAGCTTTGCTCCCCGAAGATCCCATTTTACTCACCGGTGAGATTTTCAGTGGTCCTTCCCTGCGGACTCTTCATGGACCCCCCTGGTCCGCCACTCGTCTGTCTCCTGGACAGTCTCGGGAACCCAATGGATCGCCCGGTACCGGCCGGCACCAAGGGGAGCTGATCACCCAAACTGGGTGAGGTGCCTTCAGCTCCATTCGCTGCCCCGGACGGTGGAAAGATCCCGGACGAGCCCCCAAAATTGTCAGGAAAATTAATTCACAAACACCAGAGGTTTATGTCCAAAAAGGAGACAGAGGAGTCCTTTTTGCTTTATTCGAATAAAGGGAGAGGCCATGGGACATTCCCCTGGGATCTCTACAATTTTTGGAGGACGCAGCCTCCTTTTTATCCTATATTCCCGGCCGCATTTCCCTCTCTCTTTCCCCATTGGCTGAGGTACTTGAGAGGCACAGACTTCCCGGAACGCCTGATACCTGAAATTCCCCTCTAATGTACAACCCTCCCTTTTAATTTTTAATTCTTATAGAATTCATAGTTTGCCCCCCCCCGTTGCTTCTTTCATCTTTCAATATCCAATTTGATTTATCAGCAGCCCTACAGTTTGTTTGTAAAGGCAAATATCTCTTTCCATTCATCAATCAGTGGAATCCATCCCATAATTTCTTTTATCTCTCAGTGCTAGCCTTATCTACAGGCAGATCCACAGCTCATTTGTAAAGACAAATTCAACATTCCTCTCCAAGGGGTCCTGTCTGAGGCAGCAGTGATGATGGTGGAGTGGGAGGAGGAACAGGCACGGCAGTGCCAGAGATGGCTACAGGCTGGGCACAGGCTGGCCATTGGTCTGATGGTGCTGTGCAGTGCCGTGTGTGAGTAAAAGCCAGTATGGACCAGTATAAACCAGTATAAACCAGTAAAATCCTGTATAGACCACTATAAACCAGTATGGACCAGAATAAACCAGTATAGAGCAGTACAAACCAGTGCAGACCAGTTTGGGTGAGCTGGGCTCCAGGCTGGGCATGGGCTGGCCATGGGGCTGATGGTGCTCTGTGTGAGTATAAACCAGTAGAGACCAGTATGGACCAGTACAGACCTGTACAGACCAGTATGGACCAGTACAGACCTTCCCCTGTCCCAGGATGGGGACACTGGGCTGGCACTGGGAGCACTGGGAAGGAACTGGTTTGGTGACATTGAGATGGTGACATTGGTATGGGGACAATGAGTTGGTGACACTGGGATGGAACTGGGATGGAACTGGGGGCACTGGGACACAACTGGGAGCACTGGGCTGGTGGCACTGGGACAGGACTGAGGACACTGAGACTGAACTGGGGACACTGGGGTGGTGCCATGGGTGGCACTGGTGATGCTGAGATGGCACTGGGGACACTGGGACAGGACCAGTGACACTGGATTAGTGACACTGGGACAGAACTGGTGGCACTGGGATGGAACTGGCCACACTGGGTTGGTGACCCTGAGCTGGCACTGGGAGCACTGGGCTGGCACTGGGACCACTGGGCTAGTGGCACTGGGACAGGACTGGTGGCACTGGGCTGGGGACACTGGTATGGGTCAATGACGGGGTGGCACTGGGCTGGCACGGGGACACAACTGGGAGAACTGGGACAAGAAGACTAGGACAGGCTGGGGGACACTGGGATGGCACTGGGGACACTGGGCTGGTGATGACATTGGTATGGGGACACTGGGGATGTGGTACTGGGACAGGACTAGTGGCACTGCAATAGGACTGGGGACACTGGGCTGGAACTGGGTTAGTGATACCAGGCTGGTGGCACTTGGGTGGTGACAGACAGAACTGGTAGCACTGGGTTGGTGACACTGGTATGGTGACAATGGGGGGGTAGCACTGGGATGGGACTGGGAGCACTGGGATGGTGATACTGAGAGGGAGCTGGTGGCACTGGGACACAACTGGGAGCACTGGGACAAGAACACTGGAACAGGATGGGGGACACTGGAACAGGACTGGGAGCACTGGGAGGGAACTGGATTGGTGACATTGGTCTGGTGGCACTGGGCTGGCATGGAGGACACTAGGATGGTGAAATTGGTATGGTGGCAATGGGGCAGTGACACTGGGCTGGCACTGGAAGCACTGGGAAGGAACTGGGAACACTGAGCTGGTGACACTGGGACAGGCCTGGGGACACTGGGATGGGAGTGGCTTGGTGGCACTGGCTTGGTGACACTGGGCTGGTGACACTGGAACAGGACTGGGGACACTGGGGCAGCTCTGGTGGTGCTGGGGTTGAACTGGGGACAATGGGATTGAACTGGGGACACTGGGCTGGTGACACTGAGACTGAACGGGTGGCACTGGGATGGTGACACTGGGGCAGCCCTGGGGACATTGGGCTGGTGGCTCTAGGGTGTCCTCGGTGCCACTGCTCAAGTGCCACTGTGCTGGTTGCCCTGCTGCTGTGTCCCCGGTGCCACCTGTGCGGTGTCCCCATGTCCCCGCAGTGTCCAGGGACCCGGTGTGCGCTGCGCTGGGGGTGGCCGAGGACAGTCACCTGCTGCTGGCCCTGGGCACGGTGTCCGTGTCCTGCCAGGTGACCCTGCAGGCCTCAGCGACATCGTGGTGACACCTGGCCAGCAGTGCCCGTGAGCACCGGGCCATGGCCCAGCGCCTGCGGGACTGTGCCCAGGGGGTGGCAACCGCCAGGGCCAGTGCCGAGGCCACCGCGGCCACCAGCAAAGTCACTGCGGATGTCCAGGGGCGGCTGGACACGGTGACATGGCACCTGGGGACCTTGGTGGATTCTGTTAACTGAGACATGGTGGTGAAACATGGGGGACATGGCGACAGGAGATTCCCAGAGCTGCCCAGGCCCTCGGGGACATCATGGTGGCCTTGGGGACAATGCTGGAGGGACACAAGAAGGTGACATGAAAGCTGGAGGCGGCCCAGGACGTGGCAGTGGGGCAGGGGTAGGGACAGGGTGGGGACATAGAAGTGCCACTGTCACCCCGAGGGACACTGGGAACCTTGGTGTCCTTGCCTTGGGGACATCAGGGCCACCCTGAGGTCGCCTGTCCTGTTTTGGGTCACTACGATGTCCCTGCAGTGTCCCCACGTGACCGCAGTTTGTCCCCCTGAATCGTTAAAAACCGGAATAATCACGGACAAAGGCGCTGTAACTAATTAAAGTTACAAAGTGGTGTGTTTATTCACCGGCACGGGAGTCACCTCCCAAAGGCGTGACCGCCCCGAACAAGGTTCTTTGCCCTCTATTTATTGCCCAAGATCTTACATACAATACATGTGCATAACCCCAGCACCTCCCATCCCCACCCCATATTAAAATGAGCCCATTCGTCCTTCACGCGTGCGCAGTTCTTCTCTTGAATTGGGTCGGTGCTCTCGAAATGGGTCAGTGGTCTTGATGGATGAACTCAGGAAAGTCTTCATCAGGTCTCTGTGACCTCCTGGAACAATCCAAGGCCTTGTCCTTTGTGACTAACGGTTTATTATTTTACCTTTTTCAATACATAAATTCATAATAGCAGATAATTATACCAATTAGCTCTAGCCTAAGCATCTAGTAATTATTAACTTAGCATTTACCTACCTAACTTACATCTTGGTCATGGAAACCACTTTTACCCTTAGCAAAAATCTTAACTTTTTAAAACCATGATTCACCCCTTTCTGTCTCTCTCTCTTTAACTCTCATTCTATCACAAAACTGAGTAGTTCGCCCTCAATAAAGTGCAATTTTTTTAGAGCAACCTGATTTGTCCTTCTGTTCTTGTCTTTTGTACCTCTGAGATCAAAATGAAGCATCACGACTCCCCCCTCTACTAACAGTGGATCGGGACACCTTCCCGCCCCTCCCGCTCACCCGAGAGCTCCGTGCCCCCAGCCCGGGGGGCTCCCAGTGGCACCAGTAGGGCCCCAGCTGCCCCACACGCCCCATGGCCAGCGCCGGGCAGGGTCTGACACCTCCCCCTCCCCAAATTCTCCTGGCGGGGGGCGCTGGGGGCGGGTGGAGTCCAGGTGAGGAGCTCTGGGCGCTCTGGGACTGCCTGAGGAGTCATCAGCGCCGCGCGCTCTGATTGGCTCAATTATTTTGGCGCTTTCTCTGATTGGCTGATGAGAAGCCTGGAAGTTGAGAGAAGCAATGGGAGAGATCCCACCCCGAGCACCTGCATGGGAACAACAGACCCAGCCTGGGCACAGCAACGGAATTTATTAAAATCAAATCACAGCAGCACAAGGAGAAGGGAAAGGAATATCTCCAACCTCTTCCCCCACCCAATGGGGATCACCAGGACCACGGATCACCAGGGTTCTGCCCAACGGGGGTCACTGGGGATCATCCAACACCGATCCTCCCATGGGGGATGGAGCTGGAGCACAGCACGAAGCTCTTCCCACACTCGGGGCACTCACAGGGCTTCCATTAGTGGTGACTCCGTTGGTGTCGGGTCAAGTTAGAGCTCTGTGAGAAGCTCTTCCCACACTCAGGACACTCGTAGGGCCTCTCCCCAGTGTGGGTGCGCCGGTGCTTGATGAGGGTGGAGTTGAGATTGAATCCCTTCCCGCAGTCGGGGCAGCGGAAGGGCCTCTCCTCTGTGTGAATCCGCTCATGTAGAAGGAGATTGGAGCTGGTCTGAAACCTCTTCCCACACTTCGGACACTCGTAGGGCCTCTCCCCGGTGTGGATGCGCTGGTGTTTTCTCAGGGCAGAGCTCCAGCCAAAGCTCATCCCACATTCCAAGCAGGTGTAGGGCCGTTCCCCTGTGTGGATCACCTGGTGCCACATCAGGTGAGAGATCCTTGTGAAGCCCTTCCCACATTTCCCACACTCGTAGGGCTTTTCCCCAGTGTGGATCCTCTGGTGCCGGATAAGACGGGACCTGTCTCTGAAGCTCTTCCCACATTCCCCACACTCGTAGGGCTTCTCCACAGTGTGCATCCTCTGGTGCTGGATCAGATCAGAGCTCCACCTGAAACTCTTCTCACATTGCAAGCACTTGTGGGGCTTCTCCCCTCCAGGAGGCTTCTCCACCAGCTCTGAGCTCTGCCTGCATCTCCGGCTGCCTTCCCGGCTCAGGGAGGGTCTTTCCTCCTCGCAGCTCCCTGGGCTGGGTTTGCAGCCCCTCCTCCTGAGAGATCTCCAGGGCTTTTTTGCCTCCTCCATCCCCGCACACCTGGGGAATGAAAATTCCTGGTTTAGAGGGAAATAACAAGAAGAGAGCTCCATAAACTGGGTGTTCCTCCTTGCCCAAGTTCATCTCTGGAAGTCATTGAGCATCTTGTGTCCCTAATAACCTCCCAAACACCAAGACTCCCACCCAAAATCCTCCAAACTTTAACACACGGATCAAAAACTCCCCAAATATCAAGCTTCAGCCAAAATCCCCTCCAAAACTGTTCTGGTTTGAAAGCAAAACCAGTGAGAGACTCCAAATCTGAAATACAATTTTAGAGGGAAAAAGAGAAGAGAAATAAAATACATGCAATAGTACAAAAGAAAACAACTGACAGAATCAGAAATACAACCTGACACCCCGCTAGTTAGGGTGGTGGTAGCAGTCCCGATGAAGTGGTCTTGTTGTAGTAGTGATGCTGTAGAAAGGTCTGGTAGCTCTTGTCCTCTGGAATCCAGTGGGGAAGGGCTGCCTTGGTGTTCCCAATGTCAGATTTTATCTAGGTAGGAAAGGCTTGGCTCCTCCCCCTGGCTGGAACATCTCCCAATGGGATGATGGAATTTTATCAGTCATGCAGTGGCACTCAATGGCCCATTAACAGAAGATATCTTCCTGGAGGAAGGATGGGTTGTGGAAAAGATAAAGAACACTGCCCCAGCTGGTTTTAACAGATGGCCCATTAGCAGAGGATCTCTCCCACAGAGATAAGGATCACTGTTCCACCTGTTTTTTTCCACTACTCTTTGTTCTTTTGTTTATTCCCTGGACCTCTGACCGGTTACTTCATGTTTGCTGCTGATTTCCTCTCCCTTTTGAAGATGAAAATGGTAAAAGTTTCTTTCACCTGCCTTGCTGGATATTGTGAAGAGGAAGAGTCATCTACTGCAAGTGGAAGTGTCACAGGTGGAGCAGAGTTCTGTGAGTGCTGTATCAAACCAGACCTCGTCAGACCTGCCAGAACAACTGGTCCATGCTGCCCTTCACTGCTCTGCCTGTTCCCCACTGTTTCATGCCAGAGTAATTTAACTGCTGTTAATTGGGTGTGTGTTTCACTCGAGCCAGTCCAGCAGAACCAGCAGAAAGCAGCCCCAGAATGAATGGGGCTCTGCAGAGGAGCCCCAGACTATTCATCAGCCTGCCCGCAGAACTGGCTCCAACTCTGAACCCTTGTGACCACACTCTGAAGAAGACAAACTTCTGATATTTCTGAGGCACTTATGACTGAGGCACGTGCTTGTGCAGGGAAGAATTCCAAAGTTCTTTCTTACTTCAGGAAATACCTGCAGCAGTGCATACCCAGCATCTGCTATCAGCACATCCTGGCTACACGTGCAGGAGAAGCAGCAGCAGCATTGTACACGTGGGTTTGTTAAGCTGAACTCCCCTACACTTTGAACAGTGCTCATCACAAACATATTTAATGGCACACCGATGCCATACATTTCTCCTAAAAGCCTCCCTTGTAACTAAACTTTGCTGGAAAGTTAATGCCGAGGATGAACGAGCAACTTCGGTCTCAGTCCGGAGGTGGAGGGGTTCTAAACACTGACTTTCCGAGAGCAGCATCTCTCCTGAAGCGCTCGGGGCCACCCGAGGCGCCGCCGGGAGCGCGGTGCAGAAGCCGGCCCGGACTCAGCCGCAGCGGCGGGCACCGCGCATCGCTGCTCTGCAGGGCGGCCCGCACGTCCTCCAGCAGCTGCCGCAGGCTGCCCTTCTCCTGCTGCAGCTCGGCCATGCGCTCCTCGGCCCGCTCCAGCGCCACCATCTCCTCGCAGCGCTCTCGGGAGCAGGGCCCCGGCGGCCGCCGCTCGGGCTCGGCGGGGGCTGCGCGGGCGGATGTGGCTCTCGATGTGCTCGCCCTCCCGGCCCAGCGGCAGCCGCGGCCCCGCGCGGGTGCTGAAGTGGCCGCAGAGCCGCGCGTGGAGCTGGCGGAAGGTGAGCTCGGCCCAGAGCCCGTCCCACAGCCCCGCGCACTCCTCGGGCTCCGCCGCCTCCTCCGGCCCCAGCGCCCGGCACAGCGTGCGGGACTCCTCGCCGGGGATGCGGCCCGGCCCGGCGCAGTCCCGCTGCTGGAAGATCTCGTGCAGGGACTGCTCCGGGCCGCTGGCCAGCACGACCATCTCGTTCTCCACGCCGCGCTCCAGCCCGTAGCGGTGGGCGAGGGCGCTGAGCAGCCACTGCGTGCGCCGGGCCGGCCGCCCGGAGGGGTCCCAGCCCTCAGGCGGCTCCATCGCGCCCGCCCGGCCCGCGGCGCTGCCCGAGCATCCTGAGCGCCGCCCGCCCGAGCGCTCGGCCCCGGCCCCGGCACGGAGCGCCCGGCTCGCCCCGCACGGAGCCGCGTCCGCCTTTGTCCGGCAGGAGCAGGGACTCGGGCAAAGCGGGCAGGTGCCGCCCTGATCCCTTTGTCTGACAAGCCCGAGCCCCAAGTGTGGTTCTTATTTCTTAGCTAATTTCTCCCTGGTTTCTCTCTGACACAAGCATGACAATAGCATCGCACAATCCAGTTTGACAAGTAAGGCTTGTGAACGAGTGAGCGCTTCCACTAAATTAAAAACCCAATGTGTGTAGCCGTGGAATCGGGTTTTAACCCTTTAAGTGCGGCGGAAATAAGATGCACAGCTACATGGTCATCTTTCATGACAGGAAGAAAGAGACAAGTTTATTCAGAAATACACTCGGTTTATAGCATGACTCGTAATTCCCAGAGTAGAGAAAAGGTGATTGGTTCAGAGAGAAGACACCCCATTCCCAGGGCCTGGTCACACATCACAACAGCTGTTCTATCTTTGTTACTAATTCCTTTTTATTTTGACCAAATTATCAGCCTGGGAGAAATTCTCCCTAGCCTTGAGCTGGACCAGCTTATCGGCTGGGAACAGAGCTGAAAAGCTCCAGCCTGGAATATTATTCAGGCTGTAATTTTCTTACTTTCTCAATATGTGTCCCACAAATGTGCTTGAACGTCGACCTTCTGTTCGCTCAGGCTTCCTCACCTCTATAGATGAGGTGACTTCCAGGTGTTGGTGTGTGGGTGTTAAGAGGTCTGTGTGAGAGATGAGTAAGTGTTCAACTCGTTCAAACGAGCTGCCCAAAGCAGTGATTTTGGTCTCTCTTTGCCTGGGGAGCAGGACCGGGGTTGTTGAACGCAGGCAGCAGCACGAGCAGGGCTCCTCCAGCAGCAGGGACACGCCAGGAGCCAGAGGGGACCGTGGCACCAGAGGGGACCGTGGCACCAGCCGTGCCCGAGGCCTGAACAGGCTGCCAAAGTCAGGTGGTGCTGACAGGCTGCGTTAACAGCCCAGGCAAGGCGTGGTGAGGAGCCAGCGCTGGGGACCACCCAAGGAGTCCTGTCAAGAGCAAATCGTTCTAACATTCTCTCTAGGATAAAAAAGGAACAAACCAGTCCAGTTGATATGTGAGGAAAATGAATTCAAGTTCGTTTAAAACGCTGCTTAATACAGGGTTGGGTTTCTTTTGAGTGAACTGGTGTTAATAAATATTCGGTCCCATATGATGGGGTTTCTCTGCAAATAGGCCTTGATGGGAAATTACTGAATACCTTTTGTTTTGCTCTTTCTTAAGTTGAGCACCTGAGTAGCTTTGTTGAGGAATGGAGAACTATTTGTAGGTCAGTATTTTCTCAGGAGGAGCCTTAAATTTTAGCACAGGAGGAAGGAAAGGCAAAGGTTTGAAAGCCTTCCCCTGCTGAAGTGACACACTTTGAGAGGAGTCTGTGAGGAGAAGTCCCCTCAGGCACTGCCAGGGCTGTTTGCCTCCTCTGCAGGTTCAGTATTCTGGGAGTTCCACAAGCCTCAGATGCCACTGTATTTTCCCCTGAATATTTTTGTCGTGCAGTACACAGGGAGAATATTTTGTGCTAGATTCTCCTCTGGGCTGAGAGGAATGTTGAATTTGTCTTTACAAATGAGCTGTGGATCAGCCTGTAGATAAGGCTAGCACTGAGAGATAAAAGAAACAATGGGTTGGATTCCACTGATTGATGAATGGAAAAAGATATTTGCCTTTACAAACAAACTGTAGGGCTGCTGATAAATGAAATTGGATATCGAAAGATGAAAGAAGCAACGGGGGGAAAACTATGAATTCTATAAGAATTAAAAATTAAAAGGGAGGGTTATACGTTAGAGGGGAATTTCAGGTATCAAGCGTTCCGGGAAGTCTGTGCCTCTCAAGTACCTCAGCCAATGGGGAAAGAGAGAGGGAAATGCGGCCGGGAAAATAGGATAAAAAGGAGGCTGCGTCCTCCAAAAATTTGAGAGATCCCAGGGGAATGTCCCATGGCCTCTCCCTTTATTCGAATAAAGCAAAAAGGACTCCTCTGTCTCCTTTTTGGACATAAACCTCTGGTGTTTGTGGATTAATTTTCCTGACACCCCCACGGCCCATGGTAAAAAGATGAGAGTTGCTGTAGCTCATAAAAGGACAAACAACATTTGTTTAACCCGTGGTCTGCCAGGGAACCACGGACACGTGTCCCATTCCCATCCTTTGCACATTTGGACCGGAATATGAGCTACTTTCTCACTTTCTTTGTTTTGTGTTTCACCACTTTTCCTTTGTGATCTGTTTGCCAACAGCAGTTTGAGTAATTTGATTTTCCACAAATTCCTCCTCTTTCTGTTAGTGGATAATCTGATTCCATCCCATGGGGAAACGTTGCATTCCTCATCTGAATAGATTGGTCTGTAAGAAGATCACGAGCTGGAGCTGTCTGGTTGGGTGTTATTTTGAGGACATTGTGTAATCTAACTATGCCATTGAAATGATAAATGACTTCTCTGTCTCCTGATATGAATTCGTTAGGGCTACCAGGGGCTGGTCCATGCTGGTGTAGGATTTGTTCTGGTGCCTGTTCATCTTTTCTCCATTTTTGGTGTGCTCCCTTCAGCCAGGGCTGCACCAATTGAGCACATTAATTAAATCACCGCATACCCGGATTTCCAACTCATTTGCTTGAACTTGTGGCAGCAAAACCACCCCAGTGCCCCAATACACCCTAAATAACCTGGACAGTGACAGCACAGGTTGGAGTGAGGAGAGGGATGATTTCCCCCCCGCTGTTTTTCATGATGTTTTCCCAACATTCTGCGTTTGTTGTTTCCCTTTGCAGCTTAACCAATTTCTGTTGCAGTCAGATATCCTCACTATGGGCTCTGCCTTTAGTTGTGCAAATTCCATCTGTGCAGGGAGGCAGAGCTTGGGGTGAGGGGCAGAGGGAAACAGCCAAATTCCTCCCCCAGGCATGAAGAGTTTGGTAAATTGTCTGGGCTTTGTCTCAGCAGAGTTCGTTTGCATTTCTAAAGTTCCTCTCCTGGCTCTGCCTGGAATGAATCTTCTTTTCATCACAGCCCATCAGGGGACTCACATATTCTCTCCTTCCTCTCTCCCCTCCCCCCTCCCGCTGCTTTTCTTTTTTGGTCTCTTTTTAAAACAAGATTCTATTAAATATTACAGGGCTTCTGGTTATGCCAAATGCAGCCTAAAGGAGAACAGTGAACATTACAAATTCCATACCAAATTGTTGCCATCACTAACAGCCACTCATAAACATACACAAAAAATCCCAAAAGGAATAAACATTTTTTCTGCTTATTCCCTGAACACTAAAATGTGGTTCTCACACCCTTGGCCCAATCT
Organism: Sturnus vulgaris; assembly: GCF_052056855.1. Lineage (NCBI taxonomy): Eukaryota > Metazoa > Chordata > Aves > Passeriformes > Sturnidae > Sturnus > Sturnus vulgaris. The sequence goes on along the minus strand of NW_028276185.1, from coordinate 8,237,385 downwards.
TAACTGAAAATATAAAAGTAGGATTATTAAGAAAAAACATTCTAATGGTGTAATCTTGTCACCAAAACTGCAGGAGGACCCAAAACTCTTCAACACCATTTCTACTGTTAGAGAATCAAGGCATTACTTGATTCTGGCCAGGATGTGCAACAGAAATAATTTCAGCCATACATAGCCCGGGTGTGCAGAGGAAATCATTCCAAGAGATGTGAGTTTTACAGGATTTTCCCTTAACTTTTCACAGACCAAAACCTATAGAAATCCATTGGTTTTATGTTCATTGCTTCCAAGTTGTGTAGTTCTGAGTATTTAATTTCCTATCGGCCCTGGATTTCTTCCCCTCTATATTAATTAAGTCCGCACTCCTGGATTTCCTTATCATCCTTTTGCAGACCAGGCATCTCCAACTATGCCAGGGGCAGTGTCTGGGCTGGGTGTTCCTTGATGTTTGCTGATGGCCTTAATGGTCGTTATCTTTGTGAGTATCTTTTGGGCTATTCCCAGTCTATTGAGATGTTAAACTCCTCTCTGTTGAGTGGAGGAACATTCCTTAGAAATCTCTTTCAAATTCGTTTCCCCAATGCAAAGGCACATGAAGCCTGAGTAGAGAAAAGAGATTTTTTAATAATTTTAACTTGCTATATTTTCCGACCATGGAATCCCCGTCAGCCCAGTGTGTGAGTGTAACTGAGGGGCAGAGTGGAATTGTGCCGTTGTCTTCCCCAGCAGCTGTGGCAGTGCAGGCACAGAAAGCAGCGAAGCTCCAGCAGTGGCAGCAAGGATTGGCCCCAGTGTGTGGAGATGCCAAAGGAGGGTGCCCAGGCAGAGGATTTCAGCAGAGGATCTGTGGGCAGGCCCAGGGGCTTGGCCCGATGTGGAGCCCTGGCTGCTGCTGCGTTGCCTTCAGTGCAGGGTCAGTGGTGCCCTCCCATGCTGCTCCTGCAGCCGGGAAGTACAAATTCCCTTGGCATGGCCCTATTTAACATCCACATCCAATTCCAATTTCTTTTCTGAGTCTGGTAGAGCCATGGCAGGGGTTCAGTCACTTTGTTTTTTCATTTTCTCAAGTTTTGTACTTTTCCTTATGTCCAGAGCATAATATTAAGGCTCTCTGGGGTTAAAAAGTCATACAATATTGTGGCTGGAACAGAGAATCCTCAATGCAGGTGCTGCAATTGCCTATTAATCTTCAGCGTTGTCCCAGCTCCATTTTAGTGCTGGATAGTGTTAGTTCTGAGGTTGCCTGGTCCCTCCCTGGGTCAATACACCACAAACCTTCAGTCAAAGTATGTCCCAAATATTTAATCTTTTTCTCCAGCATTTGCACTTTTTTTTTTCAAATAATCAAAGATGCTATTTAGCCTGAACATTCAGCCAATTCACAGAGGCTTCTTCTACCACTTCTTGTCCTCCTGATTGCAGCAAGTCATCCACATCCTGCATTAACCCAATCCCTGGGGATGGGGTAAATTCTTGTGATATTTTCTGCAAGGCTTGCCCCAATAAGGCTGGTGCTTCCGTGCATCCCTGCAGAAGGACCGTCCATGTCTTTTCCATTTTCCCTGGGAAAACAGTGACCCCTTGGGCCCTGGGGTTCATCCCTCAGGGGCTGTAGAAACTCTGCCATGGCCTTTGCCTTCGCCTTGGCCTTTTCCTCCTCCCTTCTTGCATTCCCCTGCTGTGCCTTTGTGACCAAGTGCTCCAGGGGCTTCTTCTGCCCCTCCTGCAGCCCCCTCAGTGCCTGGGGGTGCTCATCCTCTGACAGCTGCTGAGCTTTCTGCTAAATCATTCCTTTCTGCACTGACCCAAGGAAAATGCTTAAAAGCTGATCTCGATCCTTGCCCGTCCAATGCCCATTTCCCAGCTGTTCCTTCGTGCTGCTGCTCCTTGTGCTGTGGCTGCCGTGGCCAGCCCGTATCCCAGAGCCGGTGCCTGTCCTGCCGCAGTGTCCAAACGCGGCCCCCCCGGCGGGCAGGGCCGGCAGCTCCACGGGGCCGGGCAGCGGCCGGGGCGTCCCGCAGCCTCCTGGGGGCCGGGGGCCACTGCCGGGCCTGCAATTGCCGGGGGGTGCTGGGCTCAGGCAGCGCCCGGCGCTGTGTGGAACAGGCAGAGCAGTGAAGGGCAGCATGGACCAGTTGTTCTGGCAGGTCTGACGAGGTCTGGTTTGATACAGCACTCACAGAACTCTGCTCCACCTGTGACACTTCCACTTGCAGTAGATGACTGTTCCTCTTCACAATATCCAGCAAGGCAGGTCAAAGACACTTTTACCATTTTCATCTTCAAATGGGAGAAGAAATCAGCAGCAAACATGAAGTAACCAGTCAGAGGTCCAGGGAAGTAACAAAAGAACAAAAAGAGGTGGAAAAAAACAGTTGGAGCACTGATCCTTATCTCTGTGGGAGATATCCTCTGCTAATGGGCCATCTGTTAAAACCAGGTGGGGCAGTGTTCTTTATCTTTTCCACAACCCATCCTTCCTCCAGGAAGATATCTTCTGTTAATGGGCCATTGAGTGCCACTGCATGACTGATAAAATTCCATCATCTCATTGGGAGATGCTCCAGCCAGGGGGAGGAGCCAATCCTTTCCTACCTAGATAAAATCTGAGATTTGGAGCACCAAGACAGCCCTTACCCACTGGTTTCCAGAGGACAAGAGCTACCAGACCTTTCTACAGCATCACTACTACAACAAGACCACTTCATTGGGACTGCTACCACCACCCTAAGTAGTGGGGTGTCAGGTTGTATTCTGATTCTGTCTGTTGTTTCCTTTTGTACTATTGCATGTATTTTATTTCTCTTCTCTTTTTTTCCTATCAATTTGTATTTCTGACTTAGAGTCTCTCACTAGTTTTGCTTTCAACCCAGCACAGTTTTGGAGGGGATTTTGGCTGAATCTTGATATTTGGGGAGTTTTTGATCCGTGTCTTAAAGTCTGGAAGATTTTGGGTGGGAATCTTGGTGTTTGGGAGGTTATTACAGACACAAGATGCTCAATGACTTCCAGAGATAACTTGGGCAAGGAGGAACACCCAGTTTATGGAGCTGTCTTCTTGTTATTTCCCCCTAAACCAGGATTTTTCATTCCCCAGGTGTGTGCAGATGGAGGAGGCAGAAAAGCCCCGGAGATCCCTCTCGAGGAGGGGCTGCAAACCCAGCCCAGGGAGCTGCGAGGAGGAAAGACCCTCCCTGAGCCGGGAAGGCGGCCGGAGATCCAGGCAGAGCTCAGAGCTGGTGGAGAAGCCTCCTGGAGGGGAGAAGCCCCACAAGTGCTTGGAATGTGGGAAGAGTTTCAACTACAGGTCCCAGCTGATCCTACACCAGAGGATCCACACTGGGGAGAAGCCCTACCAGTGTGGGATATGTGGGAAGAGTTTCAGGACCATTTCTCATCTGATGCAGCACCAGGTGATCCACACAGGGGAACGGCCCTACACCTGCTTGGAATGTGGGAAGAGCTTTGGGCATAGTTCTCACCTGAGAAGGCACCAGCGCATCCACACTGGGGAAAGGCCCTACGAGTGTCCCAAGTGTGCGAAGAGGTTTCAGACCAGCTCCAATCTCCTCCTACATGAGCGGATTCACACAGAGGAGAGGCCCTTCCGCTGCCCCGACTGCGGGAAGGGATTCAAACGCAACTCCACCCTCACTGTCCACCAGCGCATCCACACTGGGGAGAGGCCCTACGAGTGTCCTGAGTGTGGGAAGAGCTTTTCTGACAGATCAACCTTTACCAGACACCAACGGAGTCACCACTAAGGGAAGCCCTGTGAGTGCCCCGAGTGTGGGAAGAGCTTCGTGCTCTGCTCCAGCTCCATCCCCCGTGGGAGGATCGGTGTTGGATGATCCCCAGTGACCCCCATTGGGCACAGCCCTGGTGATCCGTGGTCCTGGTGATCCCTGTTGGGAAGTCATCTGGCTGGGGGGACTCTGCATCATCCTGTCTCCCTGTGGGCACCTGGATGAATGTAGGAGCAGGAACGTCTATCAGGGCTCAAACTGACATTGGGAATTCCTTGAGGAGAGCAGATTTGTTGACTTTGATCCCCAGAAAATCTTCTGCATTCAATCCTATCTTCTGGTGGCATCCAGGAATGCTGAACAATCTTGGAGGTCTTTTCCAACCTCTCTGATTCCAGGATTTTCATTTCCTATTGCCCAAGGTTGTCTTCTGCAGCCAAATGGTGATGAACTGAGGCAAAAATCAAGATTTTAGAGACAGTGGGGTGCAAAGTCCTCCAAAAATTATTTTTCCCTCCCACTCAAGCACATAGGACCTCAGGTCACACAGGCAAGGCAATCCTTTTCTTTTAGCCTCGATTTGCTTTTCATTTCTCTTCATCCTTTTAAAACAAGTAACACAGTTGAAAATAAAGACACTGAACTGAGACATGGGTGTGGATACGGAGGGACAAAGACATGGTGGGGCACAGATATGGAGAGTTGAATCATGGCTTTAAAGAGTTAAGATTTTTGCTAAGGGTAGAAGGAGTTTCCATGGCCAAGATGTAAGTTAGGTAGGTAATTGCTTGATGCTTAGGCAAGAGCTAATTGGTATAATGGTCTGCTATTATGAACTTACATATAGAAGAACATAAAATAATAAACCGTTATTTATGAAGCACGAGGCCTTGGATCGTGCCAGAGGGTCACAGAGACCTGATGAAGACTCTCCTGACTTCATCCATCGAGACCACTGACCCATTTCGAGAGCACCGACCCAATTCAAGAGAAGAACTGCGCACGCATGAAGGACGAATGGGCTCGTTTTAATATGGGGTGGGGATGGGAGGTGCTGGGGTTATGCACATGTATTGTATGTAAGATCTTGGGCAATAAATAGAGGGCAAAGAACCTTGTTCGGGGCGGTCACGCCTTTGGGAGGTGACTCCCGTGCCGGTGAATAAACACACCACTTTGTCACTTTAATTAGTTACAGCGCCTTTGTCCGTGATTATCCCGGTTTTTAATGATTCAGGGGGACATGCAGTCACGTGGGGACACTGCAGGGACATTGTAGTGACCCAAAACAGGACAGGCGACCTCAGGGTGGCCCTGTGTCTCGGTTTGAAAGACAGGTATGGTGTAAGGAAAGGCAGGAGCCCCTTTTCTGCGATGCAGAGTGCAACCCCCCTCCCTTTTAATTATTTTAGGTCCAATTCAGACACCTTCAGGCAGGAGATATGGGGATGAGAATAACAGTTCTTTACTGGTATTTAACAAAGCTGAAAAAAACAGCAACAGCTATACAAATTGGCAACAGAAACAGTCTAGCTCCGCTCCAGTCCCTTCTGGCCGCAGGCCGTCTCCCTGTGCTGTTACCGGTGCTGTGGGGGCAGGGCAGGTCCCGCGCAGTTGACGAGGGCTGGGTGATGGCGGCCGCGGCCCAGGGGAGAGAGGGGATGGGGAAAGTTACTCCCCCCTCACGGTGTCGGTCGTGGTGCTCAGCAGAGTGTCCGGAGGTAGTAGGGTGAGCTGGGAGAGCAGCGGAGCGATGTCCAAAGGCAGGGAGCGTGGATCTCAGCGCTGGGATGACAGGGGAAGATGCCAGAGCAGAGCCCAGGTTGTCTTCCCACTCCAGGAGCCAAGCGAGAGAGCGAGCCCAGCTCCAGACCCCCCTATCCCACCTTTCCTTTTCCGGTTCCCCCCCCCTCCCCCTCCAGCCACCCCCCTACGAGAGAACATTATCTGTCGTTTTAAGGTGTAGCCACAATTACTTAGCATAACAATGGGAGAAATTCCACAGAAAGAAAAGCGAAGCATTCAACCCCCAACACCCTGATGTCCCCAAGGCAAGGCACCAAGGTCCCCAGTGTCCCTTGGGGTGACAGTGCTGCCCCCATGTCCCCACCCTGTCCCTGCATCCCGGGCTGCCTCCAGCTTTCGCATCACTTCCTTGTGTCCCTCCACCGAGGTCCCCAAGGCCACCACGATGTCCCCGAGGGCCTGGGCAGCTCTGGGGAACCCCTGTTGCCATGTCCCACATGTGTCACCATCATGTCCCTGTTAACAGCATCCACCAAGTACCCCAGGTGCCATGTCACCGTGTCCAGCTGCCCCTGGACTTTGTGGTGACCTTGCTGGTGGCCGCGGTGGCCTCGGCACTGGCCCTGGTGGTCACCACCTGCTGGGTGCGGTCTCGCAGATGCTGGGCCATGGCCCGGTGCTCACAGGCGGTGGTGGCCAGGTGTCACCGCGATGTCACCGAGGCCTGCAGGGTCACCTGGCAGGACATGGCCACCGTGCCCAGGGCCAGCAGCAGGTGACTGTCCTCGGCCACCCCCAGCGCAGCGCACACCGAGTCCAGGGACACTGCGGGGACATGGGGACACCGCACAGGTGGCACCGGGGACACGGCAGCAGGGCAACCAGCACAGTGGCACCTGAGCAGTGGCACCAAGAACACCCCAGAGCCACCAGCCCAGGGCTGCCCCAGTGTCACCATCCCAGTGCCACCTGTTCAGTCTCAGTGTCACCAGCCCAGTGTCCCCAGTTCAATCCCAGTGTCTCCAGTTCAACCCCAGCGCCACCAGAGCTGCCCCAGTGTCCCCAGTCCTGTCCCAGTGTCACCAGCTCACTGTTCCCAGTTCCTTCCCAGCCCAGTGTCACTGCCCCATTGCCACCATACCAATTTCACCATCCCAGTGCTCCCAGTTCCCTCCCAGTGTCTCCAGTCCATCCGTGTCCAGTGTCTCCAGTCCATCCCAGTGTCCCCCATCCTGTCCCAGTGTCCCTGTCCCAGTGCTCCTAGTTGTGTCCCAGTGTCACCAGTTCCATCCCAATGCCACCAGTTGTGTCCCAGTGTCACCATCCCAGTGCTCCCAGTTCAATCTGTGTCTCCAGTTCCCTCCCAGTGCCACCACCCTATTGTCCCCATACCAAAGTCACCATCTCAATGTCACCAAACCAGTTCCATCCCAGTGCTCCCAGTGCCATCCCAGTGTCCCCCATCCTGTCCCAGTGCTCTTGTCCCAGTGCTCCCAGTTGTGTCCCAGTGCCACCAGTTCCCTCTCAGTGTCACCATCCCAGTGCTACCCCCCCATTGTCACCATCCCAGTGCTACCCCCCCATTGTCACCATACCAGTGTCACCAACCCAGTGCCACCAGTTCTGTCACCACCCAAGTGCCACCAGCCTGGTGTCACTAACCCAGTTCCAGCCCAGTGTCCCCAGTCCTATCGCAGTGCCACCAGTCCTGTCCCAGTACCACATCCCCAGTGTCCCCATACCAATGTCATCACCAGCCCAGTGTCCCTAGTGCCATCCCAGTGTCCCCCATCCTGTCCCAGTGTTCTTGTCCCAGTTGTCCCAGTTGTGTCCCTGTGCCAGCCCAGTGCCACCCCGTCATTGACCCGTACCAGTGTCACCAGCCCAGTGCCACCAGTCCTGTCCCAGTATCACTAGCCCAGTGCTCCCAGTGCCAGCCCAGTGCTCCCAGTGCCAGCTCAGTGTCACCATCCCAGTGTTCCCAGTTCCACCCCAGTGCCACCAGTTCTGTCCCAGTGTCACCACCTCAGTGTCACCAGTCCCTTCCTAATGTCCCCATCCCAACGTCCCCTTTCAGTGTTCCCAGTTCCATCCCAGTGTCCCCAGTGCCATCTCAGCGTCACCAGTGCCACCCATGGCACCACCCCCGTGTCCCCAGTTCAGTCTCAGTGTCCTCAGTCCTGTCCCAGTGTAACCAGGCCACTGCTCCCAGTCCCATTCCAGTGTCCCTGTCCCATCCCAGTATCCTCCATCCTGTCCCAGTGTCCCTGTCCCAGTGCTCCCAGTTGTGTCCCAGTGTCACCAGTTCCATCCCAGTCCCATCCCAGTGTCACCAACTCATTGTCCCCAAAACAATGTCACCATCTCAATGTCACCAAACCAGTTCCCTCCCAGTGCTCCCAGTGCCAGCCCAGTGTCCCCATCCTGGGACAGGGGAAGGTCTGTACTGGTCCATACTGGTCTGTACAGGTCTGTACTGGCCCATACTGCTCTATACTGGTCCATACTGCTCTATACTGGTTTATACAGGGTTTTACTCACACACAGCACCATCAGCCCTATGGCCAGCCCATGCCCAGCCTGGAGCTCAGCTCACCCAAACTGGTCTGTACTGGTCTGTACTGCTCTATACTGGTTTATACTGGTCCATACTGGTTTATAGTGGTCTATATGGGATTTTACTGGTCCATACTGGTTTATAGTGGTTTTTACTGACACACAGTGTCATCAGCCCTATGGCCGGCCTGTGCCCGGCCCAGAGCCCAGTTCACCCAAACTGGTCTATACTGGTTTATACTGGTCTATACTGGTTTATACTGGTCTATACTGGTTTATACTGGTCCATACTGGTCTATACTGGTCTATACTGGTTTATACTGGTCCATACTGGTTTTTACTCACACACAGCATTGCACAGCACCATCAGCCCCATGGCCAGCCTGTGCCCAGCCCATAGCCAGCTCTGGCACTGCTGTGTCCCTTCGTCCTCCTGCTCCAGCATCATCATCACTGCTGCCTCAGCCAGGTCCCCTTGGTGCCGCAGCTCCTGCTCGTCCTCGTCCCCCAGGGTCCCCTGGGCCACTGCCGGGGCCACCTCGGCCTTTCTGGAGTCCTTCAGCTCTTCCAGGGCCACTTGGGCCTGATACAGTGTGACCTTGGCTTCAGCCAGTGCTGCAGGGACGGTGCTTGGTGTCCTCAAGGCCTTGGCCAGGGCCACCAGGGCCACCAGGGCCACCAGGGCCACCAGGGCTCGGCGCCACATGGTATCTGCCTGGCCCAGCTCGGGGGGGAGGGCAGGGGGGGACCAGCTGGGGACAGGAAAGGGTGGTTAGGGGGTGGGGGAAGGGTTGGGGAGTTCTGGGGAGGGTTTGGGTGGGGTTTGGGTGGTTCCAAGTGAAAATTCTCAAGGATTTGGGGTTTCCCAGGTGAGGGTCCAGGAGGAGTTTTGGAGTTCCCAGTGTGATAATTGATAAAAGATTCGTGTTAATCACAAAAGCATTGGGGTTTGTATAAACCAGAATACTAAACTCTGAAGTGAAGCATGGACACTAGATAAAGGAAATTATATGATAAAATCACTGTTTAAAATCACCTTGTTATGGTATGTTGTATTATGTTACATTATATTATGTTATGTTTTCCAAATAAGTTGTATCGGCTACCAGCTTGCAAAATCAGCCTTCCCAATAGCCCTTCCTGCCTTTGTCTGATCAATGCTGCTTATCTCAAGGACCAGAATTCCAGAACTTCTCTGGTGGTTATCTACAAGGACCGGATGGCTATCTGTGACTGATTATCACCCAAAGGCTTTGTGAATTTGTGTAAGGATGTTTATTCAACTACCACTGCTTATGACAACAAAAAACCAAAAATTATTGATTACAACGAGAACCCACAGTATAAGAAGAGGCTGCAAACCAAGGTTGGGTGGAGCGTGGAGTGGGCGGTGACCCCTCACGTTCCCCAGCGCTGCTTGCTCTTTCTATATCAAATAAAGCAATCTAAATTTTGCTGAATATTGAGAATTTTGTCTCTCATTTATAACAGGGTTCACCTTTTCCTCCTCCATGTGTAACGTCGTCTAGAGCACAGAGGTCCCAGGAGCTGCTTCCTCTTGAGCCAGTGGCACTCCTGGCCCTGGGCAGCGCAGGGCCCTGTGCCCCGTATATACCCCTGCAGGGCGGGGCTGTGCCATGTCACCAGGACAACAGAATGGCCAACAGCACCCAGGAACCCGATAGAACGGCCTTGTGTCACAAAGGGCCCAGTCCAGCACCCCTTCAGCAGCCCAAGCCCCTGGAAGTGTCATGGAGCAGGTGCCCAGCAGGTGCTGGCTTTGCAGGCTGGGCTGTGCGGGGCCAGAGGAATTGGCCGGATGGACGCAGGCAGGGAGTTGTGGTCAGCGGCTCCATGGGCGGCTGCAGGCCGGGGATGAGGGGTGTCCCTCAGGGAGGGCTCTGCCTCGGCCCCGGGGGGGCCCAATGCGAGGGCGAGGGGCTGGGGGGGCCATGGGGGCGTTCGATCAATGGGGAGGGCCCGGGGAGTGCTGAGAAGGGGGTGGTGAGTGGGGGGGAGGGAGGGGTCCCATGGATTTGGGGGGAGTCTTGATGAGTGTAGGGGGAGTCCCATGGATTTTAGGGTCCTGGTGACGGGGGGGGGAGCGGTGAGTGCGGGGTCCCATGGATGGGGGAGGGGCGGTGAGTGAGGGGGGGTCCGGCGCGCTGGGGGGGTCCCAAGTATCCGGGGGGTCCCAGCGCTTTGGGGCGGTCGGTGAAGGGGGGGCAGTGAATAGGGGGAGCCCCGGTAAATTGGGGGGGTCCCTGGTGATAACCGGAGGAGGGGGGGGAAAGGAGCGAGCCCCAAGGGACTCCCCCCGATGCTGGGGACTCCCCAGTGCCCCCCCAGCGCACGGCCCCCCCCCATTCCCGCTCCTGTTCCCGGGGGAAGTCAAAGGGGAGGGGCGGAATCCCCGGGATGGGCAGGGGGGGCACAAAGGGGGGTCCGGGCCCTGTGCACCGGAGGGTGGTCGGTACACGAGGGGCGGGTCCAGTCCCGGTGCCCGAGGGGGCGTCCCGGTGCCCGGTGATTCGTGAGGGGGTGTCCGGTGATTCCTGGGGAGGTCTCCGGTGGTCCTGGTGCATGACGGGGGGGTCCCGGTGACTCATGGAGGGGTCTCCGGTGATCTCGGTGCCCGAGGCTGGCGATGTTTGAGGGGGGGTCCGGCGGTCCCGGTGCACGATGAGGGGGTGTCACTGCTCGATGGTGGGGGGGAGTCCCGGTGCACGGTGACGGTGCTGATTGATGGGGGAGTTCCTCTGGTGGTCCCGGTGCCCGGTGATTGATGGAGGGGGTCTCCGGCGATTCCTCGGGAAAGGGGGGGAGCGGTCCGGTGATGCCGGTGCACGAGGAGGGGAGAGAGGAAACTCGAGGGTCCTGAGGGGGTCCCGGTGCACGAGGACGGTTAAATTCGGGGGTCCTGGTGCTCGGAGGGGGGGTCGGTTCCTGGTGTGTGACACAGAGAGAGACCGCGGTGACACTGGGGACCCTGGCACGGGGCTGGTGACACTCAGGGGCTCCGGGTGGCACAGAGACTCTGCCCAAATTCTCTGGCACGAAGTCCTGGTGGCACGAGGGGCTCTCGGTGATACGAGGAGCTGGTGGCGCTCCAGGGGCTCCTGGTGGCACAAGGAGCTGGGGGCAGTTGAGGAGCTCTTGGTGACACAGGGCTCTCGGTGTCACTCGCGGAGCCCTCGGTGACACGAGGAACCCCCCAATTCATCTGGGTGACACAAAGAGCTCCCCAGACTGGTCTGGGTGACACGAGGAGACGGTGGCACGAGAGGAGCCCTTTGCACGAGGATCCGTCGCACGAGGACCCCCAAAATTCCTCGAGCGAACCCCCCCGAAATCCTCGCGCGGGACCCCCCACTCAGCGCGAGCCCAACCTCCCCCCCCCGCTCCTCACCCCGGGGGTCTCCGGGTGATCCCGCCCCAGGTCCTCCCCTTTCCCCCTTTTCCCACAGGACTGGGAAGGTCGGAGGGACTGAAGGGGGGGTGCAGGTGTGGGGTTTTTTTCGGGGGGGTCTCGGCGGCCCCCGGGGCGGGGTCAGTGCTCAGCAGCGGGGCCGCGCCGCTCGCACCCGTTGGCCGAGATCGAGGGGGGGGGGGGGGGGGCGGCCCGGGGACCCCGCTGGGCGTCCAAATCACACCCGGGTCTGCTGCTTTAGTCCTGTGCTCCCAGCGCTGATTTTTCTCCTAATTCAGTCTTTTGGTGTATTTTTTTCTGCTACGGTTTAACAAACCTTTAAAATTTTACAAAGTGAGCGTCGTTTCTCCCACCCTCCACTCCCCAGGTAGGATGTGCAGCTGGAAGAGGGAGGCGAGTGGAAAACTGGTTTGAAGGGTCTTCATTTACTTCTCATGCTCTGAGTTTTTGGAGTTTTCTGCCAGAAATCTCTCCCCTCTCCAAATCATCCACAGGGCTTTGGAGCAGTTTTCCCTTTTTGTGCGGGAAATCAAAACCATGCACTGATGCTCCTAATTAGGGGTGTTATGAATGATGTTCTATTTTTCCCAATTTATCAAGCAACAAGATTAAATTTAATAGTAAGTTTTTAATAGTAACAAAATGAATACAATCAAAGTATTGGAGATGACAATTAAAGTACTGGAGATGAAACAATCAAAGTGCATATATTTAAGAATATACAAAATTTGGCAGTAAGTAATTTAGTATAATTGAGGTTCGTATAAAGCATAAGCAAAACCGACCGGGGAGGGGCCCCCTCCGACCGGGGACACGGGGAGTGGCTCCCATTCCTCACGTATCAAAGCATCCAGGCTAACAATCCCACTTATATACTGTAGGCTACAGAAGTTTCTAGAAAACTCCTCCTAGTTTCTATTCCTAAGATCTACGTAACTATACTGCACGGCGCATGCTCTACTAATGGGTTAGGGGGGCTCTCATCCTTTTAAGGGTCTTATTTCCGATGAAGGCTCATCGTCTTCATCAGTGACCGAGGTGTGACCTGCAGGTAGCGCAGGCGCCCTGTGTGACTGAGCAGATGTTTTCCATAACATGACTTTAATTAAGTCCCATGCTTGTGATCATTCCATTTTTGACAGCTTCAAGGTTGAAGCTGTATTTCTAGATGCTGCTTATCAGACCTCCGTCCTTCTACTATTCTTATCTGACTTTCTTCTAACCTCCTTCTTCGACTCCCAACATCTGGAAGATGTCTTTTATCCTGTCTCACCCATCTCCCCCTTCTCACTCTGTAACAATTGTCTTCTATTGATCTAAATACAATTTTGTTAATATAGTTACAACTTAATTAGCACGAATCACATTTATCACACCCTGCTCCGCAGAAAGCAAAGCACCCGCTGTGTTTGATCCACAGCATTCCCATGCAAACAGAACACGTGCCAGCCACTGGCAAGAAAGAAACCATATGGCAATCAAAACCAGAGCAGTGGGAGCACCACGAGCACTCCTTGGCAAATCCTGATTTATTTAGAGCAGAGGCACTGCAGAAGCCAATGAACTGCTAACAAAATCCTCTTTCTGCCTTCGACAGCCAGTTCAGGAGAGCTCCCCAGAGACAGAGGAACTTCAACTCCCTTTGTCTCTGGAGGGTCTGCTCAGGCACAGAGTGGTACGTGTTTCCAGCTGGATCTCACCTTGCAGGAACAAACAGAGCCTCTGTCCTCTCTCAGGGTCCACACCTGGCCAAGGCCATGGTGTGCGGCTGTGAGGAATCTCGCTGGGAGGAAGAAGGCTCTGCCACGAGCCACAAGGCCTGGCCTGCATTTGCCTGCCAGTGGTTGGAGGGAAAGAGAAAGAGTTCATCAGGGCTCAGGGTGAAATGAGGTTTTGGTGCTTCTGGCTCTTCTCCCAGCTTTGGTAGCAGAGCAATGTCTCTGCCCCTGCCACCCGCAGGCCCTTGGAATGCACACAGAGCCCTCCCCTCTTTCACTTCAGGAGACACCCAAGTGGCGGCCTCAGCTTGAAAGGACAGCTGTTGTTTCAGTGTTGCATTTCGTGGCTTGTTAAAGGCCCTCCTACCTGTGCTCCAGCCTGTGCTGGAAGGCACAAAGTTCCCATGCAGAAGGAAAGGCATGGAAAGCTTGAAGAAGGCTGAAGGGAGCACCTACGGGACTACACCTTTTGCCAGGAGGTTTCTTAAGCTTCGGCTGCTGACAAGGAGCAGACTTGACACCCCTCAATGGGTTTGTTTGTCGTTGTTTTATTTTTTGAGTCCTGTGTGAGACGTGGGAACTGGGTGCTGCAGAAGCTCCTGAAAAGCATCAGAAATGCCCGGCCCACACCCAAGGGTGCCAGAAGATCTGCTCCAGCTCTGGCCTGTCCGCGGGGTGCTTGGACAAACACCAGCGGATCAGATGTTCGCACTCTGGGCAGAGAAGGCAGAAAGCGCTGGTCACTTGCGGGAGAGCGGCACGGCGGGACACGGCCACCGCCTTCAGCCACGCGTGCCGCACGGAGCCCGTGGGCACGGGCCGCCTCCCGCGGCCGGCCCTTGAGGGCACAGCGACGGCCCGCCCAGCTGTGCGAGGGCCCCGCCGGGCTGAGTGCCGCCATCTGCCAAAGCCTGCCTTCTTGAGGCCGGATACCAACCTGGAGAGAGCTGGAGCCCGAAGAAGAGTTGCCCCGACACGATGTCGCGGTCGTCCCAGAAGGGGAGGCTCCCGCACACCATTTCATACAGCAGCACGTCCAGGGACCAGACGGTGGCCGAGCGGCCCTGGTGGCAGCCAAGGCCGATGCTCTCGGGCGGGCTGAACGCGCGTGTTCCTAGGGGAGACAGGCGGCGCTGTGCAGGCGCAGGCCGCTGCCTTCCCGAGCCTGGCGCCGGCCTCCCGGCTGAGGCAGGGGCTGCGCCGGCGGCCCCGACTTCCCCCGGAGGCCACCGCACGTCCTCCAACCAGCTGGCCAAAGCCAAGAAACCATTCTGCAAGGCGAAGAAGGCCAGCGGAGCAGCCCATGCCCTTGCGGGCTAGGCAGGCCGAGGGGCCGGACCCCGGCTTCTGCAGCCCCCTCTCTGTGGGCAGGGCTGGCAGCCGGCTCCTGGGGAACGGCATCTGCCCCGTGCCAAAGGGCAGCCAGCAGCCGGCTGAAGGCCGCAGCCCGCGGCCCGGCAGGGAATGGGGCCGTGCAGTGCCTGGCACTGGCAGCGGGGCCCGGGCTGGGGGGTCACCGGCAAACCGTGTGTAGGCCCGCTCCTGGAGGAAGGTGCCGCAACCGAAGTCAATGAGCTTCAGGTCGCTGCTCTCCAGGACCACGAGGAGGTTCTCCGGCTTGATGTTGCGGCGCAGGACGCTGCAGGCGGTGCACACGGCCTCCAGCACCTGGCGGAAAAGCCAGCGCGCCACCTCCTCGCTCAGGAAGCCCTGCTCTCACAGGAACTGCAGGAGATCCTACGATGGCTCCGGACGCTCCATCACCAGGAGGAAGCTGTCAGGCAGCTCAAACCAGTCGAGCAGCTGGATGATGGAGTGGCAGCCAGAGCCCACCTTCTCCATCAGCACGATCTCCATGGGAGCACGGGTGCTGTCGGGCTGTGAGGAGGAGACAATGCCTGCAGCAGGCCTGATGCCGCCGTGTAGCTGCGCTGTCCCCTGCCTGGGATGCCCCGCAGTCTCCCTGGTGCTTGGGCTTCCTGCCAAGCCCCAGAGGATGCTTGCGAGGTGGCCCCTGCCCCAGCCCCAGCACCGGTCTCTGGCATCCCCAGGCCCGCGATGCTCCGGTTCGCACGCTGAGCCCACGCCCGCCCCGCTCCCCCCCGCCATCCCCTGCCTGTCACTGCCGGGGCCCCGGGCTTATCCCTGCCCACCCCGCCCCGCTCTGCCTTGCTCTGTCCCGCTGGCCGCGCTCACGCACCAGCTCGTCCCACTGCAGTACGCTCTCCCGGGCCACGCGTTTGATGGCCACCTGCAAGCCATCGAGAGAGGGGGGCTGAGCTCAAGCCCTGCCCCTCCTCCCACGCCGGCCGTTGCGGCCACTCACCGGGCTCCCGTCCGAGAGGCGGATACCCGAGAAAATGGTGCCAAAGCCACCGGTCCCCAGCTACGGGTCCAGCTGGTACAGCTCCTGCAGCTGCTTCTTTTGCCCTGTGGCCAAGAGCGAGCCATCAGCCTCGAGCCCAGGGCCCCCTGTTCAAATGTCCACCAGTCAGGCGCGCCGGGCCAGCGCGGGCCACGCTGCTCTCACCTGCTTCCTGCTGCGCGCCGGGCTGCGGCCACTGCGGGGTAGCCGTTGGGCTGGCGAGCGGCACAGCTGGGGCAGGGCAGGGCACGGAGGCGGCTGCAGGAGCCGCGGTGCCAGCGGGGCAGGGCGGCACCGTCGTTGTCCCCGGCGTCACGGGCTGCACTGTGATGTTGAGAACAGCCGGGGCTACAGCCCGAGGCGTCACACAGGGGGGTCCCAGGAGCAGCTGCAAAGCAGACAGGGCTTTTTGAAACCTCTAAAGCCCTTGACGTCACAGCCACTGGAAGTAGCCGTGGTGTCTTCAGGGGCCCTGGCCCGGCCTGGGGATGCCCCTCAAGAGCCCCGGGGAAACCTCAGACAGCTCCTAGGCACATCTCACCTGCTATTAGAGAGGCCTTCGTGGTGGTTGAAGTCTCTCTTGGGGCAGCTTCCTGGAGATGGAGGAACCCCCTTGGTGTCTCGAGGGTCGTCTCCACCACGAGGCTGGGGCTGTTGCCGGCTGGCACAACCGGCACAGCATCCTGGCAGCTGTGGGCCTGCAACTGCTGGCTCCAGGATGCTCGCTGCTCCGCCAGCTGCTCCTGTGAAGGCTCCCCTGGCTCGGGCTGGGCTCCCATTTGGACTTCTGGGCTTTCCTAGCCACGTCAACGGTCAGGGTTGTGCCCAGGTTCTTGACGCCCAGGGAGCTGGGAGACCTGTCCACGGGCTCTGCACCGTCCGCAGGCAGACAGGTCTCACTGTGCCTCTGCAAGGGATGGAGGCTGTCAGAGATTGCAGAGGCTCCTGCCAGGATGGAGGCTCTCTGACAGCCTGAGGTCCCTGCAAGGATGGCAGGTGTATGCTGGGGTGCTGTCCTTACAAGGGTTGAGGCTCTCCCAGGCAGCCTCTCCTAGGATCACACCAAGGAGCAGTGGCCAATGGCCCAGCAGACAGCCACAGTGGCCAGCAGCAGGACAAGCACAATCACTGGCATGTCACTGTCACTCATGGCTCTAGTGCATCCCGTCGCGACTGCAGTGGCAGTGGCGGCTGCTGGCCCCTCTTATATAGCGCCAGCACAGTGATGTCACAGCGCTGTGGCCAGCACATCACAGCCCTGCCTCACCCAGCACTCAGCCCCTTTGTGCCATCACAGCCCAGCACACCTCAGGGATCAGCAGAGCAGATCATGGCTGAAGATGCACGTGGCCAGAGAAAGCCTGGAAGTAAGAAGGCAGGAAGTAAGAACGGGAGCTGAGTCCGTTGCAATGAATCGTTCCCTGGAGCCAATGGCATGTGAGGAGGAGTGCTAGTGCCAGCAGTGTCAAGCCCACAGTTCCCAGGACACTGCAGTATTCCCAACTGGAAACACCGATCATTCTGTACCTGAGCAGATCCTCCAGAGACAAAGGAGACTTGAAGTTCCTCTGCCTCTGGGGAGCTCTCCTGAACTGGCTGTCGAAGGCAGAAAGAGGATTTTGTTAGCAGTTCACTGACTTCTGCAGTGCCTGTGCTCTAAATAAATCAGGATTTGCCAAGGAGCTCTCATGGTGCTCCCAATGCTCTGGTTTTGATTGCCATATGGTTTCTTTCTTGCCAGTGGCTGGCACGTGTTGTGTTTGCATGGGAATGCTGTGGATCAAACACGGCGGGTGCTTTGCTTTCTGCCGAGCAGGGCTTGCCCTCTTCAAGGACTTTGCAGTGTTGCTCGGTGTGATGCCTAGGAGAGGCTGCCTGGAACAGAGGGAGCTGAAGAGTGTTAAAGGAATCAAGGAGGTGTTTACTAAAAGCCCTTCAAAGGCAGTACAAGAGCCCGGCCGTGGCTCTACCCAAGATGGACACAAGATGGACGAGTGATTCAACGGTTTTCACAGCTTTGCTTTCAGGCTTCTCCTGCCCATCTGCATCCTCAGGGATGAGGCTGTTTGTCTCATAGCCGTGGCTCTGAGGGAGCAGGGACGCCTGTCCAAAGGGCTGCCTCCCTCTGCACTCTGGCAGCTCTCACCCAGGCTCTGGCAGGGGTGAAGGCTCTTGCAGAAATATCCCAAGGCTGGAGATCTTCCTCACCCTGTTCCTCCACTGATGATACCACAGAGTTCCCCGCACAAAGGAACGCCACCTTTTCTTCTGGAGGAACTTGTTCCTGCACAACACCAAGGGTCTTCTCCTCTGGCACCACCACAGCATCCTTAAAGCTGTGATTTAGCAAGCCACAGCTCCTGCAAATTGCTGCTCTGTGGCTGCCTGCCAGAAACCCCTTCAGCAATGGCCTTGGCCTCCACTCCTGCTTTCTGCATTTTCCTGGCCGATCTGCTTGCTCAAGGAGGAGCAGGTTCTACCAATACCTGGGGGAAAGAAAACCAAGAAGATTTGGAGTAAGAGAACAAAGAACACTACTCAGTCAAGGCAGGAGAGATGCAAACAAGTTTCCAAAATGGAATAAATAGCACAAATAAGATGATATGGAGAAGAAATTATTCTACAAGCAATTGTGATAGGAAATGAAAGCTAATGTTGCTACTAGGGAATCCATCATGTATATTATTGCCTAGCAGACAGTTTAACGTTTCTACTATTGGCTGTCCAGGCTCAAGCTATTCTAACCTGATAGCCAAAATATTAAAAAAATCTATGTATATTTGGAAGAAAGGCTTCCAGTTCTATTAAGGCTGGGCACTGTGAATCCTTCTTACCTTACAGATGCCCATGGATCTGAGGGTGCAGGCAGTCCTGTCCAAAGGGCTTCTTCCTTCTCCAGTCCAGCAGCTCTCACCGAGGCTTCGGTGTTTCAGTGTTTTTTTCTTCAGCAAGTTTTTCTCCTGATGGGCTGCCATGATGTCCTTTAGGAAAGAAAACATGAATCCTATTACTCCAGCTGGTTCTTGGTAATTCTTATGCCTCTACAAGAGAATCATGAATAAAAGTTACTAAAATCAATTGTATAGCCTTCAGACCACGTGAAATTTGGGGGTGGAGGAGAGGAAGCAAAAATGGTTTATCAATTTTCTATGAACTTACATTCAGTAAAACATAAACAAAACACTGATATTATAGTAATCCATTAAACTTCTTGCTAACTGGAAGTTTCTTTGAGGATGTATAGTCAATATATGGCTTATTATTTACACTTAAAGGCAAACGGGAAAAAAAGCTCCGCCACGTTCTCATAAACCTTTGAAAATAAATTTCTATAACTTAACTGCCTCGCTGAATTCAAGAAATTGCTACTGCAGTAACATAACCTGTACTGGACCTTGTCAATTGGATGCTTTTGCAGCAGAGTCCTTGCTCCATATATGTAATCTACACCATAGAAAACATTTTATAATCCTACCTAAGTGAAAAACCAATGGGAATGGAGAATTACTTTCTCAGCAACACCTAATTCCCCATGTGGAACATGCTCTGTACCTTTCTTTCAATCTGATCAAACACTTCTTATGGTAAAGATCATCATCCTATAATTGGAAACTATGGACTGATTTCTCTGTTTGATGTGCCTCATTACCACAAACCTGATCCATCACCAGGACAATGACTGAGCCTGGCCATACCTTCTGCATCCACCACCTCCACTGGCAACCTGTTCCAACGCCTGAGCACCCTAACAGCAAAAATCAAACTTTAATATGTAATCCGAATGTCCACTATCTCATCTTATGGCCACTTCCTCTCGTAGCCATGTAAGCTTCTTTTCAGAAGTGATGAGAGGAGAAGGTGGCTCGTCGTTCCTCTTTGCCGACACGGCTGGCTCCCTCCCAGGCCCGGTCGCACACAGGAAGGAACGCAGCATCCACGGGCCCGAGACCACGACGCGAGAGGCAGTCGTTAGGGGCCACTCACCGGGGCTCACTCCTTCGCTGGGGCCGATCCCTCTCTCGACAGGTGCCGGTCCCTCTCTCGCCCGGGGCCGGTTCCTCCCTCGCCGGGGGTCGGTTTCTCTCCCACCGGGGGTCGGTCCCTTCCCCACCGCACTCCGCTCCCCCACGCCGCCCCGGCCGCCGCCGCTCCCACTCTGCCGCACCAGCGGCCCCTCAGCCGGGCCCGGCCCCTCCGGGCCCCGCCCCCGCCCACCGGCCCCAGCCAATCCCCGCCCGCCCCGCCCGTCCCACGGCTCCCCATTGGTGGCCGAGCAGCGCGAGGGGCGCAGGCCCCGCCCCCGTGGCGGTGCTCGCGCCCAGGGTTCGGCCGTCACCGGGGCAGCGGCGGAGCGGGGCCCGCGCGCAGCGGCCGTTCCTGCAGGGCTGCGCTGCGAGCTCCGACAGCAACAACAGCGGGGGCAGGAGGCGCTTCGGCCAGCGGGCACGAGGGATCCATAAATAAACCCCAACGTTCTGCAAGAGTGGGAACGGGTGTCCAAAGAAATAGCTTACACCTGCACTTGGGTTACAACATCCCCCTGCAGGGCTACGGGCTGGTGACTTCAGGCGGCCACAGAGCCCTTAAGGGGAACTGGGCTGACTTGACTTGTTACGAAAGCGGCCAAAGAGTCCCGAAATCAGACTGGGCCTCCTGGAATTGTTACTAAACTGTCCACATGCCACTGATCGTTCCCCGCAGTTTCCAATCATCCCACAGAAAAAGACCTCGAGGTGCTGGCCCAGAGCTGCCGAACACGAGCCCAGGTGTGCCCAGGTGGCCAAGAAGGACAATGGCATCCTGGCCAGTGTCAGCAATAGTGTGGCCAGCATGACCAGGGCAGTGACGGTCCCCCTGTTCTGGCCACTGCTGAGGTCTCACCTTAATCCTGGGGTCAGCTTTGTATTCCTCACTACAAGAAAGACTTTGAGGTGCTCGAGTGTGTGCAGAGAATTGAGCTGGGGCGGGCTCTGGAGCACAAGTCAGATGAGAAGTGGCTGAGGGAGATGGGAGCTCAGCCTGCAGGAAAGGAGGCTCAGGGAGGACCTTCTCTCTTTCTCTACAACTCTCTGGAAGGATGCTGGCTTAGGAGGGATTCCTAGAGATAAAGTATCTGTCCCATGACCCTTTGTGCCAAAAAGATGGTCACTGTGTCTTTAGGATTTGACAGCCAGGAAGCCTTGAGTAGGATAGAGGGGTTTGCTTTAGGGCACGAGTTTTTAAAGGCTGCCTAGGCAGTTTCACATTGTGCTAAAGGTGTACGCTCTACACGAGACTTTGTCGGGGTTGGGTCCTGCCTGTCAGAGTCTGGAAAAGGTAATCTTTTGTGAGACATCCTGAGGGGCTGGGAATGTGTGCTAGGAGTAGATCAGATCTCTGGGAAAGTAGTGCTCTGCTCCACGATGTCTGTCAGTCATGGCACGCTGGAGGCACCCAAGTGGCCAAGAGACCAGAAATCCCTCCTGGGAGGAAGGCCCAGGATGGGCTGAAAAGGTTTGGGGCTACCATAGGAAAGAAGGATCCCCATAAGGCAAGCACATGATCCTTTAGCCCTACCTTCATCTTGGAGTTTTACATCACTGGAACCCAGGACTCCATAGACAGATGTCTGTTTTTCTATATCTTTCCTGTCTTTCTGGTTCCCTCTTTCTTCTCTCTCACGGAAGGTAACATCAAATGAGTGTAAAGATTTTCTATGTTTGGTGAGCTAAGTCTATGCTGTGATAAGTGGTGTTGTGTTTACTCTTTTGACAATGTTCCTTAATTTTCTCTGGTTTGCCTGTAAACGTTTTTGCCAGTTTGCTAGTAAACTGTGTGCTTTTAACCTCTTGAGAATATCTGGTTGGGAATTATCCTTTGCGCCTACCTAGAGCAAAAGAATGTTGGTTTAATCCTGGAATTCAGTGACTGGGGTGCAACCCTGGCTGCTTCCCTTCCATCAGTGGATCAGGGCAGTCGGTTGCATGGTTGCTGCGGGAGCTTTTGTGCATTCGGCTTCGGGACTTTGCTACGCTGCCATTCGGCAATGGGATCCAATGTGCCTGCTTTCCCTGCCTCCCTGCTGCTCGGGAATGCAGAGCCGGAGCGCGGTGCGCCGCCTGGAGCCGGGGCAGTGTCCGCCGTCACCCGAGTGCCCGGGGGAATCGCTGCCTTCGCTGCCTTTTGTCCGAGCGGCCGCTGCCCCTCCGTGAGGGCCCGAGCGAGCACCGGAGCGCCCCCTGCTGGCCGTGACTGACCCTGGCCCCGCCCCCTGCTGGCCCTGAGTGACCCTGGCCCCGCCCCCTGCTGGCCGTGACTGACCCTGGCCCCGCCCCCTGCTGGCCGTGACTGACCCTGGCCCCGCCCCCTGCCGGGCGTAACTGACCCTGGCCCCGCCCCCTGCTGGCCGTGACTGACCCTGGCCCCGCCCCCTGCTGGCCGTGACTGACCCTGGCCCCGCCCCTGCCCCGCAGCCTCTCCCAGCGCCCCCTGCCGGGTGTGGTCATAACTGCACCAAAGGGCAAACAGCGCTCAGCAGGGGCAAACTCCTGCGTTTGTGCTGTTTGTTCTGTTCTGATCTGTACATGTTTCATACTAAAGAATTGTCACTCCTTTTCCTGCACTTTTACTTGGAAGCTCCATAACTTTAGAAGTTATATGGATTTGGAGGGACGGGTCTTCTTTCCATTCCAGGAAGCGTCCCACCTTCCTTAGCAGAGACCTTTCCTTTTAAAACAAGAAAGTTTGCTAAAATATCCAAACCTGGGAAAATGTCAAGATTTCGTGTACTTCATGGTTTCACATATGAAGAAACTGGGCTATCTTTCCATTTCAGGGACATTTTCACAAAGGTAAGTGCATTAAGATTTAAATTCTACCCTTTTCTTCTCAAGCAGTG
Source organism: Sturnus vulgaris (assembly GCF_052056855.1). NCBI lineage: Eukaryota > Metazoa > Chordata > Aves > Passeriformes > Sturnidae > Sturnus > Sturnus vulgaris. The sequence continues at coordinate 8,214,947 of NW_028276185.1, read as the reverse complement.
CATTCCTTCAAGTCCAAAAGCAACAAAGTCATTGTAGGTAACAGTGGCAGAATATGCTGTCGCTGTTCCTGTCACAGGGACTCCCAGCTCACTTCACCAGCTCCTCTCTGTTATTGCTGCCCAGTGAAGAAGAGTCACATTTTCTTTGTCTGGCAGTCGAACATCATATCCTGCTTCTACCAGTTCTTTGCATCGCTCTGGCATTCCACACCTTAAATGAGACAAAACTGATTTACTTATCATTTTGTTAAATATCCTCCAGTTTGGAGACAGTTGCATCCAACAGAAAAAATCCGTCTCAGTAAGCATCACCCAGCAGTTCCTACTTGAGCAAATTCCACGTTGTATTCAAAGGAAGCCTTGTAAAAAGGGTGAGGCTGTGCCCTGAGGAGTCGATGTTTCAATTTAACAAACCTGCCTGAAACGCTTTTGGTTTATTTACAATAGTAGCCGTGACTTTTCTTCTTCCACTACAGGGAGAAAATGAAACTGAAAATGTTTCCTTTGTAAAAATGGAAGCTTTGTAACAATGGACATCACACTCCTGGTGAAAATGTGTCACTGCCCTTGGAGAATTGGCAGTCACTGTTCACAGGACATTAGAAAAGGGATAATTATCACTCCCAGCTCAGCCTCCAGAGCCGGGCTGACACACAGAGCTCTTGCCACCCCCTCACGGTGGGGTCCTGGCTGGAAGGATCACAGCTCGGGTCAGGCCTTTGGGTAGAGACTTGGAGAGACATTCAGGGTACAAAAGGGTTGGCAGCTCTCATAAAAGAAAAGAAAAATTAAAGAGCATGTGCATTTATTTTAAAAAATAAAAAATCCCAAGCCCTGTTTTGCTAGGTCAGGGAAGTAGACAGAAGGTGGCACAGATTTGTAGTTGTTACATTCCTGCAACTCGACCTGTTACTGTGCTTTCCATCTCTGTCAGTTGTTTATAGGGTAAAGGAAGATATTTGGGGGAGCATAATGAGCCCAACACCATGGGAGCAAGTTCAGGATCTCAACAGCCTTCATTTCTGAATGATCGGGAAACCCGAGAGACAAATTCAGGTTATTTGTTTCTGAACGTGGAGAAGGGGAAATTCAGAGCTGACAAAAATATACCATACTGGGGTGATCAACTGCAGGGAGAACTCTTCCTTGCTGGTCAGGAGGTGTGTCTTGGTTTGAAAGTCTGCTAGGGAAAGCAGGACTCTCTCTTGAAATTGAGAAAATAAATCCATTCCCTTTGAATTAGTATAATTTTGAAATTAAGGGGCTCTCAGGCAAAGATATGGAGATAGGAATAACAACAACTATGAAATTAACAACAAAGAGAACACGAGCCCAGTTCCAGTCTCTGGGCCACGGGCACTTTCCCCTTTGGTGCAGTCACCGTCACCGCTGGCAGTGAGCGCTGGCAGATTCCCGGTGGACGGGGCAGATGTGACGATCCCGGCACCTGCAGGGGCACTGGGGTGATGGCAGCTGTGTCCCAGATGGGAAGGGATGGAGGAGAGGCAGGATGCTGGGAAAACAGCAAGCTGAAGCAGGAGGGCGTCCAAGCAGGGCTGCGGGGTCCAAAACAGAGAGGCAGCTCCCGGCGTTGGGATGGTGGGGGGGTAGCAATGACCTTTCTGCTCCGAGAGCCAAAAGCGAGCGAGAGCCAGCAACTGCCCCCCACCCTCCTTTACCTGCTTCTAATCTCACCGTGTTCCCCCTTTCCCTCCCCCCACCCTCCGAGAGAAATTCCCAAAAAAACAGGGAGGCTCTCCCTGGTGCTGGGACCCAACCATCAGTGCTTCTTAGCATGTCAATGGGAAAAAAATTCCACAGGCAGAGAGGAAAGGAAAAACCAACCCCCAACAGACGCTTATCCAGTTCTTCACTGATTTGAGGTTTATCTGCTGTTGCAGACACTGGGATGATGGTACAATGTTTTAATGTTTGGTAATAATCTAATTTCACAAGTGTTTTTAATTATATCTGTTATCGGAAATGTTTTGGATTGTTGTATCAGAATTATTCCCAGATACTGTAAGTTTTTGTTTTAGTACATGTATTGTTTTGTTTTGAACTTCCCTTCACATTCATGGCAAGAGTCATGAATGCTGTTTTTAAAACACGGAAGGGGGAATTAGCTCCTAAATATTTACATATTTATAAATTTTTTTTTGCAATATTTGCACCAAAAAAAGGTAAAATATTTTAATGAAAGGCTCTTCAATTGAAGGTACAATGACAAAGTCAAATTAATTCATTAACTTAAGGAGAAGGTATGCATGTGTTTTTATCATCAACAACTTCAAAGTAGTCACCTGTTCATTCAGCCAAACATCAGTTGCCTCCAAGAAAATGAAGCCCAGTGAGAAGAAAAAGAACCTAATCACCATGCAGCCTTCGTGGCCAGAACAAAACCAGAAGCAAGACTGCCAAGACATGGCAGTGTCTGGAAATTTACAGGAAAATTGCCAACAAAAGCCTTGTGTCATCATCATGGTATAGTGTTCCTACTAACCTTCTTCAGTTATTCCCTGTTCCAGGATCCAAGAGCACATTCAGTGATGTCAAAGATCAACATTTCCAGCTAACAGAGTGTTTGGACTTTGAAACAATGGTCATTTATTCCCATTTCCCTAGGACATACTGGACATTATTCTTTTGTTTTCTCATGCTGTGAAACCCTGGGTCAATGACATGATAGAATTTGCTAAGTTTTGTTGATTGCAATCTGTCTTTTATGTATCTTATCCCATATCTAGGGGATAACCAGTGATAACCTTAATGAGATAACACCCGCACAAGAGAGAGCTATTTTATCATCAGAACATATGAGCCTTCTTTGAGTTAATGAAAAATGGTGAGATGTTGCAGTCAGGTAGACAAATTATAAAAGAAAGGCCTCATAAAATCAGGTCTTGCTCTCTGCTAAATTAATAGCTAGCCTGTCACTTCTTCTATGTGCAGCTAAGTTACTTGCTTGTTCCCATGTGAAAACAATCTTAAGCATGAAAACAATTAACACAACAAGCTATTCTGGTAGGAGAACTGTGCCCACCCCTGGGGCCTCCTGCCCCCTCACCCCAAGTGACTCTGGTGGCTCTCCCGGTCCATCCCAGTCTCTCCCAATTCCTCTCAGTCCCCAGACATTCCATTCCCAGTCCACTCCCAGTACTTCTAACTCCACTCCCAAACCTCCATCCTCTCTCCCAGTGCCCTTCCAAATCTCTCCCTTCTCCCCCAATGACCCCCCAGTTCTTCCCAGTCCTTTCCAAGTCCTTTGCAGTCCAATCCCAAACCTCCACTCTCTCTCCAGTTGCCCCAATCCAATCCACTCTTTCCCAGTGTTCCCCCACTCTCTCCAATTTCATTCCCAGTCCCTCCCAGTGCCACACCAGCCCTCTCCTGTTGGGCACCTGGTCCTGGTGGCCACCACATGCCCTGAGAGCTCCTGCTGGCCCTGGAACCACCTCACCTGGATCTCAGCAGGGTAGAAATCCATGGAGCAGAGCAGGCAGCTGGGGCCGGGCTGGGACCTCGAGGGCCACCGTGAGATGGACACTGGGGAGCGCTGGGAGAGAGTGGGGACACACTGGGATCAGCTGGGGGGAACAGGGAGGGATTTGAGTGAGCCTGGAGGGGATAGAGAAAGATCTGGAACTGGAAAGCAAAGGTTGGAATAACGTTGGCTGTGATGGGAGGAGACTGTGAGGAGTCCTGGTGAGACCAAGTAGGGACTGGGAGAGGGTTTGGGGGTCCTGTGTTGGTGGGGGGAAACTGGGAGGGGGTTATGGGATGCTGAGATGGAAAGCAGGAGCGTTGGTGGGTCCTGGTGAGGCTGGGAAGAGGTTGGGAGGAGGATTCAAGGAGTCCTGGGTGGGCTAGAGGTGACTGGGAGGGTGATTGGAGTAGCTTGGGGTGTCTGTGAGAGATTTTGGGAGGTCTTGACACCTGTGGACCCCCAGAGATGCCGCCGGACACCGCCCGCAGCAAGGTGCTGATGGGGATCGGGGGCTCCGTGTTGGGTTTCGTCTTCCTGGAGCTGGGGCTCGGCTTCTACCTGTGCAAGAAGGGTGGGGGGAGGGTCCCGGGGGTCGTGTTCCGACCCTGGAGCGTGTGCGCTCCCCATGGGGCCCCAAGTCAGGTAATGCCCCCTTTTCTCGGCCCACAGAGCTCCTGACCCAGCAGCGGCTGCAGCCCCTCCCCATGGCCTCGGGTGCGGCCGGGACCCCCCGCTCCGTCCCCACGCTGATTTTGGGGGGGTCGTGTGTTCCCCCCAGCCCTGCTGTCACTCTGCCCCAGCCTGGCTGCTCCCAGTGTTCCCAGTAAAGTTTCCCAGCTCGCCCCGTCCCGTTGATTGTGGGGCGGGACTGGGAAAGGACTTGGGGGACCCCGCGGGGGGATCGTGACTGGGCGGGGAGGGTGGGGTCCAGGTGGGGAACACTGGGTGCTGCGGGTCTGCCCGGCAAGCGGTGAGTCATCACAGCTGCTCTCTCTGATTGGCTGAATCTTCTTCATCGCATTCTCTGATTGGCTGAGGAGAGGCCCAGGAGTTGAGAGAAGGAACAGGAGAGATCCCGCCCCGAGCACCGGCACGGGAACAACAGAGCCAGCCTGGGCACAGCGAGGGAATTTATTACCAACCAAATCACAGCAGCACAAGGAGAAGGGAAAGAAATCTCTTCAACGCCTTCCCCCCACTCAATGGGGATCACCAGGATCACGGATCACCAGGGCTCTGCCCAACGGGGGTCACTGGGGATCATCCAACACCGATCCTCCCATGGGGGATGGAGCTGGAGCAGAGCACGAAGCTCTTCCCACACTCGGGGCACTCACAGGGCTTCCCTTAGTGGAGACTCCGTTGGTGTTGGGTCAAGGCTGAACTCCTGGAGAAGCTCTTCCCACACTCAGGACACTCGTAGGGCCTCTCCCCAGTGTGGATGCGCCGGTGCCTGATGAGCAGGGAGTTGTGCTTGAATCCCTTCCCGCAGTCGGGGCAGCGGAAGGGCCTCTCCTCTGTGTGAATCCGCTCATGTAGGAGGAGACTGGAGCTGGTCTGAAACCTCTTCCCACACTGGGGACACTCGTAGGGCCTCTCCCCAGTGTGGATGCGCTGGTGTCTTCTCAGGCCAGTGCTCCATCCAAAGCTCTTCCCACATTCCAAGCAGGTGTAGGGCCGTTCCTCTGTGTGGATCACTTGGTGCTGCATCAGGTAGTTGCTGTCCCTGAAGCTTTTCCAACATTTCCCACACTCGTAGGGCTTTTCTCCAGTGTGGATCCTCTGGTGCCGGATCAGATGGGAGCTCCGGCTGAAACCCTTCCCACATTCCAAGCACTTGTGGGGCTTCTCCCTTCCATGAGGCTTCTCCATCAGCTCTGAGCTCTGCCTGGATCTCCGGCCGCCTTCCCGGCTCAGGGAGGGTCTTTCCTACTTGCAGGTCCCTGGGCTGGGTTTGCAGCCCCTCCTCGAGAGGCATCTCTGGGGCTTTTCCACCTCCTCCATCTGCCAACGCCTTGGGAATTAAAAATCCTGGTTTGGGGAAAAAAGAAGAGCGAAGTGCCTTGAGCTGGCGGTTCCCCCTTACCCAAATTCATCTTAGAAAATCACTGGGTATATTGTGTGTGTAAGAACCTCTAAGACAGCAAGATTCAGACCAAAAATCCGCGAAACCTCAATATACATACCAAAACGCCCAAAAAAGCAAGATTCAGCCAAAACTCATTCCTAAATATAAAGATTCAGGCCTCGGAAAAAAAATGAAGCACCAACTTTTACCCCAATAAAGCTTTCAAACACCAAGATTCCTGGTTTTGGGCAAATTTGGGGGAAAACCTCCAGGAGGAGCCCCCAGACAGCAAACCCCACGACTCCTCCCCCCCCCCCCCCACCGGGTTCGGGAAGAATTTCCTCAGAGAAGAGTGGGAGAAAAAACTGTTTATTTAACAAGCAAGACACTCCCCGGCACAGGGAAAAAAAACACCACCAGCTGACAAAAAAACTCTTTCACCGTTCTGAAGGGATGACAAGTTCAGTCTCTCTGGCGAGTGGTCGCTCAGTTATCAGTCTCTGGCGCTGGGGATGACTGCTGCAGGTGACAGTGTAGACTCCCGGTGTTTCTCGGGGTGTCCCAGGTCCCCGTCCGTTCAGATGGTATCCAGGAGAGGGAGGGGACGGGGTGGAAGAGAAAACAGTCCAGGGAAAAGGTTGGACTGCCTAGCTGAACTAACTAATAAGCAAAAAGCAAGGGCAAAGCGAAGGAAAGAAAAAGAGGCAGAAGCAAGCAAGCAGGCAAGCAAGCAGGCAAGCAAGCAGGCAAGCAAGCAGGCAAGCAAGCCGAGCTAAAACCTCTCCTAAACATAGACCATGGGGGAGGTGAGCCGGCTGATAACAAGACAAAACAAAGCTTCACCTTCAGAGTCAGTCCTGGAAGCATAGGACATAAGACCAAACATAATCAGAACACACGATTGGAGATACAAACACCGTAACATCACCCTAGGACACACCCCTCAGTAAATCATAGATCCCCCTCTCTGGTCACCTGCTGTATTTGGAGGAGGGCAATGCACCTGGGGCTGCGGGGGGCAGACTGCAGACACAGGGGGGGATGGAAACTTCTATTGCTTCTCGTTTCTGCTCCTCCTTCTCCTGTGACCCCGCTTTTCCTGACATTTCTCTTCCTCCTACTATTCTTCCTTCACATGCACAATCCCACCTGCTCCTCCCATATGCATTGTTTGACCATTTTCTTCTTCAACCCTGCTTCTCTTTCCCTTCTCCTGCTGCCCCCAGGCCCAGCACCCACTGCCGGCTCCCTCTTCCCCCCAAACCCACAGCATCCCAGCGCAGGGGCAGCGATGGAGCTGGGGCAGCTCGGGCTGGGGCAGCGCTGGGCTCTCGGCCGCTCCCGCCCGCACTCGCTCGCTCCCCACTGCAGCCGCTGCCGCCACCACAGCGCGGGGGGGCCCGGCCTTGGCGCTCCCCCCCTCCCACCTCCCCAAATTCCCATCCAGGGGGGCGCTGGGGCCCGGGCCGGGCGCAGGTGGCTCCAGGTGGGCAACGCTGGGAGCTGCGGCTCTGCCTGGACACTGCTGCGTCATCACCGCCGCGCGCTCTCATTGGCTCAGCGCTGCCCGAGGGGCGGGGCTGCACCAAGCCGGGACACCCTGCTCCAGGGGGGATGGCCCCAAAACGGGGGACCCCCATGCAAGGAACAACAGCAAAGGGTCTCTACAAACACAGGCTGCGAATCCGCTTGGACACAGGGACGTGGACATAAGGAAGTGACAGCAGAAGCCATCAGGGTCAGAAAATGTTATTAATTGACCACACAGACTGCTGCTCAGCCAAGGTCCTGCTACATTCACGAATTTCCAGAAGAAAAACGAAGACTTAACAGAGCCATAAACATCGTTAGCAGTAATATGGTTCAGGCAAGAAGCAGAAGGAGGAATATATGTGGGAAGAAAATGGATAATGGAAAAGAGGAGAAAAATACTGAGGATGGGGATGTGTTTCAGCAGGCTCTTATCCTCAGAAGTTGCCAGCTGCTGCAGATCCTTTGTATCCCCGGTTGCCAGGACAGGCACACAAGGAGGTCAGGATTGCAGGGGGTTTCTCTGTGCTGGGCAGCGGCAGGAGCGGGCGCAGAGGGGCGGCACCGGGAGCACGGGCTGGGGGCCTGTGGGGAGCTGCGGGGCCGGGCCGGGGCTGTGGGGCAGCCGGGGCTCAGCGCCGGGCGCTGCCTGAGCCCAGCACCCCCCGGCAATTGCAGGCCCGGCAGTGGCCCCCGGCCCCCAGGAGGCTGCGGGACGCCCCGGCCGCTGCCCGGCCCCGTGGAGCTGCCGGCCCTGCCCGCCGGGGGGGCCGCGTTTGGACACTGCGGCAGGACAGGCACCGGCTCTGGGATACGGGCTGGCCACGGCAGCCACAGCACAAGGAGCAGCAGGACAAAGGAACAGCTGGGAAATGGGCACTGGACGTGCAAGGATCGAGATCAGCTTTTAAACATTTTCCTTGGGTCACTGCAGAAAGGAATGATTTAGCAGAAAGCTCAGCAGCTGTCAGAGGATGAGCACCCCCAGGCACTGAGGGGGCTGCAGGAGGGGCAGAAGAAGCCCCTGGAGCACTTGGTCACAAAGGCACAGCAGGGGAATGCAAGAAGGGAGGAGGAAAAGGCCAAGGGGAAGGCAAAGGCCATGGCAGAGTTTCTACAGCCCCTGAGGGATGAACCCCAGGGCCCAAGGGGGCCCCAGCACCCAGGGGACTGAGTTTGAAATGCAAGAATTTTTAATTTGCACCTAACTTTGATTATAATGTACTAAGAACGGATTTGATGGCCAAAATTCGAATGCAAATGAACATTGTAAAAGGTGGTACAGAGTCAAGTTCTGTTTTGCCTTTGTGTCAATTGTCTGGCAAGGACTAAGCTGAAGTGAACTCAGAAGTTTGGGCAGCTCCAGGAAAATAGGGAAAATTAGATATGGAGCTTCTCCAAAGCTCTTTGAAGCAACCAGGACAAGCGGTGTCTATAAGCAGTACCCTATTCCAAGAGAGGGAAGGAAAGGCTTACAGCCTCTTATTGAGTCCCTGCTAAAGGCAGGACTTTTGAAACCAGGGATCTCTCCCTATAATGCTCCTATCCTGCCAGTCAAAAAATCAGATGGAATCGAAAGAATGGTGCAGGACATAAGAATAATAAATGAAATTACTAAACCCAGGCACTCCACAGTCTCAGATCCTTACACCATCTTCAACCAGGTGCCCTCCTCACACTGACACCATTCAGGAATTGATGGCAAAGATGCTTTCTGGGGATGCCCACTCACACAGGATGCTGAACTGGATTTTGCTTTTCAGTGGGAACACGAAGTAAAAAGGAAAATGGAAAAGACATGGACGGTCCTTCTTCAGGTATGCATGGAAGCACCAGCCTTATTGGGGCAAGCCTTGCAGAAAATATCACAAGAATTTACCCCACCCCCAGGGATTGGGTTAATGCAGGATGTGGATGACTTGCTGCAATCAGGAGGACAAGAAGTGGTAGAAGAAGCCTCTGTGAAATGGCTGAATGTTCAGGCTAAAAAGCACCTTTGAATATTTGAAAAAAAAAAAAAAAAAGCACTAATGGTGGAGAAAAAGGTTAAATATTTTGACTGAAGGTTTGTGGTGTATTGACCCTGAGAAAGACTAGGGAATCTCAGAACTAACATTACCCAGTACTAAGACGGGGCTGGGAGAATTCTGAGAATGAATAGATAATTGCAGGACCTGCAATTGGATCCTCAGTCCTGGATTGAAGATTTTCTGTTCTAGCTAGAAGATTGTAGGACTTTTTAACCCCAGATAGCCTCAATGTTGTGGTATGGACACGAGAAACCACAAAATTTCAGAAAATGAAATAAAACCAAAATGATTGGTGCCACAGCCATGGCTCCTCCAGAATTAGAAAAGAAATTTGAATTGGTTCTGGATGTTAAACAGGGCCATTCCAAAGAAACTCTTGTGCAAAAATGTTTAACCCAGTGGCCAGAGTGGCCTCATTGTCTGCAGAATTGTGCAGCCACAGCTTTAATGGGACCTGAGACCCAAAAACTGATGGCAGGAGGATCTCCTGTTGTTCAAGTCTGGCACCAAGTGAAAGCTTTGATAACCAAAGGAGCCTCTACATGGATGAGCAGTGCTCGGTGATTACAGAATGAAACTTGTTCAGTGGCACAGGAGGATTTAGAATTGAGGACAGGGCAAGGGTTTAACCCAGGCTCCTGTTTGAACTGCCTGCACAGGGGACTGGGAACAAACCCATGACTGCTTTGGAGTGACAGAGCTCCAGAGCCAGGCTGGGAGAGATTTAGGAGAAATTCCCTGGCCTGAGGGACAAAATGTGTTTATGGATGGGTCTGCAAGGGCAGGAGAAGGGAAAAGAGCTCCAAGACACGCTCTGATGAAGGAAAGGGAATTAGACCAAGCTCAGGTTACCCCTGCATGGTCAGCTCAACCGGCAGAGCTGGGTGTGCTTGGAAGAGCCTGGCACTGAAATGCCCTGAGCAGGAAGGCTCAAATATCTGCTGGTGACAGCATGGCAGCTAACAGGGTGGCAAAAGCAATTCTGACTTCTTCAGCAATTACCGGATCACTTATTAAGGTATTTCTAAAACAAATAACTCCAAGATAAAGGATTGTGGAAACAACAGACTCTCAGATGGGGAACTCATTTTACAGCAAAGACCCTTCAGGGCGTTATGGCTGCTTTAAAAATACAATGGGACCTCCACAAGCCCTGGAACCCCCAGAGCTCAGGTCAGGTAGAAAGAATGAATGGGGAAATAAAGAAACTCCTTTGGAAGCTGGTGATAGAAACCAAGATGCAATGGATATAGCTTTTGCCATTGGCTTTGGCAAGAGTAAGAACCAAACCCAGAGCAGATATTCAAATATTTCCCTTGGAATTCATCTTTGGAATTCCTTACCCTGGTAATTCTCCCCCTAGTGCGGGCTGGAGATAAGGGATGGATATTTCAAGCAGTCTGTGGCCAGAATCCTGTCTCTGGTGAAATCTCTCCCACAGGAAGCTGGGCTGGCACAGAGCCTGCCTTGGCACTTTGCTGTTCACAGCATCCACCCAGGACATCGGGTCCTGCCTAAGGAGTGCAAAGAAGCACCACTGGTGGCCAAGTGCCATGGCCCATTCCAAGAGTCCCTGAGCACAGAAACAGCCGCCAGCACAGCTCAACACGGGGGGGACCCCTCACCCTGGGCTCAGGGGCTCTCAAGCCCCGGAGATTTGGAATTCCCGGCTGCAGGAGCAGCATGGGAGGGCACCACTGACCCTGCACTGAAGGCAACGCAGCAGCAGCCAGGGCTCCACATCGGGCCAAGCCCCTGGGCCTGCCCACAGATCCTCTGCTGAAATCCTCTGCCTGGGCACCCTCCTTTGGCATCTCCACACACTGGGGGCCAATCCTTGCTGCCACTGCTGGAGCTTCGCTGCTTTCTGTGCCTGCACTGCCACAGCTGCTGGGGAAGACAACGGCACAATTCCACTCTGCCCCTCAGTTACACTCACACACTGGGCTGACGGGGATTCCATGGTCGGAAAATATACCTAGTTTTAAAATGTTTTAAAAATTATTTCTCTACTCAGGCTTCATTTGCATTTGTCCTCAAAAAAGGAATTTTTAAGTGGTTTTTTAAGAGATGTTACACTCAATGGAGATGAGTTTAACATCTCAATAGACTGGGAATAGCCCAAAAGATTCCCACCAAGAGAACGTCATCCAACAAAACATCAAGGAAACATCAGCAAACATCAAGGAACACCCACCCCAGACAGTGCCCCTGGCCCAGATGGAGACACCTGGTCTGGAAAAGTCTGAGAAGGAAATCCAGGAATGTGGATCTAATTAACATCAGAAGAGGAGAAATCCGCCTGCAATAGGAAACCAAATACTAAGAACACAACTTGTAAGTAATGAACATTAAACCAATGGATGTCTATGGGTTCAAACTGTAAAAAGTTAAGGGAAAATCTAGTAAAACTCACGTGTCATGGAATGCTTTTCTCTGCACACCCGGGCACTTATGTGTGGATGAAATGATTTCTGTTGCACATCCTGCCCAGAATCAAGTAATGCCTTGACTCTCTAACACTAAAGATATCAAGTAAAAAGCAGATTGTGGGGGGCCACATGTGAGTCATGCAACTCCTGCTCTGGAAGAGAACCTTTGGTTCCAGGCAGTCAGAAGAGCTTTAGAAACGCAGATTAACAGTACTGGGGAAAATACCCGTTTATCATTCGAACTACAGGACTAGATTACAAGATGTCCTCGAAACAATAATGAAGCAGACAGATCCAGCTCCTGACCTTCATGACAACCAAACCACGCCAAAGACGAAGGCCACATTTGTGGAAAATTAAATTATTCAAACTGCTATTTGTAAACAGATGATAACCGAAAACTGGTGAAACAGATAACAAAGGAAAGTAGAAAGTAGCTCATATTCTGGTAGAAATGTAGAAAGGATGAGAATTAGACAAGTTTTTGGGGTTCCATGGGTTAAACGAATGCAATTCCTCCTCTGATGAGCTGCAGCAACTCTCATCTTTTTACCATGCACGACACTTTGCTGAGTGCAGCTCATTGAGCAGGTGAGCAAGGGGATGCAGGTGGCAGCCAGGCCTCCTGATCCAGAAACGGCTACAAAAGGACAGGCAGTGAGGTCACTGAGAATAATCCCAAACCAAAGAGGATTCAGGAAATGAGAGTGAATCAGTGGTAATTAAATTTAGTAAAGATAATTACTGAGAAAATGAGAACGAGATTTGAGAGGAGTAAGATGAATATGCCTGGAGATAGAGCCAGGGATTTGTATAAAAGGAAGTAACGGGAGAAACCATCACCTTCAGAAAAAGTTACTAATTTCCAGAGACAGCTGCTCAGCCAAGATCCTGCTCAGTGCCTGACCTTCGAGAAGGAGAAACACTTAACAAAGCCAGGAATATCGGATGTTATACAAAAAGAGGCGTGCATATTAACGAGGACGTGCAGTAGGCGGATCGGGAAGTCTGAACCTTCCAAAAACGTCAACCAGAGGGGAATGGGAGAGGGGGAATGCAGCCGGGAAAATGAGGACAAAAAGGAAGCTGCGTACTGCAACAATCGGGGAGACCGCATGGCAAATGCCGCATGGCTTTTCCTTTTGTTCATGAAGAAAGTCACTTTTACACGACTCCTCTGTCTCCTTTGGGCACACAAAGCTCTGGCCACGGGAATTTTCCCGCACAGCCCCGGGCACAGGGCAGACACCTCTGTGCCACCCACAGCAACCGGGACGAGCCAGCGCTGCTCCGGCACCGGCTCCTGCCGAGGCCCCAGCGGGAAGGAGACCGCGGGCAGCCGCTCCCGCAGCGCCCTCAGCCCAGCGCCAACACGGGCCGGCACCGGCACAACCAACCCGCCAGAGCCCCCTGCCGCCCCCGAGGCCCGCAGCGAGCCCCGAGCCCCCGCACAACCGAGCGCGGCTCCCACCTGCGCTGGGGCCGCCTCCGAGCTCCGCCGCCGCCTCCCCGGGCTCCGGCCGCTGCCGCCGCTGCCGGGCCCGCACAGACGCTGCCACAATGGCGCCTTTGCTGCTCTGCCCAATCAGCGCGCGACAACCAGGAGTGACATTGGCACAATCAGCCAATGGCAGCGAGGGCCGGGCTCTGCACACGGCCCAGCCTCGGCCCGCGCTCTCAGGGTCCCCCGGGCTGTGGGAGGGCAAAGGCGGAGATGAGGAACAGCCCTGGAACGGGCCCGGGCCCGAGCCGCCATTGGCCTGGAAACACAAAGAAAGTTCTCCGCAGCTCCCGGCACGCCTTTCCCAGCCCTGCGTGTTCGCTGGCTCCGGCTCAGCGCGCAGCCTTGGAGCCTCAGTGCCGCTACCCCTAATTAGGAGCGTCTGTGCATGGCTTTGATTTTCCCCAAAAAGGGAAAACTGCCCCACAAGCCCTGTGGATGAGTGGGAGAGGGGAGAGATTTCTGTCAGAAAACTCCAAAAACTCAGAGCAGGATAATAATGAGAGGTAAATGAAGACCCTTCAAACCAGCTTTCCACACGTCTTCCTCCTTCCAACTGCACCTCCTACCCCGGCAGTGCAGGGTTGGATAAACGACTCTGACTTTGTAAAATTTTAAAGGTTTATTAAATCTTAGCAAAAAAAATACACCAAAAGACTGAATAAAGAGAAAAATCAGCGCTGGGAGCACAGGACTAAAGCAGCAGACCCGGGTGTGATTTGGGGGCCCAGCGGGGTCCCCGGGCCGCCCCCGCCCCCCCCGATCTCGGCCAACGGGTGCGAGCGGCGCGGCCCCGCTGCTGAGCACTGACCCCGCCCCGGGGGCCGCCGGGACCCTCCCCGGGAAAAAACCCGCACCTCACCCTCCCTTCAGTCCCTCCAACCTTCCCAGTCCTGGGGGAAAAAGGGGGAAAGGGGAGGACCTGGGGCGGGATCACCCGGAGACCCCCGGGGTGAGAAGCAGGAGGGCAGGGGGGGGGGGATTGGGCTCGCTCTGAGTGGGGGGTTCGCTCGAGGAATTTTGGCGGTCCTCGTGCGACGGATCCTCGTCCAAAGGGCTCCTCTCGTGCCACCGTCTCCTCGTGTCACCCAGACCAGTTTGGGGAGCTCTTTGTGTCATCCAGAGGAATCTGGGGGATCCTAGTGTCACTGAGAGCCCCACGAGTGTCACCAAGAGCTCCTCGAGTGTCACCAGGAGGAACGGGGGTTTCCTCGTGTCACCGAGAGCTCTGCGAGTGACATTGAGAGCCCTGTGTCACCAAGAGCCCCTCAACTGCCCCCAGCTCCTTGTGCCATCAGGAGTCCCTGGAGTGCCACCAGTTCCTCGTATCTCCGAGAGCCCCTCGTGCCACCAGGACCTCGTGCCAGAAAATTTGGGGAGAGTCTCTGTGCCACCCGGAGCCCCTGAGTGTCACCAGCCCCGTGCCAGGGTCCCCAGTGTCACCGGGGTCTCTCTCTGTGTCACACACCAGGAACCGACCCCCCCTCCGAGCACCAGGACCCCCGAATTTAACCGTCCTCGTGCACCGGGACCCCCTCAGGACCCTCGAGTTTCCTCTCTCCCCTCCTCGTGCACCGGCATCACCGGACCGCCCCCCCTTTCCCGAGGAATCGCCGGAGACCCCCTCCATCAATCACCGGGCACCGGGACCACCAGAGGACCTCCCCCATCAATCAGCACCGTCACCGTGCACCGGGACCGCTGGATCCCCCCTCAAACATCGCCAGCCTCGGGCACCGAGATCACCGGAGACCCCTCCATGAGTCACCGGGACCCCCCCGTCATGCACCAGGACCACCGGAGACCTCCCCAGGAATCACCGGACACCCCCTCACGAATCACCGGGCACCGGGACGCCCCCTCGGGCACCGGGACTGGACCCCCCCCCCTCGTGTACCGACCACTCTCCGGTGCACAGGGCCCGGACCCCCCTTTGTGCCTCCCCTGCCCATCCCGGGGATTCCGCCCCTCCCCTTTGACTTCCCCCGGGAACAGGAGCGGGAATGGGGGGGGCCGTGCGCTGGGGGGGCACCGGGGTGTGCCCAGCACCGGGGGGAGTCCCTTGGGACTTATCCCCCCCTCCTCCGGTTATCACCAGGGACCCCCCCTAATTTACCGGGGCTCCCCCTATTCACTGCCTCCCCTTCACCAACCCCCCCAAAGCGCTGGGACCCCCCCGGATACTTGGGACCACCCCAGGGCGCCAGGACCCCCCCCTCACTCACCTCCCCTCCCCATCCATGGGACCCCCCCCACTCACCACTCCCCCCCCCCGTCACCAGGACCCCAAAATCCATGGGACTCCCCCCACACTCATCAAGACTCCCCCCAAATCCATGGGACCCCTCCCTCCCCCCCACTCACCACCCCCTTCTCAGCACTCCCCGGGCCCTCCCCATTGATCGAACGCCCCCATGGCCCCCCCAGCCCCTCGCCCTCGCATTGGGCCCCCCCGGGGCCGAGGCAGAGCCCTCCCTGAGGGACACCCCTCATCCCCGGCCTGCAGCCGCCCATGGAGCCGCTGACCACAACTCCCTGCCTGCGTCCATCCGGCCAATTCCTCTGGCCCCGCACAGCCCAGCCTGCAAAGCCAGGCCTGGCACTGTGGTGTTCGGGGGGTCTGTCCTGGGCCACTGGGCCTCACAGGGCTCTGGGCACAACAGCGCTGTCACACACTGAAATGTTATGGGGAATGGCTTAAACGCTGCCAGGAAGGAGATTTGCACATTATGGCTGAACTGAATAAAGAGGCTGAGACCACCCCAGCCCAGCCCTCCTTCACCTGACTGCAGCTTTGGCCTGGGACTCGAGCGGCCTAACAGCACCTGAGGTACCATCAAGGTGACACCATTGATCAATTGCCTCTGGTCTAGGGACAAGGACACAAAACTGAGGCAGGAGAATGTATCCAAAGAAAGCCAAAGCCAGCAGCTGTCCTGAAAATCAGCTTGGGCCAGGCTGGGGCTGGGGGAGGCCGTAGCCCACAGGCTCATCTGCTGAGGCCACGTTTGCACACACTGCCCACAGCCAGCCAGGGAGGAGGAGAGTTCTGGGGCTGTGGAGGAACCTCTGCCCACAGGCACTGAACACCCATCCTCCCTCACACAAACTGGCTCTGCTGGAAAATCCCCAGCCCGGGAAGGCCACATCCACGGCACATTGCTGTGAGGGGCAGCTGAGGAGGTGCCAGAATCCATCCAAGAGCCCCAAAGCGCTGCCCAGACTCACTGCTGAGGCCTTGAGCAGAGCACTGCTCCTGATGCAAAGGGATGCAGCAGAGCCAGAGGCTGCTGCCAGAGCCTGTGTCAGACTTGTCCCTGCCAGGGGAGGAACCTGGGCCTTCCCACCTGCCCCAAGTGTGTATGGACCCCCTGAACTCCGTGTTTGTGGGGGACCCTGAGCACCAAGAAGACAGAGATGTAGAGCATCCACAGGACGCCATTGGGATCCACAGAGTGGTGAGGTTTTCTACTTAATCTGTCTCTGTCACTCTCTTTCTCATCCCCCACCTCTATTCCATTTCTATTTTTCTCTCTTTGTCATTGTCTCTGCCTCTCATTTACTCTTCTTTAAACCCAGACTATTGACTTTGACACATGGCCTCATTTGCGATAGAAACAGATTCTGCCCCCACATGCCTTGATGGACTCAATGTGCACTGTGAGCCAGGGTTGACCAAGGCCTCATATTTTCGTGGTTCTGAGGTGCCAGGCCAATGAATCCACACAGTTCAAAAAACCTGGATTTCCCCAGCCTCTACCTGGCTAGAGGCAGGGCCCCTCTAAGCCTGGTTATTCTTCTTTCCTGAGCTATGTCTTGGAGGTTCCTTCAAGGGGATTGGACGTGTCATCATCATCATCATCATACCTGGCAGTTTGACTACGGGCAACTGGAGCTGCTTCCCTTTTGGTGAAGTTTGGTGAAGTTCCACCTTTTTTGGTGGAACTCCCTCTCTGCATCTCACTGTCCTGCAATTCAAGCACCCATTTTACCAGAGCAACAGTAGATTTTCCATCCCACTTCTTCATGTTTTCTCCAGAATCACGCAGCAAAGACCACAGCTCAGCTCGTGAGAAGGGTCTTCTCTCCCCATCTGGGGAACGTTTACGTTTGGGGCCAGAACTTTTGATCTGTACAGCCAAGATTTGGAGAAATCCCTCTTTCATCTCCTCCCTGAGTTTCTTGTGGTTCTCCTCCATCTTATCTTCTAATTTCTGCAGACGTGTTTCCACAGTTGCAATTCTGGCATGTGTTGGGCCATGCATGGCATCTGCATATGCTCGGAGCTTCTTCTCCATATCGAGCACGGTCTCCTCCCTTTCCTCCAGCTTCATTATTGCTAAAGCAGAAGTGTATTCTTGTGGCCCAAGTCGTACAAGTTTTTGCCACATCACAGATGTACATGGTACCAAGTCTGAATTCTTAGTTGTTAGGTGATCTGAAAAAACAATCTCTGCCACTGCCATTTCTCTCAAGCGTTGAACCCCTTGTTCTATGGTCTCCCACTGGGTTTGCTGCATACAGAGATCATCTGCACACAGGTATCTTTATGCCACACTTCCCAGGACCCGTGCCCAGAGACTCTGAGGATTAGCCCCCCTCACCATTCCTTGGTCAATAACGGGATCATGTGACAGGGACCCCAAATTCCTGGCTTCAGTGCCATCCAGAATTGTGGCCTCGCCTGCAGCATCCCAAAGACGGACCAGCCAGCTAATTATAGATTCATCAGGTCATCAGGTGTGATCCTTTCTCAGGCCACGAAGGTCTTTCAGGGATAAGGACTCAATATTGGCTTCTGATCCTGTCTCAGTTGCTCTGACTTCTGATTTTGTACCAGGAGCTCACTTTGAGGATCCTTCCCCTGGATCATCATCGTCCACTGGCCGATCAGTTTTGCTGCTGTGCTTCCTCCCCACAGCAACTGCCAGTGGCTTAGGCTCACTGTCTGGTTTAGCTACAGCCTGAGTGACTGGGGTATTGGCTGATTTATCTCCCTGCCCCCCTGCCTCTCTCTGCTGCCCTACAGTATCTAGCAGTGTGCAATAAGCATATGCTAGGGCCCAGCTTACTGCAATGATCTTTTTCTCATTAGAATCATCATGGCACTTCTCTTCCAGATATTTCCCCACTTCATCTGGGTTCTGAATTTGTTCACGTGAAAATTCCCAGGCTGGGGGATCAGAAAATTTCTTCAGGGTTCTGCCCATTCTCTCCCATTCCACATCCCACTCAGAATTTTCCATGCCTGGGCCTACTCCTGGGTCAGGGGTCCCATCAGCTCCTCTGGACACCTCAGCCCTCATTCTAGAGAGGCTGCAGACTGTGTAGAGGAAGCTTACCAGATGAAATACCAGGACAGTGGTATCCTTGACATTCAGGGGAAAGTGAACATCCTCAAAAAATGACTTAACAGATTCAAAGGAGAAGAAGGAAAGGCAAAAAAGCCTCATCCCCTGCTTCTCCTCTAACAAACTAGATGCAATTACTAATGAACTCCCAAAACAGGCTATTGGAAATGGGATGCAGGGTTGGATGAAGAAACCATGAACCATAAATATCTGGAACAAACTTCAGTAGCTTTATAAACTTTCTATAAATCATTATCACTGAGCCCAGCACAACAGCTATTCTAATTTGTGCTCCTCTACTGAAAAAACTGCATATGAGGGACACTACTGGAGACATCTCCAGATAAGAAAATAAGCCTAGGGACCAAAAAGGTATTAAAACCTCAAAAAAGTCTAGGGACCCGAGACACATAAAGGCCTTCACCCTGACAGACATTATGAATTCAAAAAACATGGTTACTGACTGCTTTACCCCAATACAGAGTAAGTACAACCAAAATGCAATCAGATCAGGTTTTCTTTTCCACTTTCTTGCAACACCTTGGGCGCCAAAGAAGTATTTGTCCTGGTTTAGGGCAAACTTGGGAGGAAACCTCTGAATGGGGTCCCTCTAGGAAAGAGATTCAAGCCGTCCCTCCCCCAGTTGTCTCGGGAATAAATACTCCCTCGGAGAGAAGTAGAAAAGGAAAAAACTGTTTATTCAACAGGCAGTACACCTCCCAGCACAAAAATGAACAAAACCAAACAGCAAAACCCCTCGCTGTTCCCAAGAGATGACAGATTTAGAAGAGTTCTTTCCCTGGGCTGCCCGGCTCACTCAGTCTGTTCTCAGTCCCTCCTGTGCTGGGAAATGCCACGGCCCAGGCCAGGCCTGGTGGGCCACAGGTGTGAGCTCCCGGTGCCCTTCTGGGTTTTCAGTCCAGAGCAGGTTCAAACAGTTCCAGGAAAAAGGAAAAAAACCCAAAACACACAGTCCAGGGAGATTCTCTGCCTCAGCTAGGCAGAAAAATTAACCAAAAGCAAAAAAAAGAGCGCTCTCTCTGGCTGTCCACTGCAGACAACACAGTCTGTGAGCAGGAATGTGGGGGAGCCTGTGCAGTCTCTGATAACAAACTCTGCACTTCTTCTTTCCCACCCTTCACTCCTGGAACCAGTCTTAAAACTGCAGAATTCAATATCCAACACCAACAGAACAGACGATTTGGAGATACGAGTATCATACAGTCTCCCCAAGACAGGGGTCTATGAGGTTCTGGGGGTCCCCTTGTCCTGAATGCCCTGGATCCTGCATATATTTGGTGGTCCCTCCTCTGCAGGGTGTCCACCTGCTCCAGGCTTCCCGGGAATCTCAGGGGTCCCCCCTCTTTGGTCTCCCAACTTTGGGATTCTGGGGTTCCCCCTTCTCTGGGCTGCTGAGGGTCCCATGGGTGCCCCTCTCTGGGTGGCACTAAGGGATGCCGAGCGTTCTGGGCTCCCAGGGGTGCCTCCTCCCCTGACTCCCTGCTCCGGCCTGCCAGGGCTCACAGGGGTCCCCCTCTCTGGGGTCCCCACGTTGGTGTCCTAGGGGCTCCCCGTCTCCAGGCTCATCCCTTCTCCGGGCTGCCCCTTCTCCAGGCTCCCCTCACTCCCGGCTCTCGGGGTCCCCCCTCTCCAGGCCCCCATTTCAGGCTCCGGCACTCCCGGGGCTCTCCCCTTTTCGCTTTCCCCCCCTCAAGGCTGCTCCCCTCGCCCTGCCAGTCCCGGGCGATCGCCACGGGGCTCCGGGGACCTCCATCCCCCACCCACCGCCGGGGCTCTGTATGCAGCCGCCACCCAGACATCCCCAAAAAACCACCCGGGGACCCAAAAGGGGATTTCGGGACAGCTTTGGAGCCCTGCAAGATACAAACATCGCTCCGCCCGCCGCCTCCCGAAATACACAAACAGGGAGACCCAAAGATACTTCGGGTGAGCTCCAAATATTCCTCCCCCTTTCAAAAACCCCTGCCAGGACCGCCCAAGATATTGGGGGCGAGGTCCCCCTCCCGGGTCACCTATGTCATGAAAATTAATCCACAAACACCAGAGGTTTATGTCCAAAAAGGAGACAGAGGAGTCCTTTTCGCTTTATTCGAATAAAGAGAGAGGCTATGGGACATTCGCCTGGGATCTCTCAAATTTTTGGAGGACGCAGCCTCCTTTTTATCCTATTTTCCCGGCCGCATTTCCCTCTCTCTTTCCCCATTGGCTGAGGTACTTGAGAGGCACAGACTTCCCGGAATGCCTGATATCTGAAATTCCCCTCTAATGTATAACCCTCCCTTTTCATTTTTAATTCTTATATAATTCATAGTTTCCCCCCCGTTGCTTCTTTCATCTTTCGATATCCAATTTCATTTATCAGCAGCCCTACAGTTTGTTTGTAAAGGCAAATATCTCTTTCCATTCATCAATCAGTGGAATCCATCCCATTGTTTCTTTTATATCTCAGTGCTTAACCTTATCTACAGGCAGATCCAGAGCTCATTTTTAAAGACAAATTCAACATTCCTCTCAGCCCAGAGGAGAATCTAGCACAAAACATTCTCCCTGTGTACTGCACGACAAGAAATATTGAGGGGAAAATACAGTGGCATCTGAGGCTTGTGGAACTCCCAGAATACTGAGCCTGCAGAGGAGGCAAACAGCCCTGGATGTGCCTGAGGGGACTTCTCCTCACAGACTCCTCTCAAAGTGTGTCACTTCAGCAGGGGAAGGCTTTCAAACCTTTGCCTTTCCTTCCTCCTGTGCTGAAATTTAAGGCTCCTCCTGAGAAAATACTGACCTACAAAGTGTTCTCCATTCCTCAACAAAGCTACTCAGATGCTCAACTTAAGAAAGAGCAAAACTAAAGGTAGTCAGAAATTTCCCATCAAGGCCTATTTGCAGAGAAACCCCACCATATGGGAGCAAATATTTATTAGCATCAGTTCACTCAAAAGAAACACAACCCTGTATTAAGCAGCGTTTTAAACGAACTTGAATTCTTTTTCCTCACATATCAACTGGACTGGTTTGTTCCTTTTTTGTCCTAGAGAGAATATTAGAACCATTTGCTCTTGACAGGACTCCTTGGGTGGCCCCCAGCCCTGGCTCCTCACCACGCCTTGCCTGGGCTGTTAACGCAGCCTGTCAGCACCACCTGACTTTGGCAGCCTGTTCAGACCTTGGGCACGGCTGGTGCCACGGTCCCCTCTGGCTCCTGGCATATCCCTGGTGCTGGAGGAGCCCTGCTCGTGCTGCTGCCTGCGTTCAACAACGCCGGTCCTGCTCCCCAGGCAAAGAGAGACCAAAATCACTGCTTTGGGCAGCTCGTTTGAACGAGTTGAACACTTACTCATCTCTAACACAGACCTCTTAACATCCACACACACAACACCAGGAAGTCACCTCATCTACAGAGGTGAGGAAGTCTGAGCGAACAGAAGGTCAGCATTCAAGCACATTGAGTTTTTAATTTAGTGGAAGCACTCACACGTTCACAAGCCTTACTTGTCAAACTGAATTGGGCAATGCAATTGTCTTGCTTGTGTTAGAGAGAAACCAGGGAGAAATTAGCTAAGAAATGAGAACCACACTTGGGGCTCCGGCTTGGCAGACCAAGGGAGCAGGGCGGCACCTGCCCGCTTTGCCCGAGTCCCTGCTCCTGCCAGACAAAGGCGGACGCGGCTCCGTGCGGGGCGAGCCGGGCGCTCCGTGCCGGGGCCGGGGCCGAGCGCTCGGGCGGGCGGCGCTCAGGATGCTCGGGCAGCGCCGCGGACCGGGCGGGCGCGATGGAGCCGCCTGAGGGCTGGGACCCCTCCGGGCGGCCGGCCCGGCGCACGCAGTGGCTGCTCAGCGCCCTCGCCCACCGCTACGGGCTGGAGCGCGGCGTGGAGAACGAGATGGTCGTGCTGGCCAGCGGCCCGGAGCAGTCCCTGCAGGAGATCTTCCAGCAGCGGGACTGCGCCGGGCCGGGCCGCATCCCCGGCGAGGAGTCCCGCACGCTGTGCCGGGCGCTGGGGCCGGAGGAGGCGGCGGAGCCCGAGGAGTTCGCGGGGCTGTGGGACGGGCTCTGGGCCGAGCTCACCTTCCGCCAGCTCCACGCGCGGCTCCGCGGCCACTTCAGCACCCGCGCGGGGCCGCGGCTGCCGCTGGGCCGGGAGGGCGAGCACATCGAGAGCCACATCCGCCCGCGCAGCCCCCGCCGAGCCCGAGCGGCGGCCGCCGGGGCCCTGCTCCCGAGAGCGCTGCGAGGAGATGGTGGCGCTGGAGCGGGCCGAGGAGCGCATGGCCGAGCTGCAGCAGGAGAAGGGCAGCCTGCGGCAGCTGCTGGAGGACGTGCGGGCCGCCCTGCAGAGCAGCGATGCGCGGTGCCCGGCGCTGCGGCTGAGTCCGGGCCGGCTTCTGCACCGCGCTCCCGGCGGCGCCTCGGGTGGTCCCGAACGCTTCAGGAGAGATGCTGCTCTCGGAAAGTCAGTGTTTAGAACCCCTCCACCTCCGTACTGAGACCGAAGTTGCTCGTCCATCCTCGGCATTAACTTTCCAGCAAAGTTTAGTTACAAGGGAGGCTTTTAGGAGAAATGTATGGCATCGGTGTGCCATTAAATATGTTTGTGATGAGCATTGTTCAAAGTGTAGGGGAGTTCAGCTTAACAAACCCACGTGTACAATGCTGCTGCTGCTTCTCCTGCACGTGCAGCCAGGATGTGCTGATAGCAGATGCTGGGTATGCACTGCTGCAGGGTTTTTCCTGAAGTAAGAAAGAACTTTGGGATTCTTGCCTGCACAAGCACGTGCAGTGTCTCAGTCATAAGTGCCTCAGAAATATCAGAAGTGTGTCTTCTTCAGAGTATGGTCACAAGGGTTCAGAGTTGGAGCCAGTTCTGCGGGCAGGCTGATGAATAGACTGGGACTCCTCTGCAGAGCCCCATTCATTCTGGGGCTGCTTTCTGCTGGTTCTGCTGGACTGGCTCGAGTGAAACACACACCCAATTAACAGCAGTTAAATTACTCTGGCATGAAACAGTGGGGAACAGGCAGAGCAGTGAAGGGCAGCATGGACCAGTTGTTCTGGCAGGTCTGACGAGGTCTGGTTTGATACAGCACTCACAGAACTCTGCTCCACCTGTGACACTTCCACATGCAGTAGATGACTGTTCCTCTTCACAATATCCAGCAAGGCAGGTGAAAGACACTTTTACCATTTTCATCTTCAAAAGGGAGAAGAAATCAGCAGCAAACATGAAGTAACCAGTCAGAGGTCCCAGGAAGAAACAAAAGAACAAAGAGTGGTGGAAAAAAACAGATGGAGCACTGATCCTTATCTGTGTGGGAGATATCCTCTGCTAATGGGCCATCTGTTAAAACCAGGTGGGGCAGTGTTCTTTATCTGTTCCACAACCCATCCTTCCTCCAGGAAGATATCTTCTGTTAATGGACCATTGAGTGCCACTGCATGACTGATAAAATTCCATCATCCCATTGGGAGATTCTCCAGCCAGGGGGAGGAGCCAAGCCTTTTCTACCTAGATAAAATCTGAGATTTGGAACACCAAGACAGCCCTTACCCACTGGTTTCCAGAGGACAAGAGCTACCAGACCTTTCTACAGCATCACTACTACAACAAGACCACTTCATTGGGACTGCTACCACCACCCTAACTAGCGGGGTGTCAGGTTGTATTCTGATTCTGTCAGTTGTTTTCTTTTGTACTATTGCATGTATTTTTTTTGTCTTATCTTTTTTCCTATAGAATTGTATTTCTGACTGATTCTCTCATTGGTTTTGCTTTCAAACCTGCACATGTCTGGAGGGGATTTTGGCTGAAGCTTGATATTTGGGGAGTTTTTGATCCGTGTGTAAAAGTTTGGAGGATTTTGGGTGGGAATCTTGGTGTTTGGGAGGTTATTACAGACACAAGATGCTCAATGACTACCAGAGATGAACTTGGGCAAGGAGGAACACCCAGTTTATGGAGCTCTCTTCTTGTTATTTCCCCCTAATCCAGGAATTTTCATTCCTCAGGTGTGCAGGGATGGAGGAGGCAGAAAAGCCCCGGAGATCTCTCACGAGGAGGGGCTGCAAACCCAGCCCAGGGAGCTGTGAGGAGGAAAGACCCTCCCTGAGCCAGGAAGGCGGCCGGAGATCCAGGTGGAGCTCAGAGCTGGTGGAGAAGCCTCCTGGAGAGGAGAAGCCCCACAAGTGCTTGGAATGTGGGAAGGGTTTCAACTACAGGTCCCAGCTGATCCTACACCAGAGGATCCAAAGTGGGGAAAAGCCCTACGAGTGTGGGGAATGTGGTAAGGGCTTCAGCAACAGCTCCAACCTGATCCAGCACCAGGTGATCCACACGGGGGAACGGCCCTACACCTGCTTGGAATGTGGGAAGAGCTTTGCATGGAGCTCTGACCTGAGAAAACACCAGCGCATCCACACTGGGGAGTGGCCCTACGAGTGTCCCAAGTGTGGGAAGAGGTTTCAGACCAGCTCCAATCTCCTCCTACATGAGCGGATTCACACAGAGGAGAGGCCCTTCCGCTGCCCCGACTGTGGGAAGGGATTCAACCGCAACTCCAACCTCATCAGGCACCGGCGCATCCACAGTGGGGAGAGGCCCCACGAGTGTCCTGAGTGTGGGAAGAGCTTCTCCAGGAGCTCTCACTTGACCAAACACCAACGGAGTCACCACTAATGGAAGCCCTGTGAGTGCCCCGAGTGTGGGAAGAGCTTCGTGCTGTGCTCCAGCTCCATCCCCCATGGGAGGATCGGTGTTGGATGATCCCCAGTGACCCCTGTTGGGCAGAGCCCTGGTGATCTTTGGTCCTGGTGATCCGTGTTGGGAAGACACCTGGCTGAGGGGTTTCTGCATCATCCTGTCTCCCTGTGGGCACCTGGATGAATGCTGGGGCAGGAACGTCCATCCGGGCCCAAACTGCCATTGGGAATTCTTTGAGGAGAGCAGATTTGTTGACTTTGATCCCCAGAAAATCTTCTGTGTTCAATCCTATCTCCTGGTGGTATCCAGGAATATCCAGGAACGGTCTTGGAGATGTTTTCCAACCTCACTGATTCCAGGATTTTCATTTCCTATTGCCTAAGGTTGTCTTCGGCAGCCAAATGGTGATGAACTGAGGCAAAGACCAAGATTTTGGAGACAGTGGGGTGAAAAGTCCTCCAAAAAATATTTTTCCCTCCCACTCAAGCACATTGGTCCTCAGCTCACACAGACACGGAAATCCTTTTCTTTTAGCCTCGATTTGCTTTTCATTTCTCTTCATCCTTTTAAAACAAGTAACACGGGTGAAAATAAAGACACTGAACTGAGACATGGGTGGGGATACGGAGGGACAAAGACATGGTGGGGCACAGACATGGAGAGTTGAATCATGGTTTTAAAGAGTTAAGATTTTTGCTAAGGGTAGAAGGAGTTTCCATGGCCAAGATGTGAGTTAGGTAGGTAATTACTTGATGCTTAGGCAAGAGCTAATTGGTATAATTATCTGCTTTTATGAACTTAGGTATAGAAGAACATAAAATAATAAACCGTTAATCATGAAGCACGAGGCCTTGGATCGTGCCAGAGGATCACAGAGACCTGATGAAGACTCTCCTGACTTCATCCATCGAGACCACTGACCCATTTCGAGAGCACCAACCCAATTCAAGAGAAGAACTGCCACGCATGAAGGACGAATGGGCTCATTTTAATATGGGATGGGGATGGGAGGTGCTGGGGTTATGCACATGTATTGTATGTAAGATCTTGGGCAATAAATAGAGGGCAAAGAACCTTGTTCGGGGCGGTCATGCCTTTGGGAGGTGACTCCCGTGCCGGTGAATAAACACACCACTTTGTAACTTTAATTAGTTACAGCACCTTTGTCCGTGATTATACCGGATTTTAACGATTTGGGGGGACAAACTGCGGTCCTGTGGGGACACTGCAGGGACCATGTAGTGACCCAAAACAGGACAGGCGACATCAGGTTGGCCCTGATGTCCCCAAGACAAGGACACCAAGGTTCCCAGTGTTCCTCGGGGTGACAGTGCCACTTCTATGACCCCACCCTGTCCCTACCCCTGCCCCACCGCCACGTCCTGGGCCACCTCCAGCTTTCGTGTCACCTTCTTGTGTCCCTCCAACATTGTCCCCAAGGCCACCATGATGTCCCCGAGGGCCTGGGCAGCTCTGGGAATCTCCTGTCGCCATGTCCCCCATGTTTCACCACCATGTCTCGGTTAACAGCGTCCACCAAGGTTCCCAGGTGCCATGTCACCATCTCCAGCTGCCCCTGGACATCCGCAGTGACCTTGCTGGTGGCCGCGATGGCCTCAGCACTGGCCCTGGCGGTTGCCACCCCCTGGGCACAGTCACGCAGGCGCTGGGCCATGGCCCAGTGCTCACGGGCACTGCTGGCCAGGTGTCACCACGATGTCGCCGAGGCCTGCAGGGCCACCTGGCAGGACACGGCCACCGTGCCCAGGGCCAGCAGCAGGTGACTGTCCTCGGCCACTCCCAGTGCAGCACACACTGAGTCCCCGGACACTGCGGGGACATGGGGACACTGCACAGGTGGCACCGGGGACACGGCAGCAGGGCAACCAGCACAGTGGCACCTGAGCAGTGGCACCGAGGACACCCCAGAGCCACCAGCCCAGTGTCCCCAGGGCTGCCCCAGTGTCACCATCCCAATGCCACCTGTTCAGTCTCAGTGTCACCAGCCCAGTGTCCCCAGTTCAATCCCATTGTCCCCAGTTCAACCCCAGCACCACCAGAGCTGCCCCAGTGTCCCCAGTCCTGTTCCAGTGTCACCAGCCCAGTGTCACCAACCCAGTGCCACCAAGCCACTCCCATCCCAGTGTCCCCAGTCCTGTCTCAGTGTCACCAGCTCAGTGTTCCCAGTTCCTTCCCAGTGCTTCCAGTGCCAGCCCAGTGTCACTGCCCCATTGCCACCATACCAATCTCACCATCCCAGTGTCCCCCGTGCCAGCCCAGTGCCACCAGACCAATGCCACCAATCCAGTTCCCTCCCAGTGCTCCCAGTCCCATCCCAGTGCTACCCCCCCATTGTCACCATACCAGTGTCACCAACCCAGTGCCACCAGTTCTGTCTGTCACCACCCAAGTGCCACCAGCCTGGTGTCACTAACCCAGTTCCAGCCCAGTGTCCCCAGTCCTATCGCAGTGCCACCAGTCCTGTCCCAGTACCACATCCCCAGTGTCCCCATACCAATGTCATCACCAGCCCAGTGTCCCCAGTGCCATCCCAGTGTCCCCCATCCTGTCCCAGTGTTCTTGTCCCAGTGCTCCCAGTTGTGTCCCTGTGCCAGCCCAGTGCCACCCCGTCATTGACCCATACCAGTGTCACCAGCCCAGTGCCACCGGTCCTGTCCCAGTGCCACTAGCCCAGTGCTCCCAGTGCCAGCCCAGTGCTCCCAGTGCCAGCTCAGTGTCACCAGCCCAGTGTGGCCAGTTCCATCCCAGTGCCACCAGTTCTGTCCCAGTGTCACCAATCCAGTGTCACTGGTCCTGTCCCAGTGTCCCCAGTGCCATCTCAGCATCACCAGTGCCACCCATGGCACCACCCCAGTGTCCCCAGTTCAGTCTCAGTGTCCTCAGTCCTGTCCCAGTGTCACCAGCCCAGTGCTCCCAGTTGTGTCCCAGTGCCCCCAGTTCCATCCCAGTCCCATCCCAGTGTCACCAACGCATTGTCCCCATATCAATGTCACCATCTCAATGTCACCAAACCAGTTCTTTCCCAGTGCTCCCAGTGCCAGCCCAATGTCCCCATCCTGGGACAGGGGAAGGTCTCTACTGGTCCATATTGGTCTGTACAGGTCTGTACTGGTCCATACTGGTCTCTACTGGTTTATACACACACAGAGCACCATCAGCCCCACGGCCGGCCCATGCCCAGCCTGGAGCCCAGCTCACCTAAACTGGTCTGCACTGGTTTGTACTGCTCTATACTGGTTTATTCTGGTCCATACTGGTTTATAGTGGTCTATACTGGATTTTACTGGTTTATACTGGTTTATACTGGTCCATACTGGTTTTTACTCACACACGGCACTGCACAGCACCATCAGACCAATGGCCAGCCTGTGCCCAGCCTGTAGCCATCTCTGGCACTGCCGTGCCTGTTCCTCCTCCCACTCCAGCGTCATCATCACTGCTGCCTCAGCCAGGACCCCTTGGAGAGGAATGTTGAATTTGTCTTTACAAATGAGCTGTGGATCTGCCTGTAGATAAGGCTAGCACTGAGAGATAAAAGAAACAATGGGATGGATTCCACTGATTGATGAATGGAAAGAGATATTTGCCTTTACAAACTGTAGGGCTGCTGATAAATGAAATTGAATATCGAAAGATGAAAGAAGCAACGGGGGGAGGGGGGGCAAACTATGAATTATATAAGAATTAAAAATGAAAAGGGAGGGTTATACATTAGAGGGGAATTTCAGGTATCAGGCGTTCCGAGAAGTCTGTGCCTCTCAAGTACCTCAGCCAATGGGGAAAGAGAGAGGGAAATGCGGCCGGGGAAATAGGATAAAAAGGAGGCTGTGTCCTCCAAAAATTTGAGAGATCCCAGGGGAATGTCCCATGGCCTCTCCCTTTATTCGAATAAATCAAAAAGGACTCCTCTGTCTCCTTTTTGGACATAAACCTCTGGTGTTTGTGGATTAATTTTCCTGACAATTTTGGGGGCTTGTCCGGGATCTTTCCACCGTCCGGGGCAGCGAGTGGAGCTGAAGGCGCCTCACCCAGTTTGGGTGATCAGCTCCCCTTGGTGCCGGCCGGTACCGGGCGATCCATTGGGTTCCTGAGACTGTCCAGGAGACAGACGAGTGGCGGACCAGGGGGGTCCGTGAAGAGTCCGCAGGGAAGGACCACTGAAAATCTCACCGGTGAGTAAAATGGGATCTTCGGGGAGCAAACCTGGGAGGGCACCCATGGAGGGTAGCACAGGTAAACCTGAGAGGGCACCCATGGAGGGTAGCACAGGTAAAACGGGGCACCCAGAGAGGGTTGGAAAGGTGAAGCCGCGAAGGGGCCCCAGCAAAAGGGATGACGATCCCATAATACCCCCAGAGAGTCCCTTGGGGAGAATGCTGAGGTCTTGGGACAGATTGTATATTCACCCAGAAGTAACCATGGAAATGATGGTAAAATATTGTTATTTTGTGTGGCCAGAGTATAAGTTGGCAAGGGGACTTATATGGCTACTTATGGAACAGATAAAATTCATTTGTGTCGAATTTTGTGAAGGAATTTAGAGGAGAATTGGAAAGGATGGATTGAAAGGGAATGTGGATTAATATGGGTCAGACAAGAAACAAGAGAAATGTATATGTTAAGAAAAAAAGGAGAAGAGGAAAAAGAGGAGGAAGAGGAAAGTGGTGAGGATTGGGATGTTTTTCAGCACCTTCCCCCGTCTTGTCCTCCAGTGTTGCCAGCTGCAGGTCGTCTGTATCCTCAACTTTCAGAGCAAGGGGATCAGGAAAATGTTATTCCTACAGCCCCACCTGAGAAGGATGATGGTGTAGGGGGAGGGGAGCAGCATGTTGTATCACCCCCCAGAACTAGAATTTGAACTCAGTTTAGGGCATCAGAAGCCCCCCAAGAGACAGGGGTACACCAGATGCCACTCTGTCAAGTTCCTTTGGGGGTCAAGCGGGAGGATTTGGGTTTGTAATTGTACCACTCAATACCCAGGATATAAGATGGCTGCAAAAAGAATTACCCCCATATTTGGATGATCCCATAGGGGTGGGGGAAAAGATAGAGGAATATTTGGGAAATGCGGATTATAGGTGAAAGGATTGGGATTTTCTTTTGGGAATTTTGTTTGGGAAACGAATGATTTTGCAGAAAGCTCGGCAGCTGTGAGAGGTTGAATATCCACAAGCAGCAGGGGGGGCTGGACCCAATGCACCTACCGTGGGTGATGCCATCCCCCAGGCAGACCCCCAGTGGGACCCAAATAACCAGGCCAGTCTGGCTCACCGTGATTGCCGTGCTTATTTGATCAGGGCAATCAAGTCAGCGGCTCCCAGAACTAACAACATAGCTAAGGCTCTGTCGTTGGAACAGGAGAAACAGGAAAGCCCTCATTGGTTGGAGAGGATTAGGGATGCCTTGAGGAAGCACGGGGAGATGGATCCTGAAGGGCCAGCCTTCAACACATTGCTTAAAGTACAATTTGTTACTAAGGCCTGGCCTGATATAAGGAAAGGAGTACAGAAGGATGAAGAGTGGCAGAATAAGCCTCTAGAGGAATTGGTTAGAAAAACACAGCAGATATATGTAAGAAGGGATGAGGAAAAGGCAGAAGCTAAAGTAAGGATGATGGCAGAGTTTTTGCAGCCCCGGAGGAATAAACCGCAGGGTCCAAAGGTCCCCAGGGACAGAGGGGACGGGGTCGGTCACGAGGAAGGGGCAGAGGGATTCCCTCCTCGGCAGGGGACAGCCGACCCAAACAGCGGCTGGGGAAGAACCAGTGTGCTGTCTGCAGGGCAGAAGGGCATTGGAAAAACGAGTGTCCGCAGAAACAACTGGACCCTCAGGAGGAGGAAGTCCAGAGGATAATGGAAATGGATTGTTAGGGGTGCCAGGGGCTCCTATTATACCAAGGACCCACCACTCAGGAGCCCTTGATAACTTTTAAGGAAGCTCAGCTGGCACAGACCTTGCCTTTGGACTTTGCTGTTCACAACATCCAACCGGGACACTGGGTCCTGGTTAAGGAGTGGGAAGAAGCACCACTGGTGGCCAAGTGGCATGGACCTTTCCAGGTGTTGCTGAGCACAGACACAGCCGTCAAGACAGCTGAACACGGCTGGACCCATCACACTCGGGCCAAGGTCTCTGCAGCCCCAGAGGTTTGGACATCTCAGCTGGAGGAGAAGGACGGGAAGCCGTGACTGACACTCGGCAGGAGGGGACTGGAGCAGCAGCCAGGGCGTCGACATCGGGGGAAGCCTCGTGTGCCCACCCACAGAGTGCCTGCTGAAATAGTCTGTGTGGGCATCCCTCCTCTCAGATCTCCAGGCACTGGGGGCCAACCCTTGCTGTCATTGTTTTCTTTATGTTAAGCTCTTTCTGTGCCTTCACTCGCCACAGGTGGTGTGGAAGACAACGTGAAAGTAAAAATTAAGTTAGGAAATTAGATTACACAATCAGAATGTTTCTCTTAATAATGTTCCCTTTATATTATCAGTTAGGTTGGAGCCAAAAATGGGAAAATAATTTTTTGACCTTAGGAGAAGAAGTAGCAAAAACCTTTAACTTTAGCAATTGTTGGGTCTCTGGAGGGCCAGGAGAATCTGAAAATGGGCCATGGGTGGCCAGCCCAGTAAAACCTAAATAGTAGATAACACCCTGAGTAAGGTCCATAATGGAACAGGATTTTGGGATGAAGAAGGAAGTCCATGGCGGCTTCATTCTTCTGAAAAAGACACTTATTGCCTAAATAGGCAAATAGATGACAATGGAAAAGTGGTGAAACAAATTGCAAAATGAATTTTAAAAATTAGCTCATGTACCAGTCCATAGATGAAAAAGATGGGAATGGGACATGTTTTCTTGGCTACCTGGTGGACTATAAGTTAAACAACTGCTTTTTTTCCTCTTATGTGCTGTAGCAACTCTAATCTTTTTGCCAGGCATGTTCCCTTGCTTAGTACAACTTATTCAACATGTGATCAAAAGGATGCAGGTAATAGCCACGCCCACTAATTCAGATATGGTTACAAAAGGACAGAAATTGATGTCACTCCAAATAATTACAAAACCAAAAAAGACTCAGGAACAAGAAATTAAGTCAATGATAGCTAAAGTGTGTAAAGACAATTATTAAAAAATAAAAGAGGAGGGGTTGAGAGGAATGTTAAATTTGTCTTTATAAATGAGCTGTGGATCAGCCTGTAGATAAGGCTAGCACTGAGAGATAAAAGAAACAATGGGATGGATTCCACTGATTGATGAATGGAAAGAGATATTTGCCTTTACAAACAAACTGTAGGGCTGCTGATACATGAAATTGCATATCGAAAGATGAAAGAAGCAACGGGGGAAAACTATGAATTCTATAAGAATTAAAAATGAAAAGGGAGGGTTATACATTAGAGGGGAATTTCAGGTATCAGGCGTTCCGGGAAGTCTGTGCCTCTCAAGTACCTCAGCCAATGGGGAAAGAGAGAGGGAAATGCGGCCAGGAAAATAGGATAAAAAGGAGGCTGCGTCCTCAAAAAATTTGAGAGATCCCAAGGGAGTCACATGGCCTCTCCCTTTATTTGAATAAATCAAAAAGGACTCCTCTGTCTCCTTTTTGGACATAAACCTGTGGTGTTGGTGGATTAATTTTCCTGACAGAAAGAACATGGGGATTCTTACCTGCACAAGCACATGCAGTGCCTCAGTCATAAGTGCCTCAGAAATATCAGAAGTGTGTCTTCTTCAGAGTGTGGTCACAAGGGTTCAGAGTTGGAGCCAGTTCTGCGGGCAGGCTGATGAATAGTCTGGGGCTCCTCTGCAGAGCCCCATTCATTCTGGGGCTGCTTTCTGCTGGTTCTGCTGCACTGGCTCGACTGAAACACACACCCAATTAACAGCAGTTAAATTACTCTGGCATGAAACAGTGGGGAACAGGCAGAGCAGTGAAGGGCAGCATGGACCAGTTGTTCTGGCAGGTCTGATGAGGTCTGGTTTGATACAGCACTCACAGAACTCTGCTCCACCTGTGACACTTCCATTTGGAGTAGATGACTCTTCCTCTTCACAATATCCAGCAAGGCAGGTCAAAGATACTTTTACCATTTTCATCTTCAAAAGGGAGAAGAAATCAGCAGCAAACATTAAGTAACTAGTCGGAGGTCCTGGGAGGAAACAAAAGAACAAAGAGTGGTGGATAAAAACAGGTGGAGCAGTGATCCTTATCACTGTGGGAGATATCCTCTGCTAATGGGCCATCTGTTAAAACCAGGTGGGGCAGTGTTCTTTATCATTTCCACAACCCATCCTTCCTCCAGGAAGATATCTTCTGTTAATGGGCCATTGAGTGCCACTGCATGACTGATAAAATTCCATCATCCCATTGGGAGATGCTCCAGCCAGGGGGAGGAGCCAAGCCTTTCCTACCTAGATAAAATCTGAGATTTGGAACACCAAGGCAGCCCTTACCCACTGGATTCCAGAGGACAAGAGCTACCAGACCTTTCTACAGCATCACTACTACAACAAGACCACTTCATTGGGACTGCTACCACCACCCTAACTAGCGGGGTGTCAGGTTGTATTCTGATTCTGTCAGTTGCTTTCTTCTGTACTATTTCATGTATTTTATTTCTCTTCTCTTTTTTCCTATAAAATTTTATTTCTGACTTGGAGTCTCTCACTGGTTTTGCTTTTAAACCTGCAAAATTTTGGAGGGGATTTTGGCTGAAGCTTGATATTTGGGGAGATTTGATGCGTGTCTTAAAGTTTGGAGGATTTTGGGTAGGAATCTTGGTGTTTGAGAGGTTATTACAGACACAAGATGCCCAATGACTTCCAGAGATGAACTTGGGCAAGGAGGAACACCCAGTTTATGGAGCTCTCTTCTTGTTATTTCCCCCTAAACCCGGAATTTTCATTCCTCAGGTGTGCGGGGATGGAGGATGCAGAAAAGCCCCAGAGATCCCTCACGAGGAGAGGCTGCAAACCCAGCCCAGGGAGCTGTGAGGAGGAAAGACCCTCCCTGAGACAGGAAGGCGGCCGGATATCCAGGCAGAGCTCAGAGCTGGTGGAGAAGCCTCCTGGAGGGGAGAAGCCCCACAAGTGCTTGGAATGTGCCACCCATGGCACCACCCCAGTGTCCCCAGTTCAGTCTCAGTGTCCTCAGTCCTGTCCCAGTGCCACCAGCCCAATGCTCCCAGTTCCATTCCAGTGTCCCTGTCCCATCCCAGTATCCCCCATCCTGTTCCAGTGTCCCTGTCCCAGTGCTCCCAGTTATGTCCCACTGCCACCTGTTCCATCCCAGTCCCATCCCATTGTCACCAACTCATTTTCCCCATACCAATGTCACCATCTCAATGTCACCAAACCAGTTCCTTCCCAGTGCTCCCAGTGCCAGCCCAGTGTCCCCATCCTGGGACAGGGTGGGTCTCTACTGGTCCATACTGGTCTGTACAGGTCTGTACTGGCCCATACTGGTCTATACTGATTTATACTGGTTTATACTGGTTTATACTCCTACAAAGCACCATCAGCCCCACGGCCGGCCCATGCCCAGCCTGGAGCCCAGCTCACCCAAACTGGTCTGTACTGCTCTATACTGGTCCATACTGATTTATACTGGTCCACACTGGTTTTTACTCACACACAGCAGCACACAGCACCATCAGCCCCATGGCCAGCCTGTGCCCAGCCCATAGCCAGCTCTGGCACTGCTGTGCCCCTTCCTCCTCCTGCTCCAGCATCATCATCACTGCTGCCTCAGCCAGGACCGCTTGGAGCCCCGCAGCTCCTGCTTGTCCTCGTCCCCCAGGGTCCCCCGGGCCACCGCCGGGGCCACCTCGGCCTTTCTGGCCTCCTTCAGCTCTTCCAGGGCCACTTGGGCTTGATACAGCGTGACCTTGGCTTCAGCCAGTGCCGTGGGGACGGTGCTTGGTGTCCTCAAGGCCTCGGCCAGGGCCACCAGGGCCACCAGGGCCACCAGGGCTCAGTGCCACGCGGTGTCCACCTGGGCCAGCTCGGGGGGGAGGGCAGGGGGGGACAGCTGGGGACAGGAAATGGGGGTTAGGGGGCGGGGGAGGGGTTGGGGAGTTCTGGGGAGGGTTTGGGTGGGGTTTGGGTGGTTCCAAGTGAGAATTCTCAAGGATTTGGGGTTTCCCAGATGAGGCTGCAGGAGGTTTTGGAGTTCCCAGGTACCCAGATTAGATTTTTGGGGGGGATCCCAGGTGAGCATTCCCAAGGATTTGGGGTTTCCCAGGTGAGGGTCCAGGGGGAGTTTTGGGGTTCTCAGTATGATAATTGATAAAAGATTCGTGTTAATCACAAAAGCATTGGGGTTTATATAAACCAGAATACTAAGCTCTGAAGTGAAGCATGGACACTAGATAATGGAAATTATATGATAAAATAATTCTGTTTAAAATCACTTTGTTATATTACGTTGTATTATGTTACATTATAATATGTTATGTTATGTTTTCCAAATAAGTTGTATCGGCTACCAGCTTGCAAAATCAGACTTCCCAGAAAGCCCTTCCTGCCTTTGTCTGATCAATGCTGCCTATCTCAAGGACCAGACTTCCAGAACTTCTCTGGTGGATATCTACAAGGACCAGATGGCTATCTGTGACTGATTATCACCCAAAGGCTTTGTGAATTTGTGTAAGGATGTTTATTCAACCACCACTGCTTATGACAACAAAAAACCAAAAATTATTGATTACAACGAGAACCCACAGTATAAGAAGAGGCTGCAAACCAAGGTTGGGTGGAGCGTGGAGTGGGCGGTGACCCCTCATGTTCCCCAGCGCTGCTTGCTCTTTCTATATCAAATAAAGCAATCTAAATTTTGCTGAATATAGAGACTTTTGTCTCTCATTTATAACAGTAACAACTGTAGTGCTCTTTCTAACAGTTCACATCACACATTTTGCTCAAGTCCCTTGGGTTCATGGAGCTTGAGCAGGTAAAACTATCTTGTCAAATACCAGCAATAGTCCAGTGACAATTTTAAGTGCCAAAATCATCAACCAGTACTTTTCCATTGATGATGTGGTGCCTACCAGATCAACAGTGTTACTAATTTTAAGAGATACAAATGCTATAACTTATTCTAAAAGATGATGTAGATTGCTTTCTGGTTTTGTTTGAACTGAACACGTGAGGAAGGTGAGAGCTTTTATGTCCACCTTTGCTCTGGCTACACAATGGTTATTAAATACTCTAAGAACAGACATAGTATAACTTCAGAGGATTCCATGGTGTGCATGTATTCCAAGGAAGACCTTCCCAGCAGGGCTGACAGCACCTTCTTGTACACCTCCCACACAGCCAGGGAGAAGTTTATGGCAGAAGTCAGGCATGGACACATACAAAACCACCGAGAAAAGAGACTGTATTCACAGTAAATGCATATAAGACAAAACCCCTCAAAACACTATCCCTTACATACATATACCAAATATTACTATTAAGTTTCTGTTAAGTATTGGGTAAGCCAATTCGGCAGTATACAGATGTAGTGATTCTAGACTACTAATACATCTAACCTGTTACACAGCTCTAAAAATGGATTGCATGTAAGGTTGTCACCCTTTTTTGGTGGGGAGGCAGGACAGTTGGTAATTAGATTCGGCTCCTTGTCCTATTATTTTGATCTTGTGTATTAATATAAAACAAATGGGTACTGTTGTATATAGTTGGTTTTTCTAAAAGAACTCATTAAGGAATACGTCACACAAGCAATATTTGACTACATTCCCTACATATTTAATTTCTAAGTACATAAGCTTCATTTGGATTCCAAAATGCCTTGGAAAGTGTGAAACACCAAAGAGTAAATGCCAGTGCATCATCCACCACCTTTTGTGCAAAAGGATTCATTCAACAGCTGTGTGAGAAACCAGACACTGCATCCGGATCATAAATCAATAATGTACCTGAAAAGTGACACAAAGAGAATAAATATATGCCAGCAGCCATGGAGGTCAGCATGGGAGTCCTGTGTCCAGATGTCAAACAGATGCAAGTACAGATGTGGATCAGTCAGAGAGCGCTGGTACTGGGCACAGGACGCGAGACCACGCCGCGAGGGGCACTCGTTATGGGCCACTCACCGGGGCTCACTCCTTCGCCAGAGGCCACTCAGTTCCTCGCCGGGAGCCGATCCCTCTCTCGCCGGGGGTCGGTTTCTCTCCCACCGGGGGTCGGTCCCTTCCCCACCGCACTCCGCTCCCCCACGCCGCCCCGGCCGCCGCCGCTCCCACTCTGCCGCACCAGCGGCCCCTCAGCCGGGCCCGGCCCCTCCGGGCCCCGCCCCCGCCCACCGGCCCCAGCCAATCCCCGCCCGCCCCGCCCGTCCCACGGCTCCCCATTGGTGGCCGAGCAGCGCGAGGGGCGCAGGCCCCGCCCCCGTGGCGGTGCTCGCGCCCAGGGTTCGGCCGTCACCGGGGCAGCGGCGGAGCGGGGCCCGCGCGCAGCGGCCGTTCCTGCAGGGCTGCGCTGCGAGCTCCGACAGCAACAACAG
Organism: Sturnus vulgaris; assembly: GCF_052056855.1. Lineage (NCBI taxonomy): Eukaryota > Metazoa > Chordata > Aves > Passeriformes > Sturnidae > Sturnus > Sturnus vulgaris. The sequence continues at coordinate 8,177,309 of NW_028276185.1, read as the reverse complement.
CGGGGGCAGGAGGCGCTTCGGCCAGCGGGCACGAGGGATCCATAAATAAACCCCAACGTTCTGCAAGAGTGGGAACGGGTGTCCAAAGAAATAGTTTACACCTGCACTTGGGTTACAACATCCCCCTGCAGGGCTACGGGCTGGTGACTTCAGGCGGCCACAGAGCTCTTAAGGGGAACTGGGCTGACTTGACTTGTTACCAAAGTGGCCAAAGAGTCCCGAAATCAGACTGGGCCCCTTGGAGTTGTTACTGAACTGTCCACATTCCACTGATCATTCCCTGCAATTTCCAAGCATCCCACAGAAAAAGACCTCGAGGTGCTGGCCCAGAGCTGCCGAATATGAGCCCAGGTGTGCCCAGGTGGCCAAGAAGGACAATGGCATCCTGGCCAGTGTCAGCAATAGTGTGGCCAGCATGACCAGGGCAGTGACGGTCCCCCTGTTCTGGCCACTGCTGAGGTCTCACCTTAATCCTGGGGTCAGCTTTGTATTCCTCATTACAAGAAAGACTTTGAGGTGCTCGAGTGTGTGCAGAGAATTGAGCTGGGGCGGGCTCTGGAGCACAAGTCAGATGAGAAGCGGCTGAGGGAGATGGGAGCTCAGCCTGCAGGAAAGGAGGCTCAGGGAGGACCTTCTCTCTTTCTCTCCAACTCTCTGGAAGGATGCTGGCTTAGGAGGGATTCCTAGAGATAAAGTATCTGTCCCATGACCCTTTGTGCCAAAAAGATGGTCGCTGTGTCTTTAGGATTTGACAGCCAGGAAGCCTTGAGTAGGATAGAGGGGTTTGCTTTAGGGCACGAGTTTTTAAAGGCTGCCTAGGCAGTTTCACATTGTGCTAAAGGTGTACGCTCTACACGAGACTTTGTCGGGGTTGGGTCCTGCCTGTCAGAGTCTGGAAAAGGTAATCTTTTTTGAGACATCCTGAGGGGCTGGGAATGTGTGCTAGGAGTAGATCAGATCTCTGGGAAAGTAGTGCTCTGCTCCACGATGTCTGTCAGTCATGGCACGCTGGAGGCACCCAAGTGGCCAAGAGACCAGAAATCCCTCCTGGGAGGAAGGCCCAGGATGGGCTGAAAAGGTTTGGGGCCACCATAGGAAAGAAGGATCCCCATAAGGCAAGGACATGATCCTTTAGCCCTACCTTCATCTTGGAGTTTTACATCACTGGAACCCAGGACTCCATAGACAGATGTCTGTTTTTCTATATCTTTCCTGTCTTTCTGGTTCCCTCTTTCTTCTCTCTCACGGAAGGTAACATCAAATGAGTGTAAAGATTTTCTATGTTTGGTGAGCTAAGTCTATGCTGTGATAAGTGGTGTTGTGTTTACTCTTTTGACAATGTTCCTTAATTTTCTCTGGTTTGCCTGTAAACGTTTTTGCCAGTTTGCTAGTAAACTGTGTGCTTTTAACCTCTTGAGAATATCTGGTTGGGAATTATCCTTTGCGCCTACCTAGAGCAAAAGAATGTTGGTTTAATCCTGGAATTCAGTGACTGGGGTGCAACCCTGGCTGCTTCCCTTCCATCAGTGGATCAGGGCAGTCGGTTGCATGGTTGCTGCGGGAGCTTTTGTGCATTCGGCTTCGGGACTTTGCTACGCTGCCATTCGGCAATGGGATCCAATGTGCCTGCTTTCCCTGCCTCCCTGCTGCTCGGGAATGCAGAGCCGGAGCGCGGTGCGCCGCCTGGAGCCGGGGCAGTGTCCGCCGTCACCCGAGTGCCCGGGGGAATCGCTGCCTTCGCTGCCTTTTGGCCGAGCGGCCGCTGCCCCTCCGTGAGGGCCCGAGCGAGCACCGGAGCGCCCCCTGCTGGCCGTGACTGACCCTGGCCCCGCCCCCTGCTGGCCGTGACTGACCCTGGCCCCGCCCCTGCCCCGCAGCCTCTCCCAGCGCCCCCTGCCGGGTGTGGTCATAACTGCACCAAAGGGCAAACAGCGCTCAGCAGGGGCAAACTCCTGTGTTTGTGCTGTTTGTTCTGTTCTGATCTGTACATGTTTCATACTAAAGAATTGTCACTCCTTTTCCTGCACTTTTACTTGGAAGCTCCATAACTTTAGAAGTTATATGGATTTGGAGGGACGGGTCTTCTTTCCATTCCAGGAAGCGTCCCACCTTCCTTAGCAGAGACCTTTCCTTTTAAAACAAGAAAGTTTGCTAAAATATCCAAACCTGGGAAAATGTCAAGATTTCGTGTACTTCATGGTTTCACATATGAAGAAACTGGGCTATCTTTCCATTTCAGGGACATTTTCACAAAGGTAAGTGCATTAAGATTTAAATTCTACCCTTTTCTTCTCAAGCAGTGCATTCCTTCAAGTCCAAAAGCAACAAAGTCATTGTAGGTAACAGTGGCAGAATATGCTGTCGCTGTTCCTGTCACAGGGACTCCCAGCTCACTTCACCAGCTCCTCTCTGTTATTGCTGCCCAGTGAAGAAGAGTCACATTTTCTTTGTCTGGCAGTCGAACATCATATCCTGCTTCTACCAGTTCTTTGCATCGCTCTGGCATTCCACACCTTAAATGAGACAAAACTGATTTACTTATCATTTTGTTAAATATCCTCCAGTTTGGAGACAGTTGCATCCAACAGAAAAAATCCATCTCAGTAAGCATCACCCAGCAGTTCCTACTTGAGCAAATTCCACGTTGCATTCAAAGGAAGCCTTGTAAAAAGGGTGAGGCTGTGCCCTGAGGAGTCGATGTTTCAATTTAACAAACCTGCCTGAAACGCTTTTGGTTTATTTACAATAGTAGCCGTGACTTTTCTTCTTCCACTACAGGGAGAAAATGAAACTGAAAATGTTTCCTTTGTAAAAATGGAAGCTTTGTAACAATGGACATCACACTCCTGGTGAAAATGTGTCACTGCCCTTGGAGAATTGGCAGTCACTGTTCACAGGACATTAGAAAAGGGATAATTATCACTCCCAGCTCAGCCTCCAGAGCCGGGCTGACACACAGAGCTCTTGCCACCCCCTCACGGTGGGGTCCTGGCTGGAAGGATCACAGCTTGGGTCAGGCCTTTGGGTAGAGACTTGGAGAGACATTCAGGGTACAAAAGGGTTGGCAGCTCTCAGGAAAGAAAAGAAAAATTAAAGAGCATGTGCATTTATTTTAAAAAGTAAAAAATCCCAAGCCCTGTTTTGGTAGGTCAGGGCAGTAGACAGAAGGTGGCACAGATTTGTAGCTGGTGCATTCCTGCAACTCGACCTGTTACTGTGCTTTCCATCTCTGTCAGTTGTTTATAGGGTAAAGGAAGATATTTGGGGCAGTACAATGGGCCCAACACCATGGGAGCAAGTTCAGGATCTCAACAGCGTTCAGTTATGAATGATCAGGAAACCCGAGAGACAAAGTCAGGGTTTTTTTCTTATCCTGAACGTGGAGAAGGGGAAATTCAGAGCTGACAAAAATATACCGTATTGGGGTGATCAACTGCAGGGAGAACTCTCCCTTGCTGCTCAGGAGGTGTGTCTTGGTTTGAAAGTCTGCTAGGGAAAGCAGGGCCCTCTCTTGAAATGGAGAAAATAAAACCATTCCCTTTGAATTAGTATAATTTTGAAATTAAGGGGCTCTCAGGCAAAGATATGGAGATAGGAATAACAACAACTCTGGAATTAACAACAAACAGAACAGGAGCCCAGTTCCAGTCTCTGGGCCACGGGCACTTTCCCCTTTGGTGCAGTTGCTGTCACAGCTGGCAGTGAGCTCTGGCAGGCTCCTGATGGGCAGGTGCGACGATCCCCGTGTGGCTGCAGGGGCACTGGGGTGATGGCAGCTGTGTCCCAGATGGGAAGGGATGGAGGAGAGGCAGGATGCTGGGAAAACAGCAAGCTGAAGCACGAGGGCGTCCAAGCAGGGCTGCGGGGTCCAAAACAGAGAGGCAGCTCCCGGCGTTGGGATGGTGGGGGGGTAGCAATGACCTTTCTGCTCCGAGAGCCAAAAGCGAGCGAGAGCCAGCAACTGCCCCCCACCCTCCTTTACCTGCTTCCAATCTCACCGTGTTCCCCCTTTCCCTCCCCCCACCCTCCGAGAGAAACTCCCAAAAAAACAGGGAACCTCTCCCTGGTGCTGGGACCTAACCATCAGTGCTTCTTAGCATGTCAATGGGAAAAAAATTCCACAGGCAGAGAGGAAAGGAAAAAACAACCCCCAACAGACGCTCATCCAGTTCTTCACTGATTTGAGGTTTATCAGCTGTTGCAGACACTGGGATGATGGTACAATGTTTTAATGCTTGTTAATCATCTAATTTCACAAGTGTTATTAATTATATCTGTTATCGGAAATGTTTTGGATTGTTATATCAGAATTATTCCCAGTTACTGTAAGTTTTTGGCTTTACTACATGTATTGTTTTGTTTTGAACTTCCCTTCATGGCAAGAGTCATGCATGCTGTTTTTAAAACAAGGAAGGGAGAGTTAGCTCCTAAATATTTATATATTTGTAAAAAAAATTTGCAATATTTATACAAAAAAAAATTAAAATATTTTTATGTAAGGCTCTTCAATTGAATGTACAATGAAAAAGTCTAATTAATTCATTAACTTAAGGAGAAGGTATGCATGTGTTTTTGTCATCAACAAGTTCAAAGCAGTCACCTGTTCATTCAGCCAAACATCAATTGCCTCCAAGAAAATGAAGCCCAGTGAGAAGAAAAAGAATCTAATCACCATGCAGCCTTCGTGGCCAGAATAAAACCAGAAGCAGGACTGCCAAGACATGGCTGTGTCTGGAAATTTACAGGCAAACTGCCAACAAAAGCCTTGTGTCATCATCATGGTATAGAGTTCCTACTAACCTTCTTCAGTTATTCCCTGTTCCAGGATCCAAGAGCACATTCAGTGATGTCAAAGATCAACATTTCCAGCTAATGGACTATTTGGACTTTAAAACAACGGTAATTTATTCCCATTTGCCTCCGACACACTGGACATTATTCTTTTGTTTTCTCATGCTGTGAAACCCTGTGTCAATGACATGATAGAATTTGCTAAGTTTTGTTGATTGTAATCTGTCTTTTATGTATCTTATCCCATATCTAACAGATAACCAGTGATAAACTTAATGAGATAACACCCTCACAAGAGAGAGCTATTTTATCATCAGAACATATGAGCCTTCTTTGAACTAATGAAAAAGGGTGAGATATTGCAGTCAGGTAGACAAATTATAAAAGGCTTCATAAAATCAGGTCTTGCTCTCTGCTAAATTAATAGCTAGCCTGTCACTTCTTCTATGTGCAGCTAAGTTACTTGCTTGTTCCCATGTGAAAACAATCTTCAGCATAGCAACAATTAACACAACAAGCTATTCTGGTAAGAGAACCATTTGCACTTGCAAGAAATAAGAAATCTGTCCTGCTGGGGACAAGGACGTTCATTCCCTTCCAGGAGCCCAATGCCCGGCTGGGGCTCCAGGGCAGGGGGTCCTTGAGCAGCTGCCCCAGAACCTCCGCCAGGGTCTCCCAGCGCAGCCGGAGCCGCTCGGCCTGGGGTCCCCAAAGGCCTCAGCGAGCCCCAAGTCCCTGCCAGGAACCCTCAACTCCCTCCAAGCCAGCATCCCCCACAGCCCCTGCAAGTTCCCCCCATGGCACCGGCCGTGGCCGTGTCCCCACATGTCACTGGCCATGTCCCACCATGTCCTCACCCATGGCTGTGTCCCCACCATGTTTCCATCCCTGTCACTGTCCCCCACATCTCCATCCATGCCCGTGTCCCCCCACGTCCCCACGGATGGCCACATCCCCCTCCATGTCCATGTGTCCCCATGTCACTCTCCATGTCTGTGTCCCCACCATGTCATTGTCCCCCCATGTCCCCACCCATGTCTCAGTTCAGTGTCTTTATTTTTACCCCAGTGTTGGATGTTTTAAAGGGATGAAGAGAAATGAAAAGCAAATCAAGGCCAAAATAAAAGAATTTCTGTGTCTGTGCCAGCTGAGGATCCACGTGCTTGGGAGGGAGGGAGGGAAGAACATTTTTGGAGGAGTTTCCTCCCCACTGTCTCCAAAATCTTGGTCTTTGCCCCTGTCCATCACCATTTGGCTGCAGAAGACACCCTAGAGTAATAGGAAATCAAAATCCTGGAATCACTGAGGTTAAATGTAGTAGTTTTGGTTTATTAATTTGAATTTTTTTGTTGTGAGAGAGGATTAAGAAGTAGACAAAAAACAGCTTTTACTTTAAATGGTATAAAGATAAATTTTATTACTAGAAACCATATGAAAAAAACCCTTAGAAGAAAACTTTAGTCTACTGCTTTTTCTTCCATACATTTTTTTTAATACTAAAAACGTACAAAAACAACTCAGTCTACCATCTCTAAAATAGTTTTTTACTCATTTACTTGAAAGAGGAGACTTTTTTTCAGTCTATGGAGATTCCTCCACAAGAAAACGGATTCTTTTTGTTTTGATGTTACAGTGATTAGCTTCCCAGGAGAATGGAAATCTGATTACTATCTAAAAATCCTTTATACAGACTAACAGTTTTTCTCATAACTTTTCTTGAGGACTATATTAACTTCTGATGCACAGTTTAAGGATTATAACAGTTGAAAAAAAACTTACTTTATTTTTTAAAATAGAGTTTTTTCCTTTTTCTTTTTTTGGGGGGGAGAGCAGGGGTTTTCTATTACTAAAACCTAGGAGATTACTGCAATTTTTACATTTGTTTACTTTAATATTAATGCTTTTCTTTATATGTACAGTTAGAACAGTCATATTCACTTCAAAATACTTTTACATGTTTTAGAGGAAACAAGGGTTTTTTCTCCATAGTTTAAAAAGAGAGAAATGTTAGTTCATGACTTTTCTCCTTTCTTTATTTTGAATTTAACGTTTCTTTTTGTTTGATTTCAGTGTTTTTGTATTGTTTCTGTGTGTATCACTATTAGGGTGGGGTTTTTTTGTTTGTTTCATTGGGTTTTTTGTTTGTTTGTTTTCTTTTGATTTGTTGGGTTTATTTTTGTTTGTTTTTTGGGTTTTTCTGTTTGTTTCGGTTTTGTGTTTTTGGGTTTTTTTCGATCATCCAACACCGATCCTCCCATGGGGGATGGAGCTGGAGCAGAGCACGAAGCTCTTCCCACACTCGGGGCACTCACAGGGCTTCCCTTAGTGGAGCCTCCGTTGGTGTCGGGTCAAGTGAGAGCTCTGTGAGAAGCTCTTCCCACACTCAGGACACTCGTAGGGCCTCTCCCCAGTGTGGATGCGCCGGTGGACAGTGAGGGTGGAGTTATCCTTGAATCCCTTCCTGCAGTCGGGGCAGCGGAAGGGCCTCTCCACTGTGTGAATCCGCTCATGTCTGAGGACATGGGAGCTGGTCTGAAACCTCTTCCCACACTTGGGACACTCGTAGGGCCTCTCCCCAGTGTGGATGTGCTGGTGGCTTCTCAGGGCAGAGATCCACCCAAAGCTCTTCCCACATTCCAAGCAGGTGTAGGGCCGTTCCCCTGTGTGGATCACCTGGTGCTTCATCAGATCAGAAATAGTCCTGAAGCTCTTCCTGCATTTCCCACACTCATAGGGCTTCTCCCCAGTGTGGATCATCTGGTGCTGGATCAGCCTGCACCTGTAGTTGAAACCCTTCCCACATTCCAAGCACTCGTGAGGCTTCTCCCCTCCAGGAGGCTTCTCCACCAGCTCTGAGCTCTCCCTGGATCTCCGGCCGCCTTCCCGGCTCAGGGAGGGTCTTTCCTCCTCGCAGCTCCCTGGGCTGGGTTTGCAGCCCCTCTTCCTGTGGGATCCCTGGGACTTTTCCTCCTCCTCCATCCACCCACGCCTTGAAAATGACAAATCCTGGTTTGGAGGAAAACACAAGAGAGCACCTTGGGCTTTCAAAGTGCAACACAGGAAGACATTGGGCATCTTGTGTCTATAAGAACCTCCAAAACACAACGATTCAGCACAAAAATTATCCAAACATCAAGACACAGATAAAAAACTCCCCAGAAAGTAAGTTTCAGGCAAAATTCCTTCCAAAAGATAAGGATTGAGCCCCTGCAAAAAATCAAAGCACCAACATTTAGGCCAATAAAGCTCACAAACACCAAGATTCAGTCATGTGAAAATCATGGATGGTCCTCTTCTGTGACCTGCTGCATGTTGGGGGAGGAACGCTGCTGGGGTTGGGGCAGAGGCTGCAGATACAGGGACGAGTGGAACATTGTGCTGCTTCCCATTTCTGCTCCTCCTCTGGTGTCCCTACACTTCCTCACACTCCTCTTCCTCCCATTATTCCTCTTTCTCCTGCACAATCCCACCTGCTCCTCCCACGTGCAGCATTTGACCATTTTGTTCAACCCTGCTTCTCCTTCCCTCCTCCTGCTGCCCCCAGGCCCAGCACCCACTGCCGGCTCCCTCTTCCCCCCAAACCCACAGCATCCCAGCGCAGGGGCAGCGATGGAGCTGGGGCAGCTCGGGCTGGGGCAGCGCTGGGCTCTCGGCCGCTCCCGCCCGCACTCGCTCCCCACTGCAGCCGCTGCCGCCACCACAGCGCGGGGGGGCCCGGCCTTGGCGCTCCCCCCCTCCCACCTCCCCAAATTCCCCTGCCGGGGGGCGCTGGGGCCAGGAGACAGACGAGTGACAGATCAGGGGGGCTGGGAAGAGTCGGCAGCCAGAGAGCACTGAAAATCTCATCAGGGACTACAGTGGGATCTTCGGGGACTAAACATGGCAGGGCACCCATGCAGGGTAGAAAGGGAAAGCCAGGAAGGGCTCCTGGCCAAAGGGATGATGATCCCAAAATATCTCTGAAGGGTCCCTTGGCAGCATGTGGAGGGAGTTTGCACATTCTCCCAGAGGTAATCACGGACATGGACACCCAGGAGGGCAATAAGGGAAGTCGCAATGGATTTAGACAATAGAGGATGGATGCTGTTTGTGTGATGAGAAGGGCTTGGGTGAAGGGCAGTGTGCAGGAATATGGTTCAGGCAAGACGAAGCAGCAGGAATCTATGTGGGAAGAAAAAGGGTGATGGAAAAGAGAAGGAAGAGAAAAATACTGAGGATGGGGATGTTTTTCAGCAGGGTTTGATTCTCAAAAGTTGCCAGCTGCTGCAGATCCTTTGTATCCCCGGTTGCCAGGACAGGCACACAGGGAGGTCAGGATTGCAGGGGGTTTCTCTGTGCTGGGCAGCGGCAGGAGCGGGCGCAGAGGGGCGGCACCGGGAGCACGGGCTGGGGGCCTGTGGGGAGCTGCGGGGCCGGGCCGGGGCTGTGGGGCAGCCGGGGCTCAGCGCCGGGCGCTGCCTGAGCCCAGCACCCCCCGGCAATTGCAGGCCCGGCAGTGGCCCCCGGCCCCCAGGAGGCTGCGGGACGCCCCGGCCGCTGCCCGGCCCCGTGGAGCTGCCGGCCCTGCCCGCCGGGGGGGCCGCGTTTGGACACTGCGGCAGGACAGGCACCGGCTCTGGGATACGGGCTGGCCACGGCAGCCACAGCACAAGGAGCAGCAGCACAAAGGAACAGCTGGGAAATGGGGATTGGACGTGCAAGCATCCAGATTAGCTTTTAAGCATTTTCCTTGGGTCACTGCAGAAAGGAATGATTTAGCAGAAAGCTCAGCAGCTGTCAGAGGATGAGCACCCCCAGGCACTGAGGGGGCTGCAGGAGGGGCAGAAGAAGCCCCTGGAGCACTTGGTCACAAAGGCACAGCAGGGGAATGCAAGAAGGGAGGAGGAAAAGGCCAAGGGGAAGGCAAAGGCCATGGCAGAGTTTCTACAGCCCCTGAGGGATGAACCCCAGGGCCCAAGGGGGCCCCAGCACCCAGGGGACTGAGTTTGAAATGCAAGAATTTTTAATTTGCACCTAACTTTGATTATAATGTACTAAGAATGGATTTGATGGCCAAAATTCGAATGCAAATGAACATTGTAAAAGGTGGTACAGAGTCAAGTTCTGTTTTGCCTTTGTGTCAATTGTCTGTCAAAGCCTAAGCTGAAGTGAACTCAGAAGTTTGGGCAGCTCCAGAAAATAGGGAAAATTAGATATGGAGCCTCTCCAAAGCTCTTTGAAGCAACCAGGACAAGCAGTGTCTATAAGCAATACCCTATTCCAAGGGAGGGGAAGGAAGGGCTTTCAGCCTCTTATTGAGTCCCTGCTAAAGGCAGGACTTTTGAAGCCAGGGATCTCTCCATGTAATGCTCCTATCCTGCCAGTCAAAAAATCAGATGGAATCGAAAGAATGGTGCAGGACATAAGAATAATAAATGAGATTATTCAACTTAGGCACTCCACAGTCTCAGATCCTAACACTACGTTGAACCTGGTTCCCTCCTTACACTGACACCATTCAGTCCTTGATGGCAAAGATGCTTTCTGGGGATGCCCACTTACACAGGATGGTAAACTGGATTTTGCCTTTGAGTGGGAACAAGAGGTAGAAGGGAAAATGGAAAAGACATGGACGGTCCTTCTGCAGGGATGCATGGAAGCACCGGCCTTATTGTGGCAAATCTTGCAGAAAATATCATAAGAATTTTTCCCTAGGATTTACTTAGGAATTGGGTTAATGCAGGATGTGGATGACTTTCCCCAATCAGGACGACAAGAAGTGGCAGAAGAAGCCTCTGTGAAATGGCTGAATGTTCAGGCTAAAAAGCATCTTTGAGTATTTGAAATAAAAGAGGAAATGGTGGAGAAAAGGGTTAAATATTTGGGACATATTTTGACTGAGTGTTTGTGTTGTATTGGCCCAGAGAGGGACCAGGGAATCTCAGAAGTAATCCAGGACTAAAAAGGAGCTGTAAGAATTCTGAGGATGAATAGGAAATTGCAGGACCTGGATTGAAGATTCTCTGCTCTAGCCACAACATTGTATGACTTTTTAAACTCAAATATCCTCAGTGTTGTGGTATGGACAGGAGAAAAGGAAAAAAACCTGAGAAAATGAAAAATAACAAAATGATTGGACCACCAGCTATGTCTCCTCCAGACTGAGAAAAAGAAATTTGAATTCTATGTGTGTTATAAGTGTACATTATATTATTGAGTTTTTGCAAATATTAAAATGAATGCCATATGCTGGAAAATACTGTTGTATGAACATAGTTTCTCTTAGTTCTGCAATTAACAAAACTTATAAATACAAATAAATATACATAAATAAACAAAAGTTATAATTAGTTGTGTGATAAATATATTTTTGTTCCAGTATAATGTCATAATCTTATGTTCATGTAACAAACTTGGAGAATGGCAAAACAGATAATCAGGAGATTCTTCACATTCTTGGAATTATGGGACACCAAAACCCCAGGAAAGGAAAAAATAATGATTTACAGGTTGGAGGGGAATGATTCAGAATAATGCATGAAGGTCTATGAATATGCAACATGTTGCTGCATTTAGGAAGTGTTTTCTGAGTCAGTGTGTGCCCTTGGCTGAAGGCCAAGCATCCGGCCATTATAACCTTTGGCCAGAGCCAGGGCAGATATTCAATTATCTCCCTTGGAATGGATCTTTGCAATTCCTTACCCTGGGAATTCTCCACCTAGTGCAGGCTGGAGATAAGGGATGGATATTTCAAGCAGTCTGTGGCCAGAATCCTGTCTCTTGTGAAATCTCTGCCACAGGAAGCTGGGCTGGCACAGAGCCTGCCTTGGCACTTTGCTGTTCACAGCATCCACCCAGGACTCTGCCTCTCAATTACACTCACACACTGGGCTGCCTGCGATTCCATTGCTGGAAAGTATACCAAATTTAAAATGTTTTACATTCCATTTTACTAGTCAGGCTCGGTTTGCCTTTCTCTCAGGAAAGAAATTTTAAAACGCTTTTTTTAAGGGATGTTGCACCACTCAACAGAGATGAGTTTAACATCTCAATAGACTGGGAAGAGCCCAAAAGATTCCCACAAAGATAACAACATTCAACAAAACATCAAGGAAACATCAGCAAACATCAAGGAACACCCACCCCAGACACTGCCCCGGCATAGATGGAGACACCTGGTCTGGAAAAGACTGAGAAGGAAATCCAGGAATGTGGATCTAATTAACATCAGAAGAGGAGAAATTCGTCTGCAATAGGAAACCAAACACTAAGAACTACACAACTTTGAAGCAATGAACACTAAACCAATGGATTTCTCCGGGTTCGGACAGTGAAAAGTTTAGGAAAAATCTAGTAAAATTCACATCTCATGGAATGATTTTCTCCGCACACTCGGGCTATGTGTGGATGAAATTATTTCTGTTGCACATCCTGACCACGATCAAGTAATGCCTTGACACTCTAGCATTAAGATATTGTTGGAGAGTTTTTGTTTTTCCTGCAGTTTCAGTGACAAGATTACACCATTAGAAAATTTTTTCATAGTAATCCTACTTTTATATTCTGAGTTGGGTTTCGACCAGGGGTGTGAGAATCAATTTTTACTCCTAGGAGAAGAAGTAGAAAAATCTAGATTGCATTGGAATTTCTTTGTGTGTATTTGTGGGTGGCTCTTAATGATGGCAGAATTTCAGAAAGGGTTTTTCGATGCTCACCTTTTGTTGCATTTTGCAAAACTAGAAGAGTATTAATGGTGAGGCTTTAACACATAAACAGTTAGTATAAAATTGTTTAAAAAAAGATAAAAGAAAAAAAAAACCGGTTGTGGGGGTGCACTTGTGGATAACCTAATGGCTGCTCTGGAATAGAAGCATTGGATCCAGGCACAGCCAAGAGAGGACCTTTAGAAATGCAAATTAACACTGCTAGGGCAATGTGTGCACAATGAACCAGGATGATCTTCATGCCTGGGGGAGGAATTCCGGTGATTGCCTCTGTCTCTCACCCCAAGCTCTGCCTGCTTGCACAGATGGAATTTGCACAACTAAAGGCAGAGCCCATAGTGAGGATATCTGACTGCAACAGAAATTGGTTAAGCTGCAAAGGGAAACAACAAACGGAGAATGTTGGGAAAGCTTTACGAAAAAAAGCGGGGGGGAATCATCCCTCTCCCTGCTCCAACCTGTGCTGTCACTGTCCAGGTTATATAGGGTGTATTGGGGCACTGGGGTGTTTTTGGTGCCACGAGTTCAGGGAAATGAGATGGAAATCCAAGTATGTGGTGATTTAATTAGAGAAAAGTGGTCAATTGATGCAGCCCTGGATGGAGGGAGCACCCAAAAACGCAAAAAAGATGAACAGACACCAGAGCCAATCCTACAACACCATGGACCAGCCCCTGGGATCCCTAACGAATTCATATCAGGACACAGAAAATCCATCCATAATTTGATTGGCAGAATTAGGATAAAAAGCTTCCTCGAAATAATAACCAACCAGACAACTCCAGCCCCTGACCTTCCTGCTGACCAAGCCACTGAAATAAGGAAGGAGACATTTCACATGGGATAGGATCAGATTATCTATAAACAGAAAGAGGCGGAGTTTGTGGAAAATAACTCAGACTGCTGTTCGCAAATAGATGAAACTGAAAAGTGAGGAAACAGATAAAAAAGGAAATAAGAAAATAGCTCGTATTCCAGAGAAAGGATGGGAATGGGACACGTTTTTCGGGGTTCCCTGCAGATCATGGCTTAAATGAATGCTGGTCTTCCTCTGACGTGCTCAACTTTTTACCATGCACGACACCTTGTTCCAAAGAGGATGCAGGAAAAGACATTGAGTCAATGGAAATTAAAAGTTTGTAAAGGCAATTCTTGAGAAAATAAGAAAAGGAGGGATTGAAAGCAGTAAGATTAATATCGTAGTAGGGGTGCATATTAACGATGACATGCAGTAGGTGGATCGGGAACTCTGAACCTTCCAAGTACCTCAGCCAGTAGGGACAGAGATGGGGGCGGGAAAATGAGGATAAAAAGGAGGCTGCGGTTTAGAGACCGCATGGCAAATGCCGCATGGCCTCTCTCTTTGTTCACCAATAAAGTCACTTCTGCAGGACTCCTCCGTCTCCTGCGGGCACACAAACTTCTGGACACGGGAATTTTCCCGCACAGCCCCGGGCACAGGGCAGACACCTCTGTCCCACCCACAGCAACCGGGACGAGCCAGCGCTGCTCCGGCACCGGCTCCTGCCGAGGCCCCAGCGGGAAGGAGACCGCGGGCAGCCGCTCCCGCAGCGCCCTCAGCCCAGCGCCAACACGGGCCGGCACCGGCACAACCAACCCGCCAGAGCCCCCTGCCGCCCCCGAGGCCCGCAGCGAGCCCCGAGCCCCCGCACAACCGAGCGCGGCTCCCACCTGCGCTGGGGCCGCCTCCGAGCTCCGAGCTCCGCCGCCGCCTCCCCGGGCTCCGGCCGCTGCCGCCGCTGCCGGGCCCGCACTGACGCTGCCACAATGGCGCCTTTGCTGCTCTGCCCAATCAGCGCGCGACAACCAGGAGTGACATTGCCACAATCAGCCAATGGCAGCGAGGGCCGGGCTCTGCACACGGCCCAGCCTCGGCCCGCGCTCTCAGGGCCCCCCGGGCTGTGGGAGGGCAAAGGCGGAGATGAGGAACAGCCCTGGAACGGGCCCGGGCCCGAGCCGCCATTGGCCTGGAAACACAAACAAAGTTCCCGCAGCTCCCGGCACACCTTTCCCAGCCCCGTGTTTTCGATGGCTCTGGCTCAGCGGGAAGCCCTGGAGCCTCACTTCTCCTGCCTCCTTATTAGGAGCATCAGTGCATGGCTTTGATTTCCCCCAAAATGGGAAAACTGCCCCAAACCCCAGGGGATGAGTGGACGGGAGAGATTTCTGGCAGAAAACTCTAAAAACTCAGAGGACAATAATGAGAATTAAATGGAGACCCTTCAAACCAGCTTTCCACACGCCTCCCTCCTTCCAGCTGCACCTCCTACCCCAGCAGTGCAGGGTGGGACAAACGACTTCACTGTGTAAAACTTTATGAGGTTTATTAAGTCTTAGTATTAAAACTCAACAACTGACTGAGAAAGGTGAAAAATCAGCACTGGGAGCACTGGACTAAACCCCCACGTGCTCCCCTACAGAGTGGATGTTCTGCCTTTCATGCCCCTGGGCCCTTCCAACGTCTTGTCGCTGTGACAATTGATAAAAGATTCGTGTTAATCACAAAAGCATTGGGCTTTGCATAAACCAGAATGCTAAGCTCTGAAGTGAAGCATGGACACTAGATAAAGGAAATTATATGATTAAATAATTCTGTTTTAAATCACCTTGTTATATTATGTTGTACTATGTTACATTACATTATGTTATATTATGTTATGTTTTTCAAATAAGTTGTATCTGCTACCAGCTTGCGAAATCGAACTTCCCAAAATGCCCTTCCTGCCTTTGTCTAATCAATGCTGCCTATCTCAAGAACCAGACTTCCAGAACTTCTCTGGTGGTTATCTACAAGGACCAGATGGCTATCTGTGACTGATTATCACCCAAAGGCTTTGTAATTTGTGTAAGGATGTTTATTCGACCACCACTGCTTACCTACCAAAATTATGTCAGCAAAAAAAAAACCCAAAAATTATTGATTACAATGAGAACCCACAGTATAAGAAGAGGCTGCAAACCAAGGTTGGGTGGAGCGTGGAGTGGGCGGTGACCCCTCACGTTCCCCAGCGCGCTGCTTGCTCTTTCTATATCAACTAAAGCAATCTAAATTTTGCTGAATATCGAGACTTTTGTCTCTCATTTATAACAATTTGCTGCCGAAACCCGGGACGTCCTTGGAGCCCTGAGAGGCACTGCGATTTCGGGGAGGCGCCCCACTGCTGTGGCCCCGGTTCGTCAGTGATTCTCGGGACCCATCGACGTCCCGCACCATAGAGACTGAGCAAGGAAAATCTCCCCGGGAGACCGCGGCAAAATCACCTGTAATTCTCGTGCACAAAGAGCCAGACAGGAGCATCGGACTGTGAGTATCTGTGTGGTTTGGTGGGGATGACTGTGTGCTTGCCTGAATGAGACGTGGCCTTTGCTGCGAAGCGAGAGTGGAGTCCTTCTATCCGCGTTTCCAGCATCCCGCGAGGGACCTGGCCGGTGACCGGACGAAGCGAGTGAGCACAAAGGGAGAGACTGCTTTTCTTGTCCTAGCCCAGGTAGAGGCTGGGTCCTTCCCATCCTAGTCCAGGCAAAGGCAGGACCCGGGAAGGGGGCGGGGGGGAGAGGGGGAGGAAAAGAAAAGCAGATTGCAACGCACCAGTCACGGAGGGAGAAGGGAAAAGCTGCTTTTCCCATCCCAGCCCAGGTAGAGGCGGGTTCCAGTCCATCCGGACCCAAGGAGAGGCAGGGGCTCGGGCGGAACACATCGGGGAGTACAAACAGCTCAAGACAGTCCCTTGAGGTAAAAATGGGACAAAGAAAGAGTAAAATTCTGAGTCCCAGGGACCCACGAAGAGGTTCCAGTTCATTTGGTCCACAAGGAGACTGGGAAAATAAAAACAAGACAAGTAGGTTGCCAGAAATAGCACCAGGCAGCCCTTTGGGAGTAATATTAAACTGTTGGGACACAGGGGCGATATACAGAGGAAAAAGTAAAGAAAAATTGATTCAATATTGCATGGTGGAATGGACCAAAGAAATGATCCGTAAAGATAACCTATACTGGCCCATGTTCGGATCATTTGAGGGTTGGATTTGTCGGGCATTAAACACATATGTGGCTAGTAAAGAACCATTTAACGGAGAGGAATGTGAGTATGCTGCCCTGTGAGCAAAACAGTCCAAGCCATCCTTGATATATACTTTAAAAGAAAAAGAGGATGAGGACAAAAAAAAAGGTTACCTGGGAACCCCTTGATAATCTCCCACCTCCGTATAATACAGAAAATACAGGAGACCCCCCCACGCACCCACTTCTCCTCCTGGTACTCCCATAGCTCTAAGAACTCGCTCCAGCCAAAGGAATACCAGGAGAGATGGTATCACCAGAGAGGAGGGAGATAACGACACAAAGGCTCGCCTTTACCCCCTGAGGGAAGTGCCATTAGCAGGACAACAGGCTGGATTAATTGGATTTGTAAATGTTCCCTTGAACACAGGAGAAGTGAGAAACTTTAAAAATGAAATGGGAAAACTATTAGAAGATCCTATAGGGGTATCAGAGAGACTAGATCAATTCCTCGGACCAAGTATGTATACTTGGATGGAATTACAATCTATATTAAGTATCCTATTCACCACGGAGGAACGGGAAATGATCAGACAGGCTGGAATGAGGGTATGGGACCGGGAGCATCAGATTGGACCTAGGGGAGACCAGAAATGGCCATTAAATAATCCTAACTGGGATAATCAAAATGATGTCCATCGCCAGAATATGATGGACTTAAGATGGATACTCGTTAAAGGTGTCCGAGAATCATTCCTAAAGGATAAAATATTAATAAAGCCTTTAGTGAACAAAAACAACAAAAAAAGGACGAATCCCCAACTGAGTGGTTGGAGCGGCTGAGGAAAGATCTCCAAATGTACTCCGGGATAGACCCTGACACACAAGTGGGTCAGGCACTCCTCAAAACCCAATTTGTTGCTCGATCATGGGGAGATATTAGAAAGAAATTAGAAAAGTTAGACGATTGGCAAGATCGGGGGTTACAAGAATTACTAAGAGAAGCAGAAAGCAAAAGCTAAAATCTTTACAGCTGCAGTTCGTGAAACACAGAAAGAAACCCAGCAGAAAGGGGGAGGGAAACCACGAAAACCCCCACCGAAACAAGGAAATGAAGCAGGAAATTATTCACCAAGGCGAACCTGCTTTTAATGTAACAAGAAAGGTCATATAAAGAAAAACTGTAAAGAACGGATACAGGATGAAAAAATGTTCCAGGAAGATAAATAGGGGTGGCCAGGGCTGTATGTATTAAGGACCATACCATCTAAAAAGCCTTGATAAAATTAAATATCGGTCCCCAGGGAGAGGAGATGGAATTTTTAGTAGATACAGGAGCCGAAAAATCCACAATTAAACACCTACCAAAAGGGTGTAAACCTAGTAGAGAAACAGCACTCGTGGTTGGAGCAAAAGGTGAACCATTTCGGGTCCCTATTATTAAAAATGTGCAAATTGAGACCCAAACCAAAACTGAATTAAAAGATCTGCTGTTACTGCCAGATGCAGAAAATAATTTACTGGGGAGGGATTTAATAATAGCATTGGATTTGAAAATTGAAGTATCCCAAGGTCAGCTTAAAATTTTTGCTTTAACCCAAAAGGACGAGGAGCAAATATGTCCTGAGGTGTGGTACACCCCTGGAGAAATAGGGAAGTTAAAAATGAAACCTATCAAAGTGAAAATCACTGATCCCGATTTGCCTATCCGAGTTCATCAATATCCAATATCAGTGGAAGGGAGACGGGGCCTTAAGCCTCTCATAGAAAACCTTTTGCAACAGGGGGCTTTGGAACCATGTATGTCCCCACATAATACTTCTATTCTGCCTGTCAAAAAGACAGATGGGAATTACAGATTGGTACAGGATTTGAGGGCTATAAATCAGCGAACTGTTACCAAATTTCCCGTAGTAGTAAACCCTTACACTCTCTTAAAGGATTTGTCCCCTGACTACACTTGGTATAGTGTAATAGATCTAAAAGATGCCTTCTGGGCATGCCCGTTAGAGGAAAGTAGCAGAGATTGCTTTGCCTTTGAATGGGAAGATCCTGATAAGGGCAGGAAACAACAACTGGGTTGGACGCTATTGCCTCAGGGCTTTACAGAATCCCCTAATCTCTTTGGACAAGCCCTAAAAGAATTAATGCAATCTTTTGAGTCACCAGACGGGGTGAAATTGTTACAATATGTAGATGATCTATTAATAGCAGGAAAAGACGAGAAATCTACAAGAAATTGGACTATAAAACTTTTAAAATTTTGGGACAACAGGGATTGAAGGTATCCAAAGCCAAATTACAGTTCAGAGAACCAGAAGTAAAATATTTGGGACATTGGCTAAGTAAAGGGAAAAAGAAATTGGATCCTAATAGAATCTCTGGAATATTAAGTCTGGGACCTCCAAAAACCAAAAAAGAAGTGAGGAAAATTTTGGGATTGCTGGGATATTGTTGCCAATGGATAGAGGGATTTAGTGAGAAAGTAAAATTTCTATATGAAAAACTTACCATTAATCGCCTAAAATGGACAGAAGAGGATGATAAAAGTTTTGAAAAGGTCAAACCTGCTTTAATTCAAGCCCCTGTACTCAGTCTCCCAGACTTGGAGAGACCATTTCAGTTATTTGTAAACACCTCTGATCAAACAGCATATGGGGTACTCACCCAGGAATGGTCAGGCAGTCGAAAGCCAGTGGGATTTTATTCTAAACTGCTCGACCCTGTCAGTCGGGGTTGGCCCACATGCCTCCAGGCCCCAGTGGCCACAGCACTTTTAATTGAAGAAGCCCGAAAAATTACCTTTGGGGCACCCCTAGTGGTCCACACCCCTCATAACGTAAGGGGAATTCTGAATCAAAAAGCTGAGAAATGGTTAACTGATGCCCGAATATTAAAATATGAAGCTATTCTAATCACTTCCCCAGATTTGGAGATAAAAGCAACAACTGCTCAAAGTCCTGCACAATTCCTATATGGGGAACCAGGAGAAAACTTAGAACATGACTGTTTGGATGTTATAGAATTACAAACAAAAATTAGACCTGATTTAGGAGAAGTTGAATTTAAGGATGGAGTAAAATTGTTTATAGATGGATCTTCTCGAGTGGTGGAAGGAAAACGAAAATCAGGATATGCCATAGTAGGAGGAGAAGAATTGAAATTAGTAGAATCCGGACCCTTAAACGCAGCATGGTCTGCTCAGGCTTGTGAACGATTTGCTCTTTATAGGGCATTGTCTTATTTAGAAGGTAAAAAAGGAACGATATATACGGATTCTAAGTATGCCTATGGCATAGTCCACACATTTGGTAAAATTTGGGAAGAAAGGGGGTTAATTAACACTCAAGGACGGGGGTTGATACATCAAGAGTTAATTGTTAGAATACTAGAGGCTCTTAGGGGCCCCACTGAAATTGCTGTGGTACACATAAGAGGGCACTAAAAAGGAACAAGCTACCATACAAGGGGGAATAATCTGGCTGACAAAGAAGCAAAAAAAGCAGCATTGGAGCAAAAACCGGTTTCTGTATTAAGTACTAGAGTTAGAAATCTCAGCCCCAACCAGGAATTACAGAAGCTATTTACTCCTCAGGAAAAAGAAGCGATAAAAAAATTAAAGGCAGAACAGCATGAGAACAAATGGGTTTTACCAGATGGCAGGGAAATTTTACCTAAGACCCAGGCCAGACAAATTATTGAACAATT
The DNA here is from genome assembly GCF_052056855.1 of Sturnus vulgaris. NCBI lineage: Eukaryota > Metazoa > Chordata > Aves > Passeriformes > Sturnidae > Sturnus > Sturnus vulgaris. The sequence continues at coordinate 8,157,086 of NW_028276185.1, read as the reverse complement.
ACACCAACAAACACATTGGGGAACCAGAGCACTAGCAGACCAATTTTTAAAATTTTTTGGATGTATCGGCATTTTTGATATTGCAAAGCAGAGCATACAGGGTTGTTTAACTTGTCAGAAAATTAATAAAAAAGGTATGTGACAAGGTCCGTCAGGAGGACGGAAAACTGCTTACACACCCTTTGAAAGAATACAAGTAGATTTTACAGAATTCCCAAAAATAGGAAGGTGGAAATATTTACTAGTAATAGTAGACCAATTAACCCACTGGGTAGAGTCATACCCTGCAGCTAGGGCCACATCACAAGTGGTAGCCAAAATATTGTTGGAACACATAATCCCAAGGTATGGCCTGGTTCGAGCAATAGACTCAGAGCAGGGGACGCACTTTACATCAAAGGTGCTGCAGTCACTGACCCCGGCACTGGGCATCAGCTGGGAGTATCACACACCTTGGCACCCTCAGAGTTCTGGGAGGATTGAAAGGATGAATCAAACATTGAAACAACAGCTGTCAAAATTAATGATTGAGACTAAAATGCCATGGACAAAGTGCCTCCCACTAGCCCTGTCTAATATACGAACAATGCCAAATTCAAAACAGGGATTTCACCATATGAAATGCTGTATGGTATGCCTGACCCTAAAGGAGTATACCTTGATCCGACCTTAGTTCAGGACCCTTCTCTTCAGAATTACATAATAACAATCAGCAAAAACTTGGAAGAATTAAGAGAGAAGGGGATTTTAGCTCAAACTGTCCCTCTAGGATTTGCCATACATAAAATTAAGCCAGGACAACATGTGTTAATTAAAGTATGGAAAGAAGAAAATCTAACTCCAAAATGGGAAGGACCGTATTTAGTTCTGTTAACAACTGAAACAGCTGTGAGGACAGCTGGAAAGGGATGGACACATGTGAGTAGAGTCAAGGGTCCTGTAACCCCTCCTACTGCAGGTTGGACAGTGACATCTGAGCCTGGAGACCTCAAAGGGCGAATTGGGAAGACTTGATGTCAATATCGGATCAATTTGTCTCGAAGGTCTCCTAATCAGGACTGAAAGTCACCTGCCCCAAACCTGGGTGTAGCCTGTTCATCAAGAAAAGGTGTCCATATTGTACTGAGTTATTGTGGTGTTATTCCTAGAGTGGGTATCCCCCATTCCCATTATGTGTCCAGTGTAGAAGAAATGAATATAAGGAAACTATTAAAGTATTAATACCCTATCAGCACAAGGAGAAATAGAAATTGATGATCATAACTGGTGGGAGGAATAAGGAAAAAAGAGAGCCAGAGCAGAGGTATTGACAAGAAAGTGTCAGAAGGGTTGTGTATACTGTGCTGTTACTGCTGTACCTCATACTGGAATGTTAAAGCTAAAAGCTGGGACAAAATTAAGAAACACTACCAAAAGAGAAAGACGATGTAGGAGACCCCAGGACATATTCCCTGCTGCTGAGAAGATTAAACAAACCTCGGCTACTGGCAGCAACCCCGTAGGCCTTGAGGGAGGCAGAGGGATGAAAATGGTCATGGGAGTCATCCCATTGCTAATGATGATAAAAGGAAATAATGCTGATGCTTGTTCCAAGTGTCACCAGACAATTGGGTACGGGGATGCACGGTATCCACCCTTGCCTTCCACACACACATCAATTCAGCCTGCTATAATAAACACAACTTAGAAACTTGCACTATTATGGGAAAAAGTTACTGGGTAGCCACCAATTTGGGAAAAGGAGGGTGGGCTCCATCGGCATACCAAAGTTGCCCAGTAGGAGAGACACAGCTCTGCTTCACAAAAGAAGGTATGTGGGGATATTCAGATCAAGGAGGAGTGCAAGATCACTACAAGGAAGAATTGATAAAAAATATAACTAAGGTGTTCAAAGGAACAAAGACAAACCATGGGGGAAATTTTAACTTGTATGAAAAAATAAAACAACTCAGCGAACGGGACTTACCCACCTTGGGAAAAAATTTATTTGTAGAATTAATGAAAGAAATCACTACTGAACTGAACTTAACTCACTGTTGGATATGTGGAGGAATGGAAATGACTGAACAATGGCCATGGAGGGGGGAGGGATTAGGCCCAGAGCAGTTGTTACAGTGGAATCAAACGGAAATATCGAGGGGAGTCAATAGACCTGAAGGGTGGGTTCTAAGTCATGAGGTAATAGGAGAGGTATGTATAACACGTCAGGGAAATAACTTTACCCAATATGTGGAGCACACCCCCTGTAAGACTATCCTGATTACAAATGCAAGCAATCAGTTTTGGTGGCCCAAAGCTCCAGAAGGATATTGGGGAAAGTTAAGTAAAGGTAATTGTATAAAGAACAATTTTACAGGACTATGCTGGTATAATAAAAATAGAGCCAACCCATATGAAGAAGTAAAAAGTGTAAGGACCTATTGGCAACAACCTGAATCAGTTAAACTAAGCTGGAAAGCCCCAGACGGAATATTTTGGATCTGTGGGAAAAAAGCTTATAATACCCTACCAAAAAGGTAGAGAGGGACATGTACTCTAGGGATTATCCAGCCTGCGTTTTTTACATTACCAAAGGAAAAGGTTAATAGAGTGTTAGGAGTTCCCTTGTATGAAACTTTGTATCGAAATAAAAGGAGCACAGACATAGGGGGAACACAAATATGGAAGGATGATGAATGGCCCCCAGAACGAATTATTGAATATTATGGACCAGCTACCTGGGCTCAAGATGGGAGCTGGGGCTATCGCACTCCAATTTATATGTTAAATAGAATTATCAGGCTACAAGCCGTGGTAGAAATTACTTCAAACCGGACAGCCCGAGCAATGGAATTGATAGCTAAACAACTTACCCAAACTAGAGCAGCAGTATATCAAAACCGACTGGCTCTAGACTATCTGTTAGCTGAAGAAGGGGGAGTGTGTGGGAAATTTAATAATTCTGAATGCTGCTTAGAAATTGATGATAATGGTGAAGTAATTACTAAAATTGCAGAAGAAATAAAACATATAGCCCATGTACCTGTACAAACCTGGAACTCTATGCTTAACGATAATTGGTGGAATAACCTGTGGGGGGGAGCTTGGTGGAAGAAATCAGGATTTATGTTAGCATGTGCATTATTAGGACTACTGTTTATCCCTTGTCTTGTTCCATGCTTCATTCGACCAATCCAGTCGGTGGTTCACGGAATGCAAGTTGCTACAATACCAATAGACCCTGAGAAGGCAACAAAATTAATGGCAGTACAAGAAGTACTGACAAAATTTGAAAGCAAAACACGAATCAATAGGATAAAAAAAGAAAAGTGGGGAAATTGTGACAATTGATAAAAGATTCGTGTTAATCACAAAAGCATTGGGATTTGCATAAACCAGAATACTAAGCTCTAAAGTGAAGCATGGACACTAGATAAAGGAAATTATATGATTAAATAATTCTGTTTAAAATCACCTTGTTATGTTATATTATGTTGTATTATGTTACATTACATTATGTTATGTTTTTTTAAACAAGTTGTATCGGCTGCCAGCTTGCAAAATCGAACTTCCAAAAAAAATCCCTTCCTGCCTTTGTCTGATCAATGCTGCCTATCTCAAGGACCAGACTTCCAGGACTTCTCTGGTGGTCATCTACAAGGACCAGATGGCTATCTGTGACTAATTATCACCCAAAGGCTTTGTGAATTTGTGTAAGGATGTTTATTCAACCACCACTGCATACCTAGCAAAATTATGACAGCAAAAAGAAAAAAAAACCCAAAAGTATTGAGAAACCACAGTATAAGAAGAGGCTGCAAACCAAGGTTGGGTGGAGCGTGGAGTGGGCGGTGACCCCTCACGTTCCCCAGTGCTGCTTGCTCTTTCTATATCAAATAAAGCAATCCAAAATTTTACTGAATATCGAGACTTTTGTCTCTCATTTATAACATAGGTGACTGGGAAGGGGGACCTCGCCCCCAATATCTTGGGCGGTCCTGGCAGGGGCTTTTTGAGAGGGGGAGGGATATTTGGAGCTCACCCGAAGTATTTTTGGTTCTCCCTGTTTTTTTCGGGAGGCGACGGGCGGAGCGATGTTTGCATCTCGCAGGGCTCCAAAGCTGTCCCGAAATCCCCTTTTGGGGGATCCTGTGAGGTCCCCGGGTGGTTTTTTTGGGGATGTCTGGGTGGCGGCTGCAGACAGAGCCCCGGCGGTGGGTGGGGATGGAGGTCCCCGGAGCCCCGTGGCGATCGCCCGGGACTGGCAGGGCGAGGGGAGCAGCCTTGAGGGGGGGAAAGCGAAAAGGGGAGAGCCCCGGGAGTGCCGGAGCCTGAAATGGGGGCCTGGAGAGGGGGGACCCCGAGAGCCGGGAGTGAGGGGAGCCTGGAGAAGGGATGAGCCTGGAGACGGGGAACCCCTGGGACACCAAAGTGGGGACCCCAAAGCCTCCCAGGGCTCTGGCCACGCCAGGGGCTACAGGGACACGAGGCCGGGGCTGCTCCGGGCCGCTTCCAGGCTGTCCCTCTGCTCTTGGGTGCCGGGGGTGGCCCTTTGTGACACGGGCGTGTGTCAGGGCCCTCGGTGATGCGGGACATTGTGGTGCTGTCATGAATGAGAGCGTTTGAGATCGCTTAAAAATCGGTGACAAATGCATGAACAAAAGTCAGATTTAATATTAAGCAACAAAGTACAATAAGTTTGTTGGCAAGATTTACTCTACTGCCTACAGGACAGGTGAGGCACAACAAGACAAGAACAACACCAAATAAAATCCATGCAATCAGAACAGAAATTAAATGGGAACTCCCTAGGGGAGTGTGGGTGGGTGTGTGCTGTGTTTAGGTGCATGCAGGGATTAAAAGGAACACGGCCTAAAAACTTAACAACTTAAACAACTTTAAAAAAGAACTTAAACAACTCTTTAACTTCTACCTTAATTTGTAACTTAACTTATACCTTAGGCCTAGCAATTCAACAGACGAACAACACCAAACTTATACTTAACTGATAACATGAACAATTCCACAGAGCAATAACACTTAACAGCATTTAACCTAACTTACAGCTGTAACTTCAAAGTTGTATTTAGCAACTTAATACAATAACAACACTTATGACTTACATTTAAGAACTTAGCAAAACACTTAGCATTTAACAGCATTTAAGTATGTTCATAACTATAACTGAACCTTGCTTACAGGCCTAACTTAGATATCCAAGGTACTTCCACATCTAGGAAAGCTGTATTTCTCCCAGATTTGCTATAGCATATGTGCAGGGGCACACACACAGACAGGAACATACAGTGCAGGCAATTCCCCTCAGAGCTCAGTGAAATCCTCCCTTCAGATGTTTTTGCATCTCCCACTGGCCGAAGGATGGGGCCTTGAGCAGTGAGGGTATGGGCCCAGGACGCGTCGTGTTTCAGCGATCCTCCAGGCACAGCAAAGCCGAGGGTTTGCTGGCTCTGAGAGGCCCCTCAGAGGGAGACTGCTGGTCACAGCCCACGGTGGCCCAGGAGAGCTCAAAGGTCTCCTTTTGGATTTCTGTTGAGAGGGTCACAAGAGAGTGGGCTCCAGTCATAACCATGTTTCATCCTGGCCTCAGTCTGGGTCAGCACTTTCTCTAGAAGTGGGGGAATGCATCACCACACTGGGATCTCAGGGGTGCCCATGGCCTGGGTGATGCTGGCCCGATGCCAGGCACCCACCAAAGCCACTGACCCTGCCTCTCCAGCTGCAACAGGGGAGAAAAAGTTTAACCCAGAGTTCCTGGGTTGGTGTAAAAAGGAGAAACATCCCGTACCAAACAGCAAAATGTGCATCACAGACCCAGCCGGGGCATGGAGAGGAAATTTATTACCAACCAAATCACAGCAGGACAAGAAGAAGGGAAAGAAATCTCTCAAACCCCTTCCCCCTCAACCAATGGGGGTCACTGGGGATCATCCAACACGATCCTCCCATGGGAGATGGAGCTGGAGCAGAGCACGAAGCTCTTCCCACACTCGGGGCACTCACAGGGCTTCCCTTAGTGGTGACTCCGTTGGTGTTTGGACAAGTGAGAGCTCTGTGAGAAGCTCTTCCCACACTCAGGACACTCGTAGGGCCTCTCCCCAGTGTGGATGAGCCGGTGGAGAGTGAGGTTGGAGTTGCGGTTGAATCCCTTCCCGCAGTCGGGGCAGCGGAAGGGCCTCTCCTCTGTGTGAATCCGCTCGTGTAGAAGGACACCGGAGCTGGTCTGAAACCTCTTCCCACACCTGGGACACTCGTAGGGCCTCTCCCCGGTGTGGATGCGCTGGTGTTTTCTCAGGTTGGAGCTCCATCCAAAGCTCTTCCCACATTCCAAGCAGGTGTAGGGCCGTTCCCCTGTGTGAACCACCTGGTGCCGCATTAGGTAGTTGCTGTCCCTAAAACTCTTCCCACATTCCCCACACTCGTAGGGCTTCTCCCCAGTGTGGATCCTCCAGTGCCGGATCAGCCTGGATCTCTGGCTGAAACCCTTCCCACATTCCAAGCACTTGTGGGGCTTCTCCCCTCCAGGAGGCTTCTCCACCAGCTCTGAGCTCTGCCTGGATCTCCGGCCGCCTTCCCGGCTCAGGGAGGGTCTTTCCTCCTCGCAGCTCCCTGGGCTGGGTTTGCAGCCCCTCCTCGAGAGAGATCTCCGGGGCTTTTCTGCCTCCTCCATCTGCGTACACCTGGGGAATGAAAATTTCCGGTTTAGGGGGAAATAACAAGAAAAGAGCTTGTGTTGGTTTGAAAGTAAAACCAGTGCGAGACTCCAAGTCAGTAATACAATTTAATAGGAGAAAAGAGAAAAAAATAAAATACATGCAATAATATAAAAGAAACAACCACCAACACAGTCAGAAATACAACCTGACACCCTGTCAGTCAGGGTGTTGGTAGCAGTCCGTATAAATGGTGGCTGCAGTCCTCCTGGATGACAGATGTGGTTCTGTTGAAGCAGTGCTCCTGTAGAAGGTGCAGTTTTCCTCCGAAGATCCAGCAATGATGTGGAAAAAGGTCCGACTTTCCTCTGGGATCCAGTAGAAAGGTCTGCCCTCGGGTCCCAAACCCCAGTTTTTTATCTAGGTAGGAAAGGCTTGGCTCCTGCCCCTGGTTGGGGCATCTCCCAATGGGGTGATGTAATCTTATCAGTCACACAATAGGACTTAATGGCCCATTAACGGAATATATCTTCTGGAGGAAGGATGGGTTGTGAATAGATAACGATGATCATCCCCGATCTTATCAGATGGCACATCAGCAGAGGATATCTCCCACAGAGATAAGGATCACCACCCCTCCCACATTTTAACAGATGGTGATAGAACACACATTTTTGCATTGTACCCCAGGACATAATCCACCCCTTATTCTATTACCATCTACATCACACCCAAACCAATACCCTCTTACAGATATATAATACAAAATGAAACCTTACATACAGTTCTCACTAAAAATTAGGTCTCTTTGCGGTACGCAACGGGTTTCCCCATCTTTCTGCATTACCCACCAGGTGCAACCAGGTCCTTGAGCAAAAACAATCCCACGGATTGGTTTGCCTTTGCCTGTGGTGGGATTAATCCAAACAGTCTTTCCTAAAATACCTTTCATGTGTACCACTGGGACCTTGTCCCCATCCACTGTGTGCAGGGGTTCAGAGTGGGCAGGACTGGCTCGATTGATGGACCCTCGGGTGTTAACCATCCAGGTGGCTTTGGCCAAGTTCATTTCCCAATTTCTGAAGGTTCCACCACCAAGTGCTTTCAAAGTAGTCTTAAGGAGTCCATTACACCGTTCAACTTTCCCGGCAGCTGGCGCATGGTAAGGAATATGATATATCCATTCAATGCCATGTTCTCTGGCCCATGTGTTGATAAGGCCGTTCTTGAAATGGGTTCCGTTGTCTGATTCAATTCTCTCAGGGGTACCATGCCTCCAAAGGACTTGTTTTTCTAGGCCCAAGATGGTGTTCCGGGCAGTGGCATGAGGCACAGGGTAGGTCTCTAACCATCCTGTGGTTGCTTCCACCATGGTCAGTACGTAGCGTTTGCCCTGGCGGGTTTGGGGAAGGGTGATGTAGTCAATTTGCCAGGCTTCCCCATACCTGTACTTTGACCATCGTCCACCCTACCACAGAGGCTTCACCTGCTTGGCCTGTTTGATTGCGGCACAGGTCTCGCAGTCGTGGATGACCTGTGAGATACTGTCCATGGTAAGGTCCACCCCTCGGTCACGGGCCCATCGGTACGTCGCATCTCTCCCCTGATGACCAGAGGCATCATGGGCCCAACGAGCTAGGAATGATTCTCCCTTGTGCTGCCAGTCTAGATCCACCTGTGATACTTTCACTTTGGCAGCTCGGTCCACCTGCTCGTTGTTGTGATGTTCTTCATTAGCCCGGCTTTTGGGTACGTGTGCATCCACGTGTCGAACCTTTATGGTCAGTTTCTCTATTCGGGCAGCAATGTCCTGCCAAATCTCAACTGCCCATATGGGTTTCCCTCTGCGTTGCCAGTTGGCCTTTTTCCAGCAATCCAGCCAACCCCACAGAGCATTAGCTACCATCCATGAGTCAGTGTAGAGATAGAGCCTTGGCCACTTCTCTCGTTCAGCAATATCCAAAGCCAACTGGATGGCTTTTAGCTCTGCGACCTGACTCGATCCACCTTGTCCCTCGGTAGCTTGTGCAACTTGTCGTGTGGGGCTCCATACTGCAGCTTTCCATTTCCGGTTAGTGCCTACAATTCGGCAGGAACCATCAGTGAAGAGGGCATATCGTCTTTCAGTCTCTGGTAGCTCATTATATGGTGGGGCTTCCTCAGCACGTGCCACTTGCTCCTCTTCTTCTTCAGAAGACAATCCAAAAGTCTCACCTTCAGGCCAGTTTGTAATTATTTCCAGAATCCCAGGGCGATTTGGATTCCCAATACGGGCGCGCTGAGTGATGAGGGCAATCCACTTGCTCCATGTGGTGTCAGTGGCGTGATGTGTGGAAGGCACCTTTCCCTTGAACATCCAGCCCAGCACTGGTAGTCGGGGTGCCAGGAGGAGTTGTGTTTCTGTGCCAATCACCTCTGAGGCAGCTTGAACTCCTTCATAGGCGGCCAAGATCTCCTTCTCTGTGGGAGTGTAGTTGGCTTCAGATCCTTTGTAGCTTCTGCTCCAGAATCCCAGTGGTCGACCCCGAGTCTCACCAGGCACCTTCTGCCACAGGCTCCAGGACAGACCATGGTTCCCGGCTGCAGAGTAGAGTACGTTCTTCACATCTGGTCCCGTCCTGACTGGGCCAAGGGCTACTGCATGAGCAATCTCTTGCTTGATCTGGGCGAAGGCTTGCTGCTGCTCAGGGCCCCAGTGGAAATCATTCTTCTTGCGGGTAACCAGGTAGAGAGGGCTCACAATCTGACTGTACTCAGGAATGTGCATTCTCCAAAAGCCTATGGCACCTAGGAAGGCTTGTGTTTCCTTCTTGTTGGTAGGTGGAGACATAGCAGTGATCTTATTAATTACCTCTGTTGGGATCTGACGACGTCCATCTTGCCACTTGACTCCTAGAAACTGAATTTCCTGAGCTGGTCCCTTAACTTTACTTCGCTTAATGGCAAAACCAGCTTTCAGCAGAATCTGGATAATCTTCTCTCCTTTCTCGAAGACTTCCCCTGCTGTGCTGCCCCATACAATGATGTCATCGATATACTGTAGATGTTCGGGGGCCTCACCCTTCTCCAGTGCAGCCTGGATCAGCCCATGGCAGATGGTGGGACTGTGCTTCCACCCCTGGGGCAGACGGTTCCAGGTGTACTGCACGCCCCTCCAGGTGAAAGCAAACTGAGGCCTGCATTCTGCTGCCAGAGGAATGGAGAAAAATGCATTGGCGATATCAATAGTGGCGTAACACTTTGCTGCCTTGGACTCCAGCTCGTACTGGAGTTCCAGCATGTCTGGCACAGCAGCGCTCAGCAGTGGAGTCACCTCATTCAATGCACGATAGTCTACGGTCAATCTCCATTCTCCTTCAGATTTACGCACAGGCCAGATGGGGCTGTTGAAGGGTGAGTGGGTTTTGCTGACCACCCCTTGGCTCTCCAGTTTACGGATCATTTCATGGATGGGAATCACTGAGTCTCTGTCAGTACGGTATTGCCGGCGGTGTACTGTTGTTCTGGCGATTGGTACCCGTTGCTCTTCAACTCTCAGTAGTCCCACAGCAGAGGGGTCATCTGCAAGACCAGGCAAGGTGCTCAGTTTTCTAATGCCGTCTGTCTCTACAGCAGCTATCCCGAAAGCCCAGTGATATCCTTTTGGGTCTTTGAAGTATCCATTTCTAAGATAGTCTATGCCAAGGATGCATGGAGCCTCTGGGCCAGTCACGATGGGGTGTTTCTGCCACCTGTTCCCAGTTAAACTCACTTCGGCCTCCACTACAGTCAGCTGCTGGGATCCTCCTGTTACCCCAGAAATAGAGATGGATTCTTCTCCTACATACTTTGATGGCATCAGAGTACACTGGGCGCCGGTGTCAACCAAAGCCTTATGTTTTTGTGGGTCGGATGTGCCAGGCCATCGGATCCACACAGTCCAATAGATCCGATTATCCCTCTCCTCTACCTGGCTAGAGGCAGGGCTCCTCTATTCCTGATCCTGGTACACGTTGCTCTCTCCCTGTAAATAGGTTCTTGAGGTTCCTTCAAGAGGATCAGTCATATCATCATTCTGATACTGTCTGGAGTTCTGTACACGAGAGACTGGAGCAGCATTGACTCTAGATGAACTTCTTGGGGTAGGTGTCCCTCTTTTCAGCTCACGTACCCGGGCTGCTAAGGAGGAGGTGGGTTTTCCATCCCACTTCCTCATGTCTTCTCCATGCTCCTGAAGGAAAAACCAGAGGTTACCTCGTGGAGTGTGTCCTCTCTCCCTGCCTGAGGAACGCCCGCTCCTAATGGCAGAAACTCTTGTTGGTTCAGGAGAGATCTGGTAGTTGTTTTCCTTAAGTTCTTTTTTTAGTTTCTGATGGCCCTCTTCAATCAGGCTTCGGACTTGCTCCACCAGCCGTGTTTCCACGGATGAGACATGGGTACGAAATGGGGCTGTGACAGTGTCCTCATAAATTCTTAGTTTATTGGCCAAGACGCCTACCATGTCCTCACCTTCCCTCCACTGCAGCGTTGCCAGGTAACGGGAATACATCTCTGGTCCAAGTCGTGCAAATCTCAACCACATCTGTGACGTGCACGGGACACAGTCTGGGCTCTTAGGAAATCTCTCATCTTCTGAGAAAATGATCTCCAGCACGGCCAATTCCCTCAGGCATCGGATACCTTGTTCTATTTTCCTTGGTGCACCTGAAGATCTTCTTTACAAAGGTATCTGTCCTTCACACTTGTCAGCAGTCGCCGCCAGAGGCTGAGAGTTTCTTGGGTTCTCCCAATCCCCTGGTCAATGACCACATCCCGGGACAGAGATCCCAGTTGCCTGGCCTCACATCCATCCAGAATGGTGTCATTGGCTGCAGCGTCCCAGATGCGGAGCAGCCAGGTCAAGATGGACTCATTTGTCTGGCGGGTGAATTCCCTCCGCAGGTCACGCAGCTCACCCAGGGATAGAGAGCGAGTGATGATTTCTGGCTCTGTCACTTCTGCTGGGTGCGAAGGTCCTGCCACGTCCTCGTCAGTCACTATGCGAACTGATTTGCTCTTTGATTTCTTCTTCTGAACGGGCGCAACTGCTACTGGTCTAGGCTGTTCTGGCTCAGTGATGGTTTGTGTGGAGATGCTGATGGTGCTTCTGTCTTTTTTCTCCTCTGTGGCAGTCTGCGTAGACACGGACACTGTTGCTTTGCTTTTGGCTTTTTCCTCCTTTGTGGCAGTCTGCGTAGACACGGACACTGTTGCTTTGCTTTTGGCTTTTTCCTCCTTTGTGGCAGTCTGCATAGACACGGGCACTGTTGCTTTTTGTTTGGTTCTTCTCCTCTTTGTGACATTCTGTGCAGTCGTGGACGAAGTTGATTTGTTTCTTTTTTCCTCTTCCTCAAGAATACGCATCAATACGCCATGTAGTGTTCTGTTTCTAAGCATGTTGTAGGCTGTAAAGGCTGTGCAGAGGAGACAAAGCAGAACTAACAACAATATTATGCTGTCCTTAGCATCCAGCGGGAACTCAACATTTCCAAAAACTACTGTATCAGGCCGGAAAGATTGGAAAAAATCATCCTTTAACCCTCCCCCCAAGGGCTGGGTGTGATTGTTAAAACCCCGGATGTAGCAACCTAGACTAGGACAAGCAAACAAAGTCGAGTATATATTCCGGATTATGTTCATTGCCTCAGAGGTTATCATGCAGTAGACATAATAGGCCAGTAAAGCAATTTTTATCCCATATCCTGGTCTACACAGGAGCATTACAGCTGGCAGATAGTTCCCCATGTGTGGAAAAATATAGAGAGCAAGATATAAAACCCATGTAAGCATGTTGAGAATCATGGTGAAAACAAAATTGTAATACTGACTTTCCTCAGTACCCTTCGTGCCCCACGTTGGGCGCCAATTAATGTGTTGGTTTGAAAGTAAAACCAGTGCGAGACTCCAAGTCAGTAATACAATTTAATAGGAGAAAAGAGAAAAAAAGATAAAATACATGCAATAATATAAAAGAAACAACCACCAACACAGTCAGAAATACAACCTGACACCCTGTCAGTCAGGGTGTTGGTAGCAGTCCGTATAAATGGTGGCTGCAGTCCTCCTGGATGACAGATGTGGTTCTGTTGAAGCAGTGCTCCTGTAGAAGGTGCAGTTTTCCTCCGAAGATCCAGCAATGATGTGGAAAAAGGTCCGACTTTCCTCTGGGATCCAGTAGAAAGGTCTGCCCTCGGGTCCCAAACCCCAGTTTTTTATCTAGGTAGGAAAGGCTTGGCTCCTGCCCCTGGCTGGGGCATCTCCCAATGGGGTGATGTAATCTTATCAGTCACACAATAGGACTTAATGGCCCATTAACGGAATATATCTTCTGGAGGAAGGATGGGTTGTGAATAGATAACGATGATCATCCCCGATCTTATCAGATGGCACATCAGCAGAGGATATCTCCCACAGAGATAAGGATCACCACCCCTCCCACATTTTAACAGATGGTGATAGAATACACATTTTTGCATTGTACCCCAGGACACACTTCCACTTGCAGTAGATGACTGTTCCTCTTCACAATATCCAGCAAGGCAGGTCAAAGACACTTTTCCATTTTCATCTGCAAAATGGAGAGGAAATCAGCAGCAAACATGAAGTAACCAGTCAGAGGTCCTGGGAAGAAACAAAAGAACAAAGAGTGGTGGAAAAAACCAGGTGGAGCAGTGATCCTTATCTGTGTGGGAGATATCCTCTGCTAATGGGCCATCTGTTAAAACCAGGTGGGGCAGTGTTCTTTATCTTTTCCACAACCCATCCTTCCTCCAGGAAGATATCTTCTGTTAATGGGCCATTGAGTCCCAGTGCATGACTGATAAAATTCCATCATCCCATTGGGAGATGCTCCAGCCAGGGGGAGGAGCCAAGCCTTTCCTACCTACATAAAATCTGAGATTTGGAACACCAAGGTAGCCCTTACTCACTGGTTTCCAGAGGACAAGAGCTTCCAGACCTTTCTTTGGAATCACTACTTCAAGAAGACCACTTCATCTGAACTGCCACCACCACTCTAACTAGCGGGGTGTCAGGTTGTATTCTGATTCTGTCAGTTGTTTTCTTTTCGACTATTGCATGTATTTTTTTTTCTTCTCTTTTTTCCTATCAAATTGTATTTCTGACTTGGAGTCTCTCACTGGTTTTGCTTTCAACCCAGCACAATTTTGGAGGGGATTTTTGCTGAATCTATATATTTGGGGTGGTTTTGATCTGTGTCTTAAAGTCTGGAGGATTTTGAGTGGGAATCTTGGTGTTTGGGAGGTTATTACAGACACAAGATGCCCAATGACTTCCAGAGATGAACTTGGGCAAGGAGGAACACCCAGTTTATGGAGCTCTCTTCTTGTTATTTTCCCCTAAACCAGGATTTTTCATTCCTCAGGTGTGCAGGGATGGAGGAGGCAGAAAAGCCCCAGAGATCCCTCACGAGGAGAGGCTGTAAACCCCGCCCAGGGAGCTGCAAGGAGGAAAGACCCTCCCTGAGCCGGGAAGGCGGCCGGAGATCCAGGCAGAGCTCAGAGCTGGTGGAGAAGCCTCCTGGAGGGGAGAAGCCCCACAAGTGCTTGGAATGTGGGAAGAGTTTCAGGTGGAGCTCTGACCTGATCCGGCACCAGAGGATGCACACTGGGGAGAAGCCCTACGAGTGTGGGGAATGTGGGAAGGGCTTCACAAGGATCTCTCACCTGATGTGGCACCAGGTGATCCACACTGGGGAACGGCCATACACATGCTTGCAATGTGGGAAGAACTTTGGGTGGAGTTCTGACCTCAGAAAACACCAGCGCATCCACACTGGGGAGAGGCCCTACGAGTGTTCCAAGTGTGGGAAGAGGTTTCAGACCAGCTCTAATCTTCTCCTACATGAGCGGATTCACACAGAGGAGAGGCCCTTCCGTTGCCCCGACTGCGGGAAGGGATTAAAGCACAACTCCACCCTCATCAGGCACCGTCTCATCCACACTGGGGAGAGGCCCTACGAGTGTCCTGAGAGTGGGAAGAGCTTCTCACAGAGCTCTCACTTGACCCAACACCAACGTAGGCACCACTAAGGGAAGCCTTTTGAGTGCCCCGAGTGTGGCAAGACCCTTGTACTGTGCTCCGGCTCCATCCCCCATGGGAGGATCGGTGTTGGATGATCCTCCATGACCCCCATTGGGTGAGGGGAAGGGATTGGAGAGATTTCTTTCCCTTCTGCATGTCCTGCTGTGATTTCGTTAGTAATAATTTCCTCCCTGTGCCCAGGCTGGGTCTGTAATGCACATTTTGCTGTTTGGTACGGGATGTTTCCCCTTTTTACACCAACTCAGCAACTTTTGGTTAAACTTTTTCTCCCCTGTTGCAGCTGGAGGGGCAGGGTCAGAGTGGCTTTGGTGGGTGCCTGGCATTGGGCCAGCATCACCCAGGCCATGGGCACCCCTGAGATCCCAGTGTGGTGATGCATTCCCCCACTTCTAGAGAAAGTGCTGAACCAAACTAAGGCTGGGATGAAACATGGTTATGACTGGAACCCACTCTCTTGTGACCCTGTCAGCAGAAATCCAAAAGGAGACCTTTGAGCTCTCCTGGGCCACCGTGGGCTGTGACCAGCAGTCTCCCTCTGAGGGGCCTCTCAGAGCCAGCAAACCCTCGGCTTTGCTGTGCCTGGAGGATCACTGAAACACGACGCGTCCTGGGCCCATACCCTCACTGCTCAAGGCCCCATCCTTCGGCCAGTGGGAGATGCAAAAACATCTGAAGGGAGGATTTCACTGAGCTCTGGGGGAATTGCCTGCACTGACTGTTCCTGTCTGTGTGTGTGCCCCTGCACATTTGCTATAGCAAATCTGGGAGAAATACAGCTTTCCTAGATGTGGAAGTACCCTGGATATCTAAGTTAGGCCTGTAAGCAAGGTTCAGTTATAGTTATGAACATACTTAAATGCTGTTAAATGCTAAGTGTTTTGCTAAGTTCTTAAATGTAAGTCATAAGTGTTGTTTTTGTACTAAGTTGCTAAATACAACTTGGAAGTTATAGCTGTAAGTTAGGTTAAATGCTGTTAAGTGTTATTGCTCTGTTGAATTGTTAATGTTAAGTTCTAAGTTAAGTTAGGTATAAGTTTGGTGTTGTTCGTCTGTTGATTTGCTAGGCCTAAGGTATAAGTTAAGTTACAAATTAAGGTAGAAGTTGAAATGTTTTTAGGCCGTGTTCCTTTTAATCCCTGCCTGCACCTAAACACAGCACACACCCACCCACACTCCCCTAGAGAGTTCCCAGTTAATTTCTGTTCTGATTGCATGGATTTTATTTGGTGTTGTTCTTGCCTTGTTGTGCCTCACCTGTCCTGTAGGCAGTAGAGTAAATCTTGCCAACAAACTTATTGTACTTTGTTGCTTAATATTAAGTCTGACTTTTGTTCATGCCCTTGTCACCGATTTTTAAGCGATCTCAAAAGCTCTCATTCATGACAGCACCACAATGTCCCGCATCACCAAGGGCCCTGACACACGCCCGTGTCACAAAGGGCCACCCCCGGCACCCAAGAGCAGAGGGACAGCCTGGAAGCGGCCCGGAGCAGCCCCGGCCTCGTGGCCTTGTAGCCCCTGGCGTGGCCAGAGCCCTGGGAGGCTTTGGCCACGGTGGGAGCCGGCAGCCCCAGCCCCGGCCTGCAGAGCCCTGGGGCTGCAGCCCGGGCTGGCCGGGGCAGGAGGAATTGGCCGGGCCGGACGTGCCAGGGCCTTGTGGGCAGTGGCTCCGTGTCCCGCGGGAGGCCGGGGACGAGGGGTGTCCCTCAGGGCTGTGCCCGGGCACCGGGGCTCGTCAGTGCCTCGCTCAGTGACACCCAGGGGCACCGAGCGCAGCCTCGGCGCCTTTGCAGGGCACGGGGAGCTGAGCGGGGCAGGGGCACCACGGAAACACCGAGTGCCTGCCCGGGGCAGAGCCGGGGCAAAGCCGGGCTGGAGAGCCGGGAGAGGCTGCTCAGAGCTGGCCCGGGCACTTGGGCACCTGGGAGACAGAGCCCGGCTCGGAGCTGACACTGAGCCCAATACCTGAGAAATTACAGCCGGCTTTTCTAGACACACTTCATTATGTTGTATTTTCTCAACGTTACTTTTTATCAGGGAACATTTTCAATGTTCATTTTACTTTATTTTTTAGCCTATAGAAATAATTCCGTTGTATTTTGTAATGTACGAAGAGGTATGTGCTGGGAAAGGTTGTGGGTAATGGAGCTTTTTCTTCAATGTATTTTCAAATCTGAGATGTGACAAGTCCAGACTTTGACTCCAGCAGCAGTGTCTCTGCTTTTCACAATAACATCTCAGTTCATTCAAATCCAACAGTCAATATCCAGGAAACACGGAAAAGCTTAGAATGAGCTTGAAGCCCTTGGAGGGTTTGCTGTGTCCGTACATTCCCCATCTCCCCTGGTGTCCGTTCAGCCTCTCCACTCCTGCACTAGAGTACATTGCTGTACCCACAGTGCAGTACGTGCTTTTACAGATAGATACATGTGATTATTGTGTACACGATTCTCTTGCAGTGAGTTACTGTGATGGTAATTCCATGATCCTCTGCTTTGTGCCCAAAGAATGGTTATTGTATCTAAACCCCGGCAGCCCGGGAGGGGATGTGTGCGGGGCCGGGGCGGGGAGAGGCTCCTTGTTCATTCCTCGGGCGTTTTGAAGCCTCGCTGCTCGGGTTTTCCGCGGCTCTCTCTGTGCACCGTGGGTTTCTGTTTGGCTGGGAAGCGGTTTTGGCCCAGGCAAACAAAGGATTTTTTCCCTTTTCTTGGCTCGGAGAGGCTGCAGGGGCAGCCTTGCCGTGCCTGGAGGCGAACTGAGCAGCTGCTGTGTCGCAGCCCGGGGGCTCCGCGCCGGCAGGAGCGGAGCGGCGCCGCTGCAGCCCAAAGCCGCTGCGAGCCGGGCCGAGCCGGGAGAGAAAACAGCCCGAGGCTTCAGCCCCGCTGCTTCGCCTGCCGGGACCGTGCCCGCGGAGCCCGGCTGGGGAGGAGTTCAAGGGCAGGAGAGCCCCGGGCTTTCCTCTCCTTCGGGACAGCCCCTGGTTGGTTTTTCCCCTGGGGAAGAAGCGGCGCCACCTGTACAATGTGTTGTGAGCAGGGATTTCTCTGGCATTTTGGGTCATTTTCCCTGGTGAGTGTGGGGAAAGGTCTGATAATTTAATATCCAGAAGTCTGGGAGGTTTTTTTGCTTTGTAGGCTTATAATAAACTGTTGGAGTTTTTTCCTCTTTCATCTATTAATATTTATTTCCCATTGGTGGAAAGAGAAGACAGCACTCACTCCAGAGTGTGCTTTTTAAAATCGTCTCTCAAACTAAGATACCCAGCCCTGTGGCCTCCTGTCCACTCACCCCAAGGGACTCCGGTGGCTCTCCCAGTCCATCCCAGTCTCTCCCAGTGTCCTCACAGTCCCTCCCAGTGTCACCAGAGTCCTTCCCAATTCCTTTTAGTCCACAGACATTCCTTTCCCAGTCCACTCCCAGACCTCCAGCCTCTCTCCCACTGCCATCCCAGTGCCTCCCCAAATCTCTCCCCTCTATCCAAGTGCCCTCTCAAATCCTTTTCAGTCAAATCCCAAACCTCCACTCTTTCTCCCATTACCCCAATCCACTCCACTCTCTCCCAGTGTTACCCTACTCTCTCAAATTTCATTCCCAGTCACTCTCAGTGCCACACCAGCCCTCTCCCATCTCTCCCAGTCCCCCCCAGCTGATCCCAGTGTGTCCCCACTCTCTCCCAGTGTGTCCATCTCGCTGCTTCCCTCGAGCTCCCAGCCCGGCCCCGGCTGCCTGCTCTGCTCCCTGATGGATTTCTACCCTGCCGACATCCAGCTGGGCTGGTTCCAGGGCCAGCAGGAGCTCTCGGGCCACGTGGTGGCCACCGACCTGGTCCCCAATGGGGACTGGATTTCTACCAGCTCCTGGTGATGCTGGAAACCCCCCGGCACGGGGTCAGCTCCAGCTCCAGGTGGAGCACGTCAGCCTGGAGCACCCCCTGAGCCGGCACTGGGGCACGGCCCGGACCCCACAGTGTGGGGGGAGTGGGGGAGGTGCTGGGGGAGCTGGGAGAGGGATTGGGCTGTGCTGGGGTAACTGGGAGAGAGTTTGAGATAGCCTGGTTTAAACTGGGAGAATGGATTGGGTGTCTAGAATGGCTGAGGAGTTTGAAGGATGTTAGGAGGGTGGGATGGGGTTCCGGGGATCCTGGTGGGCACTGGGAGGGAGTCTGAGGGTGCTGGGTGTAACTGGGAGGGATTTGAGTGAACCTGGAGGAGCTGGAAAAAGATCAGGAATTGGAAAGCAGGGGTTGGAATTAGGTTGGTTGTGCTGGGAAGAGATCTGGAGGGGTCTGGATGAGTCCCGGTGGGGTTGTGAAGGGACTGGTAGAAGGTTTGGGGGTCCTGGGGCAGCAGGGAGCAAATGGGAGGGAGTTATGGCATTTTGAGAAGGACAGGAAGGGCTTTGGTGCATCCCAAGGAAGGTGGGAAGACAGGAGAATGTTTTAGGGAGCTCTAGGTGGGCTGGGGGAGATTGGGAGGATTCTTCGAGTGGCTTGGAATGTCCATGAGAGGTTTTGGTTGTTCCTGACCCCTGTGGTCCCCTAGAGATGTCGCCCAACGCTGCCCACAGTAAAGTGCTGATGGGGATGGGGGCTCTGTGTTGGGCTTCGTCTTCGTGGCACTGGGGCTCAGCTACTAACTGTGCAAGAAGGAGAGGGGGGGTCCCGGGGGTCGTGTTCCCCCTCCCCCAGTGTGTGTGCTCCTCCTAGGGACCGCCAGCCGGGGGTCACCACCTTTTCTCTGCCCACAGAGCTCCTGAGCCAGCAGTGTCTACAGCCCCTCCCCGTGGCCTCGGACCCAGCCAGGATACCACGCTCCGTCCCCTCGCTGATTTTGGGAGGGGAGTGTGTCCCCTCCAACCCTGTGTTACTCTGTCCAAGCCAAGCTGCTCCCAGCGCTCCCAATAAAGCTTCCAAGTTTTACCCAGTTCCATTGACTTGGGGGCGGGACCTGGGGGGACCCCGCGGGGGAATCGTGTTCAGGGGGGGAGGGCGGGTCCAGGTGGGGAACACTGGGTGCTGCGGGTCTGCCCGGCAACCGGTGAGTCATCACAGCTACTCTCTCTGATTGGCTGAATCTTCTTCATCGCATTCTCTGATTGGCTGAGGGCAGGTCCGGGAGTTGAGAGAAGGAACAGGAGAGATCCCGCCCCGAGCACCAGCACGGGAACAACAGAGCCAGCCTGGGAACAGCGAGGGGATTTATTACCAACCACATCACAGCGGGACAAGGAAAAGGGAGAGAAATCTCTCCAACACCTTTCCCCCACCCCACGGAGATCACCAGGACCACGGATCACCAGGGCTCTGCCCAACGAGGGTCACTGGGGATCATCCAACACCGATCCTCCCATGGGAGATGGAGCTGGAGCAGAACACGAAGCTCTTCCCACGCTCGGGGCACTCACAGGGCTTCCCTTAGTGGAGCCTCCGTTGGTGTTTGGACAAGTGAGAGCTCCTGGAGAAGCTCTTCCCACACTCAGGACACTCGTAGGGCCTCTCCCCAGTGTGGATGCGCCGGTGCCTGATGAGATTGGAGTTTTGTTTGAATCCCTTCCCGCAGTCGGGGCAGCGGAAGGGCCTCTCCTCTGTGTGAATCCGCTCATGCATGAGGAGATTGGAGCTGCTCTGAAACCTCTTCCCACACTTGGGACACTCATAGGGTCTCTCTCCAGTGTGGATGCGCTGGTGGCTTCTCAGGTTGGTGCTCCACTGAAAGCTCTTCCCACATTCCAAGCAGGTGTAGGGCCGTTCCCCTGTGTGGATCACTTGGTGCTGCATTAGGTAGTTGCTGTCCCTGAAACTTTTCCCACATTTCCCACACTCATAGGGCTTCTCCCCTGTGTGGATCTTCTGGTGCTGCATCAGACCAGAGATCATGCTCAAGCTCTTCCCACATTGCCCACACTCGTAGGGCTTCTCCCCAGTATGGGTCCTCTGGTGCTGGATCAGGTTGGAGCTCCGCCTGAAACCCTTCCCACATTCCAAGCACTTGTGGGGCTTCTCCCCTCCAGGAGACTTCTCCACCAGCTCTGAGCTCTGCCTGGATCTCCGGCCGCCTTCCTGGCTCAGGGAGGGTCTTTCCTCCTCGCAGCTCCCTGGGCTGGGTTTGCAGCCCCTCCTTGTGAGGGATCTCCGGGGCTTTTCCTCCTCCATCTACCCACGCAATGGGAATGAAAAATCCTATTTTGGGGAAAGAACAAGACAAGATAGCACCTTGGACTGGGAGTTCCTCCTTGCCCAAGTGCAACTCACAAAGTCACTGTGCATCTTGTGTCTGTAAGAACCTCCAAAACATCAAGATTCAGCACAAAATCCTCCAAACATCAAGATTCAGCCAAAACCCCCTGAAAAATGTAAGGATTCAGGCCCAGCAAAAAAAAAAAAGAACCAACTTTTAGCCCAAAAAAGCTCAGAAACACCAAGATTCACCCCTCTGAAAATCGTGGATCCTCCTCTCCAGTCACCTGCTGAATGCTGGGAGGGGGGGACCAACACCCTGGGACTGGAGGGACTCTGTAGATATAGGGAGGTTTGGAATCTTGTGCTACTTCCCGTTTCTACTCCTCCTCCTCCTCCTGTGTTCCTGCTCTCCCTCACATTCCTTTTCCTTCTATTATTCCTCTACTTCCTGCACAATCCCACCTTCTCCTCCCATATGCATTATTTGACCATTTTGTTCTTCAACCCTGCTTCTCCTTCCCTTCTCCTGCTGCCCCCAGGCCCAGCACCCACTGCCGGCTCCCTCTTCCCCCCAAACCCACAGCATCCCAGCGCAGGGGCAGCGATGGAGCTGGGGCAGCTCGGGCTGGGGCAGCGCTGGGCTCTCGGCCGCTCCCGCCCGCACTCGCTCCCCACTGCAGCCGCTGCCGCCACCACAGCGCGGGGGGGCCCGGCCTTGGCGCTCCCCCCCTCCCACCTCCCCAAATTCCCCTGCCGGGGGGCGCTGGGGCCAGGAGACAGACGAGTGACAGATCAGGGGGGCTGGGAAGAGTCGGCAGCCAGAGAGCACTGAAAATCTCAGCAGGGACTACAGTGGGATCTGCGGGGACTAAACATGGCAGGGCACCCATGGAGGGTAGAAAGGGAAAGCCACGAAGGGATCCCGGAAAAAGTGATGATGATTCCAAAATATCTCTGAAGGGTCCCTCGGGAACATGTTGATGGAGTTTGCACATTCTCCCAGAGGTAATCAAGGACATGGACACTCAGGGAGGCAATAAGAGAAGTCCAGAAGGGATTTAGACAACAGGGGATGGATGGTGTTGGTGTGATGAGAAGTGCAGGGAATATGGTTCAGGCAAGAAGCAGCAGAAAGAATCTATGTGGGAAGACAAAGAATGATGGAAAAGAGGAGGAAGAGAAAAATACTGAGGATGGGGATGTTTTTCAGCAGGCTCTTATCCTCAGAAGTTGCCAGCTGATGCAGATCCTTTGTATCCCCGGTTGCCAGGACAGGCACACAAGGAGGTCAGGATTGCAGGGGGTTTCTCTGTGCTGGGCAGCGGCAGGAGCGGGCGCAGAGGGGCGGCACCGGGAGCACGGGCTGGGGGCCTGTGGGGAGCTGCGGGGCCGGGCCGGGGCTGTGGGGCAGCCGGGGCTCAGCGCCGGGCGCTGCCTGAGCCCAGCACCCCCCGGCAATTGCAGGCCCGGCAGTGGCCCCCGGCCCCCAGGAGGCTGCGGGACGCCCCGGCCGCTGCCCGGCCCCGTGGAGCTGCCGGCCCTGCCCGCCGGGGGGGCCGCGTTTGGACACTGCGGCAGGACAGGCACCGGCTCTGGGATACGGGCTGGCCACGGCAGCCACAGCACAAGGAGCAGCAGGACAAAGGAACAGCTGGGAAATGGGAATTGGACGTGCAAGCATCCAGATCAGCTTTTAAGCATTTTCCTTGGGTCACTGCAGAAAGGAATGATTTAGCAGAAAGCTCAGCAGCTGTCAGAGGATGAGCACCCCCAGGCACTGAGGGGGCTGCAGGAGGGGCAGAAGAAGCCCCTGGAGCACTTGGTCACAAAGGCACAGCAGGGGAATGCAAGAAGGGAGGAGGAAAAGGCCAAGGGGAAGGCAGAGGCCATGGCAGAGTTTCTACAGCCCCTGAGGGATGAACCCCAGGGCCCAAGGGGGCCCCAGCACCCAGGGGCTCTCACATCCTTACACCATCTTCAACCAGGTGCCCTCCTCACACTGACACCATTCAGTCCTTGATGGCAAAGATGCTTTCTGGGGATGCCCACTTACACAGGATGGTAAACTGGATTTTGCCTTTGAGTGGGAACAAGAGGTAGAAGGGAAAATTGGAAAGACATGGACGGTCCTTCTGCAGGGATGCAGGGAAGCACCAGCCTTATTGGGGCAAGCCTTGCAGAAAATATCACAAGAATTTACTCCACCCCCAGGGATTGGGTTAATGCAGGATGTGGATGACTTGCTGCAATCAGGAGGACAAGAAGCGGTAGAAGAAGCCTCTGTGAATTGGTAAATGTTCAGGTTAAAAATAATCTTTCAGTATTTGAAATATAAGAGGAAATGGTGGAGAAAAATGTTAAATATTCGGGAGGTATTTTGACTGAAGGTTTGTGGTGTATTGACCTAGATAGGATCTGGGGAATCTCAGAAGTAATCCAGGACTGAAAAGGAGGTGCAAGAATTTTGAGGATTAATAGGGAATTGCAGGACCTGGATTGAGGATTCCCTGTTCTAGCCAGAATATTATATGACTTTTTAAACCCCAATAGCTTCAATGTTGTGGTATGGACAAGAGAAAAGAAAGAAAAGCTGAGAAAATGAAAAATAACAAAACAACTGGCAACCTAGCTATGGCTCTTCAAGGCTCAGAAAAGGAATTTGAATTGTATGTGTGTTTTAAGTACGTATTATATTACATCACTGGCTTTTTGTAAATATTAAAATGAATGTTCTATGTTGAAAAACTTTGCTGCATGAATATAGTTTTAGTTCTGCGATTAACAGAACTTATAAGTAGTAGTGATAAATATAATTTTTTGGACTATACCATTTTGATGTAAAAAGCTTTTGTTCATGTAAATAACTCAGAGAATCCTAAAAAAGGTAATCAGGAAATTTTTCACATTCTTGGATTATGGGACACCAAAACCCCAGGGAAGGAAAAAGAATGATTTACAGGTCAGACGAGTATAATTCTGAATAATGCATGAAGGTCTATGAATATGCAACATGTTGCTGCATTTAGGAAGTGTTTTCTGAGTCAGTGTGTGCCCTTGGCTGAAGGCCAAGCATCCGGCCATTATAACCTTTGGCCAGAGCCAGGGCAGATATTCAATTCTCTCCCTTGGAATCGATCTTTGCAATTCCTTACCCTGGGAATTCTCCACCTAGTGCGGGCTGGAGATAAGGGATGGATATTTCAAGCAGTCTGTGGCCAGAATCCTGTCTCTTGTGAAATCTCTGCCACAGGAAGCTGGGCTGGCACAGAGCCTGCCTTGGCACTTTGCTGTTCACAGCATCCACCCAGGACTCTGCCTCTCAATTACACTCACACACTGGGCTGCCTGCGATTCCATTGTTGGAAAGTCTACCAAATTTAATTTTTTTTACATTTCATTTTACTAGTCAGGCTCGGTTTGCCTTTCTCTCAGGAAAGAAATTTTAAAAGGCTTTTTTTAAGGGATGTTGCACCACTCAACAGAGATGAGTTTAACATCTCAACAGACTGGGAATAGCCCAAAAGATACCAACAAAGATAACAACATTCAACAAAACATCAAGGAAACATCAACAAACATCAAGGAACACCCACCCCAGACACTGCCCCAGCATAGATGGAGACACCTGGTCTGGAAAAGACTGAGAAGGAAATCCAGGAGTGGGATCTCATTAACATCATAGCAGGAGAAATCCAGGTCCAAGTGGAAACCAAACACTAAACACTACACAACCTGGAAGCAATGAACACTAAACCAATGGATTTCAATGCGTTCAGACTGTAAAATTTCAGGAAAAATCTTGCAAAATTCACATCTCATGGAATGATTTTCTCTGCACACCCGGGCTATGTGTGGATGAAATTATTTCTGTTGCACATCCTGACCAGAATCAAGTAATGCCTTAACTCTCTAACACTAAAGATATTGTTGGAGAGTTTTTTATTGTCCCTGCAGTTTCAGTGACAAGATTACACCATGAGAAAAATTTTTCACATTAATCCTACTTTTAGATTGTCAGGTTTGGGCCAGGGGTGTGACAAGCAATTTTTACTCCTAGGAGAAGAGGCAGAAAAGACTTGATTGCATTGGAATATTTTTCTATATATTTGTGGTGGCTCTTACTGACGGCAGAATTTCAGAATGGATCTTTAGAAGCTCACCTTTAAGTTGCATTTTGCAAACCTAGAAGAGTATTAATGGTGAGGCTTTAACGCATAAACTGTTAAGAAAAAAGCGTTAAAAAAAAATAAAAAGAAAAATAAAGCAGATTGTGAGGGTGGACGTGTGAATCACCTAAAGGCTGCTCTGGAAGAAAATCCTAGTTCCAGGCAGCCAGGAGAGGAGTTTTAGAAATGCAAATTAACATTGCTCTGGAAAAGTGTGGACAATGCCCAAGGGCCTTCTTGCCAGGGGGAGGAATTTCCCTGAGTCCATCTGCCCCTCACCCCCAGCTCTGCCTGCTTGCACAGATGGAATTTGCACAACTAAAGGCAGAGCCCATAGTGAGGATATCTGACTGCAACAGAAACTGGTTAAGCTGCAAAGGGAAACAGCAAACGGAGAATATTGAGCAAATTTCATGAAAAAAAAGTGTGTGGAGGGGGAATCATCCCTCTCCCCAAAGCACTGAGCTGTTTTTGCTAGTACAGAGAAATGAGTTGGGAATCCAAACATTTTATCATTTCATAAGCTAAAAGTGGTCAATTGATGCAGCCGTGGCAGGAGGGAGCACCCAAAAAAGGGAAAAAGATGAACGGCCACCAGAACAAATGCTACAACACCATGGACCAGCCCCTGAGATCCCTAACGAATTCTTATCAGGACACAGAAAATCCATCCGTAATTTGAGTGGCATAATTAGGTTAAAAAGTATCCTTGAAATAATAACCAAGCAGACAGCTCCAGCTCCTGACCTTCCTGCTGACCAAGCCGCTGAAATGAGGAACGAGACATTTCACCATGGGATGGAATCAGATTATCTATTCACAGAAGGAGGAGCAGTTTGTGGAAAATTAAATCATTCAAATTGCTGTTTGCAAATAGATGATAACCGAAAAGTGTGAAACAGATAACAAAGGAAATAAGAAAGTAGCTCATGCACCAGTGCAAAGAGGGAGAGGATGGGAATGGGACACGTTTTCGTGGTTCCCTGGCAGACCATGGCTTAAACGAATGCTGCTCCTCCTCTGATGTGCTGCAGCAACTCTCAGCTTTTTACCATGCACGACACCTTGCGCCAAAGAGGACACAGGAAAAGAGATTGAGTCAATGGAAATTAAAAGTTTGTAAAGGCAATTCTTGAGAAAATAAGAAAAGGAGGGATTGCAAGCAGTAAGATTAATATCGTAGTAGGAGTGAATATTAAGACGGGCATGCAGTAGGTGGATCGGGAAGTCTGAACCTTCCAAAAACGTCAGCCAGTAGGGGAATGGGAGAGGGAGATGCAGACGGGAAAATGAGGATGAAAAAGGAGGCTGCGTTTTAGAGACCGCATGGCAAATGCCGCATGGCCTCTCTCTTTGTTCACCAATAAAGTCACTTTTACAGGACTCCTCTGTCTCCTTCGGGCACACAAACCTCTGGCCACGGGAATTTTCCCGCACAGCCCCGGGCACAGGGCAGACACCTCTGTGCCACCCACAGCAACCGGGACGAGCCAGCGCTGCTCCGGCACCGGCTCCTGCCGAGGCCCCAGCGGGAAGGAGACCGCGGGCAGCCGCTCCCGCAGCGCCCTCAGCCCAGCGCCAACACGGGCCGGCACCGGCACAACCAACCCGCCAGAGCCCCCTGCCGCCCCCTCGGCCCGCAGCGAGCCCCGAGCCCCCGCACAACCGAGCGCGGCTCCCACCTGCGCTGGGGCCGCCTCCGAGCTCCGCCGCCGCCTCCCCGGGCTCCGGCCGCTGCCGCCGCTGCCGGGCCCGCACAGACGCTGCCACAATGGCGCCTTTGCTGCTCTGCCCAATCAGCGCGCGACAACCAGGAGTGACATTGGCACAATCAGCCAATGGCAGCGAGGGCCGGGCTCTGCACACGGCCCAGCCTCGGCCCGCGCTCTCAGGGCCCCCCGGGCTGTGGGAGGGCAAAGGCGGAGATGAGGAACAGCCCTGGAACGGGCCCGGGCCCGAGCCGCCATTGGCCTGGAAACACAAACAAAGTTCTCCGCAGCTCCCGGCACGCCTTTCCCAGCCCTGCGTGTTCGCTGGCTCCGGCTCAGCGGGAAGCCCTGGAGCCTCACTGCTGCTACCTCTTAATTAGGCGCGTCTGTGCTTGGCTTTAATTTCCCCCAAAACGGGAAAACTGCTCCAAAGCCCTGTGGATGAGTGGGAGAGGGGAGAGATTTCTGGCAGAAAACTCCAAAAACTCAGAGCAGGATAATGAGAAGTAAATGAAGAGCCTTCAATCCCGCTTTCCACACGGCTCCCTCCTTCCAGCTGCACCTCCTACCCCGGCAGTGCAGGGCTGGAGAAACGACGCTCACTTTATAAAATTATAAAGGTTTATTAAACCTTAGCAAAAAAAAATACAACAAAAGACTGAATTAGGAGAAAAATCAGCGCTGGTAGCACAGGACTAAAGCAGCAGACCTGGGTGTGATTTGGGGTCCCCGGGCCGCCCCCGCCCCCCCCGCCTTCGATCTCGGCCAACGGGTGCGAGCGGCGCGGCCCCGCTGCTGAGCACTGACCCCGCCCCGGGGGCCGCCGGGACCCCCCCGGAAAAAACCCCACACCTGCACCCCCCCTTCCGTCCCTCCGACCTTCCCAGTCCTGGGGGAAAAGGGGGAAAGGGGAGGACCTGGGGCGGGATCACCCGGAGACCCCCGGGGTGAGGAGCAGGAGGAGGGGGTTGGGCTCGCGCTGAGTGGGGGATCCCACGTGAGGATTTCGGGGGGGTTCGCTCGAGGAATTTTGGGGGTCCTCGTGCGACGGATCCTCGTGCAAAGGGCTCCTCTCGTGCCACCGTCTCCTCATGTCACCCGGACGAGTTTGGGGAGCTTTTTCTGTCACCCAGAGGAATCTGGGGGATCCTAGTGTCACTGAGAGCCCCGCGAGTGTCACCAAGAGCTCCTCGAGTGCCACCAGGAGGAACGGGGGGATTCCTCGTGTCACCGAGAGGCCTGCGAGTGACGCCGAGAGCCCTGTGTCACAAAGAGCCCCTCAAGTGCCCCCAGCTCTTTGTGCCACCAGGAGCCCCTGGAGTGCCACCAGCTCCTCGTGTCACCGAGAGCCCCTCGTGCCACCAGGACCTCGTGCCAGAGAATTTGGGGAGAGTCTCTGTGCCACCCGGAGCCCCTGAGTGTCACCAGCCCCGTGCCAGGGTCCCCATTGTCACCGCGGTCTCTCTCTGTGTCACACACCAGACCCCCCCTCCGAGCACCAGGACCCCCGAATTTAACCGTCCTCGTGCACCGGGACCCCCTCAGGACCCTCGAGTTTCCTCTCTCCCCTCCTCGTGCACCGGCATCACCGGACCGCCCCCCCTTTCCCGAGGAATCGCCGGAGACCCCCTCCATCAATCACCGGGCACCGGGACCACCAGAGGACCTCCCCCATCAATCAGCACCGTCACCGTGCACCGGGACTCCCCCCCCCATCGAGCAGTGACACCCCCTCATCGTGCACCGGGACCGCCGGACCCCCCTCAAACATCGCCAGCCTCGGGCACCGAGATCACCGGAGACCCCTCCATGAGTCACCGGGACCCCCCCGTCATGCACCAGGACCACCGGAGACCTCCCCAGGAATCACCGGACACCCCCTCACGAATCACCGGGTACCGGGACGCCCCCTCGGGCACCGGGACTGGAACCCCCCTCGTGTACCGACCACCCTCCGGTGCACAGGGCCCGGACCCCCCTTTGTGCCCCCCCTGCCCATCCCGGGGATTCCGCCCCTCCCCTTTGACTTCCCCCGGGAACAGGCGCGGGAATGGGGGGGGGGCCGTGCGCTGGGGGGGCACCGGGGTGTCCCCAGCACCGGGGGGCGTCCCTTGGGGCTCGCTCCTTTCCCCCCTCTCCTCCTCCGGTTATCACCAGGGACCCCCCCCAATTTACCGGGGCTCCCCCTATTCACTGCCCCCCCTTCACCGACCGCCCCAAAGCGCTGGGACCCCCCCGGATACTTGGGACCACCCCAGCGCGCCAGGACCCCCCCCTCACTCACCGCCCCTCCCCCATCCATGGGACCCCCCCCCACTCACCGCTCCCCCCCCCCGTCACCAGGACCCCAAAATCCATGGGACTCCCCCCACACTCATCAAGACTCCCCCCAAATCCATGGGACCCCTCCCTCCCCCCCACTCACCACCCCCTTCTCAGCACTCCCCGGGCCCTCCCCATTGATCGAACGCCCCCATGGCCCCCCCAGCCCCTCGCCCTCGCATTGGGCCCCCCCGGGGCCGAGGCAGAGCCCTCCCTGAGGGACACCCCTCATCCCCGGCCTGCAGCCGCCCATGGAGCCGCTGACCACAACTCCCTGCCTGCGTCCATCCGGCCAATTCCTCTGGCCCCGCACAGCCCAGCCTGCAAAGCCAGCACCTGCTGGGCACCTGCTCCATGCCACTTCCAGGGGCTTGGGCTGCTGAAGGGCTGCTGGGCTGGGCCCTTTGTGACACAGGGCCGTTCTATCGGGTTCCTGGGTGCTGTTGGCCATTCTGTTGTCCTGGTGACATGGCACAGCCCCGCCCTGCAGGGGTATATACGGGGCACAGGGCCCTGCGCTGCCCAGGGCCAGGAGTGCCACTGGCTCAGGAGGAAGCAGCTCCTGGGACCTCTGTGCTCCAGGCAGTTGCACATGGAGAAGGAAAAGGTGAAGCCCAACTCCAAAGCAGCCAGCCCCATGCCCAGCAGGCTGGAAGAGCAGGCCCTCAGCGGGCAGTGGCTCGGGACAGGCGACAGCTCAGGCCTGCAACCATGCAGCAACCTCAGCAACAGCTGCCATGAGGGATCCCAAGGGGAAGCCTGCATTGAGCAGGAGCTGTCCCCACAAGAAACCACCAGAGACCATCAGGCATCCTGAGGGGAAGCCTGCATTGAGCAGGAAGTCTCCCTAGAAAAAAACACCAGCAACCATTAGGAATCCTGCCCCGGCTGGGAGGGCTCTGCTCCCTGCGCGCACGAGGGGCGGCGTGGGCAGAGCACAGAGACCTTCCAGGGGCCTGCGGGAGGGACATTCGTGGCCAGCGCCTTCCAGCTGATCCTTGCTGTCTCCTGCTTCCTCCAGGCCATGGCAAGAGCTGCCGTGTGGGAGGGATGGGGCACGATGAAAGCAACCCCTTGGATGTTAATGCATGCAACAAGTCCTTTAAATGGTCAAAACACATGCCAAATTTTGTGATGCAAGACAGAAACAGCTGGAAGGGCTTGAAAATGTGTTCCAGGAACTCGTGATATGACAGCACTGGTGTTGCTTGGGAACTGTTCTTCCTCCCCTCCTCCCTCATCTCCCTCATCTCCTCTTGGAGGCTCACAATTACAGCAGAGACATGAGCCTGCACCGGGTCATTGATCATACTCCCAAAATATCTAAGCTTCTTGCTTGTTGGCAACAGAACCCACTGTCTCTGTTATTATCAGCATTAATTGTTGCAATAAAGGTGGTGTATTGAGATGGGCCCAGGTCTGTCAGATTCCACAACATCTGCCCTGTGCACCTGACCTTGTCAGGGTCATTGTCATGCTGTCCATCCCTCCCAAAGAGCACCTCCAGCACTGCCACTTCTCTCAGCTGTTGGATCCCTTCCTCAAGGGTCTTCCAACACATTCTATGGTGGTGCTCCTGCATTCTCTCTCTGTGGACAAACCTCTCTGTCACACTCATTAAAAGACACTCCCAGAGGGAAAGGGACCCTGGCTCCCTTACAAATACCTGGTCCACACCTGAGTCCTGGGTCAAGGGTCCCAAATTCCTTGCCTCAGGACCATCCAGTTGCACACCTGTACCCATAAGGTCTCACACCTGCAGTAACCAGGTGGTAAAAGCCTCATGGCCTTGTCACTCAATGTCTTTTTGCAGAGTATGGAGACTTTTGTATGACAGGGACTTGGTGATGATCTCAACCTCTGGCTCCCCTGCTGGTTGTGAGGGCCCTCCTTTCTTATCCTTATTATCTAGGTGCCTTGTTTTCATCTTAGACTTCTTTGTTTCCACAGGGGTGACTATTGCTCTCTGTGAGTGCCCTTGCAGTTCAGCTGGAACCTGGACAGATGTAATGTCTGTGGGTTCCACTGCTGCACCATCAGACTCTCCCTCTTTAAGGCAGGGGGAGGGTTTCTCACCAGCTGGGGAAAGGTACTCCTTCAGCATCTGGCCCATCTCACACATCTCCTTCACTAAAACGCCCACCCAATCCGGGTGTTTCATTTCTGAAGTGGGCTGTGGGGCAGGGTCAGGCTCTGCAGCAGCATCCCAATTTCCTGGGGTAGGTATCAGGGTTGTTATCCAAATCAATCTCCCCTTATCTCTGAATGTTAAATAGAACAGGTTTAACAGGCATATCAGCAACACCAGCCACTGTAAATGCATTAGCATTTAGAGAAGATTTGAAGCCTTTGAAGCCTTTGAAAACTGGTGGGGTGGACCTAAACGGTGGACTGGATGAAGGGAAGGGAGAAAATTTCCCATGCTATTTTCCTCACAGTAAGTACCATTATTGAAGTAACCCCAAAAACACACAGTTAAGAGTGCAATAGCTCTGAACCCACGTTGCCATCTTCCAGAGGAAGTTAAAAACCCATGAATTCCTCACCTTATCAACCCACAAAATGAACTGGATAATAGTCACAGTAGCCTTAGTGATAGGACCCATGTTCAAATAAGGGGCTGCAAATGGGAGAGATGTAGCAGTGACCACGTGCAGCCCAAACCAGGGTAAGCTGGACAACATGGTGCCACCTAAAACACAAAATCAGGTCACTCAAGAACTGTTATTGCTTTTCCAGCCTTTCCACTCAATGCCCACAGGTTCTACCGTTGGGTGTCAAAATCACTCCTGGTTTGAATAAAATACAGGAGTGTGCTAGGGAAAGCAGGGCCTTCCCTTGAAATGGAGGAAGCAAATCTCTCCCTCTGAATGAGTATAATCTTGAAATTAAGGGGCTCTCAGGCCAAGATATGGGGACAGGAATGACAGTTCTTTACTAGTATATCTAAGAAGGCAAACAGAACAACAACTCTGAATTAACAAGAAGCAGAACAGGAACCCAGTTCCAGTCCTTCTGGGCCTCAGGCTCTTTTCCCCTGTGCTGCAGTCACCGTCACCGCTGGCAGTGAGCGCTGGCAGATTCCCGGTGGACGGGGCAGATGTGACGATCCCGGCACCTGCAGGGGCTGGGGGTGATGGCAGCTGTGTCCCAGATGGGAAGGGATGGAGGAGAGGCAGGATGCTGGGAAAACAGCAAGCTGAAGCACGAGGGCGTCCAAGCAGGGCTGCGGGGTCCAAAACAGAGAGGCAGCTCCCGGCGTTGGGATGGTGGGGGGGTAGCAATGACCTTTCTGCTCCGAGAGCCAAAAGCGAGCGAGAGCCAGCAACTGCCCCCCACCCTCCTTTACCTGCTTCCAATCTCACCGTGTTCCCCCTTTCCCTCCCCCCACCCTCCGAGAGAAACTCCCAAAAAAACAGGGAGGCTCTCCCTGGTGCTAGGACCTAACCATCAGTGCTTCTTAGCATGTCAATGGGAAAAAAATTCCACAGGCAGAGAGGAAAGGAAAAACCAACCCCCAATAGACGCTCATCCAGTTCTTCACTGCTTTGAGGTGTATCAGGTGTTGCAAACACTGGGATGATGGTACAATGTTTTAATGTTTGGTAATAATCTAATTTCATAAGTGTTTTTAATTATATCTCTTATCGGAAATGTTTTGGATTGTTGTATCAGAATTATTCCCAATTACTGTAAGTTTTTGGTTTTACTACATGTATTGTTTTGTTTTGAACTTCCCTTCATGTTCATGGCAAGAGTCATGATTGCTGTTTTTAAAACAAGCAAGGGGGAATTAGCTCCTAAATATTTACATATTTATAAAGATTTTTTTTGCCATATTTATTCCAAAAAAAGGTAAAATATTTTTTTGTAAGGCTCTTCAATTGAAGGTACAATGACAAAGTCTAATTAATTCATTAACTTAAGGAGAAGGTATGCATGTGTTTTTATCATCAAGTTCAAAGTAGTCACCTGTTCATTCAGCCAAACATCAATTGCCGCCAAGAAAATGAAGCCCAGTGAGAAGAAAAAGAACCTAATCACCATGCAGCCTTCGTGGCCAGAGCAAAAACAGAATAGGACTGCCAAGACATGGCTGTGTCTGGAAATTTACAGGCAAATTGCCAACAAAAGCCTTGTGTCATCATCATGGTATAGTGTTCCTACTAACCTTCTTCAGTTATTCCCTGTTCCAGGATCCAAGAGCACATTCAGTGATGTCAAAGATCAACATTTCCAGCTAATGGACTATTTGGACTTTAAAACAATGGTCATTTATTCCCATTTCCCTAGGAGACATTGGACATTATTCTTTTGTTTTCTCATGCTGTGAAACCCTGTGTCAATGACATGATAGAATTTGCTAAGTTTTGTTGATTGTAATCTTTTATGCGTCTTATCCCATATCTAACAGATAACCAGTGATAACCTTAATGAGATAACACCCTCACAAGAGAGAGCTATTTTATCATCAGAACATATGAGCCTTTTTTGAATTAATGAAAAAGGGTGAGATGTTGCAGTCTGGTAGACAAATTATAAAAGGAAGGCTTCATAAAATCAGGTCTTGCTCTCTGTTAAATTAATAGCTAGCCTGTCACTTCTTCTATGTGCAGCTAAGTTACTTGCTTGTTCCCATGTGAAAACAATCTTAAGCCTGAAAACAATTAACACAACAAGCTATTCTGGTAAGAGAACCATTTGCACCTGCAAGAAATAAGAAATCTGTCCTGCTGGGGACAAGGACGTTCATTCCCTTCCAGGAGCCCAATGCCCGGCTGGGGCTCCAGGGCAGGGGGTCCTTGAGCAGCTGCCCCAGAACCTCCGCCAGGGTCTCCCAGCGCAGCCGGAGCCGCTCGGCCTGGGGTCCCCAAAGGCCTCAGCGAGCCCCAAGTCCCTGCCAGGAACCCTCAACTCCCTCCAAGCCAGCATCCCCCACAGCCCCTGCAAGTTCCCCCCATGGCACCGGCCGTGGCCGTGTCCCCACATGTCACTGGCCATGTCCCACCATGTCCTCACCCATGGCTGTGTCCCCACCATGTTTCCATCCCTGTCACTGTCCCCCACATCTCCATCCATGCCCGTGTCCCCCCATGTCCCCACAAATGGCCACGTCCCCCTCCATGTCCATGTGTCCCCATGTCACTCTCCATGCCTGTGTCCCACCATGTCATTGTCCCCCCATGTTTCAGTTCAGTGTCTTTATTTTTAGCCAGTGTTGGATGTTTTAAAGGACGAAGATAAATGAAAATCAAATCCAGGCCAAAAGAAAATTATTTCCATGTCTCTGCGGGCTGAGGATTAACCTGCTTGGGAGGGAGGGAGGGAAGAACATTTTTGGAGGAGTTTCCCCCCAACTGTCTCCAAAATCTTGGTCTTTGCCCCAGTCCATCACCATTTGGCTGCAGAAGACACCCCTGGGCAATAGGAAATCAAAATCCTGGAATCACTGAGGTTTGATGTAGTGGTTTTGGTTTATTCATGTGAAACTTTTTTTGTGGTGAGAGACGATTAAGAAGTAGACAAAAAACAGGTTTAACTTTAAATGGTAGAAAGAGAAATTTTATTGCTAGAAACCATAAGAAATATAAACTTAGAATAAAACATTAGACTACTTTTTTTTCTTCCACACATTTTTTTTTTGATACTGGAAACATAGAAAAACAACTCAGGTATTCCATCTTTAAAATAGTTTTTCACTAATTTACTTGAAAGAGGAGACTTTTTTTCAATCTATGGAGATTACTTCACAACAAACAGTTTTCTTGTGGTTTGGATGTTACAGTGATTAAGAGAATGGAAATCTGATTACTATCTAAAAACCCTTTATTCAGACTAACAGTTTTTCTCACAACTTTTATTAAGGACTATTAATTTATGAGGCACACTTTAAGGATTATAATAGTTTTAAGAAAAGCTTACTTTATTTTTGAGTACAGTGGTTTTTTGCTTTTCTTTTTTTTCTGGGGAACATCAGAGGGATCTTGATTATTTAAACTTACGAGATTACAGCAATTTTAACGTGTGTTTAATATTACTGCATTGGTTTATATTTACAGTTAGAACAGTAATATTCACTTCGTAATATTTTTATATGTTATAGAGGAAACAAGAGGTTTTTCGCCATATTTTTAAAAAGGCAGTTCTTTTGGATTTGACATTTCTTTTTGTTTGATTTTGATGTTTTTATATTGTTTCTGTGTGTATTACTTGTATTACTTTTTTATTTATATTTAGGAGAGAGAGAATAAAGTATCTGTAAAGTTTTATTCTGGGCATTGAAAGAGTTAATACCTTGCCCGGGCAGAAGAGGGTTTTGTGATTTTTCCCAGGTGGGGCAGTCAGAGTTATTTACAATAAAGAGTCTTTCAAGGCCACGCTGGGGCCTGGGTGAGGACTGTAGGGTTTAGTCAGAGGAGCCGTGATGAGTTTCTGGTTTCGTGGCTGTTCTCCGGCGCCCGCTGCACTCAATTCCAGCCACGGGCCGGGGGTTCTTCCTCCACCCTGCGCAGCAGGGCACCACCAGAAGAGAGGATTGAACACAGAAGAGCCAAATCCGCCCGCGCAGCCCCCGCCGAGCCCGAGCGGCGGCCGCCGGGGCCCTGCTCCCGAGAGCGCTGCGAGGAGATGGTGGCGCTGGAGCGGGCCGAGGAGCGCATGGCCGAGCTGCAGCAGGAGAAGGGCAGCCTGCGGCAGCTGCTGGAGGACGTGCGGGCCGCCCTGCAGAGCAGCGATGCGCGGTGCCCGGCGCTGCGGCTGAGTCCGGGCCGGCTTCTGCACCGCGCTCCCGGCGGCGCCTCGGGTGGCCCCGAGCGCTTCAGGAGAGATGCTGCTCTCGCAAAGTCAGTGTTTAGAACCCCTCCACCTCCGCACTGAGACCGAAGTTGCTCCTTCATCCTCGGCATTAACTTTCCAGTAAAGTTTAGTTACAAGGGAGGCTTTTAGGAGAAATGTATGGCACCGGTGTGCCATTAAATATGTTTGTGATGAGCACTGTTCAAAGTGTAGGGGAGTTCAGCTTAACAAACCCACGTGTACAATGCTGCTGCTGCTTCTCCTGCACGTGTAGCCAGGATGTGCTGATAGCAGATGCTGGGTATGCACTGCTGCAGGGTTTTTCCTGAAGTAAGAAAGAACTTTGGGATTATTCCCTGCACAAGCACGTGCAGTGCCTCAGTCATAAGTGCCTCAGAAATATCAGAAGTGTGTCTTCTTCAGAGTGTGGTCACAAGGGTTCAGAGTTGGAGCCAGTTCTGCAGGCAGGCTGATGAATAGTCTGGGGCTCCTCTGCAGAGCCCCATTCATTCTGGGGCTGCTTTCTGCTGGTTCTGCTGGACTGGCTCCAGTGAAACACACACCCAATTAACAGCAGTTAAATTACTCTGGCATGAAACAGTGGGGAACAGGCAGAGCAGTGAAGGGCAGCATGGACCAGTTGTTCTGGCAGGTCTGACGAGGTCTGGTTTGATACAGCACTCACAGAACTCTGCTCCACCTGTGACACTTCCACTTGCAGTAGATGACTCTTCCTCTTCACAATATCCAGCAAGGCAGGTCAAAGACACTTTTACCATTTTCATCTTCAAAAGGAAGAAGAAATCAGCAGCAAACATTAAGTAACTAGTCGGAGGTCCTGGGAAGAAACAAAAGAACAAAGAGTGGTGGATAAAAACAGATGGAGCAGTGATCCTTATCTCTGTGGGAGATATCCTCTGCTAATGGGCCATCTGATAAAACCAGGTGGGGCAGTGTTCTTTATCTTTTCCACAACCCATCCTTCCTCCAGGAAGATATCTTCTGTTAATGGGCCATTGAGTGCCACTGCATGACTGATAAAATTCCATCATCCCATTGGGAGATGCTCCAGCCAGGGGGAGGAGCCAAGCCTTTCCTACCTAGATAAAATCTGAGACTTGGAACACCAAGGCAGCCCTTCCCCACTGGTTTCCAGAGGACAAGAGCTACCAGACCTTTCTACAGCATCACTACTACAACAAGACCACTTCATCTGGATTGCTACCACCACCCTAACTAGCGGGGAGTCAGGTTGTATTCTGATTCTGTCAGTTGTTTTCTTTTGTACTATTGCATGTATTTTTTTTCTCTTCTCTTTTTTCCTATGGAATTGTATTTCTGACTGATTCTCTCATTGGTTTTGCTTTCAAACCAGCACATGTCTGGAGGGGATTTTGGCTGAAGCTTGTTATTTGGGGAGTTTTTGATCCGTGTGTTAAAGTTTGGAGGATTTGAAGCAGGAATCTTGGTGTTTGGGAGGTTATTACAGACACAAGATGCTCAATGACTTCCAGAGATGAACTTGGGCAAGGAGGAACACCCAGTTTATGGAGCTCTCTTCTTGTTATTTCCCCCTAATCCAGGAATTTTCATTCCTCAGGTGTGCAGGGATGGAGGAGGCAGAAAAGCCCCAGAGATCTCTCACGAGGAGGGGCTGCAAACCCAGCCCAGGGAGCTGCGAGGAGGAAAGACCCTCCCTGAGCCGGGAAGGCGGCCGGAGATCCAGGCAGAGCTCAGAGCTGGTGGAGAAGCCTCCTGGAGGGGAGAAGCCCCACAAGTGCTTGGAATGTGGGAAGGGTTTCAGGTGGAGCTCGCATCTGATCCGGCACCAGGTGACCCACACTGGGGAAAAGCCCTATGAGTGTGGGGAATGTGGGAAGAGCTTCAGAGACAGGTCCCATCTGATCCGGCACCAAAGGATCCACACTGGGGAAAAGCCCTACGAGTGTGGGAAATGTGGGAAGAGCTTCACAACGATTTCTCATCTGATGGAGCACCAGGTGATCCACACAAGGGAACGGCCCTACACCTGCTTGGAATGTGGGAAGAGCTTTGGGTGGAGCTCTGACCTGAGAAGACACCAGCACATCCACACTGGGGAGAGGCCCTACGAGTGTCCCAAGTGTGGGAAGAGGTTTCAGACCAGCTCCCATCTCCTCCGACATGAGCGGATTCACACAGAGGAGAGGCCCTTCCGCTGCCCCGACTGCGGGAAGGGATTCAACTGCAACTCCACCCTCATCAGGCACCGGCGCATCCACACTGGGGAGAGGCCCTACGAGTGTCCTGAGTGTGGGAAGAGCTTCTCCAGGAGCTCTCACTTGACCCAACACCAACGGAGGCTCCACTAAGGGAAGCCCTGTGAGTGTCCCGAGTGTGGGAAGAGCTTCGTGCTCTGCTCCAGCTCCATCCCCCGTTGGGCAGAGCCCTGGTGGTCCGTGGTCCTGATGATCCCCATTGTGTGGGGGGAAGTTGTTGGAGAGATTTCTCTCTCTTTTCCTTCTGTTGCTATGATTTGATTGGGAATAAATTCCCTCGCTGTGCCCACGCTGTGTCTGTGTTGCCCATTTTGCTGTTTGGTGTCTTTGCTTGTCCCGTCTTAATCTGATCCTGGAGCTCCTGGTTAAACTCTATCTTCCTTTGCAGCTGGAGGGGCAGGGTCAGAGTGGCTTTGGTGGGTGCCTGGCATCAAGCCAGCATCACCCAGGCCATGGGCACCCCTGGGATCCCAGTGTGGTGAAGCATTCCCCCACTCCTAGAGAAAGTGCCCACCCAGACTGAGGCTGGGATGAAACATGGTTATGACTGGAGCCCACTCTCTTGTGACCCTGCCAGCAGAAATCCAAAAGGAGACCTTTGAGCTCTCCTGGGCCACCGTGGGCTGTGACCAGCAGTCTCCCTCTGAGAGGCCTCTCAGAGCCAGCAAACCCTCGGCTTTGCTGTGCCTGGAGGATCGCTGAAACACGACGTGTCCTGGGCCCATACCCTCACTGCTCAAGGCCCATCCTTCGGCCAGTGAGAGATGCAAAAACATCTGAAAGGAGGATTTCACTGAGCTCTCGGGGGAATTGCCTGCACTGACTGTTCCTGTCTGTGTGTGTGCCCCTGCACATTTGCTATAGCAAATCTGGGAGAAATACAGCTTTCCTAGATGTGGAAGTACTGTGGATATCTAAGTTAGGCCTGTAAGCAAGGTTTAGTTATAGTTATGAACTTACTTTAATGCTGTAAGTGTTAAATGTTTTGCTAAGTTTTTAAATGTAATCATAAGCTAAGTGTTGTTCTTCCATTAAATTACTAAGTACAACATGGAAGTTATAGCTATAAGTTAGGTTAAATGCTGTTAAGTGTTAGTGCTTTGTTGAATTGTTAATGTTAAGTTATAAGCTAAGTCAGGTATTAGTTCATTGTTGTACCTCTGTTGGATTGCTGGGGCTAAGGTATAAGTTAAGTGACAAATTAAGAGAGAAGTTAAAGTGCTGCTTAGTGTAGATTAGTTTTTAGGCTGCTCCTTTTAATCCTTGCCTGCACTCTCTTTTGTTCCATGCACCTAAACACAGCACACACCCACCCACACTCCCCTAGAGAGTTCTCAGTTCATTTCAGTTTTGGTTGCCTGGATTTTGTTTGGTTTTGTTGTTGCTTGTTTTCCCTTGTTGTGCCTCAGCTGTTCTGTAGGCAGTAGAGTAAATCTTGCCAACAAACTTGTTGTATTTTGTCGCTCAATATTAAATCTGACTTTTGTTCATGCCCTTGTCACCGATTTTTAAGCGATCTCAAACGCTCTCATTCATGACAGCACCACAATGTCCCGCATCACCGAGGGCCCTGACACACGCCCGTGTCACAAAGGGCCACCCCCGGCACCCAAGAGCAGAGGGACAGCCTGGAAGCGGCCCGGAGCAGCCCCGGCCTCGTGGCCTTGTAGCCCCTGGCGTGGCCAGAGCCCTGGGAGGCTTTGGCCACGGTGGGAGCCGGCAGCCCCAGCCCCGGCCTGCAGAGCCCTGGGGCTGCAGCCCGGGCTGGCCGGGGCAGGAGGAATTGGCCGGGCCGGACGTGCCAGGGCCTTGTGGGCAGTGGCTCCGTGTCCCGCGGGAGGCCGGGGACGAGGGGTGTCCCTCAGGGCTGTGCCCGGGCACCGGGGCTCGTCAGTGCCTCGCTCAGTGACACCCAGGGGCACCGAGCGCAGCCTCGGCGCCTTTGCAGGGCACGGGGAGCTGAGCGGGGCAGGGGCACCACGGAAACACCGAGTGCCTGCCCGGGGCAGAGCCGGGGCAAAGCCGGGCTGGAGAGCCGGGAGAGGCTGCTCAGAGCTGGCCCGGGCACTTGGGCACCTGGGAGACAGAGCCCGGCTCGGAGCTGACACCGAGCCCAATACCTGAGAAATCACAGCCGGCTTTTCTAGACACTCTTCATTATTCTGTATTTTCTCAATGTGACTTTCTATCTTTTCCAATGTTCATTTTACTTTATTTTTTACCCTTTAGAAAGAATTCCATTGTATTTTGTTATGTGTGAGGACGGATGGGCTGGGAAATGTTGTGGGAGCTGTTTATTCAATATATTTTGAACTCTGAGATGTGACAAGTCCAGACTTTGACTCCAGCAGCAGTATCTGGTTCCAGACTGCTCTGCTTTTCACAATGACATCTCAGTTCATTGAAATCCAGCATTCAAGGCCCTTGAAACACGGAAAAGCTGGGAATGAGGTTAAAGACCTTGGAGGGTTTGCTGTGTCCGTACATTCCCCATCTCCCCTGGTGTCCGTTCATCCTCTCCACTCCTGTCCTAGAGCACATTGCTGTATCCAGAGTGCAGTACATGCTTTTACAGATAGATACATGTGATTATTGTGTACACGATTCTCTTGCAGTGAGTTACTGTGATGGTAATTCCATGATGCTCTGCTTTGTGCCCAAAGAATGGTTATTGTATCTAAACCCCGGCAGCCCGGGAGGGGAT
Organism: Sturnus vulgaris; assembly: GCF_052056855.1. Lineage (NCBI taxonomy): Eukaryota > Metazoa > Chordata > Aves > Passeriformes > Sturnidae > Sturnus > Sturnus vulgaris. Next base: position 8,116,222 of record NW_028276185.1, on the reverse strand, counting down.
GTGTGCGGGCCGGGGCGGGGAGAGGCTCCTTGTTCATTCCGCGGGCGTTTTGAAGCCTCGCTGCTCGGGTTTTCCGCGGCTCTCTCTGTGCACCGTGGGTTTCTGTTTGCCTGAGAAGCGGTTTTGCCCCAAGCAAACAAAGGATTTTTCCCCTTTTCTTGGCTGGGAGAGGCTGCAGGGGCAGCCTTGCCGTGCCTGGAGGCGAACTGAGCAGCTGCTGTGTCGCAGCCCGGGGGCTCCGCGCCGGCAGGAGCGGAGCGGCGCCGCTGCAGCCCAAAGCCGCTGCGAGCCGGGCCGAGCCGGGAGAGAAAACAGCCCGAGGCTTCAGCCCCGCTGCTTCGCCTGCCGGGACCGTGCCCGCGGAGCCCGGCTGGGGAGGAGTTCAAGGGCAGGCGAGCCCCGGGCTTTCCTCTCCTTCGGGACAGCCCCTGGTTGGTTTTTCCCCTGGGGGAGAAGTCGGCGGCTGTACCGTGTGTTGTGAGCGGGGATTTCTCTGGCATTTTGGGTCTTTTGTCCCAGGTGTTTGTGTGGGATAAGATCTGACAATTTAATATCTAGCAATTATTTACATTTTTTTCCTTGCCTTGTGGGCTTACTGCTTGTTAATAAAGTGTTGGAGTTTTTTCCACTTTCATCTATTAATATTAATTTCGTATTTGTGGAAAGGGTTATTGAAACCCTGTAGAGGAGATGATACTCACTCCAGAGTGTCCTCTTAAAAATCACAACTCAAACTTTGACACCCTACAAGAGCTTAGAACATGGAATGAGCTCCACCCTGAGCTCCCACTTGATCCAGCACCAGGAGATCCAAACTAAGAAATATCCCTGCTGGTGCATGGAAGGAGGGAAGAGATTCAGCAAGAGCCCCCACAGCATGAAGAACCTCAAGATTCACGCTGGGGAGAGGCCCTAGGAATGCCCCGAGCGTGGGAAGACCTTCATGCTCTGCTCCAGCTCCATCCCCCATGGGAGGATCGGTGTTGGATGATCCCCAGTGACCCCCGTTGGGCAGAGCCCTGGTGATCCGTGATCCTGGTGATCCCGGTGATCCCCGTTGGGTGGGAGGAAGGGGCTGGAGAGATTTCTTTCCCTTCTCCTTGTGCTGCTGTGAGTTGGTTGGTAATAAATTCCCTCGCTGTGCCCAGGCTGGCTCTGTTGTTCCCGTGCCGGTGCTCGGGGTGGGATCTCTCCTGTTCCTTCTCTCACTCCCGGGCCTCCCCTCAGCCAATCAGAGAATGCGATGAAGAAGATTCAGCCAATCAGAGAGAGCAGCTGTGATGACTCACCGCTTGCCGGGCAGACCCGCAGCACCCAGTGTTCCCCACCTGGACCCGCCCTCCCCGCCCAGTCACGATCCCCCCGCGGGGTCCCCCCAATTTCTCTCCTGTCCCTCCCCACACTAAACGGCACCGGAGCGAGCTGGGAAACTTTACTGGGAACACTGGGAGCAGCCAAGCTGGGGCAGAGTGACAGCAGGGCTGGGGGGAACACACGACCCCCCCAAAATCAGCGCGGGGACGGAGCGGGGGGTCCCGGCCGCACCCGAGGCCATGGGGAGGGGCTGCAGCCGCTGCTGGGTCAGGAGCTCTGTGGGCAGAGAAAAGGGGGCAGCACCTGACTGGGGGCCCCATGGGGAGCGCACACGCTCCGAGGTCGGAACACGACCCCCAGGACCCTCCCCTCACCCTTCTCGCACAGGTAGAAGCCGAGCCCCAGCTCCAGGAAGACGAAACCCAACAGGGAACCCCCGATCCCCATCAGCACCTTGCTGCGGGCGGTGTCTGGCGGCATCTCTGGGGGTCCATAGGCGTCAAGACCTCCCAAAATCTCTCACAGACACCCCAAGCTACTCCAATCACCCTCCCAGTCACCTCTAGCCCACCCAGGACTCCTTGAATCCTCCTCCCAATCTCTTCCCGGCCTCCCCAGGACCCACCAACGCTCCTCCTGTCCCTCTCACGATCCCATAACCCCCTCCCAGTTGCCCCCCACCACCTCAGGACTCCCAAACCCTCTCCCAGTCCCTACCCAGTCTCACCAGGACTCACCACAACTGCTCCAAGTCTCTTCCCATCACAGCCAACCTTATTCCAACCGTTGCTTTCCAGTTCCTGGTCCTTTTCCATCCCCTCCAGGCTCACTCGAATCCCTCCCTGTTCCCCCCAGCTGACTCCAGTGTGTCCCCACTCTCTCCCAGTGCCCCCCAGTGTGTCCATCTCACTGTGGCCCTTGAGCTCCCAGCCCGGCCCAAGATGCCTGCTCTGCTCCAAGGATTTCTACCCTGCTGAGATCCGGGTGAGGTGGTTCCAGGGCCAGCAGGAGCTCTCAGGGCATGTGGTGGCCACCAGGACCAGGACTCCAACAGGAGAGGGCTGGTGTGGCACTGAGAGGGACTGGGAATGAAATTGGAGAGAGTGGGGGAACACTGGGAGAGAGTGGATTGGATTGGGGCAATGGGAGAGAGGGTGGAGGTTTGGGATTGAACTGAAAAGGACTTGGAAAGGACTGGGAGGAACTGGGGGGTCATTGGGGGAGAAGGGAGAGATTTGAAGGGGCACTGGGAGGGCACTGGGAGAGAGGATGGAGGTTTGGGAGTGGAGTTAGAAGGACTGGGAGTGGACTGTGGGTGGAATGTCTGTGGACTGAGATGAATTGGGAAGGACTCTGGTGACACTGGGAGGGACTGTGAGGACACTGGGAGAGACTGGGATGGACTGGGAGAGACACTGGAGTCACTTGGGGTGAGGGGGCAGGAGGCCCCGGGGTGGGCACAAGAAGGGCTGACGTGTCTCGGGTGATTCCCAGGGAGGTTTTGAGGGGCTCCAGGGTCATTCCCAGGGCAGGGCCCGAGGGGACACGCTCTGCCCCACGCTCACCTCTGCGCTCCACGAGGAACGGGCTGGACAACTCGTAGTTGTGCCGGCAGTGCCTGTCCACCGCAGCCCGTCTGTACTCCATCCATTGCGGGTCGCTGTTCCAGTGCCTGGCAGCCTTGTCCCCAAAGGAGGTGTCCCCACGTGCAGCCCCACATCGCTGCCCAAGTGCAGGAACTGCTCCCGCTTGGAGATGTTCCTCCCCACGAACCTCAGCCGGTCGGTGCCGTGAATGAAGTGACACTCGGACTAAACCATCTCCTGGAACAGCGCTGTGTGTGCAGGACACAGGTCCGGGGGTGTCCCCCCAGCAGCCCCCCAGCAGCCCACAGTAGCCCAGAGCTCCGGGGCAACCCCGACTCCGCACCCCCAGTGCTCCACGGCCGCCATGGGACCCTTCTTCCCGCAGTCACAGTTCCTCTTTTCCACGTTTCTCTGTATTTTCCTCCCCCTTTCCCAGCACTCCCCAGTCTCCAGCCCCCCCCCCATCATCTGTTTGGGGATCCCACCTCCCCATTTCCCTTTCTCTCCCCACCGTTCCCACCAGTTTCCTTCCCGCCCCTCCCGCTCACCCGAGAGCTCCGCGCCCCCAGCCCGGGGGGCTCCCAGTGGCACCAGTAGGGCCCCAGCTGCCCCACACGCCCCATGGCCAGCGCCGGGCAGGGTCTGACACCTCCCCCCTGTTGGAACCCTGGAAACTGAGGGGTTTGGGCTTTCTGTGCTGACAGGTATTGACGCCCAGGAAAACACTGCTTTTTACCAGAGGCCATGAAGAAGCTTTCCAGAATTGAGTGATAGAACTGGGATCACTGGTGTGTAGTTTGAATAGAAGTGTGTAATGTCCCATGGTGGAAAATTTAGAATTTGTGGTTTTAGAATATATTAATCTATATAAAACAAGATGGAGTGAAGTTTTCTTTCTTTTTCACCTTCTTCACGGGTATAGGTGGTACTTTTGTAATTGGATAGAAAATTCCACATTGCAGGTCACAGGTGATTGGTTGTTGGGTTAAAAGTAAAAAGAATTTAGGTGTCTGTTCTTAATTGGACAGATTGACCCTTAAAAGGCCTTGTAGAGAGAGAGAGAGAGATACGTGTCCATTTTTAGCCTCTTAGCTAGAAGTGCTGTAGAACTCACTGTAATATAGATAAGAATTAATAAATATCTGAGTCCAAACATGAAATTCCGTCTCTCGAGCATTTAATCTCGACTCTGGAAGAATAAAAAAAAAAAGATAAAACGCGATACCCCCCTCCCCAAATTCTCCTGGCGGGGGGCGCTGGGGGCGGGGCGCGGGTGGAGTCCAGGTGAGGAGCTCTGGGCGCTCTGGGACTGCCTGAGGAGTCATCAGCGCCGCGCGCTCTGATTGGCTCAATTATTTTGGTGCCTTCTCTGATTGGCTGAGGAGAGGCCCGGGAGTTGAGAGGAGGACCGGGAGAGATCCTGCCCCAGGCTAGCGGTGGAAGAACATCCAATTAACAAGGCATGCAGATCATTTCCCAGCGGTGCCCACACTCCTGTAGGAACTAAATGCACCGAGGATCTCACGAGGGTCACCAACTCTCTGGCGGCCAAATCCAGCCCTGCGCTCCCTGCGGGTGCGGGCACTCTGGGAAGGGCTCAGCTGCGGGTCAGATGGCCGGAGAGTGGCTTGGTGGTCACCTCGTGTGTGAGGCACTGATGGGCTGGGGAGATGCGTGGACACCACATGATCAGAGAGCTGACTGAGTAAAGTTTGGGTTAAGTTTGGGTTAAGTTTCGATTATAAAAAGGCTCGGTTGGATACAATAAACCATCTTCTTCAGAGCAAGCAAGCAAATCTGTGTGTCTTTGTTTCTCATTGCTATACATGACCATGAGATGGCCATGACTTGGGGGTTGTTTTTTTCTTTTCCTCTCTGCCTGTGGATTTTTTTTCCCATGGATATGTTAACAAGCACTGATGGCTTGGTCTTAGCAGTGATGGCTAGTGATAGGGGGAGGCGAAGCCTCCTTGGTGTTTTGTGAGTTTCTCTTGGAGGGCTAGGGGTGGCAGGGGAGGAGGAAAAGGGGTAACACTGTGGAATTAGAAGCAGGTAAAGGAGGGTGGGGGGCAGTTGCTGGCTCTCGCTCGCTTTTGGCTCTCGGAGCAGAAAGGTCATTGCTACCCCCCCACCATCCCAACGCCGGGAGCTGCCTCTCTGTTTTGGACCCCGCAGCCCTGCTTGGACGCCCTCGTGCTTCAGCTTGCTGTTTTCCCAGCATCCTGCCTCTCCTCCATCCCTTCCCATCTGGGACACAGCTGCCATCACCCCAGTGCCCCTGCAGCCGCACGGGGATCGTCGCACCTGCCCATCAGGAGCCTGCCAGAGCTCACTGCCAGCTGTGACAGCAACTGCACCAAAGGGGAAAGTGCCCGTGGCCCAGAGACTGGAACTGGCCTCCTGTTCTGTTTGTTGTTAATTTCATAGTGGTTGTTATTCCTATTTCCATATCTTTGCCTGAGAGCCCCTTAATTTCAAAATTATACTAATTCAAAGGGAATGGATTTATTTTCTCCATTTCAAGAGAGGGCCCTGCTTTCCCTAGCAGACTTTCAAACCAAGACACACCTCCTGAGCAGCAAGGGAGAGTTCTCCCTGCAGTTGTTCACCCCAATATGGTATATTTTTGTCAGCTCTGAATTTCCCCTTCTCCACTTCACCTTCAGGATAAGAAAAAACCCTGACTTTGTCTCTCAGGTTTCCTGATAATTTGTAACTGAAAGATTTTGAGATCCTGAACTTGCTCCCATGGTGTTGGGCCCATTGTGCCCCCCCAAATATCTTCCTTTACCCTATAAACAACTGACAGCGATGGAAAGCACAGTAACAGCTCTAGTTGCAGGAATGTAACAACTACAAATCTGTGCCACCTTCTGTCTACTGCCCTGACCTGCCAAAACAGGGCTTGGGATTTTTTATTTTTTAAAATAAATGCACATGCTCTTTAATTTTTCTTTTCTTTTATGAGAGCTGCCAACCCTTCTGTACCCTGAATGTCTCTCCAAGTCTCTACCCAAAGGCCTGACCCGAGCTGTGATCCTTCCAGCCAGGACCCCACCGTGAGGGGGTGGCAAGAGCTCTGTGTGTCAGCCCGGGTCTGGAGGCTGAGCTGGGAGTGATAATTATCCCTTTTCTAATGTCCTGTGAGCGGTGACTGCCAATTCTCCAAGGGCAGCGACACATTTTCACCAGAAGTGTGATGTCCATTGTTACAAAGCTTCCATTTTTACAAAGGAAACATTTTCAGTTTCATTTTCTCCCTGTAGTGGAAGAAGAAAAGTCACGGCTACTATTGTAAATAAATCAAAAGCATTTCAGGCAGGTTTGTTAAATTGAAACATCGACTCCTCAGGGCACAGCCTCACCCTTTTTACAAGGCTTCCTTTGAATGCAACGTGGAATTTCCTTAAGTAGGAACTGCTGGGTGATGCTTCCTGAGATGGATTTTTTCTGTTGGATGCAACTGTCTCCAAACTGGAGGATATTGAACAAAATGATAAGTAAATTAGTTTTGTCTCATTTAGGGTGTGGAATGCCAGAGCCATGCAAAGAACTGGTAGAAGCAGGATATGATGTTCGACTGCCAGACAAAGAAAATGTGACTCTTCTTCACTGGGCAGCGATAACAGAGAGGAGCCGGTGAAGTGAGCTGGGAATCCCTGTGACAGTAACAGCGACAGCATATTCTGCCACTGTTACTTATAATGACTTTGCTGCTTTTGGACTTGAAGGAATGCACTGCTTGAGGAGAAAAGGGTAGAATTCAAATCTTAATGTACTTACCTTTGCGAAAATATCACCAAAATGGAAAGATAGCCCAGTTTCCTTGTATGTGAATTTATGAAGAACATGAAATCATTACATTTTCCCAGGTTTGGGTATTTTAGCAAACTCTCTTGTTTTAAAAGGAAAGATGTCTGCTAAGAAAGGTGAGAAACTTTCTGGAATGGAAAGAAGACCCGTCCCTCCAAATCCTTATAACTTCAAAAATTATGGAGCTTCCAAGCAAAAATGCAGGAAAAGGAGCAACAATTCTTTAGTATTAAACATGTACAGATCAGAACAGAACAAACAGCACAAACACAGGAGTTTGCCCCTGCTGAGCGCTGTTTGCCCTTTGGTGCAGTTATGACCAAACCCGGCAGGGGGCGCTGGGAGAGGCTGCGGGGCAGGGGCGGGGCCAGGGTCAGTCAGGGCCAGCAGGGGCGGGGCCAGGGTCAGTCACGGCCAGCAGGGGGCGCTCCGGTGCTCGCTCGGGCCCTCACGGAGGGGCAGCGGCCGCTCGGACAAAAGGCAGCGAAGGCAGCGATTCCCCCGGGCACTCGGGTGACGGCGGACACTGCCCCGGCTCCAGGCGGCGCACCGCGCTCCGGCTCTGCATTCCCGAGCAGCAGGGAGGCAGGGAAAGCAGGCACATTGGATCCCATTGCCGAATTGCAGCGTAGCAAAGTCCCGAAGCCGAATGCACAAAAGCTCCCGCAGCAACCATGCAACCGACTGCCCTGATCCACTGATGGAAGGGAAGCAGCCAGGGTTACACCCCAGTCACTGAATTCCAACATTAAACCAAGATTCTTTTGCTCTAGGTAGGCGCAAAGGAGAAAATCCCAACCAGATATTCTGCAGAGGTAAAAAGCACACGGTTTACTGGCCAACTGGCAAACAGTTTAAAGGCAAACTAGAGAAAATTAAGGAACATTGTCAAAAGAGTAAACGCAACATCACTTATCATAGCATAGACTTAGCCCACAGAACACAGAAAACCTTCTCACTCATTTGATGTTACCTTCCGTGAGAGAGAAGAAAGAGGGAACCAAAAAGACAGGAAAGATAAAAAAACCAGACATCTGTCTATGGAGTCCTGGGTTCCAGTGATGCAAAACTCCAAGATGAAGGTAGGGCTAAAGGATCATGTCCTTGCCTTATGGTGATCCTTCTTCCTTATGGTGTCCCCAGACCTTTTCAGCCCATCCCGGGCCTTCCTCCCAGGAGGGATTTCTGGTCTTTTGGCCACTTGGGTGCCTCCAGTGTGCCATGACTGACAGACATTGTGGAGCAGAGCACTACCTTCCCAGAGATCTGATCTACTCCTAGCACACATTCCCAGCCCCTCAGGATGTCTCAAAAAAGATTACCTTTTCCAGACTCTGACAGGCAGGACCCACCCCCCACAAAGTCTCGTTCAGAGCGTACACCTTTAGCACAATGTGAAACTGCCTAGGCAGCCTTTAAAAACTCGTGTCTGAGTGCAAACCCCTCTGTCCTCCTCAAGGTTTCCTGGCTGTCAAATCCTAAAGACACAGCGACCATCTTTTTGGCACAAAGGGTCATGGGACAGATACTTTATCACCAGGAATCCCTCCTAAGCCAGCATCCTTCCAGAGAGTTGGAGAGAAAGAGAGAAGGTCCTCCCTGAGCCTCCTTTCCTGCAGGCTGAGCCCCCATCTCCCTCAGCCGCTTCTCACCTGACTTGTGCTCCAGAGCCCGCCCCAGCTCAATTCTCTGCACACACTCGAGCACCTCAAAGTCTGTCTTGTAATGAGAAACCCAAAACTGACCCCAGGATTAAGGTGAGTCTTCAGCAGTGCCCAGAACACAGGAGGACGGTCACTGTCCTGCTCATGCTGGCCACACTATTGCTGACACTGGCCAGGATGCCATTGTCCTTTTTTGTCACCTGGGCTCCTCTTCGGCAGCTCTGGGCCAGCACCTCGAGTCTTTTTCTGTGGGATGATTGGAAACTGCAGGGAACGATCAGTGGAATGTGGACAGTTCAGTAACAACTCCAGGGGGCCCAGTCTGATTTCGGGACTCTTTGGCCGCTTTGGTAACAAGTCAAGTCAGCCCAGTTCCCCTTAAGGGCTCTGTGGCCGCCTGAAGTAACCAGCCCGTAGCCCTGCAGGGGGATGTTGTAACCCAAGTGCAGGTGTAAGCTATGTCTTTGGACACCCGTTCCCACTGTTCCAGAACGTTGGGGTTTATTTATGGATCCCTCGTGCCCGCTGGCCGAAGCGCCTCCTGCCCCCGCTGTTGTTGCTGTCGGAGCTCGCAGCGCAGCCCTGCAGGAACGGCCGCTGCGCGCGGGCCCCGCTCCGCCGCTGCCCCGGTGACGGCCGAACCCTGGGCGCGAGCACCGCCACGGGGGCGGGGCCTGCGCCCCTCGCGCTGCTCGGCCACCAATGGGGAGCCGTGGGACGGGCGGGGCGGGCGGGGATTGGCTGGGGCCGGTGGGCGGGGGCGGGGCCCGGAGGGGCGGGGCCCGGCTGAGGGGCCGTTGGTGCGGCTGAGTGGGAGCGGCGGCGGCCGGGGTGGCGTGGGGGAGCGGAGTGCGGTGGGGAAGGGACCGACCCCCGGTGGGAGAGAAACCGACCCCCGGCGAGAGAGGGACCGACCCCCGGCGAAGAACTGAGTGGCCTCTGGCGAAGGAGCGAGCCCCGGTGAGTGGCCCATAACGAGTGCCCCTCGTGGTCTCGCGTCCTGTGCCCAGTACCAGCGCTCTCTGACTGATCCACATCTGTACTTGCATCTGTTTGACATCTGGAACAGGACTCCCATGCTGACCTCCGTGGCTGCTGGCATATATTTATTCCCTTTGTGTCACTTTCCAGGTACATTATTGAGTTATGATCCGGATGCAGTGTCTGGTTTCTCACACAGCTGTTGAATGAATCCTTTTGCACAAAAAGTGGTGGATGATGCACTGGCATTTACTCTTTGGTGTTTCACACTTTCCAAGGCATTTTGGAATCCAAATGAAGCTTATGTACTTAAAAATTAAATATGTAGGGAATGTAGTCAAATATTGCTTGTGTGACGTATTCCTTAATGAGTTCTTTTAGAAAAAGCAACTATATACAACAGTACCCATTTGTTTTAAATTAATACACAAGATCAAAATAAAAGGACAAGGAGCCGAATTTAATTACCAACTGTCCCGCCTCCCCACCAAAAAAGGGTGACAACCTTACATGCAATCCATTTTTAGAGCTGTGTGACAGGTTAGATGTATTAGTAGTCTAGAATCACTACATCTGTATACTGCCGAATTGGCGTACCCAATACTTAACAGAAACTTAATAGTAATATTTGGTATATGTATGTAAGGGATAGTGTTTTGAGGGGTTTTGTTTTATATGCATTTACTGTGAATACAGTCTCTTTTCTCAGTGGTTTTGTATGTGTCCATGCCTGACTTCTGCCATAAACTTCTCCCTGGCTGTGTGGGAGGTGTACAAGAAGGTGCTGTCACCCCTGCTGGGAAGGTCTTCCTTGGAATACCTGCACACCATGGAATCTTCTGAAGTTATACTATGTCTGTTCTTAGAGTATTTAATAACCATTGTGTAGCCAGAGCAAAGGTGGACATAAAGGCTCTCACCTTCCTCACGTGTTCAGTTCAAACAAAACCAGAAAGCAATCTATGTCATCTTTTAGAATAAGTTATAGCATTTGTATCTCTTATAATTAGTAACACTGTTGATCTGGTAGGCACCACATCATCAATGGAAAAGTACTGGTTGATAATTTTGGCACTTAAAATTGTCGGTGGACTATTGCTGGTATTTGACAAGTTAGTTTTACCTGCTCAAGCTCCATGAACTCAAGAGACTTGAACAAAATATGTGATGTGAACTGTTAGAAAGAATACTACAGTTGTTACTGTTATAAATGAGAGACAAAATTCTCAATATTCAGCAAAATTTAGATTGCTTTATTTGATATAGAAAGAGCAAGCAGCGCTGGGGAACGTGAGGGGTCACCGCCCACTCCACGCTCCACCCAACCTTGGTTTGCAGCCTCTTCTTATACTGTGGGTTCTCGTTGTAATCAATAATTTTTGGATTTTTGTTGTCATAAGCAGTGGTGGTTGAATAAACATTCTTGTAGATAACCACCAGAGAAGTTCTGGGAGTCTGGTCCTTGAGATAGGCAGCATTGATCAGACAAAGGCAGGAAGGGCTATTGGGAAGTCTGATTTTGCAAGCTGGTAGCTGATACAACTTATTTGGAAATCATAACATAATATAATGTAACATAAAATAACATAATATTCCATAACAAGGTGATTTTAAACAGAATGATTTTATCATATAATTTCCTTTATCTAGTGTCCATGCTTCACTTCAGAGCTTAGTATTCTGGTTTATACAAACCACAATGCTTCTTGTTATTAACATGAATCTTTTATCAATTATCACAATTTCCCAACTTCTGGGGTTTTTTTTAATCCCATTGATTCGTGTTCTGGCTTCAAATTTTGTCAATACCTCTTGTACTAGATTTAATTCATTTACTAGCATTAATTTTGTTGCTTTCTCAGGGTCTGTTGGTATTGTAGCAACTTGCATTCCTTGAACCAGCAACTGGATTAGTCGAATGAAGCATGGAACAAGACAAGGGATGAACAGTAGTCCTAATAATGCACATGTTAACATAAACCCTTATTTCTTCCACCAAGCTCCCCCCAACAGGTTATTCCACCAATTGTCATTAAGCATAGAGTTTCAGGTTTGTACATGTACGTGGGCTAATCGTTTTATTTCTTCTGCAATTTTAGTAATTACTTCACCATTATCATCAATTTCTAAGCATTCAGAATTATTAAACATTCCACACACTCCCCCTCAATATTTCTGTTTGATTTCACTGTAACAACTGCTCTGGCCCTAATCCCTCCCCCCCTCCATGGCCATTGTTCAGTCATCTGCATTCCTCCACAGATCCCACAGTGAGTTAAGTTCAGTAGTAATTTCTTTCATTAGTTCTACAAATAAATTCTTTCCCAAGGTGGGTAAGTCCCGTTCGCTGAGTTGTTGTTTTATTCTCTCATAGAAGTTAAAACTTCCCCCACGGTTTGTCCTTTTTCCCTTGAACATTTTAGGTTTTTGGGTTTTTTTTAATCAATTCCTCCTTGTAGTGATCTTGCACTCCTCCCTGATCTGAATATCCCCACATACCTTCTTTTGTGAAGCAGAGGTGTGTCTCTCCTACTGGGCAACTTTGGTATGCCCATGGAGCCCACCCTCCTTTTCCCAAATTGGTGGCCACTTCTTCCCATAATAGTGCATAATGTGTTTATTACAGCAGGCCGAATTGATGTGTGTGTGGAAGGCAAGGGTGGATACCGTGCATCCCCGTACCCAATTGTCTGGTGACACTTGGAACAAGCATCAGCATTATTTCCTTTTATCATCATTAGCAATGGGATGACTCCCATGACCATTTTCATCCCTCTGCCTCCCTCAAGGCCTACGGGGTTGCTGCCAGTAGCCGAGGTTTGTTTGATCTTCTCGGCAGCAGGGAATATGTCCTGGGCTCTCCCACTTTGTCTTTCTCTTTTGGTAGTGTTTCTTAATTTTGTCCCAGCTTTTAGCTTTAACATTCCAGTGCGAGGTACAGCAGTAACAGCTCGGTATACACAACCCTTCTGACACTCTTTTGCCAATACCTCTGCTCTGGCTTACTTTTTTTGCCTTGTTCCATTCTCAAATTACTCCCACCAGTTATGATCATCAATTTCGATTTCTCCTTGTGCTGATAGGGTATTAAGTACCTTAATAGTTTCCTTACATTCATTTCTTCTACACTGAACACATAATGCGAGTGGGGGATACCCACCATAGGAATGACACCATCACAACTCAGTACAATATGGGCACCCTTTTTTTTTTTTTTAATGAACGGGCTACAATCACACCCCTTCACTGCATTAATTCTTCTAGGGCTTGTCCAAACAGATTGGGGGATTCTGTAAAGCCCTTAGGCAATACTGTCCAACTCAGTTGTTGTTTCCTGCCCTTATCAGGATATTCCCATCCAAAGGCAAAGCAATCTCTGCTACTTTCCTCTAATGGGCATGCCCAGAAGGCATCTTTTAGATCTATTACACTATACCAAGTGTAGTCAGGGGACAGCTGGTTTAAGAGAGTGTAAGGATTTGCTACTACCAGAAATTTGGTAACAGTTCGCTGATTTATAGCTCTCAAATCCTGTACCAATCTGTAATTCCCGTCTGTCTTTCTGACAGGCAGAATAGGAGTATTATGTGGGGACATACATGGTTCCAAAGCCCCCTGTTGCAAAAGGTTTTCTATGAGAGGCTTAAGGCCCCGTCTCCCTTCTAGTGATATTGGATATTGATGAACTTGGATAGGTAAATCGGGATCAGTGATTTGCACTTTGATAGGTTTCATTTTTAACTTCCCTATTTCCCCAGGGGTGTACCACACCTCAGGACATATTTGCTCCTCGTCCTTTTGGGTTAAAGCAAAAATTTTAAGCTGCCCTTGTGATACTTCAATTTTCAAATCCTATGCTATTATTAAAACCCTCCCCAATAAATTATTTTCTGCCTCTGGCAGTAACAGCAGATCTTTTAATTCAATTTTGTTCTTGGTCTCAATTTGCACATTTTTAATAATAGGGACCCGAAATGGTTCACCTTTTGCTCCAACCACGAGTGCTGTTTCCCTACTAGGTTTACAGCCTTTTGGTAGGTGTTTAATTGTGGATTTTTCGGCTCCTGTATCTACTAAAAATTCCACCTCTTTCCCCTGGGGACCAGTCTTTAAATTTATCAAGGGCTCTTTGGATGGTATGGTCCCTAATACATACAGCCCCTGACACCCCTATTCATCTTTCTGGAACATTTTTTCATCCTGTATCCGTTCTTTACAGTTTTTCTTTATAGGACCTTTCTTGTTACAGTAAAAGCAGGTTCGCCTTGGTGAATTCTTTCCTGCTTCATTTTCTTGTTTTGGTGGGGGTTTTCGTGGTTTCCCTCCCCCTTTCTGCTGGGTTTCTTTCTGTGTTTCATGAACTGCAGCTATAAAGATTTTTGCTTTTGCTTTCTGCTTCTCTTAGCAATTCTTGTAACCCCCAATCTTGCCAATCATCTAACTTTTAAAATTTCTTTCTAATATCTCCCCACGATCACCCATGATCGAGCAACAAATTGGGTTTTGAGGAGTGCCTGACCCACTTGTGTGTCAGGGTCTATCCCGGAGTACATTTGGAGATTTTTCCTCAGTCGCTCCAACCAGTCAGTCGGGAATTCGTCCTTTTTTTCTTGTTCACTAAAGGCTTTATTAATATTTTGTCCTTTAGGAACTGATTCTCGGATACCTTTAACGAGTGTCCATCTTAAGTCCATCATATTCTGGCGATGGACATCATTCTGATTATCCCAGTTAGGATTATTTAATGGCCATTTCTGGTCTCCCCTAGGTCCAATCTGATGCTCCCGGTCCCATACCCTCATTCCAGCCTGTCTGATCATTTCCCGTTCTTCCGTGGTGAACAGGATACTTAATATAGATTGTAATTCCATCCAAGTATACATACTTGGTCCGAGGAATTGATCTAGTCTCTCTGACACCCCTATAGGATCTTTTAATAGTTTTCCCATTTCTTTTTTAAAGTTTCTCACTTCCCCTGTGTTCAAGGGAACATTTACAAATCCAATTAATCCAGCCTGTTGTCCTGCTAATGGCACTTCCCTCAGGGGTAAAGGCGAGCCTTTGTGTCGTTATCTCCCTCCTCTCTGGTGATACCATCTCTGCTGGTATTCCTTTGACTGGAGCGAGTTCTCAGAGCTATGGGAGTACCAGGAGGAGAAGTGGGTGCGTGGGGAGGGTCTCCTGTATTTTCTGTATTATAGGGAGGTGGGAGATTATCGAGAGATTCCCAGGTAACCTTTTTTTTATTTACATCCTCTTTTTCTTTTGAAGTATATATCAAGGATGGCTTGGACTGTTTTGCCCACAGGGCAGCATACTCACATTCCTCTCTGTTAAATGGTTCTTTACAAGCCACATATGTGTTTAATGCCCGACAAATTCAACCCTCAAATGATCCGAACATGGGCCAGTATAGGTTATCTTTACGGATCATTTCTCTGGTCCATTCCACCATGCAATATTGAATCAATTTTTCTTTACTTTTTCCTTTGTATAACACCCCTGTGTCCCAACATTTTAATATTACTCCCAAAGGGCTGCCTGGTGGTATTTCTGGCAACCTACTTGTCTTGTCTTTATTTTCCCGGTCCCTTTGTGGACCAAATGAACTTGAACCTCTTCGTGGGTCCCTGGGACTCAGAATCTTACTCTCTCTTTGTCCCATTTTTACCTCAAGGGACTGTCTTGAGGTGTTTGTGCTCCCCGATGTGTTCTGCCCGAACCCTTGCCTCTCCTTGGGTCAGGATGGACTGGAACCCGCCTCTACCTGGGCTGGGATGGGAAAAGCAGCTTTTCCCTTCTCCCTCCGTGACTGGTGTGTTGCAATCTGCTTTTCTTTTCCTCCCCCTTCCCCCTCTCCCCGGGTCCCGCCTCTTCCAGGACTAGGATGGGAAGGACCCAGCCTCTACCTGGGCTAGGACAAGAAAAGCAGTCTCTCCCTTTGTGCTCACTCGCTTCGTCCGGTCACCGGCCAGGTCCCTCGCGGGATGCTGGAAACGCGGATAGAAGGACTCCACTCTCGCTTCGCAGCAAAGGCCACGTCTCATTCAGGCAAGCACACAGTCATCCCCACCAAACCACACAGATACTCACAGTCCGATGCTCCTGTCTGGCTCTTCGTGCACGAGAATTCCAGGTGATTTTGCCGCGGTCTTCCGGGGAGATTTTCCTTGCTCAGTCTCTATGGTGCGGGACGTCGATGGGTCCCGAGAATCACTGACGAACCGGGGCCACAGCAGTGGGGCGCCTCCCCGAAATCGCAGTGCCTCTCAGGGCTCCAAGGACGTCCCGGGTTTCGGCACCAAATTGTTATAAATGAGAGACAAAAGTCTCGATATTCAGCAAAATTTAGATTGCTTTAGTTGATATAGAAAGAGCAAGCAGCGCTGGGGAACGTGAGGGGTCACCGCCCACTCCACGCTCCACCCAACCTTGGTTTGCAGCCTCTTCTTATACTGTGGGTTCTCGTTGTAATCAATAATTTTTGGATTTTTGATGTCATAAGCAGTGGTGGTTGAATAAACATCCTTACACAGATTCACAAAGCCTTTGGGTGATAATCAGTCACAGATAGCCATCTGGTCCTTGTAGATAACCACCAGAGAAGTTCTGGGAGTCTGGTCCTTGAGATAAGCAGCATTGATTAGACAAAGGCAGGAAGGGCTTTTTGGGAAGTCCGATTTTGCAAGCTGGTAGCCGATACAACTTATTTGGAAAACATAACATAATATAACATAATATAATGTAACATAATACAACATAATATAACATAACAAGGTGGTTTTAAACAGAATGATTTTATCATATAATTTCCATTATCTAGTGTCCATGCTTCACTTCAGAGCTTAGTATTCTGGTTTATACAAACCCCAATGCTTTTGTGTTTAACACGAATCTTTTATCAATTATCACACAAAGAAAAACCTTTTAAGTTCCGCTTTTGATAACTTAAGAGTGTTCACAACTTGGTAATAAATGTCCTTTTGAGGAGGGCTGAACTTAGCACTACTGATCAAATTGCCCATCCTCAAAACTCCAATCTCCCACCCAGCAGTAAAAGAAAAAACTAAAAGAAGAAGACCCCGGTATTTCTTAACTCACTCTTTTCTTCGGGCTAAGCAAAGCCCACTGGGTCAACAGAAAAGCTGCTGGGGAGGTCGTTGGGCCGTCGATTGGTCTCCAGAGATGTTCCACGGAAGGTCCCAGTCACCCCTCAGACAGCTTCCACTAGAACGCGGAGAGCTGTGCTCGGGGAGCTGGCCGTCCCGAAAAGCGGCTTGTGTCCTGCCGTTGGTGCTGCAGGAGACGCTTCTCCAGGAACTCTTTCGCGGAGGTCCCGGTCTTTGGGCTCCGGTTATCGCGGCGGCACCGGCCGGAAGGAGCCGGTGGGCGAGGGGCGAGCGCTGGTGCCGAGACCTTCCAGAGAAGCGTCTTTAGAAAGACGGCCTGGGGGTTACAGGCACGTTCCCGCTCTCGGGACGAGAGGGATTTCAGCTCTCTTGTGTGAGCCCCGCTTCTGCCGACGGTGGAGAGAGGGACGGGAGCCACGTGTGGTGATCCAAGGCGGAGTTTGTTCCTTCTCGAAGGGTCCAGGGACGAAATGGCTCGAAGGGGCAGAGGGAACGGGGACACTGGGGTGGTGCCATGGGTGGCACTGGTGACGCTGGGATGGTACTGGGGACACTGGGATGGAACTGGGAGCACTGGGAGGGGACGTTGGGATGGGGACATTAGGAAGGGACAGGTGACACTGGGGTGGTGACACCGGGATGGCACTGGGGGCACTGGGACAGGACCAGTGACACTGGATTGGTGACACTGGGACAGAACTGGTGGCACTGGGATGGAACTGGGGACACTGGGATGGTGACACTGAGCTGGCACTGGGAGCACTGGGCTAGTGGCACTAGGACAGGACTGGTGGCACTGGGCTGGTGACACTGGTATGGGTCAATGACAGGGTGGCACTGGGCTGGCACGGGGACACAGCTGGGAGCACTGGGACAAGAACACTGGGACAGGATGGGGGACACTGGGATAGCACTGGGGACACTGGGCTGGTGATGACATTGGTATGGGGACACTGGGGATGTGGTACTGGGACAGGACTCGTGGCACTGGGATAGGACTGGGGACACTGGGCTGGAACTGGGTTAGTGACACCAGGCTGGTGGCACTTGGGTGGTGACAGAACTGGTGGCACTGGGTTGGTGACACTGGTATGGTGACAGTGGGGCAGTGGCACTGGGATATAACTGGGAGCACAGAGACAAAAACACTGGAACAGGATGGGGGACACTGGGCTGGCACTGGGAGCACTGGGAGGGAACTGGTTTGGAGACATTGAGATGGTGACATTGGTATGGGGACAATGGGGTGGTGGCACTGGGAAGGAACTGGTGACACTGGGATTGAACTGGGAGCACTGGGATGGTGACACTGGGACACAACTGGTGGCACTGGGACATGACTAGGAGCACTGGGACAGGGACTCTGGGACAGGATGGGGGAAATTGGGATGGGACTGGAGACACTGGGAGGGAACTGGGAGCACTGGGATGGTGATATTGGTATGGTGGCAATGGGGCAGTGACACTGGGCTGCCACTGGGACCACTGGGAAGGAACTGGGAGCACTGGGCTGGTGACACTGAGACAGGACTGGGGACACTGGGGTGGGAGTGGCTTGGTGGCACTGGGATGGAACTAGGGACACTGGGCCGGTGGCTCTGGGGTGTCCCTGGTGCCACTGCTCAGGTGCCACTGTGCTGGTTGCCCTGCTGCCGTGTCCCTGGTGCCACCGGTGCAGTGTCCCCATGTCCCCTCAGTGTCCCTGGACTCGGCGCGCTCTGCCCTGGGGGTGGCCAAGGACAGTCACCTGCTGCTGGCCCTGGGCACGGTGGCCGTGTCCTGCCAGGTGATCCTGCAGGCCTCGGTGACATCGTGGTGACACCTGGCCAGCAGTGCCCGTGAGCACTGGGCCATGGCCCAGCGCCTGCGTGACTGCACCCAGTGGGTGGTGACCACCAAGGCCAGCACCGAGGCCACTGCAGCCACCAGCAAGGTCACCACAATGTCCAGGGGCAGCTGGACACGGTGACATGGCACCTGGGGACCTTGGTGAACGCTGTTGACCAGGACATGGTGGTGACACGAAGGGGACATGGCGACAGGGGTTCCCCAGAACTGCCCGGGCCCTCGGGGACATCATGGTGGCCTTGGGGACATTGGTGGAGGGACACAAGGAGGTGATGCAAAAGCGGGAGGCGGCCCGGGATGCAGGGACATGGTGGGGACACGGGGTTGTACTGTCACCCCGAGGGACACTGGGGACCTTGGTGTCCTGGCCTTGGGGACATCAGGGCCACCCTGAGGTCGCCTGTCCTGTTTTGGGTCACTACGATGTCCCTGCAGTGTCCCCACGTGACCGCAGTTTGTCCCCCTGAATCATTAAAAACCGGAATAATCACGGACAAAGGCGCTGTAACTAATTAAAGTTACAAAGTGGTGTGTTTATTCACCGGCACGGGAGTCACCTCCCAAAGGCGTGACCGCCCCGAACAAGGTTCTTTGCCCTCTATTTATTGCCCAAGATCTTACATACAATACATGTGCATAACCCCAGCACCTCCCATCCCCATCCCATATTAAAATGAGCCCATTCGTCCTTCACGCGTGCGCAGCTCTTCTCTTGAATTGGGTCGGTGGTCTCGAAATGGGTCAGTGGTCTCGATGGATGAAGTCAGGAGAGTCTTCATCAGGTCTCAGTGACCCTCTGGCACGATCCAAGGCCTCGTGCTTCATGATTAATGGTTTATTATTTTATGTTCTTCTGTACGTAAGTTCATAAAAGCAAATAATTATACCAATTAGCTCTTGCCTAAGCATCAAGTAATTACCTACCTAACTCACATCTTGGCCATGGAAACTCCTTCTACTCTTAGCAAAAATCTTAACTCTTTAAAACCATGATTCAACTCTCCATGTCTGTGCCCCACCATGTCTTTGTCCCTCCGTATCCCCACCCATGTCTCAGTTCAGTGTCTTTATTTTCACCCGTGTTGGTTGTTTTAAAAGGATGAAGAGAAATGAAAAGCAAATCGAGGCTAAAAGAAAAGGATTTCCGTGTCTGTGTGAGCTGAGGACCTATGTGCTTGAGTGGGAGGGAAAAACATTTTTTGGAGGACTTTCCACCCCACTGGCTCCAAAATCTTGGTCTTTGCCTCAGTTCATCACCATTTGGCTGCGGAAGACAACCTTGGGCAATAGGAAATGAAAATCCTGGAATCAGTGAGGTTGGAAAAGATCTCCAAGACCGTTCCTGGATATTCCTGGATACCACCAGGAGATAGGATTGAACACAGGAGATTTTTTGGGGTTGAAAGTCAACAAATCTGCTCTCCTCAAAGAATTCCCAATGTCAGTTTGGGCCCTGATGGACGTTCCTGCCCCAGCATTCATCCAGGTGCCCACAGGGAGACAGGATGAGGCAGAACCCCCTCAGCCAGGTGTCTTCCCAACACGGATCACCAGGACCAAAGATCACCAGGGCTCTGCCCAACGGGGGTCACTGGGGATCATCCAACACCGATCCTCCCATGGGGGATGGAGCTGGAGCAGAGCACGAAGCTCTTCCCACACTCACAGGGCTTCCCTTAGTGGTACCTCCATTGGTGTCGGGTCAAGTTAGAGCTCTGTGAGAAGCTCTTCCCACACTCAGGACACTCGTAGGGCCTCTCCCCAGTGTGGATGCGCCGGTGGACAGTGAGATGGGAGTTGCGGTTGAATCCCTTCCCGCAGTCGGGACAGCGGAAGGGCCTCTCCTCTGTGTGAATCCGCTCATGTAGGAGGAGATTGGAGCTGGTCTGAAACCTCTTCCCACACTTGGGACACTCGTAGGGCCTCTCCCTGGTGTGGATGCGCTGGTGTCTTCTCAGGGCAGAGCTCCACCCAAAGCTCATCCCACATTCCAAGCAGGTGTAGGGCCGTTCCCCTGTGTGGATCACCTGGTGCTGCATCAGATAAGAAATAGTGCTGAAGCTCTTCCTGCATTTCCCACACTCATAGGGCTTCTCCCCAGTGTGGATCCTCCAGTGTAGGATCAGCTGGGACCTGTAGCTGAAACCCTTCCCACATTCCAAGCACTTGTGGGGCTTCTCCCCTCCAGGAGGCTTCTCCACCAGCTCTGAGCTCTGCCTGGATCTCCAGCCGCCTTCCCGGCTCAGGGAGGGTCTTTCCTCCTCGCAGCTCCCTGGGCTGGGTTTGCAGCCCCTCCTCGTGAAAGATCTCCTGGGCTTTTCCTCCTCCTCCATCCACCCACGTCTTTGGAATGACAAATCCTGGTTTGAAGGAAAACACAAGAGAGCACCTTGGGCTGACGGTTCCTCCTTCCAAAGTGCAACTCAGGAAGTCATTGGGCATCTTGTGTCTAGAAGAACCTCCAAAACACAACGATTCAGCACAAAAATTATCCTAACATCAAGACACAGATCAAAAACTCCCCAAAAATCAAATTTCAGCCCAAATCCCTTCCAAAATATAAAGATTCAGCCCCTGCAAAAAATCAAAGCACCAACATTTAGCCCAATAAAGCTCACAAACACCAAGATTCCCCCCTGTGAAAATCATGGATGGTCCTCTTCAGTCACCTGCTGCATGTGGGGGGAGCAACGCTCCTGGGGCTGGGGCAGAGGCTGCAGATACATGGAGGAGTGGAACATTGTGCTGCTTCCCATTTCTGCTCCTCCTCTGGTGTCCCTACTCTTCCTCACACTCCTCTTCCTCCCATTATTCATCTTTCTCCTGCACAATCCCACCTGCTCCTCCCACGTGCAGCGTTTGACCATTTTGTTCTCCATCCCTGCTTCTCCTTCCCTTCTCCTGCTGCCCCCAGGCCCAGCACCCACTGCCGGCTCCCTCTTCCCCCCAAACCCACAGCATCCCAGCGCAGGGGCAGCGATGGAGCTGGGGCAGCTCGGGCTGGGGCAGCGCTGGGCTCTCGGCCGCTCCCGCCCGCACTCGCTCCCCACTGCAGCCGCTGCCACCACCACAGCGCGGGGGGGCCCGGCCTTGGCGCTCCCCCCCTCCCACCTCCCCAAATTCCCATCCAGGGGGGCGCTGGGGCCCGGGCCGGGCGCAGGTGGCTCCAGGTGGGCAACGCTGGGAGCTGCGGCTCTGCCTGGACACTGCTGCGTCATCACCGCCGCGCGCTCTCATTGGCTCAGCGCTGCCCGAGGGGCGGGGCTGCACCAAGCCGGGACACCCTGCTCCAGGGGGGATGGCCCCAAAACGGGGGACCCCCATGCAAGGAACAACAGCAAAGGGTCTCTACAAACACATGCTGCGAATCCGCTTGGACACAGGGCCAGGCACGTGGACATAAGGAAGGGACAGCAGAAGCCATCAGGGTCAGAAAATGTTATTAATTGACCACACAGACTGCTGCTCAGCCAAGGTCCTGCTCAATTCATGAACTCCCAGAGGAAGAACAAACACTTAACAGAGCCATGAATATCGTTAGCTATTCAAAAGTGGGGTGCATATTAACGGGGGGGGGGGGGGGAATACAGCAGGTGCATTGGAAAGTCTGTACCTCTCAAGAAGTTCAGCCAATGGGAAAAGAGAGAGGGAGATGCAGCTGGGAAAATTAGGATGAAAAGGATGCTCTGTCTACCAACAATTGCAGAGACCCCTTGGGAAATGGCCCATGGACTCTCCCTTTTTTTTTGAATGAAATTACTTTTACAGGACTCCTCTGTCTTCTTTGTGCACAGAATCCTCTGGTGATGTGAATTTTCCCACACACCTTGGGACTCGACCGGAATTCCTTGCCCCGTCCGGGGCGGGGGGGCAGTGAATGGACCTGAAGGTGCCTCACCCAGTTTGGGTGATCGGCTCCCTTGTGTGGCTGCGGCGCCGGGCATGGATTGGGTACCCGAGAGTGACCAGGAGACAGACGAGTGACAGATCAGGGGGGCTGGGAAGAGTCGGCAGCCAGAGAGCACCGAAAATCTCATCAGGGACTACAGTGGCATCTTCGGGGACTAAACATGGAAGGGCACCCATGGAAGGTAGAAAAGGAAAGCCAGGAAGGGCTCCCGGAAAAAGGGATGATGATCTCAAAATATCTCTGTAGTGTCCCTTGGGAGAATGTTGAGGGAGTTTGCACATTCTCCCAGAGGTAATCACGGACATGGACACCTAGGGAGTCAATAACGGAAGTCCAGAATGGATTTAGACAACAGGGGATGGATGGTGTTGGTGTGCTGGGAAGGGATTGGGTGAAGGGGAGTGTGCAGGAATATGGTTCAGGAAAGAGGCAGCAGGAAAAATCTATGTGGGAAGAAAATGGATGATGGAAAAGAGGAGGAAGAGAAAAATACTGAGGATGGGGATGTTTTTCAGCAGGCTCTCATCCTCAAGAGTTGCCAGCTGATGCAGATCCTTTGTATCCCCGGTTGCCAGGACAGGCACACAAGGAGGTCAGGATTGCAGGGGGTTTCTCTGTGCTGGGCAGCGGCAGGAGCGGGCGCAGAGGGGCGGCACCGGGAGCACGGGCTGGGGGCCTGTGGGGAGCTGCGGGGCCGGGCCGGGGCTGTGGGGCAGCCGGGGCTCAGCGCCGGGCGCTGCCTGAGCCCAGCACCCCCCGGCAATTGCAGGCCCGGCAGTGGCCCCCGGCCCCCAGGAGGCTGCGGGACGCCCCGGCCGCTGCCCGGCCCCGTGGAGCTGCCGGCCCTGCCCGCCGGGGGGGCCGCGTTTGGACACTGCGGCAGGACAGGCACCGGCTCTGGGATACGGGCTGGCCACGGCAGCCACAGCACAAGGAGCAGCACGAAGGAACAGCTGGGAAATGGGCATTGGACGTGCAAGGATCGAGATCAGCTTTTAAGCATTTTCCTTGGGTCAGTGCAGAAAGGAATGATTTAGCAGAAAGCTCAGCAGCTGTCAGAGGATGAGCACCCCCAGGCACTGAGGGGGCTGCAGGAGGGGCAGAAGAAGCCCCTGGAGCACTTGGTCACAAAGGCACAGCAGGGGAATGCAAGAAGGGAGGAGGAAAAGGCCAAGGGGAAGGCAAAGGCCATGGCAGAGTTTCTACAGCCCCTGAGGGATGAACCCCAGGGCCCAAGGGGGCCCCAGCACCCAGGGGCTCTCACATCCTTACACCATCTTCAACCAGGTGCCCTCCTCACACTGACACCATTCAGTCCTTGATGGCAAAGATGCTTTCTGGGGATGCCCACTGACACAGGATGGTAAACTGGATTTTGCCTTTGAGTGGGAACAAGAGGTAGAAGGGAAAATGGGAAAGACATGGACGGTCCTTCTGCAGGGATGCACGGAAGCACCAGCCTTATTGGGGCAAGCCTTGCAGAAAATATCACAAGAATTTACCCCACCCCCAGGGATTGGGTTAATGCAGGATGTGGATGATTTGCTGCAATCAGGAGGACAAGAAGTGGTAGAAGAAGCCTCTGTGAAATGGCTGAATGTTCAGGCTAAAAATAATTTTTGAGTATTTCAAATAAAATAGGAAATCGTGGAGAAAAGGGTTAAAGATTTGGGACATATTTTGACTGAGGGTTTGTGGTGTATTGACCCAGAGAGGGACTAGGGAATCTCAGAAGTAATCCAGGACTAAAACGCAGGTGAAAGAATTCGGAGAATTAATTGGAAATTGCAGGACCTGGATTGAAGATTCTCTGCTCTAGCCACAACATTGTATGACTTTTTAAACCCAAATATCCTCGGTATTGTGGTATGGACAGGAGAAAAGGAAAAAAACCTGTGATAATGGAAAATAAAAAAGTGATTGGACCACCAGCTATGTCTCCTCCAGTCTGAGAAAAAGAAATTTGAATTCTAAGTGTGTTATAAGTGTACATTATATTATTGAGTTTTTGCAAATATTAAGAGAATGCTATATGTTGGAAAACTTTGCTGTATGAATATAGTTTCTTTTATTTCTGCAATTGACAAAACTTATAAATAGTTGTGTGATAAATATATTTTTCTTAGAGTATAAAGTAAAAACCTTTTGTTCATGTAACTAACTCAGAGAATGGTAAAAAAGATAATCAAGAAATTCTTCACATTCTTGGATTATGGGACACCAAAACCCCAGGGAGGGAAAAAATAATGATTTATAGGTTGGGGAGAATGATTCTGAATAATGCATGAAGGTCTATGAACATGCAACATGTTGCTGCATTTAGGAAGTGTTTTCTGAGTCAGTGTGTGCCCTTGGCTGAAGGCCAAGCATCCGGCCATTATAACCTTTGGCCAGAGCCAGGGCAGATATTCAATTCTCTCCCTTGGAATTGATCTTTGCAATTCCTTACCCTGGGAATTCTCCACCTAGTGCGGGCTGGAGATAAGGGATGGATATTTCAAGCAGTCTGTGGCCAGAATCCTGTCTCTTGTGAAATCTCTGCCACAGGAAGCTGGGCTGGCACAGAGCCTGCCTTGGCACTTTGCTGTTCACAGCATCCACCCAGGACTCTGCCTCTCAATTACACTCACACACTGGGCTGCCTGCGATTCCACTGTTGGAAAGTATACCAAATTTAAATTTGTTTTACATTTCATTTTACTAGTCAGGCTCGGTTTGCCTTTCTCTCAGGAAAGAAATTTTAAAAGGTTTTTTTTAAGGGATGTTGCACCACTCAACAGAGATGAGTTTAACATCTCAACAGACTGGGAATAGCCCAAAAGATACCAACAAAGATAACAACATTCAACAAAACATCAAGGAAACAAAAGCAAACATCAAGGAACACCCACCCCAGACACTGCCCCGGCATAGATGGAGACACCTGGTCTGGAAAAGACTGAGAAGGAAATCCAGGAATGTGGATCTAATTAACATCAAAAGAGGAGAAATCCGTGTGCAATAGGAAACCAAACACTAACAACTACACAATCTGGAAGCAATAAACACTAAACCAATGGATTTCAATGGGTTCGGACAGTAAAAAGTTTAGGAAAAATCTAGTAAAATTCACATCTCATGGAATGATTTTCTCTGCACACCCGGGCTATGTGTGCATGAAATTATTTCTGTTGCACACCCTGACCAGAATCAAGTAATGCCTTAACTCTCTAACACTAAAGATATTGTTGGAAAGTTTTTTATTGTCCCTGCAGTTTCAGTGACAAGATTACACCATGAGAAAAATTTTTCATAATAATCCTACTTTTAGATTGTCAGTTAGGTTTGGGCCAGGGGTGTGACAAGCAATTTTTACTCCTAGGAGAAGAGGCAGAAAAGACTTGATTGCATTGGAATATTTTTCTATATATTTGTGGTGTCTCTTAATGACGGGAGAATTTCGGAATGGATCTTTAGAAGCTCACCTTTAAGTCGGATTTTGCAAACCTAGAAAAGTATTAATGGTGAGGCTTTAACGCATAAACTGTTAATAAAAAATGGCTAAAAAAAATAAAAAAAGAAAAATAAAGCAGATTATGAGGGTGGACGTGTGAATCACCTAAAGGCTGCTCTGGAAGAAAATCCTAGTTCCAGGCAGCCAGCAGAGGAGTTTTAGAAATGCAAATTACGATTGCTCTGGAGAAGTGTGGACAATGCCCAAGGGCCTTCTTGCCAGGGGGAGGAATTTCCCTGAGTCCATCTGCCCCTCACCCCCAGCTCTGCCTGCTTGCACAGATGGAATTTGCACAACTAAAGGCAGAGCCCATAGTGAGGATATCTGACTGCAACAGAAACTGGTTAAGCTGCAAAGGGAAACAGCAAACGGAGAATATTGAGCAAATTTCATGAAAAAAAGTGTGTGTGGGGGGATCATCCCTCTCCCCAAAGCAATGAGGTATTTTTGCTAGTCCAGAGAAATGAGTTGGGAATCCAAACATTTTATCATTTCATAAGATAAAAGTGGTCAATTGATGAAGCCGTGGCAGGAGGGAGCACCCAAAAAAGGGAAAAAGATGAACGGCCACCAGAACAAATGCTACAACACCATGGACCAGCCCCTGGGATCCCTAACGAATTCATATCAGGACACAGAAAACCCATCCATAATTTGAGTGGCATAATTAGGTTTAAAAGTATCCTTGAAATAATAACCAAGCAGACAGCTCCAGCTCCTGACCTTCCTGCTGACCAAGCCGCTGAAATGAGGAACGAGACATTTCACCATGGGATGGAATCAGATTATCTACTTACAGAAGAAGGAGGAGTTTGTGGAAAATTAAATGACGCAAACGGCTGTTTGCAAACAGATGATAACCAAAAAGTGGTTAAACAGATAGCAAAGGAAATATGAAAATATCTCGTATTCCGGAGAAAGGATGGGAATGGGACACGTTTTCGTGGTTCCCTGGCAGATCATGGCTTAAACGAATGCTGCTCCTCCTCTGACGTGCTGCAGAAACTCTCAGCTTTTTACCATGCACGACACCTTGCGCCAAACAGGATGCAGGAAAAGAGATTGAGTCAATGGAAATTAAAAGTTTGAAAAGGCAATTCTTGAGAAAATAAGAAAATGAGGAATTGAAAGCAGTAAGATTAATATCGTAGTAGGAGTGCATATTAAAGAGGACATGCAGTAGGTGGATCGGGAAGTCTGAACCTTCCAAAAACGTCAGCCAGAGGGGAAAGGGAGAGGGAGATGCAAACGGGAAAATGAGGATAAGAAGGAGGCTGCGTTTTAGAGACCGCATGGCAAATGCCGCATGGCCTCTCTCTTTGTTCATCAATAAAGTCACTTTTACAGGACTCCTCTGTCTCCTGCGGACACACAAACCTCTGGCCACGGGAATTTTCCCGCACAGCCCCGAGCACAGGGCAGACACCTCTGTGCCACCCACAGCAACCGGGACGAGCCAGCGCTGCTCCGGCACCGGCTCCTGCCGAGGCCCCAGCGGGAAGGAGACCGCGGGCAGCCGCTCCCGCAGCGCCCTCAGCCCAGCGCCAACACGGGCCGGCACCGGCACAACCAACCCGCCAGAGCCCCCTGCCGCCCCCTCGGCCCGCAGCGAGCCCCGAGCCCCCGCACAACCGAGCGCGGCTCCCACCTGCGCTGGGGCCGCCTCCGAGCTCCGCCGCCGCCTGTGGCTGAGGAATTCGATGGGATGTGTTGCCTTAACCTTTCTGACCACTCCCAGCCCATCTATGCCAGCATTCAAGCCCTGAAAGAAGGTGGGAATAAACTTCGGGTAGATAATGGGTACGACTGGCTGAACTGGCTCTTAGGGCACTGGGGACTCACTGGCTGGGTCAGGAATTTAGTTCAAATAGGTTTGTATGTATTAGGCATCATATTATGCATTATGCATTGTAGTAGTTATTCCTTGTATTTTACAGTGTGTTAAGAATTTAATAGACAAATCGCATAAGAGTGTATTTTTAGTTAAAAGAAACGGGGGAGGTGTGGATATGGGTAATGCAAATGAGACTGAGAGTACTGCAGATTTAATCAGCAAATGCAGCCTGACAACGAGGATGCCTGGCAAGAGCAAACAGAGACCTGACTGCAAGAGGACTGGATCAAGTCTGGGTTATGGGAAATAAGATTTTACTAAGTCCAAATGTAAAGTTTGTCTATGTGAGAGTTTGTCTATGTACGGTTTGTCTATGTGATTGCAGTAAAATATTACCAGCCTTCCTGTAAATGGTATATAAGCACATGTAGTGCTCAGTAAAAATTGGATTTTGATCACCATTCAGTGTCCCCGTCTCTCTCTCATCGTCGATAGTTCAAGTACTCCCAGTGGGGTCCAGGAAAGAGAATGGTGGCACATCTACTGCCTGCTACCCCCCTCTAGGCAATATTCAACTGTTTAGTTCACAGACTCATCTTCCAGCACTCTTAGTGGGGTCAGCAGAGCCACTTCCCACTGGTGGGGGCAAAGAGCACCCTCTGTGCCTTTGTGGTGGGAGCAGACAGTGTTGTCTCAAAGGAAAGGTCAGAGAGAGACCAAGCTGGACCTCTGCCTCCTGCCCCTCACCCCACAAGGGAAGAAGGGCACAAAACTGAGCACCTTTTTATTTTTTTCTGTCCTGTAATTTCCAGGAGCATGACTAGTTCAACGGAGAGGATTAGAAGGATTTCTTGAGGATCACTGCCAGTGCACAGCACACATGGCATCCCTCACCCCTTACATCACCATGGGATGAAGGGGTAGGAACCAACAACAGCCCTACCCCACTGCTCCAGAAGCCAAAATCCCCATGCAAGCATTTCGTTATGGCCTTCTTAGAGAACCACATTCCCACCCAAATCTTCCCCTCTGCAGCAGCTCATTCCCACAGGAACTGGCAGAGCAGATGGGGTTTGGACATTGGCTGGCTTCCATTGCACTCCTTGCCCTGGAGCTGGCACGGCAGGAGAAGGGCTCTGGTGAACCTTCTCCTCCTCCCATGTAGGCTCTAACCCAGCTGCCACAACTTCAAGTTCTCAGAGCACTTCTGGGCTCTGAGCAGCGGCCACGGGAGGAGGAGATGCAACTCCAAAGGCAGCAGTTCCCAGGCCCAGCTCCTGCCATCCCAGTGGGGCTGCTCGGTGGTTCAGGAGAGGAAGGGAAGGGCAAGTGCAGGTGGCAGTAGCTCATTTCAGACTGAAAGAGGGAAAGGTAATTTATTCACTTTGAGATCATTGCATTCAGGCTCTTATTTTAAGCTGAAAGGGAAGTAGCACCTTCTTGTGTTTAATTTGGGTGAAGAACAACTGTTACATTTGATATGGTAAGCAGTTCAATTATCTGAGGGAAAGTGTACAGCAAAATTAGTGTTCTCAGAGAGAGAGAAAAGTCAGGAGGTAGCAAAAGAGAAGAGGAAAAGAAAGCAAACCCCAAGCCAGTGTTTTTCCCAAATCCAGGGTTTTCTGTTTGTAGGGAATGGGGTGCAGAGTAGCTTTCCCTTGAGATTCAGGACTGAGAGGCCAGAGCTAGAAAGGTTGTTCAGTGAGAAATCCCCTCTCCCAGATCTGTACAGGAGCTGTTCTTTAGCTTTTACATGGATGTTTAAAACCTGACATATCCATTCCTCATGTGACTCATCCCACGACCAGTAAACATAGCTGGAGTTAATTACTCTCTTAGTCTGTTCTATTACACAACTCTGTATCATCTTAAGTTCTTTGGTGATGGAGTCATATTTCCACCGGGCTAGTTTTCTTCCCGGGGGGCTATTTAAGGGTCTATCTGTTGACATATTTCCATTTCTTTTTCCCCTAGTGAATTCCTTCCTTGCTCTTAGTCCCATTCTTCCCGCCTATCACTGGTTCTCACAACAAAAGCCGCATTCCCGACAGACAATTACAGGTCCTTGAAAGCAAAGCTGGACTACCAGGAATGTTTTTACAGATCAAGATCTGATTTCTTAGGAGCATTAGTGTTAAATAAATGAGGATTTTCTCAAGAACTGTCTGAATGTTCCCACTGTTCTGGATTTGACTGGGCTTCATTTCTTCCCAGAAAGTGGCACAGGGATGGGATTGGATGCAGGACGGGAATGCTGTGTATGACAGGGAGAGAATTTGGTTGTGGCTAAGCAAGGCTTGCCCTCCTCAAGGACTCTGCAGGGTCCTAGAAGCCACTCAATATCCCATGCTCTGCCATCGAGGAGGTGACAAAGAGCCTGGAGGGAGCCTGTCCAGGACAGCCGAAGGGACTGGACAGAGGGATATTCTCGGAGCTGGGAGCACCTGGATGTGGGACCAGCCAGCTCCTGCTGCCTTTTGGTGGTGCCTGAGCAGGGCTGTGACGATGCCAGGGACATCCTGCAGTGACATCTCCCCTGTCCGTCTGGGCGTGCGCTCGGTCCCAAAGCTCACCCTGATCCTGATCTCAATCTCACTCCATGTTGAGACACACTCACTCTCCTGGATTTAATCTCATCCCAGTGCCAGACTCGTGCAGCCCCAGAGCCAATCTCAAGGCCAGGCCTAAGGCAAATGGCACATTTAGCCTTAACCCCAATTTCAGCTCTAATCTAAAACCCAGCTCTAACTGAAAAACCGAGCCCCAATTCCAGCCCCTTGCCAAATGCTCAGCCCTAAACCAAATGCCACGTTTAGCCCTAAGCCCAAAGCCAGCCCCAATTGCAACTCTAAACCCAACTCCAATGGCAGTCTCAAGCCCTAAGTGCAGCTTTGAGTGCCAGTCCACACTCCAATGCCAGCTTTAGCTTGAATTCCCAAGCTCAGCCCCAGTTCCTGCCCTAAGGCCAACACCGTTCTTGGACTTAAGCCCAGTGGCAGCCCCAGTCACACTCCCTAGCCCAATCCTGGCTCTGAACTCAAGGCTACTGTGATAAATATATTACACTGCTGGCCTTAGCAATTGTTAGAGTGAATACTATGTGTTTTCTAAGGTTGACTTCTGTAAAAGAAGTTTTCCTAAAGTTTAGACATCTTTTAATGCGAATGTTGTGTTGTGAATGTTGGTGAGGAGTTGTTGTAATGTTAAGATTTAACCAGTGAAGGAATTCACACCTGTTGAATGTATTGAAAAGTAACAAATTATGAGGACTGGGAAAACTGCACATGCTTGAAAAAGGTAGGACAGGGGAGCAACTCTGTTTAAGTGCTTGAATATATATAGCCTTTTGTAAATATGTATTGGGCTGATGCAATACCCAGGTGGGCAGGGGGTAGTCTCTGCCCTCACCAATTCGGGTGGACTGGCTCTGGCTCCATCCCCCTCTGATCTAGGGGGGCCAGTGCAGTCGCTGTTGTTACAGATGAGCAATGTGGTGGTTGGCTCTCACAATTAAGGGATGAACAGTGTGTGTATGTTAAGATAAGTTTTGTGGATGTATAATGGTGTTATTGTAATATATCCTCCCATAGTCCTCTTTCCCCTCCCCCTTGCATTGTTGTCACGACATGGCTCAGGCAGTCGGGGCATTTGGGGAGGGCCGGCTTGTTCCTACACCTGACCTCCAGTGCAGATGTAAGAAAGGAGTCTCCAGCAATGGACGGCAGAGAAGGAGTTCAGCGACAAGACTTTGGGAGGGCCCAGGGGCATAAAAGGCAGAACATCCATTCTGTAGGGGAGCACGTGGGGGTTTAGTCCTGTGCTCCCAGTGCTGATTTTTCTCCTAATTCAGTCTTTTTCTCTATTTTTCTAAGGTTTAAGAAATTGCTGAAAGTTTTAAAAGAGCAAGCGCCGTTTCTCACACGCTGCACTGCCGGGGTAGGAGGTGCAGCTGGAAGGAAGGAGGTGTGTGGAAAGCTGGTTTGAAGGGTCTCCATTTACTTCTCATTATGCTGCTCTGAGTTTTTGGAGTTTTCTGCCAGAAATCTCTCCCGTCCAGTCATCCCCTGGGGTTTGGGGCAGTTTTCCCATTTTGGGGGAAATCAAAGCTGAGAGGAATGTTGAATTTGTCTTTACAAATGAGCTGTGGATCTCCGTTTAGATAAGGCTAGCACTGAGAGATAAAAGAAACAATGGGATGGATTCTACTCATTGATGAATGGAAAGAGATATTTGCCTTTACAAACAAACTGTAAGGCTGCTGATAAATGAAATTGGATATTGAAAGATGAAAGAAGCAATGGGGGTGGGCAAACTATGAATTCTATAAGAATTAAAAATGAAAAGGGAGGGTTATACAATAGAGGGGAATTTCAGGTATCAGGCGTTCCAGGAAGTCTGTGCCTCTCAAGTACCTCAGCCAAAGGGGAAAGAGAGAGGGAAATGCAGCCGGGAAAATAAGATAAAAAGGAGGCTGCGTCCTCCAAAAATTTGAGAGATCCCAGGGGAATGTCCCATGGCCTCTTCCTTTATTTGAATAAAGCAAAAAGGACTCCTCTGTCTCCTTTTTGGACATAAATCTCTGGTGTTTGTGGATTAATTTTCCTGACAAAAAGAACTTGGGGATTCTTACCTGCACAAGCACATGCAGTGCCTCAGTCATAAGTGCCTCAGAAATATCAGAAGTGTGTCTTCTTCAGAGTGTGGTCACAAGGGTTCAGAGTTGGAGCCAGTTCTGCAGGCAGGCTGATGAATAGTCTGGGGCTCCTCTGCAGAGCCCCATTCATTCTGGGGCTGCTTTCTGCTGGTTCTGCTGGACTGGCTCGAGTGAAACACACACCCAATTAACAGCAGTTAAATTACTCTGGCATGAAACAGTGGGGAACAGCCAGAGCAGTGAAGGGCAGCATGGACCATTGTTCTGGCAGCTCTGACAAGGTCTGGTTTGATACAGCACTCACAGAACTCTGCTCCACCTGTGACACTTCCACTTGCAGTAGATGACTCTTCCTCTTCACAATATCCAGCAAGGCAGGTCAAAGACACTTTTACCATTTTCATCTTCAAAAGGGAGAAGAAATCAGCAGCAAACATGAAGTCACCAGTCAGAGGAAGAAACAAAAGAACAAAGAGTGGTGGAAAAAACAGGTGGAGCAGTGATCCTTATCTGTGTGGGAGATATCCTCTGCTAATGGGCCATCTGTTAAAACCAGGTGGGGCAGTGTTCTTTATCTTTTCCACAACCCATCCTTCCTCCAGGAAGATATCTTCTGTTAATGGGCCATTGAGTGCCACTGCATGACTGATAAAATTCCATCATCCCATTGGGAGATGCTCCAGCCAGGGGGAGGAGCCAACCCTTTCCTACCTAGATAAAATCTGAGATTTGGAACACCAAGGCAGCCCTTACCCACTGGTTTCCAGAGGACAAGAGCTTCCAGACCTTTCTTTGGAATCACTACTTCAACAAGACCACTTCATCTGAACTGCCACCACCACCCTAACTAGTGGGGTGTCAGGTTGTATTCTGATTCTGTCAGTTGTTTTCTTTTGTACTATTGCATGGATTTTATTTCTCTTCTCTTTTTTCCTATCAAATTGTATTTCTGACTTGGAGTCTCTCACTGGTTTTGCTTTCAACCCAGCACAATTTTGGAGGGGATTTTTGCTGAATCTATATATTTGGGGTGGTTTTGATCTGTGTCTTAAAGTCGGGAGGATTTTGAGTGGGAATCTTGGTGTTTGGGAGGTTATTACAGACACAAGATCCTCAATGACTTCCAGAGATGAACTTGGGCAAGGAGGAACACCCAGTTTATGGAGCTCTCTTCTTGTTATTTCCCCCTAAACCAGGAATTTTCATTCCTCAGGTGTGCGGGGATGGAGGAGGCAGAAAAGCCCCGGAGATCTCTCACGAGGAGGGGCTGCAAACCCAGCCTAGTGAGCTGTGAGGAGGAAAGACCCTCCCTGAGCCGGGAAGGCGGCCGGAGATCCAGGCAGAGCTCAGAGCTGGTGGAGAAGCCTCCTGGAGGGGAGAAGCCCCACAAGTGCTTGGAATGTGGGAAGGGTTTCAACTACAGCTCCCAGCTGATCCGACACCAGAGGGTCCATACTGGGGAGAAGCCCTACGAGTGTGGAAAATGCAGGAAAAACTTCACCACTATTTCTTATCTGATGCAGCACCAGGTGATCCACACAGGGGAACGGCCCTACACCTGCTCGGAATGTGGGAAGAGCTTTCAGTGGAGCTCCAACCTGAGAATCCACCGACGTATCCACACTGGGGAAAGGCCCTACGAGTGTCCCAAGTGTGGGAAGAGGTTTCACACCAGCTCCGATTGCCTCAAACATGAGCGGATTCACACAGAGGAGAGGCCCTTCCGCTGCCCCGACTGCGGGAAGGGATTCAAGCACAACTCCACCCTCACTGCCCACCGGCGCATCCACACTGGGGAGAGGCCCTACGAGTGTCCTGAGTGTGGGAAGAGCTTCTCACAGAGCTCTCACTTGACCAAACACCAACAGAGTCACCACTAAGGGAATCCCTGTGAGTGCCCCGAGTGTGGGAAGAGCTTCGTGCTCTGCTCCAGCTCCATCCTCCATGGGAGGATCGGTGTTGGATGGTCCCCAGTGACCCCCGTTGGGTGAGGGGGAAGGGGTTTGAGAGATTTCTTTCCCTTCTTCTTGTCCTGCCGTGATTTGCTTGGTAATAAATTTCCTCTCCATACCCAGGCTGGGTCTGTGATGCACATTTTGCTGTTTGGTACGGGATGTTTCCCCTTTTTACACCATCCCAGGAACTCTGGGTTAAACTTTCTCCCCACTGTTGCAGCTGGAGAGGCAGGGTCAGTGGCTTTGGTGGGTGCCTGGCATCAGGCCAGCATCACCCAGGCCATGGGCACCCCTGAGATCCCAGTGTGGTGATGCATTCCCCCACTTCTAGAGAAAGTGCTGACCCAAACTGAGGCCAGGATGAAACATTATTATGACTGGAGCCCACTCTCTTGTGACCCTGCCAGCAGAAATCCAAAAGGAGACCTTTCAGCTCTCCTGGGCCACCGTGGGCTGTGACCAGCAGTCTCCCTCTGAGGGGCCTCTCAGAGCCAGCAAACCCTCGGCTTTGCTGTGCCTGGAGGATCACTGAAACACGACTTGTCCTGGGCCCATACCCTCACTGCTCAAGGCCCCATCCTTCGGCCAGTGGGAGATGCAAAAACATCTGAAGGGAGGATTTCACTGAGCTCTGGGGGGAATTGCCTGTACTGACTGTTCCTGTCTGTGTGTGTGCCCCTGCACATATGCTATAGCAAATCTGGGAGAAATACAGCTTTCCTAGATGTGGAAGTACCTTGGATATCTAAGTTAGGCCTTTAAGCAAGGTTCAGTTATAGTTATGAACATACTTAAATGCTGTTAAATGCTAAGTGTTTTGCTAAGTTCTTAAATGTAAGTCATAAGTGTTGTTTTTGTATTAAGTTGCTAAGTCGGAAGTTATAGATGTAAGTTAGGTTAAATGCTGTTAAGTGACATTGTGGAATTGTTAATGTTAAGTTATAAGTTAAGTTAGGTACACGTTCAGTATTGTTCCTCTGTTGATTTGCTAGGCCTAAGGTATAACTTAAGTTACAAATTAAGGTAGAAGTTAAAGAGTTGTTTAGAGTTGTTAAGTTTTCAGGCCGTGTTCCTTTTAATCCCTGCATGCACCTAAACACAGCACACACCCACCCACACTCCCCTAGAGAGTTCCCAGTTAATTTCTGTTCTGATTGCATGGATTTTATTTGGTGTTGTTCTTGCCTTGTTGTGCCTCACCTGTCCTGTAGGCAGTAGAGTGAATCTTGACAACAAACTTATTGTACTTTGTTGCTTAATATTAAATCTGATTTTTGTTCATGCATTTGTCACCGTTTTTTAAGTGATCTCAAACGCTCTCATTCATGACAGCACCACAATGTCCCGCATCACCGAGGGCCCTGACACACGCCCGTGTCACAAAGGGCCACCCCCGGCACCCAAGAGCAGAGGGACAGCCTGGAAGCGGCCCGGAGCAGCCCCGGCCTCGTGGCCTTGTAGCCCCTGGCGTGGCCAGAGCCCTGGGAGGCTTTGGGGTCCCCACGTTGGTGTCCCCTGGGACGGTGTCCCGTCTCCAGGCTCATCCCTTCTCCAGGCTCCCCTCACTCCCGGCTCTCGGGGTCCCCCCTCTCCAGGCCCCCATTCCAGGCTCCGGCACTCCCGGGGCTCTCCCCTTTTCGCTTTTCCCCCCTCAAGGCTGCTCCCCTCGCCCTGCCAGTCCCGGGCGATCGCCACGGGGCTCCGGGGACCTCCATCCCCCACCCACCGCCGGGGCTCTGTCTGCAGCCGCCACCCAGACATCCCCAAAAAACCACCCGGGGACCCCGCAGGATCCCCCAAAAGGGGATTTCGGGACAGCTCTGGAGCCCTGCAAGATGCAAACATCGCTCCGCCTGCCGCCTCCCGAAATACACAAACAGGGAGACCCAAAGATACTTCGGGTGAGCTCCAAATATCCCTCCCCCTCTCAAAAAAACCCTGCCAGGACCGCCCAAGATATTCGGGGCGAGGTCCCCCTCCCCGGTCACCTACACAATACGGGGGGGCCGATACTGCGGGCGCGAAGGGGCTGCAGATCCAGAGAGCGATGGACGCACGGGCTGCCGCCTCTCGCTGCTCCTCCTCCTCTTCTTGCTCCTCCTCTACCCCTCCTCTTCCTCACGCTCCTCCTCCTCCCTGTCCTGCTCCTTCTCCTCCATCCCTTGGCTGCCGGCGAGGAGCTCTCTCGGGTGAGCACGAAGGGAACGGGACCGGTGGGAAAGGAGTGGGAGATGGGCTATAAAGGGAGATGGGAGAGCGGGAAGAGGGTTCCCAGGGAGGGTGTCCACGTTAAGCCCAGGACCCCCAATCGCCTCCGTGTCCTGCCAGCCCCTCCCGGCGCTGTGGGGTCCGGGCCGTGCCCCAGTGCCGGCTCAGGGGGTGCTCCAGGCTGACGTGCTCCACCTGGAGCTGGAGCTGACCCCGTGCCGGGGGGGTTTCCAGCAGCACCAGGAGCTGGTAGAAATCCAATCCCCACTGGGGACCAGGTCGGTGGCCACCACGTGTCCCGAGAGCTCCTGCTGGCCCTGGAACCAGCTCAGCTGGATGTGGGCAGGGTAGAAATCCATGAGGGAGCAGAGCAGGCAGCCGGGGCCGGGCTGGGAGCTCGAGGGAAGCAGCGAGATGGACACACTGGGATGGGCAGGGGGCCCCTCCAGTGCGGATCTGCCCCCCCATCCAAGCCGCAGATAATCGCTCCAGGGATCGAGTGCTAAGGGACAGGGAACCACCTTTCTTCCATCCCAACTCCACCTTTCCCTCCCCCTCTCTCCCCCTTTCTCATCATTCCCCAAATCTACTGACCCCTCACGACTCAATGTGGGTTTCCCAGCCCCCTCCCCCAATCTTTGGGCATCCCAGCTCCCTCTTTTCCCCCATTCTTTGGCCCATTCCCAATCATCACTCCAACATCAAACCCCCTAACCCGTGCTTGCTTTTGGGAGTTCCAGGCCTCTCCTGCTCAATCTCGGGTTCCCAACCCCCGCTTTCACTCCTTTTGGACAGCTCCTGGCAGCTTTTTCCTGGGAGGAATCCCTGATTTTCAGTATTTTTGGGGTGTAGTTTCAAAGCGGACAGCTCCAGATCCCTCCTGCTTCCTCTGGGGATCCAACCCCCTTTTCCCCAATTCAAGCACCTCTCGAAAGCCCATCAGGTGACTCACATATTCTCTCCTTCCTCTCTCCCCTCCCCACTCCCGCTGCTTTTCATTTTTGGTCTCTTTTTAAAACAATATTCTATTAAATATTACAGGGCTTCTGGTTTTGCCAAATGCAGCCTAAAGGTGAACAGTGAACGTTACAAATTCCATACCAAAATTTTGCCATCACTAACAGCCACTCATAAACATACACAAAAAAATCCCCAAAGGAATAAAGATTTTTTCTTCTTATTCCCCTAACACTAAAATGTGGTTCTCACACCGTTGGCCCAATCTTAACTGAAAATACAAAAGTAGGAGTATTAAGAAAAGATATTCTAATGGTGTAATCTTGTCACCAAAACTGCGGGAGGACCCAAAACTCTTCAACACCATTTCTACTGTTAGAGAATCAAGGCATTACTTGATTCAGGTCAGGATGTGCAACAGAAATAATTTCAGCCACACATAGCCCGGGTGTGCAGAGAAAATCATTCCATGACACGTGAGTTTTACTAGATTTTCCCTTAACTTTTTACAGTCCAAAACCTATAGAAATCCATTGGTTTTATGTTCATTGCTTCCAAGTGGTACAATTTTAAGTATTCAATTTCCTATCGGACCCAAATTTCTTCCCCTCTATATTAATTAGGTCCGCACTCCTGGATTTCCTTCTCAGCCTTTTGCAGACCAGGCATCTCCAACTATGCCAGGGGCAGTGTCTGGGGTGGGTGTTCCTTGATGTTTGCTGATGGGCCTTAATGGTCGTTATCTTTGTGAGTATCTTTTGGGCTATTCCCAGTCTATTGAGATGTTAAACTCATCTCTGTCGAGTGGAGGAACATTCCTTAGAAATCTCTTTAAAATTCCTTTCCCCAGTGCAAAGGCACATGAAGCCTGAGTAGAGAAATAGATTTTTAAAATTACACTCGTTGTATTTTCCGACCATGGAATCCCCGGCAGCCCAGTGTGTGAGTGTAACTGAGGGGCAGAGTGGAATTGTGCCGTTGTCTTCCCCAGCAGCTGTGGCAGTGCAGGCACAGAAAGCAGCGAAGCTCCAGCAGTGGCAGCAAGGATTGGCCCCAGTGTGTGGAGATGCCAAAGGAGGGTGCCCAGGCAGAGGATTTCAGCAGAGGATCTGTGGGCAGGCCCAGGGGCTTGGCCCGATGTGGAGCCCTGGCTGCTGCTGCGTTGCCTTCAGTGCAGGGTCAGTGGTGCCCTCCCATGCTGCTCCTGCAGCCGGGAATTCCAAATTCCTTTGACATGGCCCTATTTAACATCCACACCCCATTCCAATTTCTTTTCTGAGTCTGGTAGAGCCATGGCAGGGGTTCAGTCACTTTGTTTTTTCATTTTCTCAAGTTTTGTACTTTTTCTTATGTCCATACCATAATATTAAGGCTCTCTGGGGTTAAAAAGTCCTACAATATTCTGGCTGGAACAGAAAATCCTCAATGCAGGTCCTGCAATTCACTCTTAATCCCCTTAGTTGTCCCAGCTCCATATAAGTGATGGGTAATGTTAGTTCTGAGGTTGCCTGGTCCCTCTCTGGGTCAATACACCACAAACCTTCAGTCAAAATATGTCCCAAATATTTAATCTTTTTCTCCAGCATTTGCACTTTTTTTTCAAATAGACAAAAATGCTTTTTAGCCTGAACATTCAGCCATTTCACAGAGGCTTCTTCTACCACTTCTTGTCCTTCTTATTGGAGCAAGTCATCCACATCCTGCATTAACCCAATCCCTGGGGGTGGGGTAAATTCTTGTGATATTTTCTGCAAGGCTTGCCCCAATAAGGCTGGTGCTTCCGTGCATCCCTGCAGAAGGACCGTCCATGTCTTTTCCATTTTCCCTTCTATCTCCTGTTCCCACTCAAAGGCAAAATCCAGTTTACCATCCTGTGTGAGTGGGCATCCCCAGAAAGCATCTTTGCCATCAAGGACTGAATGGTGTCAGTGTGAGGAGGGCACCTGGTTGAAGATGGTGTAAGGATGTGAGAGCCCCTGGGTGCTGGGGCCCCCTTGGGCCCTGGGGTTCATCCCTCAGGGGCTGTAGAAACTCTGCCATGGCCTTTGCCTTCCCCTTGGCCTTTTCCTCATCCCTTCTTGCATTCCCCTGCTGTGCCTTTGTGACCAAGTGCTCCAGGGGCTTCCTCTGCCCCTCCTGCAGCCCCCTCAGTGCCTGCGGGTGCTCATCCTCTGACAGCTGCTGAGCTTTCTGCTAAATCATTCCTTTCTGCACTGACCCAAGGAAAATCCTTAAAAGCTAATCTCGATCCTTGCCCGTTCAATGCCCATTTCCCAGCTGTTCCTTTGTCCTGCTGCTCCTTGTGCTGTGGCTGCCGTGGCCAGCCCGTATCCCAGAGCCGGTGCCTGTCCTGCCGCAGTGTCCAAACGCGGCCCCCCCGGCGGGCAGGGCCGGCAGCTCCACGGGGCCGGGCAGCGGCCGGGGCGTCCCGCAGCCTCCTGGGGGCCGGGGGCCACTGCCGGGCCTGCAATTGCCGGGGGGTGCTGGGCTCAGGCAGCGCCCGGCGCTGAGCCCCGGCTGCCCCACAGCCCCGGCCCGGCCCCGCAGCTCCCCACAGGCCCCCAGCCCGTGCTCCCGGTGCCGCCCCTCTGCGCCCGCTCCTGCCGCTGCCCAGCACAGAGAAACCCCCTGCAATCCTGACCTCCTTGTGTGCCTGTCCTGGCAACCGGGGATACAAAGGATCTGCATCAGCTGGCAACTTCTGAGGATAAGAGCCTGCTGAAAAACATCCCCATCCTCAGTATTTTTCTCTTTCTCCTCTTTTCCATCATCCTTTTTCTTCCCACATAGATTTTTCCTGCTGCTTCTTTCCTGAACCGTATTCCTGCACACTCCCATTCACCCAATCCCTTCCCAGCACACCAACACCATCCATCCCCTGTTGTCTAAATCCCTTCTGGACTTCCCTGATTGCCCCCGTCAGTGTCCCTGTCCTTGATTACCTCTGGGAGAATGTGCATACTCCCTCAACATGCTCCCAAGGGACCCTTCAGAGATATTTTGGGATCATCATCCCTTTTGCCAGGAGCCCTTCCTGGCTTTCCCTTTCTACCCTCCATGGGTGCCCTGCCATGTTTAGTCCCCGAAGATGCCACTGTAGTCACTGCTGAGATTTTCAGTGCTCTCTGGCTGCCGACTCTTCCCAGCCCCCCTGATCTGTCACTCGTCTGTCTCCTGGCCCCAGCGCCCCCCGGCAGGGGAATTTGGGGAGGTGGGAGGGGGGGAGCGCCAAGGCCGGGCCCCCCCGCGCTGTGGTGGCGGCAGCGGCTGCAGTGGGGAGCGAGTGCGGGCGGGAGCGGCCGAGAGCCCAGCGCTGCCCCAGCCCGAGCTGCCCCAGCTCCATCGCTGCCCCTGCGCTGGGATGCTGTGGGTTTGGGGGGAAGAGGGAGCCGGCAGTGGGTGCTGGGCCTGGGGGCAGCAGGAGGAGGGAGGGACAAGCAGAGTTGAAGAACAAAATGATCAAACGATGCATATCGGAGGAGAAGGTGGGATTGTGCATGAGAAGGAAGAATAGGAGGAAGAGAAATGTGAGGAAAAGCATGGACACGGGAGAAGGAGGAGCCGAAAGGAGAAGCAATAGAAGTTTCCATCCCTCCCTGTACCTACAGCCTTCCCCCCTCAACCCCAGGTGCATTGCCCCTCTCCAAATGCAGCAGGTGACCAAAGATCGGGATCTATGATTTTCTGAAGGGTGAATCTTGGTGTTTGAAAGCTTTATTGGGGTAAAACTTGGTGCTTTATTTTTTTTCAGGGGCTGAAAGTTTGTATTTTGAGGGGGTTTTGTCTGAATCTTGCTTTTTGGGGTGTTTTTGATGTGTATCTTGAGGTTTGGAGGATTTTTGGACTGAATCTTGGTGCTTTAGCGGTTCTTACAGACACAACATGCCCAATGATTTTCTGAGATGAACTTGGGCAAGGGGGAACCGCCAGCTCAAGGCACTCCCCTCTTGTTTTT
The DNA here is from genome assembly GCF_052056855.1 of Sturnus vulgaris. Taxonomy (NCBI): domain Eukaryota; kingdom Metazoa; phylum Chordata; class Aves; order Passeriformes; family Sturnidae; genus Sturnus; species Sturnus vulgaris. The sequence goes on along the minus strand of NW_028276185.1, from coordinate 8,074,920 downwards.
TCCCCAAACCAGGATTTTTCATTCCCTAGGCGTTGGCAGAGCGAAGAGGAGGAAAAGCCGGGGAGATCCCTCACGAGGAGGGGCTGCAAACCGAGCCCAGGGAGCTGCGAGGAGGAAAGACCCTCCCTGAGCCGGGAAGGCGGCCGGAGATCCAGGCAGAGCTCAGAGCAGGTGGAGAAGCCTCCTGGAGGGGAGAAGCCCCACAACTGCTTGGATTGTGGGAAGGGTTTCAGCTACAGGTCCCAGCTGATCCGGCATCAGAGGATCCACACTGGCGAAAAGCCCTGCGAGTGTGGGAAATGTGGGAAAAGCTTCAGGGACAGCAACTACCTGATGCAGCACCAAGTGATTCACACAGAGGAACGGCCCTACACCTGCTTGGAATGTGGGAAGAGCTTTCAGTGGATCTCTGCCCTGAGAAAACACCAGCACATCCACACCGGGGAGAGGCCCTACGAGTGTCCCAAGTGTGGGAAGAGGTTTCAGAGCAGCTCCAATCTCCTCCTACATGAGCGGACTCACACAGAGGAGAGGCCCTTCCGCTGCCCCCACTGCAAGAAGGGCTTCAAGCACAACTCCAATCTCACTGTCCACCGGCGCATCCACACTGGGGAGAGGCCCTACGAGTGTCCTGAGTGTGGGAAGAGCTTCTCACAGAGCTCTCACTTGACCCGACACCAATGGAGTCACCACTAAGGGAAGCCCTGTGAGTGCCCCGAGTGTGGGAAGAGCTTCGTGTTCTGCTCCAGCTCCATCCCCCATGGGAGGATTGGTGTTGGATGATCCCCAGTGACCCCCGTTGGGCAGAGTCCTGGTGGTCTTTGGTTCTGGTGATCCGTGTTGGGAAGACACCTGGCTGGGGGGGTCTGCATCATCCTGTCTCCCTGTGGGCACCTGGATGAACACAGGGGCAGGAACGTCCATCAGGGCCCAAACTGACATTGGGAATTCTTTGAGGAGAGCAGATTTGTTGACTTTCAACCTCAGAAAATATTCTGTGTTCAATCCTATCTCCTGGTGGTATCCAGGAATATCCAGGAACAGTCTTGGAGATCTTTTCCAACCTCACTGATTCCAGGATTTTCATTTCCTATTGCCCAAGGTTGTCTTCCGCAGCCAAATGGTGATGAACTGAGGCAATGACCAAGATTTTGGAGCCAGTGGGGTGGAAAGTCCTCCAAAAAATGTTTTTCCCTCCCACTCAAGCACATTGGTCCTCAGCTCACACAGACAAGGAAATCCTTTTCTTTTAGACTCGATTTGCTTTTCATTTCTCTTCATCCTTTTAAAACAACCAACACGGGTGAAAATAAAGACACTGAACTGAGACATGGGTGTGGATATGGAGGGACAAAGACATGGTGGGGCACAGACATGGAGAGTTGAATCATGGCTTTAAAGAGTTAAGATTTTTGCTAAGGGTAGAAGGAGTTTTCATGGCCAAGATGTGAGTTAGGTAGGTAATTACTTGATGCTTAGGCAAGAGCTAATTGGTATAATTATGTGCTATTATGAACTTAGGTATAGAAGAACCTAAATAATAAATAAAATAATAATGTGTTAATCATGAAGCACGAGGCCTTGGATTGTGCCAGAGGATCACAGAGACCTGATGAAGACTCTCCTGACTTCATCCATCGAGACCACTGACCCATTTCGAGAGCACCAACCCAATTCAAGAGAAGAACTGTGCACGGGTGAAGGACGAATGGGCTCATTTTAATATGGGATGGGGATGGGAGGTGCTGGGGTTATGCACATGTATTGTATGTAAGATCTTGGGCAATAAATAGAGGGCAAAGAACCTTGTTTGGGGCGGTCACGCCTTTGGGAGGTGACTCCCGTGCCGGTGAATAAACACACCACTTTGTAACTTTAATTAGTTACAGCGCCTTTGTCCGTGATTATTCCGGTTTTTAACGATTCAGGGGGACAAACTGCGGTCCCGTGGGGACACTGCAGGGACATCGTAGTGACCCAAAACAGGACAGGTGACTTCAGGGTGGCCCTGATGTCCCCAAGGCAAGGACACCAAGGTCCCTGGTGTCCCTCGGGGTGACAGTGCCACTTCCATGTCCCCACCCTGTCCCTACCCCTGCCCCGCCGCCATGTCCTGGGCCACCTCCAGCTTTCATGTCACCTCCTTGTGTCCCTCCACCGATGTCCCCAAGGCCACCACGATGTCCCCGAGGGCCCGGGCAGCTCTGGGGATCCCCTGTTGCCATGTCCCCCATGTGTCACCATCATGTCCCTGTTAACAGCGTCCACCAAGGTCCCCAGCTGCCATGTCACCGTCTCCAGCCACCCCTGGACATTGCGGTGACCTTGCTGGTGTCCGCGGTGGCCTCGGCACTGGCCCTGGCGGTCGCCACCCCCTGGGCACAGTCCCGCAGGCGCTGGGCCATGGCCCGGTGCTCACGGGCGATGGTGGCCAGGTGTCACCGCGATGTCACCGAGGCCTGCAGGGCCACCTGGCAGGACACGGCCACCATGCCCAGGGCCAGCAGCAGGTGACTGACCTCGGCCACCCCCAGGGCAGCGCGTGCCGAGTCCAGGGACACTGCGGGGACATGGGGACACCGCACAGGTGGCACCAGGGACACGTCAGCAGGGCAACCAGCACAGTGGCACCTGAGCAGTGGCACCAGGGACACCCCAGAGCCACCAGCCCCGTGTCCCCAGGGCTGCCCCAGTGTCACCATCCCAGTGCCACCCGTTTAGTCTCAGTGTCACCAGCCCAGTGTCCCCAGTTCAACCCCAGCGCCACCAGAGCTGCCCCAGTGTCCCCAGTCCTGTCCCAGTGTCACCAGCTCACTGTTCCCAGTTCCTTCCCAGCCCAGTGTCACTGCCCCATTGCCACCATACCAATTTCACCATCCCAGTGCTCCCAGTTCCCTCCCAGTGTCTCCAGTCCATCCCAGTGTCCAGTGTCTCCAGTCCATCCCAGTGTCCCCCATCCTGTCCCAGTGTCCCTGTCCCAGTGCTCCTAGTTGTGTCCCAGTGTCACCAGTTCCATCCCAATGCCACCAGTTGTGTCCCAGTGTCACCATCCCAGTGCTCCTAGTTCAATCTGTGTCTCCAGTTCCCTCCCAGTGCCACCACCCTATTGTCCCCGTACCAAAGTCACCATCTCAATGTCACCAAACCAGTTCCCTCCCAGTGCTCCCAGTGCCATCCCAGCGTCCCCCATCCTGTCCCAGTGCTCTTGTCCCAGTGCTCCCAGTCCTGTCCCAGTGTCACCATCCCAGTGTTCCCAGTTCCATCCCAGTGCCACCAGTTCTGTCCCAGTGTCACCACCTCAGTGTCACCAGTCCCTTCCTAATGTCCCCATCCCAACGTCCCCTTTCAGTGTTCCCAGTTCCATCCCAGTGTCCCCAGTGCCATCTCAGCGTCACCAGTGCCACCCATGGCACCACCCCAGTGTCCCCAGTTCAGTCTCAGTGTCCTCAGTCCTGTCCCAGTGTCACCAGCCCAGTGCTCCCAGTTCCATTCCAGTGTCCCTGTCCCATCCCAGTATCCTCCATCCTGTCCCAGTGTCCCTGTCCCAGTGCTCCGAGTTGTGTCCCAGTGTCACCAGTTCCATCCCAGTCCCATCCCAGTGTCACCAACTCATTGTCCCCAAAACAATGTCACCGTCTCAATGTCACCAAACCAGTTCCCTCCCAGTGCTCCCAGTGCCAGCCCAGTGTCCCCATCCTGGGACAGGGGAAGGTCTCTACTGGTCCATACTGGTCTGTACAGGTCGGTACTGGCCCATACTGCTCTATACTGGCCCATACTGCTCTATACTGGTCCCTACTGCTCTATACTGGTTTATACTGGTCTATACTGGTTTATACAGGGTTTTACTCACACACAGCACCATCAGCCCTATGGCCAGCCCATGCCCAGCCTGGAGCTCAGCTCACCCAAACTGGTCTGTACTGCTCTATACTGGTTTATACTGGTCCATACTGGTTTATAGTGGTCTATATGGGATTTTACTGGTCTGTACTGGTTTTTACTGGTTTTTACTGACACACAGTGTCATCAGCCCTATGGCCAGCCTGTGCCTGGCCCAGAGCCCAGTTCACCCAAACTAGTCTATACTGGTCCATACTGGTTTATACTGGTCTATACTGGTTTATACTGGTCCATACTGGTTTTTACTCACACACAGCAGCGCACAGCACCATCAGCCCCACGGCCAGTCTGTGCCCAGCCCATAGCCAGCTCTGGCACTGCTGTGCCCCTTCCTCCTCCTGCTCCAGCATCATCATCACTGCTGCCTCAGCCAGGACCCCTTGGTGCCGCAGCTCCTGCTCGTCCTCGTCCCCCAGGGTCCCCTGGGCCACTGCCGGGGCCACCTCGGCCTTTCTGGAGTCCTTCAGCTCTTCCAGGGCCACTTGGGCCTGATACAGCGTGACCTTGGCTTCAGCCAGTGCTGCAGGGACAGTGCTTGGTGTCCTCAAGGCCTTGGCCAGGGCCACCAGGGCCACCAGGGCCACCAGGGCTCGGCGCCACATGGTATCTGCCTGGCCCAGCTCGGGGGGGAGGGCAGGGGCGGACAGCTGGGGATAGGAAATGGGGGTTAGGGGGTGGGGGAGGAGTTGGGGAGTTCTGGGGAGGGTTTGGGTGGGGTGTGGGTGGTTCCAAGTGAGAATTCTCAAGGATTTGGGGTTTCCCAGATGAGGCTCCAGGGGGTTTTGGAGTTCCCAGGTACCCAAATGAGATTTTTGGGGGGGATCCCAGGTGAGCATTCCCAAGGATTTGGGGTTTCCCATGTGAGAATTTCCAAGGATTTGGGGTTTCCCAGGTGAGGGTCCAGGGGGAGTTTTGGGGTTCTCAGTATGATAATTGATAAAAGATTCGTGTTAATCACAAAAGCATTGGGGTTTGCATAAACCAGAATACTAAGCTCTGAAGTGAAGCATGGACACTAGATAATGGAAATTATATGATTGAATAATTCTGTTTAAAATCACCTTGTTATATTATATTATGTTGTATTATCTTACATTACATTATGTTATATTATGTTATGTTTTTCAAATAAGTTGTATGGGCTACCAGCTTGCAAAATCGGACTTCCCAATAGCCCTTCCTGCCTTTATCTAAACAATACTGCTTATCTCAAGGACCAGACTTCCAGAACTTCTCTGGTGCTTTTCTACAAGGACCAGATGGCTATCTGTGACTGATTATCGCCCGGAGGTTTTGTGAATTTGTGTAAAGATGTTTATTCGACCACCACTGCTTACCTGGCAAAATTTTAACAACAAAAAAACCCCAAAAATTATTAATTACAACGAGGAACCACAGTATAAGAAGAAGCTGCAAACCAAAGTTCGGTGGAGCGTGGAGTGGGTGGTGACCCCTCACGTTCCCCAGCGCTGCTTGCTCTTTCTATATCAAATAAAGCAATCTAAATTTTGCTGAATATCGAGACTTTTGTCTCTCATTTATAACAATTTGGTGCCGAAAACCGGGATGTCCTTGGAGCCCTGAGAGGCACTGCGATTTCGGGGAGGCGCCCCACTGCTGTGGCCCCGGTTCGTCAGTGATTCTCGGGACCCATCGACGTCCCGCACCATAGAGACTGAGCAAGGAAAATCTCCCCGGAAGACCGCGGCAAAATCACCTGGAATTCTCGTGCACGAAGAGCCAGACAGGAGCATCGGACTGTGAGTATCTGTGTGGTTTGGTGGGGATGACTGTGTGCTTGCCTGAATGAGACGTGGCCTTTGCTGCGAAGCGAGAGTGGAGTCCTTCTATCCGCGTTTCCAGCATCCCGCGAGGGACCTGGCCGGTGACCGGACGAAGCGAGTGAGCACAAAGGGAGAGACTGCTTTTCTTGTCCTAGCCCAGGTAGAGGCTGAGTCCTTCCCACCCTAGCCCAGGCAGAGGCAGGACCCAGGAAAAGGCGGGGGAAGGGGGAGGAAAAGAAAAGCAGATTGCAACACACCAGTCACAGAGGGAGAAGGGAAAAGCTGCTTTTCCCATCCCAGCCCAGGTAGAGGCGGGTTCCAGTCCATCCTGACCCAAGGAGAGGCAGGGGTTTGGGCGGAACACATCGGGGAGTACAAACACCTCAAGACAGTCCCTTGAGGTAAAAATGGGACAAAGAAAGAGTAAAATTCTGAGTCCCAGGGACCCACGAAGAGGTTCAAGTTCATTTGGTCCACAAGGAGACTGGGAAAATAAAGACAAGACAAGTAGGTTGCCAGAAATAGCACCAGGCAGCCCTTTGGGAGTAATATTAAGATGTTGGGACACGGACGATATACAGAGGAAAAAGTAAAGAAAAATTGATTGAATATTGCATGGTGGAATGGACCAAAGAAACGATCCGTAAAGATAACCTATACTGGCCCATGTTCGGATCATTTGAGGGTTGGATTTGTCGGGCATTAAACACATATGTGGCTAGTAAAGAACCATTTAACGGAGAGGAATGTGAGTATGCTGCCCTGTGAGCAAAACAGTCCAAGCCATCCTTGATATGTACTTTAAAAGAAAAAGAGGATGAGGATAGAAAAAAGGTTACCTGGGAACCCCTCGATAATCTCCCACCTCCGTATAATACAGAAAATACAGGAGACCCCCCCACGCACCCACTTCTCCTCCTGGTACTCCCATAGCTCTAAGAACTCGCTCCAGTCAAAGGAATACCAGGAGAGATGGTATCACCAGAGAGGAGGGAGATAACGACACAAAGGCTCGCCTTTACCCCCTGAGGGAAGTGCCATTAGCAGGACAACAGGCTGGATTAATTGGATTTGTAAATGTTCCCTTGAACACAGGGGAAGTGAGGAACTTTAAAAAAGAAATGGGAAACTATTAGAAGATCCTATAGGAGTGTCAGAGAGAGACTAGATCAATTCCTCGGACCAAGTATGTATACTTGGATGGAATTACAATCTATATTAAGTATCCTATTCACCACGGAAGAACGGGAAATGATCAGACAGGCTGGAATGAGGGTGTGGGACCGGGAGCATCAGATTGGACCTAGGGGAGACCAGAAATGGCCATTAAATAATCCTAACTGGGATAATCAGAATGATGTCCATCGCCAGAATATGATGGACTTAAGATGGATACTCGTTAAAGGTATCCGAGAATCAGTTCCTAAAGGACAAAATATTAATAAAGCCTTTAGTGAACAACAAAAAAAGGACGAATCCCCGACTGACTGGTTGGAGAGGCTGAGGAAAGATCTCCAAATGTACTCCGGGATAGACCCTGACACACAAGTGGGCCAGGCACTCCTCAAAACCCAATTTCTTTCTAATACCACGGGGAGATATTAGAAAGAAATTAGAAAAGTTAGACAATTGACGAGATCGGGGGTTACAAGAATTGCTAAGAGAAGCAAAAAGCAAAAGCTAAAATCTTTATAGCTGCAGTTCGTGAAACACAGAAAGAAACCCAGCAGAAAGGGGGAGGGAAACCACGAAAACCCCCACCGAAACAAGGAAATGAAGCAGGAAATAATTCACCAAGGCGAACCTGCTTTTATTGTAACAAGAAATGTCATATAAAGAAAAAATTGTAAAGAACGGATACAGGATGAAAAAAAAAAGTTCCAGGAAGACGAAGAGGGATGTCAGGGGCTGTATGTACTGAGGACCATACCATCTAAAGAGCCCTTGATAAAATTAAGGATCGGTCCCCAGGGAGAGGAAGTGGAATTTTTCGTAGATACAGAAAGCGAAAAATCCACAATTAAACACCTACCAAAAGGGTGTAAACCTAGTAGAGAAACAGCACTCGTGGTTGGAGCAAAAGGTGAACCATTTCGAGTCCCTATTATTAAAAATGTGCAAATTGAGACCCAGAACAAAATCGAATTAAAAGATCTGCTGTTACTGCCATAGGCAGAAAATAATTTATTGGGGAGGGATTTAATAATAGCATTGGACTTGAAAATTGAAGTATCCCAAGGTCAGCTTAAAATTTTTGCTTTAACCCAAAAGGACGAGGAGCAAATATGTCCTGAGGTGTGGTACACCCCTGGGGAAATAGGGAAGTTAAAAATGAAACCTATCAAAGTGCAAATCACTGATCCCGATTTACCTATCCGAGTTCATCAATATCCAATATCTCTGGAAGGGAGACGGGGCCTTAAGCCTCTCATAGAAAACCTTTTGCAACAGGGGGCTTTGGAACCATGTATGTCCCCACATAATACTCCTATTCTGCCTGTCAAAAAGACAGACGGGAATTACAGATTGGTACAGGATTTGAGGGCTATAAATCAGCGAACTGTTACCAAATTTCCCGTAGTAGCAAACCCTTACACTCTCTTAAACCAGTTGTCCCCTGACACACTTGGTATAGTGTAATAGATCTAAAAGATGCCCGTTAGAGGAAAGTAGCAGAGATCGCTTTGCCTTTGAATGGAAAGATCCTGATAAGGGCAGGAAATAACAACTGCCTTGGACAGTATTGCCTCAGGGCTTTACAGAATCCCCCAATGTCTTTGGGCAGCCCTAGAAGAATTAATGCAGTCTTTTGAGTCACCAGAAGGGGTGTGATTGTAGCCTGTTCATTAAAAAAAAAACAAACAAAAAAAGGGAGTCCATATTGTACTGAGTTGTGGTGGTGTCATTCCTATGGTGGGTATCCCCCATTCCCATTATGTGTCCAGTGTAGAAGAAATGAATGTAAGGAAACTATTAAGGTACTTAATACCCTATCAGCACAAGGAGAAATCGAAATTGATGATCATAACTGGTGGGAGTAATTTGAGAATGGAATGAGGAAAGAAACGAAAGCCAGAGCAGAGGTATTGGCAAAAGAGTGTCAGAAGGGTTGTGTATACCGAGCTGTCACTGCTGTACCTCGCACTGGAATGTTAAAGCTAAAAGTGGGACAAAATTAAGAAACACTACCAAAAGAGAAAGACAAAGTGGGAGACCCCAGGACATATTCCCTGCTGCCGAGAAGATCAAACAAACCTCGGCTACTGGCAGCAACCCCGTAGGCCTTGAGGGAGGCAGAGGGATGAAAATGGTCATGGGAGTCATCCTATTGCTAATGATGATAAAAGGAAATAATGCTGATGCTTGTTCCAAGTGTCACCAGACAATTGGGTACGGGGATGCACGGTATCCACCCTTGCCTTCCACACACATCAATTCGGCCTGCTATAATAAACACAACTTAGAAACTTGCACTATTATGGGAAGAAGTTACTGGGTAGCCACCAATTTGGGAAAAGGAGGGTGGGCTCCATGGGCATACCAAATTTGCCCAGTAGGAGAGACACACCTCTGCTTCACAAAAGAAGGTATGTGGGGATATTCAGATCAGGGAGGAGTGCAAGATCACTACAAGGAGGAATTGATAAAAAATACAACTAAAGTGTTCAAAGGAACAAGGACAAACAGTGGGGTAAATTTTAACTTGTATGAGAAAATAAAACAACAACTCAGCAAACGGGACTTACCCACCTTGGGAAAAAAATTATTTGTAGAATTAATGAAAGAAATCACTACTGAACTAAACTTAACTCACTGTTGGATCTGTGGAGGAATGCAGATGACTGAGCAATGGCCATGGAGGGGGGAGGGGTTGGGCCCAGAGCAGTTATTACAGTGGAATCAAACGGAAATATCAAGGGGAGTCAATAGACCTGAAGGGTGGGTTCTAAGTCATGAGGTAACAGGAGAGGCATGTATAACACGTCAGGGAACTAAATTTACCCAATATGTGGAGCACACCCCCTGTAAGACTATCCTGATTACAAATACAAGCAATCAGTCTTGGTGGCCCAAAGCTCCATAAGGATATTGGGGAAAGTTAAGTAAAGGTAATTGTATAAAGAACAATTTTACAGGACTATGCTGGTATAATAAAAATAGAGCCAACCCATATGAAGAAGTAAAAAGTGTAAGGACCTATTGGCAACAACCTGAATCAGTTAAACTAAGCTGGAAAGCCCCAGGCGGAATATTTTGGATCTGTGGAAAAAAGCTTATAATACCCTACCAAAAAGGTGGAGAGGGACTTGTACTCTAGGGATTATCCAGCCTGCGTTTTTTACATTACCAAAGGAAAAGGGTAATAGAGTGTTAGGAGTTCCCTTGTATGAAACTTTGTATCGAAATAAAAGGAGCACAGACATAGGGGGAACACAAATATGGAAGGATGATGAATGGCCCCCAGAACGAATTATTGAATATTATGGACCAGCTACCTGGGCTCAAGATGGGAGCTGGGGCTATCGCACTCCAATTTATATGCTAAATAGAATTATCAGGCTACAAGGCCTAGTAGAAATTACTTCAAACCGGACAGCCCGAGCAATGGAATTGATAGCTAAACAACTTACCCAAACTAGAGCAGCAGTATATCAAAACCGACTGGCTCTAGACTATCTGTTAGCTAAAGAAGGGGGAGTGTGTGGGAAATTTAATAATTCTGAATGCTGCTTAGAAATTGATGATAATGGTGAAGTAATTACTAAAATTGCAGAAGAAATAAAACAAATAGCCCATGTACCTGTACAAACCTGGAACTCTATGCTTCATGATAATTGGTGGAATAACCTGTTGGGGGAAACTTGGTGGAAGAAATTAGGTTTTATGTTAACATGTGCATTATTAGAACTACTGTTCATCCCTTGTCTTGTTCCATGCTTCATTCGACTAATCCAGTCCGTGGTTCAAGGAATGCAAGTTGCTACAATACCAATAGACCCTGAGAAGGCAACAAAATTAATGGCAGTACAAGAGGTACTGACAAAATTTGAAACCAGAACACGAATCAATGGGATAAAAAAAGAGAAGTGGGGAAATTGTGACAATTGATAAAAGATTCGTGTTAATCACAAAAGCATTGGGGTTTGTATAAACCAGAATACTAAGCTCTGAAGTGAAGCATGGACACTAGATAAAGGAAATTATATGATTAAATAATTCTGTTTAAAGTCACCCTGTTATGTTATATTATGTTATATTATCTTACATTATAATATGTTATGTTATGTTTTCCAAATAAGTTGTATCGACTACCAGCTTGCAAAATCGGACTTCCCAAAAAGCCCTTCCTGCCTTTGTCTAATCAATACTGCCTATCTCAAGGACCAGACTTCCAGAACTTCTCTGGTGCTTTTCTACAAGGACCAGATGGCTATCTGTGACTGATTATCACCCAAAGGCTTTGTGAATCTGTGTAAAGATGTTTGTTCAACCACCACTGCTCATGACAACAAAAATCCAAAAATTATTGATTTCAACGAAAAACCACAGTATAAGAAAAGGCAGCAAACCAAAGTTCACTGAAACGTGGAGTGGGTGGTGACCCCTCAAGTTCCCCAGCGCACTACTTGCTCTTTCTATACCAAATAAAGCAACCTAAATTTTGCTAAATATCGAGACTTTGGTCTCTCATTTATAACAGTCGTTTCGCACACCATGCAGAGCCAGGGTAGGAGGTGGAGCTGGAAGGAGAGAGGGGCGAGGGAGCTGGTCTGAAACCTCTTCCCACACTGGGGACACTCATAGGGCCTCTCCCCAGTGTGGATCCTCTGGTGCCGGATCAGCAGGGACCTGTAGCTGAAACCCTTCCCACATTCCCCACATTCGTACGGCTTCTCCCCTCCAGGAGGCTTCTCCACCAGCTCTGAGCTCTGCCTGGATCTCCAGCCGCCTTCCCGGCTCAGGGAGGGTCTTTCCTCCTGGCAGCTCCCTGGGCTGGGTTTGCAGCCCCTCCTCGTGAGGGATCTCCGGGGCTTTTCTGCCTCCTCCATCCCTGCACACCTGAGGAATGAAAATTCCTGGATTAGGGGGAAATAACAAGAAGAGAGCTCCATAAACTGGGTGTTCCTCCTTGTCCAAGTTCATCTCTGGAAGTCATTGAGGATCTTGTGTCTGTAATAACCTCCCAAACACCAAGATTCCCACCCAAAATCCTCCAGACTTTAAGACACAGATCAAAACCTCCTCAAATATCAAGATACAGCCAAAATCCCCCCCAAAATTGTGCTAATTAGGAAGCAAAACCAATGAGAGACTCCAAGTCAGAAATACAATTTTATAGGAAAAAAGAAAAGAGAAATAAAAGACATGCAATAGTACAAAAGAAAACAACTGACAGAATCAGAATACAACCTGACACCCCGCTAGTTAGGCTGGTGGTAGCAGTCCCGATGAAGTGGTCTTGTTGAAGTTGTGATGCTGTAGAAGGGTCTGGTAGCTCTTGTCCTCTGGAAACCAGTGGGGAAGGGCTGCCTTGGTGTTCCAAATCTCAGATTTTATCTAGGTAGGAAAGGCTTGGCTCCTCACCCCTGGCTGGAGCATCTCCCAATGAGATGATGGAATTTTATCAGTGATGCAGTGGCACTCAATGGCCCATTAACAGAAGATATCTTCCTGGAGGAAGGATGGGTTGTGGAAAAGATAAAGAACACTGCCCCACCTGGTTTTAACAGATGGCCCATTAGCAGAGGATATCTCCCACACAGATAAGGATCACTGCTCCACCTGTTTTTTCCACCACTCTTTGTTCTTTTGTTTCTTCCTCTGACTGGTGACTTCATGTTTGCTGCTGATTTCTTCTCCCTTTTGAAGATGAAAATGGTAAAAGTGTCTTTGACCTGCCTTGCTGGATATTGTGAAGAGGAAGAGTCATCTACTGCAAGTGGAAGTGTCACAGGTGGAGCAGAGTTCTGTGAGTGCTGTATCAAACCAGACCTTGTCAGACCTGCCAGAACAACTGGTCCATGCTGCCCTTCACTGCTCTGGCTGTTCCCCACTGTTTCATGCCAGAGTAATTTAACTGCTGTTAATTGGGTGTGTGTTTCACTCGAGCCAGTCCAGCAGAACCAGCAGAAAGCAGCCCCAGAATGAATGGGGCTCTGCAGAGGAGCCCCAGACTATTCATCAGCCTGCCTGCAGAACTGGCTCCAACTCTGAACCCTTGTGACCACACTCTGAAGAAGACACACTTCTGATATTTCTGAGGCACTTATGACTGAGGCACTGCACGTGCATGTGCAGGTAAGAATCCCAAAGTTCTTTCTTACTTCAGCAAAAACCCTGCAGCAGTGCATACCCAGCATCTGCTATCAGCACATCCTGGCTGCACACGTGCAGGAGAAGCAGCAGCAGCATTGTACACGTGGGTTTGTTAAGCTGAACTCCCCTACACTTTGAACAGTGCTCACCACAAATATATTTAATGGCACACCGATGCCATACATTTCTCCTAAAAGCCTCCCTTGTAACTAAACTTTGCTAGAAAGTTAATGCCGAGGATGAAGGAACAACTTCGGTCTCAGTGCGGAGGTGGAGGGGTTCTAAACACTGACTTTCCGAGAGCAGCATCTCTCCTGAAGCGCTCGGGGCCACCCGAGCCGCCGCCGGGAGCGCGGTGCAGAAGCCGGCCCGGACTCAGCCGCAGCGCCGGGCACCGCGCATCGCTGCTCTGCAGGGCGGCCCGCACGTCCTCCAGCAGCTGCCGCAGGCTGCCCTTCTCCTGCTGCAGCTCGGCCATGCGCTCCTCGGCCCGCTCCAGCGCCACCATCTCCTCGCAGCGCTCTCGGGAGCAGGGCCCCGGCGGCCGCCGCTCGGGCTCGGCGGGGGCTGCGCGGGCGGATGTGGCTCTTCTGTGTTCAATCCTCTCTTCTGGTGGTGCCCTGCTGGGCAGGGTGGAGGAAGAACCCCCGGCCCGTGGCTGGAATTGAGTGCAGCGGGCGCCGGAGAACAGCCATGAAACCAGAAACTCATCACGGCTCCTCTGACTAAACCCTACAGTCCTCACCCAGCCCCCAGCGTGGCCTTGAAAGACTCTTTATTGTAAATAACTCTGACTGCCCAACCTGGGAAAAAAATCAGAAACCCCTCTGCTGCCCTCTGGGCAAGGTATTAACTCTTTGAATGCCCAGAATGAAACTTCACATATAATTTATTCTGTCTCTCCTTAAAAAAAACCCAAAACAACAAAAACCACACAGAAACAATATAAAAACGTCAAAATCAAACAAAAAGAAATGTCAAATCCCAAAGAACTATAATTACTCTTTTTTAGGATATGGCGAAAAACCTCTTGTTTCCTCTATAACACATAAAAATATTACGAAGTGAATATGACTGTTCTAACTGTAAATATAAACAACGGCTGTAATATTAAAGTAAACACATGTTAAAATTGCTGTAATCTCCTAAGTTTAAATAATCAAAATCTCCCTTGTGTTCCCCAGAAAAAAAAATGAAAAAGAAAAAACCCTCTGTTCTCAAAAATAAAGTAAGCTTTTGTTTAAACTGTTATAATCCTTAAAGTCTACATCATAAATTAATATAGTCCTTGATAGAACTTGTGAGAAAAACTGTTAGTCTGAAAAAAGGGTTTTTGGATAGTAAACAGATTTCCATTCTCTTAATCACTGTAACATCCAAACCACAAGAAAACTGTTTGTTGTGAAGAAATCTCCATAGACTGAAAAAAAGTCTCCTCTTTGAAGTAAATTAGTAAAAAACTATTTTAGACATGGTAAACTACCTGAATTGCTTTTGTATGTTTTGAGTTTTAAAAAAAATTGTGTGGAAGAAAAAAAACTTGTCTCAAGTTTTATACTAAGTTTATATTTCTTATAGTTTCTAGTAATAAAATTTCTTTTTCTACCATTTAATGTTAAACCTGTTTTTCATCTAATTCTTAATTCTCTCTCACCACAAAAAAAATTTCAAATTAATAAACCAAAACCACTACATCAAACCTCAGTGATTCCAGGATTTTGATTTTCTATTACCTGCGCTGGGAGACCCTGGCGGAGGTTCTGGGGCAGCTGCTCAAGGACCCCCTGCCCTGGAGCCCCAGCCGGGCATTGGGCTCCTGGAAGGGAATGAACGTCCTTGTCCCCAGCAGGACAGATTTCTTATTTCTTGCAGGTGCAAATGGTTCTCTTACCAGAATAGCTTGTTGTGTTAATTGTTTTCATGCTGAAGATTGTTTTCACATGAGAACAAGCAAGTAACTTAGCTGCACATAGAAGTGACAGGCTAGCTATTAATTTAGCAGAGAGCAAGACCTGATTTTATGAAGCCTGCCTTTTATAATTTGTCTACCTGACTGCAACATCTCACCCTTTTTCATTAATTCAAAGAAGGCTCATATGTTCTGATGATAAAATAGCTCTCTCTTGTGAGGGTGTTATCTCATTAAGGTTATCACTGGTTATCTGTTAGATATGGGATAAGATACACAAAAGACCGATTACAATCAACAAAACTTGGCAAATTCTATCATGTCATTGACACAGGGTTTCACAGCATGAGAAAACAAAAGAATAATGTCCAATGTCTCCTAGGCAAATGGGAATAAATGAGCATTGTTTTAAAGTCCAAATAGTCCATTAGCTGGAAATGTTGATCTTTGACATCACTGAATGTGCTCTTGGATCCTGGAACAGGGAATAACTGAAGAAGGTTAGTAGGAACACTATACCATGATGATGACACAAGGCTTTTGTTGGCAATTTTCCTGTAAATTTCCAGACACAGCTATGTCTTGGCAGTCCTGCTTCTGGTTTTGTTCTGGCCACGAAGGCTGCATGGTGATTAGGTTCTTTTTCTTCTCACTGGGCTTCATTTTCTTGGCGGCAATTGATGTTTGGCTGAATGAACAGGTGACTACTTTGAAGTTGTTGATGATAAAAACACATGCATACCTTCTCCTTAAGTTAATGAATTAATTAGACTTTGTCATTGTAACTTCAATTGAAGAGCCTTATATAAAAATATTTTACTTTTTTTTGGTATAAATATTGAAAAAAAAATTATAAATATATAAATATTTAGGAGCTAATTCTCCCTTCCTTGTTTTAAAAACAGCATGCATTACTCTTGCCATGAACATGAAGGGAAGTTCAAAACATAACAATACATATAGTAAAACCAAGAACTTACAATAATTGGGAATAATTCTGATACAACAATCCAAAACATTTCCGATAAAAGATATCATTAATAGCACCTGTGAAATTAGAATGATTACCAGTCACTACAACATGGTACCATCATCCCCGTGTCTGCAACAGCTGATAAACCTCAAATCAGTGAAGAACTGGATAAGCGTCTGTTGGGGGTTGGTTTTTCCATTCCCCTCTGCCTGTGGAATGTTTTTCCCATTGACATGCTAAGAAGCACTGATGGTTGGGTCCCAGCACCAGGGAGAGCCTCCCTGTTTTTTTGGGAGTTTCTCTCGGAGGGTGGGGGGAGGGAAAGGGGGAACACGGTGAGATTGGAAGCAGGTAAAGGAGGGTGGGGGGCAGTTGCTGGCTCTCGCTCGCTTTTGGCTCTCGGAGCAGAAAGGTCATTGCTACCCCCCCACCATCCCAACGCCGGGAGCTGCCTCTCTGTTTTGGACCCAGCAGCCCTGCTTGGACGCCCTCCTGCTTCAGCTTGCTGTTTTCCCAGCATCCTGCCTCTCCTCCATCCCTTCCCATCTGGGACACAGCTGCCATCACCCCCAGCCCCTGCAGGTGCCGGGATCGTCACATCTGCCCCGTCCACCGGGAATCTGCCAGCGCTCACTGCCAGCGGTGACCGTGACTGCAGCACAGGGGAAAAGAGCCTGAGGCCCAGAAGGACTGGAACTGGGTTCCTGTTCTGCTTCTTGTTAATTCCAGAGTTGTTTTTCTATTTGCCTTCTTAGATATACTAGTAAAGAACTGTCATTCCTATCCCCATATCTTGGCCTGAGAGCCCCTTAATTTCAAAATTGACTAATTCAGCGGGAGGGATTTACTTTCTCCATTTCAAGGGAAGGCCCTGCTTTCCCTAGCACACACCTGTCCTTTATTCAAACCAGGAGTGATTTTGGCACCCAACGGTGAAAACTGTGGGCATTGAGTGGAAAGGCTGGAAAAGCAATAACAGTTCTTGAGTGACCTGATTTTGTGTTTTAAGTGTCACCATATTGTCCAGTTTACTCTGGCTTGGGCTGCACGTGGTCACTGCTACATCTCTGCCATTTGCAGGCCCTTATTTGAACATGGGTCCTATCACTAAGGCTACTGTGACTATTATCCAGTTCATTTTGTGGGTTGATAAGGTGAGGAGTTCATGAGTTTTTAACTTCCTCTGGAAGATGGCAACGTGGATTCAGAGCTATCACACTCTAACTGTGTGTTTTTGGGGTTACTTCAATAATGGTACTTACTGTGAGGAAGTGACAGCAGGGGAAATTTTCTCCCAACCCTTCATCCAGTCCACCATTTAGGTCCACCCCACCCGTTTTCAAAGGCTTCAAAGGCTTCAAATCTTCTCTAAATGTTAATGCTATACTACAGTGGCTGGTGTTGCTGATATGCCTGTTAAACCTGTTCTATTTAACATTCAGAGATAAGGGGAGATTGATTTGGATAACAACCCTGATACCTACCCCAGGAAATTGGGATGCTGCTGGAGAGACTGACCCTGCCCCACAGCCCACTTCAGAAATGAAACACCCGGATTGGGTGGGTGTTTTAGTGAAGGAGATACGTGAGATGAGCCAGATGCTGAAGGAGTACCTTTCCCCAGCTGGTGAGAAACTCCCCCTGCCTTCAAGAGGGAGAGTCTGATGGTGCAGCAGTGGAACCCACAGACATTACATCTGTCCAGGTTCCAGCTGAACTGCAAGGGCACTCACAGAGAGCAATAGTCACCCCTGTGGAAACAAAGAAGTCTAAGATGAAAACAAGGCACCTAGATAATAAGGATAAGAAAGGAGGGCCCTCACAACCAGCAGGGGAGCCAGAGGTTGAGATCATCACCAAGTCCCTGTCATACAAAAGTCTCCATACTCTGCAAAAAGACATTGAGTGATGAGGCCGTGAGGCTTTTACCACCTGGTTACTGCAGGTGTGAGGCCTTATGGGTACAGGTGTGCAACTGGATGGTCCTGAGGCAAGGAATTTGGGACCCTTGACCCAGGACTCAGGTGTGGACCAAGTATATCTAAGGGAGCCAGGGCCCTTTTCCCTCTGGGAGTGGCTTTCAATGAGTGTAAGAGAGAGGTTTGTCAAGAGAGAGAGAATGCAGGAGCACCACCATAGAATGCCTTGGAAGACCCTTGAGGAAGGGATCCAAGAGCTGAGAGAAGTGGCAGTGCTGGAGGTGCTCTTTGGGAGGGATGGACAGCATGACAATGACCCTGACAAGGTCAGGTGCACAGGACAGATGTTGTGGAATCTGGCAAACCTAGAGCCATCTCAGTACACCTTTATTGCAACAATTAATGCTGATAATAACAGAGACAGTGGGTTCTGTTTCCAACAACCAACAAGCTTAGAAATTTTGAGAGTATGATCAATGGCCCAGTGCAGGCTCATGTCTCTGCTGTATTTAAGAGCCTTCAAGAGGAGATGAGGGAGATGAGGGAGACGAGGAGGAACAGTTCCCAAGCAGCACCAGTGCGAGTCACAGACCCCAAAGTTAGAGTACACTCTGAGTATTTTATTGATAACTTACATCTTGCACTTCATACATTAAACTGTGTTAATCAGACTTTGTCATATCACGAGTTCCTGGAACACATTTTTAAGCCCTTCCAGCTGTAGCCCAAGGGAAGCTGTTTCTGTCTTGCATCACAAAATGGCAGGTGTTTTGCCCTTTAAAAAGGACTTGTTACTTGCATTAACATCCAAGGGGTTGCTTTCAAAGACAGACAAAAACCCCATGAACAAACAGAAACCAACCAAACAACATATTAAAAACAAGTACTTTATTTTTAGCTCTTGCTTTTAATATTTTCCAAGCTGGCCTCTTCTTCCACTGCAGTGTTTTTCTTTGAACAGAAAAACACCTTTGCCAGAGGATGTGACTTAACAAGGCACACAGAACTTACACACAATGGATAGATTAAAGCTAAACAGGCAGAGTCCCATTTCACAATCATCACCATTTATTTTCTGTTTATTTTGTTTTCAGAAGGGTGGGAACTGTATCTCAGATCCCTTGGCTAGTTTGGTGCCATAGCCACTGATTACCTGTCCTTTCTAATTATCTGTCCATTCTGTAGTTCCTCTGGCCATTTGTTGCTCTTTGATCGCTCTCTCCTTCACCTGATTTTTATATTTTTTCTGGATTTGTGGGGGTTTTTCTATGGGTTTTGATTTTTTCTTGGTGGTTGTTTTGTTTGCCTGTTTTGTTGGGTCACAGTTTTGGTTTTGTTATTTGGTTGGGGTTTTTTCCAGTTACCAGTAGGAATCAGCTTGTGATTTGGATTGTAAAGTTTTGAAGACAGGTGTTGCACATAAAGGTTGTTTTTGTTTTTAAAGTCATCTCACACACAGCTCTGCAAGGCCCTGTGACTTTGAGGACTGTGGGCTCTCAGACAGCAAATTGTGCATGAATAGGAAACTTGTAGTTCCTATCTGCATTACACACAGCAAAATGTAAAGTGTTTGGAATGGAATCAGTTCTAATCTTTTTTTTTTTTTTTGCTGCCATGCCATAAAATTGTATCAGATTCATCAATGAACTCGGTTCTTCCAGGATGGAGTGTGCAAGGATAATCCCTTAGCTCCTGTGTGGAGCTGGTGTGCACCAGGCCAGACACAGCACTGTCACCCATAGCCAGCCTCTGTCTGCACAGAGAGCAGGGAGCTGCAGCTCTGAGGAACTCAGGGCTTGGTGAGCAAACACACCAAATCCCTCATTTAGATCAGTTACTTTACTGGACTATTTGTTGCTATGTATTTAGTATATATTTATTTATAATATATGCTGCTGGTATATTTTTATATCCCCACCCAAAGCTGAAAAAAAAGAACCCTGGCAGTTTGCTTTAGCTGTGAAGTCAAGAGACTCATTTCAACAGGTTCCAGCTTTGCTCCTTGTTTGAATTCAAAGCAAGCAAAAACCTCTTCTGTTGGTCACATCAAACCAACATAAGTCTGTGAAAGACAGAAGAGTGTAAAAATTAGTTCATTTTCTAGTACTTACAGTCTTCTAATTCAGCCATGGGATAATTATGCCATAATTCACTAGATCAAATAACTGGTAAAAGCAATAGAAAAGAAATTTTTTAAAGCTAGGTTTAAAAAAAGTGGATTAATTTCATAAACAAAACCATGTAGTAAAAATACAGTAATTTAAACTTCTCAAAGCCCTTTGATGAGCCCTGCACCCCAGTCATGTGCAGTGCAGCCTCAGCTGTCCCTTTGAGCCCAGAGCTGCCAAGGATCAGGGCTGGGATGAGCCTTCACCCAAAAGTGAATCCAAAATCAGTCGAGAACAGGGCTCACACACAGAGCAAAGTCTAAAGGCCAAGGCCAAACCTCCATCAGGTTGGATTTGTTTAAACACTGAATTGAAGAATATTTGCTCATCCTGTAACATCATTATTACCATGAAACTTTACATGAGCTGCTAAATAACCACATTCCCATCCTGAAATGCATTCCCAAATATTGTTGTGAACTTGCTCTGCCTCTGCCGCTGCTCCTGGGGCTGCTCTTGGCCACGCAGCCTCAGTGGGAGCCAGCACTGGCTGCAACCCCAGCGGGCTCCCCAGGACAAGGCCCAGCAATTAAGAGGCCAATTAAAGCACTGGGCAGCAGCAGAACCCTTATCAGAGTTATTTGGACAACAGGGACTTGCCACAGCTCCACAGCAGCATGACCATGAGCCAGGCTACCAATGCAATGAGCAGAGTTTTAATAAAACTGCAGAGAAAAATCAGCAACTTACCGTCCTATCTGATAGAGCTTCCGAATGCCAAAATAGCAGCAGAGCAGGACAAGTGGCACAGTGAACATTGTCACTACTGTGCCGATCATGCAGGACCAGCGCACATCCTGGGGGCAGACAATTCTTGGAAGGCGCTCTGGATCCTGAGCATCTATTCCTGTTTCAGGGATAACATCTGTGGGAGCAATGGGGAGCGTGAGCCCGTGCTGTGCTCCACTGCTGAGCTGGCAGCTCGCTGCATACGGCCAGGACGTTCTCTGTTTGCCCCAGAGCTGGGGCCTGCAGGCACCTTGGCACCCCTTGGCACAGGCTGTGCCACCCAACAAAGCCCAGGAGGCCGGGAGGAGAGCCCGGGGCCAGCGCAGCTGCTTGGGCAGTCGCTGCTTCCAGGGAGCCGCGCCCAACCCATCCCTGAGCAGCCACTGCCAGCCCCGACCCTCCCTGCCCCGTGACAGCTCCCCCAGCCCAAGGGGACAGAGCCAGGCCCTGTCAGGACACACTGGAGCCCTGCTCTCCCCCTCTGCCCTTTCCCCACCATGGTCACCCCTTGCAGCCCCTCCCAGGTTTTGGGCGGTGTCTCCCACGGAGGGATCCCAGCAGGATTGCTCAGCCTGGCTGAGCCTGGCACAGCAATCACCTTCTGTGGCTCTGCCTGGCATCTCCTCCCTTTGTGTACCAGGGGCTGGCACGGAGCCATTGCTTCCTCCAGGAAGCGCTGCCTTCACCAAGGCCTTTTGGTCCACCTCTGGAGAAAGGAAGAGGCGCAGCTGGATCAGATGGAACCATTCCCCATTGGGGAGGGGGCATCTTCAGTAAGTAATATTTGTCAAAGACATGGATAAGGATCAGGAAAAGGCCCAGGCTCTTGGGGTTGCCACTGGGCCCTCCCTCCTCCAAACAGCCACCCCTCCTGATCTAGCCTGAGGCCAGGAAATTTCAGGGATCTCAGGGTGTGCATGGCCTGTGGGACACTTTGGGCTCCCTGTCAGATGATGCCAAAAGCCTTCCTGCAGAGGCTGGGGAGAAGCTGCAGCCAGGCCAGGCTGGGAAACAGCCCTGCAGGCTGTGACAGCAGCAGTGGGACAGCGAGGCTGCCATGGATCCCTTCCAGCTGTGCCGGGCACAGCGTGTCCAGATGTGCAGAGAAAGCCCCCGGCTGCTGAGTGTCAGGAGAAGGCTGAGGGAAATGCACCCACCACGGCGTCTCTGCAGATCACTCAGCATCTGGTCCATGTATATGGATCCCTTCAGGGACTGATTGTCTCCTGTAAGTTTGTTCCTCCCTCTCGGAGGACCTTAACAGAAAGTATTTCAATTCACCCGTGAATGGATCCCACAACAGCAGTGCTCAGCCTGTGGGCTCAGCAGGGACACACCACTCACCCCTGCCATGGGAGCCCGGCTTGTGTGCAGCAACCAGCCCTGGAGCTTGAAAAGTGCTCCCTGCAGACACACCTGTAACTCAACAGCCACAGAAGCTTCTGTCACCTGGTTCCTGCCAGGTTGTCAAAGATTATTCTTTGGTGGAAAGCTGAGAAGATACCTGCAGGAGGCTCCAGAGGCTGCAAATCTTCATGAATCCAAGCTGCTGGAATAACATTCCTAGCACTCTCACCTAGAGGGGAGCACAGATGAGAACCATTTCCATGGTGTACTGGGATCCCCTTCTGCCTTAGGGAACTGGGCACTGCAAGGGGGTCGGGTAAGGCTGTGGGAGCCAGATGTGAATGGACATGGCCAAAGCTGCAGAGGGGCCTGGGGAGCTCTGGGCTGGCTCTGGTCACTCTGCACACTCTTTCCATGCCATGTGCAACATCCCTGGAGGGGCAGTTGCAGCATCCATGGCCTCTGGGGATTCTATCAGTCCTCAAGAGGAAAACCGCCCTAAATCCCTGGGGAAAACTGCAGCAGGCAGTGCCACAAACATCCCACCCAACCTCCCTCCCTCCTCCTGCTGGGCCAGCTCCCCCAGCCCAAGGGGACAGAGCCAAGCCCTGTCAGGACACACTGGACCCTGCTCTCCCCCTCTGCCCTTTCCCCACCATGGTCACCCCTTGCAGCCCCTCCCAGGTTTCGGGCGGTGTCTCCCACGGAGGGATCCCAGCAGGATTGCTCAGTACCCGAGTGCCCTGAGCCTGCTCGGGATAATTCCTCTGGGCTGTGCCGGTCTTGTCCGGCCTGTGCCCGCACTGCCAAGCAGCAGAGATGGCAGCTCAAGGCTCAGCAGGGCTCAGGCCCAGAGGCACAGCAATTACCTCCAGTGACTCTGCCTGGCATCGCCTCCCTTCCTGCAGCAGAGGCTGCCAATGAGCCACTGCTTCCTCCGGGAAACTCCTCCTTCAGCACAGTCTTTCCTTTCATCACTGGAGAAAGGAAAACCAGATCAGATGGAACCGTTTCCCGCTGGGAATGGGACATCTTCAGGAGGCAGTACTGGTCAAAGACATCTTCACTTTCTGATCTACCCCAAGACCAGGAAATTTCAGGGATCTCAGGGTGTGCATGGCCTTTGGGACACTTTGGACTCCCTGTCAGATGATGCCAAAGGCTTTCCTGCAGAGGCTCGGGAGAAGCTGCAGCCAGGCCAGGCTGGGAAACAGCCCTGCAGGCTGTGACAGCAGCAGTGGGACAGCGAGGCTGCCATGGATCCCTTCCCGCTGTGCCGGGCACGGCGTGTCCAGATGTGCAGAGAAAGCCCCCGGCTGCTGAGTGTCAGGAGAAGGCTGAGGGAAATGCACCCACCACGGCGTCTCTGCAGATCACTCAGCATCTGGTCCAGCAGTTTGGTTGCCTCCACGGATTTCTTTTCTCCTACGCCGTGGTTCTTCCATCTAGGAGGACCTGAAAGGAAAGTAGTTCCATTTCTTTTCAGGCTGCTGTGGCAGTGAGTGCAGTGAGTGCTCCAAGGCACTCCCCCAGCTGTGCCTTCCACTCAGGAGCAGGGGCAGAGGGAGCACATGCCTGCAGTGGCCCCACACTGGGATGGAAGGAGCCCCTTGTGGGGCAGTCAGGGGAGAAAGGACTCCCTGGAGCTGCCAGCAGCTCTGAACCCAGCCCCGGCCAGGGCCAGGGCTTGGCAGTGGCAGCGGGAGCAGCTCAGACTGCCTGGGGCTGGCAAAGGAGCCACACAAGGCACAGCCCCGGGGCACAGCCCTGGGGCCTTCCCTTCCCTCTCTGCTCTTCTCCGTGGCTGCACAGAGCACATGGAAGGAGACACTGGCATTGCACACGGGAAGAGGATTGACAGCTAAATGCTCCTTCCTCCCACTGGCAGCGATCCTGTGGGATCAGTCAGGGCTCCAGAAGGGAGCAGGGCAAGGTTTCCACAATGCCTCCACCCTGAGATTATGGAAAGGGAAACATGACAGGAATGAGCTCTTGCCACAGTGACAGAGATTATTTTGTCAGGAAAGGCACACTGAGAACTTGCCTCCACCATGCTCTAGAATCTTCATCCTGTCATTCACCAGTTTTTCAAAATAATCCATGTCCCAGTCTAGAAGGGAGCACAGATGAGAACCATTTCCATGGTGTTCTGGGATCCCCTTCTGCCTTAGGGAACTGGACACTGCAAGGGGGTCGGGTAAGGCTGTGGGAGCCAGATGTGAACGGACATGGCCAAAGCTGCAGAGGCGCCTGGGGAGCTCTGGCTGGCTCTGGTCACTCTGCACACTCTCTCCATGCCCTGTTCAACATCCCTAGAAGGGAAACTGGGCCAGCCCAGGGCCCGTGTGGGCTCTCTGCCTCCCACTGAGGAAAGCCTCCCTAAAGCCCTATGGAAAACCATCCCCAAAGCTTCCTGGGGAGAAGGGAGCGCTGTCCCAGGAAAGGGGAGCCAGGCCCCCAGCTCACCTGCTCCCTGTGCTCTCCACGGAGCTGCCTGGGCAGCCCTGGCAGGCAGGGCCAGTGCCAGGAGGAGCAGGAGGAAGAGGCGCAGAGCAAGGGCCATGGTGCCTTGCCCTGTGCCAGTCCCGCAGCTCTTGCTGCCCCCGCTGTCCTGACACCGCTGTCCCAATGTCAGCACCACTGCCGCCGCCGCCGCTGCTGCCGCAGCAGTTGTGCTCAAGGCCTGACTGCTCGGTGCCTGTGGTGCTGTGCAACCACGGGGCTCTGGCACCTCGGGGACCTCACAGCCTGCTGTGACCTCAGCCTGCTGTGACCCCAGAGCCTGCTGTGACCTCATGGCCAGGGTGGAATTTTGTGGGGAGTGGGATCTATGTTCTTTGGGAGGGAGCTCATCCTGCCCAGCAGCTCTGTCCAAGGGCTGTGACACAGTCCCAGCCCAGCTGATCTCACATCCTGGGGGATGAAGGGATGGAGAGCAGCTCTGCTGGGAAGGGCTTGCAGGTGCTGCTAGATGAGAGGCTGGACATGAGCCAGCAATGACACATCCAAAGGAGTGAATGTTGAAGGAGGTGATTCCACCCCTCTGGTCTGATGAGACCCCACCTGGAGTACTGCATCCAGCTCTGGGTCCCAACACAGGAAGGACATGGTCCTGTTGGAGCTAGTCCAGAGGAGGCACAAAATGATCTGAGGGCTGGAGCCTCTCTGCTTTGGAAACAGGCTGGGAAGCTGGGGGTGTTCATGCTGGAAGAGAGAAGGCTCCAGGGAGACCTGATTGCTGCCTTTCAGTACCTTAAGGGGGCTTGTAAAAAAGATGGGACAGAATTTTTAGTGGGGCCTGTTGTGACAAGACCGAAGGGTAATGATTTTAATCTAAAAGAAGTAGATTCAGACTAGACATGAGAAAGACATTTTTTACACTGTGGGTTTTGAAACCCTGGCACAGGTTACCCAGAGAGGTGGGCAACCATCTCTGCAGACATTCAAGCTCATGCTTTGAGCAACCTGATCTAATTAAAGGTGTCCCTGCTCACTGCAGGGCATTGGATCAGATGGCGTTTAAATGTCCCTTCCAACTCAAGCCATTCTGTGCTCCTGTGCACCTTCAAAGCAGCGCTAGATTAATGCTGGGGTGACAATGCTGGCACCTGTATTTTGGTACTTGTGCCATTTAGCAACTGGCCAAGAGAGGATTGATGGGCTGGACAGTGAAGTCTGCAAACAACAGACAGTGTGCTCAAACAGAAACAGGAGAGGAACACGGCTTCCAGTTCAGATAAATGCCAGCATTTTGTCTGCCCATTTCTTGTTAAGAAACAAAGGAATGTCCTGAATATCCCTTTATGTGGGTGTGCTATTGGCTGTGTCAGTTCTTGTGTTATGTAAAACAGGTAAGTTGTTACAGCTTCTTGCCCCATTTATCACTGGATAAAACCCAAATATGCATTGCTTCATGTTTACTTTCTTCCAAGTAAAGGCAAATTTTGTTCATTATTGAGCGGGACATATTCATCTGCTCACAAGCAAATTCCCTTTGCCATTCACACAATGTTGATTTGCTCTAATCTGACTCCAATTAAAACCTACCTCTCACTGTAATTAAGGCTGATGCATTGTCAGGCCAAGTGCTGACTAATTTGTCCTGGTGTCTGGCACTGTCGAGAGTTTTTCTGTAATTAAATGACATTTGAAGGCAGGTGTATTCTACCATACTTCTGGCATACTAGAAACGAAAAACAGCCTTTGAAACGGGATTTTATCCTTTCTTCCTCCTCCCAGGAATTTTAATCTCTGAGGTCTAAGCTCTTCAGCTGCCTCACAAACATAGTTTTAATTCAGACAGGCATCCATGCAGTGAGCAACAAATCAGGACTGTGTCAGTGAAGCTTGAAGCAATGTAGGTTTATAGCACTAAAAATAATAATCCATTACACAGGTAATCCATTACACAGTCAAGTATTTCCCAAATAACTCTACCTATCCTCAGGGATGTTTCAAAAAGGATTGTAGTAAAAGCTGGGAGCGGGGAGAGAGAATGTCAACAAAATTAAAAATACAGCCTTCTGAGACCATTCTATTTCTACAAAAACAGAGTCAAAATTGTTCATATATGGAACATTAACTAAGACGTGAATGACAGATTGTCAAAATAATTGCTTGGGGAACAAAAAACCTAAATAAAAATAAGTTTATGTGTGGATTTATAAGTAAACCATCATATAAAGAAAAACAAAACAAAACAAAAAAAACCCCAAAACCCCAAAAACATCAGATCTGCCATAACTAAAAGCAATAAGGCTGTTTCATCTGTCTCAATATTAAAAAATCACTGAAAAGGATCAGAGATCCTCAAGACCATTACTATATACAGAAGCATCCAGGTATTGGGAATAAATGAAGGAAACTGTAGTGTGCAATTCACAGAGGTCACCTGGAATTTATTGGTGGATTTGTTGCAAAATTTCTGAGTGCAAACTGCAAAAGCAGAGGGGCTTATCAGACCACGTGTGGGCATTTACACAGCAGTCTGAGGGATGTTTCTGGGACCGACTGCAGGGAAGAAGAGCAACACACAATTCCTGGGACAATCTCTTTCCTGGCTGTGGACTCTGACAGTCTGCCCCCTTGGGCAAAGCACTTTCCAATCTTCTTTGTTGGTTGCTGCACACAAGCCCAGCTCCCATAGCAGGGGTGAGTGGTGTGTCCCTGCTGAGCCCACAGGCTGAGCACTGCTGTTGTGGGATCCATTCTGTGGGCTGGGGGAGCTGTCACGGGGCAGGGAGGGTCGGGGCTGGCAGTGGCTGCTCAGGGATGGGTTGGGCGCGGCTCCCTGGAAGCAGCGACTGCCCAAGCAGCTGCGCTGGCCCCGGGCTCTCCTCCCGGCCTCCTGGGCTTTGTTGGGTGGCACAGCCTGTGCCAAGGGGTGCCAAGGTGCCTGCAGGCCCCAGCTCTGGGGCAAACAGAGAACGTCCTGGCCGTATGCAGCGAGCTGCCAGCTCAGCAGTGGAGCACAGCACGGGCTCACGCTCCCCATTGCTCCCACAGATGTTATCCCTGAAACAGGAATAGATGCTCAGGATCCAGCGCGCCTTCCAAGAATTGTCTGCCCCCAGGATGTGCGCTGGTCCTGCATGATCGGCACAGTAGTGACAATGTTCACTGTGCCACTTGTCCTGCTCTGCTGCTATTTTGGCATTCGGAAGCTCTATCAGATAGGACGGTAAGTTGCTGATTTTTCTCTGCAGTTTTATTAAAACTCTGCTCATTGCATTGGTAGCCTGGCTCATGGTCATGCTGCTGTGGAGCTGTGGCAAGTCCCTGTTGTCCAAATAACTCTGATAAGGGTTCTGGTGCTGCCCAGTGCTTTAATTGGCCTCTTAATTGCTGGGCCTTGTCCTGGGGAGCCCGCTGGGGCTGCAGCCAGTGCTGGCTCCCACTGAGGCTGCGTGGCCAAGAGCAGCCCCAGGAGCAGCGGCAGAGGCAGAACAAGTTCACAACAATATTTGGGAATGCATTTCAGGATGGGAATGTGGTTATTTAGCAGCTCATGTAAAGTTTCATGGTAATAATGATATTACAGGATGAGCAAACTTTCTACAATTCAGTGTTTAAACAAATCCAACCCGATGGAGGTTTGGCTTTGGCCTTGAGACTTTGCTCTGTGTGTGAGCCCTGTTCTCGACTGATTCCCAATCAGCCTTGGAGCCACTTTTGGGTGAAGGCTCATCCCAGCCCTTGGCAGCTCTGGGCTCAAAGGGACAGCTGAGGCTGCACTGCACATGACTGGGGTGCAGGGCTCCATTATCAAAGGGCTTTGAGAAGTTTAAATTACTGTATTTTTACTACATGGTTTTGTTTATGAAATTAATCCACTTTTGTTAAACCTAGCTTTAAAAAAATTTCTTTTCTATTGCTTTTCCAGTTATTTGATCTAGTGAATTATGGCATAATTATCCCATGGCTGAATTAGAAGACTGTAAGTACTAGAAAATGAACTAATTTTTACACTCTTCTGTCTTTCACAGACTTATGCTGGTTTGATGTGACCAACAGAAGAGGTTTTTGCTTGCTTTGAATTCAAACAAGGAGCAAAGCTGGAACCTGTTGAAATGAGTCTCTTGACTTCACAGCTAAAGCAAACTGCCAGGGTTCTTTTTTTTCAGCTTTGGGTGGGGATATAAAAATATACCAGCAGCATATACTATAAATAAATATATACTAAATACATAGCAACAAATAGTCCAGTAAAGGAACTGATCTAAATGAGGGGTTTGGTGTGTTTGCTCACTAAGCCCTGAGTTCCTCAGAGCTGCAGCTCCCTGCTCTCTGTGCAGACAGAGGCTGGCTATGGGTGACAGTGCTGTGTCTGGCCTGGTGCACACCAGCTCCACACAGGAGCTAAGGGATTATCCTTGCACACTCCATCCTGGAAGAACCGAGTTCATTGATGAATCTGATACAATTTTATGGCATGGCAGGAAAAAAAAAAAAAAAAAGGTTAGAATTTATTCCATTCCAAACACTTTACATTTTGCTGTGTGTAATGGAGATAGGAAATACAAGTTTCCTATTCATGCACAATTTGCTGTCTGAGAGCCCACAGTCCTCAAAGTCACAGGGGCTTGCAGAGCTGTGTGTGAGATGACTTTAAAAACAAAAACAACCTTTATGTGCAGCACCTGTCTTCAAAATTTTACAATCCAAATCACAAGCTGATTCCTACTGGTAAGTGGAAAAAACCCCAACCAAATAACAAAACCAAAACTGTGACCCAACAAAACAGGCAAACAAAACAACCACCAAGAAAAAATCAAAACCCATACAAAAACCCCCATAAATCCAGAAAATATAAAAATCAGGTGAAGGAGGCAGCGATCAAAGAGCAACAAATGGGGAGAGGAACTACAGAAAGGACAGATAATTAGAAAGGACAGGTAATCAGTGGCTATGGCACCAAACTAGCCAGGGGATCTGAGATACAGTTCCCACCCTTCTGAAAACAAAATAAACAGAAAATAAATAATGATGATTGTGAAATGGGACTCTGCCTGTTTAGCTTTAATATATCCACTGTGTGTAAGTTCTGTTTGCCTTGTTAAGTCACATCCTCTGGCAAGGGTGTTTTTCTGTTCAAAGAAAAACACTGCAGTGGAAGAAGAGGCCAGCTTGGAAAATATTAAAAGCAAGAGCTAAAAATAAAGTACTTGTTTTTAATATGTTGGTTGCTGTTTGATCATGGGTTTTTGTTTGTCTTTGAAAGCAACCCCTTGGATGTTAATGCACGTAACAAGTCCTTTATAAAGGGTTGTCTTTGCAAAACACCTGCCAATTTTGTGATGCAAGACAGAAACAGCTTCCCTTGGGCTACAGCTGGAAGGGCTTGAAAATGTGTTCCAGGAACTCGTGATATGACAGAGTCTGATTAACACAATTTACTGTCATGAAGTGCAAGATGTAAGTTATCAATAAAATACTCAGAGTGTACTCTAACTTTGGGGTCTGTGACTCGCACTGGTGCTGCTTGGGAACTGTTCTTCCTCCCCTCCTCCCTCATCTCCTCTTGGAGGCTCACAATTACAGCAGAGACATGAGCCTGCATTGGGCCTTGATCATACTCTCAAAATTTCTAAGCTTGTTGCTTGTTGGCAACAGAACCCACTGTCTCTGTTATTATCAGCATTAATTGTTGCAATAAAGGTGGTGTATTGAGATGGCCCCAGGTCTGTCAGATTCCACAACATCTGCCCTGTGCACCTGACCTTGTCAGGGTCATTGTCATGCTGTCCATCCCTCCCAAAGAGCACCTCCAGCACTGCCACTTCTCTCAGCTCTTGGATCCCTTCCTCAAGGGTCTTCCAGCACATTCTATGGTGGTGCTCCTGCATTCTCTCTCTGTGGACAAACCTCTCTCTCACATTCATTAAAAGCCACTCCCAGAAGGAAAGGAGGCCTGGCTCCCTTACAAATACCTGGTCCACACCTGAGTCCTGGGTCAAGAGTCTCAAATTCCTTGCCTCAGGACCATCCAGTTGCACACCTGTACCCATAAGGCCTCACACCTGCAGTAACCAGGTGGTAAAAGCCTCACGGCCTCATCACTCAATGTCTTTTTGCAGAGTATGGAGACTTTTCTACGACAGGGACTTGGTGATGATCTCAACCTCTGGCTCCCCTGCTGGTTGTGAGGGCCCTCCTTTCTTATCCTTATTTTCTAGGTGCTTTGTTTCCATCTTAGACTTCTTTGTTTCCACAGGGGTGACTGCTGCTGGCTGTGACTGCCCTTGTGGTACATTTGGAACCTGGACAGATGTAATGTCTGTGGGTTCCACTGCTGCACCATCAGAGTCTCTCCCTCTTTAAGGCAGGGGGAGGGTTTCTCACCAGCTGGGGAAAGGTACTCCTTCAGAATCTGGCTCATCTCCTTCCCCTACCTACTCTGGGTGTTTCATTTCTGAAGTGGGCTGTGGGGCAGGGTCAGGCTCTGGGGCAGCAGCTCGATTTCCTGGGGTAGGTATCAGGGTTGTTATCCAAATCAATGTCCCCTGTCTCTGACTGCTAAATAGAACAGGCATATCAGCAACACCAACCACTGTATGATATCATTAGCATTTAGAGTGGATCTGAACTGCTTCAAATCTGGTGGAGAGGACTTTAAAAAGTGGGTGATGGGTTGGGAATACATTTTCCCTGCTGACACTTTTTCACAGTAAGTACCATTATTGAAGTAAACCCCAAAACTACACACTTAGAGTGCAATAGCTCTGAATCCATGTGATTGTCTTCCAGAGGAAGTTAAAAATCCATTAATTTCTCTGCTGATCAACCCACAGAATGAACTGGATAATAGCCACAATAACCTCAGTGATAACACCCATCTTCAAAAAAGGGCTTGCAAATGGGAGAGATATAGCAGTGACCACATGGAGCCCAAACCAGGGTAAGCTGGACAGCGTGGTGTCCACCTACCACAAAACTTAGGTAACTCAAGAGAGCTGTTATTCCTTTTTCACCCTCCTCTCAATGCCCTCAGGCCCAAATCTGTCTTGGTTTGGAAGACAGGTATTTGCCAAAAGAGACAGTAGCCTCTCTTTGAAATGGAGACTATAAACCCCCCTCCCTTCACTTTACTATAATTTTGAAATCAAGGGGCTCTCAGGCAAAGATATGGGGGGTAGGAATAGCAGTTCTTTACTAATATATCTAACAAGACAAACAAAAACAACAGCTATGAAATTAACAGCCAACAGAACAATAACTCAGTTCTAGTCCTTTTTTGGCCGCAGACACCCTCTCCTTGCCCTGCAGTTACCGGGGCTGTGGGCAGGTCCCGTCCCCGCAGCTGCGGGAGGACCGGGGCAATGGCTGCGGCCTCGTCCCGGGTGGGAGAGGGATGGGCAGAGACTTCTCTGCTCACCGTGTCGGTCACGGTGCCCAGCAGGGTGTCCGGAGCTGGGAGACTGAAAGCGGGAAAGGGAGCAGTGCGGTGTCCCACAGCAGAGAACGCGGCTCCCGGCGCTGGGATGGCGAGGGGGTGGCGGCAGCAGCACCGGCGTCTTTCCTCCGACTCCACGAGCGAGAGAGAGAGAGCGACTCCCAAACCTCTCCTTTACCTGCTGCCTGCACATCGCGGTGTTTCCCCCTCTTCCCTCCCCTCGAGGGAAAACCAGTGTCTGAGCCAGGGGGTAGCCACAGATTCTTAGCATAACAATGGGGAAAATTCCACAGAGAGAAAAAGGGGAACACCCAACCTCCAACAAACAGTCATATTCACTTCATAATATTTGTATGTGTTATAGGGAAACAAAAGTATTTTGTCCATAGTTTAAAAAACGAGAAATTTTAGTTCATGACTTTTCTCCTTTCTTTATTTAGGATTTGACTTTTCTTTTTGTTTTATTTTGGTGTTTTTATATTGTTTCTGTGTGTATTACTATTTTGTCTTTGTTGTTGTTGTTGTTTTTTTTCAATTTAGGAGCGAGAATAAAGTATCTGTAAAGTTTTATTCTGGGCATTGAAAGAGTTAATACCTTGCCCAGGCAGCAGAGGGTTTTGTGATTCTTATCAGGTGGGGCAGTCGGAGTTATTTAGGATAAAGAGTCTTTCAAGGCCACGCTTGGGGGCTGGGTGAGGACTGTAGGGTTTAGTCAGAGGAGCCGTGATGAGTTTCTGGTTTCGTGGCTGTTCTCCAGCGCCCGCTGCACTCAATTCCAGCCACGGGCCGGGGGTTCTTCCTCCACCCTGCCCAGCAGGGCACCACCAGAAGATAGGATTGAACACAGAAGATTTTCCGGGGTTGAAAGTCAACAAATCCACTCTCCACAAGGAGTTCCCAATGTCAGTTTGGGTCCCAATGGACGTTCCTGCCCCAGCATTCATCCAGGTGCCCACAGGGAGACAGGATGATGCAGAGCCCCCCCAGCCACGTGTCTTCCCAACACGGATCACCAGGACCACGGATCACCAGGGCTCTGCCCAACGGGGGTCACTGGGGATCATCCAACACCGATCCTCCCATGGGGGATGGAGCTGGAGCAGAGCACAAAGCTCTTCCCACACTCGGGGCACTCACAGGGCTTCCCTTAGTGGTGACTCCGTTGGTGTTGGGTCAAGTGAGAGATCTGTGAGAAGCTCTTCCCACACTCAGGACACTCGTAGGGCCTCTCCCCAGTGTGGATGCGCCGGTGGCTGATGAGGTGGGAGTTGCGTCTGAATCCCTTCCCGCAGTCGGGGCAGCGGAAGGGCCTCTCCTCTGTGTGAATCCGCTCATGTAAAAGGAGACTGGAGCTGGTCTGAAACCTCTTCCCACACTTGGGACACTCGTAGGGGCTCTCCCCAGTGTGGATGCGCTGGTGTTTTCTCAGGTTGGAGCTCCATCCAAAGCTCTTCCCACATTCCAAGCAGGTGTAGGGCCGTTCCCCTGTGTGAACCACCTGGTGTGGCAACAGGTCATAGATGTCTCTGAAGCTCTTCCCACATTCCCCACACTCATAGGGCTTTTCCCCAGTGTGGGTCACCTGGTGCCGGATCAGCTGGGAGCTCCTGCTGAAACCCTTCCCACATTCCAAGCACTTGTGGGGCTTCTCCCCTCCAGGAGGCTTCTCCACCAGCTCTGAGCTCTGCCTGGATCTCCGGCCGCCTTCCCGGCTCAGGGAGGGTCTTTCCTCCTCGCAGCTCCCTGGGCTGGGTTTGCGGCCCCTCCTCGAGAGGGATCTCCGGGGCTTTTCTGCCTCCTCCATCCCCGCACACCTGAGGAATGAAAATTCCTGGTTTAGGGGGAAATAACAAGAAGAGAGCTCCATAAACTGGGTGTTCCTCCTTGCCCAAGTTCATCTCTGGAAGTCATTGAGGATCTTATGTCTGTAATAACCTCCCAAACACCAAGATTCCCACCCAAAATCCTCCAAACTTTAAGACACAGATCAAAACCTCCCAAATATCAAGCTTCAGCCAAAATCCCCCCCAAAATTGTGCTGGTTTGAAAGCAAAACCAGTGAAAGACTCCAAGTCAGAAATACAGTTTTATAGGAAAAGAGATAAATTCATGCAATAGTACAAAAGAAAACACTGACAGAATCAGAATACAACCTGACACCCCGCTAGTTAGGGTGGTGGTAGCAGTCCCCATGAAGTGGTCTTGTTGTAGTAGTGATGCTGTAGAAAGGTCTGGTAGCTCTTGTCCTCTGGAAACCAGTGGGTAAGGGCTGCCTTGGTGTTCCCAATTTCAGATTTTATCTAGGTAGGAAAGGCTTGGCTCCTCCCCCTGGCTGGAGCATCTCCCAATGGGATGATGGAATTTTATCAGTCATGCAGTGGCACTCAATGGCCCATTAACAGAAGATATCTTCCTGGAGGAAGGATGGGTTGTGGAAAAGATAAAGAACACTGCCCCACCTGGTTTTAACAGATGGCCCATTAGCAGAGGATATCTCCCACAGAGATAAGGATCCCTGCTCCACCTGTTTTTTTCCACCACTCTTTGTTCTTTTGTTTCTTCTTGGGACCTCTGACTGGTTACTTCATGTTTGCTGCTGATTTCTTCTCCCTTTTGAGGATGAAAATGGTAAAAGTGTCTTTGACCTGCCTTGCTGGATATTGTGAAGAGGAACAGTCATCTACTGCAAGTGGAAGTGTCACAGGTGGAGCAGAGTTCTGTGAGTGCTGTATCAAACCAGACCTCGTCAGACCTGCCAGAACAACTGGTCCATGCTGCCCTGCACTGCTCTGCCTGTTCCCCACTGTTTCATGCCAGAGTAATTTAACTGCTGTTAATTGGGTGTGTGTTTCACTCGAGCCAGTCCAGCAGGACCAGCAGAAAGCAGCCCCAGAATGAATGGGGCTCTGCAGAGGAGCCCCAGACTATTCATCAGCCTGCCCGCAGAACTGGCTCCAAATCTGAACCCTTGAGACCACACTTTGAAGAAGACAAACTTCTGATATTTCTGAGGCACTTATGACTGAGGCACTGCACGAGCTTGTGCAGGTAAGAATCCCAAAGTTCTTTCTGTCAGGAAAATTAATTCACAAACACCAGAGGTTTATGTCCAAAAAGGAGACAGAGGAGTCCTTTTTGCTTTATTCGAATAAAGGGAGAGGCCATGGGACTCCCTTGGGATCTCTCAAATTTTTGGAGGACGCAGCCTCCTTTTTATCCTATTTTCCCGGCCGCATTTCCCTCTCTCTTTCCCCATTGGCTGAGGTACTTGAGAGGCACAGACTTCCCGGAACGCCTGATACCTGTAATTCCCCTCTAATGTAGAACCCTCCCTTTTAATTTTTAATTCTTACAGAACTCATAGTTTTCTCCCCGTTGCTTCTTTCATCTTTCAATATCCAATTTCATTTATCAGCAGCCCTACAGTTTGTTTGTAAAGGCAAATATCTCTTTCCATTCATCAATCAGTGGAATCCAACCCATTGTTTCTTTTATCTCTAAGTGCTAGCCTTATCTACAGGCTGATCCACAGCTCATTTGTAAAGACTAATTCAACAGTCCTCTTAATCCCTCCTCTTTTATTTTTTAGTAATTGTCTTTACAAACTTTAGCTCTCATTGACTTAATTTTTTCTTCCTGAGTCTTTTTTGGTTTTGTAATTATTTGGAGTGACATCAATTTCTGTCCTTTTGTAACCATCTCTGGATCACTAAGCGTGGCTATTACCTGCATCCCTTTGATCACATGTTGAATAAGTTGTACTAAGCAAGGGATCATGCTTGCCAAAAAAGATTAGAGTTGCTACAGCACATAAGAGGGAAAAAGCAGTTGTTTAACTTATAGTTCACCAGGTAGCCAAGAAAACATGTCCCATTCCCATCCTTTTCATGTTTGGACTGGCACATGAGCTAATTTTTTTTATTCATTTTGCTATTTGTTTCACCACTTTTCCATTGTCCTCTACTTGCCTATTTAGGCAATAAGTGTCTTTTTCAGAAGACTGAAGCCGCCATGGACTTCCTTCTTCATCCCAAAATCCTGTTCCATTACAGACTTTACTCAGGGTGTTAATCTACTATTTAGGTTTTACTGGGCTGGCCACCCATGGCCCGTTTTCAGATTCTCCTGGACCTCCACAGACCCAACAATTGCTAAGGTTAAAGGTTTTTGCTACTTCTTCTCCTAAGGTCAAAAAATTATTTTCCCATTCTTGGCCCCAACCTAACTGATAATATAAAGGGAACATTATTAAGAGAAACATTCTGGTTGTGTAATCTAATTTCCTAACTTCATTTTTACTTTCACGTTGTCTTCCACACCACCTGTGGCGAGTGAAGGCACAGAAAGAGCTCAACATAAAGAAAACAATGACAGCAAGGGTTGGCCCCCAGTGCCTGGAGATCTGAGAGGAGGGATGCCCACACAGACTATTTCAGCAGGCACTCTGTGGGTGGGCACACGAGGCTTCCCCCGATGTCGACGCCCTGGCTGCTGCTCCAGTCCCCTCCTGCCGAGTGTCAGTCGCGGCTTCCCGTCCTTCTCCTCCAGCTGAGATGTCCAAACCTCTGGGGCTGCAGAGACCTTGGCCCGAGTGTGATGGGTCCAGCCGTGTTCAGCTGTCTTGACGGCTGTGTCTGTGCTCAGCAACACCTGGAAAGGTCCACGCCACTTGGCCACCAGTGGTGCTTCTTCCCACTCCTTAACCAGGACCCAGTGTCCCGGTTGGATGTTGTGAACAGCAAAGTCCAAAGGCAGGGTCTGTGCCAGCTGAGCTTCCTGTCGAAGAGATTTCACAAGAGACAGTATCCGAGCCACATATTGTTTCAAATACACATCACTTATCTCTATCCCCCCACTCGGCTGAGAATTACAAGGGTAAGGAATTCCAAACATCAATTTAAAGGGAGATAACTGAATATCTCCCCTGGGTCTGGCTCTTATCCTTGCTAAAGCCAGGGGCAGGAGCCGTACCCATGGCATTTTAGTTTCTATCACCAGCTCCAGGAGATGTTTCTCTATTTCTCCATTCATCCTCTCAACCTGACCCGAACTCTGTGGGTGCCAGGGGGTATGGAGGTTCCACTGTATCCCTAAAGCAGTCATAACTCCTTGAAAAATTTTTCCTGTAAAATGAGTTCCCCTATCTGAATCTATTGCTTCCACCATCCCATATCTTGGAATTATTTGTTCCAAAAATACTTTTACAACTGATCCTGTAGTTGCTGAAACAGTTGGAAATGCTTCTGACCACCCGGTTAATTGACATACTATTACCAGAAGATATTTAAATCTTGCCACTCGAGGCATTTCAGTAAAATCCACCTGGCATCTCTGGAAGGGACGTACTGCCCAACGCCTCCCTCCCCTGGCCAGTTTCTTTGTAACTTTGTTGTTGGTTTTAGCACAAGTCAAACAGCCTTCAGTGGCTCGCTTTGCCAGGCTAAAGAGACCAACAGCAGCGTTCATTTTGAGGAAGGCTTCTGCCAGTCCTCGGGAGCCCCAATGACTCCCTTCATGAAGTTGTTTTAACAATTGTAAGGCCAGAGCTTTTGGTATCCACTGCTTACCATCCCTTGTAAACCAATTATTTTCTCTTTTCTCTGCCCCACTCTTTTTAATTATCTCAAGTTCCTCTGGTGGAAAAGAGAGTTTCTCTGGCAGTGGTGCAGTTACTGGGAGCAAAGGCAGGATCTTAGAGACTTCTGGCAACAATGCAGCTTTGCGAGCTTCTTCATCAGCCAGTCGGTTTCCTATTGCCTCCTCCGACCATCCTGCCTGATGCCCCTTAATGTGGATTATCGCCACCTTTTTTGGTAAATTCACTGCCTCCAATAGGCGAGAGATTAAGTTCTCGTGAGCTAACGTCTTTCCTCTGCAGCTTAATAAACCTATTTCTTCCCATGGTTTTCCAAATGCATGTATCACCCCATATGCATATTTAGAATCAGTAAAGATATTTACTGTCTTGTCCTGGTATAATTCACAGGCTCTCACAAGCCCGTACAGCTCTGCTCTCTGAGCTGACCAGGTGTGTGGTAACCTCCCCCCTTCCTTTAATTGCTTTCCATTCACGATAGAGTATCCTGTAAATCGTTTGCCTTCTACCACCTTGGAGGACCCATCAATGAACACGTTCTCTCCCTCAGGCCAGGGAATATCTCGTAGATCTTCCCTAGCCCGTGTCTGGAGGTCTATAACCTGGATACAATCATGGATTTCTTCCTGGCCCCCCTTTTCTCCAGGGCCATTTAAATAAGAGGCTGGATTAAAAATTTCCCCACCTTTAAATTCTAAATCCTCCTGTTCCATTAAACAAGATTCTTACTGTAATAATCGAGCACTCGTCATCCACTTAGAGGCTCTCTCAGTTAACAAAGCTTTAATCTGATGTGGGACTTTAACAATGAGATCCCCTCCCCTTGTCAGCTTTCGGGCCTCAGCCACCATCAGAGCTGTGGCTGCACAGTTCTGCAGACAATGGGGCCGCCTCTGGCCACCGGCTCTAACAACTTAGAAAAACAGGCACCAGGCCTCCGTGTTCCCCCATGCTCTTGCACCAAAATTCCTTTAGCATGACCCTGTTTGACATCCACATATAGCTGAAATTCTTTTTCTGCATCTGGAAGAGCTAAGACTGGGGCCTTAACCAATTTGTTTTTTTTAATTTCTTAAAGCTTTTCTCTCCTTCTGGTGTCCATACCACGACATTAGGACTGTTTTGGGTTAAAAAGTTATATAAAGGTCTGGCCACCACAGAAAAATCCTCGATCCATGCTCTACAGTACCCCACCAACCCTAAAAACCGCTGTAACTCCTTTTTAGTCTGGGGTAATGGTACCTGTAAAATCCCTTGTATCCTTTCTGGATCAATACACCGTAACCCTTCAGACAGAATGTGTCCCAAATATTTGACCTTCTTTTCTACTAACTGTGCTTTCTTTTTGGATACTCTAAGTCCCTTTTTTGCAAGAAAATTAAGCAGCTTTACAGTAGCCTCTTCAACCACCTTTTC
This sequence comes from Sturnus vulgaris, assembly GCF_052056855.1. Lineage (NCBI taxonomy): Eukaryota > Metazoa > Chordata > Aves > Passeriformes > Sturnidae > Sturnus > Sturnus vulgaris. Next base: position 8,035,967 of record NW_028276185.1, on the reverse strand, counting down.
CTGTTCCCCTGATAAGAGCAAATCATTTACATACTGCAACAACTTGGCTCCTGAGGGTGGAGTAAACTCTCTTAATATTTTCTGCAAAGCTTGACCAAACAGAACTGGTGATTCTGTATATCTTTGAGGGAGTACTGTCCATGTCAATTGTTGTTTTATCATTTTCCCTCCTTCCTCCTGTTCCCACTCAAAAGCAAAATACTGTTTACTATCTTCTGTGATTGAACACCCCCAGAAAGCATCCTTCAAATCCAGTACAGAATAATATTGATGTGAAGAAGGGATTTGATTTAGGATTGTGTATGGATCTGGAACTGTAGGATGCCTTGGTTTGACAATCTCATTTATTATTCTTAAATCCTGCACCATTCTGTAGGTTCCATCTGGTTTCTTAACCGGCAGGATAGGAGTGTTATAGGGAGACATACACGGCTCTAAAAGACCTGCTTTTAGCAGGGACTCAATAACAGGCTGTAACCCCTTCTTTCCCTCCCTTGAAAGAGGGTATTGCTTTTTAGACACCACTTGTTCTGGTTGCTTCAAAGTAATTTGGAGAGGCTCTATGTCCAGCTTCCCATATTTCCCTGGAGCTGCCCATACTTCCTAATTTATTTTAGCATAAGCCTTTTCAGACATTTTACACAAAGATATCACAGTTTCGGACTCCGTGTCACTTCGTACAATACTAATTTACATTCCCATTCTAGCCATCAAATCTCTTCCCAGTAAATTACAATCACAATTAGGAACAAACAAGAATTCATGCAGTTCAAATCTGTCCCCCACATCTATTAACAGTGGTTGAATAAAATGCACTCGCTCATCCTTCCCGCTTACTCCTTGAATAACCAAGGATCTTTTTGACAATTTCCCCCCCTTAGGTATAAAATTTAAGGTGGACAGAGAGGCCCCTGTGTCTACCAAAACCACACCTCCTCTCGATCCGGACCCACCTTAAAAGTTATCAAGGGCTCCTGAGTGGTGGGTCCTTGGTATAATAGGAGCCCCTGACACCCCTAACAATCCATTTCCATTATCCTCTGGACTTCCTCCTCCTGAGGGTCCAGTTGTTTCTGCGGACACTCGTTTTTCCAATGCCCTTCTGCCCTGCAGACAGCACACTGGTTCTTCCCCAGCCGCTGTTTGGGTCGGCTGTCCCCTGCCGAGGAGGGAATCCCTCTGCCACTTCCTTGTGGCCGACCCTGTCCCCTCTGTCCCTGGGGACCCCTTGGACCCTGTGGTTTATTCCTCCGGGGCTGCAAAAACTCTGCCATCATCTTTGCTTTAGCTTTTGCCTTTTCCTCATCCCTTCTTACACATATCTGCTGTGTTTTTCTAACCAATTCCTCTAGAGGCTTATTTTGCCACTCTTCATCTTTCTGTACTCCTTTCCTTATATCAGGCCAGGCTTTAGTAACAAATTGTACTTTAAGCAATGTGTTAAAGGCTGGCCCTTCAGGATCCATCCCCCTTGCTTCCTCAAGGCATCCCTAATCCTCTCCAACCAATGAGGGCTTTCCTGTTTCTCCTGTTCTAACGACAGAGCCTTAGCTATGTTGTTAGTTCTGGGAGCCGCAGACTTGATTGCCCTGATCAAATAAGCACGGCAATCACGGTGAGCCAGACTGGCCTGGTTATTTGGGTCCCACTGGGGGTCTGCCCACCGTAGGTGCATTGGGTCCAGCCCCCCCTGCTGCTTGTGGATGTTCATCCTCCCACAGCTGCTGAGCTTTCTGCAAAATCATTCGTTTCTCTGATGACCCAAACAAAATTCCCAAAAGAAAATCCCAATCCTTCCATGTATAAGCCGCATTTCCCAAATATTCCTCTATCTTTTCCCCCACCCCTATGGGATCATCCAAATATGGGGGTAATTCTTTTTTCAACCCTCTTATATCCTGGGTAGTAAGTGGTACAATTACAAACCCAAATCCTCCCCCTTGACCCCCCAAAGGAACTTGACAGAGTGGCATCTGGTGTACCCCTGTCTCTTGGGGGGCTTCTGATGCCCTAAACTGAGTTCCTCTTGTAGTTCTGGGGGGTGATACAACATGCTGCTCCCCTCCCCCTACACCATCATCCTTCTCAGGTGGGGCTGCAGGAATAACATTTCCCTGATCCCCTTGCTCTGAAAGTTGAGGATACAGACGACCTGCAGCTGGCAACACTGGAGGACAAGACGGGGGAAGGTGCTGAAAAACATCCCAATCCTCACCACTTTCCTCTTCCTCCTCTTTTTCCTCTTCTCCTTTTTTTCTTAACATATACATTTCTCTTGTTTCTTGTCTGACCCATATTAATCCACATTCCCTTTCAATCCATCCTTTCCAATTCTCCTCTAAATACCTCCACAAAATTCGACACAAATGAATTTTATCTGTTCCATAATGTAGCCATATAAGTCCCCTTGCCAGCTTATACTCTGGCCACACAAAATAACAATATTTTACCATCATTTCCATAGTTACTTCTGGGTAAATGTACAATCTGTCCCAAGACCTCAGCATTCACCCCAAGGGACTCTCCAGGGGTATTATGGGATCGTCATCCCTTTTGCTGGGGCCCCTTCGCGGCTTCACCTTTCCAACCCTCTCTGGGTGCCCCGTTTTACCTGTGCTACCCTCCATGGGTGCCCTCCCAGGTTTGCTCCCCGAAGATCCCATTTTACTCACCGGTGAGATTTTCAGTGGTCCTTCCCTGCGGACTCTTCACGGACCCCCCTGGTCCGCCACTCGTCTGTCTCCTGGACAGTCTCGGGAACCCAATGGATCGCCCGGTACCGGCCGGCACCAAGGGGAGCTGATCACCCAAACTGGGTGAGGCGCCTTCAGCTCCACTCGCTGCCCCGGACGGTGGAAAGATCCCGGACGAGCCCCCAAAATTGTCAGGAAAATTAATCCACAAACACCAAAGGTTTATGTCAACAAAGGAGACAGAGGAGTCCTTTTTGCTTTATTCGAATAAAGGGAGAGGCCATGGGACATTCCCCTGGGATCTCTCAAATTTTTGGAGGACGCAGCCTCCTTTTTATCCTATTTTCCTGGCCGCATTTCCCTCTCTCTTTTCCCATTGGCTGAGGTACTTGAGAGGCACAGACTTCCCGGAACGCCTGATACCTGAAATTCCTCTCTAATGTATAACCCTCCCTTTTAATTTTTAATTCTTATAGAATTCATAGTTTTCCCCCCGTTGCTTCTTTCATCTTTCGATATCCAATTTCATTTATCAGCAGCCCTACAGTTTGTTTGTAAAGGCAAATATCTCTTTCCATTCATCAATCAGTGGAATCCATCCCATTGTTTCTTTTATCTCTCAGTGCTAGCCTTATCTATAGGCTGATCCACAACTCATTTGTAAAGACAAATTCAACATTCCTCTCACTACTGTTAGAGAATCAAGGCATTACTTCATTCTGGCCAGGATGTGCAACAGAAATAATTTCAGCCATACATAGCCCGGGTGTGCAGAGGAAATCATTCCATGACACGTGAGTTTTACAGGATTTTCCCTTAACTTTTCACAGTCCAAAACCTATAGAAATCCATTGGTTTAATGTTCATTGCTTCCAAGTTGTGTAGTTGTTACTATTTAATTTCCTATCGGACCCGGATTTCTTCCCCTCTATATTAATTAGGTCCGCACTCCTGGATTTCCTTCTCAGCCTTTTGCAGACCAGGCATCTCCAACTATGCCAGGGGCAGTGTCTGGGGTGGGTGTTCCTTGATGTTTGCTGATGGCCTTAATGGTCGTTATCTTTGTGAGTATCTTTTGGGCTATTCCCAGTCTATTGAGATGTTAAACTCCTCTCTGTTGAGTGGAGGAACATTCCTTAGAAATCTCTTTCAAATTCGTTTCCCCAATGCAAAGCACATGAAGCCTGAGTATAGAAATAGATTTTTAAAATTACACTCGGTATATTTTCCGACCATGGAATCCCGGGCAGCCCAGTGTGTGAACATTCTCCCAGAGGTAATCAAGGACAGGGACACTCAGGGGGGCAGTCAGGGAAGTCCAGAAGAGATTGATACAAAAAGGGATGGATGCTGTTGGTGTGCTGGGAAGGGATTGGGTGAAGAGAGTGTGCAGGAATCTGGTTCAGGCAAGAAGCAGCAGGAGAAATATATGTGAGAAGAAAATGGATGATGGAAAAGAGGAGGAAGAGAAAAATACTGAGGATGGGGATGTTTTTCAGCAGGGTCGTTTCCTCAAAAGTTGCCAGCTGATGCAGATCCTTTGTATCCCCGGTTGCCAGGACAGGCACACAAGGAGGTCAGGATTGCAGGGGGTTTCTCTGTGCTGGGCAGCGGCAGGAGCGGGCGCAGAGGGGCGGCACCGGGAGCACGGGCTGGGGGCCTGTGGGGAGCTGCGGGGCCGGGCCGGGGCTGTGGGGCAGCCGGGGCTCAGCGCCGGGCGCTGCCTGAGCCCAGCACCCCCCGGCAATTGCAGGCCCGGCAGTGGCCCCCGGCCCCCAGGAGGCTGCGGGACGCCCCGGCCGCTGCCCGGCCCCGTGGAGCTGCCGGCCCTGCCCGCCGGGGGGGCCGCGTTTGGACACTGCGGCAGGACAGGCACCGGCTCTGGGATACGGGCTGGCCACGGCAGCCACAGCACAAGGAGCAGCAGGACAAAGGAACAGCTGGGAAATGGGCATTGGACGTGCAAGGATCGAGATTAGCTTTTAAGCATTTTGTTCGGGTCAGTGCAGAAAGGAATGATTTAGCAGAAAGCTCAGCAGCTGTCAGAGGATGAGCACCCCCAGGCACTGAGGGGGCTGCAGGAGGGGCAGAAGAAGCCCCTGGAGCACTTGGTCACAAAGGCACAGCAGGGGATTGCAAGAAGGGATGAGGAAAAGGCCAAGGGGAAGGCAAAGGCCATGGCAGAATTCCTACAGCTCCTGTGCCCATGTGGTCACTGTTTTTCCAGGGAAAATGGAAAAGACATGAACGGTCCTTCGACAGGGATGCACGGAAGCACCAGCCTTATTGGGGCAAGCCTTGCAGAAAATATCACAAGAATTTACCCCATCCCCAGGGATTGGGTTAATGCAGGATGTGGATGACTTGCTGCAATCAGGAGGACAAGAAGTGGCAGAAGAAGCCTCTGTGAATTGGCTGAATGTTCAGGCTAAATAGCATCTTTGATTATTTGAAAAAAAAAGTGCAAATGCTGGAGAAAAAGATTAAATATTTGGGACATACTTTGACTGAAGGTTTGTGGTGTATTGACCCAGGGAGGGACCAGGCAACCTCAGAACTAACACTGCCCAGCACTAAAATGGAGCTGGGACAACGCTGAGGATTAATAGGCAATTGCAGCACCTGAATTGAGGATTCTCTGTTCCAGCCACAATATTGTATGACTTTTTAACCCCGGAGAGCCTTAATATTATGCTCTGGACATAAGGAAAAGTACAAAACTTGAGAAAATGAAAAAACAAAGTGATGGACGCCACAGCCATGGCTCTACCAGAGTCAGAAGAGAAATTGGAATGGGATGTGGATGTTAAACAGGGCCATGCCAAAGGAATTTGGACTTCCCGGCTGCAGGAGCAGCATGGGAGGGCACCACTGACCCTGCACTGAAGGCAACGCAGCAGCAGCCAGGGCTCCACATCGGGCCAAGCCCCTGGGCCTGCCCACAGATCCTCTGCTGAAATCCTCTGCCTGGGCACCCTCCTTTGGCATCTCCACACACTGGGGCCAATCCTTGCTGCCACTGCTGGAGCTTCGCTGCTTTCTGTGCCTGCACTGCCACAGCTGCTGGGGAAGACAACGGCACAATTCCACTCTGCCCCTCAGTTACACTCACACACTGGGCTGCCGGGGATTCCATGGTCGGAAAATATAGCAAGCTAAAATTATTAAAAATCTATTTCTATACTCAGGCTTCATGTGCCTTTGCACTGGGGAAACGAATTTGAAAGAGATTTCTAAGGAATGTTCCTCCACTCAACAGAGAGGAGTTTAACATCTCAATAGACTGGGAATAGCCCAAAAGATACTCACAAAGATAACGACCATTAAGGCCATCAGCAAACATCAAGGAACACCCACCCCAGACACTGCCCCTGGCATAGTTGGAGATGCCTGGTCTGCAAAAGGCTGAGAAGGAAATCCAGGAGTGCGGACTTAATTAATATAGAGGGGAAGAAATTCGGGGCCGATAGGAAATTAAATAGTAACAACTACACAACTTGGAAGCAATGAACATTAAACCAATGGATTTCTATGGGTTCAAACTGTAAAAAGTTAAGGGAAAATCTAGTAAAACTCACGTGTCATGGAATGATTTTCTCTGCACACCCGGGCTATTTGTGGATGAAATGATTTCTGCTACACATCCTGGCCAGAATCAAGCAATTCCTTGATTCTCTAACAGTAGAAATGGTGTTGAAGAGTTTTAGTTCTTCCCGCAGTTTTGGTGACAAGACTACATCATTAAAAGGTTTTTTCTTAATAATCCTACTTTTATAAGATTCATTCCAGGCAGAGTCAGGAGAGCAGCTTTAGAAATGCAAATTAACTCTGCTGAAGAAATGTATGGACAATTTACCAAACTATTCTTGCCTGGGGGAGGAATTTTGCAGATTTCCTCTGTCCCCCACTCCAAGCTCTGCCTCCCTGCACAGATGGAATTTGCACAACTAAAGGCAGAGCCCATAGTGAGGATATCTGACTGCAACAGAAATTGGTTAAGCTGCAAAGGGAAATAGCAAACGCAGAATGTTGGGAAGACTTCATGAAAAAAAGCGGGGGGGAAATCATCCCTCTCCTCACTCCAACCTGTGCTGTCACTGTCCAGGTTATATAGGGTGTATTGGGGCACTGGGGTGTTTTTGCAGCCACAAGTTCAGGGAAATGAGTTGGAAATTCGAGTATGTGGCGATTTAATTAGAAATGCAAACTAACACTGCTAGGGCAATGTGTGCAAGATGTACCAAACTCTTCTAGCCTGGGGGAGGAATTGGGCTGATTCCATCTGCCCCTCACCCCAAGCTCTGCCTGCTTGCACAGATGGAATTTGCACAACTAAAGGCAGAGCCCATAGTGAGGATATCTGACTGCAACAGAAATTGGTTAAGCTGCAAAGGGAAACAGCAAACGGAGAATTTTGTGCAACCTTCATGAAAAATAGTGTGTGTGTGGGGGGAATCATCCCTCTCTCCAGAGCACTGGGGTGTTTTTGCTAATCCAGAGAAACCAGTTGGGGATCCAAGTATTTGATGATTTCATAAGATTAACGTGGTCAATGGATGCAGCCCTGGCTGCAGGGAGCACCCCAAAACTGGAAAAAAGATGAACAGACACCCGAAGAAATCCTACACCACCATGGACCAGCCCCAGGTAGCCCTAACGAATTCATATCAGGAGACAGAGAAGTCATTTATCATTTCGATGGCATAATTAGATTATACAATGTCCTCGAAATAACACCCAACCAGACAGCTCCAGCTCCTCACCTTCTTCCCGACCAATCCACTCAGATGAGGAATGCAACGTTTCCGGATGGAATGGAATCAGATGATCTATTAACAGAAAGTGGAGAAGTTTGTGGAAAATTAAATGACTCAAACTGCTGTTTGCAAACAGATCACAAAGGAAAAGTGGTGAAACAGATAACAAAGGAAGTGAGAAAGTAGCTCATATTCCGGTCAAATGTGGAAAGGAAGGGAATGGGACACGTTTTCGTGGTTTCCTGGCAGACCATGGCTTAAACGAATGCTGCTCCTCCTCTGACGTGCTGCAGAAACTCTCAGCTTTTTACCATGCACGACACCTTGCGTCAAACAGGATGCAGGAAAAGAGATTGAGTCGATGGAAATTAAAAGTTAGTAAAGGCAATTCTTGAGAAAATGAGAGAAGGAGGGATTGAAAGCAGTAAGATTAATATCGTAGTAGGGGTGCATATTAAGGGGGACATGCAGTAGGTGGATCGGGAAGTCTGAACCCTCCAAGTACCTCAGCCAGTAGGGAAGGGGAGAGGGAGGTGCAGAAGGGAAAATGAGGATAAAAAGGAGGCGGCGCTTTAGAGACCGCATGGCAAATGCCGCATGGCCTCTCTCTTTGTTCACGAAGAAAGTCACTTTTACAGGACTCTGTCTCCTGCGGGCACACAAACCTCTGGCCACGGGAATTTTCCCGCACAGCCCCGGGCACAGGGCAGACACCTCTGTGCCACCCACAGCAACCGGGACGAGCCAGCGCTGCTCCGGCACCGGCTCCTGCCGAGGCCCCAGCGGGAAGGAGACCGCGGGCAGCCGCTCCCGCAGCGCCCTCAGCCCAGCGCCAACACGGGCCGGCACCGGCACAACCAACCCGCCAGAGCCCCCTGCCGCCCCCTCGGCCCGCAGCGAGCCCCGAGCCCCCGCACAACCGAGCGCGGCTCCCACCTGCGCTGGGGCCGCCTCCGAGCTCCGCCGCCGCCTCCCCGGGCTCCGGCCGCTGCCGCCGCTGCCGGGCCCGCACAGACGCTGCCACAATGGCGCCTTTGCTACTCTGCCCAATCAGCGCGCGACAACCAGGAGTGACATTGCCACAATCAGCCAATGGCAGCGAGGGCCGGGCTCTGCACACGGCCCAGCCTCGGCCCGCGCTCTCAGGGCCCCCCGGGCTGTGGGAGGGCAAAGGCGGAGATGAGGAACAGCCCTGGAACGGGCCCGGGCCCGAGCCGCCATTGGCCTGGAAACACAAACAAAGTTCTCCGCAGCTCCCGGCACGCCTTTCCCAGCCCTGCGTGTTCGCTGGCTCCGGCTCAGCGCGCAGCCTTGGAGCCTCACTGCCGCTACCCCTAATTAGGAGCGTCTGTGCTTGGCTTTAATTTTCCCCCAAAAGGGAAAACTGCCCCACAAGCCCTGTGGATGAGTGGGAGAGGGGAGAGATTTCTGGCAGAAAACTCGATAAACTCAGAGCAGGATAATGAGAAGTAAATGAAGACCCTTCAAACCAGGTTTCCACACGCCTCCCTCTTCCAGCTGCACCTCCTACCCCGGCAGTGCAGGGTGGGAGAAACGACGCTCACTTTGTAAAATTTTAAAGGTTTATTAAATCTTAGCAAAAAAAATACACCAAAAGACTGAATAAAGAGAAAAATCAGCGCTGGTAGCACAGGACTAAAGCAGCAGACCCGGGTGTGATTTGGGGGCCCGGGGGCTCCCCGGGCCGCCCCCGCTCCTCCCCCCTCCCCGATCGCGGCCAACGGGTGCGAACGGCGCGGCCCCGCTGCTGAGCACTGACCCCGCCCCGGGATCCGCCGAGACCCCCCGGAAAAAACCCGCACCTGCACCACCCCTTCAGTCCCTCCAACCTTTCCAGTCCTGGGGGAAAGGGGAGGACCTAGGGCGGGATCACCCGGAGACCCCCGGGGTGAGGAGCAGGAGAGGGGGGGAATTGGGCTCGCGCTGAGTGGGGGGTCCCGCGCGAGGATTTCGGGGGGGTTCGCTCGAGGAATTTTGGGGGTCCTCGTGCGACGGATCCTCGTGCAAAGGGCTCCTCTCGTGCCACCGTCTCCTCGTGTCACCCAGACCAGTTTGGGGAGCTTTTTATGTCACCCAGAGGAATTTGGGGGCTCCTCGTATCACCGAGAGCCCTGCGAGTGACACTGAGAGCCCTGTATCACCAAGGGCCCCTCAAGTGCCCCCAGCTCCTTGTGCCACCAGGAGCCCCTGGAGTGCCACCAGCTCCTCGTGTCACCCAGACCCCTCGTGCCACCAGGACCTCGTTCCAGAGAATTTGGAGAGAGTCTCTGTGCCACCCGGAGCCCCTGAGTGTCACCAGCCCCGTGCCAGGGTCCCCTGTGTCACCGGGGTCTCTCTCTGTGTCACACACCAGGAACCGACCCCCCCTCCGAGCACCAGGACCCCCGAATTTAACCGTCCTCGTGCACCGGGACCCCCTCAGGCCCCTCGAGTTTCCTCTCTCCCCTCCTCGTGCACCGGCATCACCGGACCGCCCCCCCTTTCCCGAGGAATCGCCGGAGACCCCCTCCATCAATCACCGGGCACCGGGACCACCAGAGGACCTCCCCCATCAATCAGCACCGTCACCGTGCACCGGGACTCCCCCCCCCATCGAGCAGTGACACCCCCTCGTCGTGCACCGGGACCGCCGGATCCTCCTCAAACATCGCCAGCCTCGGGCACCGAGATCACCGGACACCCCCTCACGAATCACCGGGCACCGGGACGCCCCCTCGGGCACCGGGACTGGAACCCCCCCTCGTGTACCGACCACCCTCCGGTGCACAGGGCCCGGACCCCCCTTTGTGCCCCCCCCTGCCCATCCCGGGGATTCCGCCCCTCCCCTTTGACTTCCCCCGGGAACAGGAGCGGGAATGAGGGGGGGGGGGGGGGGGCGTGCGCTGGGGGGGCACCGGGGTGTCCCCAGCACCGGGGGGCGTCCCTTGGGGCTCGCTCCTTTCCCCCCTCTCCTCCTCCGGTTATCACCAGGGACCCCCCCAATTTACCGGGGCTCCCCCTATTCACTGCCCCCCCTTCACCGAACGCCCCAAAGCGCTGGGACCCCCCGGATACTTGGGACCACCCCAGCGCGCCAGGACCCCCCCTCACTCACCGCCCCTCCCCCATCCATGGGACCCCCCCCACTCACCGCTCCCCCCCCCGTCACCAGGACCCCAAAATCCATGGGACTCCCCCCACACTCATCAAGACTCCCCCCAAATCCATGGGTCCCCTCCCTCCCACCCACTCACCACCCCCTTCTCAGCACTCCCCGGGCCCTCCCCATTGATCGAACGCCCCCATGGCCCCCCCAGCCCCTCGCCCTCGCATTGGGCCCCCCCGGGGCCGAGGCAGAGCCCTCCCTGAGGGACACCCCTCATCCCCGGCCTGCAGCCGCCCATGGAGCCGCTGACCACAACTCCCTGCCTGCGTCCATCCGGCCAATTCCTCTGGCCCCGCACAGCCCAGCCTGCAAAGCCAGCACCTGCTGGGCACCTGCTCCATGCCACTTCCAGGGGCTTGGGCTGCTGAAGGGCTGCTGGGCTGGGCCCTTTGTGACACAGGGCCGTTCTATCGGGTTCCTGGGTGCTGTTGGCCATTCTGTTGTCCTGGTGACATGGCACAGCCCCGCCCTGCAGGGGTATATACGGGGCACAGGGCCCTGCGCTGCCCAGGGCCAGGAGTGCCACTGGCTCAGGAGGAAGCAGCTCCCGGGACCTCTGTGCTCTAGACGACGTTACACATGGAGGAGAAAAAGGTGAACCCTGTTATAAATGAGAGACAAAAGTCTCGATATTCAGCAAAATTTAGATTGCTTTATTTGATATAGAAAGAGCAAGCAGCGCTGGGGAACGTGAGGGGTCACCGCCCACTCCACGCTCCACCCAACCTTGGTTTGCAGCCTCTTCTTATACTGTGGGTTCTCGTTGTACACAAATTCACAAAGCCTTTGGGTGATAATCAGTCACAGATAGCCATCCGGTCCTTGTAGATAAGCACCAGAGAAGTTCTGGGAGTCTGGTCCTTGAGATAGGCAGTACTGATTAGACAAAAGCAGGAAGGGCTTTTTGGGAAGTCTGATTTTGCAAGCTGGTAGTCGATACAACTTATTTGAAAAACATAACATAATATATTATAATGTTGGGTAATACAACATAATATAACATAACAAGGTGATTTTAAACAGAATTATTTTATCATATAATTTCCTTTATCTAGTGTCCATGCTTCATTTCAGAGCTTAGTATTCTGGTTTATGCAAACCCCAATGCTTTTGTGATTAACACGAATCTTTTATCTATTGTCACAATTTCCCCACTTCTCTTTTTTTATCCCATTGATTCGTGTTCTGGTTTCAAATTTTGTCAGTACCTCTTGTACTAGATTTAATTCATGTACTGCCATTAATTTTGTTGCCTTCTCAGGGTCTATTGGTATTGTAGCAACTTGCATTCTTTGAACCACCGACTGGATTAGTCGAATGAAGCATGGAACAAGACAAGGGATGAACAGTAGCCCTAATAATGCACATGTTAACATAAACCCTAATTTCTTCCACCAAGCTCCCCCCCAACAGTTTATTCCACCAATTATCATTAAGCATAGAGTTTCAGTTTTGTACAGGTACATGGGTTAATCGTTTTATTTCTTCTGCAATTTTAGTAATTACTTGACCATTATCATCAATTTCTAAGCAGCATTCAGAATTATTAAACTTCCCACACACTCCCCCTCGATATTTCTGTTTGATTTCACTGTAACATCTGCTCTGGCCCTAATCCTCCCCCGCCCTGCATGGCCATTGTTCAGTCATCTGCATTCCTCTACAGATCCAACAATGAGTTAAGTTCAGTAGTAATTTTTTTCATTAATTCTACAAATAAATTTTTTCCCGAGGTCGGTAATTCCCGTTCGCTGAGTTGTTGTTTTATTCTCTCATAGAAGTTAAAACTTCCCCCACGGTTTGTCCTTTTTCCCTTGAACATTTTAGTTATTTTTTTTTTTTTTAATCAATTCCTGCTTGTAGTGATCTTGCACTCCTCCCTGATCTGAATATCCCCACATACCTTCTTTTGGGAAGCAGAGGTGTGTCTCTCCTACTGGGCAACTTTGGTATGCCGATGGAGCCCACCCTCCTTTTCCCAAATTGGTGGCCACTTCTTTCCATAATAGTGCATAATGTGTTTATTACAGCAGGCCGAATTGATGTGTGTGTGGAAGGCAAGGGTGGATACCGTGCATCCCCGTACCCAATTGTCTGGTGACACTTGGAACAAGCATCAGCATTATTTCCTTTTATCATCATTAGCAATAGGATGACTCCCATGACCATTTTCATCCCTCTGCCTCCCTCAAGGCCTACGGGGTTGCTGCCAGTAGCCGAGGTTTGTTTGATCTTCTCGGCAGCAGGGAATATGTCCTGGGCTCTCCCACTTTGTCTTTCTCATTTGGTAGTGTTTCTTAATTTTGTCCCAAATTTAGCTTTAACATTCCAGTACGAGGTACAGCAGTAACAGCTCGGTATACACAACCCTTCTGACACTCTTTTGCCAATACCTCTGCTCTGGCTTTCTTTTTTTATCTCGTTCCATTCTCAAATAACTTCCACCAGTTATGATCATCAATTTTAATTTCTCCTTGTGCTGATAGGGTATTAAGTACCTTAATAGTTTCCTTACATTCATTTCTTCTACACTGGACACATAATGGGAATGGGGGATACCCACCATAGAAATGACACTGCCACAACTCAGTACAATATGGATACCTTTTTTTTTTTTTTTTTTTTTTTTTTTGATGAACGAGCTACAATCAAAGCCCTTCTGGTGACTCAAAATATTGCATTAATTCTCCTAGGGCTTGTCCAAAGAGATTGGGGGATTCTGTAAAGCCCTGAGGCAATAGTGTCCAACTCAGTTGTTGTTTCCTGCCCTTATCAGGATATTCCCATTCAAAGGCAAAGCAATCTCTGCTACTTTCCTCTAATGGGCATGCCCAGAAGGCATCTTTTAGATCTATTACACTATACCAAGTGTAGTCAGGGGACAACTCTTTTAAGAGAGTGTAAGGGTTTGCTACTACAGGAAATTTGGTAACAGTTCGCTGATTTATAGCCCTCAAATCCTGTACCAATCTGTAATTCCCGTCTGTCTTTCTGACAGGCAGAATAGGAGTATTATGTGGGGACATACATGGTTCCAAAGCCCCCTGTTGCAAAAGGTTTTCTATGAGAGGCTTAAGGCCCTGTCTCCCTTCCAGTGATATTGGATATTGACGAACTCGGATAGGTAAATCGGGATCAGTGATTTTCACTTTGATAGGTTTCATTTTTAACTTCCCTATTTCCCCAGGGCTGTACCACACCTCAGGACATATTTGCTCCTCGTCCTTTTGGGTTAAAGCAAAAATTTTAAGTTGCCCTTGGGATACTTCAATTTTCAATTTTCAAATCCAATGCTATTATTAAATCCCTCCCCAATAAATTCTTTTCTGCCTCTGGCATTAACAACAGATCTTTTAATTCAATTTTGTTCCGGGTCTCAATTTGCACATTTTTAATAATAGGGACCAGAAATGGTTCACCTTTTGCTCCAACCACGAGTGCCGTTTCTCTACTAGGTTTACACCCTTTTGGTAGGTGTTTAATTGTGGATTTTTCGGTTTCTGTATCTACTGAAATTCCACCTTCTCTCCCTGGGGACCGATCCTTAATTTTATCAAGGGATCTTTGGATGGTATGGTCCCCAGTACATACAGCTACTGACACCCCAATTCGTGTTCCTGGAACTTTTTTTCATCCCGTATCTGTGCTTTACAATTTTTCTTTATATGACCTTTCTTGTTACAGTAAAAGCAGGTTCGCCTTGGTGAATTATTTCCTGCTTCATTTCCTTGTTTTGGTGGGGGTTTTCGTGGTTTTCCTCCCCATTTCTGCTGGGTTTCTTTCTGTGTTTCACGAACTGCAGCTATAAAGATTTTGCTTTTGCTTTCTGTTTCTCTTAGCAATTCCTGTAACCCCCGATCTTGCCAATTGTCTAACTTTTCTAATTTCTTTCTAATATTTCCCCATGATCGAGCAACAAATTGGGTTTTGAGGAGTGCCTGACCCACTTGTGTGTCAGGGTCTATCCCGGAGTACATTTGGAGATCTTTCCTCAGCCGCTCCAACCAGTCAGTCGGGGATTCGTCCTTTTTTTGTTGTTCACTAAAGGCTTTATTAATATTTTGTCCTTTAGGAACTGATGCTCAGATACCTTTAACGAGTATCCATCTTAAGTGGATCATATTCTGGCGATGGACATCATTCTGATTATCCCAGTTAGGATTATTTAATGGCCATTTCTGGTCTCCCCTAGGTCCAATCTGATGCTCCCAGTCCCATACCCTCATTCCAGCCTGTCTGATCATTTCCCGTTCCTCCGTGGTGAATAGGATACTTAATATAGATTGTAATTCCATCCAAGTATACATACTTGGTCCGAGGAATTGATCTGGTCTCTCTGATACCCCTATAGGATCTTCTAATAGTTTTCCCATTTCTTTTTTAAAGTTCCTCACTTCCCCTATGTTGAAGGGAACATTTACAAATCCAATTAATCCAGCCTGTTGTCCTGCTAATGGCACTTCCCTCAGGGGGTAAAGGCGAGCCTTTGTGTCGTTATCTCCCTCCTCTCTGGTGATACCATCTCTCCTGGTATTCCTTTGACTGGAGCGAGTTCTTAGAGCTATGGGAGTACCAGGAGGAGAAGTGGGTGCGTGGGGGGGTCTCCTGTATTTTCTGTATTATACGGAGGTGGGAGATTATCAAGGGGCTCCCAGGTAACCTTTTTTTTATCCTCATTCTCTTTTTCTTATCAAGTATATATCAAGGATGGCTTGGACTGTTTTGCCCACAGGGCAGCATACTCACATTCCTCTCTGTTAAATGGTTCTTTATGAGCCACATATGTGTTTAATGCCCGACAAATCCAACCCTCAAATGATCCGAACATGGGCCAGTATAGGATATCTTTATGGATTATTTCTTTGGTCCATTCCACCATGCAATATTGAATCAATTTTTCTTTACTTTTTCCTCTGTATACCGCCCCTGTGTCCCAACATCTTAATATTACTCCCAAAGGGCTGCCTGGTGCTATTTCTGGCAACCTACTTGTCTTGTCTTTATTTTCCCGGTCTCCTTGTGGACCAAATGAATTTGAACCTCTTCGTGGGTCCCTGGGACTCAGAATCTTCCTCCCTCTTTGTCCCATTTTTACCTCAAGGGACTGTCTTGAGGTGTTTGTACTCCCCGATGTGTTCTGCCCGAACCTCTGCCCCTCCTTGGGTCAGGATGGACTGGAACCCGCCTCTACCTGGGCTGGGATGGGAAAAGCAGCTTTTCCCTTCTCCCTCCGTGACTGGTGTGTTGCCATCGGCTTTTCTTTTCCTCCCCCTTCACCCCTCCCCGGGTGCCGCCTCTTCCAGGACTAGGATGGGAAGGACCCAGCCTCTACCTGGGCTAGGACAAGAAAAGCAGTCTCTCCCTTTGTGCTCACTTGCTTCGTCCGGTCACCGGCCAGGTCCCTCGCGGGATGCTGGAAACGCGGATAGAAGGACTCCACTCTCGTTTCGCAGCAAAGGCCACGTCTCATTCAGGCAAGCACACAGTCATCCCCACCAAACCACACAGATACTCACAGTCCGATGCTCCTGTCTGGCTCTTCGTGCACGAGAATTCCAGGTGATTTTGCCGCGGTCTGCCGGGGAGATTTTCCTTGCTCAGTCTCTATGGTGCGGGACGTCGATGGGTCCCGAGAATCACTGACGAACCGGGGCCACAGCAGTGGGGCGCCTCCCCGAAATCGCAGTGCCTCTCAGGGCTCCAAGGACGTCCCGGGTTTCGGCACCAAATTGTTATAAATGAGACACAAAAGTCTCGATATTCAGCAAAATTTAGATTGCTTTATTTGATATAGAAAGAGCAAGCAGTGCTGGGGAACGTGAGGGGTCACCGCCCACTCCACGCTCCACCCAACCTTGGTTTGCAGCCTCTTCTTATACTGTGGGTTCTCGTTGTAATCAATAATTTTTGGTTTTTTGTTGTTATAAGCAGTGGTGGTTGAATAAACATCCTTACACAAATTCACAAAGCCTCTGGGTGATAATCAGTCACAGATAGCCATCTGGTCCTTGTAGATATCCACCAGATAAGTTCTGGAAGTCTGGTCCTTGAGATCAGCAGCATTGATCAGGCAAAGGCAGGAAGGGCTATTGGGAAGGCTGACTTTGCAAGCTGGTAGCCGATACAACTTATTTGGAAAACATAACATAATGTAACATACTACAACATAATATACCATAACAAGGTGATTTTAAACAGAATGATTTAATCATATAATTTCCATTATCTAGTGTCCATGCTTCGCTTCAGAGCTTAGTATTCTGGTTTATACAAACCCCAATGCTTTTGTGATTAACACGAATCTTTTATCAATTATCATACTGAGAACCCCAAAACTCCCCCTGGACCCTCACCTGGGAAACCCAAAATCCTTGGAAATTCTCACATGGGAAACCCCAAATCCTTGGGAATGCTCACCTGGGATCCCCCCCAAAAATCTCATTTGGGTACCTGGGAACTCCAAAACCCCCTGGAGCCTCATCTGGGAAACCCCAAATCCTTGAGAATTCTCACTTGGAACCACCCACACCCCACCCAAACCCTCCCCAGAACTCCCCAACTCCTCCGCCACCCCCTAACCCCCATTTCCTGTCCCCAGCTGTCCCCCCCTGCCCTCCCCCCCGAGCTAGGCCAGGCAGATACCATGTGGCGCCGAGCCCTGGTGGCCCTGGTGGCCCTGGTGGCCCTGGTGGCCCTGGCCAAGGCCTTGAGGACACCGAGCACCGTCCCCGCGGCACTGGCTGAAGCCAAGGTCACGCTGTATCAGGCCCAAGTGGCCCTGGAAGAGCTGAAGGACTCCAGAAAGGCCGAGGTGGCCCCGGCAGTGGCCCGGGGGACCCTGGGGGACGAGGACGAGCAGGAGCTGCGGCACCAAGGGGTCCTGGCTGAGGCAGCAGTGATGATGATGTTGGAGCAGGAGGAGGAAGGGGCACAGCAGTGCCAGAGCTGGCTATGGGCTGGGCACAGGCTGGCCGTGGGGCTGATGGTGCTGTGCGCTGCTGTGCGTGAGTAAAAACCAGTATGGACCAGTATAAACCGGTATAGACCAGTATAAACCAGTATGGACCAGTATAGACTAGTTTGGGTGAACTGGGCTCTGGGCCAGGCACAGGCTGGCCATAGGGCTGATGATACTGTGTGTCAGTAAAAACCAGTATAAACCAGTACAGACCAGTAAAATCCCATATAGACCACTATAAACCAGTATGGACCAGTATAAACCAGTATAGAGCAGTACAGACCAGTACAGACCAGTTTGGGTGAGCTGAGCTCCAGGCTGGGCATGGGCTGGCCATAGGGCTGATGGTGCTGTGTGTGAGTAAAACCCTGTATAAACCAGTATAGAGCAGTATAAACCAGTATAGAGCAGTATGGACCAGTATAGAGCAGTATGGGCCAGTACAGACCTGTACAGACCAGTTTGGACCAGTAGAGACCTTCCCCTGTCCCAGGATGGGGACACTGGGCTGGCACTGGGACCACTGGGAGGGAACTGGTTTGGTGACATTGAGATGGTGACATTGTTTTGGGGACAATGAGTTGGTGGCACTGGGATGGAACTGGTGACACTGGGACACAACTGGGAGCACTGGGACAGGGACACTGGGACAGGATGGGGGATACTGGGATGGGACAGGGACACTGGAATGGAACTGGGAGCACTGGGCTGGTGACACTGGGACAGGACTGAGGACACTGAGACTGAACTGGGGACACTGGGGTGGTGCCATGGGTGGCACTGGTGACGCTGAGATGGCACTGGGGACACTGGGATGGAACTGGGAACACTGGGAGGGGACATTGGGATGGGGACATTAGGAAGGGACTGGTGACACTGGGGTGGTGACACTGGGATGGAACTGGGGACACTGGGATGGTGACACTGAGCTGGCACTGGGAACACTGGGCTAGTGGCACTGGGACAGGACTGGTGGCACTGGGCCGATGACACTGGTATGGGTCAATGATGGGGTGGCACTGGGCTGGCACGGAGACACAACTGGGAGGACTGGGACAAGAACACTGGGACAGGATGGGGGACACTGGGCTGGCACTGGGGACACTGGGCTGGTGATGACATTGGTATGGGGACACTGGGGATGTGGTACTGGGACAGGACTGGTGGCACTGGGATAGGACTGGGGACACTGGGCTGTAACTGGGTTAGTGATAGCAGGCTGGTGACACTTGGGTGGTGACAGAACTGGTGGCACTGGGTTGGTGACACTGGTATGGTGACAATGGGGCGGTGACACTGGAACAAAACTGGTAGCACTGAGACAAGAACACTGGGACAGGATGGGGGACACTGGGCTGGCACTGGGAGCACTGGGAAGGAACTGGATTGGTGACATTAGGCTGGTGGCACTGGGCTGACACGGGGGACATTGAGATGGTGACATTGGTATGGGGACAATGGGGTGGTGACACTGGGACACAACTGGTGGCACTGGGACACAACTAGGAGCACTGGGACAGGGACACTGGGACAGGATGGGGGACATTAGGATGGGACTGGAGACACTGGGAGGGAACTGGGAGCACTGGGATGGTGAAATTGGTATGGTGGCAATGGGGCAGTGACACTGGGCTGGCACTGGGAGCACTGGGAAGGAACTGGGAGCACTGAGCTGGTGACACTGGGACAGGACTGGGGACACTGGGATGGGAGTGGCTTGGTGGCACTGGGTTGGTGACATCTGGGTAGCCCTGGTGCCACTGGGCTGGTGCCACAGGGACAGGTCTGAGGACACTGGGATGACACTGGCTTGGTCACACTGGGCTGGTGGCACTGGGACTGAACAGGTGACACTGGGATGGTGACACTGGGGCAGCCCTGGAGACACTGGGCTGGTGGCTCTGAGGTGTCCCCAGTGCCACTGTCCAGGTGCCACTGTGCTGGTTGCCCTGCTGCCGTGTCCCCGGTGCCACCTGTGCGGTGTCCCCATGTCCCCGCAGTGTCCGGGGACTCGGTGCGCACTGCGCTGGGAGTGGCCGAGGACAGTCACCTGCTGCTGGCCCTGGGCACGGTGGCCATGTCCTGCCAGGTGGCCCTTGGCGACATCGTGGTGACACCTGGCCACCACCACCTGTGAGCACTGGGCCATGGCCCAGCACCTGCGCGACCGCGCCCAGCGGGTGGTGACCACCAGGGCCAGTGCTGAGGCCACCGCGGCCACCAGCAAGGTCACCACAATGTCCAGGGGCGGCTGGACACGGTGACATGGCACCTGGGGTACTTGGTGAATGCTGTTAACCGGGACTTGGTGGTGACACGTGGGGGACACGGCGACAGGGGTTCCCCAGAACTGGCCGGGCCCTTGGGGACATCATGGTGGCCTTGGGGACAATGCTGGAGGGACACAAGGAGGTGATGCGAAAGCTGGAGGCGGCCCGGGATGCAGGGACAGGGTGGTGACATGGGGGCGGCACTGTCACCCCGAGGGACACTGGGGACCTTGGTGTCCTTGCCTTGGGGACATCGGGGCCACCCTGAGGTCGCCTGTCCTGTTTTGGGTCACTACGATGTCCCTGCAGTGTCCCCACGGGACTGCAGTTTGTCCCCCTGAATTGTTAAAATCCGGTATAATCACGGACAAAGGCACTGTAACTAATTAAAGTTACAAAGTGGTGTGTTTATTCACCGGCACGGGAGTCACCTCCCAAAGGCGTGACCGCCCCGAACAAGGTTCTTTGCCCTCTATTTATTGCCCAAGATCTTACATACAATACATGTGCATAACCCCAGCACCTCCCATCCCCATCCCATATTAAAATGAGCCCATTCGTCCTTCACGCGTGCACAGTTCTTCTCTTGAATTGGGTCGGTGGTCTCGAAATGGGTCAGTGGTCTCAAAGGATGAAATCAGGAGAGTCTTCATCAGGTCTCTGTGATCCTCTGGCACAATCCAAGGCCTCGTGCTTCATGATTAACGCATTATTATTTTATTTATTATTTAGGTTCTTCTATACCTAAGTTCATAATACCAGATAATTATACCAATTAGCTCTTGCCTAAGCATCAAGTAATTACCTACCTAACTTACATCTTGGCCATGGAAACTCCTTCTACCCTTAGCAAAAATCTTAACTCTTTGAAACCATGATTCAACTCTCCATGTCTGTGCCCCACCATGTCTTTGTCCCTCCGTATCCACACCCATGTCTCAGTTCAGTGTCTTTATTTTCACCCGTGTTGGTTGTTTTAAAAGGATGAAGAGAAATGAAAAGCAAATCGAGGCTAAAAGAAAAGGATTTCCTTGTCTGTGTGAGCTGAGGACCAATGTGCTTGAGTGGGAGGGAAAAACATTTTTTGGAGGACTTTCTACCCCACTGTCTCCAAAATCTTGGTCATTGCCTCAGTTCATCACCATTTGGCTGCGGAAGACAACCTTGGGCAATAGGAAATGAAAATCCTGGAATCAGTGAGGTTGGAAAAGATCTCCAAGACCGTTCCTGGATATTCCTGGATACCACCAGGAGATAGGATTGAACACAGAATATTTTCTGAGGTTGAAAGTCAACAAATCTGCTCTCCTCAAAGAATTCCCAATGTCAGTTTGGGCCCTGATGGACGTTCCTGCCCCTGTGTTCATCCAGGTGCCCACAGGGAGACAGGATGATGCAGACCCCCCCTAGCCAGGTGTCTTCCCAACACGGATCACCAGAACCAAAGACCACCAGGACTCTGCCCAACGGGGGTCACTGGGGATCATCCAACACCGATCCTCCCATGGGAGATGGAGCTGGAGCAGAACACGAAGCTCTTCCCACACTCGGGGCACTCACAGGGCTTCCCTTAGTGGTGACTCCGTTGGTGTCGGGTCAAGTGAGAGCTCTGTGAGAAGCTCTTCCCACACTCAGGACACTCGTAGGGCCTCTCCCCAGTGTGGATGCGCCGGTGGACAGTGAGATGGGAGTTGTGCTTGAAGCCCTTCCCGCAGTCGGGGCAGCGGAAGGGCCTCTCCTCTGTGTGAATCCGCTCATGTAGGAGGAGATTGGAGCTGGTCTGAAACCTCTTCCCACACTTGGGACACTCGTAGGGCCTCTCCCCGGTGTGGATGTGCTGGTGTTTTCTCAGGGCAGAGATCCACTGAAAGCTCTTCCCACATTCCAAGCAGGTGTAGGGCCGTTCCTCTGTGTGGATCACTTGGTGCTGCATCAGGTAGTTGCTGTCCCTGAAGCTTTTCCCACATTTCCCACACTCGCAGGGCTTTTCGCCAGTGTGGATCCTCTGATGCCAGATCAGCTGGGACCTGTAGCTGAAACCCTTCCCACAATCCAAGCAGTTGTGGGGCTTCTCCCCTCCAGGAGACTTCTCCATCAGCTCTGAGCTCTGCCTGGATCTCCGGCCGCCTTCCCGGCCCAGAGAGGGTCTTTCCTCCTCGCAGATCCCTGGGCTGGGTTTGCAGCCCCTCCTCGTGAGGGATCTCCCCGGCTTTTCCTCCTCTTCGCTCTGCCAACGCCTAGGGAATGAAAAATCCTGGTTTGGGGAAAAAACAAGAGGGTAGTGCCTTGAGCTGGCGGTTCCCCCTTGCCCAAGTTCATCTCAGAAAATCATTGGGCATGTTGTGTCTGTAAGAACCGCTAAAGCACGAAGATTCAGTCCAAAAATCCTCCAAACCTCAAGATACATGTCAAAAACACCCCAAAAAGCAAGATTCAGACAAAACCCCCTCAAAATATAAAGTTTCAGCCCCTGAAAAAAAATAAAGCACCAAGTTTTACCCCAATAAAGCTTTCAAACACCAAGATTCACCCTTCAGAAAATCATAGATCCCGATCTTTGGTCACCTGCTGCATTTGGAGAGGGGCAATGCACCTGGGGTTGAGGGGGGAAGGCTGTAGGTACAGGGAGGGATGGAAACTTCTATTGCTTCTCCTTTCGGCTCCTCCTTCTCCCGTGTCCATGCTTTTCCTCACATTTCTCTTCCTCCTATTCTTCCTTCTCATGCACAATCCCACCTGCTCCTCCCACAGGCATCGTTTGACCATTTTGTTTTTGAACCCTGCTTCTCCTTCCCTTCTCCTGCTGCCCCCAGGCCCAGCACCCACTGCCGGCTCCCTCTTCCCCCCAAACCCACAGCATCCCAGCGCAGGGGCAGCGATGGAGCTGGGGCAGCTCGGGCTGGGGCAGCGCTGGGCTCTCGGCCGCTCCCGCCCGCACTCGCTCCCCACTGCAGCCACTGCCGCCACCACAGCGCGGGGGGGCCCGGCCTTGGCGCTCCCCCCCTCCCACCTCCCCAAATTCCCCTGCCGGGGGGCGCTGGGGCCAGGAGACAGACGAGTGACAGATCAGGGGGGCTGGGAAGAGTCGGCAGCCAGAGAGCACTGAAAATCTCAGCAGGGACTACAGTGGCATCTTCGGGGACTAAACATGGCAGGGCACCCATGCAGGGTAGAAAGGGAAAGCCAGGAAGGGCTCCGGGCCAAAGGGATGATGATCCCAAAATATCTCTGAAGGGTCCCTCGGGAGCATGTTGATGAAATTTGCACATTCTCACAGAGGTAATCAAGGACAGGGACACTCAGGCGGCAATCAGGGAAGTCCAGAACAGATTCATACAACAGGGGGATGGATGCTGTTGGTGTGCTGGGAAGGGACTGGGTGAAGGGGAGTGTGCAGGAATATGGTTCAGGAAAGAAGCAGCAGGAGCAATCTATGTGGCAAAAAAACATGAAGGATTGTAAAGAGGAGGAAGGGAAAACACTGAGGATGGGGATGTTTTTCAGCAGGGTCTTTTCCTCAAAAGTTGCCAGCTGCTGCAGATCCTTTGTATCCCCGGTTGCCAGGACAGGCACACAAGGAGGTCAGGATTGCAGGGGGTTTCTCTGTGCTGGGCAGCGGCAGGAGCGGGCGCAGAGGGGCGGCACCGGGAGCACGGGCTGGGGGCCTGTGGGGAGCTGCGGGGCCGGGCCGGGGCTGTGGGGCAGCCGGGGCTCAGCGCCGGGCGCTGCCTGAGCCCAGCACCCCCCGGCAATTGCAGGCCCGGCAGTGGCCCCCGGCCCCCAGGAGGCTGCGGGACGCCCCGGCCGCTGCCCGGCCCCGTGGAGCTGCCGGCCCTGCCCGCCGGGGGGGCCGCGTTTGGACACTGCGGCAGGACAGGCACCGGCTCTGGGATACGGGCTGGCCACGGCAGCCACAGCACAAGGAGCAGCAGCACAAAGGAACAGCTGGGAAATGGGGATGGGACGTGCAAGGATCGAGATTAGCTTTTAAGCATTTTCCTTGGGTCACTGCAGAAAGGAATGATTTAGCAGAAAGCTCAGCAGCTGTCAGAGGATGAGCACCCCCAGGCACTGAGGGGGCTGCAGGAGGGGCAGAAGAAGCCCCTGGAGCACTTGGTCACAAAGGCACAGCAGGGGAATGCAAGAAGGGATGAGGAAAAGGCCAAGGGGAAGGCAAAGGCCATGGCAGAGTTTCTACAGCCCCTGAGGGATGAACCCCAGGGCCCAAGGGGGCCCCAGCACCCAGGGGCTCTCACATCCTTACACCATCTTCAACCAGGTGCCCTCCTCACACTGACACCATTCAGGAATTGATGGCAAAGATGCTTTCTGGGGATGCCCACTGACACAGGATGGTAAACTGGATTTTGCCTTTGAGTGAGAACAAGAGGTAGAAGGGAAAATGGAAAAGACATGGACGGTCCTTCTGCAGGGATGCACGGAAGCACCAGCCTTATTGGGGCAAGCCTTGCAGAAAATATCACAAGAATTTACCCCACCCCCAGGGATTGGGTTAATGCAGGATGTGGATGACTTGCTGCAATCAGGAGGACAAGAACTTGTAGAAGAAGCCTCTGTGAAATGGCTGAATGTTCAGGCTAAAAATAATCTTTCAGTATTTGAAAAAAAAAAAGAGCAAATGCTAGAGAGAAGAGTTAAATATTTGGAACATATTTTGACTGAAGGTTTGTGGTATCTTGAACTAGAGAGGGTCTGGGGAGTCTCAAAAGTAATCCAGGACTGAAAAGGAGGTGCAAGAATTCTGAGCATTAATAGGAAATTGCACGACCTGGACTGAGGATTCTCTGTTCTACCCATAACATTTTATCACTTTCTAAACCCCAATAGCCTCAATGTTGTGGTATGGAAAGAAGAAAGGGAAAAAAACCTGAGAAAATGAAAAATAACAAAATGATTGGTGCCCCACCTATGGCTCTTCCCGACTCAGAAAATAAATTTGAATCCTAGGTGTGTTGTAAGTACATATTATATTATTGGCTTTTTGAAAATGTTAAAATGAATGCTCTATGCTGGAAAACATTGCTGTATGAATATAGTTTCTTTTAGTTCTGCGATTAACAGAACTTAGAAATAGTAGTGGTAAATATGTTTTTTTGAAGTACAACATTTTGATATAAAAAGCTTTTGTTCGCCTAACAAACTCAGAGAATGGTAAAAAAGATAATCAGGAACTTCTTCACACTCGTGGATTATGGGACACCAGAACTCCAGGGAAGGAAAAAATAATGATTTACAGGTCAGAGGAGAATTATTCAGAATAATGCATGAAGGGCTATGAATATGCAACATGTTGCTGCATTTAGGAAGTGTTTTCTGAGTCAGTGTGTGCCCTTGGCTGAAGGCCAAGCATCCGGCCATTATAACCTTTGGCCAGAGCCAGGGCAGATATTCAATTATCTCCCTTGGAATTGATCTTTGCAATTCCTTACCCTGGGAATTCTCCACCTAGTGCGGGCTGGAGATAAGGGATGGATATTTCAAGCAGTCTGTGGCCAGAATCCTGTCTCTTGTGAAATCTCTGCCACAGGAAGCTGGGCTGGCACAGAGCCTGCCTTGGCACTTTGCTGTTCACAGCATCCACCCAGGACTCTGCCTCTCAATTACACTCACACACTGGGCTGCCTGCGATTCCACTGCTGGAAAATATACAAGCTTTAAATTTTTTTCACATTTCATTTTACTAGTGAGGCTCGGTTTGCCTTTCTCTCAGGAAAGAAATTTTAAAAGGTATTTCTTATGGACTGTTAGACCACTCAACAGAGATGAGTTTAACATCTCAACAGACTGGGAATAGCCCAAAAGATTCCCACAAAGAGAACAACATTCAACAAAACATCAAGGAAACATCAGCAAACATCAAGGAACACCCACCCCAGACACTGCCCCTGGCCCAGATGGAGACACCTGGTCTGGAAAAGACTGAGAAGGAAATCCAGGAATGCGGATCTAATTAACATCACAAGAGGAGAAATCCGTGTGCAATAGGAAACCAAACACTAAGAACTACACAACTTTAAAGCAATGAACACTAAACCAATGGATTTCAATGGGTTCGGACAGTAAAAAGTTAAGGGAAAATCTAGTAAAACTCACATCTCATGGAATGATTTTCTCTGCACACCCGGGCTATGTGTGGATGAAATTACTTCTGTTGCACATCCTGACCAGAATCAACTACTGCCTTAACTCTCTAACACTAAAGATATTGTTGGAGAGATTTTTATTGGCCCTGCAGTTTCAGTGACAAGATTACACCATGAGAAAAATTTTTCATAATAATCCTACTTTTATATTGTTAGTTAGGTTTTGGCCAGGGGTGTGACAAGCAATTTTTACTCCTAGGAGAAGAGGCAGAAAAGACTTGATTGCATTGGAATATTTTTCTATATATTTGTGGTGGCTCTTAATGACGGGAGAATATCGGAATGGATCTTTAGAAGCTCACCTTTAAGTCGCATTTTGCAAACTTAGAAAAGTATTAATGGTGAGGCTTTAACGCATCAACTGTTAATAAAAAATCGTTAAAAAAAATTAAAAAGAAAAATAAAGCAGATTGTGAGGGTGGACGTGTGAATCACCTAAAGGCTGCTCTGGAAGAAAATCCTAGTTCCAGGCAGCCAGGAGAGGAGTTTTAGAAATGCAAATTACCATTGCTCTGGAGAAGTGTGGACAATGCCCAAGGGCCTTCTTGCCAGGGGGAGGAATTTCCCTGAGTCCATCTGCCCCTCACCCCCAGCTCTGCCTGCTTGCACAGATGGAATTTGCACAACTAAAGGCAGAGCCCATAGTGAGGATATCTGACTGCAACAGAAATTGGTTAAGCTGCAAAGGGAAACAGCAAACGGAGAATATTGAGCAAATTTCATGAAAAAAAGTGTGTGTGCGGGGATCATCCCTCTCCCCAAAGCAATGAGGTGTTTTTGCTAGTCCAGAGAAATCACTTGAGAATCCAAACATTTTATCATTTCATAAGATAAAAGTGGTCAATTGATGCAGGCCTGGCTGGAGGGAGCACCCAAAAAAGGGAAGAAGATGAACGGCCACCAGAACAAATCCTACAACACCATGGACCAGCCCCTGGGATCCCTAACGAATTCATATCAGGACACAGAAAACCCATTCATAATTTGAGTGGCATAATTAGGTTTAAAAGTATCCTTGAAATAATAACCAAGCAGACAGCTCCAGCTCCTGACCAAGGCGCTGAAATGAGGAACGAGACATTTCACCATGGGATGGAATCAGATTATCTACTTACAGAAGAAGGAGGAGTTTGTGGAAAATTAAGTGACGCAAACGGCTGTTTGCAAACAGATGATAACCGAAAAGTGGTGAAACAGATAGCAAAGGAAATATGAAAATATCTCGTATTCCGGAGAAAGGATGGGAATGGGACAAATTTTCGTGTTTCTCTGTCTGACCACGGCTTAAACGAATGCTGCTGCTCCTCTGACGTGCTGCAGCAACTCTCGGCTTTTTACCATGCACGACACCTTGCACCAAAGAGGATGCGGGAAAAGAGATTGAGTCAATGGAAATTAAAAGTTTGTAAAGGCAATTCTTGAGTATATGAGAAAAGGAGGGATTGAAAGCAGTAAGATTAATATCGTAGTAGGGGTGAATATTAAGAGGGACATGCAGTAGGTGGATCGGGAAGTCTGAACCTTCCAAGTACCTCAGCCAGAGGGGAATGGGAGAGGGAGATGCAGAAAATGAGGATAAAAAGGAGGCTGCGTTTTAGAGACCGCATGGCAAATGCCGCATGGCCTCTCTCTTTGTTCATCAATAAAGTCACTTTTACAGGACTCCTCTGTCTCCTGCGGGCACACAAACCTCCGGCCACGGGAATTTTCCCGCACAGCCCCGGGCACAGGGCAGACACCTCTGTGCCACCCACAGCAACCGGGACGAGCCAGCGCTGCTCCGGCACCGGCTCCTGCCGAGGCCCCAGCGGGAAGGAGACCGCGGGCAGCCGCTCCCGCAGCGCCCTCAGCCCAGCGCCAACACGGGCCGGCACCGGCACAACCAACCCGCCAGAGCCCCCTGCCGCCCCCTCGGCCCGCAGCGAGCCCCGAGCCCCCGCACAACCGAGCGCGGCTCCCACCTGCGCTGGGGCCGCCTCCGAGCTCCGCCGCCGCCTGTGGCTGAGGAATTCGATGGGATGTGTTGCCTTAACCTTTCTGACCACTCCCAGCCCATCTATGCCAGCATTCAAGCCCTGAAAGAAGGTGTCAATAAACTTCGGGTAGATCATGGGTACGACTGGCTGAACTGGCTCTTAGGGCACTGGGGACTCACTGGCTGGGTTAGGAATTTAGTTAAAATAGGTTTGTATGTATTAGGCATCATATTATGCATTGTAGTAGTTATTCCTTGTATTTTACAGTGTGTTAAGAATTTAATAGACAAATCGCTTAAGAGTGTATTTTTAGTTAAAAGAAACGGGGGAGGTGTGGATATGGGTAATGCAAATGAGACTGAGAGTACTGCAGATTTAATCAGCAAATGCAGCCTGACAACGAGGATGCCTGGCAAGAGCAAACAGAGACCTGACTGCAAGAGGACTGGATCAAGTCTGGGTTATGGGAAATAAGATTTTACTGAGTCCACATGTAAAGTTTGTCTATGTGAGAGTTTGTCTATGTAAGGTTTGTCTATGTGATTGCAGTAAAATATTACCAGCCTTCCTGTAAATGGTATATAAGCACATATAGTGCTCAGTAAAAATTGGATTTTGATCACCATTCAGTGTCCCCGTCTCTCTCTCATCGTCGATAGTTCAAGTACTCCCAGTGGGATCCTGGAAAGAGAATGGTGACACATCTACTGCCTGCTACCCCCTCTGGGCAATATTCAACTATTTCGTTCACAGACTCCTCTTCTAGCACTCTTAGTGGGCTCAGCAGAGCCACTTCCCACTGGTGGGGGCAAAGAGCACCCTCTGTGCCTTTGTGGTGGGAGCAGACAGTGTTGTCTCAAAGGAAAGGTCAGAGAGAGACCAAGCTGGACCTCTGCCTCCTGCCCCTCACCTCACAAGGGAAGAAGGGCACAAAACTGAGCACCTTTTTTATCTGTCTTGACATCTCCAGGAGCTTGACTAGCTCGACGGAGAGGATTAGAAGGATTTCTTGAGGATCACTGCCAGGGCACAGCACACATGGCAGCCCTCACCCCTTACATCATCATGGCATGGAGGGGTAGGAACCAACAATAGCCCTACCCCACTGCTCCAGAAGCCAAAATCCCCATGCAAGCATTTCGTTATGGCCTTCTTAGAGAACCACATTCCCACCCAAATCTTCCCCTCTGCAGCAGCTCATTCCCACAGGAACTGGCAGAGCAGATGGGGTTTGGACATTGGCTGGCTTCCATTGCACTCCTTGCCCTGGAGCTGGCACGGCAGGAGAAGGGCTCAGGTGAACCTTCTCCTCCTCCCATGTAGGCTCTAACCCAGCTGCCAGAACTTCAAGTTCTCAGAGCACTTCTGGGCTCTGAGCAGCGGCCACGGGAGGAGGAGATGCAACTCCAAAGGCAGCAGTTCCCAGGCCCAGCTCCTGCCATCCCAGTGGGGCTGTTCGGTGGTTCAGGAGATGAAGGGAAGGGCAAGTGCAGGTGGCAGTAGCTCATTTCCGACTGAAAGAGGGAAAGGTAATTTATTCATTTTGAAATCATGGCATTCAGGCTCTGATCTTAACCTGAAAGAGAAGTAGCACCTGCTCGTGTTAAATTTAGGTGGAGAACAACTGTTACATTAGGTACGGTAAGCAGTTAAATTATCTGAGGGAAAGTGTACAATAAAAATTAGTGCTCACAGAGAGAGAGAGAAAAAGTCAGGAGGTAGCAAAAGGGAGGAGGAAAACAACGCACACCCTAAGCCAGTGTTTTTTCCAAGTCCAGGATTTTCTGTTTTTATGGAATGGGGTGCAGAGTAGCTTTCCCTTGAGATTCAGGACTGAGAGGCCAGAGCTAGAAAGGTTGTTCAGTGAGAAATCTCCTCTCCCAGATCTGTACTGGAGTTGTTCCTTAGCTTTCACATGGATGTTTAAAACCTGACGCATCCATTCCTCATTTGACTTGTCAGGAAAATTAATCCACAAACACCAGAGGTTTATGTCCAAAAAGGAGACGGAGGAGTCCTTTTTGCTTTATTCGAATAAAGGGAGTGGCCATGGGACATTCCCCTGGGATCTCTCAAATTTTTGGAGGACACAGCCTCCTTTTTATCCTATTTTCCCGGCCGCATTTCCCTCTCTCTTTCCCCATTGGCTTAGGTACTTGAGAGGCACAGACTTCCCGGAACGCCTGATACCTGAAATTCCCCTCTAATGTATAACCCTCCCGTTCAATTTTTAATTCTTATAGAATTCATAGTTTTCCCCCGTTGCTTCTTTCATCTTTCGATATCCAATTTCATTTATCAGCAGCCCTACAGTTTGTTTGTAAAGGCAAATATCTTTTTCCATTCATCAATCATCCCATTGTTTCTTTTATCTCTCAGTGCTAGCCTTATCCACCAGCAGATCCACAGCTCATTTGTAAAGACAAATTCGACATTCCTCTCAGACTCATCCCAAGGCCAGTAAACATAGTCGGACTTAGTTTCTCTCTTAGTCTATTCTATTATACAATATTGTATCATCTTAAATTCTTTGGTGTTGGAGTCATATTTTCAACGGGCTAGTTTTCTTCCCAGGGGGCTATTTAAGAGTATATCTGTTGATATCTTCTCATTTCTTCTCCCCCTCGGGGATTCCTTCCTTAGGAAGTTCCATTCCTCTTAGTCCCATTCTTCCCGATAATCACTGATTATCACAACAGAAGCCGCCTTCCTGACAGACAATTACAGGTCCTCGCAAGAAATCTTGCCTTACCAATCAGCTAGAAGGAAAAAGAAGGGAAAAGAAAGGAAGGAAAAAGAAAGAAAGGAGAAGGGGGAAAAAAAGACTTTATGTTCGTCTCGGAAAGTAAAACCAATTTGCCTACGATGCAGGGACCCCCATAGCACCGGGTGGGTTCCGCCGTTCCTCTCCTCCTCGGCCGGCGGGTATTCCCGGGGAACCGGCACAGCCCGGCACCCTCCCCCTTCCCGCTGCCTTTTGGCTTCTTAGCGTGGGGCAGCTGCCCAAAAGCCCCTCCCCGCCGTGGGCTCTTGCGGCCCCGTGTTGTTTTTTCGTGCCGGCGGATCCCGCAGGGAACCCGGCCCGGTTCGGTGCCCCCCGGGTCAGCCCCGCTCTTGAGCGGCGCCGCCGCCCCCCAGCCCGGTGCTCCGCGGCTCCGCCCGCTCCGATCCCCGCTCGGCGCGGCGGCGGCTTTATGCCGGGGGGCCCGGAGAAGGGCCTGACTCGAGGCCTTGGGCAGCGCCGAGAGCAACTTGGACTGGCTTGGCGAGCTCCGCGCTTTGTGAGAGCCCTCCCGCACAGCCGGGCTGGTTCTCCACCCTCGGCCGCGCTGTCCGCGCCACCTCTGGGCTGGCGAACGCCGGGAGTTGCTGGGCTGGGTTTGATGGCCCCGCTCAGCGCTTTCGGCCGCTGCTCATGCGGCACCCTCGCGATTTTCGCTGGCAATCAATGCAGATTGGCCATGAAAATCCAGAAAGCAAAAAATGGAGACCAAGGGCATTCCAGAAGGGGTTTCCTGCAGCCAGACACACAGCAGCAATTTCCAGGAGCTGTCACTTGCTAGTCCACGGCTTTAAGGATGCTGTGGCAGTGCCGCAGGAGAAGACCCTTGGTGTTGTGCTGGAACAGGTTCCTGCAGAAGAAAAGGTGATGTTCCTATGTGCAGGGAACTCTGTGGCATCGGCAGTGGAGGAGCAGGGTGAGGAAGATCTCCAGCCTTGGGATATTTCTGCAAGAGCCTTCACCCCTGCCAGAGCCTGGGTGAGAGCTGCCAGAGTGCAGAGGAAGGCAGCCCTTTGGACAGGCGTCCCTGCTCCCTCAGAGCCACGGCTATGAGACAAACAGCCTCATCCCTGAGGATGCAGATGGGCAGGAAATGCCTGGAAGTAAAAAGTGGAGCCCATCTGACTCCAAGAAGCTGTTCCCAGAGGCAAGTGTCCCAGCAGGAAGTGTCCTGGAGCCACTTGTGTTCAGCCTACAGTCAGTTCCCAGAACGCTGTCCCTGTTCCAGTGGGGAACCCCCCACGCTTTGCAGCGGGAAAGATTCACATGAAACCAAGGAGGCTCTTGCATCTGCAGGAAGCTCCCCCACTCTACTGGTCAGATGGCCTCCGAGTACCAGGAATGTGTTTTCAGATCAAGATCTGATCTTCTTCGGAGCATTAGTGTTAAATACATTAGGATTTTCTCGGAGAACTGTCAGAATGTTCCCACTGTTCTGGATTTGACTGGGCTTCCTTTCTTCCCAGAAAGTGGCACAGGAATGGGATTGGATGCAGGATGGGAATGCTGTGTATGACAGGGAGAGAATTTGGTTGCTGCTAAGCAAGGCTTGCCCTCCTCAAGGACTCTGCAGGGTCCTAGAAGCCACTCAATATCCCATGCTCTGCCATCGAGGAGGTGACAAAGAGCCTGGAGGGAGCCTGTCCAGGACAGCCAAAGGGACTGGACAGAGGGATATTCTCGGTGCTGGGAGCACCTGGATGTGGGACCAGCCAGCTCCTGCTGCCTTTTGGTGGTGCCTGAGCAGGGCTGTGACGATGCCAGGGACATCCTGCAGTGACATCTCCCCTGTCCGTCTGGGCGTGCGCTCGGTCCCAAAGCTCACCCTGATCCTGATCTCAATCTCACTCCATGTTGAGACACACTCACTCTCCTGGATTTAATCTCATCCCAGTGCCAGACTCGTGCAGCCCCAGAGCCAATCACAAGGCCAGGCCTAAGGCAAATGGCACATTTAGCCTTAACCCCAATTCCAGCTCTAATCTAAAACCTGGCCCTAATTGGAAAGTCCAGCCCCAATTCCAGCCCCTCCCAAATGCTCAGCCCTAAACCAAATGCCACGTTTAGCCCTAAGCCCAAAGCCAGCCCCAATTGCAACTCTAAGCCCAACCCCAATGGCAGTCTCAAGCCCTAAGTGCAGCTTTGAGTGCCAGCCCACACTCCAATGCCAGCTTTAGCTTGAATTCCCAAACTCAGCCCCAGTTCCTGCCCTAAGGCCAACACCGTTCTTAGTCCTAAGCCCAATGGCAGCCCCAGTCACACTCCCTAGCCCAAGCCTGGCTCTAATCTCAAGGTCACTGTGATAAATATATTACACTGCTGGCTTTAGCAATTGTTAGAGTGAATACTACGTGTTTTCTTAGATTGACTTTTGTTAAAGAAGTTTTGCTAAAGTTTAAGGATATTTTAATGTGAATGTCATGTTGTTGTATCAACGTTAGTGAAGAGTTGTTGTAATGTTAACATTTAACCAATGAAGAATTTCAAACCTGTTGAATGTGTTGAAAAGTAACAAATGATCAGGACTGGGACAACTGCAAATGCTTGAAAAAGGTGGGAGAGGGGTGGAACTCTGTTAAAATGTTTGAATATGTATAGCCTTTTGTAAATATGTATTAGGCTGATGCAATACCCAGGTGGGCAGGGGGTAGTCTCTGCCCTCACCGATTCGGGGGGACTGGCACTGGCTCCATCCCCCTCTGATCTAGGGGGGCCAGTGCAGTCGCTGTTGTTACAGATGAGCAATGTGGTGGTTGGCTCTCACAATTAAAGGATGAACAGTGTGTGTATGTTAAAGATAAGTTTTGTGGATGTATAATGATGTTATTGTAATATATCCCCCATAGTCCTCTTTCCCCTCCCCCTTGTATTGTTGTCGTGACATGACTCAGGCAGTCGGGGCATTTGGGGAGGGCCGGCTTGTTCCTACACCTGACCTCCAGTGCAGATGTAAGAAAGGAGTCTCCAGCAATGGACGGCAGAGAAGGAGTTCAGCGACAAGACTCTGGGAGTGTGATAATTGATAAAAAATTCGTGTTAATCACAAAAGCATTGGGGTTTGTATAAACCACAATACTAAGCTCTGAAGTGAAGCATGGACACTAGATAAAGGAAATTATATGATAAAATCATTCTGTTTAAAATCACCTTGTTATGTTATATTATGTTACATTATGTTATGTTTTCCAAATAAGTTGTATTGGCTAACAGCTTGCAAAATCAGACTTCCCAATAGCCCTTCCTGCCTTTGTCTGATCAATGCTGCTTATCTCAAGGACCAGACTCCCAGAACTTCTCTGGTGGTTATCTACAAGGATGTTTATTCAACCACCACTGCTTATGGCAACAAAAAACCAAAAATTATTGATTTCAATGAGAACACAGTATAAAAAGAGGCTGCAAACCAAGGTTGGGTGGAGCGTGGAGTGGGCCGTGACCCCTCGTGTTCCCCAGCGCGCTGCTTGCTCTTTCTATATCAAATAAAGCA
Organism: Sturnus vulgaris; assembly: GCF_052056855.1. Taxonomy (NCBI): domain Eukaryota; kingdom Metazoa; phylum Chordata; class Aves; order Passeriformes; family Sturnidae; genus Sturnus; species Sturnus vulgaris. The sequence continues at coordinate 8,001,714 of NW_028276185.1, read as the reverse complement.
ATCTAAATTTTGCTGAATATCAAGACTTTTGTCTCTCATTTATAACAATTTGGTGCCGAAACCCGGGACGTCCTTGGAGCCCTGAGAGGCACTGCGATTTCGGGGAGGCGCCCCACTGCTGTGGCCCCGGTTCGTCAGTGATTCTCGGGACCCATCGACGTCCCGCACCATAGAGACTGAGCAAGGAAAATCTCCCCGGAAGACCGCGGCAAAATCACCTGGAATTCTCGTGCACGGAGAGCCAGACAGGAGCATCGGACTGTGAGTATCTGTGTGGTTTGGTGGGGATGACTGTGTGCTTGCCTGAATGAGACGTGGCCTTTGCTGCGAAGCGAGAGTGGAGTCCTTCTATCCGCGTTTCCAGCATCCCGCGAGGGACCTGGCCGGTGACCGGACGAAGCGAGTGAGCACAAAGGGAGAGACTGCTTTTCTTGTCCTAGCCCAGGTAGAGGCTGGGTCCTTCCCATCCTAGCCCAGGCAGAGGCAGGACCCGGGAAGGGGGTGGCGGGGGGAAGGGGGAGGAAAAGAAAAGCAGATTGCAACACACCAGTCACGGAGGGAGAAGGGAAAAGCTGCTTTTCCCATCCCAGCCCAGGTAGAGGCGGGTTCCAGTCCATCCTGACCCAAGGAGAGACAGGGGTTCGGGCGGAACACATCGGGGAGTACAAACACCTCAAGACAGTCCCTTGAGGTAAAAATGGGACAAAGAGGGAGTAAGATTCTGAGTCCCAAGGACCCACGAAGAGGTTCAAGTTCATTTGGTCCACAAGGAGACTGGGAAAATAAAGACAAGACAAGTAGGTTGCCAGAAATACCACCAGGCAGCCCTTTGGGAGTAATATTAAAATGTTGGGACACAGGGGCGGTATACAGAAGAAAAAGTAAAGAAAAATTGATTCAATATTGCATGGTGGAATGGACCAGAGAAATGATCCATAAAGATAACCTATACTGGCCCATGTTCAGATCATTTGAAGGTTGGATTTGTCGGGCATTAAACACATATGTGGCTTGTAAAGAACCATTTAACAGAGAGGAATGTGAGTATGCTGCCCTGTGGGCAAAACAGTCCAAGCCATCCTTGATATATACTTTAAAAGAAAAAGAGGATGAAGATAAAAATAAGGTTACCTGGGAACCCCTTGATAATCTCCCACCTCCATATAATACAGAAAATACAGGAGACCCCCCCCACGCACCCACTTCTCCTCCTGGTACTCCCATAGCTCTAAGAACTCGCTCCAGTCAAAGGAATACCAGGAGAGATGGTATCACCAGAGAGGAGGGAGATAACGACACAAAGGCTCGCCTTTACCCCCTGAGGGAAGTGCCATTAGCAGGACAACAGGCTGGATTAATTGGATTTGTAAATGTTCCCTTGAACACAGGGGAAGTGAGAAACTTTAAAAAAGAAATGGGAAAACTATTAGAAGATCCTATAGGGGTATCAGAGAGACTAGATCAATTCCTCGGACCAAGTATATATACTTGGATGGAATTACAATCTATATTAAGTATCCTATTCACCACGGAGGAACGGGAAATGATCAGACAGGCTGGAATGAGGGTGTGGGACCGGGAGCATCAGATTGGACCTAGGGGAGACCAGAAATGGCCATTAAATAATCCTAACTGGGATAATCAGAATGATGTCCATCGCCAGAATATGATGGACTTAAGATGGATACTCGTTAAAGGTATCTGAGAATCAGTTCCTAAAGGAAAAAAATATTAATAAAGCCTTTAGTGAACAACAAAAAAAGGACGAATTCCCGACTGACCGGTTGGAGCGGCTGAGGAAAAATCTTCAAATGTACTCCAGGATAGACCCTGACACACAAGTGGGTCAGGCACTCCTCAAAACCCAATTTGTTGCTCGATCATGGGGAGATATTAGAAAGAAATTAGAAAAGTTAGATGATTGGCAAGATCGGGGGTTACAAGAATTGATAAGAGAAGCACAAAAAGTTTATGTAAGGAGGAATGAAGAGAAGCAGAAAGCAAAAGCAAAAATCTTTATAGCTGCAGTTCGTGAAACAAAGAAAGAAACCCAGCAGAAAGGGGGAGGGAAACCACGAAAACCCCCACTGAAACAAGGAAATGAAGCAGGAAATAATTCACCAAGGCGAACCTGCTTTTACTGTAACAAGAAAGGTCCTATAAAGAAAAACTGTAAAGAACGGATACGGGATGAAAAAATGTTCCAGGAAGATGAATAGGGATGTCAGAGGCTGTATGTACTGGGGACCATACCATCCAAAGAGCCCTTGATAAATTTAAAGATTGGTCCCCAGGGAGAGGAGGTGGAATTTTTAGTAGATACAGGAGCCGAAAAATCCACAATTAAACACCTACCAAAAGGCTGTAAACCGAGTAGAGAAATAGCACTCGTGGTTGGAGCAAAAGGTGAACCATTTCGGGTCCCTATTGTTAAAAATGTGCAAATTGAGACCCGAAACAAAATTGAATTAAAAGATCTGCTGTTACTGCCAGAGGCAGAAAATAATTTATTGGAGAGGGATTAAACAATAGCATTGGATTTGAAAATGGAAGTATCCCAAGGTCAGCTTAAAATTTTTGCTTTAACTCAAAAGGATGAGGAGGAAATATGTCCTGAGGTGTGGTACACCCCTGGAGAAATAGGGAAGTTAAAAATGAAACCTATCAAAGTGCAAATCACTGATCCCGATTTACCTATCCGAGTTCGTCAATATCCAATATCACTGGAAGGGAGACGGGGCCTTAAGCCTCTCATAGAAAACCTTTTGCAACAGGGGGCTTTGGAACCATGTATGTCCCCACATAATACTCCTATTCTGCCTGTCAGAAAGACAGACGGAAATTACAGATTGGTACAGGATTTGAGGGCTATAAATCAGCAAACTGTTACCAAATTTCCCGTAGTAGCAAACCCTTACACTCTCTTAAAAGAGTTGTCCCCTGACTACACTTGGTATAGTGTAATAGATCTAAAAGATGCCTTCTGGGCATGCCCATTAGAGGAAAGTAGCAGAGATTGCTTTGCCTTTGAATGGGAAGATCCTGATAAGGGCAGGAAACAACAACTGCGTTGGACACTATTGCCTCAGGGCTTTACAGAATCCCCCAATCTCTTTGGACAAGCCCTAAAAGAATTAATGCAATCTTTTGAGCCACCAGACGGGTGAAATTGTTACAATATGTAGATGATCTATTAATAGCAGGAAAGGACGAGAAATCTACAAGAAATTGGACTATAAAACTTTTAAACTTTTTGGGACAACAGGGATTGAAGGTATCCAAAGCCAAATTACAGTTCACAGAACCAGAAGTAAAATATTTGAGACATTGGCTAAGTAAAGGGAAAAAGAAATTGGATCCTAATAGAATCTCTGGAATATTAAGTCTGGGACCTCCAAAAACCAAAAAACAAGTGAGGAAAATTTTGGGATTGCTGGGATATTGTTGCCAATGGATAGAGGGATTTAGTGAGAAAGTAAAATTTCTATATGAAAAACTTACCATTAATCGCCTAAAATGGACAGAAGAGGATGATAAAAGTTTTGAAAAGGTCAAACCTGCTTTAATTCAAGCCCCTGTACTCAGTCTCCCAGACTTGGAGAGACCATTTCAGTTATTTGTAAACACCTCTGATCAAACAGCATATGGGGTACTCACCCAGGTCAGTCGGGGTTGGCCCACATGTCTGCAGGCCCCAGTGGCCACAGCACTTTTAATTGAAGAAACCCGAAAAATTACCTTTGGGGCACCCCTAGTGGTCCACACCCCCATAATGTGAGGGGAATTCTGAATCAAAAAGCTGAGAAATGGTTAACTGATGCCCGAATATTAAAATATGAAGCTATTCTAATCACTTCCCCAGATTTGGAGCTAAAAACAACAACTGCTCAAAGTCCTGCACAATTCCTATATGGGGAACTGGGAGAAAACTTAGAACATGATTGTGTGGATGTTACAGAATTACAAACAAAAATTAGACCTGACTTGGGAGAAGTTGAATTTAAGGATGGAGTAAAATTGTTTATAGATGGATCTTCTCGAGTGGTGGAAGGAAAACGAAAATCAGGATATGCCATAGTAGGAGGAGAAGAATTGAAATTAGTAGAATCCGGACCCTTAAACGCAGCAGGGTCCGCTCAGGCTTGTGAACTATTTGCTCTTTATAGGGCATTGTCTTATTTAGAAGGTAAAAAAGGAACGATATATACGGATTCTAAGTATGCCTATGGCATAGTCCACACATTTGGTAAAATTTGGGAAGAAAGGGGGTTAATTAACACTCAAGGACGGGGGTTGATACATCAAGAATTAATTGTTAGAATACTAGAGGCTCTTAGGGGCCCCATTGAAATTGCTGTGGTCCATATAAGAGGGCACCAAAAAGGAACAAGCTACCATACAAGGGGGAATAATCTGGCTGACAAAGAAGCAAAAAAAGCAGCATTGAAGCAAAAACCAGTTTCTGTATTAAGTACTACAGTTAAAGATCTCAGCCCCAACCAGGAATTACAGAAGCTATTTACTCCTCAGGAAAAAGAAGCGATAAAAAAATTAAAGGCAGAACAGCATGAGAATAAATGGGTTTTACCAGATGGCAGGGAAATTTTACCTAAGACCCAGGCCAGACAAATTATTGAACAATTACTCCAACAAACACATTGGGGAACCAGAGCACTAGCAGACCAATATTTAAATTTTTTTGGATGCATCGGCATTTTTGATATTACAAAGCAGAGCATACAGGGTTGTTTAACTTGTCAGAAAATTAATAAAAAAGGTTTGTGACAAGGTCCGTCAGGAGGACGGAAAACTGCTTACAGACCCTTTGAAAGAATACAAGTAGATTTTACAGAATTACCAAAAATAGGAAGGTGGAAATACTTACTAGTGATAGTAGACCAATTAACCCACTGGGTAGAGGCATACCCTGCAGCTAGAGCCACATCACAAGTGGTAGCCAAAATATTGTTGGAACACATAATCCCAAGGTATGGCCTGGTTCGAGCAATAGACTCAGAGCAGGGGACGCACTTTACATCAAAGGTGCTGCAGTCACTGACCCCGGCACTGGGCATCAGCTGGGAGTATCACACACCTTGGCACCCTCAGAGTTCTGGCAGGGTTGAAAGGATGAATCAAACATTAAAACAACAGCTGTCAAAATTAATGATTGAGACTAAAATGCCATGGACAAAGTGCCTCCCACTAGCCCTGTCTAATATACGAACAATGCCAAATTCAAAAACAGGGATTTCACCATATGAAATGCTGTATGGTATGCCTTGCCCTAAAGGAGTACACCTTGATCCGACCTTAGTTCAGGACCCTTCTCTTCAGAATTACATAACAACAATCAGCAAAAGCTTGGAAGAATTAAGAGAGAAGGGGATTTTAGCTCAAACTGTCCCTCTAGGATTTGCCATACATAAAATTAAGCCAGGACAACATGTGTTAATTAAAGTATGGAAAGAAGAAAATCTAGATCCAAAATGGGAAGGACCGTATTTAGTTCTGTTGACAACTGAAACAGCTGTGAGGACAGCTGAAAAGGGATGGACACATGTGAGTAGAGTCCAGGGTCCTGTAACCCCTCCTACTGCAGGTTGGGCAGTGACATCCGAGCCTGGAGACCTCAAAGGGCGAATTGGGAAGACTTGATGTCAATATCGGATCAATTCGTCTCAAAGGTCTCCTAATCAGGACTGAAAGTCACCTGCCCCAAACCCGGGTGTAGCCTGTTCATCAAGAAAAGGTGTCCATATTGTACTGAGTTGTTGTGGTGTTATTCCTATGGTGGGTATCCCCCATTCCCATTATGTGTCCAGTGTAGAAGAAATGAATGTAAGGAAACTATTAAAGTATTAATACCCTATCAGCACAAGGAGAAATCGAAATTGATGATCATAACTGGTGGGAGGAATAAGGAAAAAAAAAAAAGAAGGAAAACCAGAACAGCGGAATTGACAAGAAAGTGTCGGAAGGGTTGTGTATACCGAGCTGTTACTGCTGTACCTCGTACTGGAATGTTAAAGCTAAAAGCTGGGACAAAATTAAGAAACACTACCAAAAGAGAAAGACAAAGTGGGAGAGCCCAGGACATATTCCCTGCTGCCGAGAAGATCAAACAAACCTCGGCTACTGGCAGCAACCCCGTAGGCCTTGAGGGAGGCAGAGGGATGAAAATGGTCATGGGAGTCATCCCATTGCTAATGATGATAAAAGGAAATAATGCTGATGCTTGTTCCAAGTGTCACCAGACAATTGGGTACGGGGATGCACGGTATCCACCCTTGCCTTCCACACACACATCAATTCGGCCTGCTGTAATAAACACATTATGCACTATTATGGAAAGAAGTGGCCACCAATTTGGGAAAAGGAGGGTGGGCTCCATCAGCATACCAAAGTTGCCCAGTAGGAGAGACACAGCTCTGCTTCACAAAAGAAGGTATGTGGGGATATTCAAATCAGGGAGGAGTGCAAGATCACTACAAGCAGGAATTCATTAAAAAAAAAAATAACTAAAATGTTCAAGGGAAAAAGGACAAACCGTGGGGGAAGTTTTAACTTGTATGAGAGAATAAAACAAAAACTCAGCGAACGGGAATTACCCACTTCGGGAAAAAATATTTGTAGAATTAATGAAAGAAATTACTACTGAACTTAACTCACTGTTGGATCTGTAGAGGAATGCAGATGACTGAACAATGGCCATGCAGGGCGGGGGAGGATTAGGGCCAGAGCAGTTGCTACAGTGAAATCAAACAGAAATATCGAGGGGGAGTGTGTGGGAAGTTTAATAATTCTGAATGCTGCTTAGAAATTGATGATAATGGTCAAGTAATTACTAAAATTGCAGAAGAAATAAAACGAATAGCCCATGTACTGTACAAACCTGAAGCAATATGCTTAATGATAATTGGTGGAATAACCTGTTGGGGGGGAGCTTGGTTGAAAAAATTAAGGTTTATGCTAACATGTGCATTATTAGGACTACTGTTCATCCCTTGTCTTGTTCCATGCTTCATTCGACTAATCCAGTCGGTGGTTCAAGGAATGCAAGTTGCTACAATACCAAGAGACCCTGAGAAGGCAACAAAATTAATGACAGTACATGAATTAAATCTAGTACAAGAGGTACTGACAAAATTTGAAACCAGAACACGAATCAATGGGATAAAAAAAGAGAAGCGGAGGAAATTGTGACAATTGATAAAAGATTCGTGTTAATCACAAAAGCATTGTGGTTTGTATAAACCAGAATACTAACCTCTGAAATGAAGCATGGACACTAGACAAAGGAAATTATATTATTAAATAATTCTGTTTAAAATCACATTGTTATGTTATATTATGCTGTATTATCTTACATTATAATATATTATGTTATGTTTTTCAAATAAGTTGTATCGACTACCAGCTTGCAAAATCAGACTTCCCAAAAAGCCCTTCCTGCCTTTGTCTAATCAATACTGCCTATCTCAAGGACCAGACTCCCAGAACTTCTCTGGTGCTTATCTAGAAGGACCGGATGGCTATCTGTGACTGATTATCACCCAAAGGCTTTGTGAATTTGTGTACAACGAGAACCCACAGTATAAGAAGGGGCTGCAAACCAAGGTTGGGTGGAGCGTGGAGTGGGCGGTGACCCCTCACGTTCCCCAGCGCTGCTTGCTCTTTCTATATCAAATAAAGCAATCTAAATTTTGCTGAATATCGAGACTTTTGTCTCTCATTTATCACAGGGTTCACCTTTTCCTCCTCCATGTGTAACGTCGTCTGGAGCACAGAGATCCCGGGAGCTGCTTCCTCCTGAGCCAGTGGCACTCCTGGCACTGGGCAGCGCAGGGCCCTGTGCCCCGTATATACCCCTGCAGGGCGGGGCTGTGCCATGTCACCAGGACAACAGAATGGCCAACAGCACCCAGGAACCCGATAGAACGGCCCTGTGTCACAAAGGGCCCAGCCCAGCACCCCTTCAGCAGCCCAAGCCCCTGGAAGTGGCATGGAGCAGGTGCCCAGCAGGTGCTGGCTTTGCAGGCTGGGCTGTGCGGGGCCAGAGGAATTGGCCGGATGGACGCAGGCAGGGAGTTGTGGTCAGCGGCTCCATGGGCGGCTGCAGGCCGGGGATGAGGGGTGTCCCTCAGGGAGGGCTCTGCCTCGGCCCCGGGGGGGCCCAATGCGAGGGCGAGGGGCTGGGGGGGCCATGGGGGCGTTCGATCAATGGGGAGGGCCCGGGGAGTGCTGAGAAGGGGGTGGTGAGTGGGGGGGAGGGAGGGGTCCCATGGATTTGGGGGGAGTCTTGATGAGTGTGGGGGGAGTCCCATGGATTTTGGGGTCCTGGTGACGGGGGGGAGCGGTGAGTGGGGGGGTCCCATGGATGGGGGAGGGGCGGTGAGTGAGGGGGGGTCCTGGCGCGCTGGGGTGGTCCCAAGTATCCCGGGGGGTCCCAGCGCTTTGGGGCGTTCGGTGAAGGGGGGGCAGTGAATAGGGGGAGCCCCGGTAAATTGGGGGGGTCCCTGGTGATAACCAGAGGAGGAGAGGGGGGAAAGGAGCGAGCCCCAAGGGACGCCCCCCGGTGCTGGGGACACCCCGGTGCCCCCCCAGCTCACAGCCCCCCCCCCCCCCCATTCCCGCTCCTGTTCCCGGGGGAAGTCAAAGGGGAGGGGCGGAATCCCCGGGATGGGCAGGGGGGGGCACAAAGGGGGGTCCGGGCCCTGTGCACCGGAGGGTGGTCGGTACACGAGGGGGGGGTCCAGTTCCGGTGCCCGAGGGGGCGTCCCGGTGCCCGGTGATTCGTGAGGGGGTGTCCGGTGATTCCTGGGGAGGTCTCCGGTGGTCCTGGTGGATGACGGGGGGGGTCCCGGTGACTCATGGAGGGGTCTCCGGTGATCTCGGTGCCCGAGGCTGGCGATGTTTGAGGGGGGGTCCGGCGGTCCCGGTGCACGATGAGGGGGTGTCACTGCTCGATGGTGGGGGGGAGTCCCGGTGCACGGTGACGGTGCTGATTGATGGGGGAGGTCCTCTGGTGGTCCCGGTGCCCGGTGATTGATGGAGGGGGTCTCCGGCGATTCCTCGGGAAAGGGGAGGCGGTCCGGAGATGCCGGTGCACGAGGAGGGGAGAGAGGAAACTCGAGGGTCCTGAGGGGGTCCCGGTGCACGAGGACGGTTAAATTCGGGGGTCCTGGTGCTCGGAGGGGGGGTCGGTTCCTGGTGTGTGACACAGAGAGAGACCCCGGTGACACTGGGGACCCTGGCATGGGGCTGGTGACACTCAGGGGCTCCGGGTGGCACAAGGAGCTGGGGGCATCTGGTAACACAGGGCTCTCGGTGTGACTCGCAGGGCTCTGGGTGACACGAGGAATCTCCCCGTTCCTCCTGGTGGCACTCGAGGAGCTCTTGGTGACTCTCGCGGGGCTCTCAGTGACACGAAGAGCCCGAAATTCCTCTGGGTGACACAAAGAGCTCCCTAAACTGGTCTGGGTGGCACGAGGAGACGGTGGCACGAGAGGAATCCTTTACACGAGGACCCCCAAAATTCCTCGAGCGAACCCCCCCGAAATCCTCGCGCGGGACCCCCCACTCACCGCGAGCCCAACCCCCCCCTCCTCACCCCGGGGGTCTCCGGGTGATTCCGCCCCACGTCTTCCAATTTCTCCCTTTTCCCCCAGGACTGGGAAGGTCGGAGGGACTGAAGGGGGGGTGCAGGTGCGGGTTTTTTCCGGGGGGGTCCCGGCGGCCCCCGGGGCGGGGTCAGTGCTCAGCAGCGGGGCCGCGCCGCTCGCACCCGTTGGCCGAGATCGGGGGGGGGCGGGGGCGGCCCGGGGACCACGCTGGGCCCCCAAATCAGACCCGGGTCTGCTGCTTTAGTCCTGTGCTCCCAGCGCTGATTTTTCTCCTTATTCAGTCTTTTGATGTATATTTTTTGCTAAGATTTAATAAACCTTTAAAATTTTACAAAGTGAGCGTCGTTTCTCCAACCGTGCACTGCCGGGTTGGAGGTGCAGTTGGAAGGAGAGAGGGGTGAGGGAAAGCTGGTTTGAGGGTGTGATCAATGTGATTCGTGCTAATTAAATTGTAACTATATTAGCAAAATTGTATTTAGATCAATAGAAGACCATTGTTACCGAGTGAAAGGGGGGGAGATGGGTGAGACAGGATAAAAGACATCTTCCAGATGTTGGGAGTCGAAGAAGGAGGTTAGAAGAAAGTCAGATAAGAATAGTAGAAGGACGTAGGTCTGATAAGCAGCATCTAGAAATACAGCTTCAACCTTGAAATGGGCAAAAATGGAATGATTCCAAGCATGGGACTTAATTAAAGTCATGTTATGGAAAACATCTGCTCAGTCACACAGAGCACCTGCGCTACCTGCAGGTCACACCTCGGTCACTGATGAAGATGATGAGCCTTCACCGGAAATAAGACCCTCAAAAGGATAAGAGACCCCCAACCCATTAGTAGAGCATGCGCCATGCAGTATAGTTACGTAGATTTTAGGAATAGAAACTAGGAGGAGCTTTCTAGAAACTTCCGTAGCCTACAGTATATAAGTGGGATTGTTAGCCCAAATGCTTTGGTACGAGAGGAAGGGCAGGCCCCTCCCCGTACCCCCGGTCGGTTTTGCTTATGCTTTATACGAACCTCAATTATACTAAAACACTTACTCTCAAATTTTATCCATCCCAAATTATACAACTGTAATACTTTACTTGGATGGTATTCAGTTTCAATAATTTTTGTAATCATCTTTAATACTTTTGATTGTATTCATTTATAATTGTTACTATTAAAAATTTGTTGTTACTTTTAATCTTTGTTGTTTGTTTAATTGGAAAAATAGAAAACCATTCATAACAATTTGGTGCCGAAACCCGGGAACTCCAGTCCAAGTGAAGAGTGGCTAATTTTGGGAAGGAGCTCCCCACCAGTTGTTAAGGTGGTCCCAAGGCTAGACCAGGCTCTCTTGGAAAAGGAGTTCCAAATTAAAATAAAGCATAAGCAAAAGAAGCTCGCTACAAGGAGGCGCGCCAGAAGAAGAAGGCTCCCGTGGGAACGCCGGCAGAAAGGGAAAGGTGCCCGTAAAACGTCTTGTGCACAAGAACCCTGTGCGAAAATGGGCTGTGTGAGTACCATGGGGTTGGGTAAAGGGGGCGGCTGTGTGCTTGTGTGTGAGTGAGGAATGTCTGAAAGGGGAGAGCGAGTGAATACCCCGGGAGGGACTGGGAGGGAAAGTCCCAGCCCGAGAACTCACGGGAAAAGTCTTTGAGAAGGGAGCTGATGCTCGGAGAAGTGATGTAAGAAGGGAGTGAATGAGTCAGGTTCAACTATCTGTTGGGAGGATAATAGATGGAAGTTTTGGTACGTGATTAAGAAAGGATTGTGGAAAATAGTCAGAAAGAGAGGTTGGGGAGAGAATAAAAGGAAAAGAAGGAATTAGGTGTGAAACAAGTGGTTGGCAAAAGAAGTGAGATTGGTATATTAAGCGAAGGAGTTGAACCGCAGAACAAATGAGAGAGAGCAAGGGAAATGTTGCCGCCAGAGATGGGTCAGAGGAAAAGTAAAATCTCTGACCCAGGGGTTGTGAATTATGAGAATAGTTCACGAGAACCCGGTGTGCCTGGGAACCGAGAGGGGGTTTCCCAGAAGGGGAGCGAGATTCCTCAGGACAGCCCCCTGGGAATCATGTTACAATACTGGGATACAAGTGAATCCCGGAGAGGAAAAAATAAGCAGAAAATGATACAGTACTGTATGTTTGAGTGGACAAAAGAAAAGATCCGTGCAGACAATTTATACTGGCCAGAGCTTGGATCATGTGAGGATTGGATTTGTCAGGCTTTAAATCTATATGTGAATTCAAAACAACGTTTTAATTAAGAAGAAAGTGAATATGCTGCTTTGTGGCTTCCAAAAAGTGTGTGAGGGGTAAATTTATAGTTCAAAGGCAAGAAAAAAAAAGGTTATTCGTTATACCCTTTGCAAACTAAAGGACGGGCAGCAAGAAGGGACTGGCTAAAGCCATGGGACTCGTTAGATCACCTCCCACCCCCATACAGACAGCCTGTCCAGCCTGTCCAGCCTGTCCAGCCCTTGGTCCCCGATACACCCCCTATTCAGGACGAGCCAGTAGCACACAGAACTAGAGGCAGAAGGGAACAAGAGGAAGAAAGTGACAAAGAGAGTGAGGAAGCAGGAAGGGAAGATAGATTATACCCTCTTAGAGAGGTTCCAATGGCAAATCTGGCCCCAGGACAGGGACCTATTGGTTACATGAGTGTTCCCCTGAATACTAGGGACGTTAGGAAATTTAAGAAAGAGATGGGCAGGATGCCAGAAGATCATATTGAGGTAGCAAAGAAACTAGATCAGTTATTAAGACTCAATATTTACACCTGAGTGGAATTGCAGTCTATTTTAGAAATCTTGTTTACAGTGGAAGAGAGAAATGATTAGATAGTCAGGAATACAGGCTTAGAATAGAGATCATTAGAAGCCAAACCAAAGAGATCAGAAATGGCCTATGGCAGATCCAAATTGTAATAATCAGGAGGTAGAACATAGGCAAAATATGAGAGATTTCAAGTAAATGATTATCCAAAGTATTCAAGAAGCAATGCCCAGAGGACAAAATATAGGGAAATCTCTGAGTGAGCACCAAGGGAAAGATGAATGCCTGGCAGAATGGTTAAAGAGACTAAAAAAAAAAAAAAAGGATTTGCAGTTATACTCAAGCATAGACCCCGATACACCAGCAGGGCAGGTCCTTTTGAAAACACAATTTGTAGCTAAGTCTTAGAGGGGGGACATCAGGAAAAAGTTAGAAAAATTGAAAAATTAGCAGGATAGGAGCTTCAGGAGTTGTTAAAGGAAGCACAAGAAGTGTATGTTCGTAGAGATGAGGAAAAGAAAAATTAAAGCCAGGATTCTAATGACAGCAATCCAAGAAATACAAGCAGCCACAAACACAAAGAATTTATCAGGAAAGAATAAAAATAAGAAAGAAAAATCAGGTCCTGCTTCTGAGGACACAAGACCTATGTGCTTTTCTTGTCAAAAAAAAAAAAAAAAAGGACATACACAAAAAAAAATATTAATTCAAGAAAACTAAAGGGGGGGTCAGAGGCTCATTTATTTAATATGAACCAAAATACCAGAAGACCCCTTGATAAAGCTGAAAGTAGATTCTCAAAATGAAGAAATCATATTTTTAGTAGACACAAGGACTTTGTTTTAGTTTAAGGTAAATTTAGAAAGAAACTTTTGAATAGAATTTTTCTGGGAAACAAATTTAAGCAATCTCTTTTTTAATTAGTTAGAGAAAAAAAAAATTTCCTCAGAAGTGGGAAAAATAACTATTTATTTAACAGGCAAAACACTTTTCAGTATAAAAATGAACAATATTAAACAACAAAACTTCTTATTGTTTCAAAAAGATGACAGATTCAAAAGAAGGTTTTTTTGTAAGTTGCAGCTTAACTTACTTAGTCTGGTATCAGTTCCTTCAGTGCTGGGAAATGCCTTGGCCCAGGCCAGGCTAGGTGAGCTACGGTGTGAGCTTCCAGTGCTTTCTTGGGTTTTCAGTCCAGAGCAAAATTAAATAATTCAAGAAAAAAAAAGAAGAAAAACACACTCCAGGGAATTTTTTTTACTTTAATTGGTTAAGAAAAAGAAGAAGAAAAAAAAACCTAACCAAAAAGCAAAAGAGAGTTCTCTCCCGCTGTCCACTGCAGACAACTAGGTCTGTGAGCAGGAATGCGGGGGAGTCAGTGTAGTTTCTGATAACTATTTCTGCACTTTTTCTCTCCTCTTTCACTCCTGGAATCAGTCTTAAAGCTGCAGAATTCAATATTCAACACCAACTGAACAGACTATTTAAAGATACAAGCATCATAAAATAAAAAGAAACAATTTGGCTGATAATAAAGCAGGGGGGGAGCCCTAGGAGAAAACGGCAGTGTGAGTGTGGCTTTTGGGGAAGCAAAAGCACAGGGTGGGGCAACATGCTTTTCCTTGGCAGAAGTGGAGGCTGTGAAGAAGCTGGGGGTAACCCTGAAAAAAAGGATAAATTCTTTTGCCCAGTAGTAAAAGAGCGGTGCCAGAGCTTTTGGCCCAACAGATCCCAGGCAGCTCACATGGGGGGATTCACTGGGGCACGAGAGCACTTTGTGACCATTTTGTAAAATTTTATTAAAAAAACCAAATTACTCAAATTGTAATAAATCAAATGAAGCTAAGGAGAGTACTGGGTGCCAAAAGCTACAGTCCATATAGAGTTAGAATAGAACCACTGTACTTTGGGACCAAGGGAGAATGTGATTTTTGTATGTGCAGTGAAAAAAATATTATTTTACTGCTGTTTGAAATACCAGTTTAAAGTTGTTTTAAAAGGTGCATTATCAAAGTCTGGACATCCTGAATTACCTGCCTGCTGCAACCTCATTGAACCTGAAGGCAGAACAGCGCTGATGGAAAAGAATCAGACACCTCGTTGATCAATGAAAACAGCCCAGGAGGATTGAAAAATTTCTCCAAGAGCCTCCAACAGTCAACATTAACTGATTTATTTGAAGAACTACAACTCCAGAAAAAAAGACTGGTAACACCTGTTATTAAGAGGGTCAAAAACATAATTAACACATTGGAAAAGTACTAACCATGGCTTAAAGTGTTGTCCATAAATTTGTGTTATTTGTACCTATTGTTTTAATTTGTAGTAAAAAGTAACTAGAGTGAAAAAAAAAATAATAATTGGTTTGTTTAAGTTGTGTATGTAAACAGCTAACTTTAAAAAAAAAAATTTTTTTAGTAATTTTTTTTGAATGTTATTAGAACAAGTTATGTGAAAACAAATCTTGTAGTTGGCATATCTCCAGAGCTTTAGTGGATTAGGAAAAATAGCTGATCAATCTAAGGAGAAAGATAAGGCAGTGCTGCAGAACTACGAATACTTTGTGCCATCTTTGAAACAACAACAACAAAAAAAAAGTTAAAATAGTTCATACGAACCTTATGAGGCCAAGGGTATCAAAAAGAAACAAATTCCAGGATAAAAACTTTGCTGCCGAGAAGATTGACATCTCGGCCCTTGGCTGCAACCCAAGGAGCCTTGAGACAGGTAGAAAGTTAAAATTCCTGAGAATTATTTTCATTGTGCTTACTATAATACCCCTGGCAACTGGCTAAAACCATAAGACAGCATGGAGCAAAAAAGAACAGACCATGCAGGAACAAATTACAAGAAGACAAGCAATGCAAGAGCCAGCAGTAAAGAAACAAACTGTTCCTGATCCCTGTGGGTCAAGGATAAGATGGAATCAGTTTTTGTGGCACATTCACATGTTACTGCTTCCTGTTATGACTGTACCAGCTTTTTAGAAAATTGTGTGAAAAGTCCAAAATTCTATTGAGTAAGAAGAAATTTAGGATTCAATGAGTGAACTCCTTATCCTAACAATAATCAACTTTGTCCTAGATATAAAATTTTCTTTTGTTTTGAAAAATATAATAATGGAAGTTGAAAAATAAAAAGAAACAAAAAAAAAGATAGGAAAAGATCAAAAGGAAAGAGTTAAGGAAATTGAATGAGCTGTATAAACAATTAAAACAGCACTATAGCGACTGGGATTTGCCAACTTCAAACAAAAATTTGTTTGTAGATCTGATGCAAGAAATTGCCACAGAATTGGGATTATCTAAATGTTTTGTTTGTGGAGGACTTAGAATGGCTAAAAGATGGCCATGGAGAGGTGAAGGTTTGGCTCCAGAACAATTTTTAAAATGGAATCATACACAAATTTCTAAGACCCTAAAACGGCCTGAAGGCTGGGTCCTGAGTCATCAAGTCATTGGAACAGTTTGTATAACTCGGGAAGGGAGAAAATACACTGAAGTGGTAGGATATACTCCTTGCCTATCTACTTTAGTAGTAAATTCAGACAATAACACAAAGACCTGGCAACCCAAGAGTCCTACTGGATATTGGGGAATAGCAAAAGAAATGAATTGCAAGTGGAATAATCAAACTAATTTGTGCTGGCATAACAGTTCTGGAGCTAACCCCTACCAATCCATAAAAGACTTGAAATCTTATTGGGAACAACCAGAAAATACAAAAAAGAAAGATGGAAAGCCCCTGATGGAATATATTGGATTTGTGGGCAACGAGCATACAGTGAACTACCCTGAAAATGGGAGGGAACTTGTACCTTAGGGATTATACGACCCTCCTTCTTTGTCATACCAAGGTCTAAGGGCGATGTACTAGGAACACCACTTTATGAAACCTTAGAAAGAAAAAAAAAAAAGAGAATTAAATCTCGACTTTCCAATGGCGGGAGGAAACCAAAAATGGAAAGATGAAGAATGGCCTGCAGAAAGAATTATAGCATACTATGAACCTGCTACTTGGGCTCAGGATGGGTCTTGGGGATATAGAACTCCAATTTACCTATTAAACCGGTTGATAAGGCTCCAGGCCGTAGTAGAAGTTGTCTCAAACCACACAGCAGACGCTTTAAAGTTGTTGGCCAAACAGCATTCACAAATGCGAGCATTTGTATATCAAAACAGAATTGCCCTAGACTATCTGTTGGCAGAAAAAGAAGAAGTTTGTGGGAGGTTTAATGAATCTGAGTGTTGTATAGAAATAGATGACCACGGAGAAGCCATCACCAAACTTGCTGACGAAAAAGTAGCACATGTACCAGTTTAAAAATGGAATTCTATCCTGAAAGCTGACTGGTGGGATAATCTTTTTGGGGGTGTGTAATAGAAAAATTAGGATTCATGCTATTGTGTTCTGTTTTAGGTCTATTGTTTCTGCCTTGCATGATATCCTGTCTAATCAAACTAATCCACTCAGTAATTCAAGGAATGCAACTTACAGCCATGCCCAAGGATCTAAAATCAACAGCAAAAGAGAAATTAAATTCCTTGATGGTACTGAAAGCACAATCCACTTGCACTCGAAGGAGAAAAATCGAGAAAATAGTGACTGAATGCAAAGAGAATACCCTGGCATGAGAAATGTTAACCAAATTTGAGAAAAAGTGTGAAGAGCTAGATGCCACATGAAAAATGTTAAAAAATTTAGAAGCTAGTATAAAGAAACATAGACAATACGAAGTAGCAACTTTTTAGAGCACGAATCAATATAATCGAAAAGAGAAATGGGGGAATTGTGATAAATGTGATTCGTGCTAATTAAGTTGTAACTATATTAACAAAATTGTATTTAGATCAATAGAAGACAATTGTTACAGAGTGAGGGGGGGAGATGGGTGAGACAGGACAAAGGACATCTTCCAGATGTTGGGAGTCGAAGAAGGAGGTTAGAAGAAAGTCAGATAAGAATAATCGAAGGACAAAGGTCTGATAAGCGGCATCTAGAAATACAGCTTCAACCTTGAAGCTGTCAAAAATGGAATGATTCCAAGCATGGGACTTAATTAAAGTCATGTTATGGAAAACATCTGCTCAGTCACACAGGGCGCCTGCGCTACCTGCAGGTCACACCTCGGTCACTGATGATGATGATGGGCCTTCACCGGAAATAAGACCCTTAAAAGGATAAGAGACCCCCAACCCATTAGTAGAGCATGCGCCGTGCAGTATAGTTACGTAGATTTTAGGAATAGAAACTAGGAGGAGCTTTCTAGAAACTTCTGTAGCCTACAGTATATAAGTGGGATTGTTGGCCTGGATGCTTTGATACGTGAGGAATGGGAGCCACTCCCCGTATCCCCGGTCGGAGGGGGCCCCTCCCCGGTCAGTTTTGCTTATGCTTTATACGAACCTCAATTATACTAAATTACTTACTGCCAAATTTTGTATATTCTTAAATATATGTACTTTGATTGTTTCATCTCCAATACTTTAATTGTCATCTCCAATACTTTGAGTGTATTCATTTTGTTACTATTAAAAACTTACTATTAAATTTAATCTTGTTGCTTGATAAATTGGGAAAAATAGAACATCATTCATAACATGGAGAACAGCCATGAAACCAGAAACTCATCACGACTCCTCTGACTAAACCCTACAGTCCTCACCCAGCCCCCAGCGTGGCCTTGAAAGACTCTTTATTGTAAATAACTCCGACTGCCCCACCTGGAAAAAATCACAAAACCTTCTGCTGCCCGGGCAAGGTATTAACTCTTGGAATGCCCAGAATAAAACTTTACAGATACTTTATTCTCGCGCCTAAATAAAAAATAAAATAAATTTTAAAAACCCAAAATAGTAATACACGCAGAAACAATATAAAAACATAAAAATCAAACAAAAAGAAAAGTCAAACACCAAATAAAGAAAGGAGAAAACTCGTGAACTAAATTTTCTGTTTTTTAAAATATGGAGAAAAAAACTCTTGTTTCCTCTATACCACATAAAAATATTACGAAGTGAATATGACTGTTCTAACTGTAAATATAAACAAAGGCAGTAATATTAAAGTAAGCACATGTTAAATTTGCTGTAATCTCCTACGTTTAAATAATCAAAATCCCCCTGGTGTTCCACAGAAAAAAAAAACCAGAAAAAAACCTCTGTTCTCAAAAATAAAGTAAGCTTTTGTTTAAACAGTTATCATCCTTAAAGTGTGCCTCATAAGTTAATATAGTCCTTAATAAAAGTTGTGAGAAAAACTGTTAGTCTGACAAAAGGGTTTTTAGATAGTAATCAGATTTCCATTACCTTAATCACTGTAACATCCAAACCACAAGAAAACTGTTTGTTGTGAAGAAATCTCCATAGACTGAAAAAAAGTCTCCTCTTTCAAGTAAATTAGTAAAAAACTATTTTAAAGATGGTAAACTGCCTGATTTTTTTTCTTTGTTTTCAGTAGTAAAAAAGATTGTGTGGAAGAAATAAAGTTGTCTCAAGTTTTATTCTAAGTTTATATTTCTTCTGGTTTATAGCAATAAAATTTCTCTTTGTACCATTTAAAGTTAAACCTGTTTTTTGTCTACTTCTTAATCCTCTCTCACCACAAAAAAGTTTCAAATTAATAAACCAAAACCACTACATCAAACATCAGTGATTCCAGGATTTTCATTTCCTATTGCCCAGGGGCGTCTTCTGCAGCCAAATGGTGATGGACTGGGGCAAAGACCAAGATTTTGGAGACAGTGGGGTGGAACCTCCCCCAAAAAATGTTCTTCCCTCCCTCCCAAGCACGTTAATCCTCAGCCTGCAGAGACATGGAAATCGTTTTCTTTGGGCCTGGATTTGATTTTCATTTCTCTTCATCCCTTTAAAACATCCAACACTGGGGTAAAAATAAAGACACTGAACTGAGACATGGGTGGGGACACGGGGGGACAATGACATGGTGGGACACAGACATGGAGAGTGACATGGGGACACATGGACACGGAGGGGGATGTGGCCATTCGTGGGGACATGGGGGGACACAGGCATGGATGGAGATGTGGGGGACAGTGACAGGGATGGAAACATGGTGGGGACACAGCCATGGGTGAGGACATGGTGGGACATGGCCAGTGACATGTGGGGACACGGCCACGGCCGGTGCCATGGGGGGAACTTGCAGGGGCTGTGGGGGATGCTGGCTTGGAGGGAGTTGAGGGTTCCTGGCAGGGACTTGGGGCTCGCTGAGGCCTTTGGGGACCCCAGGCCGAGCGGCTCCGGCTGCGCTGGGAGACCCTGGCGGAGGTTCTGGGGCAGCTGCTCAAGGACCCCCTGCCCTGGAGCCCCAGCCGGGCATTGGGCTCCTGGAAGGGAATGAACGTCCTTGTCCCCAGCAGGACAGATTTCTTATTTCTTGCAGGTGCAAATGGTTCTCTTACCAGAATAGCTTGTTGTGTTAATTGTTTTCATGCTGAAGATTGTTTTCACCTGGGAACAAGCAAGTTACTTAGCTGCACATAGAAGTGACAGGCTAGCTATTGATTTAGCAGAGACCAAGACCTGATTTTATGAGACCTTTCTTTTATAATTTGTCTACCTGACTGCAACATCTCACCCTTTTTTGTTAATTCAAAAAGGCTTATACGTTCTGATCTTAAAATAGCTCTCTCTTGTGAGGGTGTTATCTCATTAAGGTTATCACTGGTTATCTGTTAGATATGGGACAAGATACACAAAAGACCAATTACAATCAACAAAACTTAGCAAATTCTATCATGTCATGGACACAGGGTTTCACAGCATGAGAAAACAAAAGAATAATGTCCAGTGTGTCCTAGGGAAATGGGAAAAAATGACCATTGTTTTAAATTCCAAATAGTCCATTAGCTGGAAATGTTGATCTTTGACATCACTGAATGTGCTCTTGGATCCTGGAACAGGGAATAACTGAAGAAGGTTAGTAGGAATGCTATACCATGATGATGACACAGGGCTTTTGTTGGCAATTTGCCTGTAAATTTCCAGACACAGCCATGTCTTGGCAGTCCTACTTCTGGTTTTGTTCTGGCCAGGAAGGCTGCATGGTGATTAGGTTCTTTTTCTTCTCACTGGGCTTCATTTTCTTGGAGGCAATTGATGTTTGGCTGAATGAACAGGTGACTACTTTGAAGTTGTTGATGGTAAAAACACATGCATACCTTCTCCTTAAGTTAATGAATTAATTAGACGTTGTCATTGTACATCCAATTCAAGAGCCTTACATTTAAATATTTTACTTTTTTTTGGTATAAATATTGCAAAAAAATTTTTTATAAATATGTAAATATTTGGGAGCTAATTCCCCCTTTTTTGATTTAAAACCAGCATGCATTACTCTTGCCATGAACATGAAGGGAAGTTCAAAACCATACATGTAGTAAAACCAAAAACTTACAGTAATTGGGAATAATTCTGATACAACAATCCAAAACATTTCCGATAACAGATATAATTAAAAACACTTGTGAAATTAGATTATTACCAAACATTAAAACATTGTACCATCATCCCAGTGTCTGCAACAGCTGATAAACCTCAAATCAGTGAAGAACTGGATAAGCGTCTGTTGGGGGTTGGTTTTTCCTTTCCTCTCTGCCTGTGGAATTTTTTTCCCATTGACATGCTAAAAAGCACTGATGGTTAGGTCCCAGCACCAGGGAGAGGTTCCCTGGTTTTTTGGGAGTTTCTCTCGGAGGGCGGGGGGAGGGAAAGGGGGAACACGGTGAGATTGGAAGCAGGTAAAGGAGGGTGGGGGGCAGTTGCTGGCTCTCGCTCGCTTTTGGCTCTCGGAGCAGAAAGGTCATTGCTACCCCCCCACCATCTCAACGCCGGGAGCTGCCTCTCTGTTTTGGACCCCGCAGCCCTGCTTGGACGCCCTCCTGCTTCAGCTTGCTGTTTTCCCAGCATCCTGCCTCTCCTCCATCCCTTCCCATCTGGGACACAGCTGCCATCACCCCCAGCCCCTGCAGGTGCCGGGATCGTCACATCTGCCCCGTCCACCGGGAATCTGCCAGCGCTCACTGCCAGCGGTGACGGTGACTGCAGCACAGGGGAAAAGAGCCTGAGGCCCAGAAGGACTGGAACTGGGTTCCTGTTCTGCTTCTTGTTAATTCCAGAGTTGTTGTTCTGTTTGCCTTCTTAGATATACTAGTAAAGAACTGTCATTCCTATCCCCATATCTTGACCTGAGAGCCCCTTCATTTCAAAATTATACTCATTCAGAGGGAGGGATTTGTTTTCTCCATTTCAAGGGAAGGCCCTGCTTTCCCTAGTACACACCTGTCTTTTATTCAAACCAGGCGTGATTTTGGCACCCAACGGTGCCACCTGTGGGCATTGAGTGGAAAGGCTGGAAAAGCAATAACAGTTCTTGAGTGACCTGATTTTGTGTTTTAGGTGACACCATGTTGTCCAGCTTACCCTGGCTTGGGCTGCACGTGGTCACTGCTACATCTCTCCCATTTGCAGGCCCTTATTTGAACATGGGTCCTATCACTAAGGCTACTGTGACTATTATCCAGTTCATTTTGTGGGTTGATAAGGTGAGGAATTCATGGGTTTTTAACTTCCTCTGGAAGATGGCAACGTGGATTCAGAGCTATTGCACTCTAACTGTGTGTTTTTGGGGTTACTTCAATAATGGTATTTACTGTGAGGAAGTGATAGAAGGGGAAATTTTCTCACTTCCCTTCATCCAGTCCACCGTTTAGGTCCTGTTTTCAAAGGCTTCAAAGGCTTCAAATCTTCTCTAAATTCTAATGCTATTCACAGTGGCTGGTGTTGCTGATGTGTCTGTTAAACCTGTTCTATTTAGCATTCAGAGATAAGGGGAGATTGATTTGGATAACAACCCTGATACCTACCCCAGGAAATCGGGATGCTGCTGCAGAGCCTGACCCTGCCCCACAGCCCACTTCAGAAATGAAACACCCGGATTGGGTGGGCGTTTTAGTGAATGAGATGTGTGAGATGAGCCAGATGCAGAAGGAGTATCTTTCCACAGCTGGTGAGAAACCCTCCCCCTGCCTTAAAGAGGGAGAGTCTGATGGTGCAGCAGTGGAACCCACAGACATTACATCTGTCCAGGTTCCAGCTGAACTGCAAGGGCACTCACAGACAGCAGCAGTCACCCCTGTGGAAACAAAGAAGTCTAAGATGAAAACAAGGCACCTAGATAATAAGGATAAGAAAGGAGGGCCCTCAAAACCAGCAGGGGAGCCAGAGGTTGAGATCATCACCAAGTCCCTGTCGTACAAAAGTCTCCATACTCTGCAAAAAGACATTGAGTGACGAGGCCCTGAGGCTTTTACCACCTGGTTACTTTGGGTCTGGGACCTTATGGGTCCAGGTGTGCAACTGGATGGTCCTGAGGCAAGGAATTTGGGACCCTTGACCCAGAACTCAGGTGTGGATCAGGTATTTGTAAGGGAGCCAGGGCCCCTTTCCCTCTGGGAGTGGCTTTTAATGAGTGTGAGAGAGAGGTTTGTCCACAGAGAGAGAATGCAGGAGCACCACCATAGAAGGTGCTGGAAGACCCTTGAGGAAGGGATCCAACAGCTGAGGGAAGTGGCAGTGCTGGAGGTGCTCTTTGGGAGGGATGGACAGCATGACAATGACCCTGACAAGGTCAGGTGCACAGGGCAGATGTTGTGGAATCTGGCAAACCTGGGGCCATCTCAATACACCACCTTCATTGCAACAATTAATGCTGATAATAACAGAGACAGTGGGTTCTGTTGCTAACAAGCAACAAGCTTAGAAATTTTGGGAGTATAATCAAGGCTCGATGCAGGCTCATGTCTCTGCTGTAATTGTGAGCCTCCAAGAGGAGATGAGGGAGGAGGGGAGGAGGAACAGTTCCCAAGCAGCACCAGTGCGAGTCACAGACCCCAAAGTTAGAGTACACTCTGAGTATTTTATTGATAACTTACATCTTGCACTTCATGACAGTAAATTGTGTTAATCAGACTCTGTCATATCACGAGTTCCTGGAACACATTTTCAAGCCCTTCCAGCTGTTTCTGTCTTGCATCACAAAATTGGCAGGTGTTTTGCCCTTTAAAAAGGACTTGTTGCATGCATTAACATCCAAGAGGTCGCTTTCAAAGGCCGACAAAAACCCCATGAACAAACAGCAACCAACCAAACAACATATTAAAAACAAGTACTTTATTTTTAGCTCTTGCTTTTAATATTTTCCAAGTTGGCCTCCTCTTCCACTGCAGTGTTCTTTGAACAGAAAAACTTCCTTGCCAGATGATGTGACTTAACAAGGCAAACAGAACTTACACACAATTGATATATTAAAGCTAAACATTCAGAGTCCCATTTCACAATCATCATTATTTATTTTCTGTTCATTTTGTATTCAGAAGGGTGAGAACTGTATCTCAGATCCCATGGCTAGTTTCGTGCCATAGCCACTGATTAACTGTCCTTTCTAATTATCTGATTTTTATTTTTTTTCTGGATTTTTGGGGATTTTTATATGGGTTTTGATTTTTTCTTGGTGGTTGTTTTGTTTGCCTGTTTTGTTGGGTCACAGTTTTGGTTTGGTTATTTGGTTGGGGTTTTTTCCAGTTACCAGTAGGAATCAGCTTGTGATTTGGATTGTCAAGTTTTGAAGACAGGTGTTGCACATAAAGGTTGTTTTTGTTTTTAAAGTCATCTCACACACAGCTCTGCAAGGCTCTGTGACTTTGAGGACTGTCGGCTCTCAGACAGCAAATTGTGCATGAATAGGAAACTTGTAGTTCCTATCTGCATTACACACAGCAAAATGTAAAGTGTTTGGAATGGAATCAATTCTAACCTTTTTTTTGCCTTTTTTTTTTTTTTTTGCTGCCATGCCATAAATTGTGTCAGATTCATCAATGAACTCGGTTCTTCCAGGATGGAGTGTGCAAGGATAATCCCTTAGCTCCTGTGTGGAGCTGGTGTGCACCAGGCCAGACACAGCACTGTCACCCATAGCCAGCCTCTGTCTGCACAGAGAGCAGGGAGCTGCAGCTCTGAGGAGCTCAGGGCTTAGTGAGCAAACACACCAAATCCCTCATTTAGATCAGTTCCTTTACTGGACTATTTGTTGCTATGTATTTAGTATATATTTATTTATCGTATATGCTGCTGGTATATTTTTATATCCTCACCCAAAGCTGAAAAAAAAGAACCCTGGCAGTTTGCTTTAGCTGTGAAGTGAAGAGACTCATTTCAACAGGTTCCAGCTTTGCTCCCTGTTTGAATTCAAAGCAAGCAAAAACCTCTTCTGTTGGTCACATCAAACCAGCATAAGTCTGTGAAAGACAGAAGAGTGTAAAAATTAGTTCATTTTCTAGTACTTACAGTCTTCTAATTCAGCCATGGGATAATTATGCCATAATTCACTAGATCAAATAACTGGAAAAGCAATAGAAAAGAAATTTTTTAAAGCTAGGTTTAAAAAAAGTGGATTAATTTCATAAACAAAACCATGTAGTAAAAATACAGTAATTTAAACTTCTCAAAGCCCTTTGATAATGGAGCCCTGCACCCCAGTCATGTGCAGTGCAGCCTCAGCTGTCCCTTTGAGCCCAGAGCTGCCAAGGATCAGGGCTGGGATGAGCCTTCACCCAAAAGTGAATCCAAAATCAGTCCAGAACAGGGCTCACACACAGAGCAAAGTCGCAAGGCCAAAGCCAAACCTCCATCAGGTTGGATTTGTTTAAACACTGAATTGTAGAAAATTTGCTCATCCTGTAACATCATTATTACCATGAAACTTTACATGAGCTGCTAAATAACCACATTCCCATCCTGAAATGCATTCCCAAATATTGTTGTGAACTTGCTCTGCCTCTGCCACTGCTCCTGGGGCTGCTCTTGGCCACGCAGCCTCAGTGGGAGCCAGCACTGGCTGCAGCCCCAGCGGGCTCCCCAGGACAAGGCCCAGCAATTAAGAGGCCAATTAAAGCACTGGGCAGCAGCAGAACCCTTATCAGATTTATTTGGACAACAGGGACTTGCCACAGCTCCACAGCAGCATGACCATGAGCCAGGCTACCAATGCAATGAGCAGAGTTTTAATAAAACTGCAGAGAAAAATCAGCAACTTACCGTCCTATCTGATAGAGCTTCCGAATGCCAAAATAGCAGCAGAGCAGGACAAGTGGCACAGTGAACATTGTCACTACTGTGCCGATCATGCAGGACCAGCGCACATCCTGGGGGCAGACAATTCTTGGAAGGCGCTCTGGATCCTGAGCATCTATTCCTGTTTCAGGGATAACATCTGTGGGAGCAATGGGGAGCGTGAGCCCGTGCTGTGCTCCACTGCTGAGCTGGCAGCTCGCTGCATACGGCCAGGACGTTCTCTGTTTGCCCCAGAGCTGGGGCCTGCAGGCACCTTGGCACCCCTTGGCACAGGCTGTGCCACCCAACAAAGCCCAGGAGGCCGGGAGGAGAGCCCGGGGCCAGCGCAGCTGCTTGGGCAGTCGCTGCTTCCAGGGAGCCGCGCCCAACCCATCCCTGAGCAGCCCCGACCCTCCCTGCCCCGTGACAGCTCCCCCAGCCCAAGGGGACAGAGCCAGGCCCTGTCAGGACACACTGGAGCCCTGCTCTCCCCCTCTGCCCTTTCCCCACCATGGTCACCCCTTGCAGCCCCTCCCAGGTTTCGGGCGGTGTCTCCCACGGAGGGATCCCAGCAGGATTGCTCAGCCTGGCTGAGCCTGGCACAGCAATCACCTTCTGTGGCTCTGCCTGGCATCTCCTCCCTTTGTGTACCAGGGGCTGGCACGGAGCCATTGCTTCCTCCAGGAAGCACTGCCTTCACCAAGGCCTTTTGGTCCACCTCTGGAGAAGGGAAGAGGCGCAGCTGGATCAGATGGAACCATTCCCCATTGGGGAGGGGGCATCTTCAGTAAGTAATATTTGTCCAGGACATGGATAAGGATCAGGAAAAGGCCCAGGCTCTTGGGGTTGCCACGGGGCCCTCCCTCCTCCGAACAGCCACCCCTCCTGATCTACCCTGAGACCAGGAAATTTCAGGGATCTCAGGGTGTGCATGTTCTGTGGGACACTTTGGGCTCCCTGTCAGATGATGCCAAATGCCTTCGAGCAGAGGCTGGGGAGAAGCTGCAGCCAGGCCAGGCTGGGAAACAGCCCTGCAGGTTGTGACAGCAGCAGTGGGACAGCGAGGCTGCCATGGATCCCTTCCCGCTGTGCCGGGCACGGCGTGTCCAGATGTGCAGAGAAAGCCCCCGGCTGCTGAGTGTCAGGAGAAGGCTGAGGGAAATGCACCCACCACGGCGTCTCTGCAGATCACTCAGCATCTGGTCCAGCAGTTTGGTTGCCTCCAGGGATTTCTTGTTTCCTGTTTCTTGGGCCTTGCCTGTTGTTGGATCTTAGAGCAAAGTAATTCCACTTCATGTGGATGGATTCCACAAAAGCAGTGCTCAGCTTGTGGGGTCAGCAGGTACACACTACTCACTCCTGCTATGGGAATTGGATTTGGACACAGCATCCAGCCCTGGAGCTGCCAAAGTGCTCCCTGCAGACACACCTGTAACTCAACAGCCACACAAGCTTCTGTCACCTGGTTTCTGCCAGGTTGTCAATGATTTTGCTGTGAGGGGAAGTTAAGAACTTACCTGCAGAAGCTCCCAAGACTTCCAAATCATCTTCCACCCAACTTCCTTGAGAAGCCTTCCCAGGAACCTCACCTAGAAGGGAGCACAGATCAGAAGCATTTCCATGATGTGCTGGGATCCCCTTCTTCCTTAGGGAACTGGGCAGTGCAAGGAAGGGAAATGCACCCACCACGGCGTCTCTCCAGATCACTTAGCATCTGGTCCAGATGTTTGGCTGCCTCCAGAGATTTCTGGTCTCCTGTGTCTTGGCTCTTGGCTTTTGGAAGACCTTAGAGCAAAACAGTTGCACTTCAAGTGTATGCATAGGGTGAGGCTGTGGGAACCAGATGTGAATGGACATGGCCAAAGCTGCAGAGGGGCCTGGGGAGCTCTATGGTAGCTCTGGTCACTCTGCACACTCTCTCCATGCCCTGTTCAACATCCCTGGAGGGGAAACCAGGCCAGCCCAGGGCCCGTGTGGGCTCTCTCCCTCCCACAGAGGAAAACCTCCCTAAAGCCCTATGGAAAACCATCCCCAACGCTTCCTGGGGAGAAGGGAGCGCTTTCCCAGGAAAGGGGAGCCAGGCCCCCAGCTCACCTGCTCCCTGTGCTCTCCACGGTGCTGCCTGGGCAGCCCTGGCAGGCAAGGCCAGTGCCAGGAGGAGCAGGAGGAAGAGGCGCAGAGCCAGGGCCATGGTGCCTTGCCCTGTGCCAGTCCCGCAGCTCTTGCTGCCCCCGCTGTCCTGACACCGCTGTCCCAATGTCAGCACCACTGCCGCCGCCGCCGCTGCTGCCGCAGCAGTTGTGCTCAAGGCCTGACTGCTCGGTGCCTGTGGTGCTGTGCAACCACGGGGCTCTGGCACCTCGGGGACCTCACAGCCTTCTGTGACCTCATGGCCAGGGTGGAATTTTGTGGGGAGTGGGATCTATGTTCTTTGGGAGGGAGCTCATCCTGCCCAGCAGCTCTGTCCAAGGGCTGTGACACAGTCCCAGCCCAGCTGATCTCACAGCCTGGGGGATGAAGGGATGGAGAGCAGCTCTGCCGGGAAGGGCTTGTGGGTGCTGCTAGATGAGAGGCTGGACATGAGCCAGCAATGACACATCCAAAGGAGTGAATGTTGAAGGAGGTGATTCCACCCCTCTGGTCTGATGAGACCCCACCTGGAGTACTGCATCCAGCTCTGGGTCCCAACACAGGAAGGACATGGTCCCGTTGGAGCTAGTCCAGAGGAGGGACAAAATGATCTGAGGGCTGGAGCCTCTCTGCTTTGGAAACAGGCTGGGAAGCTGGGGGTGTTCATGCTGGAAGAGAGAAGGCTCCAGGGAGACCTGATTGCTGCCTTTCAGTACCTTAAGGGGACTTGTAAAAAAGATGGGACAGAATTTTTAGTGGGGTCTGCCTTCTCCGGGCAGGCCTTGGCAGCACCGCAGCCCTTCATGGCCTCCCACTGTCCCGTGCCCTCCACGCCTCCCCCAGGCCTGCCTGGCTGCTGAAGGAGCTCCAGAGGAGCCGCATCAAGAGGCACCTCAGAGCCCTCAGCAATCCAGCCAGCAACACACGGGCAGGACACAGATGGCGCTTCCAGGCTGGCAGAGGGGTGCTGGCCATCTCCAGGGACCGGTCTCTCAGGGATCCCCGCCGCAGCTCCGGCCTCTGCCCGCCCGCTCTGTCAGAAGCCTTAAGGCTTCCACAGAACCACCAAAGGCCAAGGGCCTTCTGGCCACTTTCCCTTCCACACCGCACGCTTGGCCAACTTGGCGAGCACAAGCACCCTTTTTGCCCTCTTCCCCATTGGCCTGAAGACTCTGGGCACCAAAAGAAAGCTCCTGGACCTCTGTGTATGACAACAGCAATTTACTAATCCTACAGTGGCGTGAAAGAAAGTGCTTGCAGAGAAGAGAAGTTCCCTGCGGGCTCAGGTGGCCCCAGCAGACGCAGCCTCCTGGATCAGTTCTCCACAGTGCTCACACAGGACAACCAGCCCCTGCGACACAGGGAAGGCCGTGACTTCCAGAGCCGGCGGAATCCATCTCGCATCTGCTGGAGTCGGGAGGAGGGAATGCTCTGTACAACTCTGTTGATGTACAGAGTCTGAAGAGCCAGGCATGAGATGGCAGGGCTGGTGTCATCTGTCATGTCCTGAAGGGCTGGAAGAGAAAAGAACAGAGCCACAGTCAGAGCCTGCATCTGCAGGGACCTGGGGAGACCCTCCTGCCCCATCCCTCCCACACGGCAGCTCTTGCCATGGCCTGGAGGAAGCAGGAGACAGCAAGGATCAGCTGGAAGGCGCTGGCCTCTCTCACCCCTGCACATGAGCTGCAACTCTCGCTGCTGCTCTCTCAGGAACCGCCCGGCCATCCCTGCCAACACAGAGCCTGTCACGGCCCCAGCCGCACAGCTGCCCCGCAGCGGCGCTGCCAGCCCTGCGGCCACAGCAGCGCCTTCCCCTGCAGGGCTCAGGCCCGGCCCTCGCCGCATCCTGACGCCCAAGGACACGGCTGCGAGAGGGCGGCAGCGGCGCCGAGGGCAGGCGGGGCTCCAGAGCCCCGGCCCGGATGGCGCTGCCGGGGCAGCAGGCGGGGCTGGGGCCGAGCTGCGGCGGGGCGGGGAGGGAGCCGGGCTTGTGGCTCACCAAGAAACCTGACGGCCGCCTCTCGCAGGGGCTCCTGTGGGCTCCGCAGGTACGGCAGCGCCTGGCGCAGCAGCTCGGCCGCTCGGCTCCTGTCCTGTGCCAGCTGGAGAGAGCGGCAGGGCACGGAGGGAAGGGTTGGCGCGGGCTCTGTCCCTTGGCCCCGGCCTGCCCTGCCCGCACAGCCCTGAGCGGGGCAGAGGGCCCGGCAAGGCGCGGGCTTGATGGAGCTCGGGGCTCCATCAGCTCCGGCCCTGGCGCCAGAGGAGCCTGGAGAAGAGCCCGCGTGGGCAGCCCAGGGAAGGGGGAGCAGCGTTCTTACCAAGCACTCGCCAAACCTCCACATCTGATCCGCCATCAGCAGGTGCTCAAGATCTCTCCTCTTCAGGAAGCTTAGTGCAGAAAGCAGCGTTTCACAAGAGGCCTGCAGAGCAGCAGAGACCCAGAGATGGCACTGCAGCCCAGGGCACAGGAGCTGCCTCCCTGTGCCAAGGCCAGGAGGAGGCTGGAGCCCATGAGGTGCCCGGGTGCAGGGAGACAGCTGAGCCCCCTGCCAGGAGGACAGCAGCGCCCAGGAGTCCTCACCTCTGCCACACGCATGTTCTCATCGTGGCAGTTGAAGAAGAGTGGCAGCAGGCTCTTGCTCACAAGCATCTTGAGGGGCTTTTTACCCTTGGCCGCTACCAACCTCATCACCTCTTGGAAGAGGCGAATGGAGAGCAGCTGCACATGGCGGTTGTCCTGTTGGAAAGGAAGCAAAAGCCTTCCACATCAGCTGCTCCAGGCCCCTCTGTGCACAGGCCCAAAAATCCACGGGGCTCCACACTTGGGGACAGCACCCAGTGGCCGTGGCTGGGGGCACAGAGCCTTACGTTGTCCAGCAGTGGCCAGAGCGCGCCAGCCAGCCGCAGGGCGATGGGGCTGGGTATTGCGAGGTGTCTGTGCGAGAGCAGAAAGCTGAGCACCGCGACGGTCATCTCAACGATGTCTTCATCTGCATCCCGCAACAGGTCCACAAGGCTTTCTGTCAGGCTGTACATTCTAATGCTCTGCATGGAAGACAAGGCAGGGCAAGCCCACGCTGCTGCTGCTGCTGCTGCCGTGGAGCCCAGGGGCCGAAGGACTGTCCTGAAGCACTCGGGCAGCTGAACAGCAACGCAGGAGAGCTGGGAGCAGCTGCCACAGCTCCCAAAGCCCAGCCAAGCCCAAGGGGCTGCTTTCCCCAGCCCCACGCTGCCAGCACAGCTTCAGCCGCTGCTGTCTTCTCACCATCGAGGGGTCCTTGCTGAGCTGCACGAGGCCTCTGAGCACCAGGCGACGCATCTCCCTGGACGTGCTCTGCAGGCGCCTTGCCATGATCTCCAGGAGGCTGTCACCCCATTCTTTGATGTCCAGGAGGTCCAGGACCTGAAAGGCACAAAGCAGTGACCGGGGTGCCCAGCTGGCAGGAGCTCAGAACTGCACAGGCCTGAGCCAAGGCAGCAGCACAGGGCACGGGCACCGTCCCAGGCAGCTGCGGCTGTGAGAGGGCAGAGAGGTGGGAGGCAGCTCAGCTGTGCTGCCCATGGGGCTCACCTCCACAAGGAATGCCATGGCGGGCAGCTGCCAGTCTGAAATGTCTTGGCTGAGGAGCTCCAAGAGGCAGGAGATGAAGCTGCAACACCAGATCATGGAGACACAGCACATCTCCCTGGTGGGGGGGAAAAGGCATCATTGCCCCTGAGCCGGGAGGGCAAAGCTCTCCCAGGAGTGACCCACGGAGCTCTGGTCTTTTCCCAAGCACCCCGTGGGCGCTTTGGGAGGCGGCTGTTCCCGGGCACCCTCCTGTGCCAGCCTTTTCCAGTCTGCTCGTCCGTCTCTTTGTGACAAAACCCTCTCACCCCTGCCCATGGGAACTGTGTGGGGCACCCTGGGCACAAGTGCCGGGGGCAGCAGGGAGAAGGGGGTCTCACCTGGCCAGGAGTCCCACTGCATAGTGGTGGGTGTCAGTACAGAGCAGCGTGTCCCAGCCAGCCTTGCCTTCCATGGCTACCACAACACGCTCACACTGCACTCGGCAGAGCAGGACCTTCAGGGTCTGCACTGCAAACCTGTGTGCAGAGCAAAGCCCAGGTCATGCTGGCAGCCCTGGCTCCTGCCTTGGAAGGGATGGGGAGACTGGGAGGACTGGGATGGAGCACCTTTGGGGGTTGGTGGCAAGGCCCAGTTGCTCCTGGCACCCCTTCCAGAAGGTATCAACCTCCTCTGGCGTATCCAGTGCGCTGATGTAAACTTGGAAGAGCAGACACAGAAAGAGACGGGGAAAATACTCCAACACTATAGGTGGGCACCAGGTCAGGTTGAAGACCCTCCACAGTGTCACGGTTGCCTGCAAAAAATGAACCACCCAGAGACAACACTCAGTGCCCAGACATCCGTGTGGCAGGGCCCGAGCATGCCAGGGAGAGGCCGGGGGAGACACCTCGGGGTCACCCAGCCTGGTGCCCCTGAACCTTGCCCGTAAGGCAGGTTTCAGCCCAGTCCCTGAGGCAGAGAGATGCAGCTGGGGGGAGGACAGAGAGCTAGCTGCTGGAGAGGTGGCCTAGGGGCAAGCCAAGGTCAGTTGCAGGAACTCACAGCCAGGGCAAAGACTCCTGTGCTGTCCCCATCGGAGGTGTACACACTGTCCACTGGCCAGGCATTCAGCACATTGAGGAGTATCTGCAGCGCCGGCTCCGCAGTCCCAGTGGAGGACATGATCACTCCCCACATGGCCGTAGCAGCTCTGTGGGGTCAGAGCTCTGTGTCAGGAGGGTCTGGGCCACAGCACTGTGGCCTGGGCTGCTGCAGGGGCCCGCGCTGGCCGTCAGCCCTGCCTCTGCCCACCGGCCCTCGCTGGCAGCACCCAGCCAGCCCACGGGGCTGCAGGCATCTTGAGGGGCAGGGAGGGAGCGTGGCAGCACGCTCAGGGGCTGACATGGCAGCACTGGCAAACGGAGGAGCCAGAGGCTCCTGGAACTGTCCCCCTGTCTGGCAGTCACCAGGGACAGGCTCTACAGGGTAACGGGCCGGGGAACCCTAAACCCTCAAGGCAGGTGGGGCTGCCGTACCTGTCACCCGATGGGGCCCAGCGCAAGAGAGTCATCAGCACATCGCAGGGGTATTCCCTGGTCAGCTCCAGAAGGGCCTTGTCCAGCCTGTGCCCAGCAGACTCATTGGCCGTGAGCCACTTGTGGATGTACCTCACCATGGCTGGCACCTGCAGAAGGCCCGGGGAGACTTGGACACCTGCCCGAGCAGCAGGTTCCCCAGCTTCCCCTGAGAAGTGCTACCCTTCCCACCCTATTGGGCTGGGCCTCAAAGACTGAAGGAACCCAGCAGAGCTGGCTTGAGGCGCCAGACAATTCCTGGCCACAGGCTGCTTACTTGCTTTGGATTGGAGACACCCTTCTCCACAAGCAAATCCAGCATGGCAGCCCCGGTCTCAGCAGTGAAGAGGGGAAAGTTTGCCAAGAGCCCAGTGCCCACACCGGTGGTCTCTTCCCGCCAAATGCACATGATGAATTCATAGATCATCTGCAGGAGAAGGGCAGGAAGAGAGGGAGAATCCATGGAGTGCTCCAAGCACGGTGCTGGGCTGAGCAGTGACAGCAGGCCCAGCCCAGGTGGGGATGGCTGCAGTACCTGCGCTGTTCTGCGGAAGCGGCCACGGGCAGGGTCCTGCTCTTGTGTCGGGTCCATGGCGGCACCTGGCAAAGAGCGAGCGCAGCCAGGGCTGAGGGGCTGTGGGAGAGGCCGGAGAACACAGGCCAGCCCTGCATTCCCAGGCAGGGACAGCCCTGGGATGCTCCAGGGATGGGGGGTGGCTGCCTGGGGGTTCAGCCCCAGCCCCTCTTCTGTCCTATCCATGGGCATGTTGGATGGGATGGGATGGGATGGGATGGGATGGGATGGGATGGGATGGGATGGGATGGGATGGGATGGGATGGGGCTAAGCTGGCTGCAGGCACCAGCTCTGTGGCCCAGCTCTGCTACTCACCCTCCTGCAGCAGCTGGATCTGCTCCAGCTCTTCAGGCTGCTGTGCTGAGGGAGCTGCAGCCTCCTCCTCCTCCTTCACCCAGGCCAGCTTGGGCACTCTGGGTGGTGTCTGCTCCATGTCAGTGTATGGAGTTGGGACTGCTTGCAGGAGAGATGTCTTGGAAAAGCTCCAGATGGGCAAGTGCTGCAGTTGTGCCTTGTAGGCAGCTGCAACAGAGAAGCCTTGGGAAGGCTACATGACACCGTGTCCTGCAGTCTGTCCTCAAGGCCACCTGCAGAGGAAACGCTTTGGAAAAGCTCCGGGTCAGTAGGGAACAAGCTGGCTGTGTGGGGGCTTCTCACAGCACCGCTCTCTCCGTCCTGTCCCGACGAGTGCACCGAGCACTGTGGTGTGGCCGTGTCACCGCCAGCACCTATGTCACGACGTGTCACAAAGGGTCACCCTTGTACGCTCGGTCCCTTTCCTATTGCACGGTGACCACGGTGCACTGTGTCACAAAGAGCCCTAGGACACACCTCCACGTGCCCTGGGGACACCCCCGCCCCCCCCCCGCCCCCCCCCGAAGTGGCCCAGCTTTGCAAGGAAGACGTTCCCCCAAGGTTCGAGGACAGCCCAACAGGAATTTTAGGAATGGCTCAAACAACAAGCAGATGCTCCTCTGCTCTGCCTGCTCAGGGCAGCAGAAGGAGCCCCCACGGTTGCCGATGCAGCTGCAGCAGGAAGGGCATCGGGGCCTTCCCGAGCAGCTGCCAGGGCCTCTTTGGGACAAGACCCGGTGCTGGGTGGCCGTCACACACACAGGAGCGTGACACAGACACGGGACGTATGGCCCAGGGCACGAATGCTGCTCTGAGTCCTGGGAGCAGTGAAATCAGCAGGTGTGGCAGAGTCCCTGCCAAAGGAGACCTGCCGCCCCCAAGGCCTGCCAATGCTGGTGCCTGCTCCTGCCACAGAGACCTGTGTCCCCTGGGGACTTCTCTGCCAGAGGACAGCCAAAGCCCACGTGCATTGGTGTGTGTGCTCCTTTCTGCAGGCGGCTGTTGGCAGGAGCACCTGGTGGCAACACTTGGTCTCTGTCAGAAGCTGTTGCTCCTTCCTGGAATGATTTTTGCTTGGAAGTGATTATGTGCAGTGTCCACGCATCTCCCCAGCCCATCACTGCCTCACACACGAGGTGACCACCAAGCCACTCTCCGGCCATCTGACCCGCAGCTGAGCCCTTCCCAGAGTGCCCGCACCCGCAGGGAGCGCAGGGCTGGATTTGGCCGCCAGAGAGTTGGTGACCCTCGTGAGATCCTCGGTGCATTTAGTTCCTACAGGAGTGTGGGCACCGCTGGGAAATGATCTGCATGCCTTGTTAATTGGATGTTCTTCCACCGCTAGCCTGGGGCAGGATCTCTCCCGGTCCTCCTCTCAACTCCCGGGCCTCTCCTCAGCCAATCAGAGAAGGCACCAAAATAATTGAGCCAATCAGAGCACGCGGCGCTGATGACTCCTCAGGCAGTCCCAGAGCGCCCAGAGCTCCTCACCTGGACTCCACCCGCGCCCCGCCCCCAGTGCCTCTTGCTAGGAGAATTTGGGGAGGGGGGGTATCGTGTATTATCTTCTTTTTTATTCTTCCAGAGTCAGGATTAAATGCTCGAGAGACGGAATTTCGTGTTTGGACTCAGATATTTATTAATTCTTATCTATATTACAGTGAGTTCTACAGCACTTCTAGCTAACAGGCTAAAAATGGACACATATCTCTCTCTCTCTCTACAAGGCCTTTTAAGGGCCAATCTGTCCAATTAAGAACAGACACCTAAATTCTTTTTACTATTAACCCAACAACCAATCAGCTGTGACCTGAAATGGGGAATTATCTATCCAATTACAAAAGTACCACCTAGACCCGTGAAGAAGGTGAAGAAGAAAGAATCCACCACCCTGAAATCTCTATCTTGCTTTATATACATATATATTAATATATTCTAAAACCCCAAGCCCTAAATTTTCCACCATGGGACATTACACACTTCTATTCCAACTACACACCAGTGATCCCAGTTCTATCACACAATTCTGGAAAGCTTCTTCACAGCCTCAGGTCAAAAGCAGTGTTTTCCTGGGGGTCAATGCCTGTCAGCACAGAAAGCCCAAACCCCTCAGTTTCCAGGGTTCCAACAGGGGGGAGGTGTCAGACCCTGCCCGGCGCTGGCCATGGGGCGTGTGGCGGGGGCCCGGAGCTCTTGGCTACTGTGGGCTGCTGGGGGGCTGCTGGGGGGACACCCCCGGACCTGTGTCCTGCACACACAGCGCTGTTCCAGGAGATGGTTTAGTCCCAGTGTCACTTCATTCACGGCACCGACCGGCTGAGGTTCGTGGAGAGGAACATCTCCAACCGGGAGCAGTTCCTGCACTTGGGCAGCGATGTGGGGCTGCACGTGGGGACACCTCCTTTGGGGACAAGGCTGCCAGGCACTGGAACAGCGACCCGCAATGGATGGAGTACAGACGGGCTGCGGTGGACAGGCACTGCCGGCACAACTACGAGTTGTCCAGCCCGTTCCTCGTGGAGCGCAGAGGTGAGCGTGGGGCAGAGCGTGTCCCCTCGGGCCCTGCCCTGGGAATGACCCTGGAGCCCCTCAAAACCTCCTTGGGAATCACCTGAGACACGTCAGCCCTTCTTGTTCCCACCCTCGGGCCTCCTGCCCCTCACCCCAAGTGACTCCGGTTGCTCTCCCAGTTCATCCCAGTCTCTCCTGCTGTCCTTACAGTCCGTGTCACCAGAGTATCTCCCATTTCCTCTCAGTCCACAGCCATTCCATTCCCTGTCCACTCTCCGAGCAGAAAAATCTCTCCAACCCCTTGCCCCCACCCAATGGGGATCACCAGGACCACGGATCACCAGGGCTCTGCCCAACGGGGGTCACTGGGGATCATCCAACACCGATCCTCCCATGGGGGATGGAGCTGGAGCAGAGCACAAAGCTCTTCCCACACTCGGGGCCCTCACAGGGCTTCCCTTAGTGGAGCCTGCGTTGGTGATGGGTCAAGGTTGAGCTCTGTGAGAAGCTCTTCCCACATTCAGGACACTCGTAGGGCCTCTCCCCAGTGTGGATGCGCCGGTGGTCAGTGAGATGGGAGTTGCGGTTGAATCCCTTCCCGCAGTCGGGGCAGCGGAAGGGCCTCTCCTCTGTGTGAATCCGCTCATGTCTGAGGAGAGTGGAGCTTCTCTGAAACCTCTTCCCACACTTGGGACACTCGTAGGGCCTCTCCCCAGTGTGGATGTGCTGGTGTTGTCTCAAGTCGGACCTCCACCCAAAACTCTTCCCACATTCCAAGCAGGTGTAGGGCCGTTCCCCAGTGTGGCTCACCTTGTGCCGCATCAGGCTGGAGCGCTGGCGGAAGCTCTTCCCGCATTCCCCACATTCATAGGGCTTTTCCCCAGTGTGGACCAGCACATGCTGCATCAGATTAAAGATCGTCATGAATCCCTTCTCACATTCCCCACATTTGTAGGGCCGTTCCCCAGTGTGGATCCTCTGGTGCCGGATCAGCGCGGAGCTCCAGCTGAAACCCTTCCCACATTCCAAGCACTTGTGGGGCTTCTCTCCTCCAGGAGACTTCTCCACCAGCTCTGAGCTCCGCCTGCATCTCCAGCCTCCTTCCTGGCTCGAGGAGGGTCTTTGCTCCTCACAGCTCACTAGGCTGGGTTTGCAGACCCTCGTCCCACGGGATCTCCGGGGCTTTTCTTCCTCCTTCATCTGTTCACACCTTGGGAACGTAAAATTCTGGTTTGGGGAAAAAAACAAGAGGGGAGTGCCTTGAGTTGCGGGTCCCTCCTTGCCCAAATGTAAACCAGGAAATTATTGGGCATATGATGCCTGCAAGAACCTACAAAATACCAAGATTCAGCCTAAAAATCCTCCAAAACATCATGACACAGATAAGAAACTCCGCATAACAGCAAGATTTACCCAAAACCTCCTCCAAAATATAAGCATTCAGCCCCTGCAAAAAATCCAAAGCACCAACATTTAACTCAGTAATGCCCAGAAACACCAAGATGCACCCCTGTGGAAATCGTGGATCCCCCTCCCCGGTCGCCTGCTGAATGTGGCGAGGGCAATGCTCCTGGGGCTGGGGGTTCCTCCTTTCAAAGTGCAACTCAGGAAGTCATTGGGCATCTTGTGTCTGTAAGAACCTCCAAAACACAACGATTCAGCACAAAAATTATCCAAACATCAAGACACAGATCAAAAACTCCCCAAAAAGCAAGTTTCAGCCCAAATCCCTTCCAAAATATAAAGATTCAGCCCCTGCAAAAAATCAAAGCACCAGCATTTAGCCCAATAAAGCTCACAAACACCAAGATTCAGCCCTGTGAAAATCATGGATGGTCCTCTTCAGTCACCTGCTGCATGTGGGGGGAGCAACGCTCCTGGGGCTGGGGCAGAGGCTGCAGATACAGGGAGGAGTGGAACATTGTGCTGCTTCCCGTTTCTGCTCCTCCTCTGGTATCCCTACTCTTCCTCACAGGCCTCTTCCTCCCATTATTCATCTTTCTCCTGCACAATCCCACCTGCTCCTTCCACAGGCATCCTTTGACCATTTTGTTCTTCAATTCTGCTTCTCCTTTCCTTCTCCTGCTGCCCCCAGGCCCAGCACCCACTGCCGGCTCCCTCTTCCCCCCAAACCCACAGCATCCCAGCGCAGGGGCAGCGATGGAGCTGGGGCAGCTCGGGCTGGGGCAGCGCTGGGCTCTCGGCCGCTCCCGCCCGCACTCGCTCCCCACTGCAGCCGCTGCCGCCACCACAGCGCGGGGGGGCCCGGCCTTGGCGCTCCCCCCCTCCCACCTCCCCAAATTCCCCTGCCGGGGGGCGCTGGGGCCAGGAGACAGACGAGTGACAGATCAGGGGGGCTGGGAAGAGTCGGCAGCCAGAGAGCACTGAAAATCTCACCAGTGACTACAGTGGGGTCTGCAGGGACTAAACATGGCAGGGCACCCATGGAGGGTAGAAAGGGAAAGCCAGGAAGGGCTCCTGGCTAAAGGGATGATGATCCCAAAATATCTCTGAAGGGTCCCTTGGGAGCATGTTGAGGGAGTTTGCACATTCTCCCAGAGGTAATCACGAACATGGACACTCAGGGGGGCAATCAGGAAAGTCCAGAACAGATTGATATAACAAGGGATGGATGCTGTTGGTGTGCTGGGAAAGGATTGTGTGAAGGGCAGTGTGCAGGAATATGGTTCAGTCAAGAAGCAGCAGGAGCAATCTACGTGGGAAGAAAAGGAATGATGGAAAAGAGGAGGAAGAGAAAAATACTGAGGATGGGGATGTGTTTCAGCAGGCTCTTATCCTCCAAAGTTTCCAGCTGCTGCAGATCCTTTGTATCCCCGGTTGCCAGGACAGGCACACAAGGAGGTCAGGATTGCAGGGGGTTTCTCTGTGCTGGGCAGCGGCAGGAGCGGGCGCAGAGGGGCGGCACCGGGAGCACGGGCTGGGGGCCTGTGGGGAGCTGCGGGGCCGGGCCGGGGCTGTGGGGCAGCCGGGGCTCAGCGCCGGGCGCTGCCTGAGCCCAGCACCCCCCGGCAATTGCAGGCCCGGCAGTGGCCCCCGGCCCCCAGGAGGCTGCGGGACGCCCCGGCCGCTGCCCGGCCCCGTGGAGCTGCCGGCCCTGCCCGCCGGGGGGGCCGCGTTTGGACACTGCGGCAGGACAGGCACCGGCTCTGGGATACGGGCTGGCCACGGCAGCCACAGCACAAGGAGCAGCAGGACAAAGGAACAGCTGGGAAATGGGCATTGGACGTGCAAGCATCGAGATCAGCTTTTAAGCATTTTCCTTGGGTCAGTGCAGAAAGGAATGATTTAGCAGAAAGCTCAGCAGCTGTCAGAGGATGAGCACCCCCAGGCACTGAGGGGGCTGCAGGAGGGGCAGAAGAAGCCCCTGGAGCACTTGGTCACAAAGGCACAGCAGGGGAATGCAAGAAGGGAGGAGGAAAAGGCCAAGGGGAAGGCAAAGGCCATGGCAGAGTTTCTACAGCCCCTGAGGGATGAACCCCAGGGCCCAAGGGGGCCCCAGCACCCAGGGGCTCTCACATCCTTACACCATCTTCAACCAGGTGCCCTCCTCACACTGACACCATTCAGTCCTTGATGGCAAAGATGCTTTCTGGGGATGCCCACTCACACAGGATGGTAAACTGGATTTTGCCTTTGAGTGGGAACAAGAGGTAGAAGGGAAAATGGAAAAGACATGGATGGTCCTTCTGCAGGGATGCAGGGAAGCACCGGCCTTATTGGGGCAAGCCTTGCAGAAAATATCGCAAGAATTTACCCCACCCCCAGGGATTGGGTTAATGCAGGATGTGGATGACTTGCTGCAGTCAGGAGGACAAGAAGTGGTAGAAGAAGCCTCTGTGAAATGGCTGAATGTTCAGCCTAAAAATAATCTTTCAGTATTTGAAAAAAAAAAAAAAAAGAGCAGATACTAGAGAAAAGAGATAAATATTTGGGACATATTTTGTCTGAAGGTTTGTGGCATCTTGAACTAGAGAGGGTCTGGGGAGTCTGAGAAGTAATCCAGGACTGAAAAGGAGGTGCAAGAATTCTGAGCATTACTAGGAAATTGCAGGATCTGGACTGAGGATTCTCTGTTCCAGCCAGAACATTGTATCACTTTCTAAACCCCAATAGCTTCAAGGTTGGGGTACGGACAGAAGAAAGGGAACAAAAGCTGAGAAAATGAAAAATAACAAAATGATTGGTGCCGCAGCTATGACTATTCCAGACTCAGGAAAGAAATTTGGATTCTACGTGTGTATAAGTACATATTATATTATTGTCTTTTTGCAAATGTTAAAATGAATGCTATCTGTTGGAAAACTTTGCTTTATGAATATAGTTTATTTTAGTTCTGCAATTAATAAAACTTATTAACAGTTGTGTGATAAATATATTTTTCTTGGAGTATAATGTAAAAATATTTTGTTCATGTAACAAACTTGGAGAATGGTAAAAAAGATAATCAGGAAATTCTTCACATTCCCGGGTTATGGGACACCAAAACCGCAGGGAAGGCAAAAATAGTGATTTACAGGTTGGAGGAGAAGGATTCTGAATAATGCATGAAGGTCTATGAATATGCAACATGTTGCTGCATTTAGGAAGTGTTTTCTGAGTCAGTGTGTGCCCTTGGCTGAAGGCCAAGCACCCGGCCATTATAACCTTTGGCCAGAGCCAGGGCAGATATTCAATTCTCTCCCTTGGAATTGATCTTTGCAATTCCTTACCCTGGGAATTCTCCACCTAGTGCGGGCTGGAGATAAGGGATGTATATTTCAAGCAGTCTGTGGCCAGAATCCTGTCTCTTGTGAAATCTCTGCCACAGGAAGCTGGGCTGGCACAGAGCCTGCCTTGGCACTTTGCTGTTCACAGCATCCACCCAGGACTCTGCCTCTCAATTACACTCACACACTGGGCTGCCTGCGATTCCATTGCTGGAAAATATACCAAATTTAAATTTTTTTTACATTTCATTTTACTAGTCAGGCTCGGTTTGCCTTTCTCTCAGGAAAGAAATGTTAAAAGGTTATTTTTAATGGACTGTTAGACCACTCAACAGAGATGAGTTTAACATCTCAACAGACTGGGAAGAGCCCAAAAGATACCAACAAAGAGAACAAACATCAATAAAACATCAAAGTCCATCAGCAAACATAAAGGAACACCCACCCCAGACACTGCCCCTGGCCAAGATGGAGACACCTGGTCTGGAAAAGACTGAGAAGGAAATCCAGGAATGTGGATCTAATTAACATCAGAAGAGGAGAAATCCGTGTGCAATAGGAAACCAAACTCTAAGAACTACACAACCTGGAAGCAATGAACACAAAACCAATGGATTTCAATGGATTCGGACAGTAAAAAGTTTAGGAAAAATCTAGTAAAATTCACATCTCATGGAATGATTTTCTCTGCACACCCGGGCTATGTGTGGATGAAATTATTTCTGCTGCACACCCTGACCAGGATCAAGTAATGCCTTAACTCTCTAACATTAAGATATTGTTGGAGAGTTTTTGTTTTTCCTGCAGTTTCAGTGACAAGATTACACCATTAGAAAAATTTTCATAATAATCCTACTTTCATATTCTGAGTTGGGTTTGGACCAGGAGTGTGAGAATCAATTTTTACTCCTAGGAGAAGAAGTAGAAAAATCTAGATTGCATTGGATTTTCTTTGTGTATATTTGTGGGTGGCTCTTAATGATGGCAGAATTTCAGAATGGGTTTTTTGATGCTCACCTTTATGTTGCATTTTGCAAAACTAGAAGAGTATTAATGGTGAGGCTTCAACACATAAACAGTTAAAACAAAATTGTTAAAAAAAGAGAAAAGAAAAAAAAACCAGATTGTGGGGGTGCACTTGTGGATCACCTAAGGGCTGCTCCAGAATAGAAGCATTGGATCCAGGCACAGCCACAACAGGAGCTTTAGAAATGCAAATTAACACTGCTAGGGCAATGTGTGCACAATGAATCAGGATGATCTTCATGCCTGGGGGAGGAATTTCGTTGATTGCCTCTGTCTCTCACCCCAAGCTCTGCCTGCTTGCACAGATGGAATTTGCACAACTAAAGGCAGAGCCCATAGTGAGGATATCTGACTGCAACAGAAATTGGTTAAGCTGCAAAAGGAAACAGCAAACGGAGAATGTTGAGAAAGCTTTACTAAAAAAAGTAGGGGGGAATCATCCCTCTCCCTGCTCCAACCTGAGCTGTCACTGTCCAGGTTATATAGGGTGTATTGGGGCACTGGGGTGTTTTTGGTGCCACAAGTTCAGGGAAATGAGTTGGTAATCCAAGTATGTGGTGATTTAATTAGAGAAAAGTGGTCAATTGATGCAGCCCTGGATGGAGGGAGCACCCAAAAACGCAAAAAAGATGAACAGACACCAGAGCCAATCCTACAACACCATGGACCAGCCCCTGGGAACCCTAACGAATTCATATCAGGACACAGAAAATCCATCCATAATTTGAGTGGCAGAATTAGGATAAAAAGTGTCCTCAAAATAATAACCAACCAGACAGCTCCAGCTCCTGACCTTCCTGACGACCAATCCACTGAAATAAGGAAGGAGACATTTCCCATGGGATAGGATCAGATTATCTATTAACAGAAGGAGGAGGAGTTTGTGGAAAATTAAGTGACGCAAACGGCGGTTTGCAAACAGATGATAACCGAAAAGTGGTTAAACAGATAGCAAAGGAAATATGAAAATAGCTCGTATTCCGGAGAAAGGATGGGAATGGGACACGTTTTCGTGGTTCCCTGGGAGACCGTGGCTTAAATGAATGCTGCTCCTCCTCTGACGTGCTGCAGCAACTCTCAGCTTTTTACCATGCACGACACCTTGCGCCAAAGAGGACACAGGAAAAGAAATTGAGTCAATGGAAATTAAAATTAGTAAAGGCAATTCTTGAGAAAATGAAAAAAGGAAGGATTGAAAGCAGTAAGATTAATATCGTAGGAGGAGTGAATATTAACGAGGACATGCAGTAGGCGGATCGGGAAGTCTGAACCTTCCAAAAACGTCAGCCAGAGGGGAAAGGGAGAGGGAGACGCAGCCGGGAAAATGAGGATAAAAAGGAGGCTGCGTTTTAGAGACCGCATGGCAAATGCCGCATGGCGTCTCCCTTTGTCCATCAATAAAGTCACTTTTACAGGACTCCTCTGTCTCCTTTGGGCACACAAACCTCTGGCCACGGGAATTTTCCCGCACAGCCCCGGGCACAGGGCAGACACCTCTGTGCCACCCACAGCAACCGGGACGAGCCAGCGCTGCTCCGGCACCGGCTCCTGCCGAGGCCCCAGCGGGAAGGAGACCGCGGGCAGCCGCTCCCGCAGCGCCCTCAGCCCAGCGCCAACACGGGCCGGCACCGGCACAACCAACCCGCCAGAGCCCCCTGCCGCCCCCGAGGCCCGCAGCGAGCCCCGAGCCCCCGCACAACCGAGCGCGGCTCCCACCTGCGCTGGGGCCGCCTCCGAGCTCCGCCGCCGCCTGTGGCTGAGGAATTCGATGGGATGTGTTGCCTTAACCTTTCTGACCACTCCCAGCCCATCTATGCCAGCATTCAAGCCCTCAAAGAAGGTGTGAATAAACTTCGGGTAGATCATGGGTACGACTGGCTGAACTGGCTCTTAGGGCACTGGGGACTCACTGGCTGGGTCAGGAATTTAGTTCAAATAGGTTTGTATGTATTAGGCATCATATTATGCATTGTAGTAGTTATTCCTTGTATTTTACAGTGTGTTAAGAATTTAATCGACAAATCGCTTAAGAGTGTATTTTTAGTTAAAAGAAACGGGGGAGGTGTGGATATGGGTAATGCAAATGAGACTGATAGTACTGCAGATTTAATCAGCAAATGCAGCCTGACAACGAGGATGCCTGGCAAGAGCAAACAGAGACCTGACTGCAAGAGGACTGGATCAAGTCTGGGTTATGGGAAATAAGATTTTACTAAGTCCACACGTAAAGTTTGTCTATGTGAGAGTTTGTCTATGTAAGGTTTGTCTATGTGATTGCAGTAAAATATTACCAGCCTTCCTGTAAATGGTATATAAGCACATGTAGTGCTCAGTAAAAATTGGATTTTGATCACCATTCAGTGTCCCCGTCTCTCTCTCATCGTCGATAGTTCAAGTACTCCCAGTGGGTTCCTGGAAAGAGAATGGTGGCAACATCTACTGCCTGCTACCCCCCTGTAGGCAATATTCAACTGTTTAGTTCACAGACTCATCTTCCAGCACTCTTAGTGGGGTCAGCAGAGCCACTTCCCACTGGTGGGGGCAAAGAGCACCCTCTGTGCCTTTGTGGTGGGAGCAGACAGTGTTGTCTCAAAGGAAAGGTCAGAGAGAGACCAAGCTGGACCTCTGCCTCCTGTCCCTCACCACACAAGGGCAGGAGGGCACAAAACTGAGCACTTTTAAATTTTTTTTTCTGTCCTGTCATTTCCAGGAGCTTGACGAGCTCGAAGGAGAGGATTAGAAGGATTTCTTGAGGATCACTGCCAGTGCACAGCACACATGGCATCCCTCACCCCTTACATCATCCTGGGATGGAGGGGTAGGAACCAACAACAGCCCTACCCCACTGCTCCAGAAGCCAAAACCCCCATGCAAGCATTTAGTTATGGCCTTCTTAGAGAACCACATTGAGAGGAATGTTGAATTTTTTCTTTA
The DNA here is from genome assembly GCF_052056855.1 of Sturnus vulgaris. NCBI lineage: Eukaryota > Metazoa > Chordata > Aves > Passeriformes > Sturnidae > Sturnus > Sturnus vulgaris. Next base: position 7,956,812 of record NW_028276185.1, on the reverse strand, counting down.
CAAATGAGCTGTGGATCTGCTTGTAGATAAGGCTAGCACTGAGAGATAAAAGAAACAATGGGATGGATTCCACTGATTGATGAATGGAAAAAGATATTTGCCTTTACAAACAAACTGTAGGGCTGCTGATAAATGAAATTGGATATTGAAAGATGAAAGAAGCAACGGGGGAGAAAACTATGAATTCTGTAAGAATTAAAAATGAAAAGGGAGGGTTATACATTAGAGGGGAATTTCAGGTATCAGGCGTTCCAGGAAGTCTGTGCCTCTCAAGTACCTCAGCCAATGGGGAAAGAGAGAGGGAAATGCGGCCGGGAAAATAGGATAAAAAGGAGGCTGCGTCCTCCAAAAATTGGAGAGATCCCAGGGGAATGTCCCATGGCCTCTCCCTTTATTCCAATAAAGTCTCCTTTTTGGACATAAAACTCTGGTGTTTGAGGATTAATTTTCCTGACAGAAAGCACTTGGGGATTGTTACCTGCACAAGCACGTGCAGTGCCTCAGTCATAAGTGCCTCAGAAATATCAGAAGTGTGTCTTCTTCAGAGTGTGGTCACAAGGGTTCAGAGTTGGAGCCAGTTCTGCGGGCAGGCTGATGAATAGTCTGGGGCTCCTCTGCAGAGCCCCATTCATTCTGGGGCTGCTTTCTGCTGGTTCTGCTGGACTGGCTCGAGTGAAACACACACCCAATTAACAGCAGTTAAATTACTCTGGCATGAAACAGTGGGGAACAGGCAGAGCAGTGAAGGGCAGCATGGACCAGTTGTTCTGGCAGGTCTGACGAGGTCTGGTTTGATACAGCACTCACAGAACTCTGCTCCACCTGTGACACTTCCACTTGCAGTAGATGACTGTTCTTCTTCACAATATCCAGCAAGGCAGGTCAAAGACACTTTTACCATTTTCATCTTCAAAAGGGAGAGGAAATCAGCAGCAAACATGAAGTAACCAGTCAGAGCTCCTGGGCAGAAACAAAAGAACAAAGAGTGGTGGAAAAAAACAGGTGGAGCAGTGATCCTTATCTGTGTGGGAGATATCCTCTGCTAATGGGCCATCTGTTAAAACCAGGTGGGGCAGTGTTCTTTATCTTTTCCACAACCCATCCTTCCTCCAGGAAGATATCTTCTGTTCATGGGCCATTGAGTCCCACTGCATGACTGATAAAATTCCATCATTCCATTGGGAGATGCTCCAGCCAGGGGGAGGAGCCAATCCTTTCCTACCTAGATAAAATCTGAGCTTTGGAACACCAAGGCAGCCCTTACCCACTGGTTTCCAGAGGACAAGAGCTACCAGACCTTTCTACAGCATCACTACTACAACAAGACCACTTCATTGGGACTGCTACCACCACCCTAACTAGCGGGGTGTCAGGTTGTATTCTGATTCTGTCAGTTGTTTTCTTTTGTACTATTGCATGGATTTTTTTTCTCTTATCATTTTTCCTATCAAATTGTATTTCTGACTTGGAGTCTCTCACTGGTTTTACTTTTAAACCTGCAAAATTTTGGAGGGGATTTTGGCTGAAGCTTTTTATTTAGGGAGATTTGATCCGTGTCTTAAAGTTGGGAGGATTTTGGGTGGGAATCTTGGTGTTTGGGAGGTTATTACAGACACAAGATGCTCAATGACTTCCAGAGATGAACTTGGGCAAGGAGGAACACCCAGTTTATGGAGCTCTCTTCTTGTTATTTCCCCCTAAACCAGGATTTTTCATTCCCCAGGTGTGCGTGGATGGAGGAGGCAGAAAAGCCCCAGAGATCTCTCACGAGGAGGGGCTGCAAACCCAGCCCAGGGAGCTGCGAGGAGGAAAGACCCTCCCTGAGCCAGGAAGGCGGCCGGAGATCCAGGCAGAGCTCAGAGCTGGTGGAGAAGCGTCCTGGAGGGGAGAAGCCCCACAAGTGCTTGGAATGTGGGAAGAGTTTCAGCTACAGGTCCCAGCTGATCCGGCACCAGAGGATCCACACTGGGGAGAAGCCCTATGAGTGTGGGAAATGTGGGAAGAGTTTCAGGACCATTTTTCATCTGATGCAACACCAGGTGATCCACACAGGGGAACGGCCCTACACCTGCTTGGAATGTGGGAAGAGCTTTGGGCACAGTTCTCACCTGAGAAGGCACCAGCGCATCCACACTGGGGAGAGGCCCTACGAGTGTCCCAAGTGTGGGAAGAGGTTTCAGACCAGCTCCCATGTCCTTTTACATGAGCGGATTCACACAGAGGAGAGGCCCTTCCGCTGCCCCGACTGCGGGAAGGGATTCAAACGCGACGACATCCTCACTGTCCACCGGCGCATCCACACTGGGGAGAGGCCCTACGAGTGTCCTGAGTGTGGGAAGAGCTTCTCCAAGAGCTCTCACTTGACCCGACACCAACGGAGGCTCCACTAATGGAAGCCCTGTGAGTGTCCCGAGTGTGGGAAGAGCTTCGTGCTCTGCTCCAGCTCCATCCCCCATGGGAGGATCGGTGTTGGATGGTCCCCAGTGACCCCCGTTGGGCAGAGCCCTGGTGATCCATGGTCCTGGTGATCCCTGTTGGGAAGTCATCTGGCTGGGGGGACTCTGCATGATCCTGTCTCCCTGTGGGCACCTGGATGAATGTAGGAGCAGGAACGTCTATCAGGGCTCAAACTGACATTGGGAATTCCTTGAGGAGAGCAGATTTGTTGACTTTGATCCCCAGAAAATCTTCTGTGTTTAATCCTATCTCCTGCTGGCATCCAGGAATGCTGAACAATCTTGGAGATCTTTTCCAACCTCACTGATTCCAGGATTTTAATTTCCTATTGCCCAAGGTTGTCTTCCGCAGCCAAATGGTGATGGACTGAGGCAAAAAATCAAGATTTTGGAGACAGTGGGGTGGAAATTCCTCCAAAAAATATTTTTCCCTCCCACTCAAGCACATAGGTCCTCAGCTCACACAGACAAGGAAATCCTTTTCTTTTAGCCTCGATTTGCTTTACATTTCTCTTCATCCTTTTAAAACAAGTAACACAGTTGAAAATAAAGACACTGAACTGAGACATGGGTGTGGATACGGAGGGACAAAGACATGGTGGGGCACAGACATGGAGAGTTGAATCATGGCTTTAAAGAGTTAAGATTTTTGCTAAGGGTAGAAGGAGCTTCCATGAACAAGATGTGAGTTAGGTAGGTAATTACTTGATGCTTAGGCAGGAGCTAATTGGTATAATTATCTGCTTTTATGAACTTAGGTATAGAAGAACATAAAATAATAAACCGTTATTTATGAAGCACGAGGCCTTGGATCGTGCCAGAGGTTCACTGAGACCTGATGAAGACTCTCCTGACTTCATCCATCGAGACCACTGACCCATTTCGAGAGCACCGACCCAATTCAAGAGAAGAACTGCGCACGTGTGAAGGACGAATGGGCTCATTTTAATATGGGATGGGGATGGGAGGTGCTGGGGTTATGCACATGTATTGTATGTAAGATCTTGGGCAATAAATAGAGGGCAAAGAACCTTGTTCGGGGCGGTCACGCCTTTGGGAGGTGACTCCCGTGCCGGTGAATAAACACACCACTTTGTAACTTTAATTAGTTACAGCGCCTTTGTCCGTGATTATACCGGTTTTTAAGGATTCAGGGGGACAAACTGCGGTCACGTGGGGACACCGCAGGGACATCGTAGTGATCCAAAACAGGACAGGCGACCTCAGGGTGGCCCTGATGTCCCCAAGGCAAGGACACCAAGGTCCCCAGTGTCCCTCGGGGTGACAGTGCCACTTCCATGTCCCCACCCTGTCCCTGCATCCCGGGCCGCCTCCAGCTTTTGCATCACTTCCTTGTGTCCCTCCACCGATGTCCCCAAGGCCACCACAATGTCCCCGAGGGCCCGGGCAGCTCTGGGGAACCCCTGTCACCGTGTCCCCCATGTGTCACCACCATGTCCTGGTTAACAGCGTCCACCAAGGTCCCCAGGTGCCATGTCACCATCTCCAGCCGCCCCTGGACATTGTGGTGACCTTGCTGGTGGCCGCAGTGGCCTCAGCACTGGCCCTGGCGGTTGCCACCCACTGGGCGCGGTCTCGCAGGCGCTGGGCCATGGCCCAGTGCTCACGGGCAATGGTGGCCAGGTGTCACCACGATGTCACCGAGGCCTGCAGGGTCACCTGGCAGGACACAGTCACCGTGCCCAGGGCCAGCAGCAGGTGACTGTCCTCGGCCACCCCCAGGGCAGCGCACACTGAGTCCAGGGACACTGTGGGGACATGGGGACACCGCACAGGTGGCACCAGGGTCACGGCAGCAGGGCAACCAGCACAGTGGCACCTGAGCAGTGGCTCCGGGGACACCCCAGAGCCACCAGCCCAGTGTCCCCAGGGCTGCCCCAGTGTCACCATCCCAGTGCCACCCTTTCAATCTCAGTGTCACCAGCCCAGTGTCCCCAGTTCAACCCCAGCGCCACCAGAGCTGCCCCAGTGTCCCCAGTCCTGTCCCAGTGTCACCAGCCCAGTGTCACCAACCCCGTGCCACCAAGCCATTCCCATCCCAGTGCCCCCAGGCCTGTCCCAGTGTCACCAGCTCAGTGTTCCCAGTTCCTTCCCAGTGGTCTCAGTGCCAGCCCAGTGTCACTGCCCCATTGCCACCATACCAATTTCACCATCCCAGTGCTTCCAGTCCCTCCCAGTGTCTCCAGTCCCATCCCAGTGTCCCCCATCCTATCCCAGTGTCCCTGTCCCAGTGCTTCTAGTTGTGTCCCAGTGTTACCAGTTCCATCCCAATGCCACCAGTTGTGTCCCAGTGTCACCATTCAGTGCTCCCAGTTCAATCTGTCTCCAGTTCCATCCCAGTGCCACCACCCCATTGTCCCCGTACCAATGTCACCATCTCAATGTCACCAAACCAGTTCCCTCCCAGTGCTCCCAGTGCTAGCCCAGTGTCCTCCATCCTGTTCCAGTGCTCTTGTCCCAGTGCTCCCAGTTGTGTCCCAGTGCCACCAGTTCCCTCTCAGTATCACCATCCCAGTGCTCCCAGTCCCATCCCAGTGCCACCCCCCCATTGTCACCATACCAGTGTCACCAACCCAGTGCCATCAGTTCTGTCTGTCACCACCCAAGTGCCACCAGCCTGGTGTCACTAACCCAGTTCCAGCCCAGTGTCCCCAGTCCTATCCCAGTGCCACCAGTCCTGTCCCAGTACCACATCCCCAGTGTCCCCATACCAATGTCATCACCAGCCCAGTGTCCCCAGTGCCATCCCAGTGTCCCCTGTCCTGTCCCAGTGTTCTTGTCCCAGTTCTCCCAGTTGTGTCCCCGTGTCAGCCCAGTGCCACCCCGTCATTGACCCGTACCAGTGTCACCAGCCCAGTGCCACTGGTCCTGTCCCAGTGCCACTAGCCCAGTGCTCCCAGTGCCAGCCCAGTGTCACCAACCTAGTGTCCCCAGTTCCATCCCAGTGCCAGCAGTTCTGTCCCAGTGTCACCAATCCAGTGTCACTGGTCCTGTGTCCCCAGTGCCATCTCAGCGGTGCCACCCATGGCACCACCCCAGTGTCCCCAGTTCAATCTCAGTGTATTCAGTCCTGTCCCAGTGTCACCAGCCCAGTGCTCCCAGTTTCATTCCAGTGTCCCTGTCCCATCCCAGTATCCCCCATCCTGTCCCAGTGTCCCTGTCCCAGTGCTCCCAGTTGTGTCCCAGTGCCACCAGTTCCATCCCAGTCCCATCCCATTGTCACCAACTCATTTTCCCCATACCAATGTCACCATCTCAATGTCACCAAACCAGTTCCCTCTCAGTGCTCCCAGTGCCAGCCCAGTGTCCCCATCCTGGGACAGGGGAAGGTCTCTACTGGTCCATACTGGTCTGTAGTGGCCCGTACTGGTCTATACTGGTTTATACTCACACACAGCACCATAAGCCCCACGGCCAGCCTATGCCCAGCCTGGAGCCCAGCTCACCTAAACTAGTCTCCACTGGTCTATACTGCTCTATACTGGTTTATTCTGGTCCATACTGGTTTATAGTGGGCTATACTGGATTTTACTGGTTTATACTGGTTTATACTGGTCCATACTGGCTTTTACTCACACACAGCACTGCACAGCACCATCAGCCCCATGGCCAGCCTGTGCCCAGCCTGTAGACAGCTCTGGCACTGCCGTGCCTGTTCCTCCTTCCACTCCAGCATCATCACTGCTGCCTCAGCCAGGACCATGTTGAGAGGAATGTTGAATTTGTCTTTACAAATGAGCTGTGGATCAGCCTGTAGATAAGGCTAGCACTGAGAGATAAAAGAAACAATGGGATGGATTCCACTGATTGATGAATGGAAAAAGATATTTGCCTTTACAAACAAACTGTAGGGCTGCTGATAAATGAAATTGTATATGGAAAGATGAAAGAAGCAACGGGGGGGAAAACTATGAATTCTGTAAGAATTAAAAATTAAAAGGGAGGGTTATACATTAGAGGGGAATTTCAGGTATCAGGCGTTCTGGGAAGTCTGTGCCTCTCAAGTACCTCAGCCAATGGGGAAAGAGAGAGGGAAATGCGGCCGGGAAAATAGGATAAAAAGGAGGCTGCGTCCTCCAAAAATTTGAGAGATCCCAGGGGAATGTCCCATGGCCTCTCCCTTTATTCGAATAAAGCAAAAAGGACTCCTCTGTCTCCTTTTTGGACATAAACCTCTGGTGTTTGAGGATTAATTTTCCTGACAGAAAGAACTTGGGGATTCTTACCTGCACAAGCACATGCAGTGCCTCAGTCATAAGTGCCTCAGAAATATCAGAAGTGTGTCTTCTTCAGAGTGTGGTCACAAGGGTTCAGAGTTGGAGCCAGTTCTGCGGGCAGGCTGATGAATAGTCTGGGGCTCCTCTGCAGAGCCCCATTCATTCTGAGGCTGCTTTCTGCTGGTTCTGCTGGACTGGCTCGAGTGAAACACACACCCAATTAACAGCAGTTAAATTACTCTGGCATGAAACAGTGGGGAACAGGCAGAGCAGTGAAGGGCAGCATGGACCAGTTGTTCTGGCAGGTCTGACGAGGTCTGGTTTGATACAGCACTCACAGAACTCTGCTCCACCTGTGACACTTCCACTTGCAGTAGATGACTGTTCTTCTTCACAATATCCAGCAAGGCAGGTCAAAGACACTTTTACCATTTTCATCTTCAAAAGGGAGAGGAAATCAGCAGCAAACATGAAGTAACCAGTCAGAGCTCCTGGGCAGAAACAAAAGAACAAAGAGTGATGGAAAAAAACAGGTGGAGCAGGGATCCTTATCTGTGTGGGAGATATCCTCTGCTAATGGGCCATCTGTTAAAACCAGGTGGGGCAGTGTTCTTTATCTTTTCCACAACCCATCCTTCCTCCAGGAAGATATCTTCTGTTAATGGGCCATTGAGTCCCACTGCATGACTGATAAAATTCCATCATCCCATTGGGAGATGCTCCAGCCAGGGGGAGGAGCCAATCCTTTCCTACCTAGATAAAATCTGAGCTTTGGAACACCAAGGCAGCCCTTACCCACTGGTTTCCAGAGGACAAGAGCTACCAGACCTTTCTACAGCATCACTACTACAACAAGACCACTTCATCGGGACTGCTACCACCACCCTAACTAGCGGGGTGTCAGGTTGTATTCTGATTCTGTCAGTTGTTTTCTTTCATACTATTGCATGGATTTTATTTCTCTTCTCTTTTTTCCTATCAAATTGTATTTCTGACTTGGAGTCTCTCACTGGTTTTGCTTTCAAACCAGCATAATTTTGGAGGGGATTTCGGCAGACTATCCATATTTGGGAGTTTTTGATCTGTGTGTTAAAGTTTGGAGGATTTTGGGTGGGAATCTTGGTGTTTGGGAGCTTATTACAGACACAAGATACTCAGTGTTTTCAGAGATGAACTTGGGCAAGGAGGAACACCCAATTTATGGAGTTCTCTTCTTGTTATTTCCCCCTAAACCGGGATTTTTCATTCCCCAGCTGTGCGGGGATGGAAGAGGCAGAAAAGCCCCAGAGATCCCTCAGGAGGAGGGGCTGCAAACCCAGCCCAGGGAGCTGCGAGGAGGAAAGACCCTCCCTGAGCCGGGAAGGCGGCCGGAGATCCAGGCAGAGCTCAGAGCTGGTGGAGAAGCCTCCTGGAGGGGAGAAGCCCCACAAGTGCTTGGAATGTGGGAAGGGTTTCAGCCAGAGATCCAGGCTGATCCGGCACCGGAGGATCCACATTGGGGAAAAGCCCCACGAGTGTGGGGAATGTGGGAAGAGTTTTAGGGACAGCAAATACCTGATGCGGCACCAGGTGATCCACACAGGGGAACGGCCCTACAGCTGCTTGGAATGTGGGAAGAGCTTTGGATGGAGCTCCAACCTGAGAAAACACCAGCGCACCCACACTGGGGAGAGGCCCTACGAGTGTCCCAAGTGTGGGAAGAGGTTTCAGACCAGCTCCAGTGTCCTTCTAAACGAGCGGATTCACACAGAGGAGAGGCCCTTCCGCAGTCCCGACTGCGGGAAGAGATTCAACCGCAACTCCCATCTCACTGTCCACCGGCGCATCCACACTGGGGAGAGGCCCTACGAGTGTCCTGAGTGTGGGAAGAGCTTCTCACAGAGCTCTCACTTGACCCAACACCAACGGAGGCTCCACTAAGGGAAGCCCTGTGAGTGCCCAAGTGTGGGAAGAGCTTCGTGCTCTGCTCCAGCTCCATCCTCCATGGGAGGATCGGTGTTGGATGATCCCCAGTGACCCCCATTGGTTGAGGGGGAAGGGGTTTGAGATTTCTTTCCCTTCTTCTTGTCCTGTTGTGATTTGGTTGGTAATAAATTTCCTCTCTGTGCCCAGGCTGGGTCTCTGATGCACATTTTGCTGTTTGGTACGGGATGTTTCTCCTTTTTACACCAACCCAGGAACTCTGGGTTAAACTTTTTCTCTCCTGTTGCAGCTGGAGAGGCAGGGGCAGTGGCTTTGGTGGGTGCCTGGCATCGGGCCAGCATCACCCAGGCCATGGGCACCCCTGGGATCCCAGTGTGGTGATGCATTCCCCCACTTCTAGAGAAAGTGCTGACCCAAACTGAGGCCAGGATGAAGCATGGTTATGACTGGAGCCCACTCTCTTGTGACCCTGTCAGCAGAAATCCAAAAGGAGACCTTTGAGCTCTCCTGGGCCACCGTGGGCTGTGACCAGCAGTCTCCCTCTGAGGGGCCTCTCAGAGCCAGCAAACCCTCGGCTTTGCTGTGCCTGGAGGGTCGCTGAAACACGACGTGTCCTGGGCCCATACCCTCACTGCTCAAGGCCCCATCTTTCGGCCAGTGGGAGATGCAAAATCATCTGAAGGGAGGATTTCACTGAGCTCTGGGGGGAATTGCCTGCACTGACTGTTCCTGTCTGTGTGTGTGCCCCCTGAACATATGCTACAGCAAATCTGGGAGAAATACAGCTTTCCTAGATGTGGAAGTACCTTGGATATCTAAGTTAGGCCGGTAAGCAAGATTTAGTTATAGTTATGAACTTACACCCACCCACACTCCCCTAGGGAGTTCTCAGTTCATTTCTGTTTTGGTTGCCTGGATTTTGTTTGGTTTTGTTGTTGCTTGTTTTCCCTGGTTGTGCCTTAGCTGTCCTGTAGGCAGTAGAGTGAATTTTGCCACCGAACTTGTGCTTTGTCACTTAATATTAAATCTGACTTTTGCTCATGCCCTTGTCACCGATTTTTAGGCGATCTCAAACTTTTCCATTCATGACAGCACCACAATGTCTGGCATCACCGAGGGCCCTGACACACGCCCGTGTCACAAAGGGCCACCCCCGGCACCCAAGAGCAGAGGGACACCCTGGAAGCGGCCCGGAGCAGCCCCGGCCTCGTGGCCTTGTAGCCCCTGGCGTGGCCAGAGCCCTGGGAGGCTTTGGCCACGGTGGGAGCCGGCAGCCCCAGCCCCGGCCTGCAGAGCCCTGGGGCTGCAGCCCGGGCTGGCCGGGGCAGGAGGAATTGGCCGGGCCGGACGTGCCAGGGCCTTGTGGGCAGTGGCTCCGTGTCCCGCGGGAGGCCGGGGACGAGGGGTGTCCCTCAGGGCTGTGCCCGGGCACCGGGGCTCGTCAGTGCCTCGCTCAGTGACACCCAGGGGCACCGAGCGCAGCCTCGGCGCCTTTGCAGGGCACGGGGAGCTGAGCGGGGCAGGGGCACCACGGAAACACCGAGTGCCTGCCCGGGGCAGAGCCGGGGCAAAGCCGGGCTGGAGAGCCGGGAGAGGCTGCTCAGAGCTGGCCCGGGCACTTGGGCACCTGGGAGACAGAGCCCGGCTCGGAGCTGACACTGAGCCCAATACCTGAGAAATCACAGCCGGCTTTTCTAGACACATTTAGTTGTTTTGAATTTTCTCAACGTAACTTTCTATCTATTTCAATGTTCATTTTACTTTATTTTTTACCCTTTAGAAAGAATTCCATTGTATTTTGTTATGTGTCAGGAGGGATGGGCTGGGAAAGGTTGCAGGTAATGGCGTTTTTTCTTCAATATATTTTCAAATCTGAGATGTGACAAGTCCAGACTTTGACTCCAGCAGCAGTGTCTGGTTCCAGACTGCTCTGCTTTTCACGGTGACATCTCAGTTCATTTAATTCCAGCAGTCAAAGCCATTGAAACACGGAAAAGCTGAGAATGAGGTTGAAGCCCTTGGAGGGTTTGCTGTGTCCGTACATTCCCCATCTCCCACGATGTCTATTCAGCCTCTCCACTCCTGTCCTAGAGCACATTGCTGTATCCAGAGTTCAGTACATGCTTTTATAAATAGATAGATACATGTGATTATTGTATACACGATTCTCTTGCAGTGAGTTATTGTGATGGTAATTCCATGATGCTCTGCTTGGTGCCCAAAGAATGGTTATTGTATTTAAACCCCGGCAGCCCGGGAGGGGATGTGTGCGGGGCCGGGGCGGGGAGAGGCTCCTTGTTCATTCCGCGGGCGTTTTGAAGCCTCGCTGCTCGGGTTTTCCGCGGCTCTCTCTGTGCACCGTGGGTTTCTGTTTGCCTGAGAAGCGGTTTTGCCCAAAGCAAACAAAGAATTTTTTCCCTTTTCTTGGCTCGGAGAGGCTGCAGGGGCAGCCTTGCCGTGCCTGGAGGCGAACTGAGCAGCTGCTGTGTCGCAGCCCGGGGGCTCCGCGCCGGCAGGAGCGGAGCGGCGCCGCTGCAGCCCAAAGCCGCTGCGAGCCGGGCCGAGCCGGGAGAGAAAACAGCCCGAGGCTTCAGCCCCGCTGCTTCGCCTGCCGGGACCGTGCCCGCGGAGCCCGGCTGGGGAGGAGTTCAAGGGCAGGCGAGCCCCGGGCTTTCCTCTCCTTCGGGACAGCCCCTGGTTGGTTTTTCCCCTGCGGGAGAAGCGGCGCCACCTGTACAATGTGTTGTGAGCAGGGATTTCTCTGGCATTTTGGGTTATTTTCCCTGGTGAGTGTGGGGAAAGGTCTGATAATTTAATATCCAGAAGTCTGGGAGGTTTTTTTGCTTTGTAGGCTTATTGTTTGTTAATAAACTGTTGGAGTTTTTTCCTCTTTCATCTATTAATATTTATTTCCCATTGGTGGAAAGGGATTATTGGAACCCTGCAGAGAAGACAGCACTCACTCCAGTGTGCTTTTTAAAATCGTCTCTCAAACTAAGATACCCAGCCCTGTGGCCTCCTGTCCACTCACCCCAAGGGACTCCAGTGGCTCTCCCAGTCCATCCCAGTCTCTCCCAGTGTCCTCACAGTCCCTCCCAGTGTCACCAGAGTCCTTCCCAATTCCTTTTAGTCCACAGACATTCCTTTCCCAGTCCACTCCCAGACCTCCAGCCTCTCTCCCACTGCCATCCCAGTGCCTCCCCAAATCTCTCCCCTCTATCCAAGTGCCCTCTCAAATCCTTTTCAGTCAAATCCCAAACCTCCAGTCTTTCTCCCATTGCCCCAATCCACTCCACTCTCTCCCAGTGTTCCCGTACTCTCTCCAATTTCATTTTCTCTCTTCAATTTCAGCCCGACGCTGCCCACAGTAAAGTGCTGATGGGGATGGGGGCTCTGTGTTGGGCTTCGTCTTCGTGGCACTGGGGCTCAGCTACTAACTGTGCAAGGAGAGGGGGGGTCCCGGGGGTCGTGTTCCCCCTCCCCCAGTGTGTGTGCTCCTCCTAGGGACCGCCAGCCGGGGGTCACCACCTTTTCTCTGCCCACAGAGCTCCTGAGCCAGCAGTGCCTACAGCCCCTCCCCGTGGCCTCGGACCCAGCCAGGATCCCACGCTCAGTCCCCACGCTGATTTTGGGAGGGGAGTGCGTCCTCTCCAACCCTGTGTTACTCTGTCCAAGCCAAGCTGCTCCCAGCGCTCCCAATAAAGCTTCCAAGTTTTACCCAGTTCCATTGACTTGGGGGCGGGACTGGGGAGGGACTTGGGGGGACCACGCGGGGGGATCGTGACTGGGCGTGGAGGGTGGGGTCCAGGTGGGGAACACTGGGTGCTGCGGGTCTGCCCGGCAACCGGTGAGTCATCACAGCTGCTCTCTCTGATTGGCTGAATCTTCTTCATCGCATTCTCTGATTGGCTGAGAACAGGCCCGGGAGTTGAGAGAAGGAACAGGAGAGATCCCGCCCCGAGCACCGGCACGGGAACAACAGAGCCAGCCTGGGCACAGTGAGGGAATTTATTACCAACCAAATCACAGCGGGACAAGGAAAAGAGAGAGAAATCTCTCCAACACCTTTCCCCCACCCCACGGAGATCACCAGGACCACGGATCACCAGGGCTCTGCCCAACGGGGGTCACTGAGGATCATCCAACACCGATCCTCCCATGGGAAATGGAGCTGGAGCAGAGCACGAAGCTCTTCCCACACTCGGGACACTCACAGGGCTTCCCTTAGTGGTGACTCCGTTGGTGTTTAGTCAAGTGAGAGCTCCTGGCGAAGCTCTTCCCACACACAGGACACTCGTAGGGCCTCTCCCCAGTGTGGATGCGCCGGTGCCTGATGAGGTGGGAGTTATCCTTGAATCCCTTCCCGCAGTCGGGGCAGCGGAAAGGCCTCTCATCTGTGTGAATTCGCTCATGTTTGAGGAGACTGGAGCTGGTCAGAAACCTCTTCCCACACTTGGGACACTCGTAGGGCCTCTCCCCAGTGTGGATGCGCTGGTGTAGTCTCAGGGCAGAGCTCCATCCAAAGCTCTCCCGACATTCCAAGCAGGTGTAGGGCCGTTCCCCTGTGTGGATCACCTGGTGCTGCATCAGATAAGAAATACTCCTGAAGCTCTTCCTGCATTTCCCACACTCATAGGGCTTCTCCCCTGTGTGGATCCTCTGGTGCCGGATCAGTTTGGAGCTGTAGCTGAAACCCTTCCCACATTCCAAGCACTTGTGGGGCTTCTCCCCTCCAGGAGGCTTCTCCACCAGCTCTGAGCTCTGCCTGGATCTCCGGCCGCCTTCCCGGCTCAGGGAGGGTCTTTCCTCCTCGCAGCTCCCTGGGCTGGGTTTGCAGCTCCTTCTCGAGAGGGACCTCTCAGGAGTTTCCTCGTCCTCCATCTGCCAATGCCTTGGGAATGAAAAATCCTGGTTTGGAGGAAAACACAAGAGAGCACCTTGGGCTGAGGGTTCCTCCTTCCAAAGTGCAACTCAGGAAGTCATTGGGCATCTTGTGTCTGTAAGAACCTCCAAAACAAAACGATTCAGCACAAAAATTATCCAAACATCAAGACACAGATGAAAATATCCCCAAAAAGAAAGTTTCAGCCCAAATCCCTTCCAAAATATAAAGATTCAGCCCCAGCAAAAAAATCAAAGCACCAACATTTAGCCCAATAAAGCTCACAAACACCAAGATTCACCCCTGTGAAAATCATGGATGGTCCTCTTCAGTCACCTGCTGCACGTGGTGGGAGCAAGGCTCCTGGGGCTGGGGCAGAGGCTGCAGATACAGGGAGGAGTGGAACATTGTGCTGCTTCCCATTTCTGCTCCTCCTCTGGTGTCCCTGCTCTTCCTCACACTCCTCTTCCTCCCATTATTCCTCTTTCTCCTGCACAATCCCACCTGCTCCTCCCATGTGCATCGTTTGATCCTTTTGTTCTTCAACCCTGCTTCTCCTTCCCTTCTCCTGCTGCCCCCAGGCCCAGCACCCACTGCCGGCTCCCTCTTCCCCCCAAACCCACAGCATCCCAGCGCAGGGGCAGCGATGGAGCTGGGGCAGCTCGGGCTGGGGCAGCGCTGGGCTCTCGGCCGCTCCCGCCCGCACTCGCTCCCCACTGCAGCCGCTGCCGCCACCACAGCGCGGGGGGGCCCGGCCTTGGCGCTCCCCCCCTCCCACCTCCCCAAATTCCCCTGCCGGGGGGCGCTGGGGCCAGGAGACAGACGAGTGACAGATCAGGGGGGCTGGGAAGAGTCGGCAGCCAGAGAGCACTGAAAATCTCAGCAGGGACTACAGTGGCATCTTCGGGGACTAAACATGGCAGAGCACCCATGGAGGGTAGAAAGGGAAAGCCACGAAGGGCTCCTGGCCAAAGGGATGATGATCCCAAAATATCTCTGAAGGGTCCCTTGGGAGCATCTGGAGGGAGTTTGCACATTCTCCCAGAGGTAATCACGAACATGGACACTCAGGGGGGCAATCAGGAAAGTCCAGAACAGATTGATATAACAAGGGATGGATGCTGTTGGTGTGCTGGGAAAGGATTGTGTGAAGGGCAGTGTGCAGGAATATGGTTCAGTCAAGAAGCAGCAGGAGCAATCTACGTGGGAAGAAAAGGAATGATGGAAAAGAGGAGGAAGAGAAAAATACTGAGGATGGGGATGTTTTTCAGCAGGCTCTTATCCTCCAAAGTTGCCAGCTGATGCAGATCCTTTGTATCCCCGGTTGCCAGGACAGGCACACAAGGAGGTCAGGATTGCAGGGGGTTTCTCTGTGCTGGGCAGCGGCAGGAGCGGGCGCAGAGGGGCGGCACCGGGAGCACGGGCTGGGGGCCTGTGGGGAGCTGCGGGGCCGGGCCGGGGCTGTGGGGCAGCCGGGGCTCAGCGCCGGGCGCTGCCTGAGCCCAGCACCCCCCGGCAATTGCAGGCCCGGCAGTGGCCCCCGGCCCCCAGGAGGCTGCGGGACGCCCCGGCCGCTGCCCGGCCCCGTGGAGCTGCCGGCCCTGCCCGCCGGGGGGGCCGCGTTTGGACACTGCGGCAGGACAGGCACCGGCTCTGGGATACGGGCTGGCCACGGCAGCCACAGCACAAGGAGCAGCAGGACAAAGGAACAGCTGGGAAATGGGCATTGGACGTGCAAGCATCCAGATTAGCTTTTAAGCATTTCCCTTGGGTCAGTGCAGAAAGGAATGATTTAGCAGAAAGCTCAGCAGCTGTCAGAGGATGAGCACCCCCAGGCTCTGAGGGGGCTGCAGGAGGGGCAGAAGAAGCCCCTGGAGCACTTGGTCACAAAGGCACAGCAGGGGAATGCAAGAAGGGATGAGGAAAAGGCCAAGGGGAAGGCAAAGGCCATGGCAGAGTTTCTACAGCCCCTCAGGGATGAACCCCAGGGCCCAAGGGAGCTCCAGCACCCAGGGGCTCTCACATCCTTACACCATCTTCAACCAGGTGCCCTCCTCACACTGACACCATTCAGTCCTTGATGGCAAAGATGCTTTCTGGGGATGCCCACTCACACAGGATGGTAAACTGGATTTTGCCTTTGAGTGGGAACAAGAGGTAGAAAAGAAAATGGGAAAGACATGGACGGTCCTTCTGCAGGGATGCACGGAAGCACCAGCCTTATTGGGGCAAGCCTTGCAGAAAATATCACAAGAATTTACCCAAAAGCAGGGATTGGGTTAATGCAGGATGGGGATGACTTGCTGCAATCAGGAGGACAAGAAGTGGCAGAAGAAGCCTCTGTGAAATGGCTGAACGTTCAGGCGAAAAAGCATCTTTGAGTATTTGAAATAAAAGAGGAAATGCTGGAGAAAAAGGTTAAATATTTGGGACATATTTTGACTGAGTGTTTGTGGTGTAGTGACGCAGAGAGGGACCCTACAATCTCAGAACTAACACTACCCAGCACTAAAAAGCAGCTGGGACAATTCTGAGGATTAACAGGGATTTGCAGAACCTGCACTGAGGATTCTCTGTTCCAGCCAGAATATTGTATGACTTTTTAACCCCAGAGAGCCTTAATATTATTGTATGGACATAAGAAAAACTACAAAACTTGAGAAAATGAAAAAAAACAAAGTTATTTACGCCCCTGCCATGGCTCTACCCGAGTCAGAAAAGAAACTGGAATGGGATGTGGATGTTACATAGGGCCATGCCAAAGGAATTTGGAATTCCCGGCTGCAGGAGCAGCATGGGAGGGCACCACTGACCCTGCACTGAAGGCAACGCAGCAGCAGCCAGGGCTCCACATCGGGCCAAGCCCCTGGGCCTGCCCACAGATCCTCTGCTGAAATCCTCTGCCTGGGCACCCTCCTTTGGCATCTCCACACACTGGGGCCAATCCTTGCTGCCACTGCTGGAGCTTCGCTGCTTTCTGTGCCTGCACTGCCACAGCTGCTGGGGAAGACAACGGCACAATTCCACTCTGCCCCTCAGTTACACTCACACACTGGGCTGCCGGGGATTCCATGGTCGGAAAATACAACGAGTGTAATTTTAAAAATCTATTTCTCTACTCAGGCTTCATGTGCTTTGCATTGGGGAAACGAATTTGAAAGAGATTTCTAAGGAATGTTCCTCCACTCAACAGAGAGGAGTTTAACATCTCAACAGACTGGGAATAGCCCAAAAGATACTCACAAAGATAACCATTATACTCACCAAGATGACCATTAAGGCCATCAGCAAACATCAAGGAACACCCACCCCAGACACTGCCCCTGGCATAGTTGGAGATGCCTGGTCTGCAAAAGGCTGAGAAGGAAATCCAGGAGTGCGGACCTAATTAATATAGAGGGGAAGAAATCCGGGGCCGATAGGAAATTATATAGTAACAACTACACAACTTGGAAGCAATGAACATTAAACCAATGGATTTCTATGGGTTCAAACTGTAAAAAGTTAAGGGAAAATCTAGTAAAACTCACATATCATGGAATGATTTTCTCTGCACACCCGGGCTATTTGTGGATGAAATGATTTCTGCTACACATCCTGGCCAGAATCAAGCAATTCCTTGATTCTCTAACAGTAGAAATGGTGTTGAAGAGTTTTAGTTCTTCCCGCAGTTTTGGTGACAAGACTACACCATTAGAAGGTTTTTTCTTAATAATCCTACTTTCATTCCAGGCAGAGTCTGGAGAGCAGCTTTAGAAATGCAAATTAACTCTGCTGAAGAAATGTATGGACAATTTACCAAACTATTCTTGCCTGGGGGAGGAATTTTGCAGATTTCCTCTGTCCCCCACTCCAAGCTCTGCCTCCCTGCACAGATTTGGGGGCCCAGCGGGGTCGAGGAATTTTGGGGGTCCTCGTGCCACAGATCCTCCTGCAAAGGGCTCCACTCGTGCCACCGTCTCCTTGTGTCACCCAGACCAGTTTGGGGGGCTCTTTGTGTCATCCAGAGGAATTTTGGGGCTCCTCGTGTCACTGAGAGCCCCGCGAGTGTCACCAAGAGCTCCTCGAGTGCCACCAGGAGGAACGGGGAGATCCCTCGTGTCACCGAGAGGCCTGCGAGTGACACCGAGAGCCCTGTGTCACCAAGAGCCCCTCAAGTGCCCCCAGCTCTTTGTGCCACCAGGAGCCCCTGGAGTGCCACCAGCTCCTCGTATCACCGAGAGCCCCTCGTGCCACCAGGACCTCGTGCCAGAGAATTTGGGGAGAGTCTCTGTGCTACCCGGAGCCCCTGAGTGTCACCAGCCCCGTGCCAGGGTCCCCAGTGTCACCGGGGTCTCTCTCTGTGTCACACACCAGACCCCCTCTCCGAGCACCAGGACCCCCGAATTTAACTGTCCTCGTGCACCGGGACCCCCTCAGGACCCTCGAGTTTCCTCTCTCCCCTCCTCGTGCACCGGCATCACCGGACC
Source organism: Sturnus vulgaris (assembly GCF_052056855.1). NCBI lineage: Eukaryota > Metazoa > Chordata > Aves > Passeriformes > Sturnidae > Sturnus > Sturnus vulgaris. The sequence continues at coordinate 7,938,844 of NW_028276185.1, read as the reverse complement.
GCCCCCCCTTTCCCGAGGAATCGCCGGAGACCCCCTCCATCAATCACCGGGCACCGGGACCACCAGAGGACCTCCCCCATCAATCAGCACCGTCACCGTGCACCGGGACTCCCCCCACCATCGAGCAGTGACACCCCCTCATCGTGCACCGGGACCGCCGGACCCCCCCTCAAACATCGCCAGCCTCGGGCACCGAGATCACCGGAGACCCCTCCATGAGTCACCGGGACCCCCCCGTCATGCACCAGGACCACCGGAGACCTGCCCAGGAATCACCGGACACCCCCTCACGAATCACCGGGCACCGGGACGCCCCCTCGGGCACCGGGACTGGAACCCCCCTCGTGTACCGACCACCCTCCGGTGCACAGGGCCCGGACCCCCCTTTGTGCCCCCCTGCCCATCCCGGGGATTCCGCCCCTCCCCTTTGACTTCCCCCGGGAACAGGAGCGGGAATGGGGGGGGGCCGTGCGCTGGGGGGGCACCGGGGTGTCCCCAGCACAGGGGGGAGTCCCTTGGGGCTCGCTCCTTTCCCCCCTCTCTTCCTCCAGTTATCACCAGGGACCCCCCCAATTTACCGGGGCTCCCCCTATTCACTGCCCCCCCGTTCACCGATCCCCCCAAAGCGCTGGGAGCCCCCTCACTCACCACCCCTCCCTTATCCATGGGACCCCCCCACTCACCGCTCCCCCCAAAGTCTTGTCGCTGAACTCCTTCTCTGCCGTCCATTGCTGGAGACTCCTTTCTTACATCTGCACTGGAGGTCAGGTGTAGGAACAAGCCGGCCCTCCCCAAATGCCCCGACTGCCTGAGCCATGTCGTGACAACAAGGCAAGGGAGAGGGGAAAGAGGACTATGGGAGGATATATTACAATAACATCATTATACATCCACAAAACTTATCTTAACATACACACACTGTTCATCCTTTAATTGTGAGAGCCAACCACCACATTGCTCATCTGTAACAACAGCGACTGCACTGGCCCCCCTAGATCAGAGGGGGATGGAGCCAGTGCCAGTCCACCCGAATCGGTGGGAGCAGAGACTACCCCCTGCCCACCTGAGTATTGCATCAGCCTAATACATATTTACAAAAGGCTATACATATTCAAACATTTTAACATAGCTCCTCCCCTGTCCCACCTGTTTCAAGCTTTTGCAGTTGTCCTATTCCAAATCATTTGTTACTTTTCAACACATTCAACAGGTTTGAATTCCTTCATTGGTTAAATGTTAACATTACAACAACTCTTCACCAACATTGATATAACAACACAACATTCACATTAAAATATCCTTAAATTTTAGCAAGACTTCTTCAATAGAAGTCAACCTTAAAAAACATGTAGTATTCACTCTAACAATTGCTAAAGCCAGCAGTGTAATATATTTATCACAGTGGCCTTGAGTTCAGAGCCAGGCTTGGGCTAGGGAGTGTGACTGGGACTGCCACTGGGCTTAGGTCCAAGAATGGTGTTGGCCTTAGGGCAGGAATTGGGGCTGAGTTTGGGAATTCAAGCTAAAGCTGGCATTGGAGTGTGCGTTGGCACTCAAAGCTGCACTTAGGGCTTGAGAGTGCCATTTGGATTGGGTTTAGAGTTGCAATTGGGGCTGGTTTTGTGCTTAGGGCTAAAGGTGGCATTTGGTTTAGGGCTAAGCATTTGGAAAGGGGCTGGAACTGGGGCTGGACTTTGCAGTTATGGCCGGGTTTTAGATTAGAGCTGGAATTGAGGTTAAGGCTAAATGCGCCGAGCCGAGGATGAGAGGAACGGCGGAACCCACCCGGTGCTATGGGGGTCCCGGCATCGTAGGCAAATTGGTTTTACTTTCTGAGACGAACATAAAGCTTTTTTTCCCCCCCTTCTCCTTTCTTTCTTTTTCCTTCCTTTCTTTTCCCTTCTTTTTCCTTGTAGCTGATTGGGAAGGCAGGATTTCTTGCAAGGACCTGTAATTGTCTGTCAGGAAGGCGGCTTCTGTTGTGAGAACCAGTGACTGGCGGGAAGAATGGGACTAAGAGGAATGGGACTTCCTAAGGAAGGAATCCCCGAGGAGGAAAAGAAATGAGAAGATATCAACAGATATACTCTTAAATAGCCCCCTGGGAAGAAAACTACCCCGTTGAAAATATTACTCTAACACCAAAGAATTTAAGACGATACAATATTGTATATTAGAATAGGCTAAGAGAGAAACTAAGTCCGACTATATTTACTGGCCTTGGGATGAGTCTGAGAGGAATGTCGAATTTGTCTTTACAAATGAGCTGTGGATCTGCTTGTAGATAAGGCTAGCACTGAGAGATAAAAGAAACAATGGGATGGATTCCACTGATTGATGAATGGAAAGAGATATTTGCCTTTACAAACAAACTGTAAGGCTGCTGATAAATGAAATTGGATATCGAAAGATGAAAGAAGCAATGGGGGAAACCTATGAAATCTATAAGAATTAAAAATTAAAAGGGAGGGTTATACATTAGAGGGGAATTTCAGGTATGAGGCGTTCCGGGAAGTCTGTGCCTCTCAAGTACCTCAGCCAATGGGGAAAGAGAGAGGGAAATGCGGCCGGGAAAATAGGATAAATAGGAGGCTGTGTCCTCCAAAAATTTGAGAGTTCCCAGGGGAATGTCCCATGGCCTCTCTCCTGTCTCCCAGTACTGCTCTGTCTCCTTTTTGGACATAAACCTCTGGTGTTTGTGGATTAATTTTCCTGACAAGTCAAATAAGGAATGGATGTGTCAGGCTTTAAACATCCATGTAAAAGCTAAGGAACAAGCCCGGTACAGATCTGGGAGAGGGGATTCTTCACTGAACAACCTTTCTAGCTCTGGCCTCTCAGTCCTGAATCTCAAGGGAAAGCTACTCTACACTCCATTCCATACAAACAGAAAATCCTGGATTTGGGAAAAACACTGTCTTGGGATGGGCTTTCTTTTCCTCCTCTCTTTTGCTACCTCCTGACTTTTTCTCTCTCTCTCTGTGAGCACTAATTTTTGCTATACACTTTCCCACTGATAATTTAACTGCTTACCATATCAAGTGTAACAGTTGTTCTCCACCTAAATTTAACATGAGCAGGTGCTACTTCTCTTTCAGGTCAAGATCAGAGCTTGAATGCAGTGATTTCAAAGTGAATAAATTACTTTTCCCTCTTTCAGTCGGAAATGAGCTACTGCCACCTGCACTTGCCCTTCCCTTCCTCTCCTGAACCACCGAACAGCCCCACTGGGATGGCAGGAGCTGGCCCTGGGAACTGCTGCCTTTGGAGTTGCATCTCCTCCTCCCGTGGCCGCTGCTCAGAGCCCAGAAGTGCTCTGAGAACTTGAAGTTCTGGCAGCTGGGTTAGAGCCTACATGGGAGGAGGAGAAGGTTCACCAGAGCCCTTCTCCTGCCGTGCCAGCTCCAGGGCAAGGAGTGCAATGGAAGCCAGCCAATGTCCAAACCCCATCTGCTCTGCCAGTTCCTGTGGGAATGAGCTGCTGCAGAGAGGAAGATTTGGGTGGGAATGTGGTTCTCTAAGAAGGCCATAACTAAATGCTTGCATGGGGGTTTTGGCTTCTGGAGCAGTGGGGTAGGGCTGTTGTTGGTTCCTACCCCTCCATCCCATGATGATGTAAGGGGTGAGGGATGCCATGTGTGCTGTGCACTGGCAGTGATCCTCAAGAAATCCTTCTAATCCTCTCTTTCAAACTAGTCAAGCTCAAGGGAAAGATGGGTCCAAAAAAAAAGTGTTCAGTTTTGTGCCCTCCTGCCCTTGTGGGGTGAGGGACAGGAGGCAGAGGTCCAGCTTGGTCTCTCTTTGACCTTTCCTTTGAGACAACACTGTCTGCTCCCACCACAAAGGCACAGAGGGTGCTCTTTGCCCCCACCAGTGGGAAGTGGCTCTGCTGAGCCCACTAAGAGTGCTGGAAGATGAGTCTGTGAACTAAACAGTTGAATATTGCCTAGAGGGGGTAGCAGGCAGTAGATGTGCCACCATTCTCTTTCCAGGAACCCACTGGGAGTACTAGAACTATCGACGATGAGAGAGAGACGGGGACACTGAATGGTGATCAAAACCCAATTTTTACTGAGCACTACATGTGCTTATATACCATTTACAGGAAGGCTGGCAATATTTTACTGCAATCACATAGACAAACCTTATATAGACAAACTCTCACATAGACAAACTTTACATTTGGACTTAGTAAAATCTTACTTCCCATACCCCAGACTTGATCCAGTCCTCTTGCAGTCAGATCTCTGTTTGCTCTTGCCAGCCATCCTCGTTGTCAGGCTGCATTTGCTGATTCAATCTGCAGTACTATCAGTCTCATTTGCATTACCCATATCCACATCTCCCCCGTTTCTTTTAACTAAAAATACACTCTTCAGCGATTTGTCGATTAAATTCTTAACACACTGTAAAATACAAGGAATAACTACTACAATGCATAATATGATGCCTAATACATACAAACGTATTTGAACTAAATTCCTGACCCAGCCAGTGAGTCCCCAGTGCCCTAAGAGCCAGTTCAGCCAGTCGTACCCATTATCTACCCGAAGTTTATTGACACCTTCTTTGAGGGCTTGAATGCTGGCATAGATGGGCTGGGAGTGGTCAGAAAGGTTAAGGCAACACATCCCATCGAATTCCTCAGCCACAGGCGGCGGCGGAGCTCGGAGGCGGCCCCAGCGCAGGTGGGAGCCGCGCTCGGTTGTGCGGGGGCTCGGGGCTCGCTGCGGGCCGAGGGGGCGGCAGGGGGCTCTGGCGGGTTGGTTGTGCCGGTGCCGGCCCGTGTTGGCGCTGGGCTGAGGGCGCTGCGGGAGCGGCTGCCCGCGGTCTCCTTCCCGCTGGGGCCTCGGCAGGAGCCGGTGCCGGAGCAGCGCTGGCTCGTCCCGGTTGCTGTGGGTGGCACAGAGGTGTCTGCCCTGTGCCCGGGGCTGTGCGGGAAAATTCCCGTGGCCAGAGGTTTGTGTGCCCGCAGGAGACAGAGGAGTCCTGTAAAAGTGACTTTATTGATGAACAAAGAGAGAGGCCATGCGGCATTTGCCATGCGGTCTCTAAAACGCCGCCTCCTTTTTATCCTCATTTTCCCGTCTGCATCTCCCTCTCCCTTTCCCCACTGGCTGAGATACTTGGAAGGTTCAGACTTCCCGATCCGCCTACTGCATGTCCTCGTTAATATGCACCCCTACTACGATATTAATCTTACTGCTTTCAATCCCTCCTTTTCTCATTTTCTCAAGAATTGCCTTTACAAACTTTTAATTTCCATTGACTCAATCTCTTTTCCTGCATCCTCTTTGGCGGAAGGTGTCGTGCATGGTAAAAAGCTGAGAGTTACTGCAGCACATCAGAAGAGGAGCAGCATTCATTTATGCCACGGTCTGCCAGGGAACCACGGAAACGTGTCCCATTCCCATCCTTTCTCCGGAATACGAGATATTTTCATATTTCCTTTGCTATCTGTTTAACCACTTTTCGGTTATCATTTGTTTGCAAACAGCCGTTTGCATCATTTAATTTTCCACAAACTCCTCCTTCTTCTGTAAGTAGATAATCTGATCCCATCCCATGGTGAAATGTCTCGTTCCTCATTTCAGCGGCTTGGTCAGCAGGAAGGTCAGAAGCTGGAGCTGTCTGCTTGGTTATTATTTCAGGGATACTTTTAAACCTAATTATGCCACTCAAATTATGGATGGGTTTTCTGTCTTCTGATATGAATTCGTTAGGGATCCCAGGGGCTGGTCCAAGGTGTTGTAGGATTTGTTCTGGTGGCCGTTCACCTTTTCCCCTTTTTTGGGTGCTCCCTCCTGCCACGGCTGCATCAATTGACTACTTTTATCTTATGAAATGATAAAATGTTTGGATTCCCCACTGATTTCTCTGGACTAGCAAAAACACCTCATTGCTTTGGGGAGAGGAATGATCCCCCCACACACACTTTGTTTTTCATGAAATTTGCTCAATATTCTCCGTTTGCTGTTTCCCTTTGCAGCTTAACCAGTTTCTGTTGCAGTCAGATATCCTCACTCTGGGCTCTGCCTTTAGTTGTGCAAATTCCATCTGTGCAAGCAGGCAGAGCTGGGGGTGAGGGGCAGATGGACTCAGGGAAATTCCTCCCCCTGGCAAGAAGGCCCTGGGGCATTGTCCACACTTTTCCAGAGCAATGTTAATTTGCATTTCTATAACTCCTCTCCTGGCTGCCTGGAACTAGGATTTTCTTCCAGAGCAGCCTTTAGGTGATTCACACGTCCACCCTCACAACCTGCTTTATTTTTCTTTTCTATTTTTTTAACGATTTTTTATTAACAGTTTATGCGTTAAAGCCTCACCATTAATACTCTTCTAGGTTTGCAAAATGCAACTTAAAGGTGAGCTTCTAAAGATCCATTCCGATATTCTGCCGTCAGTAAGAGCCACCACAAATATATAGAAAAATATTCCAATGCCATCAAGTCTTTTCTACCTCTTCTCCTAGGAGTAAAATTGCTTGTCACACCCCTGGCCCAAACCTAACTGACAATCTAAAAGTAGGATTAATGTGAAAAATTTTTCTCATGGTGTAATCTTGTCACTGAAACTGCAGGGACAATAAAAAACTCTCCAACAATATCTTTAGTGTTAGAGAGTTAAGGCATTACTTGATCCTGGTCAGGATGTGCAACAGAAAAAATTTCATCCACACATAGCCCGGGTGTGCAGAGAAAATCATTCCATGAGATGTGAATTTTACGGGATTTTTCCTGAAATTTTACAGTCTGAACACAATGAAATCCATTGGTTTAGTGTTTATTGCTTCCAGGTTGTGTAGTTTTTAGTGTTTGGTTTCCGATTGGACCTGGATTTCTCCTCCTGTGATGTTAATGAGGTCCCACTCCTGGATTTCCTTCTCAGTCTTTTCCAGACCAGGTGTCTCCATCTATGCCGGGGCAGTGTCTGGGGTGGGTGTTCCTTGATGTTTGCTGATGTTTCATTGATGTTTTGTTGAATGTTGTTATCTTTGTGGGAATATTTTGGGCTATTCCCAGTCTGTTGAGATGTTAAACTCATCTCTGTTGAGCAGTTCAACATTCCTTAAAAAAAACCTTTTAAAATTTCTTTCCTGAGAGAAAGGCAAACCCAGCCTGACTAGTAAAATGGAATGTAAAAAAAATTTTAGAGTTGGTATACTTTTCAAGAGTGCAATCGCAGGCAGCCCAGTGTGTGAGTGTAATTGAGAGGCAGAGTCCTGGGTGGATGCTGTGAACAGCAAAGTGCCAAGGCAGGCTCTGTGCCAGCCCAGCTTCCTGTGGCAGAGATTTCACAAGAGACAGGATTCTGGCCACAGACTGCTTGAAATATCCATCCCTTATCTCCAGCCCGCCCTAGGTGGAGAATTCCCAGGGTAAGGAATTGCAAAGATCAATTCCAAGGGAGATAATTGAATATCTGCCCTGGCTCTGGCCAAAGGTTATAATGGCCGGATGCTTGGCCTTCAGCCAAGGGCACACACTGACTCAGAAAACACTTCCTAAATGCAGCAACATGTTGCATATTCATAGACCTTCATGCATTATTCAGAATCATTCCCCTCCAACCTGTAAATCACTATTTTTTCCTTCCCTGGGGTTTTGGCGCCCCATAATCCAGGAATGTGAAGAATTTCCTGATTATCTTTTTTACCATTCTCCAAGTTTGTTACATGAACAAAAGATTTTTACATTATACTCCAAGAAAAATATATTTATCACACAAGTATTTATAAGTTTTGTTAATTGCAGAACTAAAAGAAACTATATTCATACAGCAATGTTTTCCAGCATATAGCATTCATTTTAATATTTGCAAAAACTCAATAATATAATGTACACTTAGAACACACATAGAAATCAAATTTCTTTTTCTCAGTCTGGAGGAGACATAGCTGGGGCACCAATCATTTTGTTATTTTTCATTTTCTCAGGTTTTTTCCTTTTCTCCTGTCCATACCACAATATTTAGGATATTTGGGTTTAAAAAGTCATAAAATGTTGTGGCTAGAGCAGAGATTCTTCAATCCAGGTCCTGCAATTTCCTATTAATCCTCAGAATTCTTGCACCTGCTTTTTTGTCCTGGATTACTTCTAAGATTCCCTGGTCCCTCTCTGGGTCAATACAACACAAACCCTCAGTCAAAATATGTCCCAAATATTTAACCCTTTTCTCCACCATTTCCTGTTTTGTTTCAAATACTCAAAAATGCTTTTTAGCCTGAACATTCAGCCATTTCACAGAGGCTTCTTCTACCACTTCTTGTCCTCCTGACTGGGGAAAGTCATCCACATCCTGCATTAACCCAATTTCTAGGTAAATCCTAGGGATAAATTCTTATGATATTTTCTGCAAGATTTGCCCCAATAAGGCTGGTGCTTCCGTGCATCCCTGCAGAAGGACCGTCCATGTCTTTTCCATTTTTTCTCTTCTACCTCTTGTTCCCACTCAAAGGCAAAATCCAGTTTACCATCCTGTGTAAGTGGGCATCCCCAGAAAGCATCTTTGCCATCAAGGACTGAATGGTGTCAGTGTGAGGAGGGCACCTGGTTGAAGATGGTGTAAGGATGTGAGAGCCCCTGGGTGCTGGGGCCCCCTTGGGCCCTGGGGTTCATCCCTCAGGGGCTGTAGAAACTCTGCCATGGCCTTTGCCTTCCCCTTGGCCTTTTCCTCATCCCTTCTTGCATTCCCCTGCTGTGCCTTTGTGACCAAGTGCTCCAGGGGCTTCTTCTGCCCCTCCTGCAGCCCCCTCAGTGCCTGGGGGTGCTCATCCTCTGACAGCTGCTGAGCTTTCTGCTAAATCATTCCTTTCTGCAGTGACCCAAGGAAGATGTTTAAAAGCGAATCTGGATCCTTGCATGTCCAATGCCCATTTCCCAGCTGTTCCTTCGTGCTGCTCCTTGTGCTGTGGCTGCCGTGGCCAGCCCGTATCCCAGAGCCGGTGCCTGTCCTGCCGCAGTGTCCAAACGCGGCCCCCCCGGCGGGCAGGGCCGGCAGCTCCACGGGGCCGGGCAGCGGCCGGGGCGTCCCGCAGCCTCCTGGGGGCCGGGGGCCACTGCCGGGCCTGCAATTGCCGGGGGGTGCTGGGCTCAGGCAGCGCCCGGCGCTGAGCCCCGGCTGCCCCACAGCCCCGGCCCGGCCCCGCAGCTCCCCACAGGCCCCCAGCCCGTGCTCCCGGTGCCGCCCCTCTGCGCCCGCTCCTGCCGCTGCCCAGCACAGAGAAACCCCCTGCAATCCTGACCTCCTTGTGTGCCTGTCCTGGCAGCCGGGGATACAAAGGATCTGCATCAGCTGGCAACTTTGGAGGATAAGAGCCTGCTGGAAAACATCCCCATCCTCAGTATTTTTCTCTTTCTCCTCTGTTCCATTATCCTTTTTCTTCCCACATAGATTCCTCCTTTTGCTTCTTGCCTGAACCATATTCCTTCCTGCACACCCTCCCCTTCACCCAGTCCCTTCCCAGCACACCAACACCATTTATCCCCTGTTGTCTAAATCCCTTCTGGACTTCCCTTATTGCCCCCATGAGTGTCCCTGTCCTTGATTACCTCCGGGGAATGTGCAAACTCCCTCCACATGCTCCCAAGGGACTCTTCAGAGATATTTTGGGATCATCATCCCTTTTGCCGGGAGCCCTTCCTGGCTTTCCCTTTCTACCCTCCATGGGTGCCCTGCCATGTTTAGTCCCCGAAGATGCCACTGTAGTCACTGCTGAGATTTTCAGTGCTCTCTGGCTGCCGACTCTTCCCAGCCCCCCTGATCTGTCACTCGTCTGTCTCCTGGCCCCAGCGCCCCCCGGCAGGGGAATTTGGGGAGGTGGGAGGGGGGGAGCGCCAAGGCCGGGCCCCCCCGCGCTGTGGTGGCGGCAGCGGCTGCAGTGGGGAGCGAGTGCGGGCGGGAGCGGCCGAGAGCCCAGCGCTGCCCCAGCCCGAGCTGCCCCAGCTCCATCGCTGCCCCTGCGCTGGGATGCTGTGGGTTTGGGGGGAAGAGGGAGCCGGCAGTGGGTGCTGGGCCTGGGGGCAGCAGGAGGAGGGAGGGAGAAGCAGAGTTGAAGAACAAAATGGTCAAACGATGCATATCGGAGGAGAAGGTGGGTTTGTGCAGCAAGTAGAGGAATAGTAGGAGGAAGAGGAGTGTGAGGAAGAGCAGGGACACAGGAGGAGGAGGAGGAGGAGGAGGAGGAGGAGGAGGAGTAGAAACGGGAAGTAGCACAAGATTCCAAACCTCCCTATTTCTACAGCGTCCCTCCAGTCCCAGGGGGTTGGTCCCCCCCCCAACATTCAGCAGGTGACCGGAGAGGAGGATCCACGATTTTCAGAGGGGTGAATCTTGGTGTTTCTGAGCTTTTTTGGGCTAAAAGTTGGTTCTTTGTTTTTTTGCTGGGCCTGAATCCATATATTTTGCAGGGAGTTTTGGCTGAGTCTTAATGTTTGGAGAGTTTTTGATCTTTGTCTTGATGTTTGGAGGACTTTTGTGCTGAATCTTGATGTTCTGGAGGTTCTTACAGACACAAGATGCACAGTGACTTTGTGAGTTGCACTTGGGCAACGAGGAACTCCCAGTCCAAGGTGCTCTCTTCTCTTATTCTTTCCCCAAACTAGGATTTTTCATTCCCATTGCATGGGCAGATGAAGGAGGAAAAGCCCCGTAGATCCCTCTCGAGGAAGGGCTGCAAACCCAGCCCAGGGAGCTGCGAGGAGGAAAGACCCTCCCTGAGCCGGGAAGGCGGCCGGAGATCCAGGCAGAGCTCAGAGCTGGTGGAGAAGCCTCCTGGAGGGGAGAAGCCCCACAAGTGCTTGGAATGTGGGAAGGGTTTCAACTGGAGCTGTGAGCTGATCCGGCACCAGAGGATCCACACTGGGGAGAAGCCCTACGAGTGTGGGAAATGCAGGAAGAGCTTCAGTGTGATCTCCAGCCTGTTCCGGCACCAGGTGATCCACACAGAGGAACGGCCCTACACCTGCTTGGAATGTGGGAAAAGCTTTGGATGGATCTCTGCCCTGAGAAGACACCAGCGCATCCACACCGGGGAGAGGCCCTACGAGTGTCCCAAGTGTGGGAAGAGGTTTCAGACCAGCTGCAATCTCCTTCTACATGAGCGGATTCACACAGAGGAGAGGCCCTTCCGCTGCCCCGACTGCAGGAAGGGATTCAAACAAAACTCCACCCTCATCAGGCACCGGCGCATCCACACTGGGGAGAGGCCCTACGAGTGTCCTGAGTGTGGGAAGAGCTTCTCCAGGAGCTCTCACTTGACCCAACACCAACGGAGTCACCACTAAGGGAAGCTCTCTGAGCGCTCCGAGTGTGGGAAGATCTTCGTGCTCTGCTCCAGCTCCATCCCCCATGGGAGGATCGGTGTTGGATGATCCCCAGTGACCCCCGTTGGGCAGAGCCCTGGTGATCCGTGGTCCTGGTGATTCCTGTTGGGTGGGGGAAGGGGTTGGAGAGATTTTCCTGCTCTGGGAGTGGACAGGGAATGGAATGGCTGGGGACTGAGGGGAAATGGGAGATACTCTGGTGTCACGGGGAGGAACTGTGAGGACAGCAGGAGACACTGGGATGAACTGGAAGAGCCACCGGAGTCACTTGGGGTGAGGGGGCAGGAGGCCCCGGGGATGGGCACAAGAAGGGCTGACGTGTCTCGGGTGATTCCCAGGGAGGTTTTGAGGGGCTCCAGGGTCATTCCCAGGGCAGGGCCCGAGGGGACACGCTCTGCCCCACGCTCACCTCTGCGCTCCACGAGGAACGGGCTGGACAACTCGTAGTTGTGCCGGCAGTGCCTGTCCACCGCAGCCCGTCTGTACTCCATCCATTGCGGGTCGCTGTTCCAGTGCCTGGCAGCCTTGTCCCCAAAGGAGGTGTCCCCACGTGCAGCCCCACATCGCTGCCCAAGTGCAGGAACTGCTCCCGCTTGGAGATGTTCCTCTCCACGAACCTCAGCCGGTCGGTGCCGTGAATGAAGTGACACTCGGACTAAACCATCTCCTGTAACAGTGCTGTGTGTGCAGGACACAGGTCCGGGGGTGTCCCCCCAGCAGCCCCCCAGCAGCCCACAGTAGCCAAGAGCTGCAGGGCAACCCCGACTCAGCACCCCCAGTGCCCCACGGCCGCCCTGGGACCCTTCTTCCCGCTGTCCCAGTTCCTCTTTTCCACCCTTCTCAGTATTTTCCTCCCCCTTTCCCAACACTCCCCAGTCACCAGCCCCCCCCCAACATCTGTTTGGGGGTCCCACCTCCCCATTTCCCTTTCTCTCCCCACCGTTCCACCACTTCCCGTCCCGCCCCTCCCGCTCACCCGAGAGCTCCGCACCCCCAGCCAAGGGGGCTCCCAGTGGCACCAGTAGGGCCCCAGCTGCCCCACACGCCCCATGGCCAGGGCCGGGCAGGGTCTGACACCTCCCCCCTGTTGGAACCCTGGAAACTGAGGGGTTTGGGCTTTCTGTGCTGGCAGGAACTGACCCCCAGGAAAACACTGCTTTTTACCAGAGGCTGTGAAGAAGGTTTCCAGAATTGTGTGATAGAACTGGGATCACTGGTGTGTGGTTTGAATAGAAATTTGCAGTGCCAAGTAGTGATTTGTGATTTTAGAATGTAGTAATACATATTAAACAAGATGGAGATTTTAGGGCGGAGGTTTCTTTCTTCTTCATTTCTTCATGGGTCTAGGTGGTACTTTTGTAATTAGATAGAAAATTCCACATTGCAGGTCACGGGTCATTGGTTCTTGGGCTATTATGGTGTCTTTTTTTAATTGGACTCATTGGCCCTTAAAAGGCCTTGTAGAGAGAGGTACGTCACCATTTTTAGTCTGTTAGCTGTAAGTGCTGTTGAACTCACTGTAATATTGATAAGAATTAATAAATATCTGAGTCCAAACACGAAATTCTGTCTCTCGAGCATTTAATCCCGACTCTGGAAGAATAAAAAAGATGACAAAACGGGATACTCCCCTCCCCAAATTCTCCTGGCGGGGGCTGCTGGGGGCGGGGCGCGGGTGGAGTCCAGGTGAGGCGCTCTGGGCGCTCTGGGACTGCCTGAGGAGTCATCAGCGCCGCGCGCTCTGATTGGCTCAATTATTTTGGTGCCTTCTCTGATTGGCTGAGGAGAGGCCCGGGAGTTGAGAGGAGGACCGGGAGAGATCCTGCCCCAGGCTAGCGGTGGAAGAACATCCAATTAACAAGGCATGCAGATCATTTCCCAGCGGTGCCCACACTCCTGTAGGAACTAAATGCACCGAGGATCTCACGAGGGTCACCAACTCTCTGGCGGCCAAATCCAGCCCTGCGCTCCCTGCGGGTGCGGGCACTCTGGGAAGGGCTCAGCTGCGGGTCAGATGGCCGGAGAGTGGCTTGGTGGTCACCTCGTGTGTGAGGCAGTGATGGGCTGGGGAGATGCGTGGACACTGCACATAATCACTTCCAAGCAAAAATCATTCCAGGAAGGAGTAACAGCTTCTGACAGAGACGAAGTGTCGCCACCAGGTGCTCCTGCCAACAGCCGCCTGCAGAAAGGAGCACACACACCAACGCACGTGGGCTTTGGCTGTCCTCTGGCAGAGAAGTCCCCAGGGGACACAGGTCTCTGTGGCAGGAGCAGGCACCAGCATTGGCAGGCCTTGGGGGCGGCAGGTCTCCTTTGGCAGGGACTCTGCCACACCTACTGATTTCACTGCTCCCAGGGCTCAGAGCAGCATTCGTGCCCTTGGCCTTACGTCCCGTGTTTGTGTCACACTCCTGTGTGTGTGACGGCCACCCAGCACCGGATCTTGTCCCAGAGAGGCCCTGGCAGCTGCTGTGGAAGGCCCCGATGCCCTTCCTGCTGCAGCTGCATCGGTAACCGTGGGGGCTCCTTCTGCTGCCCTGAGCAGGCAGAGCAGAGGAGCATCTGCTTGTTGTTTGAGCCATTCCTAAAATTCCTGTTGGGCTGTCCTCGAACCTTGGGGGAACGTCTTCCTTGCAAGCTGGGCCACTTTGGGGGGGGTGTGGGTGTCCCCAGGGCACGTGGAGGTGTGTCCTAGGGCTCTTTGTGACACAGTGCACCGTGGTCACCGTGCAATAGGAAAGGGACAGAGCGTACAAGGGTGACCCTTTGTGACACGTCGTGACATAGGTGCTGGTGGTGACACGGCCACACCACAGTGCTCGGTGCACTCCTCAGGACAGGACGGAGAGAGCGGTGCTGTGAGGAGCCCCCACACAGCCAGCTTGTTCCTTACTGACCCGGAGCTCTTCCAAAGCGTTTCCTCTGCAGGTGGCCTCGAGGACAGACTGCAGGACACGGTGTCCTGTAGCCTTCCCAAGGCTTCTCTGTTGCAGGTGCTTACAAGGCACAACTGCAGCACTTGCCCATCTGGAGCTTTTCCAAGACATCTCTCCTGCAAGCAGTCCCAACTCCATACACTGACATGGAGCAGACACCACCCAGAGTGCCCAAGCTGGCCTGGGTGAAGGAGGAGGAGGAGGCTGCAGCTCCCTCAGCACAGCAGCCTGAAGAGCTGGAGCAGATCCAGCTGCTGCAAGAGGGTGAGTAGCAGAGCTGGGTCACAGGGCTGGTGCTTGCAGCCAGCTTAGCCCCATCCCATCCCATCCCATCCCATCCCATCCCATCCCATCCCATCCCATCCCATCCCATCCCATCCCATCCCATCCCATCCCATCCAACATGCCCATGGATAGGACAGAAGAGGGGCTGGGGCTGAACCCCCTGGCAGCCACACCCCATCTCTGGAGCATCCCAGGGCTGTCCCTGCCTGGGAATGCAGGGCTGGGCTGTGTTCTCCGGCCTCTCCCACAGCCCCTCAGCCCTGGCTGCGCTCGCTCTTTGCCAGGGGCCGCCATGGACCCGACACAAGAGCAGGACCCTGCCCGTGGCCGCTTCCGCAGAACAGCGCAGGTACTGCAGCCATCCCCACCTGGGCTGGGCCTGCTGGCACTGCTCAGCCCAGCACCGTGCTTGGAGCACTCCATGGATTCTCCCTCTCTTCCTGCCCTTCTCCTGCAGATGATCTATGAATTCATCATGTGCATTTGGCGGGAAGAGACCACCGGTGTGGGCACTGGGCTCTTGGCAAACTTTCACCTCTTCACTGCTGAGACCGGGGCTGCCATGCTGGATTTGCTTGTGGAGAAGGGTGTCTCCAATCCAAAGCAAGTAAGCAGCCTGTGGCCAGAAATTGTGTGGCGCCTCAAGCCAGCTCTGCTGGGTTCCTTCAGTCTTTGAGGCCCAGACCAATAGGGTAGGAAGGGCAGCACTTCGCAGGGGAAGCTGGGGAACCTGCTGCTCGGGCAGGTGTCCACGTCTCCCCGGGCCTTCTGCAGGTGCCAGCCATGGTGAGGTACATCCACAAGTGGCTCACGGCCAAGGAGTCTGCTGGGCACAGGCTGGACAAGGCCCTTCTGGAGCTGACCAGGGAATACCCCTGTGATGTGCTGATGACTCTCTTGCGCTGGGCCCCATCGGGTGACAGGTACGGCAGCCCCACCTGCCTTGAGGGTTTAGGGTTCTCCGGCCCGTTACCCTGTAGAGCCTGTCCCTGGTGACTGCCAGACAGGGGGACAGTTCCAGGAGCCTCTGGCTCCTCCGTTTGCCAGTGCTGCCATGTCAGCCCCTGAGCGTGCTGCCACGCTCCCTCCCTGCCCCTCAAGATGCCTGCACCCCCGTGGGCTGGCTGGGTGCTGCCAGCGAGGGCCAGTGGGCAGAGGCAGGGCTGACGGCCAGCGCGGGCCCCTGCAGCAGCCCAGGCCACAGTGCTGTGGCCCAGACCCCCCTGACACAGAGCTCTGACCCCACAGAGCTGCTACGGCCATGTGGGGAGTGATCATGTCCTCCACTGGGACTGCGGAGCCGGCGCTGCAGATACTCCTCAATGTGCTGAACGCCTGGCCAGTGGACAGTGTGTACACCTCCGATGGCGACAGCACAGGAGTCTTTGCCCTGGCTGTGAGTTCCTGCAACTGACCTTGGCTTGCCCCTAGGCCACCTCTCCAGCAGCTAGCTCTCTGTCCTCCCCCCAGCTGCATCTCTCTGCCTCAGGCACTGGGGTGAAACCTGCCTTAGGGGCAAGGTTCAGGGGCACCAGGCTGGGTGACCCTGCAGTGTCTCCCCCGGCCTCTCCCTGGCATGCTCGGACCCTGCCACACGGATGTCTTGGCACTGAGTGTTGTCTCTGGGTGGTTCATTCTTTCCAGGCAACCGTGACACTGTGGAGGGTCTTCAACCTGACCTGGTGCCCACCTATAGTGTTGGAGTATTTTCCCCGTCTCTTTCTGTGTCTGCTCTTCCAAGTTTACATCAGCGCACTGGATACGCCAGAGGAGGTTGATACCTTCTGGAAGGGGTGCCAGGAGCAACTGGGCCTTGCCACCAACCCCCAAAGGTGCTCCATCCCAGTCCTCCCAGTGTCCCCATCCCTTTCAAGGCAGGAGCCAGGGCTGCCAGCATCACCTGGGCTTTGCTCTGCACACAGGTTTGCGGTGCAGACCCTGAAGGTCCTGCTCTGCCGAGTGCAGTGTGAGCGTGTTGTGGTAGCCATGGAAGGCAAGGCTGGCTGGGACACGCTGCTCTGTACTGACACCCACCACTATGCAGTGGGACTCCTGGCCAGGTGAGACCCCCTTCTCCCTGCTGCCCCCGGCACTTGTGCCCAGGGTGCCCCACACAGTTCCCATGGGCAGGGGTGAGAGGGCTTTGTCACAAAGAGACGGACGAGCAGACTGGAAAAGGCTGGCACAGGAGGGTGCCCGGGAACAGCCGCCTCCCAAAGCGCCCACGGGGGGCTTGGGAAAAGACCAGAGCTCCGTGGGTCACTCCTGGGAGAGCTTTGCCCTCTCGGCTCAGGGGCAATGATGCCTTTTCCCCCCACCAGGGAGATGCGCTGTGTCTCCATGATCTGGTGTTGCAGCTTCATCTCCTGCCTCTTGGAGCTCCTCAGCCAAGACATTTCAGACTGGCAGCTGCCCGCCATGGCGTTCCTTGTGGAGGTGAGCCCCATGGGCAGCACAGCTGAGCTGCCTCCCACCTCTCTGCCCTCTCACAGCCGCAGCTGCCTGGGACGGTGGCCGTGCCCTGTGCTGCTGCCTTGGCTCAGCCCTGTGCAGTTCTGAGCTCCTGCCAGCTGGGCACCCCGGTCACTGCTTTGTGCCTTTCAGGTCCTGGACCTCCTGGACATCAAAGAATGGGGTGACAGCCTCCTGGAGATCATGGCAAGGCGCCTGCAGAGCACGTCCAGGGAGATGCGTCGCCTGGTGCTCAGAGGCCTCGTGCAGCTCAGCAAGGACCCCTCGATGGTGAGAAGACAGCAGCGGCTGAAGCTGTGCTGGCAGCGTGGGGCTGGGGAAAGCAGCCCCTTGGGCTTGGCTGGGCTTTGGGAGCTGTGGCAGCTGCTCCCAGCTCTCCTGCATTGCTGTTCAGCTGCCCGAGTGCTTCAGGACAGGCCTTCGGCCCCTGGGCTCCACGGCAGCAGCAGCAGCAGCAGCGTGGGCTTGCCCTGCCTTGTCTTCCGTGCAGAACAGTAGAATGTACAGCCTGACAGAAAGCCTTGTGGACCTGTTGCGGGATGCAGATGAAGACATCGTTGAGATGACCGTCGCGGTGCTCAGCTTTCTGCTCTCGCACAGACACCTCGCAATACCCAGCCCCATCGCCCTGCGGCTGGCTGGCGCGCTCTGGCCACTGCTGGACAACGTAAGGCTCTGTGCCCCAAGCCACGGCCACTGGGTGCTGTCCCCAAGTGTGGGGCCCCGTGGATTTTTGGGCCTGTGCACAGAGGGGCCTGGAGCAGCTGATGAGGAGGGCTTTTGCTTCCTTTCCAACAGGACAACCGCCATGTGCAGCTGCTCTCCATTCGCCTCTTCCAAGAGGTGATGAGGTTGGTAGCGGCCAAGGGTAAAAAGCCCCTCAAGATGCTTGTGAGCAAGAGCCTGCTGCCACTCTTCTTCAACTGCCACGATGAGAACATGCGTGTGGCACAGGTGAGGACTCCTGGGCGCTGCTGTCCTCCTGGCAGGGGGCTCAGCTGTCTCCCTGCACCCGGGCACCTCATGGGCTCCAGCGTCCTCCTGGCCTTGGCACAGGGAGGCAGGTCCTGTGCCCTGGGCTGCGGTGCCATCCCTGGGTCTCTGCTGCTCTGCAGGCCTCTTGTGAAACGCTGCTTTCTGCACTAAGCTTCCTGAAGAGGAGAGATCTTGAGCAGCTGCTGATGGGGGATCAGATGTGGAGGTTTGGCGAGTGCTTGGTAAGAACGCTGCTCCCTTCCCTGGGCTGCCCACGCGGGCTCTTCTCCAGGCTCCTCTGGCCCCAGGGCCGGAGCTGATGGAACCCCGAGCTCCATCAAGCCCGCGCCTTGCCGGGCCCTCTGCCCCGCTCAGGGCTGTGCGGGCAGGGCAGGCCGGGGCCAAGGGACAGAGCCCGCGCCAACCCTTCCCTCCGTGCCCTGCCGCTCTCTCCAGCTGGCACAGGACAGGAGCCGAGCGGCCGAGCTGCTGCGCCAGGCGCTGCCGTACCTGCGGAGCCCACAGGAGCCCCTGCGAGAGGCGGCCCTCAGGTTTCTTGGTGAGCCACAAGCCCGGCTCCCTCCCCGCCCCGCCGCAGCTCGGCCCCAGCCCCGCCTGCTGCCCCGGCAGCGCCATCCGGGCCGGGGCTCTGGAGCCCCGCCTGCTCTCGGCGCCGCTGCCGCCCTCTCGCAGCCGTGTCCTTGGGCGTCAGGATGCGGCGAGGGCCGGGCCTGAGCCCTGCAGGGGAAGGCGCTGCTGTGGCCGCAGGGCTGGCAGCGCCGCTGCGGGGCAGCTGTGCGGCTGGGGCCGTGACAGGCTCTGTGTTGGCAGGGATGGCCGGGCGGTTCCTGAGAGAGCAGCAGCGAGAGTTGCAGCTCATGTGCAGGGGTGAGTGAGGCCAGCGGGCTGTCAGCGGGGGCTGGCGCTGGCAGCTGCGTTCCCTGCCCCGGCTGGGAGGGCTCTGCTCCCTGCGCGCACGAGGGGCGGCGTGGGCAGAGCACAGAGACCTTCCAGGGGCCTGCGGGAGGGACATTCGTGGCCAGCGCCTTCCAGCTGATCCTCGCTGTCTCCTGCTTCCTCCAGACCATGGCAAGAGCTGCCGTGTGGGAGGGATGGGGCAGGAGGGTCTCCCCAGGTCCCTGCAGATGCAGGCTCTGACTGTGGCTCTGTTCCTCTCTCTTCCAGCCCTTCAGGACATGACAGATGACACCAGCCCTGCCATCTCATGCCTGGCTCTTCAGACTCTGTACATCAACAGAGTTGTACAGAGCATTCCCTCCTCCCGACTCCAGCAGATGCGAGATGGATTCCGCCGGCTCTGGAAGTCACGGCCTTCCCTGTGTCGCAGGGGCTGGTTGTCCTGTGTGAGCACTGTGGAGAACTGATCTGGGAGGCTGCGTCTGCTGGGGCCACCTGAGCCTGCAGGGAACACCTCTGCTCTGCAAGCACTTTCTTTCACCCCACCGTAGGATTAGTAAATTGCTGTTGTCATACACAGAGGTCCAGGAGCTTTCTTTTTGTGCCCAGAGTCTTCAGGCCAATGGGGAAGAGGGCAAAAAGGGTGCTTGTGCTCAGTAAGTTGGCCAAGCGTGCGGAGTGGAAGGGAAAGTGGCCAAAAGGCCCTTGGCCTTTGGTGGTTCTGTGGAAGCCTTAAGGCTTCTGACAGAGCGGGCGGGCAGAGGCCGGAGCTGCGGCGGGGATCCCTGAGAGACCGGTCCCTGGAGATGGCCAGCACCCCTCTGCCAGCCTGGAAGCGCCATCTGTGTCCTGCCCGTGTGTTGCTGTCTGGATTGCTGAGGGCTCTGAGGTGCCTCTTGATGGGGCTCCTCTGGAGCCCCTTCAGCAGCCAGGCAGGCCTGGGGGAGGCGTGGAGGGCACGGGACAGTGGGAGGCCATGAAGGGCTGCGGTGCTGCCAAGGCCTGCCCGGAGAAGGCAGTGGGAAGGCGTGAGGGGGATGCGTGTGGCGCTGGGTGGCGGGAGGCTGTGATGGGCCAGGAGGACTTGTGTGGATGGGTTGGTGGGAAGCCCTGAGGAACTGGGTGGCAGAGGCCATAAGCAGCCCCCAGACAGCCACCTTCTTCCTGCCAGCCGGCTGCTCTGGCGCTTCCCCGACGCGTCTCTGGTGCCCGTGGCAGAAGCCCTCGAGGCCTGGCCTCAGCAGGACGGTGGGGACAGCCCCGAGGTGGCCAGGCTGCTTTGGCCAGGGACAGGGAGCGACAAGGACCCCAAGCAGGCCCTGCTGGAGCACGGCCACTGGCTGCTGCAGGCGAGGAGCAGTGGGAAGTGGCAGCGCTGGCGATCAGCCCGGGTCCCCAGAGCTGTCCAGGCCACTGTGCTGCGTGGCCAAGACTCCCCTGACACTGAGCTCGGGACCCACAGAGCTGCTGCCACCATGGCAAGAACCATGTCTCCTGGAACTGGCCTGTGGAGCTCCTGCTGTCAACGTGGCTCTGGACACCAGAGAAAAATCACCAGAGTGTGCACAGGAACAGCAGCACCCAGAAGGCTTGTACCTCCTCAGGAAGACATGCACACCAGACAGGATGCCAAAAGAGGGGATGCTGTGTGCACAATTTTTCGTGGCTTGGCAAAGGGTGTAAGGGAAAGTGGTCACCATGGTTTTCTCTTGCCTTGCCAGAATCACAGCAACGCTTGGCAGCTTCAGCTGCAGCCTGTCCCCCTGACTGACCTCAGCGGCTCTGCTCGAGGGCACACTCGCCTTCCAGAGTCGGCTGTCCCAAGGCAGCAGCGTTGGTGCCATCGTTAGAGACTCTGATGGGACACGAGCCCTTAGCTGCAGCTGCTGACACTCTCCTCCATTGTTATAGTTTTGACTTGCCAATTTAAATATACTCATTTTTCTGTTGTGAGACAGAACTAGGAGCAAAAGAGCAAGGCAGGCCTAAAACTTAAAAAGGGTATAAAAGACTTTATTAACTACACAGAGAATGAAAAGCAAATTCAGAATAAGATCTCTAGAGCACTCATTCCTTCCCTCTCCCAACCTTCATAACAGCAAAACAAACATACAAAAAACTACTTCAGTCAGTTCCCAACTTAAATAGTCCTTTTCAGTTCACTTTGGAGAGAGAAGTTTCCTCTTGTCAGGCCATAGGGACTTCACCACAAGAAGGGAAAAAAACAGTCCTCTCGTGGCTTCACTTTCACGATTTGCATCTGCCCTGGAAAAAACTTGCAAAGTCGTTTCCCAAAGCTGTGCTTATGGGCCATACTCATGGGGCATTTACTTTTAAGAATTAACTGTTCCAAACCAAACATTTTCTTCATCTCTCTTTCTCTCTGTTCATGCTCCATCTCCAGAAAAAGAGATCCCCTTTTCTCCTCGGGGTGAAGGATTCTCAACAGAGATGCCTTTGATTAACCATCTATCAAATGGAACATCTCCAACCTCCCCGTGTCTTTCTCCATGGTTTATAGGAATATTCAGTACATCAGTTCATCCCTACAATCTTACAAAAGCATTTTTCAGCCATCTTCACAGCATCTCCTCATTCTCCTTCCGTCTAAAGAAACTTAGCTCTTGCTTCACTGACTTTGGAGCACCTCCTTTTTCCCCTCTCATATTCAAAGGAAAGCCGGAGGTCTGCAAAATCTTACCTGAGCACTAAAGAGTTAAAGTTTCACCCAGAAGTCAGGGCGCTGGGTGTGGGGGCGGCTGAGATGTTAATCAGCTTTTCTGGAGCTTGCTGCAGCCCCGCACTGCCCATGGCCACCCCTGCTTCCAGACAGGGCCCGGCTGCCTCCCCCAGGCCGTGCGGGGGCTGGGCGGGCTCGGCCCCTCCAAAGCTGCTCCGAGCCAGCAGCAGGAGCCGGGCCCCCCCAGAGCCGCGGGCTCGTAGGGGAGGAAGCCGGGCTAAGGTCTCATCAATGAGCCTTTCCTCCCCCCGGCCATCGGGTTCCCTGGTTTGCAAACGGGGCCCAGCGGCCTCCCGAGCTCCCCCCACATGGGAGGGAGCCCGGGCTGGGCCGTTGTTACCTGCTCAGCCACCGGAAATAAAAGAGAGTTTTTTCCCGGGTTACCGCCTTCAAAATGTGTGCTCGCCGAGCGAACTAACTTTCTGCAATTGGTTGTTCAGGCTGTCAATAACCAAACCAGCCTCCAATTGGTCCCATCAACTCCCAGAGGGAGTTCTCACAGAGAGAATTTCTCTCTTGAGTTTCTTCTCCCCAGGTGTAACTAGCACAGAAGTCGATATTAGGGAAGATCCTGCTGCTTTCCACCAGTTTTAGAGGGTCATAAACGCTTTGGGGGATTTCCCGGTTAGTTTATGGGCAGGTGTGACCCCTATTTTGGTGTTGATGGTTTCCGCCAATTTTGGGGGTTCTAAACGCCTTGTGGTGGACTCATTTCCGTGGGTTCTGGTGCCGCCCGCCCACGCTTCCAACTGGTCCGGACTGGTGCTCCCAGTGCCGCGTGGGGCGGGGCCGCGGGGACCCCCCCAGGGCACAGCGCGGCTGCTTTGGGGCTGGCGGCACCGCCCGGCGCTGGGCATGGGGCGTGTCGGGGGAGCTGGGGCCCTACTGGTGCTACTGGTGCTGCTGGGAGCTCACCTGTCTGGGGCCAGCGGGATTCGGGTGAACGTGTGTGCTCCCCCCGGGGACCCCCAGCCCGGTGTCACTCTGCCCCCGAACGGCTGCTCCCAGTATTCCCAATAAAGCTTCCCAGTTTGCCTGGTCCTGTTTATTGGGGGCCAGTGGGGTAGGACTTGGAGGGACCCCGCAGGGGGACCCATGATTGGGGGGGGGTCGCATCAGGAATGGTCGTGTCCCCCCATTCTCACCCTGCTCTAGGGGGCCTTGGGAAGACCCTGAACCCCAACACGACACCGTGCCAAACCCAAAGGTGCCAGGACCCCAATAAACAAACAGGGGAATTTGGGGAGGGGGTGCATGGGGGGGTGCCCAGGCTGGCCCAAGAGCCCAGCGCTGCCCCAGCCTGACCTGCCCTGGCTCCATCCCAGCTCCTACCACAGGATGTGAGGGTGTTGGGAAAACAGGGGGATGAAGGGTGGGTGCTGGGCCCAGGGGGAGCAGGAAAAGGGATGGAGGCAGAGGAGGGCTGAGGAAGGAGCAGGAGAAGGACTGGAGAGGAGGCAGGACTAGAAAGGAGGAGGAGTGGGACATCTCTAAATGCAATTTGGCGGTCCCAGGGCCCTGACCAATTCTTTAGGGGTACCAGCCGCCTCTTTTCCCATGCTCTTCCAGTCCTTTTCCACTGTCCCCCAGTCAACCACCCCTGACCTCATGCTTCTTTTTGAAAGAGGTTTCCAGGTCCCTCCTGCTCACTCTCGGGGTCCTATCCCTCTTTTCCTCAATACGGGCAGCTCCTCAAAGATTCTTTCTAGTGGAATCCCAGTTTTCGGATTTTCGGTGCTCAGTTTTGGGACAGTTCTGTCTGGCTTTCCCCTCCCTGTTGTGGCCTCTCACCTGCCCCTGACACCCTGGGGGGGCTGGGATTTCCCTGCTGGGGACAAGGACGTTCATTCCCTTCCAGGAGCCCAATGCCCGGCTGGGGCTCCAGGGCAGGGGGTCCTTGAGCAGCTGCCCCAGAACCTCCACCAGGGTCTCCCAGCGCAGCCGGAGCCGCTCGGCCTGGGGTCCCCAAAGGCCTCAGCGAGCCCCAAGTCCCTGCCAGGAACCCTCAACTCCCTCCAAGCCAGCATCCCCCACAGCCCCTGCAAGTTCCCCCCATGGCACCGGCCGTGGCCGTGTCCCCACATGTCACTGGCCATGTCCCACCATGTCCTCACCCATGGCTGTGTCCCCACCATGTTTCCATCCCTGTCACTGTCCCCCACATCTCCATCCATGCCCGTGTCCCCCCATGTCCCCAGGAATGGCCACGTCCCCCTCCATGTCCATGTGTCCCCATGTCACTCTCCATGTCTGTGTACTACCGTGTCTTTCTCCCTACCCAAGTCTCAGTTCAGTGTCTTTATTTTTATCCCAAGATTGGATGTTTTAAAGAGATGAACAGAAATGAAAAGCAAATCCAGCCCAAAATAAAAGGATTTCTGTGTCCATGTTGGCTGAGAATCCAGGAAGGAAGGAGTGAGGGAAGAATACTTTTGGAGGTGTTTCCACCCCACTGTCTCCAAAATCTTGGTCTTTGCCCCAGTTCATCACCATTTTTCTGTGGAAAACACCCTTGGACAATCAAAAAATCAAAAATCAAAATCAAAATCCTGGAATCTCTGAGGATGGAAAAGACCACCAAGACCATTCAGTATTCCTTGAAGCCACCAGAAGATAGGACTGAAAACAGAAGATTTTCTGGGGTTGAACATCAACAAATTCACTCTCCCCAAGGAATTCCCAATGTTGGTTTCCATCCCAATGGACGTTCCTGTCCCTGCATTCATCCAGGGAGACAGGATGATGCAGAGCCCCCCCAGCCAGGTGTCTTCCCAACACGGATCACCAGGGCCCTGCCCAACGGGGGTCACTGGGGATCATCCAACACCGATCCTCCCATGGGGGATGGAGCTGGAGCAGAGCACGAAGCTCTTCCCACACTCGGGGCACTCACAGGGCTTCCCTTAGTGGAGCCTCCGTTGGTGTCGGGTCAAGTCGGAGCTCCTGGAGAAGCTCTTCCCACACTCAGGACACTCGTAGGGCCTCTCCCCAGTGTGGATGCGCCGGTGCCTCATGAGATGGGAGTTGTGCCTGAAGCCTTTCCTGCAGTCGGGGCAGCGGAAGGGCCTCTCCTCTGTGTGAATCCGCTCATGTACAAGGAGATTGGAGCTTCTCTGAAACCTCTTCCCACACTTGGGACACTCGTAGGGCCTCTCCCCGGTGTGGATGTGCTGGTGGTATCTCAGGTTGGAGATGTGTCCAAAGCTCTTCCTACATTCCAAACAGGTGTAGGGCCGTTCTCCTGTGTGGATCACCTGGTGCTGCATTAGACCAGAGATGTCTCTGAAGCTCTTCCCACATTTCCCACACTCGTAGGGCTTTTCCCCAGTGTGGATCCTCTGGTGTAGGATCAGCTGGGACCTGTAGCTGAAACTCTTCCCACATTCCAAGCACTTGTGGGGCTTCTCCCCTCCAGGAGGCTTCTCCACCAGCTCTGAGCTCTGCCTGGATCTCCGGCCGCCTTCCCGGCTCAGGGAGGGTCTTTCCTCCTTGCAGCTCCCTGGGCTCCGTTTCCAGCCCCTCCTCCTGAGGGATCCCAGGAAATTTTCCTCCTCAGCCATCTGCCCACCCCATGGGAATGAAGAATCCTGGTTTGGGGAAAAAACAAGAGGGGACTGCTTTGAGCTAGAGGTTCTTCCAACCGATGTGCAGCTGAGGAAGACACTGGGCATCCTGTGTTTGTAAGGACCTCCCAAACACCAAGATTCATCCCAAAAGTCCTCCAAATATCAAGACACAGATCAAAAACTCCCAAAAAAGCAAGATTCAGCCAAACCCCCTGCAAAATATAAATATTCAGGTCCAGCAAAAAAACAAACACCACGTCTTAGCCCAATAAAGCTCAGAAACAACAAGGTTCACCCCTCTGAAAATGGTGGATCCCCCTCTCCAGTCACCTGCTGAATGTGGAGGGGGGGGCCAACACGCTGGGACTGGAGGGACGCTGTAGGTTTGGAATCTTGTGCTGCTTCCCATTTCTGCTCCTCCTGTGTCTCTGCTTTTCCTCACATTCCTCTTCCTCCTACTATTCCTCCTTCTCCTGCACAATCCCACCTTCTCCTCCGATATGCATTGTTTGACCATTTTGTTCTTCAACTCTGCTTGTCCCTCCCTCCTCCTGCTGCCCCCAGGCCCAGCACCCACTGCCGGCTCCCTCTTCCCCCCAAACCCACAGCATCCCAGCGCAGGGGCAGCGATGGAGCTGGGGCAGCTCGGGCTGGGGCAGCGCTGGGCTCTCGGCCGCTCCCGCCCGCACTCGCTCCCCACTGCAGCCGCTGCCGCCACCACAGCGCGGGGGGGCCCGGCCTTGGCGCTCCCCCCCTCCCACCTCCCCAAATTCCCCTGCCGGGGGGCGCTGGGGCCCGGGCCGGGCGCAGGTGGCTCCAGGTGGGCAACGCTGGGAGCTGCGGCTCTGCCTGGACACTGCTGCGTCATCACCGCCGCGCGCTCTCATTGGCTCAGCGCTGCCCGAGGGGCGGGGCTGCACCAAGCCGGGACACCCTGCTCCAGGGGGGATGGCCCCAAAACGGGGGACCCCCATGCAAGGAACAACAGCAAAGGGTCTCTACAAACACATGCTGCGAATCCGCTTGGACACGGGGCCGGGGACGTGGACATAAGGAAGTGACAGCAGAAGCCATCAGGGTCAGAAAATGTTATTAATTGATCACACAGACTGCTGCTCAGCCAAGGTCCTGCTTAATTCATGAATTTCCAGAATTAAAACGAAGACTTGACAAAGCCATAAACATCGTTAGCAGGAATATGGTTCAGGCAAGAAGCGGAAGGAGGAATGTATGTGGGAAGAAACAGGATGATAGAACAGAGGAGAAAGAGAAAAACACTGAGGATGGGGATGTTTTTCAACAGGCTCTCATCCTCAAAAGTTGCCAGCTGATGCAGATCCTTTGTATCCCCGGTTGCCAGGACAGGCACACAAGGAGGTCAGGATTGCAGGGGGTTTCTCTGTGCTGGGCAGCGGCAGGAGCGGGCGCAGAGGGGCGGCACCGGGAGCACGGGCTGGGGGCCTGTGGGGAGCTGCGGGGCCGGGCCGGGGCTGTGGGGCAGCCGGGGCTCAGCGCCGGGCGCTGCCTGAGCCCAGCACCCCCCGGCAATTGCAGGCCCGGCAGTGGCCCCCGGCCCCCAGGAGGCTGCGGGACGCCCCGGCCGCTGCCCGGCCCCGTGGAGCTGCCGGCCCTGCCCGCCGGGGGGGCCGCGTTTGGACACTGCGGCAGGACAGGCACCGGCTCTGGGATACGGGCTGGCCACGGCAGCCACAGCACAAGGAGCAGCAGCACAAAGGAACAGCTGGGAAATGGGGATTGGACGTGCAAGCATCCAGATTAGCTTTTAAGCATTTTCCTTGGGTCACTGCAGAAAGGAATGATTTAGCAGAAAGCTCAGCAGCTGTCAGAGGATGAGCACCCCCAGGCACTGAGGGGGCTGCAGGAGGGGCAGAAGAAGCCCCTGGAGCACTTGGTCACAAAGGCACAGCAGGGGAATGCAAGAAGGGATGAGGAAAAGGCCAAGGGGAAGGCAAAGGCCATGGCAGAGTTTCTACAGCCCCTGAGGGATGAACCCCAGGGCCCAAGGGGGCCCCAGCACCCAGGGGCTCTCACATCCTTACACCATCTTGATCCAGGTGCCCTCCTCACACTGACACCATTCAGTCCTTGATGGCAAAGATGCTTTCTGGGGATGCCCACTCACACAGGAGGGTAAACTGGATTTTGCCTTTGAGTGGGAACAAGAGGTAGAAGGGAAAATGGAAAAGACATGGACAGTCCTTCTGCAGGGATGCAGGGTAGCACCAGCCTTATTGGGGCAAGCCTTGCAGAAAATATCACAAGAATTTACCCCATCCCCAGGGATTGGGTTAATGCAGGATGTGGATGACTTGCTGCAGTCAGGAGGACAAGAAGTTGTAGAAGAAGCCTGTGTGAAATGGCTGAATGTTCAGCCTAAAAATAATCTTTCAGTATTTGAAAAAAAAAAAAAAAAGCAAATGCTAGAGAAAAGAGTTAAATATTTGTGAGATATTTTGTCTGAAGGTTTGTGGTATCTTGAACTAGAGGGGGTCAGGGGAGTCTCAGAAGTAATCCAGGACTGAAAAAGAGGTGCAAGAATTCTGAGCATTAATAGGAAACTGCAGGACCTGAATTGAGAGTTCTCTGTTCTACCCATAACATTGTATCACTTTCTAAACCCCAATAGCCTCAAGGCTGGGGTCTGGACAGAAGAAAGGGAACAAAAGCTGAGAAAATGAAAACTAACAAAATGATTGGTGCCACAGCTATGACTATTCCAGACTCAGGAAAGAAATTGGGATTCTACGTGTATTATAAGTACATATTATATTATTGTCTTTTTGCAAATATTAAAATGAATGCTATCTCTTGGAAAACTTTGCTGTATGAACATAGTTTATTTTAGCTCTGCGATTAACAGAACCTAGAAATAGTTGTGGTAAATATATTTTTTGTAATTACAACATTTTGATGTAAAAAGCTTTTGTTCATGTAACAAACTCAGAGAATGGTAAAAAAGATAATCAGGAAATTCTTCACATTCCTGGATTATGGGACACCAGAATCCCAGGAAGGAAAAAACAATGATTTACAGGTTGGGGACAGTGATTCTGAATAATGCATGAAGGTCTATGAATATGCAACATGTTGCTGCATTTAGGAAGTGTTTTCTGAGTCAGTGTGTGCCCTTGGCTGAAGGCCAAGCATCCGGCCATTATAACCTTTGGCCAGAGCCAGGGCAGATATTCGATTATCTCCCTTGGAATTGATCTTTGCAATTCCTTACCCTGGGAATTCTCCACCTAGTGCGGGCTGGAGATAAGGGATGTATATTTCAAGCAGTCTGTGGCCAGAATCCTGTCTCTTGTGAAATCTCTGCCACAGGAAGCTGGGCTGGCACAGAGCCTGCCTTGGCACTTTGCTGTTCACAGCATCCACCCAGGACTCTGCCTCTCAATTACACTCACACACTGGGCTGCCTGCGATTCCATTGCTGGAAAGTCTACCAAATTTAAAATTTTTTACATTCCATTTTACTAGTCAGGCTCGGTTTGCCTTTCTCTCAGGAAAGAAATTTTAAAAGGTTTTTTTAAGGGATGTGGCACCACTCAACAGAGATGAGTTTAACATCTCAACAGACTGGGAATAGCCCAAAACATATCCACAAAGAGAACAACATTCAACAAAACATCAAGGAAACATCAGCAAACATCAAGGAACACCCACCCCAGACACTGCCCCTGGCCCAGATGGAGACACCTGGTCTGGAAAAGGCTGAGAAGGAAATCCAGGAATGCGGATCTAATTAACATCAGAAGAGGAGAAATCCGTGTGCAATAGGAAACCAAACACTAAGAACTACACAACTTGGAAGCAATGAACACTAAACCAATGGATTTCAATGTGTTCAGACTGTAAATTTAAGGGAAAATCTAGTAAAACTCACATGTCATGGAATTATTTTCTCTGCACACCCGGGCTATGTGTGGATGAAATTACTTCTGTTGCACATCCGGACCAGAATCAAGTAATGCCTTAACTCTCTAACACTAAAGATATTGTTGGAGAGTTTTTTATTATCCCTGCAGTTTCAGTGACAAGATTACACCATGAGAAAAATTTTTCACATTAATCCTACTTTTAGATTGTCAGTTAGGTTTGGGCCAGGGGTGTGACAAGCAATTTTTACTCCTAGGAGAAGAGGCAGAAAAGACTTGATCGCATTGGAATATTTTTCTATATATTTGTGGTGGCTCTTAATGATGGGAGAATTTCGGAATGGATCTTTAGAAGCTCACCTTTAAGTTGCATTTTGCAAACCTAGAAGAGTATTAATGGTGAGGCTTTAACGCATAAACTGTTAATAAAAAAGCGTTAAAAAAATAAAAAAGAAAAATAAAGCAGATTGTGAGGGTGGACGTGTGAATCACCTAAAGGCTGCTCTGGAAGAAAATCCTAGTTCCAGGCAGCCAGGAGAGGAGTTTTAGAAATGCAAATTAATATTGCTCTGGAAAAGTGTGGACAATGCCCCAGGGCCTTCTTGCCAGGGGGAGGAATTTCCCTGAGTCCATCTGCCCCTCACCCCCAGCTCTGCCTGCTTGCACAGATGGAATTTGCACAACTAAAGGCAGAGCCCATAGTGAGGATATGACTGCAACAGAAACTGGTTAAGCTGCAAAGGGAAACAGCAAACGGAGAATACTGAGCAAATTTCATGAAAAAAAGATGGGGGGGGATCATCCCTCTCCCCAAATCACTGAGGTGTTTTTGCTAGTCCAGAGAAATGAGTTGGGAATCCAAACATTTTATAATTTCATAAGATAAAAGTGTTCAATTGATGCAGCCCTGGATGGAGGGAGCACCCAAAAAAGGGAAAAAGATGAACGGCCACCAGAACAAATGCTACAACACCATGGACCAGCCCCTGGGATCCCTAAGGAATTCATATCAGGACACAGAAAATCCATCCATAATTTGAGTGGCATAATTAGGTTTAAAAGTATCCCTGAAATAATAACCAAGCAGACAGCTCCAGCTCCTGACCTTCCTGCTCACCAAGCCGCTGAAATGAGGAACGAGACATTTCACCATGGGATGGAATGAGATTATCTATTTACAGAAGAAGGAGGAGTTTGTGGAAAATTAAATGACTCAAACGGCTGTTTGCAAACAGATGATAACCGAAAAGTGGTTAAACAGATAGCAAAGGAAATATGAAAATATCTCGTATTCCGGAGAAAGGATGGGAATGGGACACGTTTCCGTGGTTCCCTGACAGACCATGGCTTAAACGAATGCTCTTCTTCCTCTGACGTCCTGCAGTAACTCTCATTTTTTACCATGAACGACACCTTCCGGCAAAGAGGATGCAGGAAAAGAGATTGAGTCAATGGAAATTAAAAGTTAGTAAAGGCAATTCTTGAGAAAATGAGAAAAGGAGGGATTGAAAGCAGTAAGATTAATATCGTAGTAGGGGTGCATATTAACGAGGACACGCAGTAGGTGGATCGGGAAGTCTGAACCTTCCAAGTATCTCAGCCAGAGGGGAATGGGACAGGGAGACGCAGCCGGGAAAATGAGGATAAAAAAGGAGGCTGCGCTTTAGAGACCGCATGGCAAATGCCGCATGGCCTCTCTCTTTGTTCATCAATAAAGTCACTTTTACAGGACTCCTCTGTCTCCTGCGGGCACACAAAGCTCTGGCCACGGGAATTTTCCCGCACAGCCCCGGGCACAGGGCAGACACCTCTGTGCCACCCACAGCAACCGGGACGAGCCAGCGCTGCTCCGGCACCGGCTCCTGCCGAGGCCCCAGCGGGAAGGAGACCGCGGGCAGCCGCTCCCGCAGCGCCCTCAGCCCAGCGCCAACACGGGCCGGCACCGGCACAACCAACCCGCCAGAGCCCCCTGCCGCCCCCTCGGCCCGCAGCGAGCCCCGAGCCCCCGCACAACCGAGCGCGGCTCCCACCTGCGCTGGGGCCGCCTCCGAGCTCCGCCGCCGCCTGTGCCTGAGGAATTCGATGGGATGTGTTGCCTTAACCTTTCTGACCACTCCCAGCCCATCTATGCCAGCATTCATGCCCTCAAAGAAGGTGTGAATAAACTTCGGGTAGATAATGGGTACGACTGGCTGAACTGGCTCTTAGGGCACTGGGGACTCACTGGCTGGATCAGGAATTTAGTTAAAATAGGTTTGTATGTATTAGGCATCATATTATGCATTGAAGTAGTTATTCCTTGTATTTTACAGTGTGTTAAGAATTTAATCGACAAATCGCTTAAGAGTGTATTTTTAGTTAAAAGAAAGGGGGGAGGTGTGGATATGGGTAATGCAAATGAGACTGAGAGTACTGCAGATTGAATCAGCAAATGCAGCCTGACAACGAGGATGCCTGGCAAGAGCAAACAGAGATCTGACTGCAAGAGGACTGGATCAAGTCTGGGTTATGGGAAATAAGATTTTACTCAGTCCAAATGTAAAGTTTGTCTATGTGAGAGTTTGTCTATGTAAGGTTTGTCTATGTGATTGCAGGAAAATATTACCAGCCTTCCTGTAAATGGTATATAAGCACATGTAGTGCTCAGTAAAAATTGGATTTTGATCACCATTCAGTGTCCCCGTCTCTCTCTCATCGTCGATAGTTCAAGTCCTCCCAGTGGGATCCTGGAAAGAGAATGGTGGCACATCTACTACCTGCTACCCCCTCTAGGCAATATTCAACTGTTTCGTTCACAGACTCATCTTCCAGCACTCTCAGTGGGCTCAGCAGAGCCACTTCCCACTGGTGGGGGCAAAGAGCACCCTCTGTGCCTTTGTGGTGGGAGCAGACAGTGTTGTCTCAAAGGAAAGGTCAAAGAGAGACCAAGCTGGACCTCTGCCTCCTGCCCCTCACCCCACAAGGGCAGGAGGGCACAAAGCTGAGCTTTTTTTTTTCTTTTTCTGTCCTGTCATTTCCAGGAGCTTGACGAGCTCGAAGGAGAGGATTAGAAGGATTTCTTGAGGATCACTGCCAGTGCACAGCACACATGGCATCCCTCACCCCTTACATCATCATGGGATGAAGGGGTAGGAACCAACAACAGCCCTACCCCACTGCTCCAGAAGCCAAAATCCCCATGCAAGCATTGAGTTATGGCCTTCTTAGAGAACCACATTCCCACCCAAATCTTCCCCTCTGCAGCAGCTCATTCCCACAGGAACTGGCAGAGCAGATGGGGTTTGGACATTGGCTGGCTTCCATTGCACTCCTTGCCCTGGAGCTGGCACGGCAGGAGAAGGGCTCTGGTGAACCTTCTCCTCCTCCCATGTAGGCTCTAACCCAGCTGCCACAACTTCAAGTTCTCAGAGCACTTCTGGGCTCTGAGCAGCGGCCACGGGAGGAGGAGATGCAACTCCAAAGGCAGCAGTTCCCAGGCCCAGCTCCTGCCTTCCCAGTGGGGCTGTTTGGTGGTTCAGGAGAGGAAGGGAAGGGCAAGTGCAGGTGGCAGTAGCTCACTTTGGACTGAAAGAGGGAAAGGTAATTTATTCACTTTGAAATCACTGCATTCAGGCTCTGATCTTAACCTGAAAGGGAAGTAGCATCTTCTTGTGTCTAATTTGGGTGAAGAACAACTGTTACATTTGATATGGTAAGCAGTTCAATTATCAGAGGGAAAGTGTACAGCAAAATTAGTGTTCACAGAGAGAGAGAAAAGTCAGGACGTAGCAAAAGAGAGGAGGAAAAGAAAGCACGCCCCAAGCCAGTGTTTTTCCCAAATCCAGGGTTTTCTGTTTGTAGGGAATGGGGTGCAGAGTAGCTTTCCCTTGAGATTGAGGACTGAGAGGCCAGAGATGGAAAGGTTGTTCAGTGAGAAATCCCCTCTCCCTGATCTGTACAAGAGCTGTTCTTTAGCTTTTACATGGATGTTTAAAACCTGACATATCCATTCCTCATGTGACTCATCCCACGACCAGTAAACATAGCTGGAGTTAATTACTCTCTTAGTCTATTCTGTTACACAACTCTGTATCATCTTAAGTTCTTTGGTGTTGGAGTCATATTTCCACCGGGCTAGTTTTCTTCCCAGGGGGCTATTTAAGGGTCTATCTGTTGACATATTTCCATTTCTTTTTCCCCTGGTGAATTTCTGCCTTGCTCTTAGTCCCATTCTTCCCACCAATCACCGGTTCTCACAACAAAAGCCGCCTTCCCGACAGACAATTACAGGTCCTTGAAAGCAAAGCTGGACTACCAGGAATGTTTTTACAGATCAAGATCTGATTTCTTAGGAGCATTAGTGTTAAATAAATGAGGATTTTCTCAAGGACTGTCTGAATGTTCCCACTGTTCTGGATTTGACTGGGCTTCCTTTCTTCCCAGAAAGTGGCACAGGGATGGGATTGGATGCAGGATGGGAATGCTGTGTATGACAGGGAGAGAATTTGGTTGTGGCTAAGCAAGGCTTGCCCTCCTCAAGGACTCTGCAGGGTCCTAGAAGCCACTCAATATCCCATGCTCTGCCATCGAGGAGGTGACAAAGAGCCCGGAGGGAGCCTGTCCAGGACAGCCCAAGGGACTGGACAGAGGGATATTCTCGGTGCTGGGAGCACCTGGATGTTGGACCAGCCAGCTCCTGCTGCCTTTTGGTGGTGCCTGAGCAGGGCTGTGACGATGCCAGGGACATCCTGCAGTGACATCTCCCCTGTCCGTCTGGGCGTGCGCTCGGTCCCAAAGCTCACCCTGATCCTGATCTCAATCTCACTCCATGTTGAGACACACTCACTCTCCTGGATTTAATCTCATCCCAGTGCCAGACTCGTGCAGCCCAGAGCCAATCTCAAGGCCAGGCCTAAGGCAAATGGCACATTTAGCCTTAACCCCAATTCCAGCTCTAATATAAACCCAAGCCCTAACCGCAAAGCCCAGCCCCAATTCCAGACCCTACCAAATGCTCAGCCCTAAACCAAATGCCACGTTTAGCCCTAAGCCGAAAGCCAGCCCCAATAGCAACTCTAAGCCCAACTCCAATGGCAGTCTCAAGCCCTAAGTGCAGCTTTGAGTGCCAGCCCACACTCCAATGCCAGCTTCATCTTGAATTCCCAACCTCAGCCCCAGTTCCTGCCCTAAGGCCAACACCATTCATAGTCCTAAGTCCAATGGCAGCCCCAGTCACACTCCCTAGCCCAAGCCCGGCTCTAATCTCAAGACCACTGTGATAAATATATTACACTGTCGGCTTTAGCAATTGTTAGAGTGAATACTATGTGTTTTCTAGGGTTGACTTTTGTAAAAGAAGTTTTCCTAAAGTTTAGAGATCTTTTAATGCGAATGTTGTGTTGTGAATGTTGGTGAAGAGTTGTTGTAATGTTAACATTTAACCAGTGAAGGAATTCACACCTGTTGAATGTATTGAAAAGTAACAAATGATGAGGACTGGGAAAACTGCAAATGCTTGAAAAAGGTAGGACAGGGGAGAAACTCTGTTTAAGTGTTTGAATATGTATAGCCTTTTGTAAATATGTATTAGGCTGATGCAATACCCAGGTGGGCAGGGGGTAGTCTCTGCCCTCACTGATTCGGGGGGACTGGCACTGGCTCCATCCCCCTCTGATCTAGGGGGGCCAGTGCAGTCGCTGTTGTTACAGATGAGCAATGTGGTGGTTGGCTCTCACAATTAAAGGATGAACAGTGTGTGTATGTTAAGATAAGTTTTGTGGATGTATAATGATGTTATTGTAATATATCCTCCCATAGTCCTCTTTCCCCTCCCCCTTGCATTGTTGTCACGACATGGCTCAGGCAGTCGGGGCATTTGGGGAGGGCCGGCTTGTTCCTACACCTGACCTCCAGTGCAGATGTAAGAAAGGAGTCTCCAGCAATGGACGGCAGGGAAGGAGTTCGGCGACAAGACTTTGGGAGGGCCCAGGGGCATAAAAGGCAGAACATCCATTCTGTAGGGGAGCACGAGGGGGTTTAGTCCTGTGCTCCCAGTGCTGATTTTTCTCCTAATTCACTCTTTTGCTGTATTTTTCTAAGGTTTAAGAAATTGCTGAAAGTTTTAAAAGAGCAAGCGATGTTTCTCCCACCCTGCACTGCCGAGGTAGAAGGTGCAGCTGGAAGGAGAGGGGCGTGTGGAAAGCTGGTTTGAAGGGTCTCCATTTACTTCTCATTATCTTGCTCTGAGTTTTTGGAGTTTTCTGCCAGAAATCTCTCCCTCCAGTCATCCCCTGGGGTTTGGGGCAGTTTTCCCATTTTGGGGGAAATCAAAGCTGAGAGGAATGTTGAATTTGTCTTTACAAATGAGTTGTGGATCAGCCTGTAGATAAGACTAGCACTGAGAGATAAAAGAAACAATGGGATGGATTCCACTGATTGATGAATGGAAAGAGATATTTGCCTTTACAAACAAACTGTGAGGCTGCTGATAAATGAAATTGGATATCGAAAGATGAAAGAAGCAACGGGGGGAAAACTATGAAATCTATAAGAATTAAAAATTGAACGGGAGGGTTATACATTAGAGGGGAATTTCAGGTATCAGGCATTCCGGGAAGTCTGTGCCTCTCAAGTACCTCAGCCAATGGGGAAAGAGAGAGGGAAATGCGGCCGGGAAAATAGGATAAAAAAGGAGGCTGCGTCCTCCAAAAAGTTGAGAGATCCCAGGGGAATGTCCCATGGCCTCTCCCTTTATTCGAATAAAGCAAAAAGGACTCCTCTGTCTCCTTTTTGGACATAAACCTCTGGTGTTTGTGGATTAATTTTCCTGACAGAAAGAACTTGGGGATTCTTACCTGCACAAGCACGTGCAGTGTCTCAGTCATAAGTGCCTCAGAAATATCAGAAGTGTGTCTTCTTCAGAGTGTGGTCACAAGGGTTCAGAGTTGGAGCCAGTTCTGCGGGCAGGCTGATGAATAGTCTGGGGCTCCTCTGCAGAGCCCCATTCATTCTGGGGCTGCTTTCTGCTGGTTCTGCTGGACTGGCTCGAGTGAAACACACACCCAATTAACAGCAGTTAAATTACTCTGGCATGAAACAGTGGGGAACAGGCAGAGCAGTGAAGGGCAGCATGGACCAGTTGTTCTGGCAGCTCTGACGAGGTCTGGTTTGATACAGCACTCACAGAACTCTGCTCCACCTGTGACACTTCCACTTGCAGTAGATGACTGTTCCTCTTCACAATATTCAGCAAGGCAGGTCAAAGACACTTTTACCATTTTCATCTTCAAAAGGGAGATGAAATCAGTAGCAAACATGAATTCACCAGTCAGAGGTCCAGGGAAGAAACAAAAGAATAAAGAGTGGTGGAAAAAAACAGGTGGAGCAGGGATCCTTATCTCTGTGGGAGATATCCTCTGCTAATGGGCCATCTGTTAAAACCAGGTGGGGCAGTGTTCTTTATCTTTTCCACAACCCATCC
Organism: Sturnus vulgaris; assembly: GCF_052056855.1. Classification (NCBI taxonomy): domain Eukaryota; kingdom Metazoa; phylum Chordata; class Aves; order Passeriformes; family Sturnidae; genus Sturnus; species Sturnus vulgaris. The sequence goes on along the minus strand of NW_028276185.1, from coordinate 7,902,267 downwards.
TTCCTCCAGGAAGATATCTTCTGTTAATGGGCTATTGAGTTATACTGTATGACTGATAAAATTCCATCATCCCATTGGGAGATGCTCCAGCCAGGGGGAGGAGCCAAGCCTTTCCTACCTAGATAAAATCTGAGATTGGGAACACCAAGGCAGCCCTTACCCACTGGTTTCCAGAGGACAAGAGCTATCAGACCTTTCTACAGCATCACTACTACAACAAGACCACTTCATCTGAACTGCCACCACCACCCTAACTAGCGGGGAGTCAGGTTGTATTCTGATTCTGTCAGTTGTTTTCTTTTCGACTATTGCATGTATTTTATTTCTCTTCTCTTTTTTCCTATCAAATTTTATTTCTGACTTGGAGTCTCTCACTGGTTTTGCTTTCAACCCAGCACAATTTTGGGGGGGATTTTTGCTGAATCTATATATTTGGGGTGGTTTTGATCTGTGTCTTAAAGTCTGGAGGATTTTGAGTGGGAATCTTGGTGTTTGGGAGGTTATTACAGACATAAGATCCTCAATGACTTCCAGAGATGAACTTGGGCAAGGAGGAACACCCAGTTTATGGAGCTCTCTTCTTGTTATTTCCCCCTAAACCAGGAATTTTCATTCCTCAGGTGTGCGGGGATGGAGGAGGCAGAAAAGCCCCGGAGATCTCTCACGAGGAGGGGCTGCAAACCCAGCCCAGGGAGCTGCGAGGAGGAAAGACCCTCCCTGAGCCGGGAAGGCGGCCGGAGATCCAGGCAGAGCTCAGAGCTGGTGGAGAAGCCTCCTGGAGGGGAGAAGCCCAACCAGTGCTTGGAATGTGGGAAGGGTTTCAGCTACAGGTCCCAGCTGATCCTACACCAGAGGGTCCATACTGGGGAGAAGCCCTATGAGTGTGGAAAATGCAGGAAAAATTTCAGCACTATTTCTGATCTGATGAAGCACCAGGTGATCCACACAGGGGAACGGCCCTACACCTGCTCGGAATGTGGGAAGAGCTTTGGGTGGAGCTCTGCCCTGAGACAACACCAGCGCATCCACACCGGGGAGAGGCCCTACGAGTGTCCCAAGTGTGGGAAGAGGTTTCACACCAGCTCCAATCTCCTCGTCCATGAGCGGATTCACACAGAGGAGAGGCCCTTCCGCTGCCCCGACTGCGGGAAGGGATTCAAGCACAACTCCACCCTCACTGTCCACCGGCGCATCCACACTGGGGAGAGGCCCTACGAGTGTCCTGAGTGTGGGAAGAGCTTCTCACAGAGCTCTCACTTGACCCGACACCAACGGAGTCACCACTAAGGGAATCCCTGTGAGTGCTCTGAGTGTGGGAAGAGCTTCGTGCTCTGCTCCAGCTCCATTCTCCATGGGAGGATTTGTGTTGGATGATTCCCAGTGACCCCCATTGGGTGAGGGGGAAGGGGTTTGAGAGATTTCTTTCCCTTCTTCTTGTCCTGCCGTGATTTGGTTGGTAATAAATTTCCTCTCTGTGCCCAGGCAGGGTCTGTGATGCACATTTTGCTGTTTGGTATGGGATGCTTCCCCTTTTTACACCATCCCAGGAACTCTGGGTTAAACTTTCTCCCCACTGTTGCAGCTGGAGAGGCAGGATCAGAGTGGCTTTGGTGGGTGCCTGGCATCGGGCCAGCATCACTCAGGCCATGGGCACCCCTGAGATCCCAGTGTGGTGATGCATTCCCCCACTCCTAGAGAAAGTGCCAACCCAAACTGAGGCCAGGATGAAACATGGTTATGACTGGAGCCCACTCTCTTGTGACCCTGCCAGCAGAAATCCAAAAGGAGACCTTTGAGCTCTCCTGGGCCACCGTGGGCTGTGACCAGCAGTCTCCCTCTGAGGGGCCTCTCAGAGCCAGCAAATCCTCGGCTTTGCTGTGCCTGGAGGATCGCTGAAACACGACGTGTCCTGGGCCCATACCCTCACTGCTCAAGGCCCATCCTTCGGCCAGTGGGAGATGCAAAAACATCTGAAAGGAGGATTTCACTGAGCTCTGGGGGGAATTGCCTGCACTGACTGTTCCTGTCTGTGTGTGTGCCCCTGCACATATGCTATAGCAAATCTGGGAGAAATACAGCTTTCCTAGATGTGGAAGTACCTTGGATATCTAAGTTAGGCCTGTAAGCAAGGTTCAGTTATAGTTATGAACATACTTAAATGCTGTTAAATGCTAAGTGTTTTGCTAAGTTCTTAAATGTAAGTCATAAGTGTTGTTATTGTATTAAGTTGCTAAGTACAACTTGGAAGTTACAGCTGTAAGTTAGGTTAAATGCTGTTAAGTGTTATTGCTCTGTGGAATTGTTAATGTTAAGTTCTAAGTTAAGTTAGGTATAAGTTTGGTGTTGTTCGTCTGTTGAATTGCTAGGCCTAAGGTATAAGTTAAGTTACAAATTAAGGTAGAAGTTCAAATGTTTTTAGGCCGTGTTCCTTTTAATCCCTGCATTCACCTAAACACAGCACACACCCACCCACACTCCCCTAGAGAGTTCCCAGTTAATTTCTGTTCTGATTGCATGGATTTTATTTGGTGTTGTTCTTGCCTTGTTGTGCCTCACCTGTCCTGTAGGCAGTGGAGTGAATCTTGCCAACAAACTTATTGTAATTTGTTGCTTAATATTAAATCTGACTTCTGTTCATGCCCTTGTCACCGATTTTTAAGCGATCTCAAACGCTCTCATTCATGACAGCACCACAATGTCCCGCATCACCGAGGGCCCTGACACACGCCCGTGTCACAAAGGGCCACCCCCGGCACCCAAGAGCAGAGGGACAGCCTGGAAGCGGCCCGGAGCAGCCCCGGCCTCGTGTCCCTGTAGCCCCTGGCGTGGCCAGAGCCCTGGGAGGCTTTGGGGTCCCCACGTTGGTGTCCCAGGGGTTCCCCGTCTCCAGGCTCATCCCTTCTCCAGGCTCCCCTCACTCCCGGCTCTCGGGGTCCCCCCTCTCCAGGCCCCCATTCCAGGCTCCGGCACTCCCGGGGCTCTCCCCTTTTCGCTTTCCCCCCCTCAAGGCTGCTCCCCTCGCCCTGCCAGTCCCGGGCGATCGCCACGGGGCTCCGGGGACCTCCATCCCCCACCCACCGCCGGGGCTCTGTCTGCAGCCGCCACCCAGACATCCCCAAAAAACCACCCGGGGACCCCGCAGGATCCCCCAAAAGGGGATTTCGGGACGGCTCTGGAGCCCTGCAAGATGCAAACATCGCTCTGCCTGCCGTCTCCCGAAATACACAAACAGGGAGACCCAAAGATACTTCGGGTGAGCTCCAAATATCCCTCCCCCTTTCAAAAAACCCCTGCCAGGACGGCCCAAGATATTGGGGGCGAGGTCCCTCTCCCGGGTCACCTATGTCAGGAAAATTAATCCACAAACACCAGAGATTTATGTCCAAAAAGTAGAGAGAGGAGTCCTTTTTGCTTTATTCGAATAAAGGGAGAGGCCATGGGACATTCCCCTGGCATCTCTCAAATTTTTGGAGGACGCAGCCTCCTTTTTATCCTATTTTCCCGGCCGCATTTCCCTCTCTCTTTCCCCATTGGCTGAGGTACTTGAGAGGCACAGACTTCCCGGAACGCCTGATACCTGAAATTCCCCTCTAATGTATAACCCTCCCTTTTAATTTTTAATTCTTACAGAATTCATAGTTTTCCCCCCCGTTGCTTCTTTCATCTTTCGATATCCAATTTCATTTATCAGCAGCCCTACAGTTTGTTTGTAAAGGCAAATATCTCTTTCCATTCATCAATCAGTGGAATCCATCCCATTGTTTCTTTTATCTCTCAGTGCTAGTCTTATCTACAGGCTGATCCACAACTCATTTGTAAAGACAAATTCAACATTCCTCTCAGCTTTGATTTCCCCCAAAATGGGAAAACTGCCCCACACCCCAGGGGATGACTGGAGGGAGAGATTTCTGGCAGAAAACTCCAAAAACTCAGAGCAAGATAATGAGAAGTAAATGGAGACCCTTCAAACCAGCTTTCCACACGCCCCTCTCCTTCCAGCTGCACCTTCTACCTCGGCAGTGCAGGGTGTGAGAAACGGCGCTTGCTCTTTTAAAACTTTCAGCAATTTCTTAAACCTTAGAAAAATACAGCAAAAGAGTGAATTAGGAGAAAAATCAGCACTGGGAGCACAGGACTAAACCCCCTCGCGCTCAACTACAGAATGGATGTTCTGCCTTTTATGCCCCTGGGCCCTCCCAAAGTCTTGTCACTGAACTCCTTCTCTGCCGTCCATTGCTGGAGACTCCTTTCTTACATCTGCACTGGAGGTCAGGTGTAGGAACAAGCCGGCCCTCCCCAAATGCCCCGACTGCCTGAGCCATGTCGTGACAACAATGCAAGGGGGAGGGGAAAGAGGACTATGGGAGGATATATTACAATAACATCATTATACATCCACAAAACTTATCTTAACATACACACACTGTTCATCCTTTAATTGTGAGAGCCAACCACCACATTGCTCATCTGTAACAACAGCGACTGCACTGGCCCCCCTAGATCAGAGGGGGATGGAGCCAGTGCCAGTCCCCCCGAATCGGTGAGGACAGAGACTACCCCCTGCCCACCTGGGTATTGCATCAGCCTAATACATATTTACAAAAGGCTATACATATTCAAACACTTAAACTGAGTTTGTCCCCTGTCCTACCTTTTTCAAGCATGTGCAGTTTTCCCAGTCCTCATCATTTGTTACTTTTCAATACATTCAACAGGTGTGAATTCCTTCACTGGTTAAATGTTAACATTACAACAACTCTTCACCAACATTCACAACACAACATTCGCATTAAAAGATCTCTAAACTTTAGGAAAACTTCTTTTACAGAAGTCAACCTTAGAAAACACATAGTATTTACTCTAACAATTGCTAAAGACGACAGTGTAATATATTTATCACAGTGGTCTTGAGATTAGAGCCGGGCTTGGGCTAGGGAGTGTGACTGGGGCTGCCATTGGGCTTAGGACTAAGAACGGTGTTGGCCTTAGGGTAGGAACTGGGGCTGAGTTTGGGAATTCAAGCTAAAGCTGGCATTGGAGTGTGGGCTGGCACTCAAAGCTGCACTTAGGGCTTGAGACTGCCATTGGAGTTGGGCTTAGAGTTGCTATTGGGGCTGGCTTTCGGCTTAGGGCTAAACGTGACATTTGGTTTAGGGCTGAGCATTTGGTAGCGGCTGGAACTGGGGCTTTGCGGTTAGGGCTTGGGTTTATATTAGAGCTGGAATTGGGGTTAAGGCTAAATGTGCCATTTGCCTTAGGCCTGGCCTTGAGATTGGCTCTGGGGCTGCACGAGTCTGGCACTGGGATGAGATTAAATCCAGGAGAGTGAGTGTGTCTCAACATGGAGTGAGATTGAGATCAGGATCAGGGTGAGCTTTGGGACCGAGCGCACGCCCAGACGGACAGGGGAGATGTCACTGCAGGATGTCCCTGGCATCGTCACAGCCCTGCTCAGGCACCACCAAAAGGCAGCAGGAGCTGGCTGGTCCCACATCCAGGTGCTCCCAGCACCGAGAATATCCCTCTGTCCAGTCCCTTCGGCTGTCCTGGACAGGCTCCCTCCGGGCTCTTTGTCACCTCCTCGATGGCAGAGCATGGGATATTGAGTGGCTTCTAGGACCCTGCAGAGTCCTTGAGGAGGGCAAGCCTTGCTTAGCCACAACCAAATTCTCTCCCTGTCATACACAGCATTCCCATCCTGCATCCAATCCCATCCCTGTGCCACTTTCTGGGAAGAAAGGAAGCCCAGTCAAATCCAGAACAGTGGGAACATTCAGACAGTTCTTGAGAAAATCCTCATTTATTTAACACTAATGCTCCTAAGAAATCAGATCTTGATCTGTAAAAACATTCCTGGTAGTCCAGCTTTGCTTTCAAGGACCTGTAATTGTCTGTCGGGAAGGCGGCTTTTGTTGTGAGAACCGGTGATTGGCGGGAAGAATGGGACTAAGAGCAAGGCAGAAATTCACCAGGGGAAAAAGAAATGGAAATATGACAACAGATATACCCTTAAATAGCCCCCTGGGAAGAAAATTAGCCCGGTGGAAATATGACTCCAACACCAAAGAAATTAAGATGATATAGAGTTGTGTAATAGAATAGACTAAGAGAATAATTAAGTCCAGCTATGTTTACTGGTCGTGGGATGAGTCACATGAGCAAAGGATATGTCAGGTTTTAAACATCCATGTAAAAGCTAAAGAACAACTCTTGTACAGATCAGGGAGAGGGCATTTCTCACTGAAAAACTTTTCCATCTCTGGCCTCTCAGTCCTCAATCTCAAGGGAAAGCTACTCTGCACCCCATTCCCTACGAACAGAAAATCCTGGATTTGGGAAAAACACTGGCTTGGGGTGTGCTTTCTTTTCCTCCTCTCTTTTGCTACCTCCTGACTTTTCTCTCTCTCTGTGAACACTAATTTTGCTGTACACTTTCCCTCTGATAATTGAACTGTTTACCACATCAAATGTAACAGTTGTTCTTCCCCCAAATTAAACACAAGAAGGTGCTACTTCCCTTTCAGGTTAAAATAAGAGCCTGAATGCAGTGATTTCAAAGTGAATAAATTACCTTTCCCTCTTTCAGTCTGAAATGAGCTACTGCCACCTGCACTTGCCCTTCCCTTCATCTCCTGAACCACCGAACAGCCCCACTGGGAAGGCAGGAGCTGGGCCTGGGAACTGCTGCCTTTGGAGTTGCATCTCCTCCTCCCGTGGCCGCTGCTCAGAGCCCAGAAGTGCTCTGAGAACTTGAAGTTGTGGCAGCTGGGTTAGAGCCTACATGGGAGGAGGAGAAGGTTCACCAGAGCCCTTCTCCTGCCGTGCCAGCTCCAGGGCAAGGAGTGCAATGGAAGCCAGCCAATGTACAAACACCATCTGCTCTGCCAGTTCCTGTGGGAATGAGCTGCTGCAGAGGGGAAGATTTGGGTGGGAATGTGGTTCTCTAAGAAGGCCATAACTAAATGCTTGCATGGGGGTTTTGGCTTCTGGAGCAGTGGGGTAGGGCTGTTGTTGGTTCCTACCCCTTCATCCCATGGTGATGTAAGGGGTGAGGGATGCCATGTGTGCTGTGCACTGGCACTGATCCTCAAGAAATCCTTCGAATCCTCTCCTTCGAGCTAGTCAAGCTCCTGGAAATAACAGGACAGAAAAAAAAATAAAAAGGTGCTCAGTTTTGTGCCCTTCTTCCCTTGTGGGGTGAGGGGCAGGAGGCAGAGGTCCAGCTTGGTCTCTCTCTGACCTTTCCTTTGAGACAACACTGTCTGCTCCCACCACAAAGGCACAGAGGGTGCTCTTTGCCCCCACCAGTGGGAAGTGGCTCTGCTGACCCCACTAAGAGTGCTAGAAGATGAGTCTGTGAACGAAACAGTTGAATATTGCCTAGAGGGGGGTAGCAGGCAGTAGATGTGCCACCATTCTCTTTCCAGGAACCCACTGGGAGTACTTGAACTATCGACGATGAGAGAGAGACGGGGACGCTGAATGGTGATCAAAATCCAATTTTTACTGAGCACTACATGTGCTTATATACCATTTAAAGGAAGGCTGGTAATATTTTCCTGCAATCGCATAGACAAACCTTACACAGACAAACTCTCACATAGACAAACTTTACATTTGGACTTAGTAAAATCTTATTTCCCATAACCCAGACTTGATCCAGTCCTCCTGCAGTCAGATCTCTCTTTGCTCTTGCCAGGAATCCTCGTTGTCAGGCTGCATTTGCTGATTCAATCTGCAGTACTATCAGTCTCATTTGCATTACCCATATCCACACCTCCCCCGTTTCTTTTAACTAAAAATACACTCTTAAGCGATCTGTCGATTAAATTCTCAACACACTGTAAAATACAAGGAATAACTACTACAATGCATAATATGATGCCTAATACATACAAACGTATTTTAACTAAATTCCTAACCCAGCCAGTGAGTCCCCAGTGCCCTAAGAGCCAGTTCAGCCAGTCGTACCCATGATCTACCAGAAGTTTATTGACACCTTCTTTGAGGGCTTGAATGCTGGCATAGATGGGCTGGGAGTGGTCAGAAAGGTTAAGGCAACACATCCCATCGAATTCCTCAGCCACAGGCGGCGGCGGAGCTCGGAGGCGGCCCCAGCGCAGGTGGGAGCCGCGCTCGGTTGTGCGGGGGCTCGGGGCTCGCTGCGGGCCGAGGGGGCGGCAGGGGGCTCTGGCGGGTTGGTTGTGCCGGTGCCGGCCCGTGTTGGCGCTGGGCTGAGGGCGCTGCGGGAGCGGCTGCCCGCGGTCTCCTTCCCGCTGGGGCCTCGGCAGGAGCCGGTGCCGGAGCAGCGCTGGCTCGTCCCGGTTGCTGTGGGTGGCACAGAGGTGTCTGCCCTGTGCCCGGGGCTGTGCGGGAAAATTCCCGTGGCCAGAGGTTTGTGTGCCCGCAGGAGACAGAGGAGTCCTGTAAAAGTGACTTTATTGATGAACAAAGAGAGAGGCCATGCGGCATTTGCCATGCGGTCTCTAAAACGCAGCCTCCTTTTTATCCTCATTTTCCCGTTTGCATCTCCCTGTCCCTTTCCCGACTGGCTGAGGTACTTTGACGGTTCAGACTTCCCGATCCACCTACTGCATGTCCCTCTTAATATTCACCCCTACTACGATATTAATCTTACTGCTTGCAATCCTGCCTTTTCTCATATTCTCAAGAATTGCCTTTACTAACTTTTAATTTCCATTGACTCAATTTCTTTTCCTGTGTCCTCTTTGGAGAAAGGTGTCGTGCATGGTAAAAAGCTGAGAGTTGCTGCAGCACGTCAGAGGAGGAGCAGCATTCGTTTAACCCGTGGTCTGCCAGAAAACCACGAAAATTTGTCCCATTCCCATCGTTTCTCCGGAATACGAGATATTTTCATATTTCCTTTGCTATCTGTTGAACCACTTTTCGGTTATCATCTGTTTGCAAACAGCCGTTTGCATCATTTAATTTTCCACAAACTCCTCCTTCTTCTGTAAGTAGATAACCTGATCCCATCCCATGGTGAAATGTCTCGTTCCTCATTTCAGCAGCTTGGTCAGCAGGAAGGTCAGGAGCTGGAGCTGTCTGCTTGGTTATTATTTCAGGGATACTTTTTAACCTAATTATGCCACTCAAATTATGGATGGGTTTTCTGTGTCCTGATATGAATTCGTTAGGGTTCCCAGGGGCTGGTCCATGGTGTTGTAGCATTTGTTCTGGTGTCTGTTCATCTTTTTCCCATTTTTGGGTGCTCCCTCCTGCCACGGCTGCATCAATTGACCACTTTTAGCTTATGAAATGATAAAATGTTTGGATTCCCAACTCATTTCTCTGGACTAGCAAAAACACCTCATTGCTTTGGGGAGAGGGATAATTTCCCCCCCCACACACTTTTTTTCATGAAATTTGCTCAATATTCTCCGTTTGCTGTTTCCCTTTGCAGCTTAACCAGTTTCTGTTGCAGTCAGATATCCTCACTCTGGGCTCTGCCTTTAGTTGTGCAAATTCCATCTGTGCAAGCAGGCAGAGCTGGGGGTGAGGGGCAGATGGACTCAGGGAAATTCCTCCCCCTGGCAAGAAGGCCCTTGGGCATTGTCCACACTTCTCCAGAGCAATGTTAATTTGCATTTCTAAAACTCCTCTCCTGGCTGCCTGGAACTAGGATTTTCTTCCAGAGCAGCCTTTAGGTGATTCACACGTCCACCCTCACAACCTGCTTTATTTTTATTTTCTATTTTTTTAAACGATTTTTTATTAACAGTTTATGCGTTAAAGCCTCACCATTAATACTCTTCTAGGTTTGCAAAATGCATCCAAAAGGTGAGCTTCTAAAGATCCATTCCGAAATTCTGCTGTCATTAAGAGCCACCACAAATATATAGAAAAATATTCCAATGCAATCAAGTCTTTTCTGCCTCTTCTCCTAGGAGTAAAATTGCTTGTCACACCCCTGGCCCAAACCTAACTGACAATCTAAAAGTAGGATTAATGTGAAAAATTTTTCTCATGGTGTAATCTTGTCACTGAAACTGCAGGGACAATAAAAAACTCTCCAGCAATATCTTTAGTGTTAGAGAGTCAAGGCATTACTTGATCCTGGTCAGGATGAGCAACAGAAATAATTTCATCCACACATAGCCCGGGTGTGCAGAGAAATTCATTCCATGAGATGTGAATTTTACTAGATTTTTCCTGAAATTTTACAGTCTGAACACATTGAAATCCATTGGTTTAATGTTCATTGCTTTAAAGTTGTGTAGTTCTTAGTGTTTGGTTTCCTATTGGACCTGGATTTCTCCTCCTATGATGTTAATGAGGTCCCACTCCTGGATTTCCTTCTCAGTCTTTCCCAGACCAGGTGTCTCCATCGGGGCCAGGGGCAGTGTCTGGGGTGGGTGTTCCTTGATGTTTGCTGATGTTTCCTTGATGTTTTGTTGAATGTTGTTATCTTTGTGGATATGTTTTGGGCTATTCCCAGTCTGTTGAGATGTTCAACTCATCTCTGTTGAGTGGTGCAACATCTCTTAAAAAAAACCTTTTAAAATTTCTTTCCCGGAACAAGGGCAAACCGAGCCTGACTAGTAAAATGAAAGGTAAAAAAAATGTAAAGCTTGTATATTTTCCAGCAGTGGAATCGCAGGCAGCCCAGTGTGTGAGTGTAATTGAGAGGCAGAGTCCTGGGTGGATGCTGTGAACAGCAAAGTGCCAAGGCAGGCTCTGTGCCAGCCCAGCTTCCTGTGGCAGAGATTTCACAAGAGACAGGATTCTGGCCACAGACTGCTTGAAATATACATCCCTTATCTCCAGCCCGCACTAGGTGGAGAATTCCCAGGGTAAGGAATTGCAAAGATCAATTCCAAGGGAGATAATTGAATATCTGCCCTGGCTCTGGCCAAAGGTTATAATGGCCGGATGCTTGGCCTTCAGCCAAGGGCACACACTGACTCAGAAAACACTTCCTAAATGCAGCAACATGTTGCATATTCATAGACCTTCATGCATTATTCAGAATCATTCTCCCCAACCTGTAAATCACTATTTTTGCCTTCCCTGGGGTTTTGGTGTTCCATAATCCAAGAATGTGAAGAATTTCCTGATTATCTTTTTTACCATTCTCTGAGTTAGTTACATGAACAAAAGCTTTTTACATCAAAATGTTGTAGTTCAAAAAAATATATTTACCGCAACTATTTCTAAGTTCTGTTAATCACAGAGCTAAAATAAACTATACTCATACAGCAAAGTTTTCCAACATATAGCACTCATTGTAATATTTGCAAAAAGTCAATAATATAATATGTACTTATAACACAACTAGGATTCAATTTTTTTTCTGAGTATGGAAGAGCCATAGCTGTGGCACCAATCATTTTGTTATATTTCATTTTCATTTTATTTGTTGCTTTTCTTCTGTCCATACCACAACATTGACGCTATTGGGGTTTAGAAAGAGATACAATGTTATGGGAAGAACAGACAACTCTCAATTCAGGTCCTGCATTTTTCCTATTAATGCTCAGAATACTTGCAGCTCATTTTCATTCCTGGATTACTTCTGAGCTTCTCCAGACCCTTTCTGGGTCAATACACCACAAACCTTCAGACAAAATATGTCTAACTATATTCTCCATCATTTGGTCTTTTATTTCAAATACTCAAAGATGCTTTTTAGCCTGAACATTCAGCCATTTCACAGAGGCTTCTTCTACCACTTCTTGTCCTCCTGATTGCAGCAAGTCATCCACATCCTGCATTAACCCAGTCCCTGGGGGTGGGGTAAATTCTTGTGATATTTTCTGCAAGGCTTGCCCCAATAAGGCTGGTGCTTCCGTGCATCCCTGCAGAAGGACCGTCCGTGTCTTCCTGATTTTCCCTTCTACCTCTTTTTCCCACTCAAAGGCAAAATCCAGTTTACCATCCTGTGTGAGTGGGCATCCCCAGAAAGCATCTTTGCCATCAAGGACTGAATGGTGTCAGTGTGAGGAGGGCACCTGGTTGAAGATGGTGTAAGGATGTGAGAGCCCCTGGGTGCTGGGGCCCCCTTGGGCCCTGGGGTTCATCCCTCAGGGGCTGTAGAAACTCTGCCATGGCCTTTGCCTTCCCCTTGGCCCTTTCCTCCTCCCTTCTTGCATTCCCCTGCTGTGCCTTTGTGACCAACTGCTCCAGGGGCTTCCTCTGCCCCTCCTGCAGCCCCCTCAGTGCCTGGGGGTGCTCATCCTCTGACAGCTGCTGAGCTTTCTGCTAAATCATTCCTTTCTGCAGTGACCCAAGGAAAATGCTTAAAAGCTAATCTGGATGCTTGCACGTCCAATGCCCATTTCCCAGCTGTTCCTTCGTGCTGCTGCTCCTTGTGCTGTGGCTGCCGTGGCCAGCCCGTATCCCAGAGCCGGTGCCTGTCCTGCCGCAGTGTCCAAACGCGGCCCCCCCGGCGGGCAGGGCCGGCAGCTCCACGGGGCCGGGCAGCGGCCGGGGCGTCCCGCAGCCTCCTGGGGGCCGGGGGCCACTGCCGGGCCTGCAATTGCCGGGGGGTGCTGGGCTCAGGCAGCGCCCGGCGCTGAGCCCCGGCTGCCCCACAGCCCCGGCCCGGCCCCGCAGCTCCCCACAGGCCCCCAGCCCGTGCTCCCGGTGCCGCCCCTCTGCGCCCGCTCCTGCCGCTGCCCAGCACAGAGAAACCCCCTGCAATCCTGACCTCCTTGTGTGCCTGTCCTGGCAACCGGGGATACAAAGGATCTGCAGCAGCTGGTGACTTCTGACGAGAAGAGCCTGCTGAAAAACATCCCCATCCTCAGTATTTTTCTCTTCCTTCTCTCTTCCATCATACTTTTTCTTCCCACATACATTGCTCCTGCTGCTTCTTGCCTGAACCATATTCCTGCACGCTCTCCTTCACCCAATCCCTTCCCAGCACACCAACAGCATCCATCCCCTGTTGTCTAAATCCCTTCTCGACTTCCCTTATTGCCCCCCTGGGTGTCCATGTCCTTGATTACCTCTGGGAGAATGTGCAAACTCCCTCCACATGCTGCCAAGGGACCCTTCAGAGATATTTTGGGATCATCATCCCTTTGGCCCGGAGCCCTTCCTGGCTTTCCCTTTCTACCATCCACGGGTGCCCTGCCATGTTTAGTCCCCGAAGATCCCACTGTAGTCACTGCTGAGATTTTCAGTGCTCTCTGGCTGCCGACTCTTCCCAGCCCCCTGATCTGTCACTCGTCTGTCTCCTGGCCCCAGCGCCCCCCGGCAGGGAAATTTGGGGAGGTGGGAGGGGGGGAGCGCCAAGGCCGGGCCCCCCCGCGCTGTGGTGGCGGCAGCGGCTGCAGTGGGGAGCGAGTGCGGGCGGGAGCGGCCGAGAGCCCAGCGCTGCCCCAGCCCGAGCTGCCCCAGCTCCATCGCTGCCCCTGCGCTGGGATGCTGTGGGTTTGGGGGGAAGAGGGAGCCGGCAGTGGGTGCTGGGCCTGGGGGCAGCAGGAAAAGGGAAGGAGAAGCAGGGTTGAAGAACCAAATGGTCAAACGATGCCCGAGGGAGGAGAAGGTGGGATTGTGCAGGAGGTCGAAGAAGAATAGAAGGGAGAGGAATGGGAGGAAGAGCAGGTTCACAGGAGGAGAAGTTGAAACGGGAAGCAGCACAAGATTCCAAACCTCCCTGTATCTACAGCGTCCCTCCAGTCCCAGGGCATTGCCCCCCACCCCACACACGCATTCAGCAGGTGACCGGAGAGGAGGATCCACGATTTTCAGAGGGGTGAACTTTGGTGTTTCTGAGCTTTTTTGGCCTAAAAGTTGATTCTTTGTTTTTTTTGCTGTGCCTGAATCCTTATATTTTGCAGTGAGTTTTGGCTGAGTCTTGATGTTTGGAGAGTTTTTGATCTTTGTCATGATGTTTGGAGATTTTGTGCTGAATCTTGATGTTTTGGAGGTTCTTACAGACACAAGATGCACAGTGACTTCGTGATTTGCACTTTGGAAAGGAGGAACTCCCAGTCCTAGGAGCTGTTTTCTCTTGTTCTCTCTCCAAACCAGGATTTTTCATTCCCAAGGCGTTGGCAGATGGAGGACGAGGAAAAGCCCCGGAGATCCCTCAGGAGGAGGGGCTGCAAACCCAGCCCAGGGAGCTGCGAGGAGGAAAGACCCTCCCTGAGCCAGGAAGGCGGCTGGAGATCCAGGCAGAGCTCAGAGCTGGTGGAGAAGCCTCCTGGAGGGGAGAAGCCCCACAAGTGCTCGGAATGTGGGAAGGGTTTCAGGTGGAGCTCCCACCTGATCCGGCACCAGAGGATCCACACTGGGGAACGGCCCTATGAGTGTGGGAAATGCAGGAAGAGGTTCAGGACTATTTCTCATCTGATGCAGCACCAGGTGATCCACACAGGGGAACGGCCCTACACCTGCTTGGAATGTGGGAAGAGCTTTGGGTGGAGTTCCAGTCTGAGACAACACCAGCGCATCCACACTGGGGAGAGGCCCTACGAGTGTCCCCAGTGTGGGAAGAGGTTTCAGACCAGCTCCAATCTCCTTCTACATGAGCGGATTCACACAGAGGAGAGGCCCTTCCGCTGCCCCGACTGCGGGAAGGGATTCAGACGCAACTCCACCCTCACTGTCCACCGGCGCATCCACACTGGGGAGAGGCCCTACGAGTGTCCTGAGTGTGGGAAGAGCTTCTCACAGAGCTCTCACTTGACCTGACACCAACGTAGGCACCACTAAGGGAAGCCCTGTGAGTGCCCCGAGTGTGGGAAGAGCTTCGTGCTGTGCTCCAGCTCCATCCCCCATGGGAGGATCGGTGTTGGATGATCCCCAGTGACCCCCGTTGGGCAGAGCCCTGGTGATCCGTGGTCCTGGTGATCCGTGTTGGGAAGACACGTGGCTGGGGGGCTCTGCATCATCCTGTCTCCCTGTGGGCACCTGGATGAATGCTGGGGCAGGAACGTCCATTGGGACCCAAACTGACATTGGGAACTCCTTAGGGAGAGTGGATTTGTTGACTTTTAACCCCAGAAAATCTTCTGTGTTCAATCCTATCTTCTGGTGGTGCCCTGCTGGGCAGGGTGGAGGAAGAACCCCCGTCCCGTGGCTGGAATTGAGTGCAGCGGGCGCTGGAGAACAGCCATGAAACCAGAAACTCATCACGGCTCCTCTGACTAAACCCTACAGTCCTCACCCAGCCCCCAGCGTGGCCTTGAAAGACTCTTTATCCTAAATAACTCCGACTGCCCCACCTGGGAAAAATCACAAAACCCTCTGCTGCCTGGGCAAGGTATTAACTCTTTCAATGCCCAGAATAAAACTTTACAGATACTTTATTTTCGCTCCTAAATTGAAAAAAACAACAACAACAACAAAGACAAAATAGTAATACACACAGAAACAATATAAAAACACCAAAATAAAACAAAAAGAAAAGTCAAATCCTAAATAAAGAAAGGAGAAAAGTCATGAACGAAAATTTCTCTTTTTTTAAACTATGGACAAAATACTTTTGTTTCCCTATAACACATACAAATATTATGAAGTGAATATGACTGTTTGTTGGAGGTTGGGTGTTCCCCTTTTTCTCTCTGTGGAATTTTCCCCATTGTTATGCTAAGAAGCTGTGGCTACCCCCTGGCTCAGACGGCTGGTTTTCTCTCGAGGGGAGGGGGAGGGAAGAGGGGGAAACACCGCGATGTGCAGGCAGCAGGTAAAGGAGAGGTTTGGGAGTCGCTCTCTCTCTCTTGCTCGTGGAGTCGGAGGAAAGACGCCGATGCTGCTGCGCCACCCCCTCGCCATCCCAGCGCCGGGAGCCGCGTTCTCTGCTGTGGGACACCGCACTGCTCCCTTTCCCGCTTTCGGTCTCCCAGCTCCGGACACCCTGCTGGGCACCGTGACCGACACGGTGAGCAGAGAAGTCTCTGCCCATCCCTCTCCCACCCGGGACGAGGCCGCAGCCATTGCCCCGGTCCTCCCGCAGCTGCGGGGGCGGGACCTGCCCACAGCCCCGGTAACTGCAGGGCAAGGAGAGGGTGTCTGCGGCCAAAAAAGGACTAGAACTGAGTTATTGTTCTGTTGGCTGTTAATTTCATAGCTGTTGGTTTTGTTTGTCTTGTTAGATATATTAGTAAAGAACTGTTATTCCTACCCCCATATCTTTACCTGAGAGCCCCTTGATTTCAAAATTATAGTAAAGTGAAGGGAGGGGGGGTTTATACTCTCCATTTCAAAGAGAGGCTGCTGTCTCTTTTGGCAAATACCTGTCTTCCAAACCAAGAGAGATTTGGGCCTGAGGGCATTGAGAGGAGGGTGAAAAAGGAATAACAGTTCTCTTGAGTTACCTAAGTTTTGTGGTAGGTGACACCATGCTGTCCAGCTTACCCTGGTTTGGGCTCCATGTGGTCACTGCTATATCTCTCCCATTTGCAAGCCCTTTTTTGAACATGGGTCTTATCACTGAGGTTCCTGTGGCCATTATCCAGTTCATTCTGTGGGTTGATCAGCAGAGAAATTCATGGATTTTTAACTTTCTCTGGAAGACAGCCACATGGATTCAGAGCTATTGCACTCTGAGTGTGTAGTTTTGGGGTTTGCTTCAATAATGGTACTTACTGTGAAGAAGTGTCAGCAGGGAAAATGTACTCCCAACCCATCACCCAGTTTTTTAAGTCCTCTCCACCAGATTTGAAGGAGTTCAGATCCACTCTAAATGCTCATGATATCATACAGTGGTTGGTGTTGCTGATATGCCTGTTCTATTTAGCAGTCAGAGATCAGGGGATATTGGCTTGGATAACAACCCTGATACCTACCCCAGGAAATCGAGCTGCTGCCCCAGAGCCTGACCCTGCCCCACAGCCCACTTCAGAAATGAAACACCCAGAGTGGGTAGGGGAAAGAGATGAGCCAGATGCTGAAGGAGTACCTTTCCCCAGCTGGTGAGAAACTCCCCCTGCCTTCAAGAGGGAGACTCTGATGGTGCAGCAGTGGAACCCACAGACATTACATCTGTCCAGGTTCCAGCTGAACTGCAAGGGCACTGGCAGCCAGCAATAGTCACCCCTGTAGAAACTAGAAAATCTAAGATGAAAACAAGGCACCTAGATAATAAGGTTAAGAAAGGAGGGTCCTCACAACCAGCAGGGGAGCCAGAGGTTGAGATCATCACCAAGTCCCTGTCGTACAAAAGTCTCCATACTCTGCAAAAAGACATTGAGTGACGAGGCCGTGAGGCTTTTACCACGTGATTACTTTGGGTCTGGGACCTTATGGGTCCAGGTGTGCAACTGGATGGTCCTGAGGCAAGAAATTTGGGACTCTTGACCCAGGACTCAGGTGTGGACCAGGTATTTGTAAGGGAGCCAGGGCCCCTTTCACTCTGGGAGTGTCTTTTAATGAGTGTGAGAGAGAGGTTTGTCCACAGAGAGAGAATGCAGGAGCACCACTATAGAATGTGCTGGAAGACCCTTGAGGAAGGGATCCAAGAGCTGAGAGAAGTGGCAGTGCTGGAGGTGCTCTTTGGGAGGGATGGACAGCATGACAATGGCCCTGACAAGGTCAGGTGCACAGGGCAGATGTTGTGGAATCTGGCAAACCTGGGGCCATCTCAATACACCACCTTCATTGCAACAATTAATGCTGATAATAACAGAGACAGTGGGTTCTGTTGCCAACAAGCAACAAGCTTAGAAATTTTGAGAGTATGATCAATGGCGCGGTGCAGGCTCATGTCTCTGCTGTAATTGTGAGCCTCCAAGAGGAGATGAGGGAGGAGGGGAGGAGGAACAGTTCCCAAGCAGCACCAGTGCGAGTCACAGACCCCAAAGTTAGAGTACACTCTGAGTATTTTATTGATAACTTACATCTTGCACTTCGTGACAGTAAATTGTGTTAATCAGACTCTGTCATATCACGAGTTCCTGGAACACATTTTCAAGCCCTTCCAGCGGTAGCCCAAGGGAAGCTGTTTCTGTCTTGCATCACAAAATTGGCAGATGTTTTGCAAAGACAGCCCTTTAAAAAGGACTTGTTACTTGCATTAACATCCAAGAGGTTGCTTTCAAAGACAGACAAAAAGCCCCATGAACAAACAGGAACCAACCAAACAACATATTAAAAACTTTATTTTTAGCTCTTGCTTTTAATATTTTCCAAGCTGGCCTCTTCTTCCACTGCAGTGTTTTTCTTTGAACAGAAAAACACCTTTGCCAGAGGATGTGACTTAACAAGGCACACAGAACTTACACACAATGGATAGATTAAAGCTAAACAGGCAGAGTCCCATTTCACAATCATCATCATTTATTTTCTGTTTATTTTGTTTTCAGAAGGGTGAGAACTGTATCTCAGATCCCTTGGCTAGTTTGGTGCCATAGCCACTGATTACCTGTCCTTTCTAATTATCTGTCCTTTCTGTAGTTCCTCTGGCCATTTGTTGCTCTTTGATCACTCCCTCCTTCACCTGATTTTTATATTTTTCTGGATTTGTGGGGGTTTTTGTATGGGTTTGGATTTTTTCTTGCTGGTTGTTTTGTTTGCCTGTTTTGTTGGGTTACAGTTTTGGTTTTGTTATTTGGTTGGGGTTTTTTCCAGTTACCAGTAGGAATCAGCTTGTGATTTGGATTGTCAAGTTTTGAAGACAGGTGTTGCACATAAAGGTTGTTTTTGTTTTTAAAGTCATCTCACACACAGCTCTGCAAGGCCCTGTGACTTTGAGGACTGTGAGCTCTAACAAATTGTGCATGAATAGGAAACTTGTAGTTCCTACCTGCATTACACACAGCAAAATGTAAAGTGTTTGGAATGGAATCAATTGTAACCTTTTTTTTTTTTTTCTGCCATGCCATAAATTGTGTCAGATTCATCAATGAACTCGGTTCTTCCAGGATGGAGTGTGCAAGGATAATCCCTTAGCTCCTGTGTGGAGCTGGTGTGCACCAGGCCAGACACAGCACTGTCACCCATAGCCAGCCTCTGTCTGCACAGAGAGCAGGGAGCTGCAGCTCTGAGGAACTCAGGGCTTGGTGAGCAAACACACCAAACCCCTCATTTAGATCAGTTACTTTACTGGACTATTTGTTGCTATGTATTTAGTATATATTTATTTATAGTATTTGCTGCTGGTATATTTTTATATCCCCACCCAAAGCTGAAAAAAAAGAACCCTGGCAGTTTGCTTTAGCTGTGAAGTCAAGAGACTCATTTCAACAGGTTCCAGCTTTGCTCCCTGTTTGAATTCAAAGCAAGCAAAAACCTCTTCTGTTGGTCACATCAAACCAACATAAGTCTGTGAAAGACAGAAGAGTGTAAAAATTAGTTCATTTTCTAGTACTTACAGTCTTCTAATTCAGCCATGGGATAATTATGCCATAATTCACTAGATCAAATAACTGGTAAAAGCAATAGAAAAGAAATTTTTTTAAAGCTAGGTTTAACAAAAGTGGATTAATTTCATAAACAAAACCATGTAGTAAAAATACAGTAATTTAAACTTCTCAAAGCCCTTTGATAATGGAGCCCTGCACCCCAGTCATGTGCAGTGCAGCCTCAGCTGTCCCTTTGAGCCCAGAGCTGCCAAGGGCTGGGATGAGCCTTCACCCAAAAGTGAATCCAAAATCAGTCCAGAACAGGGCTCACACACAGAGCAGAGTCTAAAGGCCAAAGCCAAACCTCCATCGGGTTGGATTTGTTTAAACACTGAATTGTAGAAAATTTGCTCATCCTGTAACATCATTATTACCATGAAACTGTACATGAGCTGCTAAATAACCACATTCCCATCCTGAAATGCATTCCCAAATATTGTTGTGAACTTGCTCTGCCTCTGCCGCTGCTCCTGGGGCTGCTCTTGGCCACGCAGCCTCAGTGGGAGCCAGCACTGGCTGCAGCCCCAGCGGGCTCCCCAGGACAAGGCCCAGCAATTAAGAGGCCAATTAAAGCACTGGGCAGCAGCAGAACCCTTATCAGATTTATTTGGACAACAGGGACTTGCCACAGCTCCACAGCAGCATGACCATGAGCCAGGCTACCAATGCAATGAGCAGAGTTTTAATAAAACTGTGGAGAAAAATCAGCAACTTACCGTCCTATCTGATAGAGCTTCCGAATGCCAAAATAGCAGCAGAGCAGGACAAGTGGCACAGTGAACATTGTCACTGCTGTGCCGATCATGCAGGACCAGCGCACATCCTGGGGGCAGACAATTCTTGGAAGGCGCGCTGGATCCTGAGCATCTATTCCTGTTTCAGGGATAACATCTGTGGGAGCAATGGGGAGCGTGAGCCCGTGCTGGGCTCCACTGCTGAGCTGGCAGCTCGCTGCATACGGCCAGGACGTTCTCTGTTTGCCCCAGAGCTGGGGCCTGCAGGCACCTTGGCACCCCTTGGCACAGGCTGTGCCACCCAACAAAGCCCAGGAGGCCGGGAGGAGAGCCCGGGGCCAGCGCAGCTGCTTGGGCAGTCGCTGCTTCCAGGGAGCCGCGCCCAACCCATCCCTGAGCAGCCACTGCCAGCCCCGACCCTCCCTGCCCCGTGACAGCTCCCCCAGCCCAAGGGGACAGAGCCAGGCTCTGTCAGGACACACTGGAGCCCTGCTCTCCCCCTCTGCCCTTTCCCCACCATGGTCACCCCTTGCAGCCCCTCCCAGGTTTTGGGCGGTGTCTCCCACGGAGGGATCCCAGCAGGATTGCTCAGCCTGGCTGAGCCTGGCACAGCAATCACCTTCTGCGGCTCTGCCTGGCATCTCCTCCCTTTGTGTACCAGGGGCTGGCACGGAGCCATTGCTTTCTCCAGGAAGCGCTGCCTTCACCAAGGCCTTTTGGTCCACCTCTGGAGAAGGGAAGAGGCGCAGCTGGATCAGATGGAACCATTCCCCATTCGGGAGGTGGCATCTTCAGTAAGTAATATTTGTCAAAGACATGGATATGGATCAGGAAAAGGCCCAGGCTCTTGGGGTTGCCACGGGGCCCTCTCTCCTCCGAACAGCCACCCCTCCTGATCTAGCCTGAGACCAGGAAATTTCAGGGATCTCAGGGTGTGCATGGCCTGTGGGACACTTTGGGATCCCTGTCAGATGATGCCAAAAGCCTTCCTGCAGAGGCTCGGGAGAAGCTGCAGCCAGGCCAGGCTGGGAAACAGCCCTGCAGGCTGTGACAGCAGCAGTGGGACAGCGAGGCTGCCATGGATCCCTTCCTGCTGTGCCGGGCACGGCGTGTCCAGATGTGCAGAGAAAGCCCCCGGCTGCTGAGTGTCAGGAGAAGGCTGAGGGAAATGCACCCACCATGGCGTCTCTGCAGATCACTCAGCATCTGGTCCAGCAGTTTGGCTGCCTCCAGGGATTTCTTGTTTCCTGTTTCTTGGGCCTTGCCTGTTGGTGGATCTTAGAGCAAAGTAATTCAATTTCATGTGGATGGATTCCACAAAAGCAGTGCTCAGCCTGTGGGGTCAGCAGGTACACACTACTCACTCCTGCTATGAGAATTGGATTTGGACACAGCATCCAGCCCTGGAGCTTGAAAAGTGCTCCCTGCAGACACACCTGTAACTCAACAGCCACACAAGCTTCTGTCACCTGGTTCCTGCCAGGTTGTCAATGATTGTGCTGTGAGGGGAAGTTAAGAACTTACCTGCAGAAGCTCCCAAGAGTTCCAAATCATCTTCCACCCAACTTCCTTGAGAAGCCTTCCCAGGAACCTCACCTAGAAGGGAGCACAGATCAGAAGCATTTCCATGGTGTGCTGGGATCCCCTTCTGCCTTAGGGAACTGGGCAGTGCAAGGAAGGGAAATGCAGCCACCACGGCGTCTCTCCAGATCACTTAGCATCTGGTCCAGATGTTTGGCTGCCTCGAGAGATTTCTTGTCTCCTGTGTCGTGGCTCTTGGCTTTTGGAAGACCTTAGATCAAAACAGTTGCACTTCAAGTGTATGCATAGGGTGAGGCTGTGGGAACCAGATGTGAATGGACATGGCCAAAGCTGCAGAGGGGCCTGGGGGGCTCTATGGTAGCTCTGGTCACTCTGCACACTCTCTCCATGCCCTGTTCAACATCCCTGGAGGGGAAACTAGGCGAGCCCAGGGCCCGTGTGGGCTCTCTGCCTCCCACTGAGGAAAGCCTCCCTAAAGCCCTATGGAAAACCATCCCCAAAGCTTCCTGGGGAGAAGGGAGCGCTGTCCCAGGAAAGGGGAGCCAGGCCCCCAGCTCACCTGCTCCCTGTGCTCTCCACGGAGCTGCCTGGGCAGCCCTGGCAGGCAGGGCCAGTGCCAGGAGGAGCAGGAGGAAGAGGCGCAGAGCAAGGGCCATGGTGCCTTGCCCTGTGCCAGTCCCGCAGCTCTTGCTGCCCCCGCTGTCCTGACACCGCTGTCCCAATGTCAGCACCACTGCCGCCGCCGCCGCTGCTGCCGCAGCAGTTGTGCTCAAGGCCTGACTGCTCGGTGCCTGTGGTGCTGTGCAACCACGGGGCTCTGGCACCTCTGCGACCTCAGAGCCTGCTGTGACCTCACAGCGAGGGTGGAATTTTGTGGGGAGTGGGATCTATGTTCTTTGGGAAGGAGCTCATCCTGCCCAGCAGCTCTGTCCAAGGGCTGTGACACAGTCCCAGCCCAGCTGATCTCACAGCCTGGGGGATGAAGGGATGGAGAGCAGCTCTGCCGGGAAGGGCTTGAGGGTGCTGCTAGAAGAGAGTCTGGACATGAGCCAGCAATGACACATCCAAAGGAGTGAATGTTGAAGGAGGTGATTCCACCCCTCTGGTCTGATGAGACCCCACCTGGAGTACTGCATCCAGCTCTGGGTCCCAACACAGGAAGGACATGGTCCCGTTGGAGCTACTCCAGAGGAGGGACAAAATGATCTGAGGGCTGGAGCCTGTCTGCTTTGGAAACAGGCTGGGAAGCTGGGGGTGTTCATGCTGGAAGAGAGAAGGCTCCAGGGAGTTCTGATTGCTGCCTTTCAGTACCTTAAGGGGACTTGTAAAAAAGATGGGACAGAATGTTTAGTGGGGTCTGCCTTCTCCGGGCAGGCCTTGGCAGCACCGCAGCCCTTCATGGCCTCCCACTGTCCCGTGCCCTCCACGCCTCCCCCAGGCCTGCCTGGCTGCTGAAGGAGCTCCAGAGGAGCCGCATCAAGAGGCACCTCAGAGCCCTCAGCAATCCAGCCAGCAACACACGGGCAGGACACAGATGGCGCTTCCAGGCTGGCAGAGGGGTGCTGGCCATCTCCAGGGACCGGTCTCTCAGGGATCCCCGCCGCAGCTCCGGCCTCTGCCCGCCCGCTCTGTCAGAAGCCTTAAGGCTTCCACAGAACCACCAAAGGCCAAGGGCCTTTTGGCCACTTTCCCTTCCACACCGCACGCTGGGCCAACTTGGCGAGCACAAGCACCCTTTTTGCCCTCTTCCCCATTGGCATGAAGACTCTGGGCACCAAAAGAAAACTCCTGGACCTCTGTGTATGACAACAGCAATTTACTAATCCTACACTGGGGTGAAAGAACGTCCTTGAAGTGCAGAAGTGTTCCCTGCAGGCTCAGGTGGCCCCAGCAGACGCAGCCTCCCGGATCAGTTCTCCACACTGCTCACGCAGGACAACCAGCCCCTGCGACACAGGGAAGGCCGTGACTTCCAGAGCCGGCGGAATCCATCTCGCATCTGCTGGAGTCCGGAGGAGGGAATGCTCTGTACAACTCTGTTGATGTACAGAGTCTGAAGAGCCAGGCATGAGATGGCAGGGCTGGTGTCACCCGTCATGTCCTGAAGAGCTGGAAGAGAGAGGAACAGAGCCACAGTCAGAGCCTGCATCTGCAGGGACCTGGGGAGACCCTCCTGCCCCATCCCTCCCACACGGCAGCTCTTGCCATGGCCTGGAGGAAGCAGGAGACAGCAAGGATCAGCTGGAAGGCGCTGGCCACGAATGTCCCTCCCGCAGGCCCCTGGAAGGTCTCTGTCCTCTGCCCACGCCGCCCCTCGTGCGCGCAGGGAGCAGAGCCCTCCCAGCCGGGGCAGGGAACGCAGCTGCCAGCGCCAGCCCCCGCTGACAGCCCGCTGGCCTCACTCACCCCTGCACATGAGCTGCAACTCTCGCTGCTGCTCTCTCAGGAACCGCCCGGCCATCCCTGCCAACACAGAGCCTGTCACGGCCCCAGCCGCACAGCTGCCCCGCAGCGGCGCTGCCAGCCCTGCGGCCACAGCAGCGCCTTCCCCTGCAGGGCTCAGGCCCGGCCCTCGCCGCATCCTGACGCCCAAGGACACGGCTGCGAGAGGGCGGCAGCGGCGCCGAGGGCAGGCGGGGCTCCAGAGCCCCGGCCCGGATGGCGCTGCCGGGGCAGCAGGCGGGGCTGGGGCCGAGCTGCGGCGGGGCGGGGAGGGAGCCGGGCTTGTGGCTCACCAAGAAACCTGAGGGCCGCCTCTCGCAGGGGCTCCTGTGGGCTCCGCAGGTACGGCAGCGCCTGGCGCAGCAGCTCGGCCGCTCGGCTCCTGTCCTGTGCCAGCTGCAGAGAGCGGCAGGGCACGGAGGGAAGGGTTGGCGCGGGCTCTGTCCCTTGGCCCCGGCCTGCCCTGCCCGCACAGCCCTGAGCGGGGCAGAGGGCCCGGCAAGGCGCGGGCTTGATGGAGCTCGGGGCTCCATCAGCTCCGGCCCTGGCGCCAGAGGAGCCTGGAGAAGAGCCCGCGTGGGCAGCCCAGGGAAGGGAGCAGCGTTCTTACCAAGCACTCGCCAAACCTCCACATCTGATCCGCCATCAGCAGCTGCTCAAGATCTCTCCTCTTCAGGAAGGTTAGTGCAGAAAGCAGCGTTTCACAAGAGGCCTGCAGAGCAGCAGAGACCCAGAGATGGCACCGCAGCCCAGGGCACAGGAGCTGCCTCCCTGTGCCAAGGCCAGGAGGAGGCTGGAGCCCATGAGGTGCCCGGGTGCAGGGAGACAGCTGAGCCCCCTGCCAGGAGGACAGCAGCGCCCAGGAGTCCTCACCTCTGCCACACGCATGTTCTCATCGTGGCAGTTGAAGAAGAGTGGCAGCAGGCTCTTGCTCACAAGCATCTTGAGGGGCTTTTTACCCTTGGCCACTACCAACCTCATCACCTCTTGGAAGAGGCGAATGGAGAGCAGCTGCACATGGCGGTTGTCCTGTTGGAAAGGAAGCAAAAGCCCTCCTCATCAGCTGCTCCAGACCCCTCTGTGCACAGGCCCAAAAATCCACGGGGCCCCACACTTGGGGGCAGCAGCCAGTGGCCGTGGCTGGGGGCACAGAGCCTTACGTTGTCCAGCAGTGGCCAGAGCGCGCCAGCCAGCCGCAGGGCGATGGGGCTGGGTATTGCGAGGTGTCTGTGCGAGAGCAGAAAGCTGAGCACCGCGACGGTCATCTCAACGATGTCTTCATCTGCATCCCGCAACAGGTCCACAAGGCTTTCTGTCAGGCTGTACATTCTAATGTTCTGCATGGAAGACAAGGCAGGGCAAGCCCACGCTGCTGCTGCTGCTGCTGCCGTGGAGCCCAGGGGCCGAAGGCCTGTCCTGAAGCACTCGGGCAGGTGAACAGCAACGCAGGAGAGCTGGGAGCAGCTGCCACAGCTCCCAAAGCCCAGCCAAGCCCAAGGGGCTGCTTTCCCCAGCCCCACGCTGCCAGCACAGCTTCAGCCGCTGCTGTCTTCTCACCATCGAGGGGTCCTTGCTGAGCTGCACGAGGCCTCTGAGCACCAGGCGACGCATCTCCCTGGACGTGCTCTGCAGGCGCCTTGCCATGATCTCCAGGACGCTGTCACCCCATTCTTTGATGTCCAGGAGGTCCAGGACCTGAAAGGCACAAAGCAGTGACCGGGGTGCCCAGCTGGCAGGAGCTCAGAACTGCACAGGGCTGAGCCAAGGCAGCAGCACAGGGCACGGGCACTGTCCCAGGCAGCTGCGGCTGTGAGAGGGCAGAGAGGTGGGAGGCAACTCACCTGTGCTGCCCATGGGGCTCACCTCCACAAGGAACGCCATGGCAGGCAGCTGCCAGTCTGAAATGTCTTGGCTGAGGAGCTCCAAGAGGCAGGAGATGAAGCTGCAACACCAGATCATGGAGACACAGCGCATCTCCCTGGTGGGGGGGAAAAGGCATCATTGCCCCTGAGCCGAGAGGACAAAGCTGTCCCAGGAGTGACTCACGGAGCTCTGGTCTTTTCCCAAGCACCCCATGGGCGCTTTGGGAGGCGGCTGTTCCCGGGCACCCTCCTCTGCCAGCCTTTTCCAGTCTGCTCGTCCGTCTCTTTGTGACAAAGCCCTCTCACCCCTGCCCATGGGAACTGTGTGGGGCACCCTGGGCACAAGTGCCGGGGGCAGCAGGGAGAAGGGGGTCTCACCTGGCCAGGAGTCCCACTGCATAGTGGTGGGTGTCAGTACAGAGCAGCGTGTCCCAGCCAGCCTTGCCTTCCATGGCTACCACAACACGCTCACACTGCACTCGGCAGAGCAGGACCTTCAGGGTCTGCACTGCAAACCTGTGTGCAGAGCAAAGCCCAGGTGATGCTGGCAGCCCTGGCTCCTGCCTTGGAAGGGATGGGGAGACTGGGAGGACTGGGATGGAGCACCTTTGGGGGTTGGTGGCAAGGCCCAGTTGCTCCTGGCACCCCTTCCAGAAGGTATCAACCTCCTCTGGCGTATCCAGTGCGCTGATGTAAACTTGGAAGAGCAGACACAGAAAGAGACGGGGAAAATACTCCAACACTATAGGTGGGCACCAGGTCAGGTTGAAGACCCTCCACAGTGTCACGGTTGCCTGCAAAAAATGAACCACCCAGAGACAACACTCAGTGCCAAGACATCCGTGTGGCAGGGCCCGAGCATGCCAGGGAGAGGCCGGGGGAGACACCGCGGGGTCACCCAGCCTGGTGCCCCTGAACCTTGCCCCTAAGTCAGGTTTCATTGCAGTGCCTGAGGCAGAGAGATGCAGCTGGGGGGAGGACAGAGAGCTAGCTGCTGGAGAGGTGGCCTAGGGGCAAGCCAAGGTCAGTTGCAGGAACTCACAGCCAGGGCAAAGACTCCTGTGCTGTCCCCATCGGAGGTGTACACACTGTCCACTGGCCAGGCGTTCAGCACATTGAGGAGTATCTGCAGCGCCGGCTCCGCAGTCCCAGTGGAGGACATGATCACTCCCCACATGGCCGTAGCAGCTCTGTGGGGTCAGAGCTCTGTGTCAGGGGGGTCTGGGCCACAGCACTGTGGCCTGGGCTGCTGCAGGGGCCCGCGCTGGCCGTCAGCCCTGCCTCTGCCCACCGGCCCTCGCTGGCAGCACCCAGCCAGCCCACGGGGGTGCAGGCATCTTGAGGGGCAGGGAGGGAGCGTGGCAGCACGCTCAGGGGCTGACATGGCAGCACTGGCAAACGGAGGAGCCAGAGGCTCCTGGAACTGTCCCCCTGTCTGGCAGTCACCAGGGACAGGCTCTACAGGGTAACGGGCCGGGGAACCCTAAACCCTCAAGGCAGGTGGGGCTGCCGTACCTGTCACCCGATGGGGCCCAGCGCAAGAGAGTCATCAGCACATCGCAGGGGTATTCCCTGGTCAGCTCCAGAAGGGCCTTGTCCAGCCTGTGCCCAGCAGACTCGTTGGCCGTGAGCCACTTGTGGATGTACCTCACCATGGCTGGCACCTGCAGAAGGCCCGGGGAGACTTGGACACCTGCCCGAGCAGCAGGTTCCCCAGCTTCCCCTGAGAAGTGCTGCCCTTCCCAGCCTATTGGTCTGGGCCTCAAAGACTGAAGGAACCCAGCAGAGCTGGCTTGAGGCACCACACAAATCCTGGCCACAGGCTGCTTACTTGCTTTGGATTGGAGACACCCTTCTCCACAAGCAAATCCAGCATGGCAGCCCCGGTCTCAGCAGTGAAGAGGTGAAAGTTTGCCAAGAGCCCAGTGCCCACACCGGTGGTCTCTTCCCGCCAAATGCACATGATGAATTCATAGATCATCTGCAGGAGAAGGGCAGGAAGAGAGGGAGAATCCATGGAGTGCTCCAAGCACGGTGCTGGGCTGAGCAGTGACAGCAGGCCCAGCCCAGGTGGGGATGGCTGCAGTACCTGCGCTGTTCTGCAGAAGCGGCCACGGGCAGGGTCCTGCTCTTGTGTCGGGTCCATGGCGGCACCTGGCAAAGAGCGAGCGCAGCCAGGACTGAGGGGCTGTGGGAGAGGCCGGAGAACACAGGCCAGCCCTGCATTCCCAGGCAGGGACAGCCCTGGGATGCTCCAGGGATGGGGTGTGGCTGCCTGGGCTTTCAGCCCCGGCTCCTCTTCTGTCCTATCCATGGGCATGTTGGATGGGATGGGATGGGATGGGATGGGATGGGATGGGATGGGATGGGATGGGATGGGGCTAAGCTGGCTGCAGGCACCAGCCCTGTGACCCAGCTCTGCTACTCACCCTCCTGCAGCAGCTGGATCTGTTCCAGCTCTTCAGGCTGCTGTGCTGAGGGAGCTGCAGCCTCCTCCTCCTCCTTCACCCAGGCCAGCCTGGGCACTCTGGGTGGTGTCTGCTCCATGTCAGTGTATGGAGTTGGGACTGCTTGCAGGAGAGATGTCTCAGGAAAAGCTCCAGATGACTAAGTGCTGCAGTTGTGCCTTGTGGGCACCTGCAACAGAGAAGCCTTGGGAAGGCTACAGGACACCGTGTCCTGCAGTCTGTCCTCGAGGCCACCTGCAGAGGAAAAGCTTTGGAAAAGCTCCGGATCAGTAAGGAACAAGCTGGCTGTGTGGGGGCTCCTCACAGCACCGCTCTCTCCGTCCTGTCCCGACGAGTGCACCGAGCACTGTGGTGTGGCCGTGTCACCGCCAGCACCTATGTCACGACGTGTCACAAAGGGTCACCCTTGTACGCTCTGTCCCTTTCCTATTGCACGGTGACCACGGTGCACTGTGTCACAAAGAGCCCTAGGACACACCTCCACGTGCCCTGGGGACACCCCCCCCCCCCCCCCCCAAAGTGGCCCAGCTTGCAAGGAAGACGTTCCCCGAAGGTTCGAGGACAGCCCAACAGGAATTTTAGGAATGGCTCAAACAACAAGCAGATGCTCCTCTGCTCTGCCTGCTCAGGGCAGCAGAAGGAGCCCCCACGGTTGCCGATGCAGCTGCAGCAGGAAGGGCATCGGGGCCTTCCACAGCAGCTGCCAGGGCCTCTCTGGGACAAGACCCGGTGCTGGGTGGCCGTCACACACACAGGAGTGTGTGACACAGACACGGGACGTATGGCCCAGGGCACGAATGCTGCTCTGAGCCCTGGGAGCAGTGAAATCAGCAGGTGTGGCAGAGTCCCTGCCAAAGGAGACCTGCCGCCCCCAAGGCCTGCCAATGCTGGTGCCTGCTCCTGCCACAGAGACCTGTGTCCCCTGGGGACTTCTCTGCCAGAGGACAGCCAAAGCCCACGTGCATTGGTGTGTGTGCTCCTTTCTGCAGGCGGCTGTTGGCAGGAGCACCTGGTGGCAACACTTGGTCTCTGTCAGAAGCTGTTACTCCTTCCTGGAATGATTTTTGCTTGGAAGTGATTATGTGCAGTGTCCACGCATCTCCCCAGCCCATCACTGCCTCACACACGAGGTGACCACCAAGCCACTCTCCGGCCATCTGACCCGCAGCTGAGCCCTTCCCAGAGTGCCCGCACCCGCAGGGAGCGCAGGGCTGGATTTGGCCGCCAGAGAGTTGGTGACCCTCGTGAGATCCTCGGTGCATTTAGTTCCTACAGGAGTGTGGGCACCGCTGGGAAATGATCTGCATGCCTTGTTAATTGGATGTTCTTCCACCGCTAGCCTGGGGCAGGATCTCTCCCGGTCCTCCTCTCAACTCCCGGTTCTCTCCTCAGCCAATCAGAGAAGGCACCAAAATAATTGAGCCAATCAGAGCGCGCGGCGCTGATGACTCCTCAGGCAGTCCCAGAGCGCCCAGAGCTCCTCACCTGGACTCCACCCGCGCCCCGCCCCCAGCGCCCCCCGCCAGGAGAATTTGGGGAGGGGAGTATCACGTTTTATCTTTTATTCTTCCAGAGCCAGGATTAAATGCTCGACAGACGGAATTTCATGTTTGGACTCAGATATGTATTAATTCTTATCTATATTACATTGAGTTCTACAGCACTTCTAGCTAACAGGCTAAAAATGGACACCTATCTCTCTCTCTCTCTACAAGGCCTTTTAAGGGCCCATCTGTCCAATTAAGAACGGACAGCTAAATTCTTTATACTTTTAACCCAACAACCAATCACCCATGACGTGCAATGTGGAAAATTCTATCCAATTACAAAAGTACCACCTAGACCCGTGAAGAAGGTGAAAAAGAAAGAAAACTCCACCCTAAACCCTCCATCTTGTTTTATATATATTACTATATTCTAAAAACCCAAGCTGTAAATTGTCCACCATGGGACATTACACACTTCTATTCAAACTACACACCAGTGATTTCAGTTCTATCACACAATTCTGGAAAGCTTCTTCAAGACCTCAGGTCAAAAGCAGTGTTTTCCTGGGGGTCAATGCCTGTCAGCAGAGAAAGCCCAAACCCCTCAGTTTCCAGGGTTCCAACAGGAGGAGGTGTCAGACCCTGCCCGGCGCTGGCCATGGGGCGTGTGGGGCAGCTGGGGCCCTACTGGTGCCACTGGGAGCCCCCCGGGCTGCGGGCGCGGAGCTCTCGGGTGAGCAGGAGGGGCGGGAAGGGAAGTGGTGGGAACCGTTGGACCGGTGGGGAGAGAAAGGGAAATGGGGAGGTGGGACCCCCAAACAGATGTTTGGGGGAGGCTGGAGACTGGGGAGTGTTGGGAAAGGGGGAGGAAAATACAGAGAAGAGTGGAAAAGAGGAACTGGGACAGCAGGAAGAAGGGTTCCATGGCGGCCGTGGAGCACTGGGGGTGCCGAGTCGGGGTTGCCCCGGAGCTCTTGGCTACTGTGGGCTGCTGGGGGGCTGCTGGGGGGGCACCCCCGGACCTGTGTCCTGCACACACAGCGCTGTTCCAGGAGATGGTTTAGTCCGAGTGTCACTTCATTCACGGCACCGACCGGCTGAGGTTCGTGGAGAGGAACATCTCCAACCGGGAGCAGTTCCTGCACTTGGGCAGCGATGTGGGGCTGCACGTGGGGACACCTCCTTTGGGGACAAGGCTGCCAGGCACTGGAACAGCGACCCGCAATGGATGGAGTACAGACGGGCTGCGGTGGACAGGCACTGCCGGCACAACTACGAGTTGTCCAGCCCGTTCCTCGTGGAGCGCAGAGGTGAGCATGGGGCAGAGCGTGTCCCCTCGGGCCCTGCCCTGGGAATGACCCTGGAGCCCCTCAAAACCTCCCTGGGAATCACCCGAGACACGTCAGCCCTTCTTGTGCCCATCCCCGGGGCCTCCTGCCCCCTCACCCCAAGTCACTCCAGTGGCTCTCCCACTCCATCCCAGTCTCTTCCAGTGTCCTCACGGTCCCTCCCAGTGTCACCAGAGTCCCTCCCAATTCCTCTCAGTCCCCAGGCATTCCATTCCCAGTCCACTCCCAGACCTCCACCCTCTCTCCCATTGCCCCAATCCAATCCACTCTCTCCCAGTGTTCCCCCACTCTCTCCAATTTCATTCCCAGTCCCTCTCAGTGCCACACCAGCCCTCTCCTGTTGGGGACCTGGTCCTGGTGGCCACCACATGCCCTGAGAGCTCCTGCTGGCCCTGGAACCATCTCACCTGGATCTCAGCAGGGTAGAAATCCATGGAGCAGAGAAGGCAGCTGGGCCCGGTCTGGGAGCTCGAGGGCCACCGTGAGATGGACACACTGGGGGGCACTGGCAGAGAGTGGGGACACACTGGGGTCAGCTGGGGGGAACAGGGAGGGATTTGAGTGAGCCTGGAGGGGATGGAGAAAGATCTGGAGCTGGAAATCAAGGGTTGGAATTAGGTTGGCTGTGATGGGAAGAGACTGGGAGGAGTGCTGGTGAGTCCTGGTGACACCGGGTAGGGACTGGGAGAGGGTTTGGGGGTCCTGGGGTGGTGGGGGGCAACTGGGAGGGGGTTATGGGATGCTGAGATGGAAAGCAGGAGCGTTGGTGGGTCCTGGGGAGGCTGGGAAGATATTGGGAGGAGGATTTAAGGAGTCCTGGGTGGGTTAGAGGTGACTGGGAGGGTGACTGGAGTAGCTTGGGGTGTCTGTGAGAGATTTTGGGAGGTCTTGACTCCTGTGGACCCCCAGAGATGCCGCCGGCCACCACCCGCAGCAAGGTGCTGATGGGGATCGGGGGCTCCGTGTTGGGTTTCGTCTTCCTGGAGCTGGGGCTCGGCTTCTACCTGTGCAAGAAGGGTGGGGGGAGGGTCCCGGGGGTCGTGTTCCGACCCCGGAGCGTGTGCGTTCCCCATGGGGCCCCCAGTCAGGTGCTACCCCCTTTTCTCTGCCCACAGAGCTCCTGACCCAGCAGCGGCTGCAGCCCCTCCCCATGGCCTCGGGTGCGGCCGGGACCCCCCGCTCCGTCCCCGCGCTGATTTTGGGGGGGTCATGTGTTCCCCCCAGCCCTGCTGTCACTCTGCCCCAGCCTGGCTGCTCCCAGTGCTCCCGATAAAGCTTTCCAGTTCGCTCCGGTCCCGTTTAGTGTGGGGCGGGACAGGGGAGAAATTGGGGGGACCCCGCGGGGGGATCGTGACTGGGCGGGCAGGGTGGGGTCCAGGTGGGGAACACTGGGTGCTGCGGGTCTGCCCGGCAACCGGTGAGTCATCACAGCTGCACTCTCTCATTGGCTGAATCTTCTTAATCGCATTCTCTGATTGGCTGAGGAGAGGCCCGGGAGTTGAGAGAAGGAACAGGAGAGATCCCGGCCCGAGCACCGGCACGGGAACAACAGAGCCAGCCTGGGCACAGCGACGGAATTTATTACCAACCAAATCACAGCGGGACAAGGAAAAGGGAGAGAAATCTCTCCAAACAGTTCCCCCCACCCAACGGGGATCACCAGGACCACGGATCACCAGGGCTCTGCCCAACGGGGGTCACTGGGGATCATCCAACACCGATCCTCCCATGGGGGATGGAGCTGGAGCAGAGCACGAAGCTCTTCCCACGCTCGGGGCATTCCTAGGGCCTCTCCCCAGCGTGAATCTTGAGGTCCTTCATGCTGTGGAGGTTCTTGCTGAATCTCTTCCCTCCTTCCAAGCAACAGCAGGGATATTTCTTAGTTTGGATCTCCTGGTGCCGAATCAAGTGGGAGCTCAGGGTGGAGCTCATTCCATGTTCTAAGCTCTTGTAGGGTGTCACAGTTTGAGTTGTGATTTTTAAGAGGACACTCTGGAGTGAGTATCATCTCCTCTACAGGGTTTCAATAATCTCTTTCCACAAATACGAAATTAATATTAATAGATGAAAGTGGAAAAAACTCCAACACTTTATTAACAAACAGTAAGCCCACAAGGCAAGGAAAAAAAATGTAAATAATTGCTAGATATTAAATTGTCCGATCTTATCCCACACAAACACCTGGGACAAAAGACCCCAAATGCCAGAGAAATCCCCGCTCACAACACACGGTTCAGCCGCCGACTTCTCCCCCAGGGGAAAAACCAACCAGGGGCTGTCCCGAAGGAGAGGAAAGCCCGGGGCTCGCCTGCCCTTGAACTCCTCCCCAGCCGGGCTCCGCGGGCACGGTCCCGGCAGGCGAAGCAGCGGGGCTGAAGCCTCGGGCTGTTTTCTCTCCCGGCTCGGCCCGGCTCGCAGCGGCTTTGGGCTGCAGCGGCGCCGCTCCGCTCCTGCCGGCGCGGAGCCCCCGGGCTGCGACACAGCAGCTGCTCAGTTCGCCTCCAGGCACGGCAAGGCTGCCCCTGCAGCCTCTCCGAGCCAAGAAAAGGGATAAAATCCTTTGTTTGCTTGGGGCAAAACCGCTTTTCAGCCAACCAGAAACCCACGGTGCACAGAGAGAGCCGCGGAAAACCCGAGCAGCGAGGCTTCAAAACGCCCGCAGAATGAACAAGGAGCCTCTCCCCGCCCCGGCCCCGCACACATCCCCTCCCGGGCTGCCGGGGTTTAGATACAATAACCATTCTTTGGGCACAAAGCAGAGGATCATGGAATTACCATCACAGTAACTCACTACAAGAGAATCGTGTACACAATAATCACATGTATCTATCTGTAAAAGCACGTACTGAACTCTGGGTACAGCAATGTGCTCTAGGACAGGAGTGGAGCGGTTGAACGGACACCAGGGGAGATGGGGAATGTACGGACACAGCAAACCCTCCAAGGACTTCAACCTGATTCCCAGCTTTTCCGTGCTTCCAGGGCTTTGACTGCTGGATTTGAATGAACTGAGATGTCACT
Source organism: Sturnus vulgaris (assembly GCF_052056855.1). Classification (NCBI taxonomy): domain Eukaryota; kingdom Metazoa; phylum Chordata; class Aves; order Passeriformes; family Sturnidae; genus Sturnus; species Sturnus vulgaris. The sequence continues at coordinate 7,868,049 of NW_028276185.1, read as the reverse complement.
GTGAAAAGCAGAGCAGTCTGGAACCAGAACTGGAGTCTGGAACTGCTGCTGGAGTTAAAGTCTGGACTTGTCACATCTCAGATTTGAAAATACATTGAATAAAAAACTCCAGTACCCACAACCTTTCCCAGCACATACCTCTTCGCACATTACAAAATACAACGGAATTATTTCTATAGGGCAAAAAATAAAGTAAAATGAACATTGAAAATATTCCCTGATAAAAAGTGACGTTGAGAAAATACAAAATAATGAAGTGTGTCTAGAAAAGCCGGCTGTGATTTCTCAGGTATTGGGCTCAGTGTCAGCTCCGAGCCGGGCTCTGTCTCCCAGGTGCCCAAGTGCCCGGGCCAGCTCTGAGCAGCCTCTCCCGGCTCTCCAGCCCGGCTTTGCCCCGGCTCTGCCCCGGGCAGGCACTCGGTGTTTCCGTGGTGCCCCTGCCCCGCTCAGCTCCCCGTGCCCTGCAAAGGCGCCGAGGCTGCGCTCGGTGCCCCTGGGTGTCACTGAGCGAGGCACTGACGAGCCCCGGTGCCCGGGCACAGCCCTGAGGGACACCCCTCGTCCCCGGCCTCCCGCGGGACACGGAGCCACTGCCCACAAGGCCCTGGCACGTCCGGCCCGGCCAATTCCTCCTGCCCCGGCCAGCCCGGGCTGCAGCCCCAGGGCTCTGCAGGCCGGGGCTGGGGCTGCCGGCTCCCACCGTGGCCAAAGCCTCCCAGGGCTCTGGCCACGCCAGGGGCTACAAGGCCACGAGGCCGGGGCTGCTCCGGGCCGCTTCCAGGCTGTCCCTCTGCTCTTGGGTGCCGGGGGTGGCCCTTTGTGACACGGGCGTGTGTCAGGGCCCTCGGTGATGCGGGACATTGTGATTCTGTCATGAATGAGAGCGTTTGAGATCGCTTAAAAATCGATGACAAGGGCATGAACAAAAGTCAGATTTAATATTAAGTGACAAAGCACAAGTTTGTTGGCTAAATTCACTCTACTGCCTACAGGACAGGTGAGGCACAACAAGGCAAGAACAACACCAAATAAAATCCATGCAATCAGAACAGAAATTAACTGGGAACTCTCTAGGGGAGTGTGGGTGGGTGTGTGCTGTGTTTAGGTGCATGCAGGGATTAAAAGGAACACGGCCTAAAAACTTAACAACTCTAAACAACTCTTTAACTTCTACCTTAATTTGTAACTTAAGTTATACCTTAGGCCTAGGAAATCAACAGACGAACAACACCAAACTTATACCTAACTTAACTTAGAACTTAACATTAACAATTCAACAGAGCAATAACACTTAACAGCATTTAACCTAACTTACAGCTGTAACTTCCAAGTTGTATTTAGCAACTTAATACAATAACAACACTTATGACTTACATTTAAGAACTTAGCAAAACATTTAGCATTTAACAGCATTTAAGTATGTTCATAACTATAACTGAACCTTGCTTACAGGCCTAACTTAGATATCCAAGGTACTTCCACATCTAGGAAAGCTGTATTTCTCCCAGATTTGCTATAGCATATGTGCAGGGGCGCACACACAGACAGGAACAGTCAGTGCAAATAATTCCCCCCAGAGCTCAGTGAAATCCTCCCTTCAGATGTTTTTGCATCTCCCACTGGCCGAAGGATGGGGCCTTGAGCAGTGAGGGTATGGGCCCAGGACACGTCGTGTTTCAGCGATCCTCCAGGCACAGCAAAGCCGAGGGTTTGCTGGCTCTGAGAGGCCCCTCAGAGGGAGACTGCTGGTCACAGCCCACGGTGGCCAAGGAGAGCTCAAAGGTCTCCTTTTGGATTTCTGCTGAGAGGGTCACAAGAGAGTGGGCTCCAGTCATAACCATGTTTCATCCTGGCCTCAGTTTGGGTCAGCACTTTCTCTAGGAGTGGGGGAATGCATCACCACACTGGGATCTCAGGGGTGCCCATGGCCTGGGTGATGCTGGCCCGATGCCAGGCACCCACCAAAGCCACTCTGTCCCTGTCCCTCCAGCTGCAACAGGGGAGAAAAAGTTTAACCCAGAGTTCCTGGGTGGGTGTAAAAAGGAGAAACATCCCGTACCAAACAGCAAAATGTGCATCACAGACCCAGCCTGGGCACAGAGAGGAAATTTATTACCAACCAAATCACAGCAGGACAAGAAGAAGGGAAAGAAATCTCTCAAACCCCTTCCCCCTCAACCAATGGGGGTCACTGGGGATCATTCAACACCGATCCTCCCATTGGGGATGGAGCTGGAGCAGAGCACGAAGCTCTTCCCACACTTGGGCACTCACAGGGCTTCCCTTAGTGGAGCCTCCATTGGTGTTGGGTCAAGTGAGAGCTCCGTGAGAAGCTCTTCCCACACTCAGGACACTCGTAGGGCCTCTCCCCAGTGTGGATGCGCCGGTGCCTGATGAGGGTGGAGTTGCGGTTGAATCCCTTCCCGCAGTCGGGGCAGCAGAAGGGCCTCTCCTCTGTGTGAATCCGCTCATGTAGGAGGAGATTGGAGCTTCTCTGAAACCTCTTCCCACACTTGGGACACTCGTAGGGCCTCTCCCCAGTGTGGGTGCGCTGGTGGCTTCTCAGGTTGGAGCTCCATCCAAAGCTCTTCCCACATTCCAAGCAGGTGTAGGGCCGTTCCCTTGTGTGGATTACCTGGTGCCGCATCAGGTAGTTGCTGTCCCTAAAACTCTTCCCACATTCCCCACACTCGTAGGGCTTTTCCCCAATGTGGATCCTCCGGTGCCGGATCAGCCTGGATCTCTGGCTGAAACCCTTCCCACATTCCAAGCACTTGTGGGGCTTCTCCCGTCCAGGAGGCTTCTCCACCAGCTCTGAGCTCTGCCTGGATCTCCGGCCGCCTTCCCGGCTCAGGGAGGGTCTTTCCTCCTCGCAGCTCCCTGGGCTGGGTTTGCAGCCCCTCCTCGTAAGAGATCTCCGGGGCTTTTCTGCCTCCTCCATCTGCGTACACCTGGGGAATGAAAATTCCCGGTTTAGGGGGAAATAACAAGAAAAGAGCTCCATAAACTGGGTGTTCTTCCTCGCCCAAGTTCATGTCTGGAAGTCATTGAGCATCTTGTGTCTGTAATAACCTCCCAAACACCAAGATTACTACCCAGAATCCTCCAAAGTTTAAGACACAGATCAAAACCTCCCCAAATATCAAGATTCAGCCAAAATCCACTCCAAAATTGTGCTGATTTGAAAGCAAAACCTGTGAGAGAATCAGTGAGAAATACAAATTCATAGGAAAAACATAAGAGGAAAAAATACATGCAATAGTACAAAAGAAAACAACTGACAGAATCAGAATACAACCTGACTCCCCGCTAGTTAGGGTGGTGGTAGCAGTCCAGATGAAGTGGTCTTGTTGTAGTAGTGATGCTGTAGAAAGGTCTGGTAGCTCTTGTCCTCTGGAAACCAGTGGGTAAGGGCTGCCTTGGTGTTCCAAAGCTCAGATTTTATCTAGGTAGGAAAGGCTTGGCTCCTCCCCCTGGCTGGAGCATCTCCCAATGGGATGATGGAATTTTATCAGTCATGCAGTGGCACTCAATGGCCCATTAACAGAAGATATCTTCCTGGAGGAAGGATGGGTTGTGGAAAAGATAAAGAACACTGCCCCACCTGGTTTTAACAGATGGCCCATTAGCAGAGGATATCTCCCACAGAGATAAGGATCACTGCTCCACCTGGTTTTTTCCACCACTCTTTGTTCTTTTGTTTCTTCCTGGGACCTCTGACCGGTTACTTCATGTTTGTTGCTGATTTCTTCTCCCTTTTGAAGATGAAAATGGTAAAAGTGTCTTTGACCTGCCTTGCTGGATATTGTGAAGAGGAACAGTCATCTACTGCAAGTGGAAGTGTCACGGGTGGAGCAGAGTTCTGTGAGTGCTGTATCAAACCAGACCTCGTCAGACCTGCCAGAACAACTGCTCCATGCTGCCCTGCACTGCTCTGCCTGTTCCCCACTGTTTTATGCCAGAGTAATTTAACTGCTGTTAATTGGGTGTGTGTTTCACTCGAGCCAGTCCAGCAGAACCAGCAGAAAGCAGCCCCAGAATGAATGGGGCTCTGCAGAGGAGCCCCAGACTATTCATCAGCCTGCCCGCAGAACTGGCTCCAACTCTGAACCCTTGTGACCACACTCTGAAGAAGACACACTTCTGATATTTCTGAGGCACTTATGACTGAGGCACTGCACGTGCTTGTGCAGGTAAGAATCCCAAAGTTCTTTTTGTCAGGAAAATTAATCCTCAAACACCAGAGTTTTATGTCCAAAAAGGATACTTTATTGGAATAAAGGGAGAGGTCATGGGACATTCCCCTGGGATCTCTCAAATTTTTGGAGGACGCAGCCTCCTTTTTATCCTATTTTCCTGGCCTCATTTCCCTCTCTCTTTCCCCATTGGCTGAGGTACTTGAGAGGCACAGATTTCCCGGAACACCTGATACCTGAAATTCCCCTCTAATGTATAACCCTCCCTTTTAATTTTTAATTCTTACAGAATTCATAGTTTTCTCCCCCGTTGCTTCTTTCATCTTTCAATATCCAATTTCATTTATCAGCAGCCCTACAGTTTGTTTGTAAAGGCAAATATCTTTTTCCATTCATCAATCAGTGGAATCCATCCCATTGTTTCTTTTATCTCTCAGTGCTAGCCTTATCTACAAGCAGATCCACAGCTCATTTGTAAAGAAAAAATTCAACATTCCTCTCAATGTGGTTCTCTAAGAAGGCCATAACTAAATGCTTGCATGGGGGTTTTGGCTTCTGGAGCAGTTGGGTAGGGCTGTTGTTGGTTCCTACCCCTCCATCCCAGGATGATGCAAGGGGTGAGGGATGCCATGTGTGCTGTGCACTGGCAGTGATCCTCAAGAAATCCTTCTAATCCTCTCCTTCGAGCTCGTCAAGTTCCTGGAAATGACAGGACAGAAAAAAAATTTTAAAAGTGCTCAGTTTTGTGCCCTCCTGCCCTCGTGGGGTGAGGGGCAGGAGGCAGAGGTCCAGCTTGGTCTCTCTCTGACCTTTCCTTTGAGACAACACTGTCTGCTCCCACCACAAAGGCACAGAGGGTGCTCTTTGCCCCCACCAGTGGGAAGTGGCTCTGCTGACCCCACTAAGAGTGCTGGAAGATGAGTCTGTGAACTAAACAGTTGAATATTGCCTAGAGGGGGGTAGCAGGCAGTAGATGTGCCACCATTCTCTTTCCAGGAACCCACTGGGAGTACTTGAACTATCGACGATGAGAGAGAGACGGGGACACTGAATGGTGATCAAAATCCAATTTTTACTGAGCACTACTTGTGCTTATATACCATTTACAGGAAGGCTGGTAATATTTTACTGCATTCACATAGACAAACCTTACATAGACAAACTCTCACATAGACAAACTTTACATTGGGACTTAGTAAAATCTTATTTCCCATAACCCAGACTTGATCCAGTCCTCTTGCAGTCAGATCTCTGTTTGCTCTTGCCAGGCTTCCTCGTTGTCAGGCTGCATTTGCTGATTAAATCTGCAGTACTCTCAGTCTCATTTGCATTACCCATATCCACACCTCCCCCCTTTCTTTTAACTAAAAATACACTCTTAAGCGATTTGTCGATTAAATTCTTAACACACTGTAAAATACAAGGAATAACTACTACAAAGCATAATATGATGCCTAATACATGCAAACCTATTTTAACTAAATTCCTGACCCAGCCAGCGAGTCCCCAGTGCCCTAAGAGCCAGTTCAGCCAGTCGTACCCATGATCTACCCGAAGTTTATTGACACCTTCTTTGAGGGCTTGAATGCTGGCATAGATGGGCTGGGAGTGGTCAGAAAGGTTAAGGCAACACATCCCATCGAATTCCTCAGCCACAGGCGGCGGCGGAGCTCGGAGGCGGCCCCAGCGCAGGTGGGAGCCGCGCTCGGTTGTGCGGGGGCTCGGGGCTCGCTGCGGGCCGAGGGGGCGGCAGGGGGCTCTGGCGGGTTGGTTGTGCCGGTGCCGGCCCGTGTTGGCGCTGGGCTGAGGGCGCTGCGGGAGCGGCTGCCCGCGGTCTCCTTCCCGCTGGGGCCTCGGCAGGAGCCGGTGCCGGAGCAGCGCTGGCTCGTCCCGGTTGCTGTGGGTGGCACAGAGGTGTCTGCCCTGTGCCCGGGGCTGTGAGGGAAAATTCCCGTGGCCAGAGGTTTGTGTGCCCGCAGGAGACAGAGGAGTCCTGTAAAAGTGACTTTATTGATGAACAAAGAGAGAGGCCATGCGGCATTTGCCATGCGGTCTCTGAAACGCAGCCTCCTTTTTATCCTCATTTTCCCGGCTGCATCTCCCTCTCCCTTTCCCCACTGGCTGAGGTATACTTGAAAGGTTCAGACTTCCCGATCCGCCTACTGCATGTCCCTCTTAATATTCACCCCTACTACGATATTAATCTTAATGCTTTCAATCCCTCCTTTTCTCATTTTCTCAAGAATTGCCTTTAGAAACTTTTAATTTGCATTGACTCAATCTCTTTTCCTGCATCCTCTTTGGCGCAAGGTGTCGTGCATGGTAAAAAGCTGAGAGTTGCTGCAGCACATCACAGGAAGAGCAGCATTCGTTTAAGCCGTGGTCTGCCAGGGAACCACGAAAACGTGTCCCATTCCCATCGTTTCTCCAGAATATGAGCTATTTTCTAATTTCCTTTGTTATCTGTTTCATCGCTTTTCGGTTATCATCTATTCGCGAACAGCAGTTTGAGTCTTGTAATTTTCCGTAAACACCTCCTCTTTCTGTTAATAGATAATCTGATCCTATCCCATGTGAAATGTCTCCTTCCTTATTTCAGTGGATTGGTCGTCAGGAAGGTCAGGAGCTGGAGCTGTCTGGTTGGTTATTATTTAGAGGATGCTTTTTATCCTAATTATGCCAATCAAATTATGGATGGATTTTGTGTGTCCTGATCTGAATTCGTTAGGGTTCCCAGGGGCTGGTCCATGGTGTTGTAGGATTGGCTCTGGTGTCTGTTCATCTTTTTTGCGTTTTTGGGTGCTCCCTCCATCCAGGGGTGCATCAATTGACCACTTTTCTCTAATTAAATCACCACATACTTGGATTTCCAACTCATTTCCCTGAACTTGTGGCACCAAAAACACCCCAGTGCCCCAATACACCCTATATAACCTGGACAGTGACAGCACAGGCATGAAGATCCTGGTTCATTGTGCACACATTGCCCTATCAGTGTTAATTTGCATTTCTAAAGCCCCAACCTGGCTGTGCCTGGATCCAATGCTTTTATTCCTGAGCAGACATTAGGTTATCCACAAGTGCACCCCCACAATCTGTTTTCTTTTTCTTTTCTCTTTTTTTTTTTAACAATTTTCTACTAACTGTTTATGTGTTAAAGCCTCACCATTAATACTCTTCTAGTTTTGCAAAATGCAACATAAAGGTGAGCATCAAGAAACCCTTTCTGAAATTCTGCCATCATTAAGAGCCACCCACAAATACACACAAAGAAATTCTAATGCAATCAAGATTTTTCTACTTCTTCTCCTAGGAGTAAAAAGTGATTCTCACACCCCTGGTCCAAACCCAACTGAGAATATAAAAGTAGGATTGCTATGCAGAATTTTTCTAATGGTGTAATCTTGTCACTGAAACTGCAGGAAAAACAAAAACTCTCCAACAATATCTTAATGTTAGAGAGTCAAGGCATTACTTGATCCTGGTCAGGATGTGCAACAGAAATAATTTCATCCACACATAGCCCGGGTATGCAGAGAAAATCATTCCATGAGATGTGAATTTTACTAGATTTTTCCTAAACGTTTTAAAGTCTGAACCCAGTGAAATCCATTGGTTTAGTGTTCATTGCTTCCAGGTTGTGTAGTTCTTAGTATTTGGTTTCCTATTGCACTCAGATTTCTCCTCTTCTGATGTTAATTAGATCCACATTCCTGGATTTCCTTCTCAGTCTTTTCCAGACCAGGTGTCTCCATCTGGGCCAGGGGCAGTGTCTGGGGTGGGTGTTCCTTGATGTTTGCTGATGTTTCCTTGATGTTTTGTTAAATGTCGTTCTGTTTGTTGGTATCTTTTGGGCTATTCCCAGTCTGTTGAGGTGTTAAACTCATCTCTGTTGAGTGGTCTAACAGTCCATAAAAATACCTTTTAAAATTTCTTTCCTGGGACAAGGCAGACCGAGCCTGACTAGTAAAATAGAATGTAATAGAAGTTTAGAGTTGGTCTATTTTCCAGCAATGGAATCGCAGGCAGCCCAGTGTGTGAGTGTAATTGAGAGGCAGAGTCCTGGGTGGATGCTGTGAACAGCAAAGTGCCAAGGCAGGCTCTGTGCCAGCCCAGCTTCCTGTGGCAGAGATTTCACCAGAGACAGGATTCTGGCCACAGACTGCTTGAAATATACATCCCTTATCTCCAGCCCGCACTAGGTGGAGAATTCCCAGGGTAAGGAATTGCAAAGATCAATTCCAAGGGAGAGAATTTAATATCTGCCCTGGCTCTGGCCAAAGGTTATAATGGCCGGATGCTTGGCCTTCAGCCAAGGGCACACACTGACTCAGAAAACACTTCCTAAATGCAGCAACATGTTGCATATTCATAGACCTTCATGCATTATTCAGAATCATTCTCCTCCAACCTGTAAATCATTATTTTTCCTTCCCTGGAGTTCTGGTGTCCCATAATCCAAGAATGTGAAGAATTTCCAGATTATCTTTTTTACCATTCTCCAAGTTTGTTACATGAACATAAGATTATGACATTATACTGGAACAAAAATATATTTATCACACAACTCGTTATAACTTTTGTTTATTTATGTATATTTATTTGTATTTATAAGTTTTGTTAATTGCAGAACTAAGAGGAACTATGTTCATACAACAGTATTTTCCAGCATATGGCATTCATTTTAATATTTGCAAAAACTCAATAATATAATGTACACTTATAACACACATAGAATTCAAATTTCTTTTTCTCAGTCTGGAGGAGACATAGCTGGTGATCCAGTCATTTTGTTATTTTTCATTTTCTCAGGTTTTTTTCCTTTTCTCCTGTCCATACCACACACAGGATATTTGAGTTTAAAAAGTCATACAATGTTGTGGCTAGAGCAGAGAATCTTCAATCCAGGTTCTCCAATTCCCTATTAATTCTCAGAATTCTTGCACCTGCTTTTTAGTCCTGGATTACTTCTGAGATTCCCTGGTCCCTCTCTGGGCCAATACACCACAAACACTCAGTCAAAATATGTCCCAAATATTTAACCCTTTTCTCCAGCATTTCCTCTTTTATTTCAAATAGACAAAAATGCTTTTTAGCCTGAATATTCAGCCATTTCAGAGAGGCTTCTTCTGCCACTTCTTGTCCTCCTGATTGCAGCAAGTCATCCACATCCTGCATTAACCCAATCACTGGGGGTGGGGTAAATTCTTGTGATATTTTCTGCAAGGCTTGCCCCAGTAAGGCTGGTGCTTCCGTGCATTCCTGCAGAAGGACCGTCCATGTCTTTTCCATTTTCTTTTCTACCTCTTGTTCCCACTCAAAGGCAAAATCCAGTTTACCATCCTGTGTAAGTGGGCATCCCCAGAAAGCATCTTTGCCATCAAGGACTGAATGGTGGCCGTGTGAGGAGGGCACCTGGTTCAAGATGGTGTAAGGATGTGAGAGCCCCTGGGTGCTGGAGCCCCCTTGGGCCCTGGGGTTCATCCCTCAGGGGCTGTAGAAACTCTGCCATGGCCTTTGCCTTCCCCTTGGCCTTTTCCTCCTCCCTTCTTGCATTCCCCTGCTGTGCCTTTGTGACCAAGTGCTCCAGGGGCTTCCTCTGCCCCTCCTGCAGCCCCCTCAGTGCCTGGGGGTGCTCATCCTCTGACAGCTGCTGAGCTTTCTGCTAAATCATTCCTTTCTGCAGTGACCCAAGGAAAATGCTTAAAAGCTAATCTGGATGCTTGCACGTCCAATGCCCATTTCCCAGCTGTTCCTTCGTGCTGCTCCTTGTGCTGTGGCTGCCGTGGCCAGCCCGTATCCCAGAGCCGGTGCCTGTCCTGCCGCAGTGTCCAAACGCGGCCCCCCCGGCGGGCAGGGCCGGCAGCTCCACGGGGCCGGGCAGCGGCCGGGGCGTCCCGCAGCCTCCTGGGGGCCGGGGGCCACTGCCGGGCCTGCAATTGCCGGGGGGTGCTGGGCTCAGGCAGCGCCCGGCGCTGAGCCCCGGCTGCCCCACAGCCCCGGCCCGGCCCCGCAGCTCCCCACAGGCCCCCAGCCCGTGCTCCCGGTGCCGCCCCTCTGCGCCCGCTCCTGCCGCTGCCCAGCACAGAGAAACCCCCTGCAATCCTGACCTCCTTGTGTGCCTGTCCTGGCAACCGGGGATACAAAGGATCTGCAGCAGCTGGCAGCTCTTAAGGCTAAGAGCCTGCTGGAAAACATCCCCATCCTTAGTATTTTTTTCTTCCTCCTCTTTCCCTTCATCCTTTTTCTCCCCCACATAGATTCCTCCTTCTGCTTCTTTCCTGAACCGTATTCCTGCACACTCCCCTTCACCCAATCCCTTCCCAGCACACCGACACCTTCCATCCCTTCTCGACTTTCCTTAATGCCTCCCTGGGTGTCCATGTCCTTGATTACCTCTGGGAGAATGTGCAAACTCCCTCAACATGTTCCCAAGGGACCCTTCAGAGATATTTTGGCATCATCATCCCTTTTTCCGGGATCCCTTCCTGGCTTTCCCTTTGTACCCTCCACGGGTGCCCTGCCATGTTTAGTCCCCGAAGATCCCACTGTAGTCCCTGCTGAGATTTTCAGTGCTCTCTGGCTGCCGACTGTTCCCAGCCCCCCTGATCTGTCACTCGTCTGTCTCCTGGCCCCAGCGCCCCCCGGCAGGGGAATTTGGGGAGGTGGGAGGGGGGGAGCGCCAAGGCCGGGCCCCCCCGCGCTGTGGTGGCGGCAGCGGCTGCAGTGGGGAGCGAGTGCGGGCGGGAGCGGCCGAGAGCCCAGCGCTGCCCCAGCCCGAGCTGCCCCAGCTCCATCGCTGCCCCTGCGCTGGGATGCTGTGGGTTTGGGGGGAAGAGGGAGCCGGCAGTGGGTGCTGGGCCTGGGGCAGCAGGAGAAGGAAAGGAGAAGCAGGAGAAGCAGAAGAACAAAATGGTCAAATAGTGCACATGGGAGGAGAAGGTGGGATTGTGCGGGAGAAGGAGGAATAATGGGATGAAGAGGAGTGTGAGGAAGAGTAGGGACACAGGAGGAGCAGAAATGGGAAGCAGCACAGGATTCCAAACCTCCCTGTATCTACAGCGCCCCTGCAGTCCCAGGGCGTTGCCCCCCCCCCCTCCGCATTCAGCAGGTGACTGGAGAGGAGGATCCACGGTTTTCAGAGGGGTGAATCTTGCTGTTTGTGAGCTTTATTGGGCTAAGACGTGGTGTTTTGTATTTTTGCTGGGCCTGAATCTTTGTATTTTGCAGGGGGGTTTGGCTGAATCTTGGTTTTTTGGGAATTTATGATCTGTGTCTTGATGTTTGGATGATTTTTGGGATGAATCTTGGTGTTTGGGAGGTTATTAGAAACACGAGACGCCCAGTGTCTTCCTCAGCTGTACATCGGAAGGAAGAACCGCCAGCTCAAGGCACTCCCCTATTGTTTTTTCCCCAAACCAGGATTCTTCATTCCCATGAGGTTGGCAGATGGCGGAGGAGGAAAATTCCCGGCGATCCCTCTGGAGGAGGGGCTGGAAACCCAGCCCAGAGAGCTGTGAGGAGGAAAGACCCTCCCTGAGCCGGGAAGGTGCCTGGAGATCCAGGCAGAGCTCAGAGCTGGTGGAGAAGCCTCATGGAGGGGAGAAGCCCCACAAGTGCTTGGAATGTGGGAAGGGTTTCAGCTGCAGCTCCAAGCACCAGATGATCCACACTGGGGAAAAGCCCTACGAGTGTGGGGAATGTGGGAAGAGCTTCAGAGACATCTCTGGTCTAATGCAGCACCAGGTGATCCACACAGGGGAGCGGCCCTACACCTGCTTGGAATGTGGGATGAGCTTTGGACACATCTCCAACCTGAGAAGGCACCAGCGCATCCACACTGGGGAGAGGCCCTATGAGTGTCCCAAGTGTGGAAAGAGGTTTCAGACCAGCTCAAATCTCCTCAAACATGAGAGGATTCACACCGAGGAGAGGCCCTTCCGCTGCCCCGACTGCGGGAAGAGCTTCAAGGAAAATAGCACCCTCACTGTCCACCGGCGCATCCACACTGGGGAGAGGCCCTACGAGTGTCCTGAGTGTGGGAAGAGCTTCTCCAGGAATTCAGCCTTGACCCAACACCAACGGTGTCACCACTAAAGGAAGCCCTGTGCGTGCCCCGAGTGTGGGAAGAGCTTCGTGCTCTGCTCCAGCTCCATCCCCCATGGGAGGATCGGTGTTGGATGATCCCCAGTGACCCCCGTTGGGCAGAGCCCTGGGGATCCGTGGTCCTGGTGATCCGTGTTGGGAAGACACCTGGCTGGGGGGGCTCTGCATCATCCTGTCTCCCTGGATGAATGCAGGGACAGGAATGTCCATCGGGATGGAAACCCACATTGGGAATTCCTTGGGGAGAGTGAATTTGTTGATGTTCAACCCCAGAAAATCTTCTGTTTTCAGTCCTATCTTCTGGTGGCTTCAAGGAATACTGAATGGTCCTGGTGGTCTTTTCCATCCTCAGAGATTCCAAGATTTTGATTTTGATTTTTGATTTTTTGATTGTCCGAGGGTGTTTTCCACAGCAAAATGGTGATGAACTGGGGCAAAGACCAAGATTTTGGAGACAGTGGGGTGGAAACCCCTCCAAAAATATTCTTCCCTCCCTCCTTCCCTGCTGGATTCTCAGCTAGCATGGACACAAAAATCCTGTTATTTTGGGCTGGATTTGCTTTTCATTTTTCTTCATCCCTTTAAAACATCCAACCTTAGGATAAAAATAAAGACGGTGAACTGAGACATGGGTGGGGACACGGGGGGACAATGACATGGTGGGACACAGACATGGAGAGTGACATGGGGACACATGGACACGGAGGGGGACGTGGCCATTCGTGGGGACATGGGGGGACACGGGCATGGATGGAGATGTGGGGGACAGTGACAGGGATGGAAACATGGTGGGGACACAGCCATGGGTGAGGACATGGTGGGACATGGCCAGTGACATGTGGGGACACGGCCACGGCCGGTGCCATGGGGGGAACTTGCAGGGGCTGTGGGGGATGCTGGCTTGGAGGGAGTTGAGGGTTCCTGGCAGGGACTTGGGGCTCGCTGAGGCCTTTGGGGACCCCAGGCCGAGCGGCTCCGGCTGCGCTGGGAGACCCTGGCGGAGGTTCTGGGGCAGCTGCTCAAGGACCCCCTGCCCTGGAGCCCCAGCCAGGCATTGGGCTCCTGAAAGGGAATGAACGTCCTTGTCCCCAGCAGGGAAATCCCAGCACCCCCAGGGTGTTTGTCGCAGCTGAGAGGCCACAACAGGGAGGAGAAAGCCAGACAAAGCTATCCCCTTCCAAAACTGAGCACCGAAAATCTCAGAACTTTGGGATTCCACCAGAAAGAAGCTTTGAGGAGCTGCCCGTATTGAGGAAAAGAGGGATAGGACCCCGAGAGTGAGCAGGAGGGACCTGGAAGCCTCTTTCAAAAAGAAGCATTAGGGTAGGGGTGGTTGAGTGGGGGGCAGTGGGGAAGGGCTGGAAGAGCATGGGGAAAAGAGAGGGCTGGTACCACTAAAGAATTTGGAAGGGGGGCGGGATCCCGAATTGCATTGAGAGGTCCCACTCCTCCTCCTTTCTAGTCCTGCCTCCTCTCTGGCCCTTCTTCCACTCCTTTCTCAGCCCTCCTCCTCCTCCATCCCTTCTCCTGCTCTCCTTGGGCCCAGCGCTCATCCTTGGTCCCCCCCATTTTCCCAACGCTGTCACATCCCGTAGGAGGAGGTGGAATAGAGCCGGGGCAGGTCGGGCTGAGGCAGCGCTGAGCTTTTGGCCCAGCCTGGGAAGCCCCCATGTAACTCCTTCCCCAAATTCCCCTGCTGCCTTAGAGGGGATTCCGGCACCTTTGGGTTTGGCGCGGTGCCCTGTTGGGGTTCAGGGTCCCCCCAAGCCCCCCCAGAGCGGGGTGAGAAGGGGGGGACACGACCATTCCTGGGGGGTCTCCATTCCCAGTCCATGCCGGGGCCCATTCTGCCTCTCCCATTCCCTCCACGTCATGGTTTCCCCCGTGGGGTCCCTCCAAGTCCTTCCCCACTGGCCCCCAATAAACAGGACCAGGCAAACTGGGAAGCTTTATTGGGAATACTGGGAGCAGCCGTTCGGGGGCAGAGTGACACCGGGCTGGGGGTCCCCGGGGGGAGCACACACGTTCACCCGAGTCCCGCTGGCCCCCAGACAGGTGAGCTCCCAGCAGCACCAGTAGCACCAGTAGGGCCCCAGCTCCCCCGACACGCCCCATGCCCAGCGCCGGGCGGTGCCGCCAGCCCCAAAGCAGCCGCGCTGTGCCCTGGGGGGGTCCCCGCGGCCCCGCCCCACGCGGCACTGGGAGCACCAGTCCGGACCAGTTGGAAGCGTGGGCGGGCGGCACCAGAACCCACGGAAGTGAGTCCACCACAAGGCGTTTAGAACCCCCAAAATTGGCGGAAAGCATCAGGATACTCCCAAAAAAGGGGTCACATCTGCCCATAAACTAACTGAGAAATCCCCCAAAGCGTTTATGACCCTCTAAAACTGGTGGAAAGCAGCAGGATCTTCCCTAATATCGGCTTCTGTGCTAATTTCACCTGGGGAGAAGAAACTCGAGAGAAATTCTCTCTATGAGAACTCCCTCTGGGAGTTGATGGGACCAATTGGAGGCTGGTTTGGTTATTGACAGCCTGAACAACCAATTGGAGAAAGTTAGTTCGCTCGGTGAGCGCACATTTTGAAGGCGGTAACCCGGGAAAAAACTCTCATTTATTTCCGGTGGCTGAGCAGGTAACAACGGCCCAGCCCGGGCTCCCTCCCATGTGGGGGGAGCTCGGGAGGCCGCTGGGCCCCGTTTGCAAACCAGGGAACCCGATGGCCGGGGGGAGGAAAGGCTCATTGATGAGACCTTAGCCCGGCTTCCTCCCCTACGAGCCCGCGGCTCTGGGGGGGCCCGGCTCCTGCTGCTGGCCCGGAGCAGCTTTGGAGGGGCCGAGCCCGCCCAGCCCCCGCACGGCCTGGGGGAGGCAGCCGGGCCCTGTCTGGAAGCAGGGGTGGCCATGGGCAGTGCGGGGCTGCAGCAAGCTCCAGAAAAGCTGATTAACATCTCAGCCGCCCCCACACCCAGCGCCGTGACTTCTGTGGGAAACTTTAACTCTTTAGTGCTCAGGTAAGATTTTGCAGACCTCCGGCTTTCCTTTGAATATGAGAGGGGAAAAAGGAGATGCTCCAAAGTCAGTGAAGCAAGAGCTAAGTTTCTTTAGATGGAAGGAGAATGAGGAGATGCTGTGAAGATGGCTGAAAAATCCTTTTGTAAGATTGTAGGGATGAACTGATGTACAGAATATTCCTATAAACCGTGGAGAAAGACATTGGAGATGTTCCATTTGATAGATTGTTAATCAAAAGCATCTGTGTTGAGAATCCTTCGCCCCGAGGAGAAAAGGGGATCTCTTGTTCTGGAGATGAAGCATGAACAGAGAGAAAGAGAGATGAAGAAAATTTTAGTTTGGAACAGTTAATTCTTAAAAGTAAATACCCCATGAGTTTAACATGGCCTATAAGCACAGCTTTGGGAAAGCTGTGAAGATGGGAGGAACTTCACTACTTTGCAAGTTTTTTCCCAGGCAGATGTAAATCGTGAAAGTGAAGCCATGAGAGGACTGGTTTTTTCCCTTCTTGTGGTGAAGTCCCTATGGCCTGACAAGAGGAAACTTCTCTCTCCAAAGTGAACTGAAAAGGACAATTTAACTTGGGAACTGACTGAAGTAGTTTTTTCTATCTTTGTTTTGTTGTTATGAAGGTTGGGAGAGGGAAGGAAGGAGTGCTCTAGAGATCTTATTCTGAATTTGCTTTTCTTTCTCTTTCTTTGTGTACTTAATAAAGTTTTTTATACCCCTTTTTAGGCCTGCCTTGCTCTTTTGCTCCTGGTTCTGTCTCACAACAGAAAAATGAGTATATTTAAATTGGCAAGTCAAAACTATAACAATGGAGGAGAGTGTCAGCAGCTGCAGCTAAGGGCTCGTGTCCCATCAGAGTCTCTAACGATGGCACCAACGCTGCTGCCTTGCAACAGCCGACTCTGGAAGGCGAGTGTGCCCTCGAGCAGAGCCGCTGAGGTCAGTCAGGGGGACAGGCTGCAGCTGAAGCTGCCAAGCGTTGCTGTGATTCTGGCAAGTCAAGAGAAAACCATGGTGACCACTTTCCCTTACACCCTTTGCCAAGCCACGAAAAATTGTGCACACAGCATCCCCTCTTTTGGCATCTTGTCTGGTGTGGATGTCTTCCTGAGGAGGTACAAGCCTTCTGGGTGCTGCTGTTCCTGTGCACACTCTGGTCATTTTTCTCTGGTGTCCAGAGCCACGTGGACAGCAGGAGCTCCACAGGCCAGCTCCAGGAGACATCGTTCTTGCCATGGTGGCAGCAGCTCTGTGGGTCCCGAGCTCAGTGTCAGGGGAGTCTTGGCCACACAGCACAGTGGCCTGGACAGCTCTGGGGACCCGGGCTGATCGCCAGCGCTGCCACTTCCCACTGCTCCTCGCCTGCAGCAGCCAGTGGCCGTGATCCAGCAGGGCCTCCTTGTCCCTCCTTGTCCCTCCTTGTCCCTGGCCAAGCAGCTTGGGCACCTCGGGGCTGTCCCCACCGTCCTGCTGAGGCCAGGCCTCGAGGGCTTCTGCCACAGGCACCAGAGACGCGTCGGGGAAGTGCCAGAGCAGCCGGCTGGCAGGAAGAAGGTGGCTGTCTGGGGGCTGCTTATGGCCTCTGCCACCCAGTTCCTCAGGGCTTCCCACCAACCCATCCACACAAGTCCTCCTGGCCCATCACAGCCTCCCGCCACCCAGCGCCACACGCATTCCCCTCACGCCTTCCCACTGCCTTCTCCGGGCAGGCCTTGGCAGCACCGCAGCCCTTCATGGCCTCCCACTGTCCCGTGCCCTCCACGCCTCCCCCAGGCCTGCCTGGCTGCTGAACGAGCTCCAGAGGAGCCGCATCAAGAGGCACCTCAGAGCCCTCAGCAATCCAGCCAGCAACACACGGGCAGGACACAGATGGCGCTTCCAGGCTGGCAGAGGGGTGCTGGCCATCTCCAGGGACCGGTCTCTCAGGGATCCCCGCCGCAGCTCCGGCCTCTGCGCGCCCGCTCTGTCGGAAGCCTTAAGGCTTCCACAGAACCACCAAAGGCCAAGGGCCTTTTGGCCACTTTCCCTTCCACACCGCATGCTTGGCCAACTTGCTGAGCACAAGCACGCTTTTTGCCCTCTTCCCCATGGGCCTGAAAACTCTGGGCACCAAGAGAAAGCTCCTGTACCTCTGTGTATGACAACAGCAATTTACTAATCCTACAGCGGGCTTAAAGAAAGTGCTTGCAGAGCAGAGGTGATCCCTGCAGGCTCAGGTGGCCCCAGCAGACGCAGCCTCCCGGATCAGTTCTCCACACTGCTCACACAGGACAACCAGCCCCTGCGACACAGGGAAGGCCGTGACTTCCAGAGCCGGCGGAATCCATCTCGCATCTGCTGGAGTCGGGAGGAGGGAATGCTCTGTACAACTCTGTTGATGTACAGCGTCTGAAGAGCCAGGCATGAGATGGCAGGGCTGGTGTCATCTGTCATGTCCTGAAGGGCTGGAAGAGAGAGGAACAGAGCCACAGTCAGAGCCTGCATCTGCAGGGACCTGGGGAGACCCTCCTGCCCCATCCCTCCCACACGGCAGCTCTTGCCATGGCCTGGAGGAAGCAGGAGACAGCAAGGATCAGCTGGAAGGCGCTGGCCACGAATGTCCCTCCCGCAGGCCCCTGGAAGGTCTCTGTGCTCTGCCCACGCCGCCCCTCGTGCGCGCAGGGAGCAGAGCCCTCCCAGCCGGGGCAGGGAACGGAGCTGCCAGCGCCAGCCCCCGCTGACAGCCCGCTGGCCTCACTCACTCCTGCACATGAGCTGCAACTCTCGCTGCTGCTCTCTCAGGAACCGCCCGGCCATCCCTGCCAACACAGAGCCTGTCACGGCCCCAGCCGCACAGCTGCCCCGCAGCGGCGCTGCCAGCCCTGCGGCCACAGCAGCGCCTTCCCCTGCAGGGCTCAGGCCCGGCCCTCGCCGCATCCTGACGCCCAAGGACACGGCTGCGAGAGGGCGGCAGCGGCGCCGAGGGCAGGCGGGGCTCCAGAGCCCCGGCCCGGATGGCGCTGCCGGGGCAGCAGGCGGGGCTGGGGCCGAGCTGCGGCGGGGCGGGGAGGGAGCCGGGCTTGTGGCTCACCAAGAAACCTGAGGGCCGCCTCTCGCAGGGGCTCCTGTGGGCTCCGCAGGTACGGCAGCGCCTGGCGCAGCAGCTCGGCCGCTCGGCTCCTGTCCTGTGCCAGCTGCAGAGAGCGGCAGGGCACGGAGGGAAGGGTTGGCGCGGGCTCTGTCCCTTGGCCCCGGCCTGCCCTGCCCGCACAGCCCTGAGCGGGGCAGAGGGCCCGGCAAGGCGCGGGCTTGATGGAGCTCGGGGCTCCATCAGCTCCGGCCCTGGCGCCAGAGGAGCCTGGAGAAGAGCCCGCGTGGGCAGCCCAGGGAAGGGAGCAGCGTTCTTACCAAGCACTCGCCAAACCTCCACATCTGATCCGCCATCAGCAGCTGCTCAAGATCTCTCCTCTTCAGGAAGCTTAGTGCTGAAAGCAGCGTTTCACAAGAGGCCTGCAGAGCAGCAGAGACCCAGAGATGGCACCGCAGCCCAGGGCACAGGAGCTGCCTCCCTGTGCCAAGGCCAGGAGGAGGCTGGAGCCCATGAGGTGCCCGGGTGCAGGGAGACAGCTGAGCCCCCTGCCAGGAGGACAGCAGCGCCCAGGAGTCCTCACCTCTGCCACACGCATGTTCTCATCGTGGCAGTTGAAGAAGAGTGGCAGCAGGCTCTTGCTCACAAGCATCTTGAGGGGCTTTTTACCCTTGGCCGCTACCAACCTCATCACCTCTTGGAAGAGGTGAATGGAGAGCAGCTGCACATGGCAGTTGTCCTGTTGGAAAGGAAGCAAAAGCCCTCCACATCAGCTGCTCCAGGCCCCTCTGTGCACAGGCCCAAAAATCCACGGGGCCCCACACTTGGGGGCAGCACCCAGTGGCCGTGGCTGGGGGCACAGAGCCTTACGTTGTCCAGCAGTGGCCAGAGCGCGCCAGCCAGCCGCAGGGCGATGGGGCTGGGTATTGCGAGGTGTCTGTGCGAGAGCAGAAAGCTGAGCACCGCGACGGTCATCTCAACGATGTCTTCATCTGCATCCCACAACAGGTCCACAAGGCTTTCTGTCAGGCTGTACATTCTAATGTTCTGCACGGAAGACAAGGCAGGGCAAGCCCACGCTGCTGCTGCCGTGGAGCCCAGGGGCCGAAGGCCTGTCCTGAAGCACTCGGGCAGCTGAACAGCAACGCAGGAGAGCTGGGAGCAGCTGCCACAGCTCCCAAAGCCCAGCCAAGCCCAAGGGGCTGCTTTCCCCAGCCCCACGCTGCCAGCACAGCTTCAGCCGCTGCTGTCTTCTCACCATCGAGGGGTCCTTGCTGAGCTGCACGAGGCCTCTGAGCACCAGGCGACGCATCTCCCTGGACGTGCTCTGCAGGCGCCTTGCCATGATCTCCAGGAGGCTGTCACCCCATTCTTTGATGTCCAGGAGGTCCAGGACCTGAAAGGCACAAAGCAGTGACCGGGGTGCCCAGCTGGCAGGAGCTCAGATCTGCACAGGCCTGAGCCAAGGCAGCAGCACAGGGCACGGGCACCGTCCCAGGCAGCTGCGGCTGTGAGAGGGCAGAGAGGTGGGAGGCAGCTCAGCTGTGCTGCCCATGGGGCTCACCTCCACAAGGAACGCCATGGCAGGCAGCTGCCAGTCTGAAATGTCTTGGCTGAGGAGCTCCAAGAGGCAGGAGATGAAGCTGCAACACCAGATCATGGAGACACAGCGCATCTCCCTGGTGGGGGGGAAAAGGCATCATTGCCCCTGAGCCGAGAGGGCAAAGCTCTCCCAGGAGTGACCCACGGAGCTCTGGTCTTTTCCCAAGCCCCCCGTGGGCGCTTTGGGAGGCGGCTGTTCCCGGGCACCCTCCTGTGCCAGCCTTTTCCAGTCTGCTCGTCCGTCTCTTTGTGACAAAGCCCTCTCACCCCTGCCCATGGGAACTGTGTGGGGCACCCTGGGCACAAGTGCCGGGGGCAGCAGGGAGAAGGGGGTCTCACCTGGCCAGGAGTCCCACTGCATAGTGGTGGGTGTCAGTACAGAGCAGCGTGTCCCAGCCAGCCTTGCCTTCCATGGCCACCACAACATGCTCACACTGCACTCGGCAGAGCAGGACCTTCAGGGTCTGCACTGCAAACCTGTGTGCAGAGCAAAGCCCAGGTGATGCTGGCAGCCCTGGCTCCTGCCTTGGAAGGGATGGGGAGACTGGGAGGACTGGGATGGAGCACCTTTGGGGGTTGGTGGCAAGGCCCAGTTGCTCCTGGCACCCCTTCCAGAAGGTATCAACCTCCTCTGGCGTATCCAGTGCGCTGATGTAAACTTGGAAGAGCAGACACAGAAAGAGACGGGGAAAATACTCCAACACTATAGGTGGGCACCAGGTCAGGTTGAAGACACTCCACAGGGTCACGGTTGCCTGCAAAAAATGAACCACCCAGAGACAACACTCAGTGCCAAGACATCCGTGTGGCAGGGCCCGAGCATGCCAGGGAGAGGCCGGGGGAGACACCGCGGGGTCACACAGCCTGGTGCCCATGAACCTTGCCCCTAAGTCAGGTTTCATTGCAGTGCCTGAGGCAGAGAGATGCAGCTGGGGGGAGGACAGAGAGCTAGCTGCTGGAGAGGTGGCCTAGGGGCAAGCCAAGGTCAGTTGCAGGAACTCACAGCCAGGGCAAAGACTCCTGTGCTGTCCCCATCGGAGGTGTACACACTGTCCACTGGCCAGGCGTTCAGCACATTGAGGAGTATCTGCAGCGCCGGCTCCGCAGTCCCAGTGGAGGACATGATCACTCCCCACATGGCCGTAGCAGCTCTGTGGGGTCAGAGCTCTGTGTCAGGGGGGTCTGGGCCACAGCACTGTGGCCTGGGCTGCTGCAGGGCCCGTGCTGGCCGTCAGCCCTGCCTCTGCCCACCGGCCCTCGCTGGCAGCACCCAGCCAGCCCACGGGGGTGCAGGCATCTTGAGGGGCAGGGAGGGAGCGTGGCAGCACGCTCAGGGGCTGACATGGCAGCACTGGCAAACGGAGGAGCCAGAAGCTCCTGGAACTGTCCCCCTGTCTGGCAGTCACCAGGGACAGGCTCTACAGGGTAACGGGCCGGGGAACCCTAAACCCTCAAGGCAGGTGGGGCTGCCGTACCTGTCACCCGATGGGGCCCAGCGCAAGAGAGTCATCAGCACATCGCAGGGGTATTCCCTGGTCAGCTCCAGAAGGGCCTTGTCCAGCCTGTGCCCAGCAGACTCGTTGGCCGTGAGCCACTTGTGGATGTACCTCACCATGGCTGGCACCTGCAGAAGGCCCGGGGAGACTTGGATACCTGCCCGAGCAGCAGGTTCCCCAGCTTCCCCTGAGAAGTGCTGCCCTTCCCAGCCTATTGGGCTGGGCCTCAAAGACTGAAGGAACCCAGCAGAGCTGGCTTGAGGTGCCACACAATTCCTGGCCAGAGGCTGCTTACTTGCTTTGGATTGGAGACACCCTTCTCCACAAGCAAATCCAGCATGGCAGCCCCGGTCTCAGCAGTAAAGAGGGGAAAGTTTGCCAAGAGCCCAGTGCCCACACCGGTGGTCTCTTCCTGCCAAATGCACATGATGAATTCATAGATCATCTGCAGGAGAAGAGCAGGAACAGAGGGAGAATCCATGGAGTGGTCCAAGCACGGTGCTGGGCTGAGCAGTGACAGCAGGCCCAGCCCAGGTGGGGATGGCTGCAGTACCTGCGCTGTTCTGCGGAAGCGGCCACGGGCAGGGTCCTGCTCTTGTGTCGGGTCCATGGCGGCACCTGGCAAAGAGCGAGCGCAGCCAGGGCTGAGGGGCTGTGGGAGAGGCCGGAGAACACAGCCCAGCTCTGCATTCCCAGGCAGGGACAGCCCTGGGATGCCCCAGGGATGGGGTGTGGCTGCCAGGGGGTTCAGCCCCAGCCCCTCTTCTGTCCTATTCATGGGCATGTTGGATGGGATGGGATGGGATGGGATGGGATGGGATGGGATGGGATGGGATGGGATGGGATGGGATGGGATGGGATGGGATGGGATGGGATGGGATGGGGCCAAGCTGGCTGCAGGCACCAGCCCTGTGACCCAGCTCTGCTACTCACCCTCCTGCAGCAGCTGGATCTGCTCCAGCTCTTCAGGCTGCTGTGCTGAGGGAGCTGCAGCCTCCTCCTCCTCCTTCACCCAGGCCAGCTTGGGCACTCTGGGTGGTGTCTGCTCCATGTCACTGTTTGGAGTTGGGACTGCTTGCAGGAGAGATGTCTTGGAAAAGCTCCAGATGAGCAAGTGCTGCAGTTGTGCCTTGTAGGCAGCTGCAACAGAGAAACCTTGGGAAGGCTACAGGACACCGTGTCCTGCAGTCTGTCCTCGAGGCCACCTGCAGAGGAAACGCTTTGGAAAAGCTCCGGATCAGTAAGGAACAAGCTGGCTGTGTGGGGGCTCCTCACAGCACCGCTCTCTCCGTCCTGTCCCGACGAGTGCACCGAGCACTGTGGTGTGGCCGTGTCACCGCCAGCACCTATGTCACGACGTGTCACAAAGGGTCACCCTTGTACGCTCTGTCCCTTTCCTATTGCACGGTGACCACGGTGCACTGTGTCACAAAGAGCCCTAGGACACACCTCCACGTGCCCTGGGGACACCCACACCCCCCCCAAAGTGGCCCAGCTTGCAAGGAAGACGTTCCCCCAAGGTTCGAGGAGAGCCCAACAGGAATTTTAGGAATGGCTCAAACAACAAGCAGATGCTCCTCTGCTCTGCCTGCTCAGGGCAGCAGAAGGAGCCCCCACTGTTGCCGATGCAGCTGCAGCAGGAAGGGCATCGGGGCCTTCCACAGCAGCTGCCAGGGCCTCTCTGGGACAAGACCCGGTGCTGGGTGGCCGTCACACACACAGGAGTGTGACACAGACACGGGACGTATGGCCCAGGGCACGAATGCTGCTCTGAGCCCTGGGAGCAGTGAAATCAGCAGGTGTGGCAGAGTCCCTGCCAAAGGAGACCTGCCGCCCCCAAGGCCTGCCAATGCTGGTGCCTGCTCCTGCCACAGAGACCTGTGTCCCCTGGGGACTTCTCTGCCAGAGGACAGCCAAAGCCCGCGTGCATTGGTGTGTGTGCTCCTTTCTGCAGGCGGCTGTTGGCAGGAGCACCTGGTGGCAACACTTGGTCTCTGTCAGAAGCTGTTACTCCTTCCTGGAATGATTTTTGCTTGGAAGTGATTATGTGCAGTGTCCACGCATCTCCCCAGCCCATCACTGCCTCACACACGAGGTGACCACCAAGCCACTCTCCGGCCATCTGACCCGCAGCTGAGCCCTTCCCAGAGTGCCCGCACCCGCAGGGAGCGCAGGGCTGGATTTGGCCGCCAGAGAGTTGGTGACCCTCGTGAGATCCTCGGTGCATTTAGTTCCTACAGGAGTGTGGGGACCGCTGGGAAATGATCTGCATGCCTTGTTAATTGGATGTTCTTCCACCGCTAGCCTGGGGCAGGATCTCTCCCGGTCCTCCTCTCAACTCCCGGGCCTCTCCTCAGCCAATCAGAGAAGGCACCAAAATAATTGAGCCAATCAGAGCGCGCGGCGCTGATGACTCCTCAGGCAGTCCCAGAGCGCCCAGAGCTCCTCACCTGGACTCCACCCGCGCCCCGCCCCCAGCGCCCCCCGCCAGGAGAATTTGGGGAGGGGGGTATCGCGTTTTATCTTCTTTTTTGTTGTTCCAGAGTCAGGATTAAATGCTCGAGAGACGGAATTTCGTGTTCGGACTCAGATATTTATTAATTCTTATCTATATTACAGTGAGTTCTACAGCACTTCTAGCTAACAGGCTAAAAATGGACACGTATCTCTCTCTCACTACAAGGCCTTTTAAGGGCCAATCTGTCCAATTAAGAACACACAGCTAAATTCTTTTTACTTTTAACCCAACAACCCATCACCTGTGACCTGCACTGTGGATTTTTCTATCCAATTACAAAAGTACCACCAAGACCCGTGAAGAAGGTGAAAAAGAAATAAAACTCCACCCTAAAACCTCCATCTTTTTTTATATGTATTAATATAGTCTAAAACCACAAATTCTAAATTTTCCACTATGGGACATTACACACTTCTATTCAAACTACACACCAATGATCCCAGTTCTATCACAATTCCGGAAACCTTCTTCACAGCCTCAGGTCAAAAGCACTGTTTTCCTGGAGGTCAATGCCTGTCAGCAGAGAAAGCCCAAACCCCTCAGTTTCCAGGGTTCCAACAGGGGGAGGTGTCAGACCCTGCCCGGCGCTGGCCATGGGGCGTGTGGCGGGGGCCCGGAGCTCTTGGCTACTGTGGGCTGCTGGGGGGCTGCTGGGGGGCACCCCCGGACCTGTGTCCTGCACACACAGCGCTGTTCCAGGAGATTGTTTAGTCCGAGTGTCACTTCATTCACGGCACCGACCGGCTGAGGTTCGTGGAGAGGAACATCTCCAACCGGGAGCAGTTCCTGCACTTGGGCAGCGATGTGGGGCTGCACGTGGGGACACCTCCTTTGGGGACAAGGCTGCCAGGCACGGGAACAGCGACCCGCAATGGATGGAGTACAGACGGGCTGCGGTGGACAGGCACTGCCGGCACAACTACGAGTTGTCCAGCCCGTTCCCCGTGGAGCGCAGAGGTGAGCGTGGGGCAGAGCGTGTCCCCTCGGGCCCTGCCCTGGGAATGACCCTGGAGCCCCTCAAAACCTCCCTGGGAATCACCCGAGACACGTCAGCCCTTCTTGTTCCCATCTCCGGGGCCTCCTGCCCCCCCACCCCAAGTAACTCCGGTGGCTCTCCCAGTCCATCCCAGTCTCTTCCAGTGTCCTCACGGTCCTTCCCAGTGTCACCAGAGTCCCTCCCAATTCCTCTCAGTCCACAGCCATTCCATTCGCATTCCACTCCCAGACCTCCACCCTCTCTACCAGTGAATTCCCAATCCCTCCCAGTCTGTTCCAAGTCCTTTTCAGTCCAATCCCGAACCTCCACTCTTTCTCCCGTTCCCCAATCCACTCCACTCTCTCCCAGTGTTCCCCCACTTTCTCCACTTTCATCCCTAGTCCCTCTCACTTCCACAACAGCCCTCTTCCATTTCTCCTAGTCCCCACCCCAGCTGATCCCAGTGTGTCCCCGCTCTCTCCCAGCGCCCCCCAGTGTCCCCATCTCACTGTGGCCCTCGAGCTCCCAGCCCAGCCCCAGATGCCTGCTCTGCTCCGTGATGGATTTCTGCCTTGCCGAGATCCAACTGAGATCGTTCCAGGGCCAGCAGGAGCTCTCGGGGCATGTGGTGGCCACCAATCTGGTCCCTAATGGGGACTGGATTTCTACCAGCTCCTGGTGCTGCTGGAAACCCCCCCGGCACGGGGTCAGCTCCAGCTCCAGGTGGAGCACGTCAGCCTGGAGCACGGCCCGGACCCCACAGTGTGAGGGGCGTGGGGGAGGCACTGGGGGAGCTGGGAGAGGGATTGACGTGTGCTGGGAGTAACTGGGAGGGAGTTTGAGATAGCCTGGATTAAAACAGGAGAATGGATCGGCGGTCTAGGATGGCTGAGAAGGAGTTTGAAGGATGCTGGGGAGGGTGGGATGCGGTTCTAGGGGTCCTGGAGAGCACTGGGAGGGAGTCTGGGGGTGCTGGGTATAACTGGGAAGGATTTGAGTGAGCGTGGAGGAGCTGGAAAAAGATCAGGGATTGGAAAGCAGGGTTTGGAATGAGGTTGGTTGTGTTGGAAAGAGACTGGGAGGATCTTGGTGAGTTCTAGTGTGGCTGGGAAGGGATTGGGAGATGGTGTGGGGGTCCTGGGGCAGTGGGGGGCAAATGAGAGGGAGTTATGGCATTTTGAAAGGGACAGGAGGGGCTTTGGTGGGTCCCAAGGAAGCCAGGAAGAGATTAGAAGAATTAGAAGAAGTTTTAGGGAGCCCCAGGTGGGCTGGGGGAGATTTGGAGGATTCTTGGAGAGGCTTGAAATGTCCGTGAGAGGTTTTGGGTGGCCCTGACCCCTGTGATCCCCCAGAGATGCCGCCAGACGCCGCTCACAGCAATGTGCTGACGGAGATTGGTGGCTCCGTGTTCGGCTTCGTCTTCCTGGCACTGGGGCTCGGCTTCTACCTGTGCAAGAAGGTGAGGGGGGGACCCCGGGTTCATATTCCCCCGCCCCCAGAGTGTGTGTGCTCCTCCTGGGGACCTCCAGCCGGGTGTCACCCCCTTTTCTCTGCCCACAGAGCTCCTGAGCCGGCAGCGGCCGCAGCCCCTCCCCATGAACTCACGGAAGGCCAGGACCCCCTGCTCCATCCCCACACTGATTTTGGGAGGGTAGTGGGTCTCCCCCAGCCCTGCTGGAACTCTGCCTAAGCCCAGCTGCTCCCAGTGTTCCCAGTAAAGCTTCCCAGTTACACCCAGTTCATTTAGTGGGGGGTACTAGGAAAGGACTTGAGGGGACCCCGCGGGGGGATCGTGACTGGGCGGGGAGGGCGGGTCCAGGTGGGGAACACTGGGTGCTGCGGGTCTGCCCGGCAACCGGTGAGTCATCACAGCTGCTCTCTCTGATTGGCTGAATCTTCTTCATCGCATTCTCCGATTGGCTGAGAACAGGCCCGGGAGTGAGAGAAGGAACAGGAGAGATCCCGCCCCGAGCACCGGCACGGGAACAACAGAGCCAGCCTGGGCACAGCGAGGGAATTTATTACCAACCAAATCACAGCGGGACAAGGAAAAAAAATCTCTCCAACCCCTTCCCCTTATCCAACGGGGATAACCAGGACCACGGATCACCAGGGCTCTGCCCAACGGGGGTCACTGGGGATCATCCAACACCGATCCTCCCATGGGGGATGGAGCTGGAGCAGAACACGAAGCTCTTCCCACACTTGGGGCACTCACAGGGCTTCCCTTAGTGGTGACTCCGTTGGTGTCTGGTAAAGGTTGATCTGTCAGAAAAGCTCTTCCCACACTCAGGACACTCGTGGGGCCTCTCCCCAGTGTGGATGCGCCGGTGGACAGTGAGGGTGGAGTTGCGGTTGAATCCCTTCCCGCAGTCGGGGCAGCGGAAGGGCCTCTCCTCTGTGTGAATCCGCTCGTGTAGGAGGAGATTTGAGCTGGTCTGAAACCTCTTCCCACACTTGGGACACTCGTAGGGCCTCTCCCCGGTGTGGATGCGCTGGTGGTATTTCAGGGCAGAGATCCACCCAAAGCTCTTCCCACATTCCAAGCAGGTGTAGGGCCGTTCCCCAGTGTGGATCACCTGGTGATGCGTCAGATAATAAATAGTCCTGAAGCTCTTCCTGCATTTCCCACACTCGTAGGGCTTTTCCCCAGTGTGGATCATCTGGTGTTGGATTAGCTCGGAGCTCCACGTGAAACCCTTCCCACATTCCAAGCACTTGTGGGGCTTCTCCCCTCCAGGAGGCTTCTCCACCAGCTCTGAGCTCTGCCTGGATCTCCGGCCGCCTTCCCGGCTCAGGGAGGGTCTTTCCTCCTCGCAGCTCCCTGGGCTGGGTTTGCAGCCCCTCCTCGTGAGACATCTCCGGGGCTTTTCCTCCTCCTCCATCTGCCAACGCCTTGGGAATGAAAAATCCTGGTTTGGGGAAAAAACAAGAGGGGAGTGCCTTGAGCTGGCGGTTCCCCCTTGCCCAAGTTCATCCCAGAAAATTATTGGCCATATTGTGTCTGTAAGAACCTCTGAAACACCAAGATTCAGCCCCAAAATCCTCCAAACCTCAATATACAAATAAAAAAAGCCCCACAAAGCAATATTCAGCCAAAATCCCCTTGAAATACAAAGATTCAGTCCCCGCAAAAGAAATAAAGCACCAACTTTTACCCCAATAAAGCTTTCAAACACCAAGATTGACCCTTCAGAAAATCATAGATCCCCCTCTCTGGTCACCTGCTGCATTTGGAGGGGGGCAATGAACTTGGGGCTGCAGGGGTGAGGCTGTAGATAGAGGGAGGGATGGAAACTTGTGTTGCTTCTCTTTTCTGCTCCTCCTTCTCCTGTGTCCCTGCTTTTCCTCACATTTCTCTTCCTCCTACTATTCCTCCTTCTCATGCACAATCCCACCTTCTCCTCCCATATGCATTATTTGACCATTTTGTTCTTCAACATTGCTTCTCCTTCCCTTCTCCTGCTGCCCCCAGGCCCAGCACCCACTGCCGGCTCCCTCTTCCCCCCAAACCCACAGCATCCCAGCGCAGGGGCAGCGATGGAGCTGGGGCAGCTCGGGCTGGGGCAGCGCTGGGCTCTCGGCCGCTCCCGCCCGCACTCGCTCCCCACTGCAGCCGCTGCCGCCACCACAGCGCGGGGGGGCCCGGCCTTGGCGCTCCCCCCCTCCCACCTCCCCAAATTCCCCTGCCGGGGGGCGCTGGGGCCAGGAGACAGACGAGTGACAGATCAGGGGGGGTGGAAAGAGTCGGCAGCCAGAGAGCACTGAAAATCTCAGCAGGGACTACAGTGGGATCTTCGGGGACTAAACATGGCAGGGCACCCATGGAGGGTAGAAAGGGAAAGCCAGGAAGGGCTCCTGGCCAAAGGGATGATGATCCCAAAATATCTCTGAAGGGTCCCTTGGGAGCATGTTGAGGGAGTTTGCACATTCTCCCAGAGGTAATCACGGACATGGACACCCAGGGGGGCAATAAGGGAATTCCAGAAGAGATTGATACAACAAGGGTTGGATGCTGTTGGTGTGCAGGGAAAGGATTGTGTGAAGGGGAGTGTGCAGGAATGTGGTTCAGTCAAGATGCAGCAGGAGCACTCTATCTGGGAAAAAAAAAATGAAGGACGGTAAAGAGGAGGAAGAGAAAAATTCTGAGGATGGGGATGGTTTTCAGCACACACATCCTCAGAAGTTGCCAGCTGCTGCAGATCCTTTGTATCCCCGGTTGCCAGGACAGGCACACAAGGAGGTCAGGATTGCAGGGGGTTTCTCTGTGCTGGGCAGCGGCAGGAGCGGGCGCAGAGGGGCGGCACCGGGAGCACGGGCTGGGGGCCTGTGGGGAGCTGCGGGGCCGGGCCGGGGCTGTGGGGCAGCCGGGGCTCAGCGCCGGGCGCTGCCTGAGCCCAGCACCCCCCGGCAATTGCAGGCCCGGCAGTGGCCCCCGGCCCCCAGGAGGCTGCGGGACGCCCCGGCCGCTGCCCGGCCCCGTGGAGCTGCCGGCCCTGCCCGCCGGGGGGGCCGCGTTTGGACACTGCGGCAGGACAGGCACCGGCTCTGGGATACGGGCTGGCCACGGCAGCCACAGCACAAGGAGCAGCACGAAGGAACAGCTGGGAAATGGAGATTGGACGTGCAAGGATCCAGATTAGCTTTTAAGCATTTTCCTTGGGTCACTGCAGAAAGGAATGATTTAGCAGAAAGCTCAGCAGCTGTCAGAGGATGAGCACCCCCAGGCACTGAGGGGGCTGCAGGAGGGGCAGAAGAAGCCCCTGGAGCACTTGGTCACAAAGGCACAGCAGGGGAATGCAAGAAGGGAGGAGGAAAAGGCCAAGGGGAAGGCAAAGGCCATGGCAGAGTTTCTACAGCCCCTGAGGGATGAACCCCAGGGCCCAAGGGGGCCCCAGCACCCAGGGGAGGGTTTGAAATGCAAGAATTTTCATTTGCACCTAATTGTGATTGTAATGTACTGAGAACGGATTTGATGGCTAAAATTCGAATGCAAATTAACATTGTAAAAGGTGGTACAGAGTCAAGTTCTCTTTTGCCTTTGTGTCAAATGTCTGGCAAGGCCGAGGCTGAATTGAACTCAGAAGTTTGGGCAGCTCCAGAAAAATAGGGAAAATTAGATATGGAGCCTCTCCAAATCTCTTTGAATCAACCAGGACAAGTGGTGTCTAAAAGCAATACCCTATTCCAAGGGAGGGAAGGAAAGGCTTAGAGCCTCTTATTGAGTCCCTGCTAAAGGCAGGACTTTTGAAGCCAGGGATCTCTCCCTGTAATGCTCCTATCCTGCCAGTCAAAAAATCAGATGGAATCGAAAGAATGGTGCAGGACATAAGAATAATAAATGAGATTATTAAACCTAGGCACTGCACTCCACAGTCTCAGATCCTTACACCATCTTGAACCAGGTTCCCTCCTCACACTGACACCATTCAGTCCTTGATGGCAAAGATGCTTTCTGGGGATGCCCACTTACACAGGATGGTAAACTGGATTTTGCCTTTGAGTGGGAACAAGAGGTAGAAGGGAAAATGGAAAAGACATGGACGGTCCTTCTGCAGGGATGCACGGAAGCACCAGCCTTATTGGGGCAAGCCTTGCAGAAAATATCACAAGAATTTACCCCACCCGCAGGGATTGGGTTAATGCAGGATGTGGATGACTTGCTGCAATCAGGAGGACAAGAAGTGGCAGAAGAAGCCTCTGTGAAATGGCTGAATGTTCAGTCTAAAAAGCATTTTTGAGTATTTGGAAAAAAAGAAAAGCACAAATGCTGGAGAAAAAGGTAAAATATTTGAGACATATTTTGACTGAAGATTTGTGGTGTATTGACCCAGAGAGGGTCTGGAGAAGCTCAGAAGTCAAACAGGACTGAAAAGGGAGTGCAAGAATTCTGAGCATTAATAGGAAATTTGAGGACCTGGATTGAGGATTCTCTGTTCTACCCATAACATTTTATTACTTACTAAACCCCAAAAACCTCAAGGCTGTGGTATGGACAGAAGAAAAGGAAAAAAAGCCTGAGAAAATTAAAAAGAATAAAATGATTGGTGCACCAGCTATGGCTCTTCCATACTCAGAAATCTGAATCCAAAGTGCGTTATAAGTACATATTATATTATTGTCTGTTTGAAAATATTAAAATGAATGCTCTATGTTGGAAAACTTTGCTGCATGAACACAATTTCTTTTAGCTTTGCTATTAACAGAACTTATAAATAATAGTGATAAATATATTTTTTTGGACTACAAAATTTTGATGTAAAAAGGTTTTCTTCATGTTACTAACTCAGAGAATGGTAAAAAAGATAATCAGGAAATTCTTCACATTCTTGGACTCTGGGACAGCAGAACCCCAGGGAGGGAAAAAATAATGATTTACAGGTTGGGGAGAATGATTCTGAATAATGCATGAAGGTCTATGAATATGCAACATGTTGCTGCATTTAGGAAGTGTTTTCTGAGTCAGTGTGTGCCCTTGGCTGAAGGCCAAGCATCCGGCCATTATAACCTTTGGCCAGAGCCAGGGCAGATATTCAATTCTCTCCCTTGGAATTGATCTTTGCAATTCCTTACCCTGGGAATTCTCCATCTAGTGCGGGCTGGAGATAAGGGATGTATATTTCAAGCAGTCTGTGGCCAGAATCCTGTCTCTTGTGAAATCTCTGCCACAGGAAGCTGGGCTGGCACAGAGCCTGCCTTGGCACTTTGCTGTTCACAGCATCCACCCAGGACTCTGCCTCTCAATTACACTCACACACTGGGCTGCCTGCGATTCCATTGTTGGAAAATATACCAAATTTAAATTTTTTGTACATTTCATTTTACTAGTCAGGCTCGGTTTGCCTTTCTCTCAGGAAAGAAATTTTAAAAGGTTTTTTTTTAAGGGATGTTGCACCACTCAACAGAGATGAGTTTAACATCTCAACAGACTGGGAATAGCCCAAAAGATACCAACAAAGATATCAACATTCAACAAAACATCAAGGAAACATCAGCAAACATCAAGGAACCCCCAACCCAGACACTGCCCCTGGCATAGATGGAGACACCTGGTCTGGAAAAGACTGAGAAGAAAATCCAGGAATGTGGATCTAATTAACATCAGAAGAGGAGAAATCTGAGTGCAATAGGAAACCAAATACTAAGAACTACACAACCTGGAAGCAATGAACACTAAACCAATGGATTTCAATGGGTTCAGACGGTAAAACGTTAAGGAAAAATCCCGTAAAATTCACATCTCATGGAGTGATTTTCTCTGCACACCCGGGCTATGTGTGGATGAAATTATTTCTGTTGCTCATCCTGACCAGAATCAAGTAATGCTTTGACTCTCTAACACTAAAGACATTATTGAAGAGTTTTTGTTTTTCCTGCAGTTTCAGTGACAAGATTACACAATTAGAAAATTTTTTCATATTAATCCTACTTTTATTTTATCAGTTAGGTTTGGACCAGGGGTGTGACAAGCAATTTTTACTCCTAGGAGAAGATGCAGAAAAGACTTGCTTGCATTGGAATATTTTTCTATATATTTGTAGTGGCTCTTTCTGACGGCAGAATTTTGGAATGGATCTTTAGAAGCTCACCTTTAAGTTGCATTTTGCAAACTTAGAAGAGTATTAATCGTAAGGCTTTAACACATAAATAGTTAATACAAAATCGTTAAAATAAAAAAAAAGAAAAATAAAGCAGATTGTGAGGGTGGACGTGTGAATCACCTAAAGGCTGCTCTGGAAGAAAATCCTAGTTCCAGGCAGCCAGAAGAGGAGTTTTAGAAATGCAAATTAACATTGCTCTGGAGAAGTGTGGACAATGCCCCAGGGCCTTCTTGCCAGGGGGAGGAATTTCCCTGAGTCCATCTGCCCCTCACCCCCAGCTCTGCCTGCTTGCACAGATGGAATTTGCACAACTAAAGGCAGAGCCCAGAGTGAGGATATCTGACTGCAACAGAAATTGGTTAAGCTGCAAAGGGAAACAGCAAACGGAGAATATTGAGCAAATTTCATGAAAAAAAGTGTGTGTGGGGGGGATCATCCCTCTCCCCAAAGAAATGAGGTGTTTTTGCTAGTCCAGAGAAATCAGTTGGGAATCCAAACATTTTATCATTTCATAAGATAAAAGTGGTCAATTGATGCAGCCGTGGCAGGAGGAGCACCCCAAAAAGGGAAAAAGATGAACGGCCACCAGAACAAATGCTACAACACCATGGACCAGCCCCTGGGATCCCTAACGAATTCATATCAGGACACAGAAAACCCATCCATAATTTGAGTGGCATAATTAGGTTTAAAAGTATCCTTGAAATAATAACCAAGGAGACAGCTCCAGCTCCTGACCTTCCTGCTGACCAAGCCACTGAAATGAGGAACGAGACATTTCACCATGGGATGGGATCAGATTATCTACTTACAGAAGAAGGAGGAGTTTGTGGAAAATTAAGTGACGCAAACGGCGGTTTGCAAACAGATGATAACCGAAAAGCGGTGAAACAGATAGCAAAGGAAATATGAAAATAGCTCGTATTCCGGAGAAAGGATGGGAATGGGACACGTTTCCGTGTTTCTCTGGCAGACCACGGCTTAAACGAATGCTGCTGCTCCTCTGATGTGCTGCAGCAACTCTCAGCTTTTTACCATGCACGACACCTTGCTCCAAAGAGGACACAGGAAAAGAAATTGAGTCAATGGAAATTAAAAGTTAGTAAAGGCAATTCTTGAGAATATGAGAAAAGGAAGGATTGAAAGCAGTAAGATTAATATCGTAGTAGGGGTGCATATTAAGAGGGACATGCAGTAGGTGGATTGGGAAGTCTGAACCTTCCAAGTATCTCAGCCAGTGGGGAAAGGGAGAGGGAGATGCAGACGGGAAAATGAGGATAAAAAGGAGGCGGCGTTTTAGAGACCCCATGGCAAATGCCGCATGGCCTCTCTCTTTGTTCATCAATAAAGTCACTTTTACAGGACTCCTCTGTCTCCTTTGGGCACACAAACCTCTGGCCACAGGAATTTTCCCGCACAGCCCCGGGCACAGGGCAGACACCTCTGTGCCACCCACAGCAACCGGGACGAGCCAGCGCTGCTCCGGCACCGGCTCCTGCCGAGGCCCCAGCGGGAAGGAGACCGCGGGCAGCCGCTCCCGCAGCGCCCTCAGCCCAGCGCCAACACGGGCCGGCACCGGCACAACCAACCCGCCAGAGCCCCCTGCCGCCCCCTCGGCCCGCAGCGAGCCCCGAGCCCCCGCACAACCGAGCGCGGCTCCCACCTGCGCTGGGGCCGCCTCCGAGCTCCGCCGCCGCCTCCCCGGGCTCCGGCCGCTGCCGCCGCTGCCGGGCCCGCACTGACGCTGCCACAATGGCGCCTTTGCTGCTCTGCCCAATCAGCGCGCGAGAACCAGGAGTGACATTGCCACAATCAGCCAATGGCAGCGAGGGCCGGGCTCTGCTCACGGCCCAGCCTCGTCCCGCGCTCTCAGGGCCCCCCGGGCTGTGGGAGGGCAAAGGCGGAGATGAGGAACAGCCCTGGAACGGGCCCGGGCCCGAGCCGCCATTGGCCTGGAAACACAAACAAAGTTCTCCGCAGCTCCCGGCACGCCTGTCCCAGCCCTGCGTGTTCTCTGGCTCCAGCTCAGCGGGAAGCCCTGGAGCCTCAGTTGTGCTTTCATCTCCTGAGCAGCTTCACCTCCATTGGACCCCTCCAGGATCAACACTCCTCAGTTCTCCAACAAAGGAGGCACAAAGCACCAAGAGGCAAAAGGAAAATCTTCCAGGACATTGCTGGCTCTGCAGGAAAATCCAATGCAAACAGTCAAGTCAGGTGCCTGAAGGATTTTCTGACCTGTGCCACAACAGGTCCCTTCTGTGAGGTCAGTGTCCCGTGAGGAGGGAACATCTCCTGGAAATGTCACGGAATGTCAGTGGAGAATGGAGGCACTGGCAGCTCGTGGCAGCCCTGGCAGGGACTGTCACTGATCTGTGTCCTCGGGGGTGACCCTGACAGGGGCCTCTGAGCTGGGACAGCAGCGCAGGACCCTGGGCTGGGAAGGTCAGCCCCAGCTCAGGGCCAGCGCTGGGACCAGGGCAGGACAGGGCAGGGCCATCCCTGGGGCCAGGGGAGCTGCGGGAGCTGTGTCCCAGTGCCAGCCCGGTCTGGAGCCACAGCCCTGCTGGGCACAGAGCCCCTGGGAGCCGATGGCTGGGCCAGCTCAGCACAGCGGGCTTGGGCTGATCCAGCAGGACACGGTGGCCGTGGCTGTGCCAGGGGCTCTGCCCGGGGATCTTCCCCTGGGGGCCTGGAGCAGTCTGGGGCTGCAGGGACAGGAATGGGCTGGAGCCGGGCACTGCCACCAGCCCGGCACTGCCACAAGGCCAGCCCCGGTGTCCCAGTGCCACCATTGCCCAGTGCTCCCCAGGGCACCTGCAGGGACTGGAGATCCCGGTCCCCCAGCTGCTGCCATGGCCCCTGACCCCGCTGTGCTCCCCCTGCCCTTTTCCCTGATCCCGGGGTGCTGCTGCCCCAGGAAGAGGGGTCAGTGCAGCCCCAGTGAGCCCAGGGGCTGCAGTGGGAACAGGGACAATCCTGCTCTGACACTCCAGGTTTGGGGCTGGGCTCAGCTCCGGGGTGTCCTGCAAGGAACGCTCTGGGAGGGGAGGGGTCCCGGGAGATGGGGGGTGTGGGGCTGGGGGCTGTTGGAGGATGGATTGTGTTGGAGTGGGGGTGTCCCCACAGGATCCCCAGCTGCCTTTGGATCCCTGCCTGCCCCCCTCGGCCCCCCGGGTGCCCGGTCCCCTCCAGGGGCAGCTGCCCCGTGCAGGAAGCTGCAGGGATGCGGGGAGCGGGGCTGGATCCGTGCCACAGGCGGGATGGACTCTGTGCCAGGGCTGGGCTTGTGGCCAGGGCTGGGGGCTGTACCAAGCCGGGCTTTGGCCTGGGGGCTGTCAGGGAGGGCGCAGGGAGGAGTCCCGGCAGGGATAAAGGTGCTCGTGCCCTGCTGCAGCCTCAGCCAGCGCTGCCCAGTGCGAGAGGAAGATGAAGGTGGCTGTGCTCAGCGTGGCCCTGCTCTTCTCCATCCTGCTGTGCCTGCCGGCACAGAGCGAGGTGAGGCTCCAAAGCCACGGGCTGGGCTCAGGTCTGAGGGCTCTTCCCAATGCAGGGGCTCCGCCGGGCTCCCCGGCCCCGGGCCGTGCCGCTTTCTCCTCGCCACCATTGCCTCTGTCCTTCCCCTTGCCGCAATTCAACTCCCGCTGCCAGAGCCCGGCTGAACCACGGATGCTCGGACCCGGCTCCTCCCTGCGAGGGCCCCAGAGCTTTCCTGTGCTGCTATCCCCAAATCCCGTCCTTTTGGGCCTCTCCATCCCATCCCATCCCATCCCATCCCATCCCATCCCATCCCATCCCATCCCATCCCATCCCATCCCATCCCATCGTCTTGATCCCCTCGGGCATCTCCCCAGCATCTCCTCTCTTGCCCACACAAGAACAAAGGCCAGTCCCAAACTAGGCTGAAGTGGGACCAAGAGGTCCAAACTCATTTAAGTACAGACTAGGCTGAACTCGGCCAAACTGGGATGAACTGTTCCAGTCCCAAGCCAGGCTGAGCTGGCACAAACTGGGAAATGCCTCCCCCTCTGCCCCTGGTCCCCTCAAGCCCCCAGATGATTCCCAGGGTCTTCTTTCCAGTCTTTGCCCTCAGTTCATTGCCTTTCACCCTGCAGTGATGTTCCCAAATCCCCTGGCACCCCCTGCTCAGAGCAGAGGACAGCCATGGGTGGGAGGTGGGGGGCTGGGGACTCCTGTGTCCCCCCAGCCCCTCAAGGGCCAATCCTGACCAACCTTTTGCTCTCCTTGCCCAGGCCACCTTTGATGGCAGTGGTGGAGCTCTATGTGCTGGGGTAAGTCCTGGAGCTGGGTGCACCAGTGTGGGAACTGGGGGGAAGTTTGGTCACTCCCAATCTTTACTAGGACTGGGGACACCCCAGTGACATCTCATGCTCTCTCCACAGTGAGGTGGTGCCATTGCTGTTGGCGATGTGAGTATCCTGAATTCTGCTGAACCAGAGCCTCCCCTCTCATGGCCATGACCCTCCAGGCCATCCCAGTGCACCCCAGTGCGTGCCTGTACATCCCAGAGCTTCCCAAGGCTGCCCCTTCCCCAGGGTCCCCATTGTATTCCCACCCATCTCAGTGCACCCCAGGCACCCCAAAGATCCCCATGCCCAGTCCACTTCCTCTCCTCTTTCCCTCCACTCCCTTCCCTTTCTCATTCTCCATGACAGTATCCCCAAATCCCCCTCCTGGACTCCCAAAGCCCCTCCCAAACCCAACAATTTTGGTCCTCTGCCCCAGCTTTCCCCTGCCCCACCCACCTCGCACTTCAGCCCCCATGTCCCCCCACTGGAATTCCTGCCTCCCCATCTGCATTCCCCCATTCCCATCCCCTCAACACCCCAGCCCCATCCCCTGGGTCCCCAAAGTTCCCCCAGTTCAGTGTCTTTGGGGCCCTCACATCCCACTCCATCCCCTCCTCCTAGGAGGCCCCAAGTTCCCCTCGCTCTCCTCGTCTCCATCCCCACCGTGGTCCCTGCAGGAACAGGGATCGGGTGAAACTGCCTGGAGTGGGACTGCGGGGAGCAGAAGGGATTTTCCCCCTCAGACTGGGGACAGCCAAGGAGCTTGGGGGCACCTGTGACCCGCTGAGTCCCACAAGGGCCATTCCAGACTAAACCTTTGCTCTCCATCTGCAGGTAGTCATAGGAGGAGCTGCAGGTGGATGCATTGTGGTAAGTCCTGGAATTGGGGCACCAGTGTGGGAACTGGGGGCCAGTTGGGTCCCCCCATGCCTCGCTGGGACTGGGGACACCCCAGTGACCAGTGACATCTCCCCATCTCTCTGCAGAAGAAGAACGGCGTCCAATGAGTGAAGAGGTCTGAGGTGGGTACTCGCAGTTCTGCTGGGCCCAGAGCTTCCCCTGTCCTCGTCATCACCCCCAGTGCACCCCAGCACACCCCACTGTGCCCCAGTACACCCCAGCCTGCCCCAGTATCTCCCAACCAGCCCCAGTATCCCCCAGTGTGGCTCTAACCCCCCCTTTCTCCCCAGCCCCTCGTGGCTGAGCAGGTGGAGCTTCTGCAGGAGTGATGCCCGGCTGCCCCTCTGGATGCCCTGGTGAGAAATCTTGGGGGATTCCAGCCCCACAAAAGATCCTCGGGGACCAGGGCAGATTCTTGAGCCCTCTGGGGTGGGCAGAGCTTGGGGAAGTCAGAGGGACATGGAGGGGGCTGTCCCTGATCCATGTGCTGGGGTTCGGTGGACAGAGCTGTCCCCAAGGCTTTCCTTGCACTGGGGGGCTCTGGGGACACCCAGTGTCCCTGTGGGAGCAGCAAGGCCTCTGGGAGGTTTTGGGATATTCCAGGGTGAGAGGCTCTGGGAGCCCCATGGATGTCAGGAGCCAAGTCCAGTCCCAGGTGTATCCGGGGCTCCAAATCCCTTCTCCTGCTGCAGGTCCCTGCAAAGAGAGGGGTGGGAACAAGGTCCCTCTCGTGTCCCAGTGGACACAGGTGTCAGAAAGGGGTTCTTGCCTTTCCTTAGAAAATACCTGTCTTTCAAACCAAGACAAGGTGACACTGGCCCGATGCCAGGCACCCACCAGAGCCACTCTGACCCTACCCCTCGAGCTGCAAGGGAAGAGAAAGTTTAACCAGTGGCTCCAGGAGCAGATTAAGACAGGACGAGCAAACACAGCAAACAGCAAAACGGATGTCACAGACATAGCCTGGGCTCAGCAAGGGAATTTATTACCAACCAAATCATAGCAATAGAAGGAAAAGAGACAGAAATCTCTCAAACCCCTTCCCCCTCACCCAACGGGGATAACCAGGAACACAGATCACCAGGGCTCTGCCCAACGGGGGTCACTGGGGATCATCCAACACCGATCCTCCCATGGGGGATGGAGCTGGAACAGATCACAAAGCTCTTCCCACACTCGGGGCACTCACTGGGCTTCCCTCAGTGGTGGCTCCGTTGGTGTTGGGTCAAGTGAGAGCTCTGTGAGAAGCTCTTCCCACACTCAGGACACTCGTAGGGCCTCTCCCCAGTGTGGATGCGCCGGTGCCTGATGAGGGTGAAGTTGCGGTTGAATCCCTTCCCGCAGTCGGGGCAGCGGAAGGGCCTCTCCTCTGTGTGAATCCGCTCATGTAGGAGGAGATTGGAGCTGGTCTGAAACCTCTTCCCACACTTGGGACACTCATAGGGCCTCTCCCCAGTGTGGATGCGCTGGTGTTTTCTCAGGTCAGAGCTCCACCCAAAGCTCTTCCCACATTCCACGCAGCTGTAGGGCCGTTCCCCAGTGTGGATCACCTGGTGCTGGATCAGGTTGGAGCTGTTGCTGAAGCCCTTCCCACATTCCCCACACTGGTAGGGCTTCTCCCCAGTGTGGATCCTCTGGTGTAGGATCAGCTGGGACCTGTAGCTGAAACTCTTCCCACATTCCAAGCACTTGTGGGGCTTCTCCCCTCCAGGAGGCTTCTCCACCAGCTCTGAGCTCTGCCTGGATCTCCGGCCGCCTTCCCGGCTCAGGGAGGGTCTTTCCTCCTCGCAGCTCCCTGGGCTGGGTTTGCAGCCCCTCCTTGAGAGAGATCTCCGGGGCTTTTCTGCCTCCTCCATCCCTGCACACCTGAGGAATGAAAATTCCTGGTTTAGGGGGAAATAACAAGAAGAGAGCTCCATAAACTGGGTGTTCCTCCTTGCCCAAGTTCATCTCTGGAAGTCATTGAGCATCTTGTGTCTGTAATAACCTCCCAAACACCAAGATTCCTGCCCAAAATCCTCCAAACTTTAAGACACGGATGAAAAACACCCCAAATATCAAGCTTCAGCCAAAATCCCCTCCAAAATTGTGCTGGTTTAAAAGCAAAACCAGTGAGAGTCTCCAAGTCATAAATACAATTTGATAGGAAAAAAGATAAGAGAAAAATAATACATGAAATAGTAGAAAAGAAAACAACTGACAGAATCAGAATACAACCTGACACCCCGCTAGTTAGGGTGGTGGTGGCAGTTCAGATGAAGTGGTCTTGTTGTAGTAGTGATGCTGTAGAAAGGTCTGGTAGCTCTTGTCCTCTGGAAACCAGTGGCTAAGGGCTGCCTTGGTGTTCCCAATCTCAGATTTTATCTAGGTAGGAAAGGCTTGGCTCCTCCCCCTGGCTGGAGCATCTCCCAATGGGATGATGGAGTGGCACTCAATGGCCCATTAACAGAAGATATCTTCCTGGAGGAAGGATGGGTTGTGGAAAAGATAAAGAATACTGCCCCACCTGGTTTTAACAGATGGCCCATTAGCAGAGGATATCTCCCACAGAGATAAGGATCACTGCTCCACCTGTTTTTTTCCACCACTCTTTGTTCTTTTGTTTCTTCCTGGGACCTCTGACTGGTTACTTCATGTTTGCTGCTGATTTCTTCTTCCTTTTGAAGATGAAAATGGTAAAAGTGTCTTTGACCTGCCTTGCTGGATATTGTGAAGAGGAACAGTCATCTACTGCAAGTGGAAGTGTCACAGGTGGAGCAGAGTTCTGTGAGTGCTGTATCAAACCAGACCTCGTCAGACCTGCCAGAACAACTGGTCCATGCTGCCCTTCACTGCTCTGCCTGTTCCCCACTGTTCCATGCCAGAGTAATTTAACTGCTGTTAATTGGGTGTGTGTTTCACTTGAGCCAGTCCAGCAGAACCAGCAGAAAGCAGCCCCAGAATGAATGGGGCTCTGCAGAGGAGCCCCAGACTATTCATCAGCCTGCCCGCAGAACTGGCTCCAACTCTGAACCCTTGTGACCACACTCTGAAGAAGACACACTTCTGATATTTCTGAGGCACTTATGACTGAGGCACTGCACGAGCTTGTGCAGGTAAGAATCCCCAAGTTCTTTCTATCAGGAAAATTAATCCACAAACACCAGAGGTTTATGTCCAAAAAGGAGACAGAGGAGTCCTTTTTGCTTTATTCAAATAAAGGGAGAGGCCATGGGACTCCCTTGGGATCTCTCAAATTTTTGGAGGACGCAGCCTCCTTTTTATCCTATTTTCCCAGCCGCATTTCCCTCTCTCTTTCCCCTTTGGCTGAGGTACTTGAGAGGCACAGACTTCCCAGAACGCCTGATACCTGAAATTCCCCTCTAATGTAGAACCCTCCCTTTTAATTTTTAATTCTTATAGAAATCATATTTTCCCCCCGTTGCTTCTTTCGTCTTTCAATATCCAATTTCATTTATCAGCAGCCCTACAGTTTGTTTGTAAAGGCAAATATCTCTTTCCATTCATCAATCAGTGGAATCCATCCCATTGTTTCTTTTATCTCTCAGTGCTAGCCTTATCTACAGGCTGATCCACAGCTCATTTGTAAAGGACAAATTCAACATTCCTCTCAACCCCTCCTCTTTTATTTTTTAATAATTGTCTTTACACACTTTAGCTCTCATTGACTTAATTTCTTGTTCCTGAGTCTTTTTTGGTTTTGTAATTATTTGGAGTGACATCAATTTCTGTCCTTTTGTAACCATATCTGAATTAGTGGGCGTGGCTCTTACCTGCATCCCTTTGATCACATGTTGAATAAGTTGTACTAAGCAAGGGATCATGCTTGCCAAAAAAGATTAGAGTTGCTACAGCACATAAGAGGGAAAAAGCAGTTGTTTAACTTATAGTTCACCAGGTAGCCAAGAAAACATGTCCCATTCCCATCCTTTTCATGTTTGGACTGGCACATGAGCTAATTTTTTTTATTCATTTTGCTATTTGTTTCACCACTTTTCCATTGTCCTCTATTTGCCTATTTAGGCAATAAGTGTCTTTTTCAGAAGAATGAAGCCGCCATGGACTTCCTACTTCAACCCAAAATCCTGTTCCATTACAGACTTTACTCAGGGTGCTAATCCATTATTTAGGTTTTACTGAGCTGGCCACCCATGGCCCGTTTTCAGATTCTCCTGGACCTCCACAGACCCAACAATTGCTAAGGTTAAAGGTTTTTGCTGCTTCTTCTCCTAAGGTCAAAAAATTATTTTCCCAATCTTGGCTCCAACCTAACTGATAATATAAAGGGAACATTATTAAGAGAAACATTCAGATTGTGTAATCTAATCTCCTAACTTAATTTTTACTTTCACGTTGTCTTTCACACCACCTGTGGCGAGTGAAGGCACAGAAACAGCTCAACATGAAGAAAACAATGACAGCAAGGGTTGGCCCCCAGTGCCTGGAGATCTGAGAGGAGGGATGCCCACACAGACTATTTCAGCAGGCACTCTGTGGGTGGGCACACGAGGCTTCCCCCGATGTCGACGCCCTGGCTGCTGCTCCAGTCCCCTCCTGCCGAGTGTCAGTCGCGGCTTCCCGTCCTTCTCCTCCAGCTGAGATGTCCAAATCTCTGGGGCTGCAGAGACCTTGGCCCGAGTGTGATGGGTCCAGCCGTGTTCAGCTGTCTTGACGGCTGTGTCTGTGCTCAGCAACACCTGGAAAGGTCCACGCCACTTGGCCACCAGTGGTGCTTCTTCCCACTCCTTAACCAGGACCCAGTCTCCCGGTTGGATGTTGTGAACAGCAAAGTCCAAAGGCAGGGTCTGTGCCAGCTGAGCTTCCTGTCGAAGAGATTTCACAAGAGACAGTATCCAGCCACATATTGTTTCAAATACACATCACTTATCTCTATCCCCCCACTAGGCTGAGAATTACAAGGGTAAGGAATTCCAAACATCAATTCAAAGGGAGATAATTGAATATCTCCCCTGGGTCTGGCTCTTATCCTTGCTAAAGCCAGGGGCAGGAGCCATACCCATGGCATTTTAGTTTCTATCACCAGCTTCAGGAGATGTTTCTTTATTTCTCCATTCATCCTCTCAACCTGACCCGAACTCTGCGGGTGCCAGGGGGTATGGAGGTTCCACTGTATCCCTAAAGCAGTCATAACTCCTTGAAGAATTTTTCCTGTAAAATGAGTTTCCCTATCTGAATCTATTGCTTCCACCATCCCATATCTTGGAATTATTTGTTCCAAAAATATTTTAACAACTGATCCTGTAGTTGCTGACACAGTTGGAAATGCTTCTGGCCACCCGGTTAATTGACATACTATTACCAGAAGATATTTAAATCTTGCCACTCGAGGCATTTCAGTAAAATCCACCTGGCATCTCTGGAAGGGACGTACTGCCCAACGCCTCCCTCCCCTGGCCAGTTTCTTTGTAACTTTGTTGTTGGTTTTAGCACAAGTCAAACAGCCTTCAGTGGCTCGCTTTGCCAGGCTAAAGAGACCAACAGCAGCGTTCATTTTGAGGAAGGCTTCTGCCAGTCCTCGGGAGCCCCAATGACTCCCTTCATGAAGTTGTTTTAACAATTGTAAGGCTAGAGCTTTTGGTATCCACTGCTTACCATCCCTTGTAAACCAATTATTTTCTCATTCCTCTGCCCCACTCTTTTTAATTATCTCAAGTTCCTCTGGTGGAAAAGAGAGTTTCTCTGGCAGCGGTGCAGTTACTGGGAGCAAAGGCAGGATCTGAGAGACTTCTGGCAACAATGCAGCTTTGCGAGCTTCTTCATCAGCCAGTCGGTTTCCTATTGCCTCCTCCGACCATCCTGCCTGATGCCCCTTAATGTGGATTATCGCCACCTTTTTTGGTAAATTCACTGCCTCCAATAGGCGAGAGATTAAGTTCTCGTGAGCTAATGTCTTTCCTCTGCAGCTTAATAAACCTCTTTCTTCCCATAGTTTTCCAAATGCATGTATTACCCCATATACATATTTAGAATCAGTAAATATATTTACTGTCTTGTCCTGGTATAATTCACAGGCTCTCACAAGCCTGTACAGCTCTGCTGTCTGAGCTGACCAGGTGTGTGGTAACCTCCCCCCTTCCCTTAATTGCTTCCCATTTACGATAGAGTATCCTGTAAATCGTTTCCCTTCTACCACCTTGGAGGACCCATCAATGAACACATTCTCTCCCTCAGGCCAGGGAATATCCCGTAGATCTTCCCTAGCCCGTGTCTGGAGGTCTATAACCTGGATACCATCATGGATTTCTTCCTGGCCCCCCTTTTCTCCAGGGCCATTTAAATAAGAGGCTGGATTAAAATCTTCTCCACTGTTGAATTTTAAATCCTCCTGTTCCATTAAACAAGATTCATACTGTAATAATCGAGCACTCGTCATCCACTTAGAGGCTCTCTCAGTTAACAAAGCTTTAATCTGATGTGGGACTTTAACAATGAGATGCCCTCCCCTTGTCAGCTTTCGGGCCTCAGCCACCATCAGAGCTGTGGCTGCACAGTTCTGCAGACAATGGGGCCAGCCTCTGGCCACCGGGTCTAACAACTTAGAAAAACAGGCAACAGGCCTCCGTGTTCCCCCATGCTCTTGCACCAAAATTCCTTTAGCATGACCCTGTTTGACATCCACATATAGCTGAAATTCTTTTTCTGCATCTGGAAGAGCTAAGACTGGGGCCTTAACCAATTTGTCTTTTAATTTCTTAAAGCTCTTCTCTCCTTCTGGTGTCCATACCACGACATTAGGACTGTTT
Source organism: Sturnus vulgaris (assembly GCF_052056855.1). Classification (NCBI taxonomy): domain Eukaryota; kingdom Metazoa; phylum Chordata; class Aves; order Passeriformes; family Sturnidae; genus Sturnus; species Sturnus vulgaris. The sequence continues at coordinate 7,823,494 of NW_028276185.1, read as the reverse complement.
TGAGTTAAAAAGTTATATAAAGGTCTGGCCACCACAGAAAAATCCTCGATCCATGCTCTGCAGTACCCCACCAACCCTAAAAACCGCTGTAACTCCTTTTTAGTCTGGGGTAATGGTACCTGTAAAATCCCTTGTATCCTTTCTGGATCAATACACCGTAACCCTTCAGACAGAATGTGTCCCAAATACTTCACCTTCTTTTCTACTAACTGTGCTTTTTTTTTTTGGATACTCTAAGTCCCTTTTTTGCAAGAAAATTAAGCAGCTTTACAGTAGCCTCTTCAACCACCTTTTCCTGTTCCCCTGATAAGAGCAAATCATCTACATACTGCAACAACTTGACTCCTAAGGGTGGAGTAAACTCTCTTAATATTTTCTGCAAAGCTTGCCCAAACAGAACTGGTGACTCTGTATATCCTTGAGGGAGTACTGTCCATGGCAATTGTTGTTTTATCATTTTCCCTCCTTCCTCCTGTTCCCACTCAAAAGCAAAATACTGTTTACTATCTTCTGTGATTGGACACCCCCAGAAAGCATCCTTCAAATCCAGTACAGAATAATATTGATGTGAAGAAGGGATTTGATTCAGGATTGTGTATGGATCTGGAACTGTGGGATGCCTTGGTTTGACAATCTCATTTATTATTCTTAAATCCTGCACCATTCTGTAGGTTCCATCTGGTTTCTTAACCGGCAGGATAGGAGTGTTATAGGGAGACATACACGGCTATAAAATACCTGCTTTTAGCAGGGACTTGTCAGGAAAATTAATCCACAAATACCAGAGGTTTATGTCCAAAAAGGAGACAGAGGAGTCCTTTTTGCTTTATTCGAATAAAGGGAGAGGCCATGGGACATTCCCCTGGCATCTCTCAAATTTTTGGAGGACGCAGCCTCCTTTTTATCCTGTTTTCCCGGCCGCATTTCCCTCTCTCTTTCCCCATTGGCTGAGGTACTTGAGAGGCACAGACTTCCCGGAACGCCTGATACCTGAAATTCCCCTCTAATGTATAACCCTCCCTTTTAATTTTTAATTCTTATGGAATTCATAGTTTCCCCTCCCCCGTTGCTTCTTTCATCTTTCGATATCCAATTTCATTTATCAGCAGCCCTACAGTTTGTTTGTAAAGGCAAATATCTCTTTCCATTCATCAATCAGTGGAATCCATCCCATTGTTTCTTTTATCTCTCAGTGCTAGCCTTATCTACAGGCAGATCCACAGCTCTTTTGTAAAGACTAATTCAACATTCCTCTCAACCCCTCCTCTTTTATTTTTTAATAATTGTCTTTACACACTTTAGCTCTCATTGACTTAATTTCTTGTTCCTGAGTCTTTTTTGGTTTTGTAATTATTTGGAGTGACATCAATTTCTGTCCTTTTGGAACCATCTCTGGATCAGTAGGCGTGGCGATTACCTGCATCCTTTTGATCACATGTTGAATAAGTTGTACTAAGCAAGGGAACATGCCTGGCAAAAAGATTAGAGTTGCTACAGCACATAAGAGGAAAAAAAGCAGTTGTTTAACTTATAGTCTACCAGGTAGCCAAGAAAACATGTCCCATTCCCATCTTTTTCAGCTTTGGACTGGTACATGAGCTAATTTTTTTTATTCATTTTTCAATTTGTTTCACCACTTTTCCATTGTCCTCTATTTGCCTATTTAGGCAATAAGTGTCTTTTTCAGAAGAATGAAGCTGCCATGGACTTCCTTCCTCATCCCAAAATCCTATTCCATTACAGACTTTACTCAGGGTGTTAATCTACTATTGAGGTTCAACTGGGCTGGCCACCCATGGCCAGTTTTCCGATTCTCCTGGCCCTCCACAGACCCAACAATTGCTAAGGTTAAAGGTTTTTGCTACTTCTTCTCCTAAGGTCAAAAAATTATTTTCCCATTCTTGGCCCCAACCTAACTGATAATATAAAGGGAACATTATTAAGAGAAACATTCTGATTGTGTAATCTAATTTCCTAACGTCTTTTTTACTTTCAAGTTGTCTTTCACACCACCTGTGGCGAGTGAAGGCACAGAAACAGCTTAACATAAAGAAAACAATGAGAGCAAGGGTTGGCCCCCAGTGCCTGGAGATCTGAGAGGAGGGATGCCCACACAGACTATTTCAGCAGGCACTCTGTGGGTGGGCACACGAGGCTTCCCCCGATGTCGACGCCCTGGCTGCTGCTCCAGTCCCCTCCTGCCGAGTGTCAGTCGCGGCTTCCCGTCCTTCTCCTCCAGCTGAGATGTCCAAATCTCTGGGGCTGCAGAGACCTTGGCCCGAGTGTGATGGGTCCAGCCGTGTTCAGCTGTCTTGACGGCTGTGTCTGTGCTCAGCAACACCTGGAAAGGTCCACGCCACTTGGCCACCAGTGGTGCTTCTTCCCACTCCTTAACCAGGACCCAGTGTCCCGGTTGGATGTTGTGAACAGCAAAGTCCAAAGGCAGGGTCTGTGCCAGCTGAGCTTCCTGTCGAAGAGATTTCACAAGAGACACTATCCGAGCCACATATTGTTTTAAATACACATCACTTATCTCTATCCCCCCACTAGGCTGAGAATTACAAGGGTAAGGAATTCCAAACATCAATTCAAAGGGAGATAACTGAATATCTCCCCTGGGTCTGGCTCTTATTCTTGTTAAAGCCAGGGGCAGGAGCCGTACCCATGGCATTTTAGTTTCTATCACCAGCTTCAGGAGATGTTTCTTTATTTCTCCATTCATCCTCTCAACCTGACCCGAACTCTGTGGATGCCAGGGGGTATGGAGGTTCCACCATATTCCTAAAGCAGTCATAACTCCTTGAAGAATTTTTCCTGTAAAATGAGTTTCCCTATCTGAATCTATTGCTTCCACCATCCTATATCTTGGAATTATTTGTTCCAAAAATACTTTAACAACTGATCCTGTAGTTGCTGACACAGTTGGAAATGCTTCTGGCCACCCGGTTAATTGACATACTATTACCAGAAGATATTTAAATCTTGCCACTCGAGGCATTTCAGTAAAATCCACCTGGCATCTCTGGAAGGGACGTACTGCCCAACGCCTCCCTCCCCTGGCCAGAACAACTTTGTTGTTGGTTTTAGCACAAGTCAAACAGCCTTCAGTGGCTCGCTTTGCCAGGCTAAAGAGACCAACAGCAGTGTTCATTTCGAGGAAGGCTTCTGCCAGTCCTCGGGAGCCCCAATGACTCCCTTCATGCAGTTGATTTAACAATTGTAAGGCTAGAGCTTTTGGTATCCACTGCTTACCATCCCTTGTAAACCAATTATTTTCTTCTTTCTTCTCCCTCACTATTTTTAATTATCTCAAGTTCCTCTGGTGGAAAAGAGAGTTTCTCTGGCAGCGGTGCAGTTATTGGGAGCAAAGGCAGGATCTTAGAGACTTCTGGCAACAATGCAGCTTTTCGAGTTTCTTCATCAGCCAGTCGGTTTCCTATTGCCTCCTCCGACCATCCTGCCTGATGCCCCTTAATGTGGATTATTGCCACCCTTTTTGGTAAATTCACTGCCTCCAATAGTCGAGAGATTAAGTTCTCGTGAGCTAATGTCTTTCCTCTGCAGCTTAATAAACCTCTTTCTTCCCATAGTTTTCCAAATGCATGTATTAACCCATATACATATTTAGAATCAGTAAATATATTTACTGTCTTGTCCTGGTATAATTCACAGGCTCTCACAAGCCCGTACAGCTCTGCTGTCTGAGCTGACCAGGTGTGTGGTAACCTCCCTCCTTCCTTTAATTGCTTCCCATTCACGATAGAGTATCCTGCAGATCGTTTCCCTTCTACCACCTTGGAGGACCCAGCAATGAACACATTCTCTCCCTCAGGCCAGGGAATATCCCGTAGATCTTCCCTAGCCCGTGTCTGGAGGTCTATAACCTGGATACAATCATGGATTTCTTCCTGGCCCCCCTTTTCTCCAGGGCCATTTAAATAAGAGGCTGGATTCAAAATTTCCCCACCTTTAAATTCTAAATCCTCCTGTTCCATTAAACAAGATTCCTACTGTAATAATCGAGCACTCGTCATCCACTTAGAGGCTCTCTCAGTTAACAAAGCTTTAATCTGATGTGGGACTTTAACAATGAGATTCCCTCCCCTTGTCAGCTTTCGGGCCTCAGCCACCATCAGAGCTGTGGCTGCACAGTTCTGCACACAATGGGGCCGCCTCTGGCCACAGGGTCTAACAACTTAGAAAAACAGGCAACAGGCCTCCGTGTTCCCCCATGCTCTTGCACCAAAATTCCTTTAGCATGACCCTGTTTGACATCCACATATAGCTGAAATTCTTTTTCTGCATCTGGAAGAGCCAAGACTGGGGCATTAACCAATTTGCCCCTGGGGCTGCCCATACTTCCTGATTTATTTCAGCGTAGGCCTTCTCAGACATTTTACACAAAGATATCACAGTTTCGGACTCCGTGTCACTTTTTTACAATGCTGATTTGCATTCCCATTGTAGCCATCAAATCTCTTCTCAGTAAATTATAATCACAATTGGGAACAAACAAGAATTCATGCAGTTCAAATCTGTCCCCCACATTTATTAACAGCGGTTGAATAAAATGCACTCGCTCATCCTTCCCACTTACTCCTTGAATAACCAAGGAACTTTCTGACAATTTCCCCCCCTTAGGTATAAAATTTAAGGTGGATGGAGAGGCCCCCGTGTCTACCAGAAAACACACCTCCTCTCGAACGGGACCCTCCTTAAAAGTTATCAAGGGCTCCTGAGTGGTGGGTCTTTGGTATATTAGGAGCCCCTGACACCCCTAACAATCCATTTCCATTATTCTCCGGACTTCCTCCTCCTGAGGGTCCAGTTGTTTCTGCGGACACTCGTTTTTCCAATGCCCTTCTGCCCTGCAGAGAGCACACTGGTTCTTCCCCAGCCGCTCTTTGGGTCGGCTGTCCCCTGCCGAGGAGGGAATCCCTCTGCCACTTCCTTGTGGCCGACCCCGTCCCCTCTGTCCCTGGGGACCCTTGGACCCTGTGGTTTATTCCTCCGGGGCTGCACAAACTCTGCCATCATCTTTGCTTTAGCTTCTGCCTTTTCCTCATCCCTTCTTACATATATCTGCTGTGTTTTTCTAACCAATTCCTCTAGAGGCTTATTTTGCACTTTTCATCTTTTTGTACTCCTTTCCTTATATCAGGCCAGGCTTTAGTAACAAATTGTACCTTAAGCAATGTGTTGAAGGCTGGCCCTTCAGGATCCATCCCCCCGTGCTTCCTCAAGGCATCCCTAATCCTCTCCAACCAATGAGGGCTTTCCTGTTTCTCCTGTTCTAACGACAGAGCCTTAGCTATGTTGTTCGTTCTGGGAGCCGCTGCCTTGATTGCCCTGATCAAATAAGCACGGCAATCACGGTGAGCCAGACTGGCCTGGTTATTTGGGTCCCACTGGGGGTCTGCCTGGGGGATGGCATCACCCACCGTAGGTGCATTGGGTCCAGCCCCCCCTGCTGCTTGTGGGTGTTCATCTTCCCACAGCTGCCGAGCTTTCTGCAAAATCATTCGTTTCTCTGATGACCCAAACAAAATTCCCAAAAGAAAATCCCAATCCTTTCACGTATAATCCGCATTTCCCAAATATTTCTCTATCTTTTCCCCCACCCCTATGGGATCATCCAAATATGGGGGTAATTCTTTTTTCAACCCTCTTATATCCTGGGTAGTGAGTGGTACAATTACAAACCCAAATCCTCCCCCTTGACCCCCCAAAGGAACTTGACAGAGTGGCATCTGGTGTACCCCTGTCTCTTGGGGGGCTTCTGATGCCCTAAACTGAGTTCAAATTCTAGTTCTGGGGGGTGATACAACATGCTGCTCCCCTCCCCCTTATCCTTCTCAGGTGGGGCTGTAGGAATAACATTATCCTGATCCCTTTGCTCTGGAAGTTGAGGATACAGACGACCTGCAGCTGGCCCTGGATAAGCTGGCAACACTGGAGGACAAGACGGAGGAAGGTGCTGAAAAACATCCCAATCCTCACCGCTTTCCTCTTCTCCTTTTTCTTTTTTTTTTCCTTAACATATAAATTTCCTTAAATGCCTCCACAAAATTAGACACAAATTAATTTTATCTGTTCCATAAGGTGGCCATATAAGTCCCCTTGCCAACTTATACTCTGGCCACACAAAATAACAATATTTTACCATCATTTCCATAGTTACTTCTGGGTGAATATACAATCTGTCCCAAGACCTCAGCATTCTCCCCAAGGGACTCTCCGGGGGTATTATGGGATCGTCATCCCTTTTGCCGGGGCCCCTTCGCGGCTTCACCTTTCCAACCCTCTCTGGGTGCCCCGTTTTACCTGTGCTACCTTCCATGGGTGCCCTCCCAGCTTTGCTCCCCGAAGATCCCATTTTACTCACCGGTGAGATTTTCAGTGGTCTTTCCCTGCGGACTCTTCACGGACCCCCCTGGTCCGCCACTCGTCTCTCTCCTGGACAGTCTCGGGAACCCAATCAATCTCCCGGTACCGGCCGGCACCGAGGGGAGCTGATCACCCAAACTGGGTGAGGCGCCTTCAGCTCCATTCGCTGCCCCGGACAGTGGAAAGATCCCGGACGAGCCCCCAAAATTGTCAGGAAAATTAATCCACAAACACCAGAGGTTTATGTCCAAAAAGGAGACAGAGGAGTCCTTTTTGCTTTATTCGAATAAAGGGAGAGGCCATGGGACATTCCCCTGGGATCTCTCAAATTTTTGGAAGACGCAGCCTCCTTTTTATCCTATATTCCCGGCCGCATTTCCCTCTCTCTTTCCCCATTGGCTGAGGTACTTGAGAGGCACAGACTTCCCAGAACGCCTGATACCTGAAATTCCCCTTTAATGTATAACCCTCCCTTTTAATTTTTAATTCTTATAGAATTCATAGTTTGCCCCCCCCCCGTTGCTTCTTTCATCTTTCAATATCCAATTTGATTTATCAGCAGCCCTACAGTTTGTTTGTAAAGGCAAATATCTCTTTCCATTCATCAATCAGTGGAATCCATCCCATAATTTCTTTTATCTCTCAGTGCTAGCCTTATCTACAGGCAGATCCAGAGCTCATTTGTAAAGACAAATTCAACATTCCTCTCCAAGGGGTCCTGTCTGAGGCAGCAGTGATGATGGTGGAGTGGGAGGAGGAACAGGCACGGCAGTGCCAGAGATGGCTACAGGCTGGGCACAGGCTGGCCATGGGTCTGATGGTGCTGTGCAGTGCCGTGTGTGAGTAAAAACCAGTATGGACCAGTATAAACCAGTATAAACCAGTAAAATCCTGTATAGACCACTATAAACCAGTATGGACCAGAATAAACCAGTATAGAGCAGTACAAACCAGTGCAGACCAGTTTAGGTGAGCTGGGCTCCAGGCTGGGCATGGGCTGGCCGTGGGGCTGATGGTGCTCTGTGTGAGTATAAACCAGTAGAGACCAGTATGGACCAGTACAGACCTGTACAGACCAGTATGGACCAGTAGAGGCCTTCCCCTGTCCCAGGATGGGGACACTGGGCTGGCACTGGGAGCACTGGGAAGGAACTGGTTTGGTGACATTGAGATGGTGACATTGTTTTGGGGACAATGAGTTGGTGACACTGGGATGGAACTGGGGGCACTGGGATACAACTGGGAGCACTGGGCTGGTGACACTGGGACAGGACTGAGGACACTGAGACTGAACTGGGGACACTGGGGTGGTGCCATGGGTGGCACTGGTGATGCTGAGATGGCACTGGGGACACTGGGACAGGACCAGTGACACTGGATTAGTGACACTGGGACAGAACTGGTGGCACTGGGATGGAACTGGCCACACTGGGTTGGTGACCCTGAGCTGGCACTGGGAGCACTGGGCTGGCACTGGGACCACTGGGCTAGTGGCACTGGGACAGGACTGGTGGCACTGGGCTGGGGACACTGGTATGGGTCAATGACGGGGTGGCACTGGGCTGGCACGGGGACACAACTGGGAGAACTGGGACAAGAAGACTAGGACAGGCTGGGGGACACTGGGATGGCACTGGGGACACTGGGCTGGTGATGACATTGGTATGGGGACACTGGGGATGTGGTACTGGGACAGGACTAGTGGCACTGCGATAGGACTGGGGACACTGGGCTGGAACTGGGTTAGTGATACCAGGCTGGTGGCACTTGGGTGGTGACAGACAGAACTGGTAGCACTGGGTTGGTGACACTGGTATGGTGACAATGGGGGGGTAGCACTGGGATGGGACTGGGAGCACTGGGATGGTGATACTGAGAGGGAGCTGGTGGCACTGGGACACAACTGGGAGCACTGGGACAAGAACACTGGAACAGGATGGGGGACACTGGAACAGGACTGGGAGCACTGGGAGGGAACTGGATTGGTGACATTGGTCTGGTGGCACTGGGCTGGCATGGAGGACACTAGGATGGTGAAATTGGTATGGTGGCAATGGGGCAGTGACACTGGGCTGGCACTGGAAGCACTGGGAAGGAACTGGGAACACTGAGCTGGTGACACTGGGACAGGCCTGGGGACACTGGGATGGGAGTGGCTTGGTGGCACTGGGTTGGTGACACTGGGCTGGTGACACTGGAACAGGACTGGGGACACTGGGGCAGCTCTGGTGGTGCTGGGGTTGAACTGGGGACAATGGGATTGAACTGGGGACACTGGGCTGGTGACACTGAGACTGAACGGGTGGCACTGGGATGGTGACACTGGGGCAGCCCTGGGGACATTGGGCTGGTGGCTCTAGGGTGTCCTCGGTGCCACTGCTCAAGTGCCACTGTGCTGGTTGCCCTGCTGCTGTGTCCCCGGTGCCACCTGTGCGGTGTCCCCATGTCCCCGCAGTGTCCGGGGACTCGGTGCGCGCTGCGCTGGGGGTGGCCGAGGACGGTCACCTGCTGCTGGCCCTGGGCACGGTGTCCGTGTCCTGCCAGGTGACCCTGCAGGCCTCAGCGACATCGTGGTGACACCTGGCCAGCAGTGCCCGTGAGCACCGGGCCATGGCCCAGCGCCTGCGGGACTGTGCCCAGGGGGTGGCAACTGCCAGGGCCAGTGCCGAGGCCACCGCGGCCACCAGCAAAGTCACTGCGGATGTCCAGGGGCGGCTGGACACGGTGACATGGCACCTGGGGACCTTGGTGGATGCTGTTAACTGAGACATGGTGGTGAAACATGGGGGACATGGCGACAGGGGGTTCCCAGAGCTGCCCAGGCCCTCGGGGACATCATGGTGGCCTTGGGGACAATGCTGGAGGGACACAAGAAGGTGACATGAAAGCTGGAGGCGGCCCAGGACGTGGCAGTGGGGCAGGGGTAGGGACAGGGTGGGGACATAGAAGTGCCACTGTCACCCCGAGGGACACTGGGAACCTTGGTGTCCTTGCCTTGGGGACATCAGGGCCACCCTGAGGTCGCCTGTCCTGTTTTGGGTCACTACGATGTCCCTGCAGTGTCCCCACGTGACCGCAGTTTGTCCCCCTGAATCGTTAAAAACCGGAATAATCACGGACAAAGGCGCTGTAACTAATTAAAGTTACAAAGTGGTGTGTTTATTCACCGGCACGGGAGTCACCTCCCAAAGGCGTGACCTCCCCGAACAAGGTTCTTTGCCCTCTATTTATTGCCCAAGATCTTACATACAATACATGTGCATAACCCCAGCACCTCCCATCCCCACCCCATATTAAAATGAGCCCATTCGTCCTTCACACGTGCGCAGTTCTTCTCTTGAATTGGGTCGGTGCTCTCGAAATGGGTCAGTGGTCTTGATGGATGAACTCAGGAAAGTCTTCATCAGGTCTCTGTGACCTCCTGGAACAATCCAAGGCCTTGTCCTTTGTGACTAACGGTTTATTATTTTACCTTTTTCAATACATAAATTCATAATAGCAGATAATTATACCAATTAGCTCTAGCCTAAGCATCTAGTAATTACTAACTTAGCATTTACCTACCTAACTTACATCTTGGTCATGGAAACCACTTTTACCCTTAGCAAAAATCTTAACTTTTTAAAACCATGATTCACCCCTTTCTGTCTCTCTCTCTTTAACTCTCATTCTATCACAAAACTGAGTAGTTCGCCCTCAATAAAGAGCAATTTTTTTAGAGCAACCTGATTTGTCCTTCTGTTCTTGTCTTTTGTACCTCTGAGATCAAAATGAAGCATCACGACTCCCCCCTCTACTAACAGTGGATTGGGACAACTTCCCGCCCCTCCCGCTCACCCGAGAGCTCCGTGCCCCCAGCCCGGGGGGCTCCCAGTGGCACCAGTAGGGCCCCAGCTGCCCCACACGCCCCATGGCCAGCGCCGGGCAGGGTCTGACACCTCCCCCTCCCCAAATTCTCCTGGCGGGGGGCGCTGGGGGCGGGGCGCGGGTGGAGTCCAGGTGAGGAGCTCTGGGCGCTCTGGGACTGCCTGAGGAGTCATCAGCGCCGCGCGCTCTGATTGGCTCAATTATTTTGGTGCCTTCTCTGATTGGCTGAGGAGATACCTGGTAGTTGAGAGAAGTAACGGGAGAGATCCCACCCCAAGCACCTGCATGGGAACAACAGACCCAGCCTGGGCACAGCAATGGAATTTATTACAATCAAATCACAGCAGCACAAGGAGAAGGGAAAGAAATCTCTCCAACCTCTTCCCCCACCCAATGGGGATCACCAGGACCACGGATCACCGGGGCTCTGCCCAATGGGGGTCACTGGGGATCATCCAACACCGATCCTCCCATGGGGGATGGAGCTGGAGCAGAGCACGAAGCTCTTCCCACACTCGGGGCACTCACAGGGCTTCCCTTAGTGGTGACTCCGTTGGTGTCGGGTCAAGTTAGAGCTCTGTGAGAAGCTCTTCCCACACTCAGGACACTCGTAGGGCCTCTCCCCAGTGTGGATGCGCCGGTGCTTGATGAGGGTGGAGTTGAGATTGAATCCCTTCCCGCAGTCGGGGCAGCGGAAGGGCCTCTCCTCTGTGTGAATCCGCTCATGTAGGAGGAGATTGGAGCTGGTCTGAAACCTCTTCCCACACTTGGGACACTCGTAGAGCCTCTCCCCGGTGTGGATGTGCTGGTGTTTTCTCAGGGCAGAGCTCCAGCCAAAGCTCATCCCACATTCCAAGCAGGTGTAGGGCCGTTCCCCAGTGTGGATCACCTGGTGCCACATCAGGTGAGAAATCCTTGTGAAGCTCTTCCCACATTTCCCACACTCATAGGGCTTTTCCCCAGTGTGGATCCTCTGGTGCCGGATAAGATGGGACCTGTCTCTGAAGCTCTTCCCACATTCCTCACACTCGAAGGGCTTCTCCACAGTGTGCATCCTCTGGTGCTGGATCAGATCAGAGCTCCACCTGAAACCCTTCCCATATTCCAAGCACTTGTGGGGCTTCTCCCCTCCAGGAGGCTTCTCCACCAGCTCTGAGCTCTGCCTGGATCTCCGGCCGCCTTCCCGGCTCAGGGAGGGTCTTTCCTCCTCGCAGCTCCCTGGGCTGGGTTTGCAGCCCCTCCTTGAGAGAGATCTCCGGGGCTTTTCTGCCTCCTCCATTCCCGCACACCTGGGGAATGAAAATTCCTGGTTTAGGGGGAAATAACAAGAAGAGAGCTCCATAAACTGGGTGTTCCTCCTTGCCCAAGTTCATCTCTGGAAGTCATTGAACATCATGTGTCTGTAATATGCTCCCAAACACCAAGATTCCGACCCAAAATCCTCAAAACTTTAACACACGGATCAAAACCTCCCCAAATATCATGATTCAGCCAAAATCCCCTCCAAAACTGTTCTGGTTTGAAAGCAAAACCAGTGAGAGACTCCAAGGCAGAAATACAATTCTATAGGAAAAAAGATAAGAGAAATAAAATACATGCAGTAGCACAAAAGAAAACAACTGACAGAATCAGAATACAACCTGACACCCTGCTAGTTAGGGTGGTGGTAGCAGTCCCAATGAAGTGGTCTTGTTGTAGTAGTGATGCTGTAGAAAGGTCTGGTAGCTCTTGTCCTTTGGAAACCAGTGGGGAAGGGCTGCCTTGGTGTTCCAAATCTCAGATTTTCTCTAGGTAGGAAAGGCTTGGCTCCTCCCCATGGCTGGAGCATCTCCCAATGGGATGATGGAATTTTATCAGTCATGCAGTGGCACTCAATGGCCCATTAACAGAAGATATCTTCCTGGAGGAAGGATGGGTTGTGGAAAAGATAAAGAACACTGCCCCACCTGGTTTTAACAGATGGCCCATTAGCAGAGGATATCTCCCACAGAGATAAGGATCACTGCTCAACCTGTTTTTTTCCACAACTTTTTGTTCTTTTGTTTCTTCTTGGGACCTCTGACTGGTTACTTCATGTTTGCTGCTGATTTCTTCTTTCTTTTGAAGATGAAAATGGTAAAAGTGTCTTTGACCTACCTTACTGGATATTATGAAGAGGAACAGTCATCTACTGCAAGTGGAAGTGTCACAGGTGGAGCAGAGTTCTGTGAGTGCTGTATCAAACCAGACCTCGTCAGACCTGTCAGAACAACTGGTCCATGCTGCCCTTCACTGCTCTGCCTGTTCCCCACTGTTTCATGCCTGAGTAATTTAACTGCTGTTAATTGGGTGTGTGTTTCACTCGAGCCAGTCCAGCAGAAGCAGCAGAAAGCAGCCCCAGAATGAATGGGGCTCTGCAGAGGAGCCCCAGACTATTCATCAGCCTGCCCGCAGAACTGGCTCCAACTCTGAACCCTTGTGACCACACTCTGAAGAAGACACACTTCTGATATTTCTGAGGCACTTATGACTGAGGCACTGCACGTGCTTGTGCAGGTTAAGAATCCCAAAGGTCTTTCTTACTTCAGGAAAAACCCTGCAGCAGTGCATACCCAGCATCTGCTATCAGCACATCCTGGCTGCACGTGCAGGAGAAGCAGCAGCAGCATTGTACACGTGGGTTTGTTAAGCTGAACTCCCCTACACTTTGAACAGTGCTCATCACAAACATATTTAATGGCACACCGGTGCCATACATTTCTCCTAAAAGCCTCCCTTGTAACTAAACTTTACTGGAAAGTTAATGCCGAGGATGAACGAGCAACTTCGGTCTCAGTGCGGAGGTGGAGGGGTTCTAAACACTGACTTTCCGAGAGCAGCATCTCTCTTGAAGCGCTCGGGGCCACCCGAGGCGCCGCCGGGAGCGCGGTGCAGAAGCCGGCCCGGACTCAGCCGCAGCGCCGGGCACCGCGCATCGCTGCTCTGCAGGGCGGCCCGCACGTCCTCCAGCAGCTGCCGCAGGCTGCCCTTCTCCTGCTGCAGCTCGGCCATGCGCTCCTCGGCCCGCTCCAGCGCCACCATCTCCTCGCAGCGCTCTCGGGAGCAGGGCCCCGGCGGCCGCCGCTCGGGCTCGGCGGGGGCTGCGCGGGCGGATGTGGCTCTCGATGTGCTCGCCCTCCCGGCGCAGCGGCAGCCGCGGCCCCGCGCGGGTGCTGAAGTGGCCGCAGAGCCGCGCGTGGAGCTGGCGGAAGGTGAGCTCGGCCCAGAGCCCGTCCCACAGCCCCGCGCACTCCTCGGGCTCCGCCGCCTCCTCCGGCCCCAGCGCCCGGCACAGCGTGCGGGACTCCTCGCCGGGGATGCGGCGCGGCCCGGCCCGGCGCAGTCCCGCTGCTGGAAGATCTCCTGCAGGGACTGCTCCGGGCCGCTGGCCAGCACGACCATCTCGTTCTCCACGCCGCGCTCCAGCCCGTAGCGGTGGGCGAGGGCGCTGAGCAGCCACTGCGTGCGCCGGGCCGGCCGCCCGGAGGGGTCCCAGCCCTCAGGCGGCTCCATCGCGCCCGCCCGGCCCGCGGCGCTGCCCGAGCATCCTGAGCGCCGCCCGCCCGAGCGCTCGGCCCCGGCCCCGGCACGGAGCGCCCGGCTCGCCCCGCACGGAGCCGCGTCCGCCTTTGTCCGGCAGGAGCAGGGACTCGGGCAAAGCGGGCAGGTGCCGCCCTGCTCCCTTTGTCTGCCAAGCCCGAGCCCCAAGTGTGGTTTTATTCCTTAGCTAATTTCTCCCTGGTTTCTCTCTAACACAAGCAAGACAATAGCATCGCACAATCCAGTTTGACAAGTAAGGCTTGTGAACGAGTGAGCGCTTCCACTAAATTAAAAACCTGATGTGCTTGAACGTCGACCTTCTGTTCGCTCAGTCTTCCTCACCTCTGTAGATGAGGTGACTTCCTGGTGTTGTGTGTGTGGGTGTTAAGAGGTCTGTGTTAGAGATGAGTAAGTGTTCAACTCGTTCAAACGAGCTGCCCAAAGCAGTGATTTTGGTCTCTCTTTGCCTGGGGAGCAGGACCGGGGTTGTTGAACGCAGGCAGTGGCACGAGCAGGGCTCCTCCAGCAGCAGGGAGACGCCAGGAGCCAGAGGGGACCGTGGCACCAGAGGGGACCGTGGCACCAGCCGTGCCCGAGGCCTGAACAGGCTGCCAAAGTCAGGCGGTGCTGACAGGCTGCGTTAACAGCCCAGGTAAGGCGTGGTGAGGAGCCAGGGCTGGGGGCCACCCAAGGAGTCCTGTCAAGAGCAAATCGTTCTAATATTCTCTCTAGGACAAAAAAGGAGCAAACCAGTCCAGACGATATATGAGGAAAAAGAATTCAAGTTCGTTTAAAACGCTGCTTAATACAGGTTTGGGTTTCTTTTGAGTGAACTGGTGTTAATAAATATTCGGTCCCATATGATGGGGTTTCTCTGCAAATAGGCCTTGATGGGAAAATTCTGACCACCTTTAGTTTTGCTCTTTCTTAAGTTGAGCACCTGAGTAGCTTTGTTGAGGAATGGAGAACTATTTGTAGGTCAGTATTTTCTCAGGAGGAGCCTTAAATTTTAGCACAGGAGGAAGGAAAGGCAAAGGTTTGAAAGCCTTCCCGTGCTGAAGTGACACATTTGAGAGGAGTCTGTGAGGAGAAGTCCCCTCAGGCACTGCCAGGGCTGTTTGCCTCCTCTGCAGGCTCAGTATTCTGGGAGTTCCACAAGTCTCAGCTGCCACTGTATTTTCCCCTGAATATTTTTTGTCGTGCAGTACACAGGGAGAATATTTTGTGCTAGATTCTCCTCTGGGCTGAGAGGAATGTTGAATTTATCTTTACAAATGAGCTCTGGATCTGCCTGTAGATAAGGCTAGCACTGAGAGATAAAAGAAACAATGGGATGGATTCCACTGATTGATGAATGGAAAAAGATATTTGCCTTTACAAACAAACTGTAGGGCTGCTGATAAATGAAATTGGATATCAAAAGATGAAAGAAGCAAAGGTGCGGGGAGGGGGGGGAAACTATGAATTCTATAAAAAATAAAAAGGAAAAGGGAGGGTTATACATTAGAGAGGAATTTCAGGTATCAGGCGTTCCGGGAAGTCTGTGCCTCTCAAGTACCTCAGCCAATGGGGAAAGAGAGAGGGAAATGCAGCCGGGAAAATAGGATAAAAAGGAGGCTGCGTCCTCCAAAAATTTGAGAGATCCCAGGGGAATGTCCCATGGCCTCTCCCTTTATTCGAATAAAGCAAAAAGGACTCCTCTGTCTCCTTTTTGGACATAAACCTCTGGTGTTTGTGGATTAATTTTTCTGACAATTTTGGGGGCTCGTCCGGGATCTTTCCACCGTCCGGGGCAGCGAGTGGAGCTGAAGGCGCCTCACCCAGTTTGGGTGATCAGCTCCCCTTGGTGCCGGCCGGTACCGGGCGATCCATTGGGTTCCCGAGACTGTCCAGGAGACAGACGAGTGGCGGACCAGGGGGGTCCGTGAAGAGTCCGCAGGGAAGGACCACTGAAAATCTCACCGGTGAGTAAAATGGGATCTTCGGGGAGCAAACCTGGGAGGGCACCCATGGAGGGTAGCACAGGTAAACCTGAGAGGGCACCCATGGAGGGTAGCACAGGTAAAACGGGGCACCCAGAGAGGGTTGGAAAGGTGAAGCCGGGAAGGGGCCCCGGAAAAAGGGATGACGATCCCATAATATCCCCGGAGAGTCCCTTGGGGTGAATGCTGAGGTCTTGGGAGAGATTGTATATTCACCCAGAAGTAACTATGGAAATAATGGTAAAATATTGTTATTTTGTGTGGCCAG
The DNA here is from genome assembly GCF_052056855.1 of Sturnus vulgaris. NCBI lineage: Eukaryota > Metazoa > Chordata > Aves > Passeriformes > Sturnidae > Sturnus > Sturnus vulgaris. Next base: position 7,807,432 of record NW_028276185.1, on the reverse strand, counting down.
AGTATAAGTTGGCAAGGGGACTTATATGGCCACCTTATGGAACAGATAAAATTCATTTGTGTTGAATTTTGTGAAGGTATCTAGAGGAGAATTGGAAAGGATGGATTGAAAGGGAATGTGGATTAATATGGGTCAGACAAGAAACAAGAGAAATTTATGTGTTAAGAAAAAAGAGGAGGAAGAGGAAAGTGGTGAGGATTGGAATGTTTTTCAGCTCCTTCCCCCGTCTTGTCCTCCAGTGTTGCCAGCTGACCCAGGGCCAGCTGCAGGTCGTCTGTATCCTCAACTTTCAGAGCAAGGGGATCAGGGAAATGTTATTCCCACAGCCCCACCTGAGAAGGATAATGGTGTAGGGGGAGGGGAGCAGCATGTTGTATCACCCCCCAGAACTAGAATTTGAACTCAGTTTAGGGCATCAGAAGCCCCCCAAGAGACAGGGGTACACCAGATGCCACTCTGTCAAGTTCCTTTGGGGGGTCAAGGGGGAGGATTTGGGTTTGTAATTGTACCACTCATTACCCAGAATATAAGAGGGTTAAAAAAAAAATATTTATATGTTGCCATAGGGGTGGGGGAGAAGATAGAGAAATATTTGGGAAATGCGGATTATACGTGAAAGGATTGGGATTTTCTTTTGGGAATTTTGTTTGGGTCATCAGAGAAACGAATGATTTTGCAGAAAGCTCGGCAGCTGTGGGAGGATGAACACCCACAAGCAGCAGGGGGGGCTGGACCCAATGCACCTACGGTGGGTGATGCCATCCCCCAGGCAGACCCCCAGTGGGACCCAAATAACCAGGCCAGTCTGGCTCACCGTGATTGCCGTGCTTATTTGATCAGGGCAATCAAGTCAGCGGCTCCCAGAACTAACAACATAGCTAAGGCTCTGTCGTTAGAACAGGAGAAACAGGAAAGCCCTCATTGGTTGGAGAGGATTAGGGATGCCTTGAGGAAGCAAGGGGGATGGATCCTGTAGGGCCAGCCTTTAACACATTGCTTAAAGTACAATTTGTTACTAAGGCCTGACCTGATATACGGAAAGGAGTACAGAAAGATGAAGAGTGGCAGAATAAGCCTCTAGAGGAATTGGTTAGAAAAACACAGCAGATATATGTAAGAAGGGATGAGGAAAAGGCAGAAGCTAAAGCAAGGATGATGGCAGAGTTTGTGCAGCCCCGGAGGAATAAACCGCAGGGTCCAAGGGGTCCCCAGGGACAGAGGGGACGGGGTCGGCCACAAGGAAGTGGCAGAGGGATTCCCTCCTCGGCAGGGGACAGCCGACCCAAACAGCGGCTGGGGAAGAACCAGTGTGATGTCTGCAGGGCAGAAGGGCATTGGAAAAACGAGTGTCCGCAAAAACAACTGGACCCTCAGGAGGAGGAAGTCCAGAGGATAATGGAAATGGATTGTTAGGGGTGTCAGGGGCTCCTATTATACCAAGGACCCACCACTCAGGAGCCCTTGATAACTTTTAAGATGGGTCCCGTTCGAGAGGAGGTGTGTTTTCTGGTAGACACGGGGGGGGGGGGGCGGCTCTCGGTCCACCTTACATTTTATACCTAAGGGGGGGAAATTGTCAAAAAGATCCTTGATTATTCAAGGAGTAAGTGGGAAGGATGAGCGAGTGCATTTTATTCAACCGCTGTTAATAGATATGGGGGACAGATTTGAACTGCATGAATTCTTGTTTGTTCTCAATTGTGATTGTAATTTACTGGGAAGAGATTTGATGGCTAGAATGGGAATGCAAATTAGCATTGTAAAAAAAGTGACACGGAGTCCAAAACTGTGATATCTTTGTGTAAAATGTCTGAGAAGGCTTATGCTGAAATAAATCAGGAAGTATGGGCAGCCCCAGGGACAAATTGGTTAATGCCTCAGTCTTAGCTCTTCCAGATGCAGAAAAAAAATTTCAACTATATGTGAATGTCAAACAGAGTCATGCTAAAGAATTTTGGTGCAAGAGCATGGGGGAACACGGAGGCCTGTTGCCTGTTTTTCTAAGTTGTTAGACCCGGTGGCCAGAGGCTGGCCCCATTGTCTGCAGAACTGTGCAGCCACAGCTCTGATGGTGGCTGAGGCCCGAAAGCTGACAAGGGGAGGGGATCTCATTGTTAAAGTCCCACATCAGATTAAAGCTTTGTTAACTGAGAGAGCCTCTAAGTGGATGACGAGTGCTCGATTATTACAGTATGAATCTTGTTTAATGGAAGGGGCGGATTTAGAATTTAAAAGTGGAGAAGATTTTAATCCAGTCTCTTATTTAAATGGCCCTGGAGAAAAGGGGGGACCAGGAAAAAATCCATTATGGTATCCAGGTTATAGACCTCCAGACACGGGCTAGGGAAGATCTACGGGATATTCCCTGGCCTGAGGGAGAGAATGTGTTCATTGATGGGTCCTCCAAGGTGGTAGAAGGGAAACGATTTACAGGATACTCTATCGTGAATGGGAAGCAATTAAAGGAAGGGGGGAGGTTACCACACACCTGGTCAGCTCAGACAGCAGAGCTGTACAGGCTTGTGAGAGCCTGTGAATTATACCAGGACAAGACAGTAAATATCTTTACTGATTCTAAATATGCATATGGGTAATACATGCATTTGGAAAATTATGGGGAAAAAAGAGGTTTATTAAGCTGCAGAGGAAAGACGTTAGCTCACGAGAACTTAATCTCTCGCCTATTGGAGGCAGTGAATTTACCAAAAAAGGTGGCGATAATCCACATTAAGGGGCATCAGGCAGGATGGTCGGAGGAGGCAATAGGAAATCGACTGACAGATGAAGAAGCTCGCAAAGCTGCATTGTTGCCAGAAGTCTCTAAGACCCTGCCTTTGCTCCCAGTAACTGCACCGCTGCCAGAGAAACTCTCTTTTCCACCAGAGGAACTTGAGATAATTAAAAAGAGTGGGGAAGAGGAAAGAGAAAATAATTGGTTTACAAGGGATGGTAAGCAGTGGATACCAAAAGCTCTGGCCTTACAATTGTTAAAACAACTTCATGAAGGGAGTCATTGGGGCTCCCGAGGACTGGCAGAAGCCTTCCTCAAAATGAACGCTGCTGTTGGTCTCTTTAGCCTGGCAAAGCGAGCCACTGAAGGCTGTTTGACTTGTGCTAAAACCAACAACAAAGTTACAAAGAAACTGGCCAGGGGAGGGAGGCGTTGGGCAGTACGTCCCTTCCAGAGATGCCAGGTGGATTTTACTGAAATGCCTCGAGTGGCAAGATTTAAATATCTTCTGGTAATAGTATGTCAATTAACTGGGTAGCCAGAAGCATTTCCAACTGTTTCAGCAACTACAGGATCAGTTGTTAAAGTATTTTTGGAACAAATAATTCCAAGATATGGGATAGTGGAAGCAATAGATTCAGATAGGGGAACTCATTTTACAGGAAAAATTCTTCAAGGAGTTATGACTGCTTTAGGGATACAGTGGAACCTCCATACCCCCTGGCACCCACAGAGTTCGGGCCAGGTTGAGAGGATGAATGGAGAAATAAAGAAACATCTCCTGAAGCTGGTGATAGAAACTAAAATGCCATGGGTATGGCTCCTGCCCCTGGCTTTAGCAAGGATAAGAGCCAGACCCAGGGGAGATATTCAATTATCTCCCTTTGAATTGATGTTTGGAATTCCTTACCCTTGTAATTCTCAGCCTAGTGGGGGGATAGAGATAAGTGATGTGTATTTAAAACAATATGTGGCTCGGATACTGTCTCTTGTGAAATCTCTTCGACAGGAAGCTCAGCTGGCACAGACCCTGCCTTTGGACTTTGCTGTTCACAACATCCAACCGGGACACTGGGTCCTGGTTAAGGAGTGGGAAGAAGCACCACTGGTGGCCAAGTGGCGTGGACCTTTCCAGGTGTTGCTGAGCACAGACACAGCCGTCAAGACAGCTGAACACGGCTGGACCCATCACACTCGGGCCAAGGTCTCTGCAGCCCCAGAGATTTGGACATCTCAGCTGGAGGAGAAGGACGGGAAGCCGCGACTGACACTCGGCAGGAGGGGACTGGAGCAGCAGCCAGGGCGTCGACATCGGGGGAAGCCTCGTGTGCCCACCCACAGAGTGCCTGCTGAAATAGTCTGTGTGGGCATCCCTCCTCTCAGATCTCCAGGCACTGGGGGCCAACCCTTGCTGTCATTGTTTTCTTTATGTTAAGCTGTTTCTGTGCCTTCACTCGCCACAGGTGGTGTGGAAGACAACGTGAAAGTAAAAATTAAGTTAGGAGATTAGATTACACAATCAGAATGTTTCTCTTAATAATATTCCCTTTATGTTATCAGTTAGGTTGGAGCCAAGAATGGGAAAATAATTTTTGACCTTAGGAGAAGAAGTAGCAAAAACCTTTAACCTTAGCAATTGTTGGGTCTGTGGAGGGCCAGGAGAATCTGAAAACGGGCCATGGGTGGCCAGCCCAGTAAAACCTCAATAGTAGATTAGCACCCTGAGTAAAGTCTGTAATGGAACAGGATTTTGGGATGAAGAAGGAAGTCCATGGCGGATTCATTCTTCTGAAAAAGACACTTATTGCCTAAATAGGCAAATAGATGACAATGGAAAAGTGATGAAACAAATTGCAAAATTAATTTAAAAAATTAGCTCATGTGCCAGTCCAAACATGAAAAGGATGGGAATGGGACATGTTTTCTTGGCTACCTGGTGGACTATAAGTTAAACAACTGCTTTTTTCCTCTTATGTGCTATAGCAACTCTAATCTTTTTACCATGCACGATCCCTTGCTTAGTACAACTTATTCAACATGTGATCAAAGGGATGCAGGTAAGAGCCACGCCCACTGATCCAGAGATGGTTACAAAAGGACAGAAACTGATGTCACTCCAAATAATTACAAAACCGAAAAAGACTCAGGAACAAGAAATTAAGTCAATGAGAGCTAAAGTTTGTAAAGACAATTATTAAAAAATAAAAGAGGAGGGATTGAGAGGAATGTTGAATTTGTCTTTACAAATGAGCTGTGGATCTGCCTGTAGATAAGGCTAGCACTGAGAGATAAAAGAAACAATGGGATGGATTCCACTGATTGATGAATGGAAAGATATATTTGCCTTTACAAACAAACTGTAGGGCTGCTGATAAATGAAATTGGATATCGAAAGATGAAAGAAGCAACGGGGGAGAAAACTATGAATTCTATAAGAATTTAAAATTAAAAGGTAGGGTTGTACATTAGAGGGGAATTTCAGGTATCAGGCGTTCCGGGAAGTCTGTGCCTCTCAAGTACCTCAGCCAACGGGGAAAGAGAGAGGGAAATGCGGCCAGGAAAACAGGATAAAAAGGAGGCTGCGTCCTCCAAAAATTTGAGAGATCCCAAGGGAGTCCCATGGCCTCTCCCTTTATTTGAATAAAGCAAAAAGGACTCCTCTCTCTCCTTTTTGGACATAAACCTCTGGTGTTTGTGGATTAATTTTCCTGACATAGGTGACCCGGGAGAGGGACCTTGCCCCCAATATCTTGGGCCGTCCTGGCAGGGTTTTTTTGAAAGGGGGAGGAATATTTGGAGCTCACCCGAAGTATCTTTAGTTCTCCCTGTTTGTGTATTTCGGGAGGCGGCGGGCGGAGCGATGTTTGCATCTTGCAGGGCTCCAAAGCTGTCCCGAAATCCCCTTTTGGGGGATCCTGTGGGGTCCCCGGTTGGTTTTTTGGGGATGTCTGGGTGGTGGCTGCAGACAGAGCCCCGGCGGTGGGTGGGGGATGGAGGTCCCCGGAGCCCCGTGGCGATCGCCCGGGACTGGCAGGGCGAGGGGAGCAGCCTTGAGGGGGGAAAGCGAAAAGGGGAGAGCCCCGGGAGTGCCGGAGCCTGAAATGGGGGCCTGGAGAGGGGGGACCCCGAGAGCCGGGAGTGAGGGGAGCCCAGAGAAGGGATGAGCCTGGAGACGGGGAACCCCTGGGACACCAACGTGGGGACCCCAAAGCCTCCCAGGGCTCTGGCCACGCCAGGGGCTACAAGGCCACGAGGCCGGGGCTGCTCCGGGCCGCTTCCAGGCTGTCCCTCTGCTCTTGGGTGCCGGGGGTGGCCCTTTGTGACACGGGCGTGTGTCAGGGCCCTCGGTGATGCGGGACATTGTGGTGCTGTCATGAATGAGAGCGTTTGAGATCGCTTAAAAATCGGTGACAAGGGCATGAACAAAAGTCAGATTTAATATTAAGCAACAAATTACAATAAGTTTGTTGGCAAGATTCACTCCACTGCCTACAGGACAGGTGAGGCACAACAAGGCAAGAACAACACCAAATAAAATCCATGCAATCAGAACAGAAATTAACTGGGAACTCTCTAGGGGAGTGTGGGTGGGTGTGTGCTGTGTTTAGGTGCATGCGGGGATTAAAAGGAACACGGCCTAAAAACATTTGAACTTCTACCTTAATTTGTAACTTAACTTATACCTTAGGCCTAGCAAATCAACAGACGAACAACACCAAACTTATACCTAACTTAACTTAGAACTTAACATTAACAATTCAACAGAGCAATAACACTTAACAGCATTTAACCTAACTTACAGCTGTAACTTCCAAGTTGTACTTAGCAACTTAATAGAATAACAACACTTATGACTTACATTTAAGAACTTAGCAAAACACTTAGCATTTAACAGCATTTAAGTATGTTCATAACTATAACTGAACCTTGCTTACAGGCCTAACTTAGATATCCAAGGTACTTCCACATCTAGGAAAGCTGTATTTCTCCCAGACGTGCTATAGCATATGTGCAGGGGCACACACACAGACAGGAACAGTCAGTGCAAGCAATTCCCCCAGAGCTCAGTGAAATCCTCCCTTCAGATGTTTTTGCATCTCCCACTGGCCGAAGGATGGGGCCTTGAGCAGTGAGGGTATGGGCCCAGGACACGTCGTGTTTCAGCGATCCTCCAGGCACAGCAAAGCCGAGGGTTTGCTGGCTCTGAGAGGCCCCTCAGAGGGAGACTGCTGGTCACAGCCCACGGTGGCCCAGGAGAGCTCAAAGGTCTCCTTTTGGATTTCTGCTGAAAGGGTCACAAGAGAGTGGGCTCCAGTCATAACCATGTTTCATCCTGGCCTCAGTTTGGGTTGGCACTTTCTCTAGGAGTGGGGGAATGCTTCACCACACTGGGATCTCAGGGGTGCCCATGGCCTGAGTGATGCTGGCCCGATGCCAGGCACCCACCAAAGCCACTGACCCTGCCTCTCCACCTGCAACAGTGGGGAGAAAGTTTAACCCAGAGTTCCTGGGATGGTGTAAAAAGGGGAAGCATCCCATACCAAACAGCAAAATGTGCATCACAGACCCAGCCTGGGCACAGAGAGGAAATTTATTACCAACTAAATCACGGCAGGACAAGAAGAAGGGAAAGAAATCTCTCAAACCCCTTCACCCTCACCAAATGGGGGTCACTGGGAATCATCCAAATCACATCCTCCCATGGGGGATGGAGCTGGAGCAGAGCACGAAGCTCTTCCCACACTTGGGGCATTCACAGGGATTCCCTTAGTGGAGACTCCGTTGGTGTTTGGTCAAGTTAGAGCTCTGTGAGAAGCTCTTCCCACACTCAGGACACTCGTAGGGCCTCTCCCCAGTGTGGATGCGCCGGTGGACAGTGAGGGTGGAGTTGTGCTTGAATCCCTTCCCGCAGTCGGGGCAGCGGAAGGGCCTCTCCTCTGTGTGAATCCGCTCATGTAGGAGGAGATTGGAGCTGGTCTGAAACCTCTTCCCACACTTGGGACACTCGTAGGGCCTCTCCCCGGTGTGGATGCGCTGGTGGCTTCTCAGGTGGGAACTCTGCCCAAAGCTCTTCCCACATTGCAAGCAGGTGTAGGGCCGTTCCCCTGTGTGAACCACCTGGTGCTCCATCAGATAAGAAATAGTGCTGAAGCTCTTCCCACATTTCCCACACTCATAGGGCCGTTCTCCAGTGTGGATCACCTGGTGCCGGATCAGGTGGGAGCTCCAGCTGAAACCCTTCCCACATTCCAAGCACTTGTGGGGCTTCTCCCCTCCAGGAGGCTTCTCCACCAGCTCTGAGCTCTGCCTGGATCTCCGGCCGCCTTCCCGACTCAGGGAGGGTCTTTCCTCCCCGCAGCTCCCTGGGCTGGGTTTGCAGCCCCTCCTCGAGAGGGATCTCTGAGGTTTTTCCTCCTCCTCCATCTGCCCAGGTCTTTGGAATGAAAAATCCTAGTTCGGAGGAAAACAAAAGAGAAGAGTGCCTTAGGCTGGGGGTTTCTCCTTGCCCAGGTTCATCTCAAGAAGTCACTGGGCATCTTGTGCCTGGAAAAACCTCCAAAACGCCACCACAGCGCGGGGGGGCCCGGCCTTGACGCTCCCCCCCTCCCACCTCCCCAAATTCCCCTGCCGGGGGGCGCTGGGGCCCGGGCCGGGCGCAGGTGGCTCCAGGTGGGCAACGCTGGGAGCTGCGGCTCTGCCTGGACGCTGCTGCGTCATCACCGCCGCGCGCTCTCATTGGCTCAGCGCTGCCCGAGGGGCGGGGCTGCACCAAGCCGGGACACCCTGCTCCAGGGGGGATGGCCCCAAAACGGGGGACCCCCATGCAAGGAACAACAGCAAAGGGTCTCTGCAAACACAGGCTGCGAATCCGCTTGGACACAGGGCCGGGGACGTGGACATAAGGAAGTGACAGCAGAAGCCATCAGGGTCAGAAAATGTTATTAATTGACCGCACAGACTGCTGCTCAGCCAAGGTCCTGCTCAATTCGTGAACTCCCAGAGGAAGAACAAACACTTAACAGAGCCATGAATATCGTTAGCTATTCAAAAGTGGGGTGCATATTAACGGGGGGGGAATACAGCAGGTGCATTGGAAAGTCGGTACCTTTCAAGAAGTTCAGCCAATGGGAAAAGAGAGAGGGAGATGCAGCTGGGAAAATTAGGATGAAAAGGATGCTCTGTCTACCAAAAATTGCAGAGACCCCTTGGGAAATGGCCCATGGACTCTCCCTTTTTTTTTGAATGAAATTACTTTTACAGGACTCCTCTGTCTTCTTTGTGCACAGAATCCTCTGGTGATGTGAATTTTCCCACACACCTTGGGACTCGACCGGAATTCCTTGCCCCGTCCGGGGCGGGGGGGCAGTGAATGGAGCTGAAGGTGCCTCACTCAGTTTGGGTGATCGGCTCCCTTGTGTGGCTGCGGCGCCGGGCATGGATTGGGTACCCGAGAGTGACCAGGAGACAGACGAGTGACAGATCAGGGGGGCTGGGAAGAGTCGGCAGCCAGAGAGCACTGAAAATCTCAGCAGGGACTACAGTGGGATCTTCGGGGACTAAACATGGAAGGGCACCCGTGGAGGGTAGAAACGGAAAGCCACGAAGGGATCCCGGCAAAAGGGATGATGATCCCAAAATATCTCTGAAGGGTCCCTTCCGAGCATGGTGAGGGAGTTTGCCCATTCTCCCAGAGGTAATCAAGGACATGGACACCTAGGGAGTCAATAACGGAAGTCCAGAAGGGATTTAGACAACAGGGAATGGATGGTGTTGGTGTGCTGGGAAGGGATTGGGTGAAGGGGAGTGTGCAGGAATATGGTTCAGGAAAGAGGCAGCAGGAAAAATCTATGTGGGAAGAAAATGGATGATGGAAAAGAGGAGGAAGAGAAAAATACTGAGGATGGGGATGTTTTTCAGCAGGCTCTTATCCTCACAAGTTGCCAGCTGATGCAGATCCATTGTATCCTCGGTTGCCAGGACAGGCACACAAGGAGGTCAGGATTGCAGGGGGTTTCTCTGTGCTGGGCAGCGGCAGGAGCGGGCGCAGAGGGGCGGCACCGGGAGCACGGGCTGGGGGCCTGTGGGGAGCTGCGGGGCCGGGCCGGGGCTGTGGGGCAGCCGGGGCTCAGCGCCGGGCGCTGCCTGAGCCCAGCACCCCCCGGCAATTGCAGGCCCGGCAGTGGCCCCCGGCCCCCAGGAGGCTGCGGGACGCCCCGGCCGCTGCCCGGCCCCGTGGAGCTGCCGGCCCTGCCCGCCGGGGGGGCCGCGTTTGGACACTGCGGCAGGACAGGCACCGGCTCTGGGATACGGGCTGGCCACGGCAGCCACAGCACAAGGAGCAGCAGCACAAAGGAACAGCTGGGAAATGGGCATTGGACGTGCAAGCATCCAGATCAGCTTTTAAGCATTTTCCTTGGGTCACTGCAGAAAGGAATGATTTAGCAGAAAGCTCAGCAGCTGTCAGAGGATGAGCACCCCCAGGCACTGAGGGGGCTGCAGGAGGGGCAGAAGAAGCCCCTGGAGCACTTGGTCACAAAGGCACAGCAGGGGAATGCAAGAAGGGAGGAGGAAAAGGCCAAGGGGAAGGCAAAGGCCATGGCAGAGTTTCTACAGCCCCTGAGGGATGAACCCCAGGGCCCAAGGGGGCCCCAGCACCCAGGGGCTCTCACATCCTTACACCATCTTCAACCAGGTGCCCTCCTCACACTGACACCATTCAGGACTTGATGGCAAAGATGCTTTCTGGGGATGCCCACTTACACAGGATGGCAAACTAGAATTTGCCTTTTAGTGGGAGTAAGAGGTAGAAGGGAAAATGGAAAAGACATGGACGGTCCTTCTGCAGGGATGCACGGAAGCACCAGCCTTATTGGGGCAAGCCTTGCAGAAAATATCACAAGAATTTACCCCACCCCCAGGGATTGGGTTAATGCAGGATGTGGATGACTTGCTGCAATCAGGAGGACAAGAAGTGGTAGAAGAAGCCTCTGTGAAATGGCTGAATGTTCAGGCTAAAAAGCATCTTTGAGTATTTGAAATAAAAGAGGAAATGGTGGAGAAAATAGTTAGACATATTTTGACTGAAGGTTTGTGGTGTATTGACCCAGAGAGGGTCTGGAGAATCTCAGAAGTAATCCAGGACTGAAAAGGAGGTGCAAGAATTCTGAGCATTAATAGGAAATTGCAGGACCTGAATTGAGAGTTCTCTGTTCTACCCATAACATTGTATCACTTTCTAAAACCCAATAGCTTCAATGCCATGGTATGGACAGAAGAAAAGCAACAAATAAAATGAAATATAACAAAATGATTGGTGCCACAGCTATGGTTCTTCCATACTCAGAAAAAAAAATTGAATCCTAGGTGTGTTATAAGTACATGTTATATTATTGACTTTTTTCAAATATTACAATGAGTGCTATATGGTGGAAAACTTTGCTGTATGAACATAGTTTATTTTAGCTCCGCGATTAACAGAACTTAGTTGCGATAAATATATTTTTTGAAGTACAACATTTTGACGTAAAAAGCTTTTCTTCATGTAACTAACTCAGAGAATGGTAGAAAAAATAATCAGGAAATTCTTCACATTCTTGGATTAGGGGACACCAGAACCCCAGGGAAGGAAAAAATAATGATTTACAGGTTGAGGGAGAATGATTCTGAATAATGCATGAAGGGCTATGAATATGCAACATGTTGCTGCATTTAGGAAGTGTTTTCTGAGTCAGTGTGTGCCCTTGGCTGAAGGCCAAGCATCCGGCCATTATAACCTTTGGACAGAGCCAGGGCAGATATTCAATTATCTCCCTTGGAATTGATCTTTGCAATTCCTTACCCTGGGAATTCTCCACCTAGTGCGGGCTGGAGATAAGGGATGTATATTTCAAGCAGTCTGTGGCCAGAATCCTGTCTCTTGTGAAATCTCTGCCACAGGAAGCTGGGCTGGCACAGAGCCTGCCTTGGCACTTTGCTGTTCACAGCATCCACCCAGGACTCTGCCTCTCAATTACACTCACACACTGGGCTGCCTGCGATTCCATTGCTGGAAAATATACCAACTCTAAACTTCTATTACATTCTATTTTACTAGTCAGGCTCGGTCTGCCTTGTCCCAGGAAAGAAATTTTAAAAGGTATTTTTATGGACTGTTAGACCACTCAACAGAGATGAGTTTAACATCTCAACAGACTGGGAATAGCCCAAAAGATACCAACAAACAGAACGACATTTAACAAAACATCAAGGAAACATCAGCAAACATCAAGGAACACCCACCCCAGACACTGCCCCTGGCCCAGATGGTCTGGAAAAGACTGAGAAGGAAATCCAGGAATGTGGATCTAATTAACATCAGAAGAGGAGAAATCTGAGTGCAATAGGAAACCAAACACTAAAAACTACACAACCTGGAAGCAATGAACACTAAACCAATGGATTTCACTGGGTTCAGACTTTAAAACGTTTAGGAAAAATCTAGCAAAATTCACATCTCATGGAATGATTTTCTCTGCATACCCGGGCTATGTGTGGATGAAATTATTTCTGTTGCACATCCTGACCAGGATCAAGTAATGCCTTGACTCTCTAACATTAAGATATTGTTGGAGAGTTTTTGTTTTTCCTGTAGTTTCAGTGACAAGATTACACCATTAGAAAAATTCTGCATAGCAATCCTACTTTTAGATTGTCAGTTAGGTTTGGACCAGGGGTGTGAGAATCACTTTTTACTCCTAGGAGAAGAAGTAGAAAAATCTTGATTGCATTAGAATTTCTTTGTGTGTATTTGTGGGTGGCTCTTAATGATGGCAAAATTTCAGAAAGGGTTTCTTGATGCTCACCTTTTTGCAAAACTAGAAGAGTATTAATGGTGAGGCTTTAACACATAAACAGTTAGTAGAAATTTGTTAAAAAAAAAAAGAGAAAAGAAAAAGAAAACAGATTGTGGGGGTGCACTTGTGGATCACCTAATGTCTGCTCAGGAATAAAAGCATTGGATCCAGGCACAGCCAGGTTGGGGCTTTAGAAATGCAAATTAACACTGATAGGGCAATGTGTGCACAATGAACCAGGATCTTCATGCCTGTGCTGTCACTGTCCAGGTTATATAGGGTGTATTGGGGCACTGGGGTGTTTTTGGTGCCACAAGTTCAGGGAAATGAGTTGGAAATCCAAGTATGTGGTGATTTAATTAGAGAAAAGTGGTCAATTGATGCACCCCTGGATGGAGGGAGCACCCAAAAACGCAAAAAAGATGAACAGACACCAGAGCCAATCCTACAACACCATGGACCAGCCCCTGGGAACCCTAACGAATTCATATCAGGACACAGAAAATCCATCCATACTTTGAGTGGCATAATTAGGATAAAAAGCATCCTCGAAATAATAACCAACCAGACAGCTCCAGCTCCTGACCTTCCTGACGACCAATCCACTGAAATAAGGAAGGAGACATTTCACATGGGATAGGATCAGATTATCTATTAACAGAAAGAGGAGGTGTTTACGGAAAATTACAAGACTCAAACTGCTGTTCGCAAATAGATGATAACCGAAAAGCGATGAAACAGATAACAAAGGAAATAAGAAAATAGCTCATATTCTGGAGAAACGATGGGAATGGGACACGTTTTCGTGGTTCCCTGGCAGACCACGGCTTAAACGAATGCTGCTCTTCCTGTGATGTGCTGCAGCAATTCTCAGCTTTTTACCATGCACGACACCTTGCGCCAAACAGGATGCAGGAAAAGAGATTGAGTCAAAGGAAATTAAAAGTTTGAAAAGGCAATTCTTGAGAAAATGAGAGAAGGCGGGATTGAAAGCAGTAAGATTAATATCGTAGTAGGAGTGCATATTAACGAGGACATGCCGTAGGCGGATCGGGAAGTCTGAACCTTCCAAAAACATCAGCCAGTGGGGAATGGGAGAGGGAGATGCAGACGGGAAAATGAGGATAAAAAGGAGGCGGCGCTTTAGAGACCGCATGGCAAATGCCGCATGGCCTCTCTCTTTGTTCATCAATAAAGTCACTTTTACAGGACTCCTCTGTCTCCTGCGGGCACACAAACCTCTGGCCACGGGAATTTTCCCGCACAGCCCCGGGCACAGGGCAGACACCTCTGTGCCACCCACAGCAACCGGGACGAGCCAGCGCTGCTCCGGCACCGGCTCCTGCCGAGGCCCCAGCGGGAAGGAGACCGCGGGCAGCCGCTCCCGCAGCGCCCTCAGCCCAGCGCCAACACGGGCCGGCACCGGCACAACCAACCCGCCAGAGCCCCCTGCCGCCCCCTCGGCCCGCAGCGAGCCCCGAGCCCCCGCACAACCGAGCGCGGCTCCCACCTGCGCTGGGGCCGCCTCCGAGCTCCGCCGCCGCCTCCCCGGGCTCCGGCCGCTGCCGCCGCTGCCGGGCCCGCACTGACGCTGCCACAATGGCGCCTTTGCTGCTCTGCCCAATCAGCGCGCGACAACCAGGAGTGACATTGCCACAATCAGGCAATGGCAGCGAGGGCCGGGCTCTGCACACGGCCCAGCCTCGGCCCGCGCTCTCAGGGCCCCCCGGGCTGTGGGAGGGCAAAGGCGGAGATGAGGAACAGCCCTGGAACGGGCCCGGGCCCGAGCCGCCATTGGCCTGGAAACACAAACAAAGTTCTCCGCAGCTCCCGGCACGCCTTTCCCAGCCCTGCGTGTTCGCTGCCTCCGGCTCAGCGCGCAGCCCTGGAGCCTCACTTCTCCTACCCCCTAATTAGGAGCGTCTGTGCTTGGCTTTAATTTCCCCCAAAAAGGGAAAACTGCCCCACAACCCCTGTGGATGAGTGGGAGAGGGGAGAGATTTCTGGCAGAAAACTCCAAAAACTCAGAGCAGGATGATGAGAAGTAAATGAAGACCCTTCAAACCAGCTTTCCACACGCCTCCCTCTTTCCAACTGCACCTCCTACCCCGGCAGTGCAGGGTGGGAGAAACGACTCTGACTTTGTAAAATTTTAAAGGTTTATTAAATCTTAGCAAAAAAAATACACCAAAAGACTGAATAAAGAGAAAAATCAGCGCTGGGAGCACAGGACTAAAGCAGCAGACCCGGGTGTGATTTGGGGGTTCAGGGGGGTCCCCGGGCCGCCCCCGCCCCCTCCGATCTCGGCCAACGGGTGCGAGCGGCGCGGCCCCGCTGCTGAGCACTGACCCCGCCCCGGGGGCCGCCGGGACCCCCCCGAAAAAACCCGCACCTGCACCCCCCCCTTCAGTCCCTCCGACCTTCCCAGTCCTGGGGGAAAGGGAAGGACATGGGGCGGGATCACCCGGAGACCCCCGGGGTGAGGAGCAGGAGAGGGGGGGAATTGGGCTCGCGCTGAGTGGGGGGTCCCGCGTGAGGATTTCGGGGGGGTTCGCTCGAGGAATTTTGGGGGTCCTCGTGCAACGGATCCTCGTGCATAGGGCTCCTCTCGTGCCACCGTCTCCTCGTGTCACCCAGACCAGTTTGGGGAGCTCTTTGTGTCACCCAGATGAATTGGGGGGCTCCTCGTGTCACCGAGGGCTCCGCGAGTGACACCGAGAGCCCTGTGTCACCAAGAGCCCCTCAAGTGCCCCCAACTCCTTGTGCCATCAGGAGCCCCTGGAGTGCCACCAGCTCCTCGTATCACCGAGAGCCCCTCGTGCCACCAGGACCTCGTGCCAGAGAATTTGGGCAGAGTCTCTGTGCCACCCGGAGCCCCTGAGTGTCACCAGCCCCGTGCCAGGGTTCCCAGTGTCACCGGGGTCTCTCTCTGTGTCACACACCAGGAACCGACCCCCCCTCCGAGCACCAGGACCCCCGAATTTAACCGTCCTCGTGCACCGGGACCCCCTCAGGACCCTCGAGTTTCCTCTCTCCCCTCCTCGTGCACCGGCATCACCGGACCGCCCCCCCTTTCCCGAGGAATCGCCGGAGACCCCCTCCATCAATCACCGGGCACCGGCACCACCAGAGGACCTCCCCCATCAATCAGCACCGTCACCGTGCACCGGGACTCCCCCCCCCATCGAGCAGTGACACCCCCTCATCGTGCACCGGGACCACCGGACCCTCCTCAAACATCGCCAGCCTCGGGCACCGAGATCACCGGAGACCCCTCCATGAGTCACCGGGACCCCCCCGTCATGCACCAGGACCAGCGGAGACCTCCCCAGGAATCACCGGACACCCCCTCACGAATCACCGGGCACCGGGACTGGACCCCCCCCTCGTGTACCGACCACCCTCCGGTGCACAGGGCCCGGACCCCCCTTTGTGCCCCCCCTGCCCATCCCGGGGATTCCGCCCCTTCCCTTTGACTTCTCCCGGGAACAGGAGCGGGAATGGGGGGGGGCCGTGCGCTGGGGGGGCACCGGGGTGTCCCCAGCACCGGGGGGCGTCCCTTGGGGCTCGCTCCTTTCCCCCCTCTCCTCCTCCAGTTATCATCAGGAACCACCCCAATTTACCGGGGCTCCCCCTATTCACTGCCCCCCCGTTCACCGACCCCCCCAAAGCGCTGGGACCCCTCCCTCACTCACCGCCCCTCCCCCATCCATGGGGCCCCCTCACTCACCGCTCCCCCCGTCACCAGGACCCCAAAATCCATGGGACTCCCCCCACACTCATCAAGACTCCCCCCAAATCCATGGGATCCCTCCCTCCCCCCCACTCACCACCCCCTTCTCAGTACTCCCCGGGCCCTCCCCATTGATCAAACGCCCCCATGGCCCCCCCAGCCCCTCGCCCTCGCATTGGGCCCCCCCGGGGCCGAGGCAGAGCCCTCCCTGAGGGACACCCCTCATCCCCGGCCTGCAGCCGCCCATGGAGCCGCTGACCACAACTCCCTGCCTGCGTCCATCCGGCCAATTCCTCTGGCCCCGCACAGCCCAGCCTGCAAAGCCAGCACCTGCTGGGCACCTGCTCCATGACACTTCCAGGGGCTTGGGCTGCTGAAGGGCTGCTGGGCTGGGCCCTTTGTGACACAGGGCCGTTCTATCGGGTTCCTGGGTGCTGTTGGCCATTCTGTTGTCCTGGTGACATGGCACAGCCCCGCCCTGCAGGGGTATATACGGGGCACAGGGCCCTGCGCTGCCCAGGGCCAGGAGTGCCACTGGCTCAGGAGGAAGCAGCTCCCGGGATCTCTGTGCTCTAGACGACGTTACACATGGAGGAGGAAAAGGTGAACCCTGTGATAAACGAGAGACAAAAGTCTCGATATTCAGCAAAATTTAGATTGCTTTATTTGATATAGAAAGAGCAAGCAACACGCTAGGGAACGTGAGGGGTCACCGCCCACTCCACGCTCCACCCAACCTTGGTTTGCAGCCTCTTCTTATACTGTGGTTTCTCGTTGTAGTCATTTTTTTGGATTTTTTGTTGTCATAAGCAGTGGTGGTTGAATAAACATCCTTACACAAATTCACAAAGCCTTTGGGTGATAATCAGTCACAGATAGCCATCCGGTCCTTGTAGATAACCACCAGAGAAGTTCTGGGAGTCTGGTGCTTGAGATAAGCAGTATTGATTAGACAAAGGCAGGAAGGGCTTTTTGGGAAGTCTGATTTTGCAAGGTGGTAGCTGATACAAGTTATTTGGAAAACATAACATAACATATTATATACTGTAACATAATACAACATAATATAACATAACAAGGTGATTTTAAACAGAATTATTTTATCATATAATTTCCATTATCTAGTGTCCATGCTTCACTTCAGAGCTTGGTATTCTGGTTTATACAAACCCCAATGCTTTTGTGATTAACACGAATCTTTTATCAATTATCACACCACTCAAATCCAAAACAGTGGGAACATTCTGACAAGTCTCCTCCGAGAAAATCCTAATATATTTAACACTAATGCTCCGAAGAAGATCAGATCTTAATCTGTAAACACATTCCTGGTAGTCAGAGGCCATCTCACTAGCAGAGGGGAGAAGCTTCCTGCAGATGCAAGAGCCTCCTTGGTTTCATGTGAATCTTTCCTGCTGCAAAGCGTGGGGGGTTCCCCACTGGAACAGGGACAGCGTTCTGGGAACTGACTGTAGGCTGAACACAAGTGGCTCCAGGACACTTCCTGCTGGGACACTTGCCTCTGGGAACAGCTTCTTGGAGAAGTCTGGGCCCCCCTTTTTACTTCCAGGCATTTCCTGCCCATCTGCATGGTCAGGGATGAGGCTGTTTGTCTCATAGCCGTGGCTCTGAGGGAGCAGGGACGCCTGTCCAAAGGGCTGCCTCCCTCTGCACTCTGGCAGCTCTCACCCAGGCTCTGGCAGGGGTGAAGGCTCTTGCAGAAATATCCCAAGGCTGGAGATCTTCCTCACCCTGCTCCTCCACTGCTGATACCACAGAGTTCCCTGCACATAGGAACATCACCTTTTCTTCTGGAGGAACCTGTTCCAGCACAACACCAAGGGTCTTCTCCTGTAGCACCACCACAGCATCCTTAAAGCCGTGGACTAGCAAGTGACAGCTCCTGGAAATTGCTGCTGTGTGTCTGGCTGCAGGAAACCCCTTCTGGAATGCCCTTGGTCTCCATTTTTTGCTTTCTGGATTTTCCTGGCCAATCTGCATTGATTGCCAGAGAAAATCGCGAGGGTGCGGCGTGAGCAGCGGCCGAAAGCGCTGAGTGGGGCCATCAAACCCAGCCCAGCAACTCCCGGCGTTCGCCAGCCCAGAGGTGGCGCGGACAGCGCGGCCGAGGGTGGAGAACCAGCCCGGCTGTGCGGGAGGGCTCTCACGTGGGAATGTGGTTCTCTAAGAAGGCCATAACTAAATGCTTGCATGGGGATTTTGGCTTCTGGAGCAGTGGGGTAGGGCTGTTGTTGGTTCCTACCCCTCCATCCCATGATGATGTAAGGGGTGAGGGATGCCATGTGTGCTGTGCACTGGCAGTGATCCTCAAGAAATCTTATGAATCCTCTCTTTCAAACTAGTCAAGCTTCTGGAAAAGATGGGTCCAAAAAAAAAGTGTTCAGTTTTGTGTCCTCCTGCCCTTGTGGGGTGAGGGGCAGGAGGCAGAGGTCCAGCTTGGTCTCTCTTTGACCTTTCCTTTGAGACAACACTGTCTGCTCCCACCACAAAGGCACAGAGGGTGCTCTTTGCCCCCACCAGTGGGAAGAGGCTCTGCTGAGCCCACTGAGAGTGCTAGAAGATGAGTCTGTGAACTAAACAGTTGAATATTGCCTAGAGGGGGGTAGCAGGCAGTAGATGTGCCACCATTCTCTTTCCAGGACCCCACTGGGAGTACTAGAACAGAGGTCTGTGAGGCTGAGAGGTTGAATATTGCATGGGAGGGTGGCAAGCAGTGGATGTGACTCGACTCATGTGGGCACTGGCCTGGCCTTTCCTGTTTGTGCAGAACAAGCTCACTGTTCACCACGGGTGTTCTGTTTCCAGCACAGATTCTCTGTGTGTTGTTTGCACTGGGAGGGAGATTTCTAGGTTGCCTTTTGTTTCTTCATTAAAGGCGAATGATGGTGGGCAGAGCTCTGCAGAGAGTGAGATGAAGAAAGGAACAGGGCTGGTTGCCCCTAAGGCCATCAGAGGAGAGGAACCATCCCATTGTCCCGACCCGGAGCCTCGCCAGAGGGAAATAACCAAGAAATTGTTCCCAAAGACAGGGTTCTGTGTCGCCTTGTGCTGTCTGCAGGAATGCAGGTCCTATATTCGAGTGTGGGGGAGGGTTGGGGAAGTAAGAGGAACTTCTAGGGACATATTTTAACTAATTGTAGGCATGAACTCTGCCACAATGTCCCACCCATACTCCCCTCTCCTGTCCCCATCCCCACCGTGTCATGATCCCACAGAGAGACCCACAGGGGGGTCGGGGCCAGGAGGGCTCTAGAAAAGTGCAGTGCACACGTGTGCCAGTGTGCAGAGCTCTGTGTGCACACACAGACACCGAAGTGCACACGTGTGTCAGTGTGCACAGCTGCACACACGGATATTTTCTAGCGTGTCCAGATGTAAGAGTGCCCGTCCTGCTTTGCACAGTGTCCATGTGTGCGGGTGTGCACAGCACTGTTCACATCTGTGCACTGCTGTGTACACGTGTGTGGAGTCTGTGCACAGCTCTGTGCTTGTAGGTGTGCACAGCTCCGCAAGGGTGAGCACGGCTCTGTGTGGGACATCCGTGTGTCAATGACACTGCACGTATTCGTGTGCACGAGCTCTCTAAGGACAACAGGTCTTGTGCTTGTGGGCAGGTGAGCATTAGTGGAGACTGTGCTTAGGTGTGTGTGTGTGTGTGTGGCACGGATGTGCTGGGGGGTGTCTGTGTGTGTGTGTGTGTGTGTGTCTGTCTGTCTGTCTGTCTGTCTGTGTGTCTGTGTGTGCCCGTCTGTAAGAGCCAAAACGTGCTATGTGGGGCTCCAGACGGCTCTTTAAAATGCTGTTTGTTTTATCTAGGTGATACAGCAATCCACAGGTCGTGGAGCCTTTTCAGCCACAGCTGTAGGTTCGTCTGAAGCTTCTCTAGTTCTGGTTACACTGCATTCTATACTTTCCATTACAGAGCATCCTTTACTGTTACCTATAGCCTATCCTTACTACTAACATTACCATATTCATGTTACTATTGTCCAATCACAAAAGGTTAGAATGTTACAGTTTAAGCTAGAAGTACTTTTTCAGTTTTCTTGCATTGGAAAATTCTGAGATCTTTTCTCTACTTGCCACGCCAGCTTTCTTGTTTGTCTGTGAAAATCTTTTTGCTTGTTAAGAACATCTTTTGTTTGAGATGGATTTATCCTTTGCTCTAAGTCACACAAGCCCCGTCCCCCTCGCTCGCTCTTTCTCTCCTGGTGGCGGCGGCCCCGGGGCCGGGCTCTCCCCGGCTCTGCCCAATCAGCGCGCGAATTCGAGGAGTGACAGCGGAATCAGCCAATCGCCGCGAGGGGCGGGCTCTGCACGCGGCACGGACTCTGCTCCCTTTGCCCGAGCTCCGCCATTTCTCGGAAACCTCGCCTGAGGAGCGGGCAGGAGGCCAAGGAACCGCTGCTGCCCTGAACCGCCGGGAGCTCGGGGTGAGCGGGAGCTGAGGGCACTGGGAGCTGGGGGTGAGTCCGGGATGGAGCCCAGACCCACCTGCAGCCTCGGCAGGAGCCGGTGCCGGAGCAGCGCTGGCTCGTCCCGGTTGCTGTGGGTAGCACAGAGGTAGCTGCCCTGTCTCTGGGGCTCTACGGGATAATTCACGTGGCGAGAGGTTTGTGTGCACAAAAGAGACAGAGGAGTCCTGTAAAAGTCACTTTATTCATGAACAAGGGGAGAGGCCATGCGGCATTTGTAATGCGGTCTCTAAAACGCAGCCGCCTGTTTATCCTCATTTTCCCGGCCGGATCTCCCTCTCCCTTTCCCCACTGCCTGAGGTACTTGGAGGGTTCAGACTTCGCGATCCGCCTACTTCATGCCCTCGTTAATATGCACCCCTCCTTTTGTATAACATCCGATATTCCCGGCTCTGTTAAGTGTTTCTCCTTCTCGAAGTTCAGGAATTGAGAAGGATCTTGGCTGAGCAGTTGTCCGTGCCAATTAGTTTTCTGAAACTGATGGTTTGTCTTGTTACTTCCTTTTGTACAAATTCCTGGCCCTGTCTCCAGGCACATTCATCTTACTCTGTTCAAACCCTCTTCTCATTTTCTCAATAATTATCTTCACTAACTTTATTACCATTGACTTAGTATCTTTTCCTGGATCCTCTTTGGTTTGGGATTATTCTCAGTGACCTCATTCCCTGTCCTTTTGTAGCCGTTTCTGGATCAGGAGGCCTGGCTGCCACCTGCGTCCCCTTGCTCACCTGCTGAATGAGCTGCACTCAGTGCATGGTAAAAAGCTGAGAGTTGCTGCAGCACATCAGAGGAGGAACAGCATTCGTTTAACCCATGGTCTGCCAGGGAACCACGAAAACGTGTCCCATTCCCATCCTTTCTACATTTGGATTGGAATATGAGCTATTTTCTTCTTTCCTTTGTTATCTGTTTCACCACTTTTCGGTTATCATCTGTTTGCAAATAGCAGTTTCAATCATTTAATTTTCCACAAACTCCTCTCCTCCTTTTAATAGATAATCTGATTCTATCCCATGGTGAAATGTCTCATTGTTCATTTCCTTGGATTGGTGGGCAGTAAAGTCAGGAGCTGGAGCTGTCTGGTTGGTTATTATTTCGAGGACAGTTTTTAACCTAATTATGCCACTCAAATTATGATTATGATTTTTTGTCTCCTGATACGAAATCATTAGGGCTTCCAGGGGCTGGTCCGTGGTGTTGTAGCATTTGTTC
Source organism: Sturnus vulgaris (assembly GCF_052056855.1). NCBI lineage: Eukaryota > Metazoa > Chordata > Aves > Passeriformes > Sturnidae > Sturnus > Sturnus vulgaris. Next base: position 7,785,427 of record NW_028276185.1, on the reverse strand, counting down.
TGGTTCATCTTTTTCCCATTTTTGGGTGCTCCCTCCAGCCAGGGCTGCATCAATTGACCACTTTTCTCTAAATAATCATCAAATACTTGGATTCCCAACTGATTTCTCTGAACAGTGACAGCACATGTTGGACTGGGGAGAGGGATTATTCCCCCTCCCAGATTTTTCATGAAGTTTTCACAACGTTTTCCTTTGCTGTTTCTCTTTGCAGCTTAACCAATTTCTGTTGCAGTCAGATATCCTCACTATGGGCTCTGCCTTTAGTTGTGCAAATTCCATCTGTGCAAGCCGGCAGAGCTTGGGGTGAAGGACAGAGGAAATCAGCGAAATTCCTCCCCCAGGGAACAAGACCCTGGTACATTGTGCACACTTTGCCCTAGCTGTGTTAATTTCCATTTCTAAAGCTGCTCTCCTGCTGCCTGAAACCGATGCTTCTCTTCCAGAGCAGCCCTTAGGTGATTCACAGGTGCACCCCCCACAATTTGCATTATTTTTTGCCTTTTTTTTTCTTTTTAACAATATTTTCTTAAATGTTTATGCATTAAAGCATCACCTTTAAAGCTTTTCTGGTGTTGCAAAATCCACCCTAAACGTGAACATGGTAAAACCCATATGGAAATGTTGCCATCATTAAGAGCCACTCAAAAATATACACAAAAAATTTCCAATGCAATCAAGATTTTTCTACTTCTTCTCCAAGGAGCAAAAATTGCTTGTCACATCCTTGGCCCAAACCTAACTGACAACACAAAAGTAGAATTATTCTCCAGTAGATGAAGAATTACTGGGGTAAAAAATTTCACACACCATTTCCAAGGGAGATAATGGAATATCTGCCCTGGATCTGGCACTTTTTCTGGCCAAAGCCAATGGCAAAAGCCATAGCCATGGCATCTTGGCTTCTATCACCAGCTTCCAAAGGTGTTTCTTTATTTCCTGTTTGTTCTTTCAACCTGACCTGAGCTCTGGGGGTGCAAGGGCTTGTGAAGGTCCCATTGTATTCCTAAAGCAGCCATGGATGCACGTGGGAGGAGCAGGTGGGATTGTGCAGGAGAAGGAGGAATAATAGGAGGAAGAGTAGGGAGCTGCAGCAGGGCGAGTGTGGAGAGAGGAGTGGCTGAGGCCCCAGCTCACACAGGGACCCTCCTGCACAGCAGGGCCCAGAGCTGGCAAGGCTCCCCAGCACGGCTGGAGCTGCTGGCACAGCTTGGCCCAGCTGGACAGCTGCCCCTCAAGGCCCTGGCAAGCAGGGGATGTGTTTTAGGTCACAGGATGTGACCAAAAGTACAAATTCTATCACCATCTGTGGGGCAGTGATCCTTATCTCTGTGAGAGATATCCTCTGCTAATGGGCCATCTGTTAAAACCAGCTGGGGCAGTGTTCTTTATCTTTTCCACAACCCATCCTTCCTCCAGGAAGATATCTTCTGTTAATGGGCCATTGAGTGCCACTGCATGACTGATAAAATTCCATCATCCCATTGGGAGATGCTCCAGCCAGGGGGAGGAGCCAAGCCTTTCCTACCTAGATAAAATCTGAGATTTGGAACACCAAGGCAGCCCTTACCCACTGGTTTCCAGAGGGCAAGAGCTACCAGACCTTTCTACAGCATCACTACTACAAGACCACTTCATCGGGACTGCTACCACCACCCTAACTAGCGGGGTGTCAGGTTGTATTCTGATTCTGTCAGTTGCTTTCTTCTGTACTATTGCATGTATTTTTTTTCTCTTATCATTTTTCCTATCAAATTGTATTTCTGACTTGGAGTCTTTCACTGGTTTTACTTTTAAACCTGCAAAATTTTGGAGGGGATTTTGGCTGAAGCTTGTTATTTGGGGAGATTTGATCCATGTCTTAAAGTTTGGAGGATTTGGGGTGGGAATCTTGGTGTTTGGGAGGTTATTACAGACACAAGATGCTCAATGACTTCCAGAGATGAACTTGGGCAAGGAGGAACACCCAGTTTATGGAGCTCTCTTCTTGTTATTTCCCCTAAACCAGGAATTTTCATTCCCCAGGTGTGTGCAGATGGAGGAGGAGCAAAAGCGCCAGAGATCCCTCTTGAGGAGGATCTGCAAACCCAGCCCAGGGAGCTGCGAGGAGAAAAGACCCTCCCTGAGCCAGGAAGGCGGCCGGAGATCCAGGCAGAGCTCAGAGCTGGTGGAGAAGCCTCCTGGAGGGGAGAAGCCCCACAAGTGCTTGGAATGTGGGAGGGGTTTCAGCTACAGGTCCCAGCTGACCCAGCACCAGAGGATCCACACTGGGGAAAAGCCCTATGAGTGTGGGGAATGTGGGAAGGGTTTCTACTACAGCTCCAGCCTGATCCAGCACCAGGTGATCCACACAGGGGAATGGCCCTACACCTGCTTGGAATGTGGGAAGAGCTTTCAGTGGAGCACCAACCTGAGAAAACACCAGCGCATCCACTCTGGAGAGAGGCCCTACGAGTGTCCCAAGTGTGGGAAGAGGTTTCATACCAGCTCCGATTGCCTCAAACATGAGCGGATTCACACAGAGGAGAGGCCCTTCCGCTGCCCTGACTGCGGGAAGGGATTCAAGCACAACTCCACCCTCACTGCTCATCGTCGCATCCACACTGGGGAGAGGCCCTGCGAGTGTCCTGAGTGTGGGAAGAGCTTCTCACACAGCTCGCACTTGACCAAACACCAACGGAGGCACCACTAAGGGAAGCCCTGTGAGTGCCCCGATTTCGGGAAGAGCTTCGTGCTCTGCTCCAGCTCCATCCCCCATGGGAGGATCGGTGACCCTCGTTGGGCAGAGCCCTGGTGATCTGTGGTACTGGTGACTCCACTGGGTGGAGGGAAGTGGTTGGAAAGATTTCTCTCTCTTTTCCTTCTATTGCTATGATTTGATTGGGAATAAATTTTCTCACTGTGCCCAGGTTGTGTCTGTGACGCCCGTTTTGCTGTTTGCTGTGTTTGCTTGTCCCGTCTTAATCTGATCCTGGTGCTCCTGGTTAAACTTTCTCTTCCCTTGCAGCTGGAGGGGCAGGGTCAGAGTGGCTTTGCAGGGTGCCTGGGATCGGGCCAGCATCACCCAGGCCATGGGCACCCCTGAGATCCCAGTGTGGTGATGCATTCCCCCACTCCTAGAGAAAGTGCCCACCCAAACTGTGGCGGGGATGAAACATGGTTATGACTGGAGCCCACTCTCTGGTGACCCTGTCAGCAGAAATCCAAAAGGAGACCTTTGAGCTCTCCTGGGCCACCGTGGGCTGTGACCAGCAGTCTCCCTCTGAGGGGCCTCTCAGGGCCAGCAAACCCTCGGCTTTGCTGTGCCTGGAGGATCGCTGAAACACGACGTGTCCTGGGCCCATACCCTCACTGCTCAAGGCCCCATCCTTCGGCCAGTGGGAGATGCAAAAACATCAGAAGGGAGGATTTAACTGAGCTCTGGGGGGAACTGCTTGCACTGACTGTTCCTGTCTGTGTGTGTGCCCCTGCACATATGCTATAGCAAATCTGGGAGAAATACAGCTTTCCTAGATGTGGAAGTACCTTGGATATCTAAGGCCTGTATGCCAGGTTTAGTTATAGTTCTGAACTTAGTTAAATGCTGTTAAATGCTAAGTGTTTTGCTAAGTTCTTAAATGTAAGTCATAAGTGTTGTTTTTGTATTAAGTTGCTAAATACAACTTGGAAGTTATAGCTGTAGGTTAGGTTAAATGCTTTTAAGTGTTATTGCTCTGTGGAATTGTTAATGTTAAGTTATAAGTTAAGTTAGGTACAAGTTGAGTGTTGTTCGTCTGTTGAATTGCTAGGCCTAAGGCATAAGTTCAGTTACAAATTAAAGTAGAAGTTAAAGAGTTGTTTAGAGTTGTTAAGTTTTTAGGCCGTGTTCCTTTTAAACCCCGCATGCACCTAAACACAGCACACACCCATCCACACTCCCCTAGAGAGTTCCCAGTTAATTTCTGTTCTGATTGCATGGATTTTATTTTGTGTTATTCTTGCCTTGTTGTGCCTCACCTGTCCTGTAGGCAGTAGAGTGAGTCTTGCCAACAAACTTATTGTACTTTGTTGCTTAATATTAAATCTGACTTTTGGTCGTGCCCTTGTCACCAATTTTTAAACGATCTTAAATACTCATTCATGATGAGTGGATAAATGGATTTCAATGGATTTCAAGCTCATTCATGACAGCACCACAATGTCCCGCATCACCGAGGGCCCTGACACACGCCCGTGTCACAAAGGGCCACCCCCGGCACCCAAGAGCAGAGGGACAGCCTGGAAGCGGCCCGGAGCAGCCCCGGCCTCGTGGCCTTGTAGCCCCTGGCGTGGCCAGAGCCCTGGGAGGCTTTGGCCACGGTGGGAGCCGGCAGCCCCAGCCCCGGCCTGCAGAGCCCTGGGGCTGCAGCCCGGGCTGGCCGGGGCAGGAGGAATTGGCCGGGCCGGACGTGCCAGGGCCTTGTGGGCAGTGGCTCCGTGTCCCGCGGGAGGCCGGGGACGAGGGGTGTCCCTCAGGGCTGTGCCCGGGCACCGGGGCTCGTCAGTGCCTCGCTCAGTGACACCCAGGGGCACCGAGCGCAGCCTCGGCGCCTTTGCAGGGCACGGGGAGCTGAGCGGGGCAGGGGCACCACGGAAACACCGAGTGCCTGCCCGGGGCAGAGCCGGGGCAAAGCCGGGCTGGAGAGCCGGGAGAGGCTGCTCAGAGCTGGCCCGGGCACTTGGGCACCTGGGAGACAGAGCTCAGCTCTGGGCTGACACTGAGCCCAATACCTGAGAAATTACAGCCGGCTTTTCTAGACACTCTTCATTATTTTGCATGTTCTCAACGTGACTTTTTATCCGGGAACATTTTCATTCTTCATTTTACCTTTTTTTTCTTTTACTCTTTAGAAAGAGTTCTGTTGTATTTTGTTATGTGTGAGGATGGATGGGCTGGGAAGGGTTGCAGGTAATGGCGTTTTTTATTCAATATATTTTCACATCTGAGATGTGACAAGACCAGACTTTGACTCCAGCAGCAGTGTCTGGTTCCAGACTGCTCTGCTTTTCACAGTGACATCTCAGTTCATTCAAATCCAGCAGTCAATGCCCTTGAAACATGGAAAAAGCTGGGAATGAGGTTAAAGCCCTTGGAAGGTTTGCTGTGTCCGTACATTCCTCATCTCCCCTGGTGTCCGTTCAGCCTCTCCACTCCTGTCCTAGAGCACATTGCTGTATTCAGAGTTCAGTACATGCTTTTATAGATAGATAGATACATGTGATTATTGTGTACACGATTCTCTTGCAGTGAGTTATTGTGATGGTAATTCCATGATCCTCTGCTTTGTGCCCAAAGAATGGTTATTGTATCTAAACCCCGGCAGCCCGGGAGGGGATGTGTGCGGGGCCGGGGCAGGGAGAGGCTCCTTGTTCATTCCGCGGGCGTTTTGAAGCCTCGCTGCTCGGGTTTTCCGCGGCTCTCTCTGTGCACCGTGGGTTTTTGCTCGGCTCGAAACCCCCCGGTCCAAGCCCGGACAATCTGACCGGTGGTTTCCCCGGGAAGTGGATCTAACGACTTTTATGGATAGAGACAGTTTTGATCCAATTGTTTGGAAAAAGAATTTTAATGAGGTGAAAACAGCAAACAGGAAGGCGTGCACTGTACTGGGAATGAACTGGAAAAAAGCAGGGTCCAGGGTAAGGTAGGGATATTTATACACTTGGGTGCAGGGAGGGATTAAGGCAGGGTCTGAGGGAGAGATCCAATGGGAAAGAGCAATTAAGGATATAATTCCTGCAGCGAAAAGTAAGCAATAGGAACAACGAGATCTGAGAACTTTCTAGTAACAGTCTACACAACTGAACAGGGGAAGGTTGGGAGGCTTATACAACCTGGTTACTTTGGGTCTGAGGCCCTATGGGTGCAGGTGTGCAACTGGATGGTACTGAGGCAAGGAATTTGGGACCTTTGACCCAGGACTCAGATCCTTTCCCTCTGGGAGCGACTTTTAATGAGTGTAAGAGCGATGTTTGTCCACAGAGAGAGAATGCGCTGGAGCACCCTTGAGGAAGGGATCCAACAGCTGAGAGAAGTGGCAGTGCTGGAGGTGCTCTTTGGGAGGGACAGACAGCATGACAATGACCCTGACAAGGCCAGGTGCACAGGGCAGATGCTGTGGGATCTGGCAAACCTAGAGCCATTTCAATATAGCACCTTCATTGCAACAATTAATGCCGGTAACAGCCGAGAAACAGTGGATTCTGTCACCAACAAGCTTAGGAACTACAAGAGTATGATCAATGGCCTGATGCAGGCTCATGTCTGTGCTGTGATTAAGAGCCTCCAAGAGGAGATGAGAGAAGAGGTGAGGAGGAACAGTTTCCCATATGGCACTTGTGCAAGTCACAGGCCCCAAATTCAGAACCCAACATCCCCCAGCTAGAGAGAGTATACACCCCACAAGCTGCCTGTGGTTCTTTCTGCGTGGCCATGGGGAAGACATGAGAAGGTGGGATGGGAAACCCACTTCTGTCCTGGCAGCACAGGTGTGTCAACTCAAGGAGGGAAACACTAACTGAGAGAGCTCCACTAAAGTGAAGGTAGCCTCAACCTCCCATGACCGAGGTGTTGGGTAATACAGAAGGGAGGATGATCTCTCGGATCCGCTTGACGGAACCTCTCGTATGTATGCCCAGGAAGGAAATAATAACCAGGGCTAGAGGGGCCTTGCCTCTAGCCAGGGAGAGGCACAGGAAAACTGGGTCTTTTGAGTGGTGTGGATCTGATGTCCTGGCACATCAGAGCCACAGAACTATAGAGTGTTAGTTGATCCTGGTGCACAGTGTACCCTAATGCCATTGGGACACGTGGGGACAGATCCTGTTTCCATTGCCAGGGTGATGGGAGGATTGCAGGAATTGACTCTGCTGGAGGCTGAGGTGAGCCTGACTGGGAAGGAGTGGCAGAAACATCCAATTTTGACCAGCTACTTCCCTGGTGGGCGTTGCCCATGGTGTCTCTGCTGCAGCTCTTGCAGCTGTGTCCAGTCCATGGCTCTCATCCCCTTCTATTTCTTCTCTGGAAAATCACATTCCTATATCTCCATCTGCTTCTTCTTTTTGTAAGAATCTTCTATTTACAACGGGCCCCAGCAGGTTCTTCTATTTACAAGGTCTGGACCTCCACAGCTCTCGACTGCTGGCAGCTCTTCCCAGTCACCTTCCCCCACTGGGGTTCCAACTCCACCACTATCCCCACAGCTGGGCTATTGCCTATCACATCGGGGTCACCACTCATTGCAGTTGAGACAGAAGCGATGACAAAAACCTCCCTGTTCGTGCAACAAAAACCAACTTTTATTGAGGGCTGTTCTCCCTATATAGCCTTTGAAGTCTGCACGGTTAGCTCAGCTTGGCTAAATTAGTTGCCACCTGGCTAACTGGCCAATGTCTGCCCGTGTCCCAGATGGCCTAGACCTGCTCCCCAACAGCCCAGACTGCTCAAGTTATATCATTACGGTAGTTACAGAATTATTTACATTATAAAATTACAATTGGGATTAGTTATAACTCCAGGCCAGCTGTTAGCTACTACAGGTTTAGTGCTGGCCAAATCTTCCTCTAGAATTATTTACTCATTTCCTGCTGTGAGATAGGATTAGGAGGAAGGCAAAGCAGGCTCAAACATTAAAGGGTATAAAGAAAGAACTTTATTAATAAAACTAAAAGAATAATAAGAATCAGAATAAAACCTTCAGAACACTTCTCCTCCCTCCACACCTTCTTTTCTTTCCTACTGACAGAGTTCAGGAACAATTCAGCCAGTTTACCATCTCTAAAATAGTCTTCCCAGTTCACTTAGGGAGAGGAGTCTCTTTTGTCATGCTATGGAGACTTCTCCACAAGAGACAATTCTCTCATGGCTTCAAAGTCACAGTGCATCAGCTGCCCAGGAGAATGGAAATCTCATCACTTTGTAAAAGTCTCTCCCCTCGACCTACAGCTTTCCCCACAATTGTTTTTGAGGGCTCAATCTTTGGGTAATGGGGTACACTTTTAAGGATGAGCTGTTCAGAAGCAAAGGTTCTCTTCATCTGTCTCTGAGATCATCTTCATCTCTGGGAACAGAGTTTCTCTTCTTCTTCCCTGGGATAAAGGGTCTTCATCGCTCTCATCTCTCTCTGTTCAAGCTACTTCAATATCTGCTTGTTCAGCATGGATGCTTTTGCTCATGTCTACAATTGAAACATTTCATCCTTCATGTGCTTTTCAACAAGTTACAGGGAAATAGAGTCTGACATATCAACTTTATCTTTCCCATAGACTTACAAGAGGATTTCAGCCCAAGAGTCAGGCATCTCCTCAATCCCTCCCATCTGGGACCTAAATTCTGCTTCTCTAACCTTGGGGTCCACATGTTGTTCCTCTACATGTCTTCACTCTGTCCTGTTGTCTCACTCGAGAGAGAATTGAAGGTCTGCAAGTCTCATCTGTACAGTGAAAGAGATAATATCTTGTTCCAAGGCCTGCAGATAATCATATGATCCCTGCTGGTGGTGGTGCCCAGGGCTGTTTACAGTGGAGAATTCTGGGAGGTTGTGCCAGGATTTTTAAGGGGCCCAGCCAGAACAGTGGGGCCGCTGTGGCTGCACAGCTTTTTCAGTGGTTTAACAGGTTGTCAGTTCTCAAAACTAATCACTGATTAGATTTTGTCAGACATGGAGGAAGCTCTTAGCAGCTCCTATCAAAAAAATCATTTCCGGGGGTGACTTCTTCCTTCCTCACAAAATGTCAAATGTGCAAACCCAGCACAGAGAGTCCCCCCTTTCTGTTGTGGGGTCTCATGTTGTCACCCTTGGCTCCATGAGGCCCTGTAAAGTCAAAATGGATCCTTCGTTCCAGGAGACCCCACAATGTCATAATGATCTCTGGACACCATAAGGCCCTGAGGCATCACAATGGCCCCTTGGTTCCAAAAATCCCTGCAGAACCATAGGGGCCTCTGGATTGCATGAGACCCCACAGTGTCACAGGATCCCTTTCTTTCCTGAAGCCCCAAAATATCACAAAGGATTCTTGGTCCCATGAGGCCCCGCAGAATCACAGGGGCCTCTGGATTCCACAAGACACTGGAGTGCCACCATGGCCCCAAGGTTCCATGGGACCCCTGAGTGTCACAATGGCCCCACAGTCCCACGTGTCCCCTCAAAGTCCCAATGTCCACACGGTTCCAGGAGGCCCTGCAGTGTCACAATGTCCTCACAGTTCCACCAGTCCCCTCAATGTCACAGTTGCCCCACAGTACTATGTCTCCGCTCAGTGTCACAATGTCCTCACATTGTCACAGACGAGCAGCACTGGAGTGGGAGCAGCACCACTGGAGGGGTTGCAGCTGCACTGGAACAGGAGCAGTGGCTGTGGAACAACAGGGGAGAAGCTGTGGAACACAAGTCCTGTGAGGAGCAGCTGAGGGAGCTGGGAATGTTTACCCTGAGGAAGAGGAGGCTCAGGGGAGACCTCATCACTCTCTACAACTCCCTGACAGGAGGGTGCAGCCTGGTGGGGGTCGAGCTCTTCTCTTAGGGAACAGGGACAGGACAAGAGGAAACAGCCTTAACTGCACCAAAGGAAGGTCCTCCTGTGTCTCCACCCATGTCTCAGTTCAGTGTCTTTATTTTTACCCCAGTGTTGGATTTTTTAAAGGGATGAAGAGAAATGAAAAGCAAATCAAGGCCAAAATAAAAGAATTTCTGTGTCTGTGCGAGCTGAGGATTCACGTGCTTGGGAGGGAGGGAAGAACATTTTTGGAGGAGTTTCCACCCCATTGTCTCCAAAATCTTGGTCTTTGCCCCAGTCCATCATCATTTGGCTGGAGAAGACACCCTTGGGTAATAGAAATCAAAATCCTGGAATCACTGATGTTTGATGTAGTGGGTTTTGTTTATTAATTTGAAACTTTTTTGTGATGAGAGAGGATTAAGAAGTAGAAAAAACAGGTTTAACTTTAAATGGTAGAATGAGGAATTTTATTACTAGAAACTATAAGAAATATAAACTTAGAATAAAACTTGAGACAACTTTTTTTTCTTCCACAGAATTTTTTTAATACTGAAAACACAGAAAAACAACTCAGGTAGTTTACCATCTTTAAAATAGTGTTTTACTAATTTACTTCAAAGAGGAGACTTTTCTTCAGTCTATGGAGATTTCTTCATAACAAACAGTTTTCTTGTGGTTTGGATGTTAGTGTTTAAGAGAATGGAAATCTGATTACAATCTAAAAACCCTTTATTCAGACTAACAGTTTTTCTCACAAGTTTTATTAAGGACTATATTAATTTATGAGGCATACTTTAAGGATTATAACAGTTTAAACAAAAGCTTACTTTATTTTTGAGAACAGAGGGTTTTTTCTTTTTTTTTGGGGGGGGAACACCAGGGGTTTTCTTATTATTTAATCTTATGAGATTACAGCAATTTTAACATTTGTTTACTTTAAGATTAATGGTTTTGTTTATATGTACAATTAGAACAGCCATAATCACTTCATAATATTTTTATGTATTATAGAGAAACAAGATTTTTTTCTCCATACTTAAAAAAAAGAGGAATTTTAGTTCATTACTTTTCTCCTTTATTTTATATTTGACTTTTCTTGATGTTTGATTTTGGTGTTTTTATACTGTTTCTGTGGGTTACTTAAATTTTTTTTTTCTTATTTAGGAGAGAGAATAAAGTATCTGTAACGTTTTATTTTGGGCATTGAAAGAGTTAACACCTTGCCCAGGCAGCAGAGGGTTTTGTGATTTTTTTCCAGGTGGGGTGGTTGGAGTTATTTACGATAAAGTGTCTTTCAAGGCCATGGATGGATGGATGTTCCTGCCCCTGCATTCATCCAGGTGCTCACAGGAAGACAAGATGATGCAGAGACCCCAAAAAAGGCTCCCCTCCCCCACAACACAGATCACCAGGACCACGGATCACCAGGGCTCTGCCCAACGGGGGTCACTGGGGATCATCCAACACCGATCCTCCCATGGGGGATGGAGCTGGAGCAGAGCACGAAGCTCTTCCCACACTCGGGGCACTCACAGGGCTTCCCTTAGTGGAGCCTCCGTTGGTGTCGGGTCAAGGCTGAGCTCTGTGAGAAGCTCTTCCCACACTCAGGACACTCGTAGGGCCTCTCCCCAGTGTGGATGCGCCGGTGGACAGTGAGGGTGGAGTTGTGCTTGAATCCCTTCCCGCAGTCGGGGCAGCGGAAGGGCCTCTCCTCTGTGTGAATCCGCTCATGCATGAGGAGATTTGAGCTGGTCTCAAACCTCTTCCCACACTGGGGACACTCGTAGGGCCTCTCCCCAGTGTGGATGTGCTGGTGGTATCTCAGGGCAGAGATCCACCCAAAGCTCTTCCCACATTCCAAGCAGGTGTAGGGCCGTTCCCCTGTGTGGATCACCTGGTGCTTCATCAGAGTTGAAATAGTCCTGAAGCTCTTCCTGCATTTCCCACACTCGTAGGGCTTCTCCCCAGTGTGGATCATCTGGTGCCGGATCAGCTGGGACCTGTAGCTGAAACCCTTCCCACATTCCAAGCACTTGTGGGGCTTCTCCCCTCCATGAGGCTTCTCCACCAGCTCTGAGCTCTGCCTGGATCTCCGGCCGCCTTCCCGGCTCAGGGAGGGTCTTTCCTCCTCGCAGCTCCCTGGGCTGGGTTTGCAGCCCCTCCTCCTGTGGGATCCCTGGGACTTTTCCTCCTCCTCCATCCACCCACGCCTTGGGAATGACAAATCCTGGTTTGGAGGAAAACACAAGAGAGCACCTTGGGCTTTCAAAGTGCAACACAGGAAGATATTGGGCATCTTGTGTCTATAAGAACCTCCAAAACACAACGATTCAGCACAAAAATTATCCAAACATCAAGACACAGATAAAAAAATCCCCAGAAAGTAAGTTTCAGGCAAAATTCCTTCCAAAATATAAGGATTGAGCCCCTGCAAAAAATCAAAGCACCAACATTTAGGCCAATAAAGCTGACAAACACCAAGATTCACCCCTGTGAAAATCATGGATGGTCCTCTTCTGTCACCTCCTGCATGTTGGGGGAGGAACGCTCCTGGGGCTGGGGCAGAGGCTGCAGATACAGGGAGGGGTGGAACATTCTGCTGCTTCCCATTTCTACTCCTCCTCTGGTGTCCCTACTCTTCCGCACATTCCCTCCCATTACTCATCTTTCTCCTGCACAATCCCACCTGCTCCTCCCACGTGCAGCGTTTGACCATTTTGTTCTCCAACCCTGCTTCTCCTTTCCTTCTCCTGCTGCCCCCAGGCCCAGCACCCACTGCCGGCTCCCTCTTCCCCCCAAACCCACAGCATCCCAGCGCAGGGGCAGCGATGGAGCTGGGGCAGCTCGGGCTGGGGCAGCGCTGGGCTCTCGGCCGCTCCCGCCCGCACTCGCTCCCCACTGCAGCCGCTGCCGCCACCACAGCGCGGGGGGGCCCGGCCTTGGCGCTCCCCCCCTCCCACCTCCCCAAATTCCCCTGCCGGGGGGCGCTGGGGCCCGGGCCGGGCGCAGGTGGCTCCAGGTGGGCAACGCTGGGAGCTGCGGCTCTGCCTGGACACTGCTGCGTCATCACCGCCGCGCGCTCTCATTGGCTCAGCGCTGCCCGAGGGGCGGGGCTGCACCAAGCCGGGACACCCTGCTCCAGGGGGGATGGCCCCAAAACGGGGGACCCCCATGCAAGGAACAACAGCAAAGGGTCTCTACAAACACAGGCTGCGAATCCGCTTGGACACAGGGCCGGGGACGTGGACATAAGGAAGGGACAGCAGAAGCCATCAGGGTCAGAAAATGTTATTAATTGACCGCACAGACTGCTGCTCAGCCAAGGTCCTGCTCAATTCGTGAACTCCCAGAGGAAGAACAACAAACACTTAACAGAGCCATGAATATCGTTAGCTATTCAAAAGTGGGGTGCATATTAACGGGGGGGGGGGGGAATACAGCGGGTGCACTGGAAAGTCTGTACCTCTCAAGAAGTTCAGCCAATGGGAAAAGAGAGAGGGAGATGCAGCTGGGAAAATTAGGATGAAAAGGATGCTCTGTCTACCAACAATTGCAGAGACCCCTTGGGAAATGGCCCATGGACTCTCCCTTTTTTTTTGAATGAAATTACTTTTACAGGACTCCTCTGTCTTCTTTGTGCACAGAATCCTCAGGTGATGTGAATTTTTCCACACACCTTGGGACTCGGCCGGAATTCCTTGCCCCGTCCGGGGCGGGGGGGCAGTGAATGGAGCTGAAGGTGCCTCACTCAGTTTGGGTGATCGGCTCCCTTGGGTGGCGGCGGCACCGGGCATGGATTGGGTACCCGAGAGTGACCAGGAGACAGACGAGTGACAGATCAGGGGGCTGGGAAGAGTCGGCAGCCAGAGAGCACTGAAAATCTCAGCAGGGACTACAGTGGGATCTTCGGGGACTAAACATGGCAGGGCACCCGTGGAAGGTAGAAAAGGAAAGCCAGGAAGGGCTCCCGGAAAAAGGGATGATGATCTCAAAATATCTCTGAAGGGTCCCTTGGGAGCATGGTGAGGGTGTTTGCACATTCTCCCAGAGGTAATCAAGGACAGGGACACCCAGAAGGGCAATAACGGAAGTCCAGAAGGGATTTAGACAACAGGGAATGGATGGTGTTGGTGTGCTGGGAAGGGATTGGGTGAAGGGGAGTGTGCAGGAATATGGTTCAGGAAAGAGGCAGCAGGAAAAATCTATGTGGGAAGAAAATGGATGATGGAAAAGAGGAGGAAGAGAAAAATACTGAGGATGGGGATGTTTTCCAGCAGACTCATCCTCAGAAGTTGCCAGCTGCTGCAGATCCTTTGTATCCCCGGTTGCCAGGACAGGCACACAAGGAGGTCAGGATTGCAGGGGGTTTCTCTGTGCTGGGCAGCGGCAGGAGCGGGCGCAGAGGGGCGGCACCGGGAGCACGGGCTGGGGGCCTGTGGGGAGCTGCGGGGCCGGGCCGGGGCTGTGGGGCAGCCGGGGCTCAGCGCCGGGCGCTGCCTGAGCCCAGCACCCCCCGGCAATTGCAGGCCCGGCAGTGGCCCCCGGCCCCCAGGAGGCTGCGGGACGCCCCGGCCGCTGCCCGGCCCCGTGGAGCTGCCGGCCCTGCCCGCCGGGGGGGCCGCGTTTGGACACTGCGGCAGGACAGGCACCGGCTCTGGGATACGGGCTGGCCACGGCAGCCACAGCACAAGGAGCAGCAGCACGAAGGAACAGCTGGAAAATGGGAATTGGACGGGCAAGCATCCAGATCAGCTTTTAAGCATTTTCCTTGGGTCAGTGCAGAAAGGAATGATTTAGCAGAAAGCTCAGCAGCTGTCAGAGGATGAGCACCCCCAGGCACTGAGGGGGCTGCAGGAGGGGCAGAAGAAGCCCCTGGAGCACTTGGTCACAAAGGCACAGCAGGGGAATGCAAGAAGGGAGGAGGAAAAGGCCAAGGGGAAGGCAAAGGCCATGGCAGAGTTTCTACAGCCCCTGAGGGATGAACCCCAGGGCCCAAGGGGGCCCCAGCACCCAGGGGCTCTCACATCCTTACACCATCTTCAACCAGGTGCCCTCCTCACACTGACACCATTCAGGACTTGATGGCAAAGATGCTTTCTGGGGATGCCCACTCACACAGGATGGTAAACTGGATTTTGCCTTTGAGTGGGAACAAGAGGTAGAAGGGAAAATGGAAAAGACATGGACGGTCCTTCTGCAGGGATGCACGGAAGCACCAGCCTTATTGGGGCAAATCTTGCAGAAAATATCACAAGAATTTACCCCACCCCCAGGGATTGGGTTAATGCAGGATGGGGATGACTTGCTGCAATCAGGAGGACAAGAAGAGGTAGAGGAAGCCTCTGTGAAATGGCTGAATGTTCAGGCTAAAAAGCATCTTTGAGTATTTGAAATAAAAGAGGAAATGGTGGAGAAAAGTGTTAAATAATCGGGATGTATTTTGAATGAAGGTTTGTGGTGTACTGGCCTAGAGAGGATCTGGAGAAGCTCAGAAATAATCCAGGACTGAAAACGAGTTGCAAGAATTCTGAGGATTAATAGGAAATTGCAGGACCTGGATTGAGGATTCCCTGTTCTAGCCAGAATATTGTATAACTTTTTAAACCCCAATAGCTTCAATGTTGTGCTATGGACAAGAGAAAAGAAAGAAAAGCTGAGAAAATGAAAAATAACAAAACAACTGGCGCCCTAGCTATGGCTCTTCAAGTCTCAGAAATGAAATTTGGATTGTATGTGTGTTTTAAGTTAGTATTATATTATATTATATTATTGGCTTTTTGCAAATATTAAAAATAATGTTGTATGTTGGTAAACTTTGCTGTATGAATATAGTTTTTGTTCTGCGATTAACAGAACTTATAAGAAGTAGTGATATTTTTTTTTTACTGTAACATTTTGATTTAAAAGGCTTTTGTTCATATAAATAACTCAGAGAATTGTAAAAACGATAATCAGGAAATTCTTCACATTCCTGGATTATGGGCCACCAGAACCCCAGGGAAGGAAAAATAATGATATACAGATTGAGGGAGAATGATTGTGAATAATGCACGAGGGTCTATGAATATGCAACATGTTGCTGCATTTAGGAAGTGTTTTCTGAGTCAGTGTGTGCCCTTGGCTGAAGGCCAAGCATCCGGCCATTATAACCTTGGGCCAGAGCCAGGGCAGATATTCAATTCTCTCCCTTGGAATTGATCTTTGCAATTCCTTACCCTGGGAATTCTCCACCTAGTGTGGGCTGGAGATAAGGGATGTATATTTCAAGCAGTCTGTGGCCAGAATCCTGTCTCTTGTGAAATCTCTGCCACAGGAAGCTGGGCTGGCACAGAGCCTGCCTTGGCACTTTGCTGTTCACAGCATCCACCCAGGACTCTGCCTCTCAATTACACTCACACACTGGGTTGCCTGCGATTCCACTGTTGCAAAATACACCAACTCTAAATTTATTTAATATTCCATTTTACTAGTCAGGTTCGGTTTGCCTTTGTCTTAGGAAAGAAATTTTAAAAGGTATTTTTTATGGACTGTCACACCACTCAACAGAGATGAGTTTAACATCTCAACAGACTGGGAATAGCCCAAAAGATATCCACAAAGATAATAAACATCAAGGAACATCAATGAAACATCAGCAACCATCAAGGAACACCCAGACACTGCCCCTGGCCGAGATGGAGACACCTGGTCTGGAAAAGACTGAGAAGGAAATCCAGGAATGAGGATCTAATTAACATCAGAAGAGGAGAAATCTGAGTGCAATAGGAAACCAAATACTAAGAACTACACAACCTGGAAGCAATGAACACTAAACCAATGGATTTCAATGGGTTCAGACTGTAAAACGTTAAGGAAAAATCCCGTAAAATTCACATCTCATGGAATGATTTTCTCTGCACACCCGGGCTATGTGTGGATGAAATTATTTCTGTTGCTCATCCTGACCAGAATCAAGTAATGCTTTGACTCTCTAACACTAAAGACATTATTGAAGAGTTTTTGTTTTTCCTGCAGTTTCAGTGACAAGATTACAAAATTAGAAAATTTTTTCATATTAATCCTACTTTTATTTTATCAGTTAGGTTTGGACCAGGGGTGTGACAAGCAATTTTTACTCCTAGGAGAAGATGTAGAAAAGACTTGCTTGCACTGGAATATTTTTCTCTATATTTGTGGCTGACTCTTAATGATGGCAGAATTTCGGAATGGGTTTTTCAATGCTCACCTTTAAGTTGCATTTTGCAAGCTTAGAAGAGTATTAATCGTAAGGCTTTAACACATAAATAGTTAATACAAAATCGTTAAAATAAAAAAAAAAAATAAAGCAGATTGTGAGGGTGGACGTGTGAATCACCTAAAGGCTGCTCTGGAAGAAAATCCTAGTTCCAGGCAGCCAGGAGAGGAGTTTTAGAAATGCAAATTAACATTGCTCTGGAAAAGTGTGGACAATGCCCAAGGGCCTTCTTGCCGGGGAGGAATTTCCCTGAGTCCATCTGCCCCTCACCCCCAGCTCTGCCTGCTTGCACAGATGGAATTTGCACAACTAAAGGCAGAGCCCATAGTGAGGATATCTGACTGCAACAGAAATTGGTTAAGCTGCAAAGGGAAACAGCAAACGGAGAATATTGAGCAAATTTCATGAAAAAAAGTGTGGGGGGGATCATCCCTCTCCCCAAAGCACTGGGCTGTTTTTGCTAGTCCAGAGAAATCAGTTGGGAATCCAAACATTTTGTAATTTCATAAGATAAAAGTGGTCAATTGATGCAGCCGTAGCAGGAGAAGCACCCCAAAAAGGGAAAAAGATGAACGGCCACCAGAACAAATCCTACAACACCATGGACCAGCCCCTGGGATCCCTAACGAATTCATATCAGGACACAGAAAACCCATCCATAATTTGAGTGGCAGAATTAGGTTAAAAAGTATCCTTGAAATAATAACCAAGCAGACAGCTCCAGCTCCTGACCTTCCTGCTGACCAAGCCGCTGAAATGAGGAAAGAGACATTTCACCATGGGATGGAATCAGATTATCTATTCACAGAAGAAGGAGGAGTTTGTGGAAAATTAAATGACGCAAACGGCTGTTTGCAAACAGATGATAACCGAAAAGTGGTTAAACAGATAGCAAAGGAAATATGAAAATATCTCGTATTCCGGAGAAACGATGGGAATGGGACAAATTTTCGTGGTTCCCTGGCAGACCATGGCTTAAACGAATGCTGCTCCTCCTCTGACGTGCTGCAGCAACTCTCAGCTTTTTACCATGCACGACACCTTGCGCCAAACTGGATGCAGGAAAAGAGATTGAGTCAATGGAAATTAAAAGTTTGAAAAGGCAATTCTTGAGAAAATGAGAGAAGGAGGGATTGAAAGCAGTAAGATTAATATCGTAGTAGGAGTGCATATTAAGGGGGACATGCAGTAGGTGGATCGGGAAGTCTGAACCTTCCAAAAACGTCAGCCAGAGGGGAAAGGGACAGGGAGATGCAGACGGGAAAATAAGGATAAAAAGCAGGATGCGGTTTAGACAGCGCATGGCAAATGCCGCATGGCGTCTCCCTTTGTCCATCAATAAAGTCACTTTTACAGGACTCCTCTGTCTCCTGCGGGCACACAAACCTCTGGCCACGGGAATTTTCCCGCACGGCCCCGGGCACAGGGCAGACACCTCTGTGCCACCCACAGCAACCGGGACGAGCCAGCGCTGCTCCGGCACCGGCTCCTGCCGAGGCCCCAGCGGGAAGGAGACCGCGGGCAGCCGCTCCCGCAGCGCCCTCAGCCCAGCGCCAACACGGGCCGGCACCGGCACAACCAACCCGCCAGAGCCCCCTGCCGCCCCCTCGGCCCGCAGCGAGCCCCGAGCCCCCGCACAACCGAGCGCGGCTCCCACCTGCGCTGGGGCCGCCTCCGAGCTCCGCCGCCGCCTGTGGCTGAGGAATTCGATGGGATGTGTCGCCTTAACCTTTCTGACCACTCCCAGCCCATCTATGCCAGCATTCAAGCCCTCAAAGAAGGTGTCAATAAACTTCGGGTAGATCATGGGTACGACTGGCTGAACTGGCTCTTAGGGCACTGGGGACTCACTGGCTGGGTTAGGAATTTAGTTAAAATAGGTTTGTATGTATTAGGCATCATATTATGCATTGTAGTAGTTATTCCTTGTATTTTACAGTGTGTTAAGAATTTAATAGACAAATCGCATAAGAGTGTATTTTTAGTTAAAAGAAAAGGGGGAGGTGTGGATATGGGTAATGCAAATGAGACTGATAGTACTGCAGATTGAATCAGCAAATGCAGCCTGGCAACGAGGAAGCCTGGCAAGAGCAAACAGAGATCTGACTGCAAGAGGACTGGATCAAGGCTGGGTTATGGGAAATAAGATTTTACTGAGTCCAAATGTAAAGTTTGTCTATGTGAGAGTTTGTCTATGTAAGGTTTGTCTATGTGATTGCAGTAAAATATTACCAGCCTTCCTGTAAATGGTATATAAGCACATGTAGTGCTCAGTAAAAATTGGATTTTGATCACCATTCAGTGTCCCCATCTCTCTCTCATCGTCGATAGTTCAAGTACTCCCAGTGGGTTCCTGGAAAGAGAATGGTGGCAACATCTACTGCCTGCTACCCCCCTCTAGGCAATATTCAACTGTTTAGTTCACAGACTCATCTTCCAGCACTCTTAGTGGGGTCAGCAGAGCCACTTCCCACTGGTGGGGGCAAAGAGCACCCTCTGTGCCTTTGTGGTGGGAGCAGACAGTGTTGTCTCAAAGGAAAGGTCAGAGAGAGACCAAGCTGGACCTCTGCCTCCTGCCCCTCACCCCACAAGGGAAGAAGGGCACAAAACTGAGAACCTTTTTTTTCTGTCTTGTCATTTCCAGGAGCTTGACTAGCTCGAAGGAGAGGATTAGAAGGATTTCTTGAGGATCACTGCCAGTGCACAGCACACATGGCATCCCTCACCCCTTACATCATCATGGCATGGAGGGGTAGGAACCAACAACAGCCCTACCCCACTGCTCCAGAAGCCAAAATCCCCATGCAAGCATTTAGTTATGGCCTTCTTAGAGAACCACATTCCCACCCAAATCTTCCCCTCTGCAGCAGCTCATTCCCACAGGAACTGGCAGAGCAGATGGGCTTTGGACATTGGCTGGCTTCCATTGCACTCCTTGCCCTGGAGCTGGCACGGCAGGAGAAGGGCTCTGGTGAACCTTCTCCTCCTCCCATGTAGGCTCTAACCCAGCTGCCAGAACTTCAAGTTCTCAGAGCACTTCTGGGCTCTGAGCAGCGGCCACGGGAGGAGGAGATGCAACTCCAAAGGCAGCAGTTCCCAGGCCCAGCTCCTGCCATCCCAGTGGGGCTGTTCGGTGGTTCAGGAGAGGAAGGGAAGGGCAAGTGCAGGTGGCAGTAGCTCATTTCCGACTGAAAGAGGGAAAGGTTCTTTATTCACTTTGAAATCACTGCATTCAAGCTCTGATCCTAAACTGAAAGAGAAGTAGCACCTGCTCGTGTTAAATTTGGGTGAAGAACAACTGCTACATTTGATATGGTAAGCAGTTCAATTATCTGAGGGAAAGTGTACAGCAAAAATTAGCATTCACAGAGAGACAGAAAACAGCAGGAGTTGACAAAAGGGAGGAGGAAAAGAAAGCACACCCCAAGCCAGTGTTTCACCCAAATCCAGGATTTTCTGCTTGTAAGGAGTGGGGACCCCCCAGGTCCCTCCCCAGTCCCGCCCCCCAATAAACGGGACTGGGGTGAACTGGGAAGTTTTACTGGGAACACTGGAGCAGCTGTGCTTGGCCTGAATGACAGCGGGGCTGGATGTGGGACACACGACTCCTCTAAAATCAGTGTGGGGATGTGTTGGAGTCAGTAAGTCAAGAGTTTGTCTGAATCCTTCAGAGAGAGATCAGAGTGCAGGGATTGAATTAAAGTCTTGAGATGGATTGAAATATGTTAAGCCTCTCACACATAAAGCAGAGGTGAAGGTTTAGGTTGTAGCACGAGGGAGCAATAAGTAAGTAAATGGAATAAGTTTTAAGTGCTTTTAGTGAGTAAAAGGTCTTAGACGCCAGAGAAGTAGTACATGTTCTAGTTGTTATAAATGAGAGACAAAAGTCTCGATATTCAGCAAAATTTAGATTGCTTTATTTGATATAGAAAGAGCAAGCAGCGCTGGGGAACGTGAGGGGTCACCGCCCACTCCACGCTCCACCCAACCTTGGTTTGCAGCCTCTTCTTATACTGTGGGTTCTCGTTGTACACAAATTCACAAAGCCTTTGGGTGATAATCAGTCACAGATAGCCATCCGGTCCTTCTAGATAACCACCAGAGAAGTTCTGGGAGTCTGGTCCTTGAGATAGGCAGTATTGATTAGACAAAGGCAGGAAGGGCTTTTTGGGAAGTCCGATTTTGCAAGCTGGTAGTCTATACAACTTATTTGAAAAACATAACATAACATATTATATAATGTAAGATAATACAGCATAATATAACATAACAATGTGATTTTAAACAGAATTATTTTATCATATAATTTCCTTTATCTAGTGTCCATGCTTCATTTCAGAGCTTAGTATTCTGGTTTATAGAAACCCCAATGCTTTTGTGATTAACACGAATCTTTTATCAATTGTCACAATTTCCCCACTTCTCTTTTTTTTATCCCATTGATTTGTGTTCTGGTTTCAAATTTTGTCAGTACCTCTTGTACTAGATTTAATACATCTACTGCCATTAATTTTGTTGCCTTCTCAGGGTCTATTGGTATTGTAGCAACTTGCATTCCTTGAACCACCGACTGGATTAGTCGATTGAAGCATGGAACAAGACAAGGGATGAACAGTAGTCCTAATAATGCACATGTTAACATAAACCTTAATTTTTTCCACCAAGCTCCCCCCCAACAGGTTATTTCAACAATTATTATTAAGCATAGAGTTCCAGGTTTGTACAGTACATGGGGTATTCGTTTTATTTCTTCTGCAATTTTAGTAATTGCTTCACCATTATCATAAATTTCTAAGCAACATTCAGAATTATTAAACTTCCCACACACTCCCCTTCGATATTTTTGTTTCATTCCACTGTAACAACTGTTTTTACCTTAATCCTTCCCCCACCTCATTGGCCATTGTTCAGTCATCTGCATTCCTCTACAGATCCAACAGTGAGTTAAGATCAGTAGTAATTTCTTTCATTAATTCTACAAATAAATTCTTTCCCAAGGTGGGTAAGTCCCATTTGCTGAGTTGTTGTTTTATTTTCTCATACAAGTTAAAACGTCCCCCACGGTTTGTCCTTGTTCCTTTGAACATTTTAGTTATAATTTTTTTTTATGAATTCCTCCTTGTAGTGATCTTACACTCCTCCCTGATCTGAATATCCCCACATACCTTCTTTTGTGAAGCAGAGGTGTGTCTCTCCTACTGGACAACTTTGGTATGCTGATGGAGCCCACCCTCCTTTTCCCAAATTGGTGGCCACTTCTTTCCATAATAGTGCATGATGTGTTTATTTTAGCAGGCCGAATTGATGTGTGTGTGGAAGGCAAGGGTGGATACCGTGCATCCCCGTACCCAATTGTCTGGTGACACTTGGAACAAGCATCAGCATTATTTCCTTTTATCATCATTAGCAATGGGATGACTCCCATGACCATTTTCATCCCTCTGCCTCCCTCAAGGCCTACGGGGTTGCTGCCAGTAGCCGAGGTTTGTTTGATCTTCTCGGCAGCAGGGAATATGTCCTGGGGTCTCCCACATTGTCTTTCTCTTTTGGTAGTGTTTCTTAATTTTGTTCCAGCTTTTAGCTTTAACATTCCAGTACGAGGTACAGCAGTAACAGCTCGGTATACACAACCCTTCTGACACTCTTTTGCCAATACCTCTGCTCTGGCTTTCTTTTTTTTCCTTATTCCTCCCACCAGTTATGATCATCAATTTCGATTTTTCCTTGTGCTGATAGGGTATTAATACTTTAATAGTTTCCTTACATTTATTTCTTCTACACTGGACACATAATGTGAATGGGGGATACCCACCATAGGAATAACACCACAACAACTCAGTACAATATGGACACCTTTTCTTGATGAACAGGCTACAGCCGGGTTTGGGGCAGGTGACTTTCAGTCCTGATTAGGAGACCTTCGAGACGAATTGATCCGATATTGACATCAAGTCTTCTGAATTCGCCCTTTGAGGTCTCCAGGCTCAGATGTCACTGCCCAACCTGCAGTAGGAGGGGTTACAGGACCCTTGACTCTACTCACAGGTGTCCATCCTTTTCAGCTGTCCTCACAGCTGTTTCAGTCGTTAACAGAACTAAATACGGTCCTTCCCATTTTGGAGCTAGATTTTCTTCTTTCCATACTTTAATTAACACATGTTTTCCTGGCTTAATTTTATGTATGGCAAATCCTAGAGAGACAGTTTGAGCTAAAACCCCTTCTCTCTTAATTCTTCCAAGTTTTTGCTGATTGTTATTATGTAATTCTGAAGAGAAGGGTCCTGAACTAAGGTCGGATCAAGGTGTACTCCTTTAGGGTAAGGCATACCATACAGCATTTCATATGGTGAAATCCCTGTTTTGAATTTGGCATTGTTCGTATATTAGACAGGGCTAGTGGGAGGCACTTTGTCCATGGCATTTTAGTCTCAATCATTAATTTTGACAGCTGTTGTTTCAATGTTTGATTCATCCTTTCAATCCTCCCAGAACTCTGAGGGTGCCAAGGTGTGTGATACTCCCAGCTGATGCCCAGTGCCGGGGTCAGTGACTGCAGCACCTTTGATGTAAAGTGCGTCCCCTGCTCTGAGTCTATTGCTCGAACCAGGCCATACCTTGGGATTATGTGTTCCAACAATATTTTGGCTACCACTTGTGATGTGGCTCTAGCTGCAGGGTATGCCTCTACCCAGTGGGTTAATTGGTCTACTATTACTAGTAAGTATTTCCACCTTCCTATTTTTGGGAATTCTCTAAAATTTATTTGTATTCTTTCAAAGGGTCTGTAAGCAGATTCCGTCCTCCTGACGGACCTTGTCACATACCTTTTTTATTAATTTTCTGACAAGTTAAACAACCCTGTACGCTCTGCTTTGCAATATCAAAAATGCCGATGCATCCAAAAAATTTTAAAAATTGGTCTGCTAGTGCTCTGGTTCCCCAATGTGTTTGTTGGTGTAATTGTTCAATAATTTGTCTGGCCTGGGTCTTAGGTAAAATTTCCCTGCCATCTGGTAAAACCCATTTATTCTCATGCTGTTCTGCCTTTATTTTTTTTATCGTTGCTTTTTCCTGAGGAGTAAATAGCTTCTGTAATTCCGGGTTGGGGCTGAGATCTTTAACTGTAGTACTTAATACAGAAACAGGTTTTTGCTCCAATGCTGCTTTTTTTGCTTCTTTGTCAGCCAGATTATTCCCCCTTGTATGGTAGCTTGTTCCTTTTTGGTGCCCTCTTATATGGACCACAGCAATTTCAGTGGGGCCCCTAAGAGCCTCTAGTATTCTAACAATTAATTCTTGATGTATCAACCCCCGTCCTTGAGTGTTAATTAACCCCCTTTCTTCCCAAATTTTACCAAATGGGTGGACTATGCCATAGGCATACTTAGAATCCGTATATATTGTCCCTTTTTTACCTTCTAAATAAGACAATGCCCTATAAAGAGCAAATAGTTCACAAGCCTGAGCGGGCCCTGCTGCGTTTAAGGGTCCGGATTCTACTAATTTCAATTCTTCTCCTCCTCCTATGGCATATCCTGATTTTCGTTTTCCTTCCACCACTCGAGAAGATCCATCTATAAACAATTTTACTCCATCCTTAAATTCAACTTCTCCCAAGTCAGGTCTAATTTTTGTTTGTAATTCTATAACATCCACACAATCATGTTCTAAGTTTTCTCCTGGTTCCCCATATAGGAATTGTGCAGGACTTTGAGCAGTTGTTGCTTTTAGCTCCAAATCTGGGGAAGTGATTAGAATAGCTTCATATTTTAATATTTGGGCATCAGTTAACCATTTCTCAGCTTTTTGATTCAGAATTCCCCTTACGTTATGAGGGGTGTGGACCACTAGGGCTGCCCCAAAGGTAATTTTTCGGGCTTCTTCAATTAAAAGTGCTGTGGCCACTGGGGCCTGGAGGCATGTGGGCCAACCCCGACTGACAGGGTCGAGCAGTTTAGAATAAAATCCCACTGGCTTTCGACTGCCTGCCCATTCCTGGGTGAGCACCCCATATGCTGTTTGATCAGAAGTGTTTACAAATAACTGAAATGGTCTCTCCAAGTCTGGGAGACTGAGTACAGGGGCTTGAATTAAAGCATGTTTGACCCTTTCAAAACTTTTATCATCCTCTTCTGTCCATTTTAGGCGATTAGTGGTAAGTTTTTCATATAGAAATTTTACTTTCTCACTAAATCCCTCTATCCATTGGCAACAATATCCCAGCAATCCCAAAATTTTCCTCACTTGTTTTTTGGTTTTTGGAGGTCCCAGACTTAATATTCCAGAGATTCTATTAGGATCCAATTTCTTTTTCCCTTTACTTAGCCAATGTCCCAAGTATTTTACTTCTGGTTCTGTGAACTGTAATTTGGCTTTGGATACCTTCAATCCCTGTTGTCCCAAAAAGTTTAAAAGTTTTATAGTCCAATTTCTTGTAGATTTCTCGTCCTTTCCTGCTATTAATAGATCATCTACATATTGTAACAATTTCACCCCGTCTGGTGGCTCAAAAGATTGCATTAATTCTTCTATGGCTTGTCCAAAGAGATTGGGAGATTCTGTAAAGCCCTGAGGCAATAGTGTCCAACGCAGTTGTTGTTTCCTGCCCTTATCAGGATCTTCCCATTCAAAGGCAAAGCAATCTCTGCTACTTTCCTCTAACGGGCATGCCCAGAAGGCATCTTTTGGATCTATTACACTATACCAAGTGTAGTCAGGGGACAACTCTTTTAAGAGAGTGTAAGGGTTTGCTACTACAGGAAATTTGGTAACAGTTCGCTGATTTATAGCTCTCAAATCCTGTACCAATCTGTAATTCCCGTCTGTCTTTCTGACAGGCAGAATAGGAGTATTATGTGGGGACATACATGGTTCCAAAGCCCCCTGTTGCAAAAGGTTTTCTATGAGAGGCTTAAGGCCCCGTCTCCCTTCCAGTGATATTGGATATTGATGAACTCGGATAGGTAAATCGGGATCAGTGATTTTCACTTTGATAGGTTTCATTTTTAACTTCCCTATTTCCCCAGGGGTGTACCACACCTCAGGACATATTTGCTTCTCATCCTTTTGGGTTAAAGCAAAAATTTTAAGCTGCGCTTGGGATACTTCAATTTTCAAATCCAATGCTATTATTAAATCCCTCTCCAATAAATTATTTTCTGCCTCTGGCAGTAACAGCAGATCTTTTAATTCAATTTTGTTCTGGCTCTCAATTTGCACATTTTTAATAATAGGGACCCGAAATGGTTCACCTTTTGCTCCAACCACGAGTGCCGTTTCTCTACTAGGTTTACACCCTTTTGGTAGGTGTTTAATTACGGATTTTTCGGTTTCTGTATCTACTAAAATTCCACCTCCTCTCCCTGGGGACCATCCTTAATTTTATCACGGGCTCTTTGGATGGTATGGTCCCCAGTACATACAGCCCCTGACACCCCTATTCATCTTCCTGGAACTTTTTTTTTTTTTCATCCTGTATCCGTTCTTTACAATTTTTCTTTATATGACCTTTCTTGTTACAGTAAAAGCAGGTTCGCCTTGGTGAATTCTTTCCTGCTTCATTTCCTTGTTTTGGTGGGGGTTTCCGTGGTTTCCCTCCCCCTTTCTGCTGGGTTTCTTTCTGTGTTTCACGAACTTAAGCTATAAAGATTTTAGCTTTTGCTTTTTGCTTCTCTTAGCAATTCTTGTAACCCCCGATCTTGCCAATCGTCTAACTTTTCTAATTTCTTTCTAATAGCACCCCATAATCGAGCAATAAATTGGGTTTTGAGGAGTGCCTGACCCACTTGTGTGTCAGGGTCTATCCCGGAGTACATTTGGAGATCTTTCCTCAGCCGCTCCAACCAGTCAGTCGAGGATTCGCGATGGACATCATTTTGATTATCCCAGTTAGGATTATTTAATGGCCATTTCTGGTCTCCCCTAGGTCCAATCTGATGCTCCCGGTCCCATACCCTCATTCCAGCCTGTCTGATCATTTCCCGTTCCTCCGTGGTGAATAGGATACTTAATATAGATTGTAATTCCATCCAAGTATATATACTTGGTCCGAGGAATTGATCTAGTCTCTCTGACACCCCTATAGGATCTTCTAATAGTTTCCCATTTCTTTTTTAAAGTTCCTCACTTCCCCTGTGTTCAAGGGAACATTTACAAATCCAATTAATCCAGCCTGTTGTCCTGCTAATGGCACTTCCCTCAGGGGGTAAAGGCGAGCCTTTGTGTCGTTATCTCCCTCCTCTCTGGTGATACCATCTCTCCTGGTATTCCTTTGACTGGAGCGAGTTCTCAGAGCTATGGGAGTACCAGGGGGAGAAGTGGGTGCGTGGGGGGGGTCTCCTGTATTTTCTGTATTATACGGAGGTGGGAGATTATCAAGGGGTTCCCAGGTAACCTTTTTTTTATTTTCATCCTCTTTTTCTCTTAAAGTATATATCAAG
Source organism: Sturnus vulgaris (assembly GCF_052056855.1). Lineage (NCBI taxonomy): Eukaryota > Metazoa > Chordata > Aves > Passeriformes > Sturnidae > Sturnus > Sturnus vulgaris. The sequence continues at coordinate 7,758,241 of NW_028276185.1, read as the reverse complement.
GATGGCTTGGACTGTTTTGCCCACAGGGCAGCATACTCATATTCCTCTCTGTTAAATGGTTCTTTGCGAGCCACATATGTGTTTAATGCCCGACAAATCCAACCCTCAAATGATCGGAACATGGGCCAGTATAGGTTATCTTTACGGATCATTTCTTTGGTCCATTCCACCATGCAATATTGAATTAATTTTTCTTTACTTTTTCCTCTGTATACCACCCCTGTGTCCCAACATTTTAATATTACTCTCAAAGGGCTGCCTGGTGCTATTTCTGGCAACCTACTTGTCTTGTCTTTATCTTCCCGGTCTCCTTGTGGACCAAATGAACTTGAACCTCTTCGTGGTTCCCTGGGACTCAGAATCTTGCTCTCCCTTTGTCCCATTTTTACCTCAAGGGACTGTCTTGAGGTGTTTGTACTCCCCGATGTGTTCTGCTCAAACCCCTGCCTCTCCTTGGGTCAGGATGGACTGGAACCCGCCTCTACCTGGGCTGGGATGGGAAAAGCAGCTTTTCCCTTCTCCCTCCGTGACTGGTGTGTTGCAATCTGCTTTTCTTTTCCTCCCCCTTCCCCTGCCTTTTCCTGGGTCCTGCCTTTGCCTGGACTAGGGTGGGAAGGACCCAGCCTCTACCTGGGCTAGGACAAGAAAAGCAGTCTCTCCCTTTGTGCTCACTCGCTTCGTCCGGTCACCGGCCAGGTCCCTCGCGGGATGCTGGAAACGCGGATAGAAGGACTCCACTCTCGCTTCGCAGCAAAGGCCACGTCTCATTCAGGCAAGCACACAGTCATCCCCACCAAACCACACAGATACTCACAGTCCGATGCTCCTGTCTGGCTCTTCGTGCACGAGAATTACAGGTGATTTTGCCGCGGTCTTCCGGGGAGATTTTCCTTGCTCAGTCTCTATGGTGCGGGACGTCGATGGGTCCCGAGAATCACTGACGAACCGGGGCCACAGCAGTGGGGCGCCTCCCCGAAATCGCAGCGCCTCTCAGGGCTCCAAGGACGTCCTGGGTATCAGCACCAAATTGTTATAAATGAGAGACAAAAGTCTCGATTTTCAGCAAAATTTAGATTGCTTTATTTCATATAGAAAGAGCAAGCAGCGCTGGGGAACGTGAGGGGTCACCGCCCACTCCACGCTCCACCCAACCTTGGTTTGCAGCCTCTTCTTATACTGTGGGTTCTCATTGTAGTCAACATTTTTTTTGATTTTTGTTGTCATAAGCAGTGGTGGTTGAATAAACCTCCTTGTAGATAACCACCAGAAATGTTCTGGGAGTCTGGTTCTTGAGATAAGCAGTATTGATCAGACAAAGGCAGGAAGGGCTTTTTGGGAAGTCTGATTTTGCAAGGTGGTAGCTGATACAACTCATTTGGAAAACAAGACATATCATATTATATAATGTAATATAATACAACATAATATAACATAACAAGGTGATTTTAAACAGAATTATTTTATCATATAATTTCCATTATCTAGTGTCCATGCTTCACTTCAGAGCTTAGTATACTGGTTTATACAAACCCCAATGCTTTTGTAATTAACAGGAATCTTTTATCAATTATCACACCAGTCAAATCCAAAACAATGGGAACATTCTGATAAGTCTCCGAGAAAATCCTAATGTATTTAACACGAATGCTCCGAAGAAGATCAGATCTTAATCTGTAAACACATTCCTGGTAGTCAGAGGCCATCTCACTAGTAGAGGGGAGAAGCAGATGCAAGAGCCTCCTTGGTTTCATGTGAATCTTTCCCACTGCAAAGCATGGGGGGGTTCCCCACTGGAACAGGGACAGCGTTCTGGGAACTGACTGTAGGCTGAACACAAGTGGCTCCAGGACACTTCCTGCTGGGACACTTGCCTCTGGGAACAACTTCTTGGAGAAGTCTGGGCTCCACTTTTTATTTCCAGGCCTTTCCTGCCCATCTGCATGCTCAGGGATGAGGCTGTTTGTCTCATAGCCGTGGCTCTGAGGGAGCAGGGACGCCTGTCCAAAGGGCTGCCTCCCTCTGCACTCTGGCAGCTCTCACCCAGGCTCTGGCAGGGGTGAAGGCTCTTGCAGAAATATCCCAAGGCTGGAGATCTTCCTCACCCTGCTCCTCCACTGCTGATACCACAGAGTTCCCTGTGCTGCCCGAAACCCCAAGTAAAACACAAACTAACAGAGTGTCAGTTTATGCGGTGCTTTATTCAGGGCCCGGGGACCTGCGGACTCACGTCCCAAGTCAGGATCCCGCTGGTTCCCTTTTTAGAGGGTTTTTTATACCCTTTTTACAAATGGTTTATGTGCAGAAGTACACATTCTTCTGTAGATACATTCACCTTGAAGATAGCATTTTGGCGTCATAAATCCTACATGGTTGCTTATCTTAGGACTATAGTGTTCTCCTCCTCAATCTCTCTCTTATGCCACTGCCTCAGGACTATAGTGTTCTCCCCCTCAATCTCTCTCTTATGCCACTGCCCACCACCAGTACTTTATTTATGTTTATACTTTAACCTTATCACTAACGGTTCTGCATGCTCTTAGCACAGCACATTCTTAAGTTAGTTTCCCAGGGCCTACTCTGGGGACTGCAGTCTTCAAGCCTTAGCATTACTACTACTATTATGGTTTATACACTTTATATTCTAATATTCAGGATTTCTAGTCCATACGGTAACAACTCCCCCCTTTTGAGCATTCTTCAGAGCCTTCTGCAAGGATGCTCAATTCTTCCAAGTGATAGTTTCCAGATATGATGGTGGAGGGTTGTTTCAGGAAGTTGGTTGAATCACTTCTTTTCGAGTCAGGGCCTTCATGATTTGCCGTGTATGTGTTCCTTCTTTAGCAATTATTCCTAAAAGACACCTATACATAATCACAATTACTACAATGATTATTACAATCATTATTCCATTTTGAATAATTGAGGATAACCAACCAGAGACCTGGATTCCTAAAGAACTGAATAAAGCTCCAACCCAATTATGTTCTGCATTCTTTTGTACTTCATGTATGTTTAGTTCAATTCGCTCCAATTGACCTATATCCTTTTCTACTTCCTTCGTGACATTTGGGATATGTACACAACAGTGATCATCCCCTCCTTGTAAATATCCACAAACTCCGTGTTCCTTTAATAAGAGCAGATCTAATGCCATTCTATTCTGGATTGTCATCCTGGTTGTGGCTTGTAATTGTATATTAAGATCTCTAAATCCCTTCTTTGTTACTGCTGCCAATCTTTCTGTCTGCTCTAGTAATTTATATAACATTTCCCGGTTTCTATATGTAGATACAGGTGCAAATAAGGATTCAAGCATCCAACCGAATTTTACACTTTCCCCCGGTTCGTGCCATTCATTCTCTAGATTTTCTGCTTCGACTATCTCAGGGCTTAATCCCCTTTTCGTCCTTTTCTCTTGGTCCTCCTTGGTTAATTTGGACTGTTTCCAAAATGGACATAAGGCTGGTATCCCTAACGTTATTTGAGTAATCGGACCACCTATCAGTAAATGTGTGGTCCATTGGCCATGTCCCATTACCCAGACTGAATTTCCGGGGCTTCGTACTGTGGTTGATTGACAATCTTTCCGAGCTCCTTTTAATTCTCCCGTTATTGTATGGTTGTATCTCTGACATTCACATCCCCATTTCAACAACACCCGAACGGGTACCAATCCAATTTGGGATTCTGGGGTATCACAGGTTATGACTTTACTACAGTTCCAACCTGATATTTGGGCTAGTCTGCTGTGGTGCACTGTTTCAGCTTCGAGGGCCCCTGGATGTTCCTGTTTTCTTGACCACTCGATACACCAGTGTATTGATCCGATATAACTATAGGGTTCGAGTAGGCTAGGACCCCAAATTGCTTTCCATTGCTCCCACTCTTCTTTCCCTTCCTGACACACTATCTCATGATAATAATCTACTACAGGTTTTCTTCTTTTCTGATTTACTTCAAATGTGCACCACCCAACATTTTTGTATTGACCTATTTCAGTGAATACAGAATTTGGTAATTTTAAACATTCCGATCTTTGCCCTGGGGTTGACCACCGTCTTCCATAGGTATAAACCTCTTCTACTATTCTAGTGCGATTTCGTAGCTCTCTGTGGCATTTCCTCGTTCCATTTACTATTTTTGGGGGCATTTCTCCTAATGGGATGATTCCCCACGGTATAGGGTCACCTGCTGCCTTTGGCAAGGGCAAACACGCTGTTATCGCTGTTACATTTTGCATTTTCCCAAAATCCCTAATTAATCCCACTACCAAATTATCTTGCCCCAATTCCTGTTTCTCATTTTCCATTTCTTTTGCTTGTTGGACCATTCTAGTTTTTCTCATCCTGCAAAGATTCCCTAATTTAAGAGTACAATTGATTCTCAATGAAGGACCATCCCACATGTCAATTCTCATACTTGTGGGTGTTACTTGTATTGGATAAGAATGCCCTTCTGTCTTAAAACCCTCCACCAAAATTTTTACATCTAAGTTCCCATAATCGAAACTTTCCCTAATCCATACCATGCATGAAAATTGACCAACCTGGGCTTTTTGCAGGTGTGAGATCATTAGGGTAGTATTACCTTTCTGCTGTTTCATATCCCAAATTGTCACAATTTCTTCTGAAAATACCTTATTTGTAGTGATCAATTTCCATTTCGTCTTTACTTCATCGAATCCAGCTCCCTGGTTATCAGAAAACAAACAGGTTAGATTTACATTTGCCCCTTGTGGTACAATCACTGTTGGTTTAGGGACAGTAACTTTAACAAAGGCATCTCCGATACGAGCAATGCTCAACATTAACATCGCAATCAAGGCCTTGCCCTGAACACCAGTTTTGTGTCGGTTAGAGGTTGGACTTCCCATCGTGACGGGACTTTCTTGATTCGGGTGTAGTGTATCCAATTGTCGATCCCTTGGACCTTTACGGCTGTGTATGTAGTCATAATCACTTGTCGGGGACCGTCCCATGTTTCTTTTAGTGGTTCCACATTCCAGTTTTTTATGTAGACTTGGTCTCCAGGCTGTATATCGTGGACGGGATTCTCCAGAGGCAAAGGTCGATTCCACTGCAACGCCCCCCGTAGTGCTGTAAGAGTCTTATTGAGAGACAAAATGTAATTTACCAGTACCTGATCTCCCACCACATTAGGGTCCCCTTTGTAAGTTGCAGCATGATAGGGTTTGCCGTATAAAATTTCATACGGACTTACTCCTACCTTGTCTCTAGGTTTGATTCTGACCCTTAACAGAGCTAAAGGTAATGCTTGAGGCCATTGTATCTTTGCTTCTTGGCAGATTTTCTTAATTTGGCCTTTTAGTGTCTGATTCATTTTTTCTACTTGTCCACTAGACTGAGGTCTCCAAGGTGTATGGAGATTCCATGTTATCCCAAGTACCTTAGCCACTTCTTGCACTATTCCTGCCACAAAATGAGGTCCCCTATCAGAGGACATCCCTAGTGGGATTCCAAACCTAGGGATGATTTCTCGAAGTAAAGTTTTAATCACTTCTTTTGCTTGGTTTGTTCTACATGGGAATGCCTCTGGCCAGCCTGAGAAGGTACATACATAGACTAAAACATACTTATACCCCTGTGCTTTTGGTAATTCTGAAAAATCTATCTGCCAATAATCTCCTGGCTGTGGGCCTATTTGCAATTTTCCCATTTGCACTTGCCTACGTGTCATTGGGTTGTTCTTAATACAAACTGGACACATTGCATTGATCCTTTTGGCCATTGTTAACATCTGATTGGAGATTATTTCTTGTTTTAGAAATTGCACTAAAGCTTCTGCTCCCCAATGGCATTTGTTATGTTCAATTTCTAATATCATTCTCATTATTTTTGTTGGCAATATCACTTGTCCTACGGCAGTTACATACCATCCGGCCGCATTCTTCTTAGCTTGTACTAGCCGTGCTAATTTTTCGTCTTCTGGTAGGTATACTGGTACTTCGTCCATAAAAGCTTCCGCAGGGTTGGTACGTGCTGGTAGCAACGCCATTTGGGTCCATACCTCGCGAGCAGCCTGTCTGGCTGCTCTGTCAGCCAGACGATTTCCCTGGAATGCTCTTTCTTCTCCCTGCTGGTGTCCTTTTACATGCATTACTGCCACCGCCTGGGGCTTATGTACTGCTTCCAGTAGTTGCACAATTTGTTCTCGGTGTTTGATTGACGAACCCTGTGAATTTAATAGTCCTCTCTCCTTCCATAATGCCCCATGTACATGTATTACCCCAAATGCATATTTAGAATCAGTCCAAATATTTACTCTTTTCCCTTGACTCAATTCCAAGGCTCGGATGAGGGCTTGGATTTCAGCTTGTTGTGCTGATGTTCCGGGAGCCAAGGCTCTGGCTTCTATAACCTGTCTTAGAGTTACCACTGCATACCCGGCGTACCTGGTTCCATTCTCCACGAAACTAGATCCATCGGTATACAGCTCCCATTCAGGTTCGTCTAAGGGCTCATCCTTTAGATCCTTGCGGGCAGCGTACACCTGTTCGATGGTCTCCACACAGTCGTGTACCAGGTTGCCTTCTTCTTGGGTGGCTCTAAGAAATTCGGCTGGATTGAGATGGTTAGTTACCTTCATTTCAACATCATCATGTTCCCTAAGGATTGCCTGGTATTGCAGCATACGGCTGGAGGAGAGCCAATGCCCCCCCTTTTGTTCCAACACTGCTATTACCATATGTGGGACAAACACTTCCATTTTCTGCCCCATAGTTAGTTTTCTAGCTTCTTGTATCAGAAGCACTGTTGCAGCAACAGCTCTAAGGCAGCCAGGCCATCCAGCGCTTACTGGATCCAGTTGTTTTGAGAAGTATCCCACCGGGCGTTTCCATGTTCCCAATTTTTGTGTCAACACCCCAATCCCCAGTCTTTGCCTCTCATTTACATATAGCTGAAAGGGTTTTGTGAGATCTGGCAACCCTAATGCAGGTGCCTCTTTTAGGGCTTGCTTCAAGTTCTGAAATGCCTTTTCTTGTATTTTATTCCATTTAAATTCAGGATTCTTGACTGCCTCATACAGAGGTTTTGCTTTTAGTCCAAATTCTGGAATCCACAACCGACACCACCCTGCCATTCCTAAAAAGGACCTTAACTCTTGTGGATTTCGAGGTGTCGGTATAGCACATATGGCCTGGATCCGGTTCACCCCTAATTTCCGAACTCCTTGTGATATCTCGCATCCCAAATAAATGACTTGTGTTCTTACCAGCTGGGCCTTTTCTTTTGACACTCGGTATCCAGCTTGTCCGAGCATGTTGAGGAGTTCAATGCTGAGTCTTCGACAGATGTCTTCTTCTGTTGAGGCTAGAAAAATATCATCTACGTACTGTAAAAGAATAAATGAGGAAGGTGACTCCTTTACCTGAGTTAGTCTCCATTCTTCTAGTTCCCGGGCTAATTGGTTTCCGAAGATGGTTGGAGAATTCTTGAATCCTTGTGGTAAGCGTGTCCAGGTGAGCTGTCTTTTCCGTCCTGTAGCAGGATTTTCCCATTCGAAAGCAAAAATTTTCCTACTTTCAAATGCCAAAGGGATACAGAAGAATGCATCTTTCAAGTCAATTACTGTGAACCATTTAAATATCTCCGAGACAGCTGTTAGCAATATATATGGATTTGCTACTACTGGATGAATATCCTTTGTTATATTATTAATTGCCCTCAGATCTTGAACTAACCTGTACTTACCATTGGACTTCTTTACCGGAAATATGGGGGTATTGAATTCTGATTCACATTCCTGTAATATCCCTAAACTAACAAACTGATCTATTAAGGGTGCTACTCCTTTCAGAGCCTCTAGTTTCAGAGGGTACTGCCTTATCCGTACGGGTTGTGCTCCTTCCTTCAATTCCACAACTACCGGTTGTGTTGCTTTTGATTTTCCAGGGATCCCTGTTTCCCATACCCATGGTACCACAGCCTGTTCTATTTCTGTGGGGATTTCTGTTGCCTCTACTTCTTTCACTGTAAATAATTTGGCTATATTATCTTCTGGAATTTCTAATTTTACTCTTCCTTTTTCAAAGATTATTTTTGCCTCTAACATTGATAACAAATCCCTCCCCATTAATGATTCTGGGCTATTTGGCATGTATAAAAATTGATGATCAAATTCTTTCCCCCCAAACTTTATATCCAACGGACGTAAAAATGCCCTTTCTTCCACCTGTCCTGTAACCCCTACCACCCGAATGGTAGAATCACTTAGAGGTCCTAATTTGGTGTTAATTGCAGAATATGTAGCCCCCGTATCTACTCTAAATTCCAATGGTTCCCCGTCTACTTCTAAAACTACCTTCAGGTCCCGATCTAGTCAGCTTTGATTCTGGTAGCTTCCCATCATAGAGGCTTGGGTGTCACCTTGTGGCCCTCCCCGAACTGCACTTGAATTATTTATCAACCCCTCCCCGCTATTCAGCCCGAATCCCATACCTTGATTAAGTGGACATTCGTTTTTCCAGTGTCCTCTGTTCTTGCACAAGGCACACTGATCCAATCCCAGTCTCATTTTTCCTTGTCCCATTTGTAATTGGTTTGGGAATCCCCTTCCACCCATCGAAATTCCTCCCCTAGCCATTCCTCGCCCCCATCCACGTCCCCGGCCACCTCCCCGCATACCATTCCCCGTTATCTGCTGTAGTACTGCCAACATACTAGCTTGTTGCTTCTTAGCAGTCTCTTTTTCCCTATTATTATACACCTTCCACGCAACTTCTAAAAGTTTATCCAAATTCCGTGTATCTTCCCCTTCTAATTTCTGCAACTTTTTCCGAATATCCTCTTGGGATTGTCCCATAAAAATTAAAGCTAGCTGCAATTTCCCTGATTCCCCTTCAATTTCCAAACTGGTATATTTTCGAGCAGTTTCCTTAAGCCTTTCTAAGAAAGCTGACGGGGACTCATTTTTCTCCTGCTTTACTGAATACAGCTTGGACCAGTTTAACGTCTTAGGTATCCCGCTCCGTATTCCTTCTACCAACAATTCTTGATAAGCCTTAAGTCTACGGTAACCCCCTGTTGAATTAACATTCCACTCTGGATCCTCCCGCGGCACCAAATCATTTAATGTACCGTCCGCTATTTGCAACCTAATAATTTCTCGTGCCTTTTCCCTCATAGCTTTAAACACCATCTCTTTCTCAGTAGAGTCCATTATTGTATCCAGTAAGACCTGTAAATCATTCCAGTCTGGATTTTGTGTTTTAATCACCATTTTCACTACCCTTGCCGCCCGTTCAGGATCCTCCCGATAAGCCCCCACAGACTGCTTCCAAATTAACAAATCATTAGGAGAAAAAGGAACTTTCACCATTACTCGTTCCCCGTGGGGTCCGACCGCTTCCCGCAACGGAGCCATCAATTGTGCACCCCTTTTTCCCTTCTTCTCCCGCCCGCTACGGGTCCTTTCACATAGAGGAGTACGCGGCTTATCAACGACTTTTCCTTTCTCTAAATCCCCCCCCTTTTCTTCCTCATTCACCTCTTCGTCCGACTCACTCGATTCACTCTCTTCCGGGGGGGGTGCACTAGGTGCTACCAACAGAGAAACATCCTCCTCAGGGTCTGACAACTTAACAGAATACTCCTTCCCTTTCTGCCACCCTTTGCAGCCCGCACAACCATCTGTTGCTGTTTTTAAGACCATGATGCCACACTCCTTCTGCCACTCTGGCTTATTTTTCAAATAATAAAACAAATCAAGATACGGGATTTCTTCCCATTTCTCATTATTTTGTAAGAAATGCATAAGAGGAGTTATAATATCAGGATTTAGAGTACCATTTCGGGGCCATTGCATACCCTCAGGTTCGTATTGGGGCCACACATGATTACAAAAATCAATCAATTTCTTTTTACTCAGTTCTTGACCAAATTTCCCCACCTTCCAATGTTGCAACATTGCAACAGCCCAAGGGTGAATCATTTGGAATTTCCATCCCCGAACTAGCCAGAACTTTAAAGGTTTTAAAAGGCATCATAACACTAACACTCACACACTTTACTATTATTTCCACACTCACACACCCTTTACCACAGTTCTTGCCTTTCTCGTCGCCGCGAGTGGCAAGTGCTGGATCTGCGCAATCACTGTTGCGTCTGACGACCAGCGCCTAGGCTTCCTTTTCCACAACCTTTAAGACGTCCTTTGCCCCCGGTGCGGGATCACCGTCCCGTCTTAATCGGCGGGCTTTCCCTTTCAATAAAGAATAAAGCACCTTGCGGGCTTACCTCACAGTCGTCCGTCAGGCGCGGGGTCGGGCACGGGTTGATGTCTCCCCAGAAATCACCTGGTGCCGGCGTGGAGTAGATCAGCTCGCGAACCGCCCCTGCCGCCTCCGGAGTCCCATCTGGGTCGCCAAAACTGCTGCTCGAAACCCCAAGTAAAACACAAACTAACAGAGTGTCAGTTTATGCGGTGCTTTATTCAGGGCCCGGGGACCTGCGGACTCGCATCCCAAGTCAGGATCCCACTGGTTCCCTCTTTAGAGGGTTTTTTTATACCCTTTTTACAAATGGTTTATGTGCAGAAGTACACATTCTTCTGTAGATACATTCACCTTGAAGATAGCATTTTGGCGTCATAAATCTTACATGGTTGCTTATCTTAGGACTATAGTGTTCTCCCCCTCAATCTCTCTCTTACGCCACTGCCCACCACCAGTACTTTATTTATGTTTATACTTTCACCTTATCACTAACGGTTCTGCATGCTCTTAGCACAGCACATTCCTAAGTTAGTTTCCCAGGGCCTACTCTGGGGACTGCAGTCTTCAAGCCTTAGCATTACTACTACTATTATGGTTTATACACTTTATATTCTAATATTCAGGATTTCTAGTCCATACGGTAACAATGGGACATTCCCCTGGGATCTCTCAAATTTTTGGAGGACGCAGCCTCCTTTTTATCCTATTTTCCCGGCCGCATTTCCCTCTCTCTTTCCCCATTGGCTGAGGTACTTGAGAGGCACAGACTTCTCGGAACGCCTGATACCTGAAATTCCCCTCTAAGGTATAACCCTCCCTTTTAATTTTTAATTCTTACAGAATTCATAGTTTCCCCCCCGTTGCTTCTTTCATCTTTCGATATCCAATTTCATTTATCAGCAGCCCTACAGTTTGTTTGTAAAGGCAAATATCTTTTTCCATTCATCAATCAGTGGAATCCATCCCATTGTTTCTTTTACTCTCAGTGCTAGCCTTATCTACAGGCTGATCCACAACTCATTTGTAAAGACAAATTCAACATTCCTCTCAGCTTTGATTTCCCCCAAAATGGGAAAACTGCCCCACACCCCAGGGGATGAGTGAAGGGAGAGATTTCTGGCAGAAAACTCCAAAAACTCAGAGCAGGATAATGAGAAGTAAATGGAGACCCTTCAAACCAGCTTTCCACACGCCTCCCTCCTTCCAACTGCACCTCCTACCTCGGCAGTGCAGGGTGGGAGAAACATCGCTTGCTCTTTTAAAACTTTCAGCAATTTCTTAAACCTTAGAAAAATACAGCAAAGACTGAATTAGGAGAAAAATCAGCACTGGGAGCACAGGACTAAACCCCCACTTGCTCCCCTACAGAATGGATGTTCTGCCTTTTATGCCCCTGGGCCCTCCCAAAGTCTTGTCGCTGAACTCCTTCTCTGCCATCCATTGCTGGAGACTCCTTTCTTACATCTGCACTGGAGGTCAGGTGTAGGAACAAGCCGGCCCTCCCCAAATGCCCCGACTGCCTGAGCCATGTCGTGACAACAATGCAAGGGGGAGGGGAAAGAGGACTATGGGAGGATATATTACAATAACATCATTATACATCCACAAAACTTATCTTAACATACACACACTGTTCATCCTTTAATTGTGAGAGCCAACCACCACATTGCTCATCTGTAACAACAGCGACTGCACTGGCCCCCCTAGATCAGAGGGGGATGGAGCCAGTGCCAGTCCACCCGAATCGGTGAGGGCAGAGACTACCCCCTGCCCACCTGGGTATTGCATCAGCCCAATACATATTTACAAAAGGCTATACATATTCAAACACTTAAACAGAGTTTCTCCCCTGTCCTACCTTTTTCAAGCATGTGCAGTTTTCCCAGTCCTCATCGTTTGTTACTTTTCAATACATTCAACAGGTGTGAATTCCTTCACTGGTTAAATGTTAACATTACAACAACTCTTCACCAACATTCACAACACAACACTCGCATTAAAAGATCTCTAAACTTTAGGAAAACTTCTTTTACAAAAGTCAACCTTAGAAAACACATAGTATTCACTCTAACAATTGCTAAAGCCGACAGTGTAATATATTTATCATAGTGGCCTTGAGTTCAGAGCCAGGCTTGAGCTAGGGAGTGTGACTGGGGCTGCATTTGGGCTTAGGTCCAAGAATGGTGTTGGCCTTAGGGCAGGAACTGGGGCTGAGCTTGGGAATTCAAGCTAAAGCTGGCATTGGAGTGTGGGCTGGCACTCAAAGCTGCACTTAGGGCTTGAGACTGCCATTGGGGTTGGGCTTAGAGTTGCAATTGGGGCTGGCTTTGGGCTTAGGGCTAAACGTGGCATTTGGTTTAGGGCTGAGCATTTGGCAAGGGGCTGGAATTGGGGCTAGGCTTTGCAGTTAGGGCTTGGGTTTATATTAGAGCTGGAATTGGGGTTAAGGCTAAATGTGCCATTTGCCTTAGGCCTGGCCTTGAGATTGGCTCTGAGGCTGCACGAGTCTGGCACTGGGATGAGATTGAATCCAGGAGAGTGAGTGTGTCTCAACATGGAGTGAGATTGAGATCAGGATCAGGGTGAGCTTTGGGACCGAGCGCACGCCCAGACGGACAGGGGAGATGTCACTGCAGGATGTCCCTGGCATTGTCACAGCCCTGCTCAGGCACCACCAAAAGGCAGCAGGAGCTGGCTGGTCCAACATCCAGGTGCTCCCAGCACCGAGAATATCCCTCTGTCCAGTCCCTTTGGCTGTCCTGGACAGGCTCCCTCCAGGCTCTTTGTCACCTCCTCGATGGCAGAGCATGGGATATCGAGTGGCTTCTAGGACCCTGCAGAGTCCTTGAGGAGGGCAAGCCTTGCTTAGCAACAACCAAATTCTCTCCCTGTCATACACAGCATTCCCATCCTGCATCCAATCCCATCCCTGTGCCACTTTCTGGGAAGAAAGGAAGCCCACTCAAATCCAAAATTGTGGGAACATTCTGACAGGTCTCCAAGAAAATCCTCATTTATTTAACACTAATGCTCCTAAGAAGATCAGATCTTGATCTGTAAACACATTCCTGGTACTCGGAAGCCATCTGAGCAGTAGAGTGGGGGAACTTCGTGCAGATGGAAAAACCTCCTTGGTTTCATGTGAATCTTTCCCGCTGCAAAGCGTGGGGGGTTCCCCACTGGAACAGGGACAGCGTTCTGGGAACTGACTGTAGGCTGAACACAAGTGGCTCCAGGACACTTCCTGCTGGGACACTTGCCTCTGGGATCAGCTTCTTGGAGATGGCTGGGCTCCACTTTTTTATTCCAGGCCTTTCCTGCCCTTCTGCCCATCCTCAGGGATGAGGCTGTTTGTCTCATAGCCGTGGCTCTGAGGGAGCAGGGACGCCTGTCCAAAGGGCTGCCTCCCTCTGCACTCTGGCAGCTCTCACCCAGGCTCTGGCAGGGGTGAAGGCTCTTGCAGAAATATCCCAAGGCTGGAGATCTTCCTCACCCTGCTCCTCCACTGATGATACCACAGAGTTCCCTGCACATAGGAACATCACCTTTTCTTCTGCAGGAACCTGTTCCAGCACAACACCAAGGGTCTTCTCCTGTAGCACCACCACAGCATCCTTAAAGCCATGGACTAGCAAGTGACAGCTCCTGGAAATTGCTGATGTGTGTCAGGCTGCAGGAAACCCCTTCTGGAATGCCCCTGGTCTCCATTTTTTGCTTTCTAGAATTTCATGGCCAATCTGCATTGATTGCCAGCGAAAATCGCGAGGGTGCGGCGTGAGCAGCGGCCGAAAGCGCTGAGCGGGGCCATCAAACCCAGCCCAGCAACTCCCGGCGTTCGCCAGCCCAGAGGTGGCGCGGACAGCGCGGCCGAGGGTGGAGAACCAGCCCGGCTGTGCGGGAGGGCTCTCACAAAGCGCGGAGCTCGCCAAGCCAGTCCAAGTTGCTCTCGGCGCTGCCCAAGGCCTCGAGTCAGGCCCTTCTCCGGGCCCCCCGGCATAAAGCCGCCGCCGCGCCGAGCGGGGATCGGAGCGGGCGGAGCCGCGGAGCACCGGGCTGGGGGGCGGTGGCGCCGCTCAAGAGCGGGGCTGACCCGGGGGGCACCGAACCGGGCCGGGTTCCCTGCGGGATCCGCCGGCACGAAAAAACAACACGGCGCCGCAAGAGCCCACGGCGGGGAGGGGCTTTTGGGCAGCTGCCCCACGCTAAGAAGCCAAAAGGCAGCGGGAAGGGGGAGGGTGCCGGGCTGTGCCGGTTCCCCGGGAATACCCGCCGGCATAAAGCCGTAGGAGCAGGGCCCCGAACCGAGGAGGAGAGGAACGGCGGAACCCACCCGGTGCTATGGGGGTCCGTGCATCGTAGGCAAATTGATTTTACTTTCCGAGACGAACGTAAAGTCTTTTTTTTCCCCCTTCTCCTTTCTTTCTTTTTCCTTCCTTTCTTTTCCCTTCTTTTTCCTTCTAGCTGATTGGGAAGGCAGGATTTCTTGCGAGGGCCTGTGATTGTCTGTCAGGAAGGCGGCTTCTGTTGTGATAATCAGTGATTATCGGGGAGAATGGGACTAAGAGGAATGGGACTTCCAAAGGAAGGAATCCCCGAGGGGGAGAAGAAATGAGAAGATATCAACAGATATACTCTTAAATAGCCCCCTGGGAAGAAAACTAGCCCGTTGAAAATATGACTCCAACACCAAAGAATTTAAGATGATACAATATTGTATAATAGAATAGACTAAGAGAGAAACTAAGTCCGACTATGTTTACTGGCCTTGGGATGAGTCTGAGAGGAATGTCGAATTTGTCTTTACAAATGAGCTGTGGATCTGCTGGTGGATAAGGCTAGCACTGAGAGATAAAAGAAACAGTGGGATGACTGATGAATGGAAAAAGATATTTGCCTTTACAAACAAACTGTAGGGCTGCTGATAAATGAAATTGGATATGGAAAGATGAAAGAAGCAACAGGGGGAAAACTATGAATTCTGT
Source organism: Sturnus vulgaris (assembly GCF_052056855.1). Classification (NCBI taxonomy): domain Eukaryota; kingdom Metazoa; phylum Chordata; class Aves; order Passeriformes; family Sturnidae; genus Sturnus; species Sturnus vulgaris. The sequence continues at coordinate 7,743,025 of NW_028276185.1, read as the reverse complement.
AAGAATTAAAAATTAAAAGGGAGGGTTTTACATTAGAGGGGAATTTCAGGTATCAGGCGTTCCGGGAAGTCTGTGCCTCTCAAGTACCTCAGCCAATGGGGAAAGAGAGAGGGAAATGCGGCCGGGAAAATAGGATAAAAAGGAGGCTGCGTCCTCCAAAAATTTGAGAGATCGCAGGGGAATGTCCCATGGCCTCTCCCTTTATTCGAATAAAGCAAAAAGGACTCCTCTGTCTCCTTTTTGGACATAAATCTCTGGTGTTTGTGGATTAATTTTCCTGACATAGGTGACCCGGGAGAGGGACCTTGCCCCCAATATCTTGGGCCGTCCTGGCAGGGTTTTTTTGAAAGGGGGAGGGATATTTGGAGCTCACCCGAAGTATCTTTGGGTCTCCCTTTGTGTATTTCGGGAGGCGGCAGGCGGAGCGATGTTTGCATCTCGCAGGGCTCCAAAGGTGTCCCGAAATCCCCTTTTGGGGGATCCTGTGGGGTCCCCGGGTGGTTTTTTGGGGATGTCTGGGTGGTGGCTGCAGACAGAGCCCCGGCGGTGGGTGGGGGATGGAGGTCCCCGGAGCCCCTTGGGGATCGCCCGGGACTGGCAGGGCGAGGGGAGCAGCCTTGAGGGGGGGAAAGCGAAAAGGGGAGAGCCCCGGGAGTGCCGGAGCCTGAAATGGGGGCCTGGAGAGGGGGGACCCCGAGAGCCGGGAGTGAGGGGAGCCTGGAGAAGGGATGAGCCTGGAGACGGGGAACCCCTGGGACACCAACGTGGGGACCCCAAAGCCTCCCAGGGCTCTGGCCACGCCAGGGGCTACAAGGCCACGAGGCCGGGGCTGCTCCGGGCCGCTTCCAGGCTGTCCCTCTGCTCTTGGGTGCCGGGGGTGGCCCTTTGTGACACGGGCGTGTGTCAGGGCCCTCGGTGATGCGGGACATTGTGGTGCTGTCATGAATGAGAGCGTTTGAGATCGCTTAAAAATCGGTGACAAGGGCGTGAACAAAAGTCAGATTTAATATTAAGCAACAAATTACAATAAGTTTGTTGGCAAGATTCACTCTACTGCCTACAGGACAGGTGAGGCACAACAAGGCAAGAACAACACCAAATAAAATCCATGCAATCAGAACAGAAATTAACTGGGAACTCTCTAGGGGAGTGTGGGTGGGTGTGTGCTGTGTTTAGGTGCATGCAGGGATTAAAAGGAACACGGCCTAAAACCATTTGAACTTCTACCTTAATTTGTAACTTAAGTTATACCTTAGGCCTAGCAATTCAACAGACGAATAACACCAAACTTATACCTAACTTAACTTAGAACTTAACATTAACAATTCAACAGAGCAATAACACTTAACAGCATTTAACCTAACTTACAGCTGTAACTTCCAAGTTGTATTTAGCAACTTAATACAATAACAACACTTATGACTTACATTTAAGAACTTAGCAAAACACTTAGCATTTAACAGCATTTAAGTATGTTCATAACTATAACTGAACCTTGCTTACAGGCATAACTTAGATATCCAAGGTACTTCCACATCTAGGAAAGCTGTATTTCTCCCAGATTTCCTATAGCATATGTGCAGGGGCACACACACAGACAGGAACAGTCAGTGCAAACAATTCCCCCCAGAGCTCAGTGAAATCCTCCCTTCAGATGTTTTTGCATCTCCCACTGGCCGAAGGATGGGGCCTTGAGCAGTGAGGGTATGGGCCCAGGACACGTCGTGTTTCAGCGATCCTCCAGGCACAGCAAAGCCGAGGGTTTGCTGGCTCTGAGAGGCCCCTCAGAGGGAGACTGCTGGTCACAGCCCACGGTGGCCCAGGAGAGCTCAAAGGTCTCCTTTTGGATTTCTGCTGATAGGGTCGCAAGAGAGTGGGCTCCAGTCATAACCATGCTTCATCCTGGCCTCAGTTTGGGTCAGCACTTTCTCTAGGAGTGGGGGAATGCATCACCACACTGGGATCTCAGGGATGCCCATGGCCTGAGTGATGCTGGCCCGATGGCAGGCACCCACCAAAGTCACTCTGTCCCTGCCCCTCCAGCTGCAACAGGGGAGAAAAAGTTTAACCCAGAGTTCCTGGGTGGGTGTAAAAAGGAGAAACATCCCGTACCACACAGCAAAATGTGCATCACAGACCCAGCCTGGTCATGGAGAGGAAATTTATTACCAACCAAATCACGGCAGGACAAGAAGAAGGGAAAGAAATCTCTCAAACCCCTTCCCCCTCAACCAATGGGGGTCACTGGGGATCATCCAACACCGATCCTCCCATGGGGGATGGAGCTGGAGCAGAGCACGAAGCTCTTCCCACACTTGGGCACTCACAGGGCTTCCCTTAGTGGAGCCGCCGTTGGTGTTGGGTCAAGTGAGAGCTCTGTGAGAAGCTCTTCCCACACTCAGGACACTCGTAGGGCCTCTCCCCAGTGTGGATGCGCTGGTGAAGAGTGAGATGGGAGTTGCGGTTGAATCCCTTCCCGCAGTCGGGGCAGCGGAAGGGCCTCTCCTCTGTGTGAATCCGCTCGTGTAGAAGGACACCGGAGCTGGTCTGAAACCTCTTCCCACACCTGGGACACTCGTAGGGCCTCTCCCCAGTGTGGATGCGCTGGTGTTTTCTCAGGTTGGAGCTCCATCCAAAGCTCTTCCCACATTCCAAGCAGGTGTAGGGCCGTTCTCCTGTGTGGATCACCTGGTGCCGCATCAGGTAGTTGCTGTCCCTAAAACTCTTCCCACATTCCCCACACTCGTAGGGCTTTTCCCCAATGTGGATCCTCCGGTGGCGGATCAGCCTGGATCTCTGGCTGAAACCCTTCCCACATTCCAAGCACTTGTGGGGCTTCTCCCCTCCAGGAGGCTTCTCCACCAGCTCTGAGCTCTGCCTGGATCTCCGGCCGCCTTCCCCGCTCAGGGAGGGTCTTTCCTCCTCGCAGCTCCCTGGGCTGGGTTTGCAGCCCCTCCTCATGAGAGATCTCCGGGGCTTTTCTGCCTCCTCCATCTGCGTACACCTGGGGAATGAAAAATCCTGGTTTAGGGGGAAATAACAAGAAGAGAGCTCCATAAACTGGGTGTTCTTCCTCGCCCAAGTTCATGTCTGGAAGTCATTGAGCATCTTGTGTCTGTAATAACCTCCCAAACACCAAGATTCCTACCCAGAATCCTCCAAAGTTTAAGACACAGATCAAAACCTCCCCAAATATCAAGATTCAGCCAAAATCCACTCCAAAATTGTGCTGATTTGAAAGCAAAACCTGTGAGAGAATCAGTCAGAAATACAAATTCATAGGAAAAACATAAGAGGAAAAAATTCATGCAATAGTACAAAAGAAAACACCTGACAGAATCAGAATACAACCTGACACCCCGCTAGTTAGGGTGGTGGTAGCAGTCCCGATGAAGTGGTCTTGTTGTAGTAGTGATGCTGTAGAAAGGTCTGGTAGCTCTTGTCCTCTGGAAACCAGTGGGTAAGGGCTGCCTTGGTGTTCCAAATCTCAGATTTTATCTAGGTAGGAAAGGCTTGGCTCCTCCCCCTGGCTGGAGCATCTCCCAATGGGATGATGGAATTTTATCAGTCATGCAGTGGCACTCAATGGCCCATTAACAGAAGATATCTTCCTGGAGGAAGGATGGGTTGTGGAAAAGATAAAGAACACTGCCCTACCTGGTTTTAACAGATGGCCCATTAGCAGAGGATATCTCCCACACAGATAAGGATCACTGCTCCACCTGGTTTTTTCCACTACTCTTTGTTCTTTTGTTTCTTCCTGGGACCTCTGGTTACTTCATGTTTGCTGCTGATTTCCTCTCCCTTTTGAAGATGAAAATGGTAAAAGTGTCTTTGACCTGCCTTGCTGGATATTGTGAAGAGGAACAGTCATCTGCTGCAAGTGGAAGTGTCACAGGTGGAGCAGAGTTCTGTGAGTGCTGTATCAAACCAGACCTCGTCAGACCTGCCAGAACAACTGGTCCATGCTGCCCTTCACTGCTCTGCCTGTTCCCCACTGTTTCATGCCAGAGTAATTTAACTGCTGTTAATTGGGTGTGTGTTTCACTCGAGCCAGTCCAGCAGAACCAGCAGAAAGCAGCCCCAGAATGAATGGGGCTCTGCAGAGGAGCCCCAGACTATTCATCAGCCTGCCCGCAGAACTGGCTCCAACTCTGAACCCTTGTGACCACACTCTGAAGAAGACACACTTCTGATATTTCTGAGGCACTTATGACTGAGGCACTGCACGTGCTTGTGCAGGTAAGAATCCCAAAGTGCTTTCTGTCAGGAAAATTAATCCTCAAACACCAGAGTTTTATGTCCAAAAAGGAGACTTTATTGGAATAAAGGGAGAGGCCATGGGACATTCCCCTGGGATCTCTCAAATTTTTGGAGGACGCAGCCTCCTTTTTATCCTATTTTCCTGGCCTGATTTCCCTCTCTCTTTCCCCATTGGCTGAGGTACTTGAGAGGCACAGACTTCCCTGAACGCCTGATACCTGAAATTCCTCTCTAATGTATAACCCTCCCTTTTAATTTTTAATTCTTACAGAATTCATAGTTTTCTCCCCCGTTGCTTCTTTCATCTTTCAATATCCAATTTCATTTATCAGCAGCCCTACAGTTTGTTTGTAAAGGCAAATATCTTTTTCCATTCATCAATCAGTGGAATCCATCCCATTGTTTCTTTTATCTCTCAGTGCTAGCCTTATCTACAGGCTGATCCACAACTCATTTGTAAAGAAAAAATTCAACATTCCTCTCAATGTGGTTCTCTAAGAAGGGAATAACTAAATACTTGCATGGGGGTTTTGGCTTCTGGAGCAGTGGGGTAGGGCTGTTGTTGGTTCTTACCCCTCCATCCCATGATGATGTAAGGGGTGAGGGATGCCATGTGTGCTGTGCACTGGCAGTGATCCTCATGAAATCCTTCTAATCCTCTCCTTCGAGCTAGTTAAGCTCCTGGAAATGACAGGACAGAAAAAAAATTTTAAAAGTGCTCAGTTTTGTGCCCTCCTGCCCTCGTGGGGTGAGGGGCAGGAGGCAGAGGTCCAGCTTGGTCTCTCTCTGACCTTTCCTTTGAGACAACACTGTCTGCTCCCACCACAAAGGCACAGAGGGTGCTCTTTGCCCCCACCAGTGGGAAGTGGCTCTGCTGACCCCACTAAGAGTGCTGGAAGATGAGTCTGTGAACTAAACAGTTGAATATTGCCTAGAGGGGGGTAGCAGGCAGTAGATGTGCCACCATTCTCTTTCCAGGAGCCCACTGGGAGTACTTGAACTATCGACCATGAGAGAGAGATGGGGACACTGAATGGTGATCAAAATCCAATTTTTACTGAGCACTACATGTGCTTATATACCATTTACAGGAAGGCTGGTAATATTTTACTGCAATCACATAGACAAACCTTACATAGACAAACTCTCACATAGACAAACTTTACATTTGGACTTAGTAAAATCTTATTTCCCATAACCCAGACTTGATCCAGTCCTCTTGCAGTCAGGTCTCTGTTTGCTCTTGCCCGGCATCCTCGTTGCCAGGCTGCATTTGCTGATTAAATCTGCAGTACTATCAGTCTCATTTGCATTACCCATATCCACACCTCCCCCGTTTCTTTTAACTAAAAATACACTCTTAAGCGATTTGTCGATTAAATTCTTAACACACTGTAAAATGCAAGGAATAACTACTACAATGCATAATATGATGCCTAATACATACAAACCTATTTGAACTAAATTCCTGACCCAGCCAGTGAGTCCCCAGTGCCCTAAGAGCCAGTTCAGCCAGTCGTACCCATTATCTACCCGAAGTTTATTCACACCTTCTTTCAGGGCTTGAGTGCTGGCATAGATGGGCTGGGAGTGGTCAGAAAGGTTAAGGCAACACATCCCATCGAATTCCTCAGCCACAGGCGGCGGCGGAGCTCGGAGGCGGCCCCAGCGCAGGTGGGAGCCGCGCTCGGTTGTGCGGGGGCTCGGGGCTCGCTGCGGGCCGAGGGGGCGGCAGGGGGCTCTGGCGGGTTGGTTGTGCCGGTGCCGGCCCGTGTTGGCGCTGGGCTGAGGGCGCTGCGGGAGCGGCTGCCCGCGGTCTCCTTCCCGCTGGGGCCTCGGCAGGAGCCGGTGCCGGAGCAGCGCTGGCTCGTCCCGGTTGCTGTGGGTGGCACAGAGGTGTCAGCCCTGTGCCCGGGGCTGTGCGGGAAAATTCCCGTGGCCAGAGGTTTGTGTGCCCGCAGGAGACAGAGGAGTCCTGTAAAAGTGACTTTATTGATGAACAAAGAGAGAGGCCATGCGGCATTTGCCATGCGGTCTCTAAAGCGCAGCCTCGTTTTTATCCTCATTTTCCCGTCTGCATCTCCCTCTCCCATTCCCCACTGGCTGAGGTACTTGGAAGGTTCAGACTTCCCGATCCGCCTACTGCATGTCCTCGTTAATATGCACCCCTACTACGATATTAATCTTACTGCTTTCAATCCTTCCTTTTCTCATATTCTCAAGAATTGCCTTTACAAACTTTTAATTTCCATTGACTCAATTTCTTTTCCCGCATCCTCTTTGGCGCAAGGTGTCGTGCATGGTAAAAAGCTGAGAGTTGCTGCAGCACGTCAGAGGAGGAGCAGCATTCGTTTAAGCCATGGTCTGCCAGGGAACCACGGGAACGTGTCCCATTCCCATTATTTCTCCGGAATACGAGATATTTTCATATTTCCTTTGCTATCTGTTTCACCACTTTTCGGTTATCATTTGTTTGCAAACAGCCGTTTGCGTCATTTAATTTTCCACAAACTCCTCCTTCTTCTGTAAATAGATAATCTGATTCCATCCCATGGTGAAATGTCTCGTTCCTCATTTCAGCGGCTTGGTCAGCAGGAAGGTCAGGAGCTGGAGCTGTCTGCTTGGTTATTATTTCAAGGATACTTTTTAACCTAATTCTGCCACTCAAATTATGGATGGGTTTTCTGTGTCCTGATATGAATTCGTTAGGGATCCCAGGGGCTGGTCCATGGTGTTGTAGCATTTGTTCTGGTGGCCGTTCATCTTTTTCCCTTTTTGGGGTGCTCCTCCTGCCACGGCTGCATCAATTGACCACTTTTATCTTATGAAATTACAAAATGTTTGGATTCCCAACTCATTTCTCTGGACAAGCAAAAACACCTCAGTGCTTTGGGGAGAGGGATGATCCCCGCACACACACTTTTTTTTTCATGAAATTTGCTCAATATTCTCCGTTTGCTGTTTCCCTTTGCAGCTTAACCAATTTCTGTTGCAGTCAGATATCCTCACTATGGGCTCTGCCTTTAGTTGTGCAAATTCCATCTGTGCAAGCAGGCAGAGCTGGGGGTGAGGGGCAGATGGACTCAGGGAAATTCCTCCCCCTGGCAAGAAGGCCCTGGGGCATTGTCCACACTTTTCCAGAGCAATGTTAATTTGCATTTCTAAAACTCCTCTCCTGGCTGCCTGGAACTAGGATTTTCTTCCAGAGCAGCCTTTAGGTGATTCACACGTCCACCCTCACAATCTGCTTTATTTTTCTTTTTTTTTTATTTTAACGATTTTGTATTAACTATTTATGTGTTAAAGCCTTACGATTAATACTCTTCTAAGTTTGCAAATGCAACTTAAAGGTGAGCATTGAAAAACCCATTCCGAAATTCTGCCATCATTAAGAGTCAGCCACAAATATATAGAAAAATATTCCAGTGCAAGCAAGTCTTTTCTGCATCTTCTCCTAGGAGTAAAAATTGCTTGTCACACCCCTGGTCCAAACCTAACTGATAAAATAAAAGTTGGATTAATATGAAAAAATTTTCTAATTTTGTAATCTTGTCACTGAAACTGCAGGAAAAACAAAAACTCTTCAATAATGTCTTTAGTGTTAGAGAGTCAAAGCATTACTTGATTCTGGTCAGGATGAGCAACAGAAATAATTTCATCCACACATAGCCCGGGTGTGCAGAGAAAATCATTCCATGAGATGTGAATTTTACGGGATTTTTCCTTAACGTTTTACAGTCTGAACCCATTGAAATCCATTGGTTTAGTGTTCATTGCTTCCAGGTTGTGTAGTTCTTAGTGTTTGGTTTCCTATTGCACTCAGATTTCTCCTCTTGTGATGTTAATTAGATCCACATTCCTGGATTTCCTTCTCAGTCTTTTCCAGACCAGGTGTCTCCATCTCGGCCAGGGGCAGTGTCTGGGTGTTCCTTGATGGTTGCTGATGTTTCATTGATGTTCCTTGATGTTTATTATCTTTGTGGATATCTTTTGGGCTATTCCCAGTCTGTTGAGATGTTAAACTCATCTCTGTTGAGTGGTGTGACAGTCCATAAAAAATACCTTTTAAAATTTCTTTCCTAAGACAAAGGCAAACCGAACCTGACTAGTAAAATGGAATATTAAATAAATTTAGAGTTGGTGTATTTTGCAACAATGGAATCGCAGGCAGCCCAGTGTGTGAGTGTAATTGAGAGGCAGAGTCCTGGGTGGATGCTGTGAACAGCAAAGTGCCAAGGCAGGCTCTGTGCCAGCCCAGCTTCCTGTGGCAGAGATTTCACAAGAGACAGGATTCTGGCCACGGACTGCTTGAAATATACATCCCTTATCTCCAGCCCGCCCTAGGTGGAGAATTCCCAGGGTAAGGAATTGCAAAGATCAATTCCAAGGGAGATAATTGAATATCTGCCCTGGCTCTGGCCAAAGGTTATAATGGCCGGATGCTTGGCCTTCAGCCAAGGGCACACACTGACTCAGAAAACACTTCCTAAATGCAGCAACATGTTGCATATTCATAGACCTTCATGCATTATTCTGAATCATTCCCCTCCAACCTGTAAATCATTATTTTTTCCCTCCCTGGGGTTCTGCTGTCCCAGAGTCCAAGAATGTGAAGAATTTCCTGATTATCTTTTTTACCATTCTCTGAGTTAGTAACATGAAGAAAACCTTTTTACATCAAAATTTTGTAGTCCAAAAAAATATATTTATCACTATTATTTATAAGTTCTGTTAATAGCAAAGCTAAAAGAAACTGTGTTCATGCAGCAAAGTTTTCCAACATAGAGCATTCATTTTAATATTTTCAAACAGACAATAATATAATATGTACTTATAATGCACTTTGGATTCAGATTTCTGAGTATGGAAGAGCCATAGCTGGTGCACCAATCATTTTATTCTTTTTAATTTTCTCAGGCTTTTTTTCCTTTTCTTCTGTCCATACCACAGCCTTGAGGTTTTTGGGGTTTAGTAAGTAATAAATATTATGGGTAGAACAGAGAATCCTCAATCCAGGTCCTCAAATTTCCTATTAATGCTCAGAATTCTTGCACTCCCTTTTCAGTCCTGTTTGACTTCTGAGCTTCTCCAGACCCTCTCTGGGTCAATACACCACAAATCTTCAGTCAAAATATGTCTCAAATATTTTACCTTTTTCTCCAGCATTTGTGCTTTTTTTTTTTTCCAAATACTCAAAAATGCTTTTTAGCCTGAACATTCAGCCATTTCACAGAGGCTTCTTCTGCCACTTCTTGTCCTCCTGATTGCAGCAAGTCATCCACATCCTGCATTAACCCAATCCCTGGGGGTGGGCTAAATTCTTGTGACATTTTCTGCAAGGCTTGCCCCAATAAGGCTGGTGCTTCCGTGCATCCCTGCAGAAGGACCGTCCATGTCTTTTCCATTTTCCCTTCTACCTCTTGTTCCCACTCAAGGGCAAAATCCAGTTTACATCCTGTGTAAGTGGGCATCCCCAGAAAGCATCTTTGCCATCAAGGACTGAATGGTGTCAGTGTGAGGAGGGCACCTGGTTGAAGATGGTGTAAGAATGTGAGAGCCCCTGGGTGCTGGGGCCCCCTTGGGCCCTGGGGTTCATCCCTCAGGGGCTGTAGAAACTCTGTCATGGCCTTTGCCTTCCCCTTGGCCTTTTCCTCATCCCTTCTTGCATTCCCCTGCTGTGCCTTTGTGACCAAGTGCTCCAGGGGCTTCTTCTGCCCCTCCTGCAGCCCCCTCAGTGCCTGGGGGTGCTCATCCTCTGACAGCTGCTGAGCTTTCTGCTAAATCATTCCTTTCTGCAGTGACCCAAGGAAAATGCTTAAAAGCTAATCTGGATGCTTGCACGTCCAATGCCCATTTCCCAGCTGTTCCTTTGTGCTGCTGCTCCTTGTGCTGTGGCTGCCGTGGCCAGCCCGTATCCCAGAGCCGGTGCCTGTCCTGCCGCAGTGTCCAAACGCGGCCCCCCCGGCGGGCAGGGCCGGCAGCTCCACGGGGCCGGGCAGCGGCCGGGGCGTCCCGCAGCCTCCTGGGGGCCGGGGGCCACTGCCGGGCCTGCAATTGCCGGGGGGTGCTGGGCTCAGGCAGCGCCCGGCGCTGAGCCCCGGCTGCCCCACAGCCCCGGCCCGGCCCCGCAGCTCCCCACAGGCCCCCAGCCCGTGCTCCCGGTGCCGCCCCTCTGCGCCCGCTCCTGCCGCTGCCCAGCACAGAGAAACCCCCTGCAATCCTGACCTCCTTGTGTGCCTGTCCTGGCAACCGGGGATACAAAGGATCTGCATCAGCTGGCAACTTTGGAGGAGAAGAGCCTGCTGAAAAACATCCCCATCCTCAGTATTTTTCTCTTTCTCCTCTTTTCCATCATCCTTTTTCTTCCCACATAGATTTTTCCTGCTGCTTCTTTCCTGAACCATATTCCTGCACACTGCCCTTCACCCAATCCCTTCCCAGCACAGCAACAGCATCCATCCTCTGTTGTCTAAATCCCTTCTCGACTTCCCTGATAGCTCCCCTTGGCGTCCATGTCCTTGATTACCTCTGCGAGAATGTGCAGACTCCCTCACCATGCTTCCCAGGGACCCTTCAGATATATTTTGGGATCATCGTTCCTTTTGCCAGGATCCCTTCCTGGCTTTTCCTTTCTACCCTCCATGCGTGCCCTGCCATGTTTAGTCTCCGAAGATCCCACTGTAGTCACTGGTGAGATTTTCAGTGCTCTCTGGCTGCCGACTCTTCCCAGTCCCCCCGATCTGTCACTCGTCTGTCTCCTGGTCACTCTCGGGTACCCAATCCATGCCCGGTGCCGCAGCCACCCAAGGGAACCGATCACCCAAACTGGGTGAGGCACCTTCAGCTCCACTGACTGCCCCCGCCCCGGACGGGGGAACGAATTCTGGCCGAGTCCCAAGGTGTGTGGAAAAATTCACATCACCAGATGTTTCTGTCTGCTAGGATGACAGAGGAGTCCTGTAAAAGTGATTTAATTCATAAAAAAAGGAAGAGGCCGTGGGCCATTTCCCATGGGGTCTCTGCAGTTGTTAGTAGACACAGCCTCCTTTTCATCCTAATTTTCCCGGCTGCATCTCCCTCTCCCTTTTCCCACTGGCTGAAGTACTTGAGAGGTACAGACTTTCCAATGCACCTGCTGAATTCCCCCCCCCCCCCCCGTTAATATGCACCCCACTATTGTATATCTAACGATATTCACGGCTCTGTTAGGTGTTTGTTCTTCTTCTGGGAGTTCACGAATTGAGCAGGACCTTGGCTGAGCAGCAGTCTGTGTGGTCAATTAATAACATTTTCTGACCCTGATGGCTTCTGCTGTCACTTCCTTATGTCCACGTCCCCGGCCCTGTGTCCAAGCGGATTCGCAGCCTGTGTTTGTAGAGACCCTTTGCTGTTGTTCCTTGCATGGGGGTCCCCCGTTTTGGGGCCATCCCCCCTGGAGCAGGGTGTCCCGGCTTGGTGCAGCCCCGCCCCTCGGGCAGCGCTGAGCCAATGAGAGCGCGCGGCGGTGATGACGCAGCAGTGTCCAGGCAGAGCCGCAGCTCCCAGCGTTGCCCACCTGGAGCCACCTGCGCCCGGCCCGGGCCCCAGCGCCCCCCGGCAGGGGAATTTGGGGAGGTGGGAGGGGGGGAGCGCCAAGGCCGGGCCCCCCCGCGCTGTGGTGGCGGCAGCGGCTGCAGTGGGGAGCGAGTGCGGGCGGGAGCGGCCGAGAGCCCAGCGCTGCCCCAGCCCGAGCTGCCCCAGCTCCATCGCTGCCCCTGCGCTGGGATGCTGTGGGTTTGGGGGGAAGAGGGAGCCGGCAGTGGGTGCTAGGCCTGGGGGCAGCAGGAGAAGGGAAGGAAAAGCAGAGTTGAACAACAAAATGGTCAAATACTGCACGTGGGAGGAGAAGGTGGGGTTGTTCCGAAGGAGGAATAGTAGGAGGAAGAGGACTGTGAGGAAATTTGGCGAAAACAGAGGAGGAGGATGAGCAGAAACGGGAAGCAGCACAAGGTTCCACCATTCCCTATATGTGCAGCCTCCCCTCCAGCCCCAGGAGTGTTGTTCCCCCCACATGCAGCAGGTGACAGGGGAGAGGGTTCCACGATTTTCACAGGGATGAATCTTGGTGTTTTGGAGGTTTTACACACAGACACAAGATGCTCAGTGACTTCCTGAGATGATCTTGGGAAAGGAGAAGCCCCCAGCTCAAGTACCTCTTATCTTGTTCTTTTCCTCAAACCAGGACTTGTCATTCCGAAGGTGTGGGCAAATGGAGGAGGCAGAAAAGCCCCAGAGATCCCTCACGAGGAGGGGCTGCAAACCCAGCCCAGGGAGCTGCGATGAGGAAAGACCCTCCCTGAGCCAGGAAGGCGGCCGGAGATCCAGGCAGAGCTCAGAGCTGGTGGAGAAGCCTCATGGAGGGGAGAAGCCCCAAAAGTGCTTGGAATGTGGGAAGGGTTTCAGCTACATCTCTGAGCTGATCCGGCACCAGAGGATCCACACCGGGGAGAAGCCCTATGAGTGTGGGAAATGTGGGAAGGGCTTCAGCGACAGCTCCAGCCTGATACAACACCAGGTGATCCACACAGGGGAACGGCCCTACACCTGCTTGGAATGTGGGAAGAGCTTTGGGCGGAGCTCCAACCTGAGAAGCCACCAGCGCATCCACACTGGGGAGAGGCCCTATGAGTGTACTAAGTGTGGGAAGAGGTTTCAGACCAGCTCCAATCTCCTTGTACATGAGCAGATTCACACCGAGGAGAGGCCCTTCCGCTGCCCCGACTGCAGGAAGGGCTTCAAGCACAACTCCAACCTCATCAGGCACCGGCGCATCCACACTGGGGAGAGGCCTTACGAGTGTCCTGAGTGTGGGAAGAGCTTCTCACAGAACTCTCACTTGACCCAACACCAACGGAGGCACCACTAAGGGAAGCCCTGTGAGTGCCCAAGTGTGGGAAGAGCTTCGTGCTCTGCTCCAGCTCCATCCCCCATGGGAGGATCGGTGTTGGATGATCCCCAGTGACCCCCGTTGGGCAGAGCCCTGGTGATCTGTGTTCCTGGTGATCCGTGTTGGGTGGGGGGAAGGAATTGGAGAGATCTTTTCACTCTCCTTGTTTTTGAGCTATTTGGTTGGTAATAAATTTCCTCCCTGTTCCCAGGCTGGGTCTGTGATGCCTGTTCTGCTCTTTATGGACGATCTCTCCCTGTCTTAATCTGACCCAGAAATTCTCTTTTAAATTTTCTCTCCTCTGTGCACCTGGAGGGGCAGGGTCAGAGTGGCTTTGGTGGGTGCCTGGCATCGGGCCAGCGTCACTCAGGCCATGGGCACCCCTGAGATCCCAGTGTGGTGATGCATTCCCCCACTCCTAGAGAAAGTGCCCACCCAGACTGAGGTCAAGATGAAACATGGTTATGACTGGAGCCCACTCTCTTGTGACCCTCTCAACAGAAATCCAAAAGGAGACCTTTGAGCTCTCCTGGGCCACCGTGGGCTGTGACCAGCAGTCTCCCTCTGAGGGGCCTCTCAGAGCCAGCAAACCCTCGGCTTTGCTGTGCCTGGAGGATCGCTGAAACACGACGTGTCCTGGGCCCATACCCTCACTGCTCAAGGCCCCATCCTTCGGCCAGTGGGAGATGCAAAAACATCTGAAGGGAGGATTTCACTGAGCTCTGGGGGGAATTGCCTGTACTGACTGTTCTGTCTGTGTGTGTGCCCCTGAACATATGCTACAGCAAATCTGGGAGAAATACAGCTTTCCTAGATGTGGAAGTACCTTGGATATCTAAGTTAGGCCGGTAAGCAAGGTTTAGTTATAGTTATGAACTTACACCCACCCACACTCCCCTAGGGAGTTCTCAGTTCATTTCTGGTTTGGTTGCCTGGATTTTGTTTGGTTTTGTTGTTGCTTGCTTTCCCTTGTTGTGCCTTAGCTGTCCTGTAGGCAGTAGAGTGAATTTTGCCACCAAACTTGTGCTTTGTCGCTCAATATTAAATCTGACTTTTGTTCATGCCCTTGTCACCAATTTTTAAGCGATCTTAAATACTCTCATTGATGATGAGTGGATAAATGGATTTCAATGGATTTCAATCTCATTCATGACAGCACCACAATGTCCCGCATCACCGAGGGCCCTGACACACGCCCGTGTCACAAAGGGCCACCCCCGGCACCCAAGAGCAGAGGGACAGCCTGGAAGCGGCCCGGAGCAGCCCCGGCCTCGTGGCCTTGTAGCCCCTGGCGTGGCCAGAGCCCTGGGAGGCTTTGGCAACGGTGGGAGCCGGCAGCCCCAGCCCCGGCCTGCAGAGCCCTGGGGCTGCAGCCCGGGCTGGCCGGGGTAGGAGGAATTGGCCGGGCCGGACGTGCCAGGGCCTTGTGGGCAGTGGCTCCGTGTCCCGCGGGAGGCCGGGGACGAGGGGTGTCCCTCAGGGCTGTGCCCGGGCACCGGGGCTCGTCAGTGCCTCGCTCAGTGACACCCAGGGGCACCGAGCGCAGCCTCGGCGCCTTTGCAGGGCACGGGGAGCTGAGCGGGGCAGGGGCACCACGGAAACACCGAGTGCCTGCCCGGGGCAGAGCCGGGGCAAAGCCGGGCTGGAGAGCCAGGAGAGGCTGCTCAGAGCTGGCCCGGGCACTTGGGCACCTGGGAGACAGAGCCCGGCTCGGAGCTGACACTGAGCCCAATACCTGAGAAATCACAGCCGGCTTTTGTAAACACACTTCATATTGTATTTCTCAACGTGACTTTCTATCTTTTTCAATGTTCATTTTACTCTATTTTTTACCCTTTAGAAAGAATTCCATTGTATTTTGTTATGTGTGAGGGGGGATGTGCTGGGAAAGGTTGTGGTAATGGAGTTTTTTATTCAATATATTTTCAAATCTGAGATGTGCCAAGTCCAGACTTTGACTCCAGCAGCAGTGTCTGGTTCCAGACTGCTCTGCTTTTCACAGTGACATCTCAGTTCATTCAATTCCAGCAGTCAAAGCCCTGGAAACACGAAAAAGCTGGGAATGAGGTTAAAGACCTTGGAGGCTTTTCTGTGTCCGTACATTCCCCATCTCTCCTGGGGTCCGTTCATCCTCTCCGCTCCTGTCCTAGAGCACATTGCTGTACCCAGAGTTCAGTACGTGCTTTTACAGATAGATACATGTGATTATTGTGTACACGATTCTCTTGCAGTGAGTTACTGTGATGGTAATTCCATGATCCTCTGCTTTGTGCCCAAAGAAGGGTTATTGTATCTAAACCCCGGCAGCCCGGGAGGGGATGTGTGCGGGGCCGGGGCGGGGAGAGGCTCCTTGTTCATTCCGCGGGCGTTTTGAAGCCTCGCTGCTCGGGTTTTCCGCGGCTCTCTCTGTGCACCGTGGGTTTCTGTTTGCCTGAGAAGCGGTTTTGCCCCAAGCAAACAAAGGATTTTTCCCCTTTTCTTGGCTCGGAGAGGCTGCAGGGGCAGCCTTGCCGTGCCTGGAGGCGAACTGAGCAGCTGCTGTGTCGCAGCCCGGGGGCTCCGCGCCGGCAGGAGCGGAGCGGCGCCGCTGCAGCCCAAAGCCGCTGCGAGCCGGGCCGAGCCGGGAGAGAAAACAGCCCGAGGCTTCAGCCCCGCTGCTTCGCCTGCCGGGACCGTGCCCGCGGAGCCCGGCTGGGGAGGAGTTCAAGGGCAGGCGAGCCCCGGGCTTTCATCTCCTTCGGGACAGCCCCTGGTTGGTTTTTCCCCTGGGGAAGAAGTCGGCGCCACCTGTACCGAGTGTGGTGAGCGGGGAATTTTGGGTCTTTTGTCCCAGGTATGTGCGTGGGGTAAGGTCTGACAATTTAATATTTAGAAATCATCTACTTTTTTACCCCTTTGCCTTGTGGACTTACTGTTTGTTAGTAACTGTTGGAGGTTTTTTTCCACTTTCATCTACTAATTATTACCTATTGGTGGAAAGGTATTATTGGAACCCTATAGAGGAGACAAAACTAATGTCCTCTTTAAAACTGTCTCTGAAACTAAGATACCCATCCCTGTGGTCTCCTGCCCCCACACCCCAAGTGAATCTGATGGCTCTCCCGGTCCACCCCATCTCTTCCAGTGTCCTCACAGTCCCTCCCAATTCCTCTGAATCCACAGCCATTGCATTCCCAGTCCACTCCCAGACCTCCACCCTCTCTCCCAGTGCATCCCAGTGCTCCCCCAAATCTCTCTGCTCTCTCCCAGTGCCCTCCCAGTCCTTTCCAAAAGCTTTTCAGTACAATCTGAAAACTCCACTCTTTCTCCCATTGCCCCAATCCACTCCACTCTGTCCCAGTGTTCCTCCACTCTCTCCAATTTCATTCTCAGTCCCTCTCAGTTCCACACCAGCCCTCTCCCCTCTCTCCCAGGTCCTCCCAGCTGATCCCAGTGTGTCCCCACTCTCTCCCAGTGCCCATCTCACTCTTGCCCTTGAGCTCACAACCCAGACCCAGCTGCCTGCTCTCCTCCATGATGGATTTCTACCCTGCCGACATCCAGCTGAGCTGGTTCCAGGGCCAGCAGGAGCTCTCGGGCCACGTGGTGGCCACCGACCTGGTCCCCAGTGGGGACTGGATTTCTACCAGCTCCTGGTGCTGCTGGACCCCCCCAATACGGGGCCAGCTCCAGCTCCAGGTGCAGCACCCCCTGAGCCGGCACTGGGGCACGGCCCGAACCCCAAAGTGCAGGGGTAGTAGGGGAGGCACTGGGGGAGATGGGAGGGGGATTGGGGTGTGCTGGGAGTAACTGGGAGGGAGTTTGGGGGTGCTGGGTGTAACTAGGAGGGGTTTGAGTGAGTCTGGAGGGGTTGGAAAAAGATCAGGGATTGGAAAGCAGGGGTTGGAATGAGGTTGGTTGTGCTGGGAAGAGACTGGGACAGGTCTTTGTGAGTCCTGGTGGGACTGGGAAAGGGTCCGGGGGCAGTGGGGAGAAAGTGAGAGGAGGTTATGGGATCCTGAGAGGGATAGGAGGGGCTTTGGTGAGTGCTGGGGAGGTTGGGAAGAGATGGGGAGGAGGTTTTAAGGGGTCCTGGGTGGGCTCGGGACAATTGAGAGGGTGCTTGGAGGGGCTTGGGGTGTCTGTGAGAGGTTTTGTGAGATCCTAACCCTTGTGGACCCCCAGAGATGCTGCCAGACACTGCCCGCCGCAAAATGCTGATGGGAATCAGGGGCTTCATGCTGGGCTTTGTTTTCCTGGCACTGGGACTCGGCTTCTACCTGTGCAAGAAGGTGAGAGGGGGTCCCTTGGAGCGTGTGTGCACCCCCTCGGGCCCCCAGTCAGGTGCTACCCCCTTTTCTCGGCCCACAGAGCTCCTGAACCAGCAGTGGCTGCAGCCCCTCCCCGTGGCCTCAGGCCCAGCCAGGACCCCCTGCTTCGTCCCCGTGCTGATTTTGGGGGAGATCTTGTGTCCTCTCCAGCCCCGTTGTCACTCTGCCCACACGCGGCTGTTCCCGTTTATTGTGGGGCGGGACTGGGGAGGGACTCGAGGGAACCCCGCGGGGGGATCGTGACTGGGCGGGGAGGGCGGGTCCAGGTGGGGAACACTGGGTGCTGCGGGTCTGCCCGGCAACCGATGAGTCATGAGAGCTGCTCTCTCTGATTGGCTGGATCTTCTTCATCGCATTCTCTGATTGGCTGAGGAGAGGCCCGGGAGTGAGAGAAGGAACAGGAGAGATCCCGGCCCGAGCACCGGCACGGGAACAACAGAGCCAGCCTGGGCACAGCGAGGGAATTTATTACCAACTAAATTACAGCAGTACAAGCAGAAGGGAAAGAAATCTCTCCAACCCATTCCCACGCACCCAACACGGATCACCAGGACCACGGATCACCAGGGCTCTGCTCAACGGGGGTCACTGGGGATCATCCAACACCGGTCCTCCCATGGGGGATGGAGCTGGAGCAGAGCACGAAGCTCTTCCCACACTCGGGGCACTCACAGGGCTTCCCTTAGTGGTGCCTCCGCTGGTGTTGGGTCAAGTGAGAGCTCCTGGAGAAGCTCTTCCCACACTCAGGACACTCGTAGGGCCTCTCCCCAGTGTGGATGCGCCGGTGGACAGTGAGGGTGGAGTTGCGGTTGAATCCCTTCCCACAGTCGGGGCAGCGGAAGGGCCTCTCCTCGGTGTGAATCCGCTCATGTAGGAGGAGATTGGAGCTGGTCTGAAACCTCTTCCCACACTTAGGACACTCGTAGGGCCTCTCCCCAGTGTGGATGCGCTGGTGTTTTCTCAGGTCAGAGCTCCATCCAAAGCTCTTCCCACATTCCAAGCAGGTGTAGGGCCGTTCCCCTGTGTGGACCACCTGGTGCCTGAGCAGGCTGGAGCTGTTGCTAAAACCCTTCCTGCATTTCCCACACTCATAGGGCTTCTCCCCAGTGTGGATCCTCTGGTGCCAGATCAGCCTGCACCTGTAGCTGAAACCTTTCCCACATTCCAAGCACTTGTGGGGCTTCTCCCCTCCAGGAGGCTTCTCCACCAGCTCTGAGCTCTGCCTGGATCTCCGGCCGCCTTCCCGGCTCAGGGAGGGTCTTTCCTCCTCGCAGCTCCCTGGGCTGGGTTTGCAGCTCCTCCTCATGAGGGATCTCCGGGGCTTTTCTGCCTCCTCCATCCCCGCACACCTGGGGAATGAAAATTCCTGGTTTAGGGGGAAATAACAAGAAGAGAGCTCCATAAACTGGGTGTTCCTCCTTGCCCAAGTTCATCTCTGGAAGTCATTGAGCATCTTGTGTCTGTAATAACCTCCCAAACACCAAGATTCCCACCCAAAACCCTCCAAACTTTAAGACACGGATCAAAAACTCCCCAAATATCAAGCTTAAGCCAAAATCCCCTCCAAAATTGTGCTGGTTTGAAAGCAAAACCAGTGAGAGACTCCAAGTCAGAAATAGAATTTCATAAGAAAAATATAAGAGAAAAAAATCCATGCAATAGTACAAAAGAAAACAACTGACAGAATCAGAATACAACCTGACACCCCGCTAGTTAGGGTGGTGGTGGCAGTTCAGATGAAGTGGTCTTGTTGTAGTAGTGATGCTGTAGAAAGGTCTGGTAGCTCTTGTCCTCTGGAAACCAGTGGGTAAGGGCTGTCTTGGTGTTCCAAATCTCAGATTTTATCTAGGTAGGAAAGGCTTGGCTCCTCCCCCTGGCTGGAGCATCTCCCAATGGGATGATGGAATTTTATCAGTCATGCAGTGGCACTCAATGGCCCATTAACAGAAGATATCTTCCTGGAGGAAGGATGGGTTGTGGAAAAGATAAAGAACACTGCCCTACCTGGTTTTATCAGATGGCCCATTAGCAGAGGATATCTCCCACAGAGATAAGGATCACTGCTCCACCTGTTTTTTTCCACCACTCTTTATTCTTTTGTTTCTTCCCTGGACCTCTGACTGCTGAATTCATTTTGCTACTGATTTCCTCTCCCTTTTGAAGATGAAAATGGTAAAAGTGTCTTTGACCTGCCTTGCTGGATATTGTGAAGAGGAACAGTCATCTACTGCAAGTGGAAGTGTCACAGGTGGAGCAGAGTTCTGTGAGTGCTGTATCAAACCAGACCTCGTCAGACCTGCCAGAACAACTGGTCCATGCTGCCCTTCACTGCTCTGCCTGTTCCACACAGCGCCAGGCGCTGCCTGAGCCCAGCACCCCCCGGCAATTGCAGGCCCGGCAGTGGCCCCCGGCCCCCAGGAGGCTGCGGGACGCCCCGGCCGCTGCCCGGCCCCGTGGAGCTGCCGGCCCTGCCCGCCGGGGGGGCCGCGTTTGGACACTGCGGCAGGACAGGCACCGGCTCTGGGATACGGGCTGGCCACGGCAGCCACAGCACAAGGAGCAGCACGAAGGAACAGCTGGGAAATGGGCATTGGACGTGCAAGGATCCAGATTCGCTTTTAAGCATTTTCCTTGAGTCACTGCAGAAAGGAATGATTTAGCAGAAAGCTCAGCAGCTGTCAGAGGATGAGCACCCCCAGGCACTGAGGGGGCTGCAGGAGGGGCAGAAGAAGCCCCTGGAGCACTTGGTCACAAAGGCACAGCAGGGGAATGCAAGAAGGGATGAGGAAAAGGCCAAGGGGAAGGCAAAGGCCATGGCAGAATTCCTACAGCTCCTGTGCCCATGGGGTCACTGTTTTTCCAGGGAAAATGGAAAAGACATGGACGGTCCTTCAGCAGGGATGCATGGAAGCACCAGCCTTATTGGGGCAAGCCTTGCAGAAAATATCACAAGAATTTACCCCACCCACCCCCAGGGATTGGGTTAATGCAGGATGTGGATGACTTGCTGCAATCAGGAGGACAAGAAGTGGTAGAAGAAGCCTCTGTGAAATGGCTGAATGTTCAGGCTAAATAGCATCTTTGATTATTTGAAAAAAAAAGTGCAAATGGTGGAGAAAAAGGTTAAATATTTGGGACATATTTTAACTGAAGCTTTGTGGTGCATTGACCCAGGGAGGGACCAGGCAACCTCAGAACTAACACTACCCAGCACTAAAATGGAGCTGGGACAATTCAGGGGATTAAGAGTGAATTGCAGGACCTGCATTGAGGATTCTCTGTTCCAGCCTGAATGTTGTATCACTTTTTAACCCCAGATAGCCTTAATATTATGGTATGGACATAAGAAAAAGAACAGAACTAGAGAAAATGAAAAAAACCAAAGTGATTGAACCCCTGCCATGGCTCTACCAGAGTCAGAAAAGAAATTGGAATGGGATGTGGATGTTACATAGGGCCATGCCAAAGGAATTTGGAATTCCCAGCTGCAGGAGCAGCATGGGAGGGCACCACTGACCCTGCACTGAAGGCAACGCAGCAGCAGCCAGGGCTCCACATCGGGCCAAGCCCCTGGGCCTGCCCACAGATCCTCTGCTGAAATCCTCTGCCTGGGCACCCTCCTTTGGCATCTCCACACACTGGGGCCAATCCTTGCTGCCACTGCTGGAGCTTCGCTGCTTTCTGTGCCTGCACTGCCACAGCTGCTGGGGAAGACAACGGCACAATTCCACTCTGCCCCTCAGTTACACTCACACACTGGGCTGCCCGGGATTCCATGGTCAGAAAATATAGCAAGTTAAAATTATTTAAAAATCTCTTTTCTCTACTCAGGCTTCATGTGCCTTTGCATTGGGGAAACGAATTTTGAAGAGATTTCTAAGGAATATTCCTGCACTCAACAGAGATGAGTTTAACATCTCAATAGACTGGGAATAGCCCAAAAGATACTCACAAAGATAACGACCATTAAGGCCCATCAGCAAACATCAAGGAACACCCACCCCAGACACTGCCCCTGGCATAGTTGGAGATGCCTGGTCTGCAAAAGGCTGAGAAGGAAATCCAGGAGTGCGGACCTAATTAATATAGAGGGGAAGAAATCCGGGGCCGATAGGAAATTGAATACTTAAAATTGTACAACTTGGAAGCAATAAACATGAAACCAATGGATTTCTATAGGTTTTGGACTGTAAAAAGTTAAGGGAAAATCTAGTAAAACTCACGTATCATGGAATGATTTTCTCTGCACACCCGGGCTATGTATGGCTGAAATTATTTCTGCTGCACATCCTGGCCGGAATCAAGTAATGCCTTGATTCTCTAACAGTAGAAATGGTGTTGAAGAGTTTTGGGTCCTCCCGCAGTTTTGGTGACAAGATTATACCATTAGAATGTTTTTTCTTAATAATCCTACTTTTATATTTTCAGTTAAGATTGGGCCAAGGGTGTGAGAACCACATTTTAGTGTTAGGGGAATAAGCAGAAAAAAATCTTTATTCCTTTGGGGATTTTTTGTGTATGTTTATGAGTGGCTGTTAGTGATGGCAAAATTTTGGTATGGAATTTGTAATGTTCACTGTTCACCTTTAGGCTGCATATGGCAAAACCAGAAGACCTGTAATATTTAATAGAATATTGTTTTAAAAAGAGACCAAAGAAGAAAAGCAGCGGGAGGGGGGAGGGGAGAGAGGAAGGAGAGAATATGTGAGTCACCTGATGGGCTGTGATGAAAAGAAGATTCATTCCAGGCAGAGCCAGGAGAGGAACTTTAGAAATGCAAACTAACTCTGCTAAGACAAAGCGCAGACAATTTACCAAACTCTTCATGCCTGGGGGAGGAATGTGGCTGATTCCCTCTGCCCCTCACCCCAAGCTCTGCCTGCTTGCACAGATGGAATTTGCACAACTAAAGGCAGAGCCCACAGTGAGGATATCTGACTGCAACAGAAATTGGTTAAGCTGCAAAAGGAAACAGCAAACGGAGAATGTTGAGAAAGCTTTACTAAAAAAAGTGGGGGGGAATCATCCCTCTCCCTGCTCCAACCTGTGCTGTCACTGTCCAGGTTATATAGGGTGTATTGGGGCACTGGGGTGGTTTTGCTGCCACAAGTTCAGGGAAATGAGTTGGAAATCCAAGTATGTGGTGATTTAATTAGAGAAAAGTGGTCAATTGATGCAGCCCTGGCTTGAGGGAGCACCCAAAAACGCAAAAAAGAGGAACAGACACCAGACCCAATCCTACAACACCATGGACCAGGCCCTGGGATCCCTAACGAATTCATATCAGGACACAGAAAATCCATCCATAATTTGACTGGCAGAATTAGGATAAAAAGCTTCCTCGAAATAATAACCAAGCAGACAGCTCCAGCTCCTGACCTTCCTGCTGACCAAGCCGCTGAAATGATGAACGAGACATTTCACCATGGGATGGGATCAGATTATCTACTTACAGATGAAGGAGGAGTTTGTGGAAAATTAAGTGACGCAAACGGCGGTTTGCAAACAGATGATAACCGAAAAGTGGTTAAACAGATAGCAAAGGAAATATGAAAATATCTCGTATTCCGGAGAAAGGATGGGAATGGGACACGTTTCCGTGGTTCCCTGGCAGACCGTGGCTTAAACGAATGCTGCTCCTCCTCTGATGTGCTGCAGCAACTCTCAACTTTTTACCATGCACGACACCTTGCGCCAAGGAGGACGCAGGAAAAGAGATTGAGTCAATAGAAATTAAAAGTTTGTAAAGGCAATTCTTGAGAAAATGAGAGAAGGAGGGATTGCAAGCAGTAAGATTAATATCGTAGTAGGGGTGAATATTAACGAGGACATGCAGTAGGCGGATCGGGAAGTCTGAACCTTCCAAAAACGTCAGCCAGAGGGGAATGGGAGAGGGAGATGCCAAGGGAAAATGAGGATAAAAAGGAGGCGGCGCTTTAGAGACCGCATGGCAAATGCCGCATGGCCTCTCTCTTTGTTCATCAATAAAGTCACTTTTACAGGACTCCTCTGTCTCCTTTGGGCACACAAACCTCTGGCCACGGGAATTTTCCCGCACAGCCCCGGGCACAGGGCAGACACCTCTGTGCCACCCACAGCAACCGGGACGAGCCAGCGCTGCTCCGGCACCGGCTCCTGCCGAGGCCCCAGCGGGAAGGAGACCGCGGGCAGCCGCTCCCGCAGCGCCCTCAGCCCAGCGCCAACACGGGCCGGCACCGGCACAACCAACCCGCCAGAGCCCCCTGCCGCCCCCTCGGCCCGCAGCGAGCCCCGAGCCCCCGCACAACCCAGCGCGGCTCCCACCTGCGCTGGGGCCGCCTCCGAGCTCCGCCGCCGCCTGTGGCTGAGGAATTCGATGGGATGTGTTGCCTTAACCTTTCTGACCACTCCCAGCCCATCTATGCCAGCATTCAAGCCCTGAAAGAAGGTGTCAATAAACTTCGGGTAGATCATGGGTACGACTGGCTGAACTGGCTCTTAGGGCACTGGGGACTCACTGGCTGGGTTAGGAATTTAGTTCAAATAGGTTTGTATGTATTAGGCATCATATTATGCATTGTAGAAGTTATTCCTTGTATTTTACAGTGTGTTAAGAATTTAATCGACAAATCGCTTAGGAGTGTATTTTTAGTTAAAAGAAACGGGAGAGATGTGGATATAGGTAATGCAAATGAGACTGATAATACTGCAGATTTAATCAGCAAATGCAGCCTGACAACGAGGATGCCTGGCAAGAGCAAACAGAGATCTGACTGCAAGAGGACTGGATCAAGTCTGGGTTATGGGAAATAAGATTTTACTAAGTCCAAATGTAAAGTTTGTCTATGTGAGAGTTTGTCTGTGTAAGGTTTGTCTATGTGATTGCAGGAAAATATTACCAGCCTTCCTGTAAATGGTATATAAGCACATGTAGTGCTCAGTAAAAATTGGATTTTGATCACCATTCAGTGTCCCCGTCTCTCTCTCATAGTCGATAGTTCAAGTACTCCCAGTGGGCTCCTGGAAAGAGAATGGTGGCACATCTACTGCCTGCTTCCCCCCTCTAGGCAATATTCAACTGTTTCGTTCACAGACTCATCTTCCAGCACTCTTAGTGGGGTCAGCAGAGCCACTTCCCACTGGTGGGGGCAAAGAGCACCCTCTGTGCCTTTGTGGTGGGAGCAGACAGTGTTGTCTCAAAGGAAAGGTCAGAGAGAGACCAAGCTGGACCTCTGCCTCCTGTCCCTCACCCCACAAGGGAAGAAGGGCACAAAACTGAGCACTTTTAATTTTTTTTTCTGTCCTGTCATTTCCAGGAGCTTAACTAGCTCGACGGAGAGGATTAGAAGGATTTCTTGAGGATCACTGCCAGTGCACAGCACACATGGCATCCCTCACCCCTTACATCATCATGGCATGGAGGGGTAGGAACCAACAATAGCCCTACCCCACTGCTCCAGAAGCCAAAACCCCCATGCAAGCATTTAGTTATGCCCTTCTTAGAGAACCACATTGAGAGGAATGTTGAATTTGTCTTTACAAATGAGCTGTGGATCTGCTTGTAGATAAGGCTAGCACTGAGAGATAAAAGAAACAATGGGATGGATTCCACTGATTGATGAATGGAAAAAGATATTTGCCTTTACAAACAAACTGTAGGGCTGCTGATAAATGAAATTGGATATTGAAAGATGAAAGAAGCAA
This sequence comes from Sturnus vulgaris, assembly GCF_052056855.1. NCBI lineage: Eukaryota > Metazoa > Chordata > Aves > Passeriformes > Sturnidae > Sturnus > Sturnus vulgaris. The sequence goes on along the minus strand of NW_028276185.1, from coordinate 7,717,843 downwards.
CGGGGGAGAAAACTATGAATTCTGTAAGAATTAAAAATTAAAAGGGAGGGTTATACATTAGAGGGGAATTTCAGGTATCAGGCGTTCCGGGAAGTCTGTGCCTCTCAAGTACCTCAGCCAATGGGGAAAGAGAGAGGGAAATGCGGCCGGGAAAATAGGATAAAAAGGAGGCTGCGTCCTCCAAAAATTTGAGAGATCCCAGGGAAATGTCCCATGGCCTCTCCCTTTATTCCAATAAAGTCTCCTTTTTGGACATAAAACTCTGGTGTTTGAGGATTAATTTTCCTGACAGAAAGCACTTTGGGATTCTTACCTGCACAAGCACATGCAGTGCCTCAGTCATAAGTGCCTCAGAAATAGCAGAAGTGTGTCTTCTTCAGAGTGTGGTCACAAGGGTTCAGAGTTGGAGCCAGTTCTGCGGGCAGGCTGATGAATAGTCTGGGGCTCCTCTGCAGAGCCCCATTCATTCTGGGGCTGCTTTCTGCTGGTTCTGCTGGACTGGCTCGAGTGAAACACACACCCAATTAACAGCAGTTAAATTACTCTGGCATGAAACAGTGGGGAACAGGCAGAGCAGTGAAGGGCAGCATGGACCAGTTGTTCTGGAAGGTCTGACGAGGTCTGGTTTGATACAGCACTCACAGAACTCTGCTCCACCTGTGACACTTCCACTTGCAGTAGATGACTGTTCCTCTTCACAATATCCAGCAAGGCAGGTCAAAAACACTTTTACTGTTTTCATCTTCAAAAGGGAGAGATATCAGCAGCAAACATGAAGTAACCAGTCAGAGATCCTGGGAAGAAACAAAAGAACAAAGAGTGATGGAAAAAAACAGATGGAGCAGTGATCCTTATCTGTGTGGGAGATATCCTCTGCTAATGGGCCATCTGTTCAAAGCAGGTGGGGCAGTGTTCTTTATCTTTTCCACAACCCATCCTTCCTCCAGGAAGATATCTTCTGTTAATGGGCCATTGAATGCCACTGCATGACTGATAAAATTCCATCATCCCATTGGGAGATGCTCCAGCCAGGGGGAGGAGCCAAGCCTTTCCTACCTAGATAAAATCTGAGATTTGGAACACCAAGACAGCCCTTACCCACTGGTTTCCAGAGGACAAGAGCTACCAGACCTTTCTACAGCATCACTACTACAAGACCCCTTCATCTGGACTGCTACCACCATCAAAACTAGCGGGGTGTCAGGTTGTATTCTGATTCTGTCAGTTGTTTTCTTTTCTACTATTGCATGGATTTTATTTCTCTTCTCTTTTTTCCTATCAAATTCTATTTCTGCCTTGGAGTCTTTCACTGGTTTTGCTTTCAAACCAGCACAAGTCTGGAGGGGATTTTGGCTGAATCTTGATATTTGGGGAGTTTTTGATCCGTGTCTTAAAGTCTGGAGGATTCTGGGTGGGAATCTTGGTGTTTGGGAGGTTCTTACAGACACAAGATGCTCAATGACTTCCAGAGATGAACTTGGGCGAGGAGGAACATCCAATTTATGGAGCTCTTTTCTTGTTATTTCCCCCTAAACCAGGAATTTTCATTCCCCACGTGTGCGGGAATGGAAGAGGCAGAAAAGCCCTGGAGATCTCTCACGAGGAGGGGCTGCAAACCCAGCCCAGGGAGCTGCGAGGAGGAAAGACCCTCCCTGAGCGGGGAAGGCGGCCGGAGATCCAGGCAGAGCTCAGAGCTGGTGGAGAAGCCTCCTGGAGGGGAGAAGCCCCACAAGTGCTTGGAATGTGGGAAGGGTTTCAACTACAGGTCCCAGCTGATCCTACACCAGAGGATCCACACTGGGGAGAGGCCCTACGAGTGTCCCAAGTGTGGGAAGAGGTTTCACACCAGCTCCAATCTCCTCCTACATGAGCGGATTCACACAGAGGAGAGGCCCTTCCGCTGCCCCGACTGCGGGAAGGGATTCCAGCACAACTCCAACCTCATCAGGCACCGGCGCATCCACACTGGGGAGAGGCCCTACGAGTGTCCTGAGTGTGGGAAGAGCTTCTCACAGAGCTCAACCTTGACCCGACACCAACGGAGGCTCCACTAAGGGAAGCCCTGTGAGTGTCCCGAGTGTGGGAAGAGCTTCGTGCTCTGCTCCAGCTCCATCCCCCATGGGAGGATTGGTGTTGGATGATCCAAAAAAACCCCAAAAACACAAAAACCAAAGAAAAACAAACGAACAAAAACAACCACAACAAAAAACCCCAAAAAAACCAAAAAACCAAAAAAACCACACACACACACACACAAAAAAACAAAACCAAAAAACCCAAACCCACCAAAATAGTGATACACATAGAAACAATATAAAAGCACCGAAATCAAACAAAAAGAAAAGTCAAATCCGAAATAAAGAAACGAGAAAAGTCATGCACTAACATTTCTCTCTTTTTAAACTATGGAGAAAAAGCTCTTGTTTCCTTTAAAACATGTAAAAATATTTTAATATTTTGAAGTGAGTATGACTGTTCTACCTGTACATATAAACAAAAGCATTAATATTAAAGCAAACAAATGTTAAAATTGCAGTAGTCTCCTATGTTTAAATAATAAGAAAACCCCTGGTGTTCCCGCCAACAAAAAGAAAAAGGAAAAAATTTCTTTTCTCAAAAGTAAATAAGCTTTTGTTTAAAGTGTTATAATCCTTAAACTGTGCCGCATAAGTTAATATGGTCCTCAATAAAAGTTATGAGAAAAACTGTTAGTCTGAATAAAGGCTTTTTAGATAGTAATCAGATTTCCATTCTCCTGGGAAGCTAATCACTGTCACATCAAAACAAGAAGAATCCGTTTTCTTGTGGAAAAAAATCTCCATAGACTGAATAAAAGTCTCCTCTTTCATGTAAATTAGTAAAAAACTATTTTAAAGATGTTAAACTAACTGAGTTGTTTTTGTATGTGTTTAGTGTTAAAAAAATGTATGGAAGAAAAAAGTAGTCTCAAGTTTTATTCTAAGGGATTTTTCTTATGGTTTCTAGTAATAACATTTATCGTTATACCATTTAAAGTAAAGCCTGCTTTTTGTCTTCCTCCTAATCCTACCTCACAAAAAAAAAATTCAAATTAATAAACCAAAACTACTACATTTAACCTCAGTGATTCCAGGATTTTGATTTCCTATTGCCCAAGGGTGTCTTCTGCAGCCGAATGGTGATGGACTGGGGCAAAGACCAAGATTTTGGAGACAGTTGGGGGGAAACTCCTCCAAAAAATGTTGTTCTCTCCCTCCCTCCCAAGCACGTTAATCCTCAGCTCGCAGAGACATGGAAATAGTTTTCTTTTGGCCTGGATTTGCTTTTCATTTCTCTTCACCCCTTTAAAACATCCAACACTGGGGTGAAAATAAAGACACTGAACTGAGACATGGGTGGGGACATGGGGGGACAGTGACATGGTGGGACACAGACATGGAGAGTGACATGGGGACACATGGACATGGAGGGGGACGTGGCCATTCGTGGGGACATGGGGGGACACAGGCATGGATGGAGATGTGGGGGACAGTGACAGGGATGGAAACATGGTGGGGACACAGGCATGGATGGAGATGTGGGGGACAGTGACAGGGATGGAAACATGGTGGGGACACAGCCATGGGTGAGGACATGGTGGGACATGGCCAGTGACATGTGGGGACACGGCCACGGCCCGTGCCATGGGGGGAACTTGCAGGGGCTGTGGGGGATGCTGGCCTGGAGGAAGTTGAGGGTTCCTGGCAGGGACTTGGGGCTCGCTGAGGCCTTTGGGGACCCCAGGCCGAGCGGCTCCGGCTGCGCTGGGAGACCCTGGCGGAGGTTCTGGGGCAGCTGCTCAAGGACCCCCTGCCCTGGAGCCCCAGCCGGGCATTGGGCTCCTGGAAGGGAATGATCGTCCTTGTCCCCAGCAGGACAGATTTCTTATTTCTTGCAGGTACAAATGGTTCTCTTACCAGAATAGCTTGTTGTGTTCATTGTTTTCATGCTTAAGATTGTTTTCACCTGGGAAAAAGCAAGTTACTTAGCTGCACATAGAAGAAGTGACAGGCTAGCTATTAATTTAGCAGAGAGCAAGACCTGATTTTATGGAGCCTTCCTTTTATAATTTGTCTACCTGACTGCAACATCTCACTCTTTTTCATTAATTCAAAAAAGTCACATATGTTCTGATGATAAAATAGCTCTCTCTTGTGAGGGTGTTATCTCATTAAGGTTATCACTGGTTATCTGTTAGATATGGGATAAGATACACAAAAGACCAATTACAATCAACAAAACTTAGCAAATTCTATCATGTCATTGACCCAGGGTTTCACAGCATGAGAAAACAAAAGAATAATGTCCAGTGTGTCCTAGGGAAATGGGAATAAATGACCATTGTTTTAAAGTCCAAATAGTCCATTAGCTGGAAATGTTAATCTTTGACATCACTGAATGTGCTCTTGGATCCTGGAACAGGGAATAACTGAAGAAGGTTAGTAGGAACACTATACCATGATGTTGACACAAGGCTTTTGTTGGCAATTTGCCTGTAAATTTCCAGACACAGCTATGTCTTGGCAGTCCTGCTTCTGGTTTTGTTCTGTCCACGAAGGCTGCATGGTGATTAGGTTCTTTTTCTTCTCACTGGGCTTCATTTTCTTGGACGCATTTGATGTTTGGCTGAATGAACAGGTGACTACTTTGAACTTGTTAATGATAAAAACACATGCATACCTTCTCCTTAAATTAATGAAGTAATTAGGCTCTGTCATTGTAAATTCAATTGAAGAGCCTTACATAAAAATATTTTACTTTTTTTTTGGTAAAAATACTGCAAAAAAAAATTTTATAAATATGTGAGTATTTAGGAGCTAATTCCCCCTTCTTTGATTTAAAAACAGCATTCATGGCCCTTGCCATGAACATGAAGGGAAGTTCAAAACAAAACAATACATGTAGTAAAACCAAAAACTTACAGTAATCGGGAATAATTCTGATACAACAATCCAAAACATTTCCGATAACAGATATAATTAATAACACTTGTGAAATGAGATTATTACCAAACATTAAAACATTGTACCATCATCCCAGTGCCTGCAACAGCTGATAAACCTCAAATCAGTGAAGAAATGGATAAGCCTCTGTTGGGGGTTGTTTTTTCCTTTCCCCTCTGCCTGTGGAATTTTTTTCCATTGACATGCTAAGAAGCACTGATAGTTAGGTCCCAGCACCAGGGAGAGCCTCCCTGTTTTTTTGGGAATTTCTCTCGGAGGGCGGGGGGAGGGAAAGGGGGAACACGGTGAGATTGGAAGCAGGTAAAGGAGGGTGGGGGGCAGTTGCTGGCTCTCGCTCGCTTTTGGCTCTCGGAGCAGAAAGGTCATTGCTACCCCCCCACCATCCCAACGCCGGGAGCTGCCTCTCTGTTTTGGACCCCGCAGCCCTGCTTGGACGCCCTCCTGCTTCAGCTTGCTGTTTTCCCAGCATCCTGCCTCTCCTCCATCCCTTCCCATCTGGGACACAGCTGCCATCACCCCCAGCCCCCTGCAGCCGCACCGGGATCGTCACATCTGCCCCGTCCACCGGGAATCTGCCAGCGCTCACTGCCAGCGGTGACGGTGACTGCAGCACAGGGGAAAAGTGCCTGAGGGCGAGAAGGACTGGAACTGGGTTCCTGTTCTGCTTCTTGTTAATTCCAGAGTTGTTGTTCTGTTTGCCTTCTTAGATACACTAGTAAAGAACTGTCATTCCTGTCCCCATATCTTGGCCTGAGAGCCCCTTAATTTCAAAATTATACTCATTCAGAGGGAGGGATTTACTTCCTCCATTTCAAGGGAAGGCCCTGCTTTCCCTAGCACACACCTGTCTTTTATTCAAATCAGGAGTGATTTTGGCACCCAACGGTAAAACCTGTGGACATTGAGTGGAAAAGCTGGAAAGGCAATAACAGTTCTTGAGTGACCTGATTTTGTGTTTTAGGTGACACCATGTTGTCCAGCTTACCCTGGTTTGGGCTGCACGTGGTCACAGCTACATCTCTCCCATTTGCAGGCCCTTATTTGAACATGGGTCCTATCACTAAGGCTACTGTGACTATTATCCAGTTCATTTTGTGGGTTGATAAGGTGAGGAATTCATGGGTTTTTAACTTCCTCTGGAAGATGGCAACGTGGGTTCAGAGCTATTGCACTCTTAACTGTGTGTTTTTCGGGTTACTTCAATAATGGTACTTACTGTGAGGAAAATAGCATGGGAAATTTTCTCCCTTCCCTTCATCCAGTCCACTGTTTAGGTCCACCCCACCCGTTTTCAAAGGCTTCAAAGGCTTCAAATCTTCTCTAAATGCTAATGCATTTACAGTGGCTGGTGTTGCTGATATGCCTGTTAAACCTGTTCTATTTAACATTCAGAGATAAGGGGAGATTGATTTGGATAACAACCCTGATACCTACCCCAGGAAATTGGGATGCTGCTGCAGAGCCTGACCCTGCCCCACAGCCCACTTCAGAAATGAAACACCCGGATTGGGTGGGTGTTTTAGTGAAGGAGATGTGTGAGATGGGCCAGATGCTGAAGGAGTACCTTGCCCCAGCTGGTGAGAAACCCTCCCCCTGCCTTAAAGAGGGAGAGTCTGATGGTGCAGCAGTGGAACCCACAGACATTACATCTGTTCAGGTTCCAGCTGAACTGCAAGGGCACTCACAGAGAGCAATAGTCACCCCTGTGGAAACAAAGAAGTCTAAGATGAAAACAAGGCACCTAGATAATAAGGATAAGAAAGGAGGGCCCTCACAACCAGCAGGGGAGCCAGAGGTTGAGATCATCCCCAAGTCCCTGTCATACAAAAGTCTCCATACTCTGCAAAAAGACATTGAGTGACGAGGCCGTGAGGCTTTTACCACCTGGTTACTGCAGGTGTGAGACCTTATGGGTCCAGGTGTGCAACTGGATGGTCCTGAGGCAAGGAATTTGGGACCCTTGACCCAGGACTCAGGTGTGGATCAGGTATTTGTAAGGGAGCCAGGCCTCCTTTCCCTCTGGGAGTGCCTTTTAATGAGTGTGAGAGAGAGGTTTGTCCACAGAGAGAGAATGCAGGAGCACCACCATAGAAGGTGCTGGAAGACCCTTGAGGAAGGGATCCAACAGCTGAGAGAAGTGGCAGTGCTGGAGGTGCTCTTTGGGAGGGATGGACAGCATGACAATGACCCTGACAAGGTCAGGTGCACAGGGCAGATGTTGTGCAATCTGGCAAACCCGGGGCCATCTCAATACACCACCTTCATTGCAACAATTAATGCTGATAATAACAGAGACAGTGGGTTCTGTTGCCAGCAACCAACAAGCTTAGAAATTTTGAGAGTGTAATCAAGGCCCAATGCAGGCTCATGTCTCTGCTGTAATTGTGAGCCTCCAAGAGGAGATGAGGGAGATGAGGGAGGAGGTGAGGAAGAACAGTTCCCAAGCAACACCAGTGCTGTCATATCACGAGTTCCTGGAATACAATTTCAAGCCCTTCCAGCTGTTTCTGTCTTGCATCACAAAATTTGACATGTGTTTTGACCTTTTAAAGGACTTGTTGCATGCATTAACATCCAAGGGGTTGCTTTCATCGTGCCCCATCCATCCCACACGGCAGCTCTTGCCATGGCCTGGAGGAAGCAGGAGACAGCAAGGATCAGCTGGAAGGCGCTGGCCACGAATGTCCCTCCCGCAGGCCCCTGGAAGGTCTCTGTGCTCTGCCCACGCCGCCCCTCGTGCGCGCAGGGAGCAGAGCCCTCCCAGCCGGGACAGGATTCCTAATGGTTGCTGGTGTTTTTTTCTAGGGAGACTTCCTGCTCAATGCAGGCTTCCCCTCAGGATGCCTGATGGTCTCTGGTGGTTCCTTGTGGGGACAGCTCCTGCTCAATGCAGGCTTCCCCTTGGGATCCCTCATGGCAGCTGTTGCTGAGGTTGCTGCATGGTTGCAGGCCTGAGCTGTCGCCTGTCCCCAGCCCCTGCCCGCTGAGGGCCTGCTCTTCCAGCCTGCTGGGCATGGGGCTGGCTGCTTTGGAGTTGGGATTCACCTTTTCCTCCTCCATGTGCAACTGTCTGGAGCACAGAGATCCCGGGAGCTGCTTCCTCCTGAGCCAGTGGCACTCCTGGCACTGGGCAGCGCAGGGCCCTGTGCCCCGTATATACCCCTGCAGGGCGGGGCTGTGCCATGTCACCAGGACAACAGAATGGCCAACAGCACCCAGGAACCCGATAGAACGGCCCTGTGTCACAAAGGGCCCAGCCCAGCACCCCTTCAGCAGCCCAAGCCCCTGGAAGTGGCATGGAGCAGCAGCCAGCCTGGAGGGCTTCTAGCCCCTTGTTCTGATCCACTGATGAAAATGATCAGAAATGGCTCTGCCTCAATTGGGGTGCAAATGAGGGCATGTGGCAAAGTCAATAGTATGGATTTTATTGTAGAGTAAACAAGTGGCAGAGAGAATGAAAAAAAAAGAGAAAAATAGAAATGGAATAGGGGTTGGGGAGAGAAAGAGAGTGACAGATCCAGATTAAGTAGAAAACCTCACCACTCTGTGGATCCCAATGGAATTCTGCTCTCTGATGGAGGGCATCCACAGATCTCTTGGAGATGGATCCCAGTGGCATACTGTGGATGCTCTACATCTCCATTTTCTTGGTGCTGAGAGTCCCTCACAAACTCGGAGTTTAGGGGGTCGATACACACTAATCCATGATAAATGTGAGAGGAATGTTGAATTTGTCTTTACAAATGAGTTGTGGATCAGCCTATAGATAAGGCTAGCACTGAGATAAAAGAAACAATGGGATGGATTCCACTGATTGATGAATGGAAAAAGATATTTGCCTTTACAAACAAACTGTAGGGCTGCTGATAAATGAAATTGGATATCGAAAGATGAAAGAAGCAACGGGGGGAAACTATGAATTCTATAAGAATTAAAAATTAAAAGGTAGGGTTGTACATTAGAGGGGAATTTCAGGTATCAGGCGTTCCGGGAAGTCTGTGCCTCTCAAGTACCTCAGCCAATGGGGAAAGAGAGAGGGAAATGCGGCCGGGAAAATAGGATAAAAAGGAGGCTGCGTCCTCCAAAAATTTGAGAGATCGCAGGGGAATGTCCCATGGACTCTCCCTTTATTTGAATAAAGTCTACTTTTTGGACATAAACCTCTGGTGTTTGTTGATTAATTTTCCTGACAGAAAGAACTTGGGGATTCTTACCTGCACAAGCACGTGCAGTGCCTCAGTCATAAGTGCCTCAGAAATATCAGAAGTGTGTCTTCTTCAGAGTGTGGTCACAAGGGTTCAGAGTTGGAGCCAATTCTGCAGGCAGGCTGATGAATAGTCTGGGGCTCCTCTGCAGAGCCCCATTCATTCTGGGGCTGCTTTCTGCTGGTTCTGCTGGACTGGCTCGAGTGAAACACACACCCAATTAACAGCAGTTAAATTACTCTGGCATGAAACAGTGGGGAACAGGCAGAGCAGTGAAGGGCAGCATGGACCAGTTGTTCTGGCAGGTCTGACGAGGTCTGGTTTGATACAGCACTCACAGAACTCTGCTCCACCTGTGACACTTCCACTTGCAGTAGATGACTGTTCCTCTTCACAATATCCAGCAAGGCAGGTCAAAGACACTTTTACCATTTTCATCTTCAAAAGGGAGAGGAAATCAGCAGCAAACATGAAGTAACCAGTCAGACGTCCCAGGAAGGAACAAAAGAACAAAGAGTGGTGGAAAAAACAGGTGGAGCAGTGATCCTTATCTGTGTGGGAGATATCCTCTGCTAATGGGCCATCTGTTAAAACCAGGTAGGGCAGTGTTCTTTATCTTTTCCACAACCCATCCTTCCTCCAGGAAGATATCTTCTGTTAATGGGCCATTGAGTCCCACTGCATGACTGATAAAATTCCATCATCCCATTGGGAGATGCTCCAGCCGGGGGGAGGACCCAAGCCTTTCCTACCTAGATAAAATCTGAGATTTGGAACACCAAGGCAGCCCTCACCCACTGGTTTCCAGAGGACAAGAGCTACCAGAACTTTCTACAGCATCACTACTTCAACAAGACCACTTCATCTGGACTGCTACCACCACCCTAACTAGCGGGGTGTCAGGTTGTATTCTGATTCTGTCAGTTGTTTTCTTTTGTACTATTGCATGTATTTTATTTCTCTTCTCTTTTTTCCTATGAAATTGTATTTCTGACTTGGAATCTCTCACTGGTTTTGATTTCAAACCAGCAGAAGTTTGGAGTGGATTTTGGCTGAATCTTCATATTTGGGGCAGTTTTGATCTGTGTCTTAAAGTTTGGAGGATTTTGGGTGGGAATCTTGGTGTTTGGGAGGTTATTACAGATACAAGATGCTCAATGACTTCCAGAGATGAACTTGGTCAAGGAGGAACACCTAGTTTATGGAGCTCTCTCCTTGTTATTTCCCCCTAAACCAGGAATTTTCATTCCCCAGGTGTGTGAGGATGGAGGAGGCAGAAAAGCCCCGTAGATCCCTCTCGAGGAGGGGCTGCAAACCCAGCCCAGGGAGCTGTGAGGAGGAAAGACCCTCCCTGAGCCGGGAAGGCGGCCGGAGATCCAGGCAGAGGTCAGAGCTGGTGGAGAAGCCTCCTGGAGGGGAGAAGCCCCACAAGTGCTTGGAATGTGGGAAGGGTTTCAGCTACAGGTCCCAGCTGATCCTACACCAGAGGATCCACACTGGGGAGAAGCCCTACATTTGTGGGGAATGTGGGAAGAGTTTCAACTACAGCACCAGCCTGATCCAGCACCAGGTGATCCACACAGGGGAACGGCCCTACACCTGCTTGGAATGTGGAAAGAGCTTTGGGTGGAGGTGCGACTTGAGACAACACCAGCACATCCACACCGGGGAAAGGCCCTACGAGTGTCCCAAGTGTGGGAAGAGGTTTCAGAAAAGCTCCAATCTCCTCAGACATAAGCGTATTCACACAGAGGAGAGGCCCTTCCGCTGCCCCGACTGCGGGAAGGGATTCAAACGCAACAACAAACTCACTCTCCACCGGCGCATCCACACTGGGGAGAGGCCCTACGAGTGTCCTGAGTGTGGGAAGAGCTTCTCACACAGCTCTAACTTGACCCAACACCAACGGAGTCACCACTAAGGGAAGCCCTGTGAGTGCCACGAGTGTGGGAAGAGCTTCGTGCTCTGCTCCAGCTCCATCCCCCATGGGAGGATCGGTGTTGTATGATCTCCAGTGACCCCCGTTGGGAAGAGCCCTGGTGATCTTTGGTCCTGGTTATCCCCGTTGGGTGAGGGGGAAGGGGTTTGAGAGATTTCTGTCTCTTTTCCTTCTATTGCTATGATTTGGTTGGTAATAAATTCCCTTGCTGTGCCTAGGCTGTGTCTGTGACATCCGTTTTGCTGTTTGGTGTGTTTGCTCGTCCTGTCTTAATCTGCTCCTGGAGCTACTGGTTAAATTTTCTCTTCCCTTGCAGATGGAGGGGCAGGGTCACAGTGGCTCTGGTGGGTGTCTGACATTGGGCCAATGTCATCTTGTCTTGCTTTGAAAGACAGGTATTTTCTAAGGAAAGGCGAGAACCCCTTTCCTGAGATGCAGAGTGCAACCCCCTCCCTTCTAATTATTTTAGTTTCAAATCAGAGCCTGTCAGGCAGAAGATATGGGGATAGAAATAACAGTTCTTTACTGAGATCTAACAAGGCAAAATAGCAGAAACAACAACAGCTATAAAAACTGACAACGGAACAGAACAGTATAGCTCAGTTCCAGCCCCTTTGGCCAAAGCCCTCTCTCCCTGTGCTCAGTTACCGGTGCTGGGGGCAGGGCAGGTCCCACGCAGTTGAAGAGGGGCTGGAGTGATGGCGGCAGCAGCCCAGGGTGAGAGGGATGGGGGAGTGACTCCCCCCTCACGGTGTCGGTCGTGGTGCTCAGCAGAGTGTCCGGAGGTAGCAGGGTGAGGTGGGAGAGCAGCAGAGCGATGTCCAAAGGCAGGGAGCGTGGATCTCAGTGCTGGGATGGCAGGGGAGATGCCAGATCCGAGCACGGGGCATCCTCCTCTCACTCCACGGGCGAAGCGAGTGAGCAGAGTCCCCCCCCAGACCCCTCTCCCACCTTTTCCTTTTCCGGTCTCTCCCCCCCCCCCCCCGCAGGAGAAAACTATTGCTACTAAGGTATAGCCACAAATACTTAGCATAACAATGGGAAAAATTCCACAGAGAGAAAAGGGAACAATTCAACCCCAAACAGGAGGAAAGAGTGGTCTGAAGATCTTATTCTGAATTTGCTTTTCTTTCTTTTTATTTATGTAGTTAATAAAGTTTTTTATACCCTTTTAAGTTTTAGGCCTGACTTGCTCTTTTGCTCCTGGTTCTGTCTCACAACAGAGAATGAGTATATTTAAATTGGCAAGTCAAAACTATAACATTATTTGGTGCATTGGCCGGGAAATTCAAAAATTCAAATTAAACCAAGACATTAGATTATCCTGTCTGGATGAAGATAACCATAACTCCAGGAAAGGAATTTATTGATGGGGAGTAGGACAGGATGGCTACAAAAAAAGTTGACTTGTGGGTTGCATTGATGATTTTGAATAATGAAGGTCTATGAATGTGCAACACGTTGATGCATTTAAGGAAGTGTTTTCTGAGTGTGTGCCCTTGGCTGAATGCCCAGCACCCAGCCACATTAACCCTTTGCTTTACTGTCTTAGTCTCCTATTTGTTTACTTTTTTATTAAACCTTTAAAAATTTACCAGGAAAGTGAACCTCGTTTTTCACATCACTATGGGCAGGGAGCTGCTGCTCCTGAAGCTCACCTTTCCTCGTTCCTTCCAGGAGGAAAGCTGGGTGTGGGAGCGCTGCATGCGCTCCTTCAGAGGCTGCTGAGGGCAGGGCTGGGGAAGGGGAAGAAGTGGATGAAGAACTGCGTGCAGTGTCCTGGCCCTGCTCATCCTCCCCATGAATGACGAGGCCCCCAGGGTGGGCCAGGCACTGCTGCCAAGGCTGAGCACTGACACGGAGAGGGGTGGCTGAGCCCCCCTGGGGCTCCAGGCCTTGGGCAGCATTCCCCAAGCACAGCCCAGGGAAGGGTCCCTGCAGAGCCAAGTTGGCATTGCCAGCACCTGCCCTGCCCACTCCAGCAGGGCTCAGCACCAGGCCAGGACACCGAGGTGTGGACAGGTGTGTCCCCAAAGGTGTTGGAGAGCAGGGATTTGGGCCTCAATCCCTGTACCTGGGGGCCATTCCCGGATGTTTTGGCAGCTCCCTAAAGGCAGAGTCAATCCAGGTTTATTTTCCCAGGCCCTGGAGCCATTTCCCAGTTTCTGCTGTCCCACAGGCCTCCAGGAATGCCGTCCTTGCTATCGCAGAGCTCCTCAAGTGGAAGGAGCTGAAGCACGTGGTGAAGACAGGGCAGACGTGGAGGATGGCTGACTGCTTGGTGAGGATGTGCCCCAGGGACTGTGCTGGGCCGTGGGCTCTGCAGCTGGGCCTGGGGAAGAGACCCCACAGCCTGGAGCTGCATCCTTGTTCCTGGCTCAAGAACAGAGCCCCAGGGGCTCTCCTCCAGTCCCATCTCCCCTTCCTGCACCCAGTGGGAGGGAGGAGGGCTCTTGGTAATGGGGCTGCTCCAGCCACCTGGAAGATGTGTGACAATGCCACATCTTTGTGGTCCCTCCAGATGGAAAAGGACAGCAGCAGGGCTGAGCAGCACCTTCATCAGAGCCTGCAGTACCTGAGGGACCCTCAGGAATGTGTGCAAGACTGGACCATCAGGTTCATGAGCCCCAGCCCGGGGTCCCTCTTTGGGCAGCCCCTGTCCCCCCCAGCCCCTGCCCAGTGCCACATCCAGGCTGCTGGTGGTCCCTGGTTGTTTGGGATCGTGCTGGGGAACAGCAGGGGCTGACAGAGCTCTGTGCCCAGGGACCATCGTGTGACATCTCCAGGACCAGAGCGAGGAGCTGCCTGCTCTGGATTTCAGTGGGGAGTGGGGAGTGAGGGCTGGGAGAGTGGGGGGTCTCTACAAACACGGGAACTCATCTCGGCTCTGTTTTGGTCACAGAACTTCAGGCCTTGCAGAAAGATGGGTGTGAACTCACGCGTTGTCTGGCAGCTCAGAGCAGCTCGATCCTGAGGAGCCGAAGGAGCAGCGGACACCGGGACAGTCCCTGCGAGCTCTGTGGTGCTGGCACTGCTGAGCTGGGGGCCTGTTGTGCCCAGAGTGGGACATTCAGGCTCGACTGATCAGGGACACCCTCCTGCTGATTCACAAGGTGCAGAAAGGACTCCTTGACTTCCTAGGGTTCTTCTCAGAGAAGGCTCTGGGTGTGGCTGGATCCACCCCCAGCCCCAGACTGGGGCAGCACTTTAAGTCTGAAGGTCACACAGGCGTCCTTGAGCCTGGAGATCACTTTGTCCTAAGGATTATGGCTGCCAAGCCAACTATAGTTTTGTAAATAAATTAGTTTTTTTAAGTTTTAAGTAATTGCTTTTTAAATTTAAGACATCCCAAAGGTACCTGTGGGCAGGTGGGCACACAGGTGTGATGGGGTGGGTTGGATCAGGCCAGGAATTAGACCCTGATTTTGTGATTTACAGCAGGACTTCTCCTCTGATCCTAATTCCCAGTGTTATGGTGCTGCCAGGTGTGCTGCTGGTGGGTCTGGGACTCTCACACTGAGATCTGATACCCCGAAACTCGGGTTTGGGTCCCTCACATTGGGGGTTTAGGTCCTGGACTCCTAAACTGGGGTCAGGGGCCCTCAAACTGTAATCTGGGTTCTTTAAACTGGGTCTGGGAGTCTTAAACTGAGATCTGGTTCCCCCAAACTGGGATCTGCAGCCCTCCAGCGTGATCTGGGATCCTCACACTGAGGCCTCAGCTCTCCACCCTGGCACCTGGGCCTCTCAAACTGGGGTCTGGACCCTCACCCCGCCTGGAGTTTGGACCCCTGAAAAAACTGGGGGGACAAGTGGGGGAGGTGAGGTAGGGGTTTATTTGGGGGTACAAAGATTAAAGGGGGATGGGGAGACCTCAGGGTGGAATTTTGGGTCCACTTTAGAGGGGGGAGGTGAGTGGGAGTAGCCCAGGATGGAGATTTGGGATCCTCAGGTTGGGCTTTGTAGAGTCTCAGGGGGGATTTGGGGTCCCAGGGTGGGTTCTGGAGGGCCTCAGGGTGGAATTTTGGGGTCCCAGGGTTGATTTAGGCAGTTCTAAGATAGATTTTGGGGTGCAAGATGGATTTTGTGGGTCCCAGCGCCAGATTTCACAGACCCTTTAGTGGGGGGCCTTTGGGGTTTGAGGATTCCCAGGGTGGATTTTGGAGTTTCACAGTGAGTTTCACCCTCCCCAGGATGGATTTGGGCATCTCAGGTTGGGTTTTGGGGTTCCAGAGTAGGTTTTTAGGATCCTAGGATGGATTTTGGGGTCCTAGGCTGGGTTTTCAGGGTCAGGGGGATGGATTTTAGGGTTCCAGCACCCGCAGCGCAAAGTCCAGGGCGGGGGCACTGTGGGTCAGACACCCCATGGACACCACGTCGATGTGGGGCCCCAAAAACTGGGGGAGGGTCTCCAAAACGATGCCCCCGCTGGCCTCCACCGTCACTCTGGGATGTGCAGCCTTGACCTGCGCCGCAGCCGAGTGCAGCTCCTGGGGGGACACCCTGTTAGCAGGGAGCACCCCCTCCCCAAAATTTGGGGGTACACTGGACATATGGATGTATACTGGATGCTACATAGTGCAGAATCCCCCCCCAAATTGGCCCAAATCTGCCCAATGTGGGACCTCCCCCACAGGAAACCCCCAATTCAGGGATTGTTCTACCCACTGAGCTCCAAAATTGGGGTGTCCACCCCCAACCCCTCCAAATCAAGGGTTATCCTGATTAAACCCAATAAAAACTCAATAAAAATAGATTCCCACCCAACATCTGCCCAACTGGGGGTACCACCCACCACTGACCTCCAGAACAACCCCAAATTTGGGCTCTCCAATCCAAATAGCTGTCCCCCCACCCAGAACCACCCAAAATTGTGGCCTCCTATTCAACACCTCCAATCCAGGCATTTGCCCACCCCTGACCCCCAAATTACAGTCCCCCCACCTAAACTCCCCAAGTTAAGGGTCCCTTCACCCAAAACCTCACAAACTGGGATTATCCAATCCTCTGACTCCCCCGAAATTGGGATTATCCCTCGTATCTTTGGGGTGGCCCACATTTACAGCAGATTCCCATTTTACTGGTGTAGCCTCACCCCGGGATGTCCCCTGTGTCCCATTTTTGGGATTTATCCCCATTTTTAGAATCTAACCCCCCATTTTTGGGGTCCAGCCCACACTTGGGGTCCCACCACTATTGGCCCCCCTCCGGTTTTGGGGCTCACCTGGGGGCTCAGGTTGTCCAGCAGGACGATGTCAGCCCCAGCCCCAGCAGCCGCCAGCGCCTCGTCCGCACTCGAGCACTCGACCCCCAACCGGCGGGTGAAGCCCCCGGCCCGGCGCACCCCCAAAATCATCTGGGGAAGAGGGGGGTCAGGGAGAACCCCAGAGTGACGCCCCAGTATGGGGCAGGGTAAAATGGGGGCTCCCCCACAGTCATTCACTTAAAATTGGGGTCCCCCCACTGCCTTTCCCACATTGATCCCCAAAAATTGCAGTCTTATCTCCCACAGTCTCCCAATTCAGGAGTGTCTACTCCCCAAAAGGTGGGGTTCTCTCAACTACAAACACCAAAATTTAGAGTTATCCAACACATGATGTCCCGCCAGTTCAGCAGTGACCTCCCAATTTCCTTCCAAAGTTGGGAACCCTGCACCCATCCCCCCCAATTCATAGGTCCTCCCACATCAGTCCAGCTTGCTCCCTACTGACCTGGAGCTTTTCCAAAGCGTTTCCTCTGCAGGTGACCTCGAGGACAGACTGCAGAACACGGTGTCCTGTAGCCTTCCCAAGGCTTCTCTGTTGCC
Organism: Sturnus vulgaris; assembly: GCF_052056855.1. Taxonomy (NCBI): domain Eukaryota; kingdom Metazoa; phylum Chordata; class Aves; order Passeriformes; family Sturnidae; genus Sturnus; species Sturnus vulgaris. Next base: position 7,700,911 of record NW_028276185.1, on the reverse strand, counting down.
TACAAGGCACAACTGCAGCACTTGCTCATCTGGAGCTTTTCCAAGACATCTCTCCTGCAAGCAGTCCCAACTCCAAACAGTGACATGGAGCAGACACCACCCAGAGTGCCCAAGCTGGCCTGGGTGAAGGAGGAGGAGGAGGCTGCAGCTCCCTCAGCACAGCAGCCTGAAGAGCTGGAGCAGATCCAGCTGCTGCAGGAGGGTGAGTAGCAGATCTGGGCCACAGAGCTGGTGCCTGCAGCCAGCTTAGCCCCATCCCATCCCATCCCATCCCATCCCATCCCATCCCATCCCATCCCATCCCATCCCATCCCATCCCATCCCATCCAACATGCCCATGGATAGGACAGAAGAGGGGCTGGGGCTGAACGCCCACGCAGCCACACCCCATCCCTGGAGCATCCCAGAGCAGTCCCTGCCTGGGAATGCAGGGCTGGGCTGTGTTCTCCAGCCTCTGTCTCTTTTGGCATCCTGTCTGGTGTGCATGTCTTCCTGAGGAGTTACAAGCCTTCTGGGTGCTGCTGTTCCTGTGCACACTCTGGTCATTTTTCTCTGGTGTCCAGAGCCACGTTGACAGCAGGAGCTCCACAGGCCAGCTCCAGGAGACATCGTTCTTGCCATGGTGGCAGCAGCTCTGTGGGTCCCGAGCTCAGTGTCAGGGGAGTCTTGGCCACACAGCACAGTGGCCTGGACAGCTCTGGGGACCCGGGCTGATCGCCAGCGCTGCCACTTCCCACTGCTCCTCGCCTGCAGCAGCCAGTGGCCGTGCTCCAGCAGGGCCTCCTTGTCCCTCCTTGTCCCTGGCCAAAGCAGCTTGGGCACCTCGGGGCTGTCCCCACCGTCCTGCTGAGGCCAGGCCTCGAGGGCTTCTGCCACAGGCACCAGAGACGCGTCGGGGAAGCGCCAGAGCAGCCGGCTGGCAGGAAGAAGGTGGCTGTCTGGGGGCTGCTTATGGCCTCTGCCACCCAGTTCCTCAGGGCTTCCCACCAACCCATCCACACAAGTCCTCCTGGCCCATCACAGCCTCCCGCCACCCAGCGCCACACGCATCCCCCTCACGCCTTCCCACTGCCTTCTCCGGGCAGGCCTTGGCAGCACCGCAGCCCTTCATGGCCTCCCACTGTCCCGTGCCCTCCACGCCTCCCCCAGGCCTGCCTGGCTGCTGAAGGAGCTCCAGAGGAGCCGCATCAAGAGGCACCTCAGAGCCCTCAGCAATCCAGCCAGCAACACACGGGCAGGACACAGATGGCGCTTCCAGGCTGGCAGAGGGGTGCTGGCCATCTCCAGGGACCGGTCTCTCAGGGATCCCCGCCGCAGCTCCGGCCTCTGCCCGCCCGCTCTGTCAGAAGCCTTAAGGCTTCCACAGAACCACCAAAGGCCAAGGGCCTTTTGGCCACTTTCCTTTCCACACCGCACGCTTGGCCAACTTGGCGAGCACACGAACCCTTTTTGCCCTCTTCCCCATTGGCCTGAAGACTCTGGGCACCAAAAGAAAGCTCCTGCACCTCTGTGTATGACAACAGCAATTTACTAATCCTACAGTGGGGTGAAAGAAAGTGCTTGCAGAGCAGAGGTGTTCCCTGCGGGCTCAGGTGGCCCCAGCAGACGCAGCCTCCCGGATCAGTTCTCCACGGTGCTCATACAGGACAACCAGCCCCTGCGACACAGGGAAGGCCGTGACTTCCAGAGGCGGCGGAATCCATCTCGCATCTGCTGGAGTCCGGAGGAGGGAATGCTCTGTACAGCTGTGTTGATGTACAGAGTCTGAAGAGCCAGGCATGAGATGGCAGGGCTGGTGTCATCTGTCATGTCCTGAAGGGCTGGAAGAGAGAGGAACAGAGCCACAGTCAGAGCCTGCATCTGCAGGGACCTGGGGAGACCCTCCAGCCCCATCCATCCCACACGGCAGCTCTTGCCATGGCCTGGAGGAAGCAGGAGACAGCAAGGATCAGCTGGAAGGCGCTGGCCACGAATGTCCCTCCCGCAGGCCCCTGGAAGGTCTCTGTGCTCTGCCCACGCCGCCCCTCGTGCGCGCAGGGAGCAGAGCCCTCCCAGCCGGGGCAGGGAACGCAGCTGCCAGCGCCAGCCCCCGCTGACAGCCCGCTGGCCTCACTCACCCCTGCACATGAGCTGCAACTCTCGCTGCTGCTCTCTCAGGAACCGCCCGGCCATCCCTGCCAACACAGAGCCTGTCACGGCCCCAGCCGCACAGCTGCCCCGCAGCGGCGCTGCCAGCCCTGCGGCCACAGCAGCGCCTTCCCCTGCAGGGCTCAGGCCCGGCCCTCGCCGCATCCTGACGCCCAAGGACACGGCTGCGAGAGGGCGGCAGCGGCGCCGAGGGCAGGCGGGGCTCCAGAGCCCCGGCCCGGATGGCGCTGCCGGGGCAGCAGGCGGGGCTGGGGCCGAGCTGCGGCGGGGCGGGGAGGGAGCCGGGCTTGTGGCTCACCAAGAAACCTGACGGCCGCCTCTCGCAGGGGCTCCTGTGGGCTCCGCAGGTACGGCAGCGCCTGGCGCAGCAGCTCGGCCGCTCGGCTCCTGTCCTGTGCCAGCTGGAGAGAGCGGCAGGGCACGGAGGGAAGGGTTGGCGCGGGCTCTGTCCCTTGGCCCCGGCCTGTCCTGCCCGCACAGCCCTGAGCGGGGCAGAGGGCCCGGCAAGCCGCGGGCTTGATGGAGCTCGGGGCTCCATCAGCTCCGGCCCTGGGGCCAGAGGAGCCTGGAGAAGTGCCCGCGTGGGCAGCCCAGGGAAGGGAGCAGCGTTCTTACCAAGCACTCGCCAAACCTCCACATCTGATCCGCCATCAGCAGGTGCTCAAGATCTCTCCTCTTCAGGAAGCTTAGTGCTGAAAGCAGCGTTTCACAAGAGGCCTGCAGAGCAGCAGAGACCCAGAGATGGCACCGCAGCCCAGGGCACAGGACCTGCCTCCCTGTGCCAAGGCCAGGAGGAGGCTGGAGCCCATGAGGTGCCCGGGTGCAGGGAGACAGCTGAGCCCCCTGCCAGGAGGACAGCAGCGCCCCGGAGTCCTCACCTCTGCCACACGCATGTTCTCATCGTGGCAGTTGAAGAAGAGTGGCAGCAGGCTCTTGCTCACAAGCATCTTGAGGGGCTTTTTACCCTTGGCCGCTACCAACCTCATCACCTCTTGGAAGAGGCGAATGGAGAGCAGCTGCACATGGCGGTTGTCCTGTTGGAAAGGAAGCAAAAGTCCTCCTCATCAGCTGCTCCAGACCCCTCTGTGCACAGGCCCAAAAATCCACGGGGCCCCACACTTGGGGGCAGCACCCAGTGGCCGTGGCTGGGGGCACAGAGCCTTACGTTGTCCAGCAGTGGCCAGAGCGCGCCAGCCAGCCGCAGGGCGATGGGGCTGGGTATTGCGAGGTGTCTGTGCGAGAGCAGAAAGCTGAGCACCGCGACGGTCATCTCAACGATGTCTTCATCTGCGTCCCACAACAGGTCCACAAGGCTTTCTGTCAGGCTGTACATTCTAATGTTCTGCACGGAAGACAAGGCAGGGCAAGCCCACGCTGCTGCTGCTGCTGCTGCCGTGGAGCCCAGGGGCCGAAGGCCTGTCCTGAAGCACTCGGGCAGCTGAACAGCAACGCAGGAGAGCTGGGAGCAGCTGCCACAGCTCCCAAAGCCCAGCCAAGCCCAAGGGGCTGCTTTCCCCAGCCCCACGCTGCCAGCACAGCTTCAGCCGCTGCTGTCTTCTCACCATTGAGGGGTCCTTGCTGAGCTGCACGAGGCCTCTGAGCACCAGGCGACGCATCTCCCTGGACGTGCTCTGCAGGCGCCTTGCCATGATCTCCAGGAGGCTGTCACCCCATTCATTGATGTCCAGGAGGTCCAGGACCTGAAAGGCACAAAGCAGTGACCGGGGTGCCCAGCTGGCAGGAGCTCAGAACTGCACAGGCCTGAGCCAAGGCAGCAGCACAGGGCACGGGCACTGTCCCAGGCAGCTGCAGCTGTGAGAGGGCAGAGAGGTGGGAGGCAGCTCAGCTGTGCTGCCCATGGGGCTCACCTCCACAAGGAACGCCATGGCGGGCAGCTGCCAGTCTGAAATGTCTTGGCTGAGGAGCTCCAAGAGGCAGGAGATGAAGCTGCAACACCAGATCATGGAGACACAGCGCATCTCCCTGGTGGGGGGAAAAGGCATCATTGCCCCTGAGCCGAGAGGGCAAAGCTCTCCCAGGAGTGACCCACGGAGCTCTGGTCTTTTCCCAAGCCCCCCGTGGGCGCTTTGGGAGGCGGCTGTTCCCGGGCACCCTCCTGTGCCAGCCTTTTCCAGTCTGCTCGTCCGTCTCTTTGTGACAAAGCCCTCTCACCCCTGCCCATGGGAACTGTGTGGGGCACCTTGGGCACAAGTGCCGGGGGCAGCAGGGAGAAGGGGGTCTCACCTGGCCAGGAGTCCCACTGCATAGTGGTGGGTGTCAGTACAGAGCAGCGTGTCCCAGCCAGCCTTGCCTTCCATGGCTACCACAACACACTCACACTGCACTCGGCAGAGCAGGACCTTCAGGGTCTGCACCGCAAACCTGTGTGCAGAGCAAAGCCCAGGTCATGCTGGCAGCCCTGGCTCCTGCCTTGGAAGGGATGGGGACACTGGGAGGACTGGGATGGAGCACCTTTGGGGGTTGGTGGCAAGGCCCAGTTGCTCCTGGCACCCCTTCCAGAAGGTATCAACCTCCTCTGGCGTATCCAGTGCGCTGATGTAAACTTGGAAGAGCAGACACAGAAAGAGATGGGGAAAATACTCCAACACTATAGGTGGGCACCAGGTCAGGTTGAAGACCCTCCACAGTGTCACGGTTGCCTGCAAAAAATGAACCACCCAGAGACAACACTCAGTGCCAAGATATCCGTGTGGCAGGGCCCGAGCATGCCAGGGAGAGGCCGGGGGAGACACCTCGGGGTCACCCAGCCTGGTGCCCCTGAACCTTGCCCCTAAGGCAGGTTTCAGCGTAGTGCCTGAGGCAGAGAGATGCAGCTGGGGGGAGGACAGAGAGCTAGCTGCTGGAGAGGTGGCCTAGGGGCAAGCCAAGGCCAGTTGCAGGAACTCACAGCCAGGGCAAAGACTCCTGTGCTGTCCCCATCGGAGGTGTACACACTGTCCACTGGCCAGGCGTTCAGCACATTGAGGAGTATCTGCAGCGCCGGCTCCGCAGTCCCAGTGGAGGACATGATCACTCCCCACATGGCCGTAGCAGCTCTGTGGGGTCAGAGCTCTGTGTCAGGGGGGTCTGGGCCACAGCACTGTGGCCTGGGCTGCTGCAGGGGCCTGTGCTGGCCGTCAGCCCTGCCTCTGCCCACCGGCCCTCGCTGGCAGCACCCAGCCAGCCCACGGGGGTGCAGGCATCTTGAGGGGCAGGGAGGGAGCGTGGCAGCACGCTCAGGGGCTGACATGGCAGCACTGGCAAACGGAGGAGCCAGAGGCTCCTGGAACTGTCCCCCTGTGTGGCAGTCACCAGGGACAGGCTCTACAGGGTAACGGGCCGGGGAACCCTAAACCCTCAAGGCAGGTGGGGCTGCCGTACCTGTCACCCGATGGGGCCCAGCGCAAGAGAGTCATCAGCACATCGCAGGGGTATTCCCTGGTCAGCTCCAGAAGGGCCTTGTCCAGCCTGTGCCCAGCAGACTCATTGGCCGTGAGCCACTTGTGGATGTACCTCACCATGGCTGGCACCTGCAGAAGGCCCGGGGAGACTTGGACACCTGCCCGAGCAGCAGGTTCCCCAGCTTCCCCTGAGAAGTGCTGCCCTTCCTACCCTATTGGGCTGGGCCTCAAAGACTGAAGGAACCCAGCAGAGCTGGCTTGAGGCACCACACAATTCCTGGGGTGTTCAAGCCCTGGCCACAGGTTGCTTACTTGCTTTGGATTGGAGACCCCCTTCTCCACAAGCAAATCCAGCATGGCAGCACCGGTCTCAGCAGTGAAGAGGGGAAAGTTTGCCAAGAGCCCCGTGCCCACACCGGTGGTCTCTTCCCGCCAAATGCACATGATGAATTCATAGATCATCTGCAGGAGAAGGGAAGGAAGAGAGGGCGAATCCATGGAGTGCTCCAAGCACGGTGCTGGGCTGAGCAGTGACAGCAGGCCCAGCCCAGGTGGGGATGGCTGCAGTACCTGCGCTGTTCTGCGGAAGCGGCCACGGGCAGGGTCCTGCTCTTGTGTCGGGTCCATGGCGGCACCTGGCAAAGAGCGAGCGCAGCCAGGGCTGAGGGGCTGTGGGAGAGGCCGGAGAACACAGGCCAGCCCTGCATTCCCAGGCAGGGACAGCCCTGGGATGCTCCAGGGATGGGGTGTGGCTGCCAGGGCGTTCAGCCCCAGCCCCTCTTCTGTCCTATCCATGGGAATGTTGGATGGGATGGGATGGGATGGGATGGGATGGGATGGGATGGGATGGGATGGGATGGGATGGGATGGGATGGGATGGGATGGGGCTAAGCTGGCTGCAAGCACCAGCCCTGTGGCCCAGCTCTGCTACTCACCCTCCTGCAGCAGCTGGATCTGCTCCAGCTCTTCAGGCTGCTGTGCTGAGGGAGCTGCAGCCTCCTCCTCCTCCTTCACCCAGGCCAGCTTGGGCACTCTGGGTGGTGTCTGCTCCATGTCACTGTTTGGAGTTGGGACTGCTTGCAGGAGAGATGTCTTGGAAAAGCTCCAGATGGGCAAGTGCTGCAGTTGTGCCTTGTAGGCAGCTGCAACAGAGAAGCCTTGGGAAGGCTACAGGACACCGTGTCCTGCAGTCTGTCCTCGAGGTCACCTGCAGAGGAAAAGCTTTGGAAAAGCTCCGGGTCAGTAAGGAACAAGCTGGCTGTGTGGGGGCTCCTCACAGCACCGCTCTCTCCGTCCTGTCCCGACGAGTGCACCGAGCACTGTGGTGTGGCCGTGTCACCGCCAGCACCTATGTCACGACGTGTCACAAAGGGTCACCCTTGTACGCTCTGTCCTTTTCCTATTGCACGGTGACCACGGTGCACTGTGTCACAAAGAGCCGTAGGACACACTTCCACGTGCCCTGGGGACACCCCCCCGCCCCCCCGAAGTGGCCCAGCTTGCAAGGAAGACGTTCCCCCAAGGTTCGAGGACAGCCCAACAGGAATTTTAGGAATGGCTCAAACAACAAGCAGATGCTCCTCTGCTCTGCCTGCTCAGGGCAGCAGAAGGAGCTCCCACGGTTGCCGATGCAGCTGCAGCAGGAAGGGCATCGGGGCCTTCCACAGCAGCTGCCAGGGCCTCTCTGGGACAAGACCCGGTGCTGGGTGGCCGTCACACACACAGGAGTGTGACACAGACACGGGACGTATGGCCCAGGGCACGAATGCTGCTCTGAGTCCTGGGAGCAGTGAAATCAGCAGGTGTGGCAGAGTCCCTGCCAAAGGAGACCTGCCGCCCCCAAGGCCTGCCAATGCTGGTGCCTGCTCCTGCCACAGAGACCTGTGTCCCCTGGGGACTTCTCTGCCAGAGGACAGCCAAAGCCCACGTGCATTGGTGTGTGTGCTCCTTTCTGCAGGCGGCTGTTGGCAGCAGCACCTGGTGGCAACACTTGGTCTCTGTCAGAAGCTGTTACTCCTTCCTGGAATTATTTTTTGCTTGGAAGTGATTATGTGCAGTGTCCACGCATCTCCCCAGCCCATCACTGCCTCACACACGAGGTGACCACCAAGCCACTCTCCGGCCATCTGACCCGCAGCTGAGCCCTTCCCAGAATGCCCGCACCCGCAGGGAGCGCAGGGCTGGATTTGGCCGCCAGAGAGTTGGTGACCCTCGTGAGATCCTCGGTGCATTTAGTTCCTACAGGAGTGTGGGCACCGCTGGGAAATGATCTGCATGCCTTGTTAATTGGATGTTCTTCCACCGCTAGCCTGGGGCAGGATCTCTCCCGGTCCTCCTCTCAACTCCCGGGCCTCTCCTCAGCCAATCAGAGAAGGCACCAAAATAATTGAGCCAATCAGAGCGCGCGGTGCTGATGACTCCTCAGGCAGTCCCAGAGCGCCCAGAGCTCCTCACCTGGACTCCACCCGCGCCCCGCCCCCAGCGCCCCCCGCCAGGAGAATTTGGGGTGGGGGGTATCGCGTTTTATCTTCTTTTTTGTTTTTCTAGACTCGAGATTAAATGCTCTAGACATGGAATTTCGTGTTCGGACTCAGATGTTTATTAATTCTTATCTATATTACAGTGAGTTCTACAGCACTTACAGCTAACAGGCTAAAAATGGCGACGTACCTCTCTCTACAAGCCCTTTTAAGGGCCAATGAGTCCAATTAAAAAAAGACACCATAATAGCCCAAGAACCAATCACCCGTGACCTGCAATGTGGAATTTTCTATCTAATTACAAAAGTACCACCTATACCCGCGAAGAAGGTGAAAAAGAAAGGAAACTCCACCCTAAAACCTCCATCTTGTTTTATATGTATTAATATAGTTTAAACCAAGAAATTCTAAATTTTCCACCATGGGACATAACACACTTCTATTCAAACTACACACCAGCGATCCCAGTTCTATCACACAATTCTGGAAACCTTCTTCACAGCCTCAGGTCAAAAGCAGTGTTTTCCTGGGGGTCAATGCCTGTCAGCACAGAAAGCCCAAACCCCTCAGTTTCCAGGGTTCCAACAGGGGGAGGTGTCAGACCCTGCCCGGCGCTGGCCATGGGGCGTGTGGCGGGGGCCCGGAGCTCTTGGCTACTGTGGGCTGCTGGGGGGCTGCTGGGGGGACACCCCCGGACCTGTGTCCTGCACACACAGCGCTGTTCCAGGAGATGGTTTAGTCCGAGTGTCACTTCATTCACGGCACCGACCGGCTGAGGTTCGTGGAGAGGAACATCTCCAACCGGGAGCAGTTCCTGCACTTGGGCAGCGATGTGGGGCTGCACGTGGGGACACCTCCTTTGGGGACAAGGCTGCCAGGCACTGGAACAGCGACCCGCAATGGATGGAGTACAGACGGGCTGCGGTGGACAGGCACTGCCGGCACAACTACGAGTTGTCCAGCCCGTTCCTCGTGGAGCGCAGAGGTGAGCGTGGGGCAGAGCGTGTCCCCTCGGGCCCTGCCCTGGGAATGACCCTGGAGCCCCTCAAAACCTCCCTGGGAATCACCCGAGACACGTCAGCCCTTCTTGTGCCCATCCCCGGGGCCTCCTGCCCCCTCACCCCAAGTGACTCCGGCTGCTCTCCCAGTCCATCCCAGTCTCTCCCAGTGTCCTCACAGTCCCTCCCAGTGTCACCAGAGTCCCTCTCAATTCCTCTCAGTCCCCAGCCATTCCATTCCCACTCCCAGTACTTCTAAATCTACTCCCAAACCTCCATCCTCTCTCCCAGTGCCCTCCCAGTGCCCTTCCAAATCTCTCCCTTCTCCCCCAATGACCCCCCAGTTCCTCCCAGTCCTTTCCAAGTCCTTTGCAGTCCAATCCCAAACCTCCACTCTCTCTCCCATTGCCCCAGTCCAATCCACTCTCTCCCACTGTTCCCCCACTCTCTCCAATTTCATTCCCAGTCCCTCGCAGGGCCACACCAGCCATCTCCTGTTGGGGACTTCTTCCTGGAGGCCACCACATGCCCTGAGAGCTCCTGCTGGCCCTGGAAGAACCTCACCTGGATCTCAGCAGCGTAGAAATCCATGGAGCAGAGCAGGCAGCGGAGGCCAGGCTGGGAGCTCGAGGGCCACAGTGAGATGGACACACTGGGGGGCACTGGGAGAGAGTGGGGAGACATTGGGATCAGCTGGGGGGAACAGGGAGGGATTTGAGTGAGCCTGGAGGGGATGGAGAAAGATCTGGATCTGGAAAGCAAGGGTTGGAATGAGGTTGGCTGTGATGGGAAGAGACTGGGAGGAGTCCTGGTGAGACCGGGTAGGGACTGGGAGAGGGTTTGGGGGTCCTGGGGTGGTGGGGGACAACTGGGAGGGGGTTATGGGATCGTGAGAGGGACAGGAGGAGCGTTGGTGGGTCCTGGTGAGGCTGGGAAGAGATTGGGAGGAGGATTCAAGGAGTCCTGGGTGGGCTAGAGGTGACTGGGAGGGTGATTGGAGTAGCTTGGCGCGTCAGTGAGAGATTTTGGGAGGTCTTGACGCCTGTGGACCCCCAGAGATGCCGCCAGACACCACCCGCAGTAAGGTGCTGATGGGGATCGGGGGCTCCGTGTTGGGTTTCGTCTTCCTGGAGCTGGGGCTCGGCTTCTACCTGTGCAAGAAGGGTGGGGGGAGGGTCCCGAGGGTCGCGTTCCGACCCCGGAGCGTGTGCGCTCCCCATGGGGCCCCCAGTCAGGTGCTGCCCCCTTTTCTCTGCCCACAGAGCTCCTGACCCAGCAGCTGCTGCAGCCCCTCCCCATGGCCTCGGGTGAGGCAGGGACCCCCCGCTCCGTCCCCGCGCTGATTTTGGGGGGGTCGTGTGTTCCCCCCAGCCCCACTCTCACTCTGCCCCAGCCTGGCTGCTCCCGGTGTTCCCAGTAAAGTTTCCCAGTTCGCCCCGTCCCGTTTATTGTGGGGTGGGACTGGGAGAGGACTTGGGGGGGACCCCGCGGGGGGATCGTGACTGGGCGGGGAGGGCGGGTCCAGGTGGGGAACACTGGGTGCTGCGGGTCTGCCCGGCAAGCGGTGAGTCATCACAGCTGCTCTCTCTGATTGGCTGAATCTTCTCCATCGCATTCTCTGATTGGCTGAGAACAGGCCCGGGAGTGAGAGAAGGAACAGGAGAGATCCCGCCCCGAGCACCGGCACGGGAACAACAGAGCCAGCCTGGGCACAGCGAGGGAATTTATTACCAACCAAATCATAGCAACAGAAGGAAAAGAGAGAGAAATCTCTACAATCCCTTCCCCCCACCCAACAGGGATCACCAGGACCACGGATCACCAGGGCTCTGCCCAACGGGGGTCACTGGGGATCATCCAACACCGATCCTCCCATGGGGGATGGAGCTGGAGCAGAACACGAAGCTCTTCCCACACTCGGGGCACTCCCGAGGGCTTCCCTTAGTGGTCCCTATGCTGGTGTTGGGTCAAGGCTGATCTCTGTGAGAAGCTCTTCTCACACTCCCCACACACGTAGGGCCTCTCCCCAGCGTGGATCTTGTGGTCCTTGATGCTGTGGGGGTTCTTGCTGAAGCTCTTCCCCCCTTCCAAGCACCAGCAGGGATATTTCTTAGTTTGGATCTCCTGGTGCCGTATCAAGTGGGAACTCTGGGTGGAGCTCATTTCATGTTCTAAGCTCTTGTAGGGTGTCTCAGTTTGAGAGATGGTTTTTAAGAGGACACTCTGGAGTGAGTGTCATCTCCTCTACAGGCTTCCAATAATCCCTTTCCACCAACACGAAATTAATATTAATAGATGAAAGTGGAAAAAACTCCAACAGTTTATTAACAAACAGTTATCCCAAAAGGCAAGGAAGAAAAAATGTAAATAACTGCTAGATATTAAATTGTCCGATCTTATCCCACACAGACACCTGGGACAAAAGACTCCAAATGCCAGAGAAATCCCTGCTCATAACACACGGTACAGCTGGCACCAGCTTCTCCCCCAGGGGAAAAACCAACCAGGGGCTGTCCCGAAGGAGAGGAAAGCCCGGGGCTCGCCTGCCCTTGAACTCCTCCCCAGCCGGGCTCCGCGGGCACGGTCCCGGCAGGCGAAGCAGCGGGGCTGAAGCCTCGGGCTGTTTTCTCTCCCGGCTCGGCCCGGCTCGCAGCGGCTTTGGGCTGCAGCGGCGCCGCTCCGCTCCTGCCGGCGCGGAGCCCCCGGGCTGCGACACAGCAGCTGCTCAGTTCGCCTCCAGGCACGGCAAGGCTGCCCCTGCATCCTCTCCCAGCCAAGAAAAGGGAAAAAATCCTGTTTCCTGGGCCAAAACCGCTTCTCAGGCAAACAGAAACCCACGGTGCACAGAGAGAACCGCGGAAAACCCGAGCAGCGAGGCTTCAAAACGCCCGCGGAATGAACAAGGAGCCTCTCCCCGCCCCGGCCCCGCACACATCCCCTCCCGGGCTGCCGGGGTTTAGATACAATAACCATTCTTTGGGCACAAAGCAGAGGATCATGGAATTACCATCACAATAACTCACTGCAAGAGAATCGTGTATACAATAATCACATGTAAATATTTATCTATAAAAGCATGTACTGAACTCTGAATACAGCAATGTGCTCTAGGACAGGAGTGGAGAGGCTGAACGGAAACCAGGAGAGATGGGGAATATACGGACACAGCAAACCCTCCAAGGTCTTTAACCTCATTCCCAGCTTTTCCGTGTTTCAAGGGCATTGACTGCTGGAATTGAATGAACTGAGATGTCACCGTGAAAAGCAGAGCAGTCTGGAACCAGACACTGCTGCTGGAGTCAAAGTCTGGTCTTGTCACATCTCAGATTTGAAAAGATATTGAGTAAAAAATTCCATTTCCCACGACCTTTCCCGGCACATACCTCTTCGCACATTACAAAATACAACGGAATTATTTCTATAGGGTAAAAAATAAAGTAAAATGAGCATTGAAAATATTCCCTGATAAAAAGTCACGTTGAGAAAATACAAAATAATGAAGTGTGTTTAGAAAAGCCGGCTGTGATTTCTCAGGTATTGGGCTCAGTGTCAGCCCAGAGCCGGGCTCTGTCTCCCAGGTGCCCAAGTGCCCGGGCCAGCTCTGAGCAGCCTCTCCCGGCTCTCCAGCCCGGCTTTGCCCCGGCTCTGCCCCGGGCAGGCACTCGGTGTTTCCGTGGTGCCCCTGCCCCGCTCAGCTCCCCGTGCCCTGCAAAGGCGCCGAGGCTGCGCTCGGTGCCCCTGGGTGTCACTGAGCGAGGCACTGACGAGCCCCGGTGCCCGGGCACAGCCCTGAGGGACACCCCTCGTCCCCGGCCTCCCGCGGGACACGGAGCCACTGCCCACAAGGCCCTGGCACGTCCGGCCCGGCCAATTCCTCCTGCCCCGGCCAGCCCGGGCTGCAGCCCCAGGGCTCTGCAGGCCGGGGCTGGGGCTGCCGGCTCCCACCGTGGCCAAAGCCTCCCAGGGCTCTGGCCATGCCAGGGGCTACAGGGACACGAGGCCGGGGCTGCTCCGGGCCGCTTCCAGGCTGTCCCTCTGCTCTTGGGTGCCGGGGGTGGCCCTTTGTGACACGGGCGTGTGTCAGGGCCCTCGGTGATGCGGGACATTGTGGTGCTGTCATGAATGAGAGCGTTTGAGATCGCTTAAAAATCGGTGACAAGGGCATGAGCAAAAGTCAGATTTAATATTGAGCGACAAAATAAAACAAGTTTAATGGCAAGATTTACTCTACTGCCTACAGAACAGCTGAGGCACAACAAGGGAAAACAAGCAACAACAAAACCAAACAAAATCCAGGCAACCAAAACAGAAATGAACTGAGAACTCACTAGGAGAGTGTGGGTGGGTGTGTGCTGTGTTTAGGTGCATGGAACAAAAGAGAGTGCAGGCAAGGATTAAAAGGAACAGCCTAAAAACTAATCTACACTAAGCAGCACTTTAACTTCTCTCTTAATTTGTCACTTAACTTGTACCTTAGCCCCAGCAATCCAACAGAGGTACAACAATGAACTAATACCTGACTTAGCTTATAACTTAACGTTAACAATTCAACAAAGCACTAACACTTAACAGCATTTAACCTAACTTATAGCTATAACTTCCATGTTGTACTTAGTAATTTAATGGAAGAACAACACTTAGCTTATGATTACATTTAAAAACTTAGCAAAACATTTAACACTTACAGCATTAAAGTAAGTTCATAACTATAACTAAACCTTGCTTACAGGCCTAACTTAGATATCCACAGTACTTCCACATCTAGGAAAGCTGTATTTCTCCCAGATTTGCTATAGCAAATGTGCAGGGGCACACACACAGACAGGAACAGTCAGTGCAAGCAATTCCCCCGAGAGCTCAGTGAAATCCTCCTTTCAGATGTTTTTGCATCTCCCACTGGCCGAAGGATGGGGCCTTGAGCAGTGAGGGTATGGGCCCAGGACACGTCGTGTTTCAGCGATCCTCCAGGCACAGCAAAGCCGAGGGTTTGCTGGCTCTGAGAGGCCCCTCAGAGGGAGACTGCTGGTCACAGCCCACGGTGGCCCAGGAGAGCTCAAAGGTCTCCTTTTGGATTTCTGCTGGCAGGGTCACAAGAGAGTGGGCTCCAGTCATAACCATGTTTCATCCTGGCCTCAGTCTGGGTGGGCACTTTCTCTAGGAGTGGGGGAATGCATCCCCACACTGGGATCTCAGGGGTGCCCATGGCCTGGGTGATGCTGGCTTGATGCCAGGCACCCACCAAAGCCACTCTGACCCTGCCCCTCCAGCTGCAAAGGAAGAGAAAGTTAAACCAGGAGCTCCAGGATCAGATTAAGACAGGATAAGCAAAGACACCAAAGAGCAAAATGGGCAACACAGACACAGCGTGGGCACAGCGAGGGAATTTATTCCCAATCAAATCATAGCAACAGAAGGAAAAGAGAGAGAAATCTCTCCAACAACTTCCCCTCACACAATGGGGATCATCAGGACCACGGACCACCAGGGCTCTGCCCAATGGGGGTCACTGGGGATCATCCAACACCAATCCTCCCATGGGGGATGGAGCTGGAGCAGAGCACGAAGCTCTTCCCACACTCGGGACACTCACAGGGCTTCCCTTAGTGGTGACTCCGTTGGTGTCGGGTCAAGTTAGAGCTCTGTGAGAAGCTCTTCCCACACTCAGGACACTCGTAGGGCCTCTCCCCAGTGTGGATGCGCCGGTGGACAGTGAGGTTGCCATGTTGCTTGAAGCCCTTCCCGCAGTCGGGGCAGCGGAAGGGCCTCTCCTCTGTGTGAATCCGCTCGTGTAGGAGGAGATTGGAGCTTCTCTGAAACCTCTTCCCACACTTGGGACACTCGTAGGGCCTCTCCCCACTGTGGATGCGCTGGTGGTATCTCAGGGAGGACATCCACCCAAAGCTCTTCCCACATTCCAAGCAGGTGTAGGGCCGTTCCCCCGTGTGGATCACCTGGTGCTGGATCAGGGTGGAGCTGTTGCTGAAGCTCTTGCTGCATTCCCCACACTCGTAGGGCTTTTCCCCAGTGTGGATCATCTGATGCTGGATCAGCCTGCACTTGTAGCTGAAACCCATCCCACATTCTGAGCACTTGTGGGGCTTCTCCCCTCCAGGAGGCTTCTCCACCAGCTCTGAGCTCCACCTGGATCTCCGGCCGCCTTCCCGGCTCAGGGAGGGTCTTTCCTCCTCACAGCTCCCTGGGCTGGGTTTGCAGCCCCTCCTCGTGAGAGATCTCTGGGGCTTTTCTGCCTCCTCCATCCCTGCACACCTGGGGAATGAAAATTCCTGGTTTAGGGGGAAATAACAAGAAGACAGCTCCATAAATTGGGTGTTCCTCCTTGCCCAAGTCCATCTCTGGAAGTCATTCAGCATCTTGTGTCTCTAATAACCTCCCAAACAACAAGATTCCCAACCAAAATCCCCCAAACTTTAAGACAGGGATCAAAAACAACCCCAAATATCAAGATTCAGCCAAAATCCCCTCCAAAATTGCGCTGGATTGAAAGCAAAACCAGTGAGACACTCCAAGTCAGAAATACAATTTTATAGGAAAAAAGAGAAGAGAAATAAAATCCATGCAATAGTACAGAAGAAAACAACTGACAGAATCAGAATACAACCTGACACCCCGCTAGTTAGGGTGGTGGTAGCAGTCCCGATGAAGTGGTCTTGTTGTAGTAGTGATGCTGTAGCTCTTGTCCTCTGGAAACCAGTGGGTGAGGGCTGCCTTGGTGTTCCAAATCTCAGATTTTATCTAGGTAGGAAAGGCTTGGCTCCTCCCCCTGGCTGGAGCATCTCCCAATGGGATGTTGGAATTTTATCAGTCATGCAGTGGCACTCAATGGCCCATTAACAGAAGATATCTTCCTGGAGGAAGGATGGGTTGTGGAAAAGATAAAGAACACTGCCCCACCTGGTTTTAACAGATGGCCCATTAGCAGAGGATATCTCCCACAGAGATAAGGATCACTGCTCCACCTGGTTTTTTCCACTACTCTTTGTTCTTTTGTTTCTTCCTGGGACCTCTGACTGGTTACTTCATGTTTGCTGCTGATTTCTTCTTCCTTTTGAAGATGAAAATGGTAAAAGTGTCTTTGACCTGCCTTGCTGGATATTGTGAAGAGGAACAGTCATCTGCTGCAAGTGGAAGTGTCACAGGTGGAGCAGAGTTCTGTGAGTGCTGTATCAAACCAGACCTCGTCAGACCTGACAGAACAACTGGTCCATGCTGCCCTTCACTGCTCTGCCTGTTCCCCACTGTTTCATGCCAGAGTAATTTAACTGCTGTTAATTGGGTGTGTGTTTCACTCGAGCCAGTCCAGCAGAACCAGCAGAAAGCAGCCCCAGAATGAATGGGGCTCTGCAGAGGAGCCCCAGACTATTCATCAGCCTGCCCGCAGAACTGGCTCCAACTCTGAACCCTTGTGACCACACTCTGAAGAAGAAGACACACTTCTGATATTTCTGAGGCACTTATGACTGAGGCACTGCACGTGCTTGTGCAGGTAAGAATCCCCAAGTTCTTTCTGTCAGGAAAATTAATCCACAAACACCAGAGGTTTAGGTCCAAAAAGGAGACAGAGGAGTCCGTTTTGCTTTATTCGAATAAAGGGAGAGGCCATGGGATATTCCCCTGGGATCTCTCAAATTTTTGGAGGACGCAGCCTCCTTTTTATCCTATTTTCCCGGCCGCATTTCCCTCTCTCTTTCCCCATTGGCTGAGGTACTTGAGAGGCACAGACTTCTCGGAACGCCTGATACCTGAAATTCCCCTCTAATGTATAACCCTCCCTTTTCATTTTTATTTTTTATAGAATTCATAGTTTCCCCCCCCCGTTGCTTCTTTCATCTTTTGATATCCAATTTGATTTATCAGCAGCCCTACAGTTTGTTTGTAAAGGCAAATATCTCTTTCCATTCATCAATCAGTGGAATCCATCCCATTGTTTCTTTTATCTCTCAGTGCTAGCCTTATCTACAGGCAGATCCAGAGCTCATTTGTAAAGACAAATTCAACATTCCTCTCAGCCCAGAGGAGAATCTAGCACAAAATATTCTCCCTGTGTACTGCACGACAAAAAATATTCAGAGGAAAATACAGTGGCAGCTGAGGCTTGTGGAACTCCCAGAATACTGAGCCTGCAGAGGAGGCAAACAGCCCTGGCAGTGCCTGAGGGGACTTCTCCTCGCAGACTCCTCTCAAAGTGTGTCACTTCAGCACGGGAAGGCTTTCAAACCTTTGCCTTTCCTTCCTCCTGTGATAAAATTTAAGGCTCCTCCTGAGAAAATACTGACCTACAAGTAGTTCTCCATTCCTCAACAAAGCTACTCAGGTGCTCAACTTAAGAAAGAGCAAAACAAAAGGTATTCAGTAATTTCCCATCAAGGCCTATTTGCAGGGAAATCCCATCATATGGGACCGAATATTTATTAACACCAGTTCACTCAAAAGAAACCCAACCCTGTATTAAGCAGCGTTTTAAACGAACTTGAATTCTTTTTCCTCACATATCAACTGGACTGGTTTGTTCCTTTTTTGTCCTAGAGAGAATATTAGAACGATTTGCTCTTGACAGGACTCCTTGGGTGGTCCCCAGCGCTGGCTCCTCACCACGCCTTGCCTGGGCTGTTAACGCAGCCTGTCAGCACCACCTGACTTTGGCAGCCTGTTCAGACCTCGGGCACGGCTGGTGCCACTGTCCCCTCTGGTGCCACGGTCCCCTCTGGCTCCTGGCGTGTCCCTGCTGCTGGAGGAGCCCTGCTCGTGCTGCTGCCTGCGTTCAACAATGCCGGTCCTGCTCCCCAGGCAAAGAGAGACCAAAATCACTGCTTTGGGCAGCTCGTTTGAACGAGTTGAACACTTACTCATCTCTAACACAGACCTCTTAACACCCACACACCAACACCTGGAAGTCACCTCATCTACAGAGGTGAGGAAGCCTGAGAGAACAGAAGGTCGACGTTCAAGCACATTTGTGGGACACATATTGAGAAAGTAAGAAAATTACAGCCTGAATAATATTCCAGGCTGGAGCTTTTCAGCTCTGTTCCCAGCCGATAAGCTGGTCCAGCTCAAGGCTAGGGAGAATTTCTCCCAGGCTGATAATTTGGTCAAAATAAAAAGGAATTAGTAACAAAGATAGAACAGCTGTTGTGATGTGTGACCAGGCCCTGGGAATGGGGTGTCTTCTCTCTGAACCAATCACCTTTTCTCTACTCTGGGAATTACGAGTCATGCTATAAACCAAGTGTATTTCTGAATAAACTTGTCTCTTTTTTCCTGTCATGAAAGATGACCATGTAGCTGTGCATCTTATTTCCGCCGCACTTAAAGGGTTAAAACCCGATTCCACGGCTACACACATTGGGTTTTTAATTTAGTGGAAGCGCTCACTCGTTCACAAGCCTTACTTGTCAAACTGGATTGTGCGATGCTATTGTCATGCTTGTGTCAGAGAGAAACCAGGGAGAAATTAGCTAAGAAATAAGAACCACACTTGGGGCTCGGGCTTGTCAGACAAAGGGATCAGGGCGGCACCTGCCCGCTTTGCCCGAGTCCCTGCTCCTGCCGGACAAAGGCGGACGCGGCTCCGTGCGGGGCGAGCCGGGCGCTCCGTGCCGGGGCCGGGGCCGAGCGCTCGGGCGGGCGGCGCTCAGGATGCTCGGGCAGCGCCGCGGGCCGGGCGGGCGCGATGGAGCCGCCTGAGGGCTGGGACCCCTCCGGGCGGCCGGCCCGGCGCACGCAGTGGCTGCTCAGCGCCCTCGCCCACCGCTACGGGCTGGAGCGCGGCGTGGAGAACGAGATGGTCGTGCTGGCCAGCGGCCCGGAGCAGTCCCTGCAGGAGATCTTCCAGCAGCGGGACTGCGCCGGGCCGGGCCGCATCCCCGGCGAGGAGTCCCGCACGCTGTGCCGGGCGCTGGCGCCGGAGGAGGCGGCGGAGCCCGAGGAGTGCGCGGGGCTGTGGGACGGGCTCTGGGCCGAGCTCACCTTCCGCCAGCTCCACGCGCGGCTCTGCGGCCACTTCAGCACCCGCGCGGGGCCGCGGCTGCCGCTGGGCCGGGAGGGCGAGCACATCGAGAGCCACATCCGCCCGCGCAGCCCCCGCCGAGCCCGAGCGGCGGCCGCCGGGGCCCTGCTCCCGAGAGCGCTGCGAGGAGATGGTGTTACCGTATGGACTAGAAATCCTGAATATTAGAATATAAAGTGTATAAACCATAATAGTAGTAGTAATGCTAAGGCTTGAAGACTGCAGTTCCCAGAGTAGGCCCTGGGAAACTAACTTAGGAATGTGCTGTGCTGAGAGCATGCAGAACCGTTAGTGATAAGGTTAAAGTATAAACATAAATAAAGTACTGGTGGTGGGCAGTGGCGTAAGAGAGAGATTGAGGGGGAGAACACTATAGTCCTAAGATAAGCAACCATGTAAGATTTATGATGCAAAATGCTATCTTCAAGGTGAATGTATCTACAGAAGAATGTGTACTTCTGCACATAAACCATTTGTAAAAGGGTATAAAAAACCCTCTAAAAAGGGAACCAGTGGGATCCTGACTTTGGACCCGAGTCCGCAGGTCCCCGGGCCCTGAATAAAGCACCGCATAAACTGACACTCTGTTAGTTTGTGTTTTACTTGGGGTTTCGGGCAGCAGTGTGGGGAATGTGGGAAAGGTTTCAGCCGGAGCTCCAAGCTGATCCAACACCAGAGGATCCACACTGGGGAGAAGCCCTACGACTGTGGGAAATGCGGGAAGGGCTTCAGTGAGATCTCTGACCTGCTCCGGCACCAGGTGATCCACACTGGGGAATGGCCCTACACCTGCTTGAAATGTGGGAAAAGCTTTGGATGGAGCTGTGACCTGAAAAAACACCAGTGCATCCACACTGGGGAGAGGCCCTATGAGTGTCCCAAATGTGGGAAGAGGTTTCAGACCAGCTCCAATCTCCTCCTACATGAGCGGATTCACACAGAGGAGAGGCCCTTCCGCTGCCCCGACTGCGGGAAGGGATTCAAGCAAAATGGCAACCTCACTGTCCACCGGCACATCCACACTGGGGAGAGGCCCTACGAGTGTCCTGAGTGTGGGAAGAGCTTCTCACAGTTCACTCACTTGACCCGACACCAACGGAGGCACCACTAAGGGAAGCCCTGTGAGTGCCCCGAGTGTGGGAAGAGCTTCGTGTTCTGCTCCAGCTCCATCCCCCATGGGAGGATCGGTGTTGGATGATCCCCGGTGACCCCCGTTGGGCAGAGCCCTGGTGATCCGTGGTCCTGGTGATCCCTGTTGGGTGAGGGGGAAGTGGTTGGAGAGATTTCTCTCTCTTTTCCTTCTGTTGCTATGATTTGGTTGGTAATAAATTCCCTCGCTGTGCCCAGGCTGTGTCTGTGACGCCCGTTTTGCTGTTTATTGTGTTTGCTCGTCCTGTCTTAATCTGATCCTGGAGCTCCTGGTTAAACGTTCTCTTCCCTTGCTGGAGGGGCAGGGACAGAGTGGCTCTGGTGGGTGCCTGGCATCGGGCCAGCGTCACCTTGTATTGGTTTGAAAGACAGGTATTTTTCTAAGGAAAGGTGAGAACCCCTTTCCTGAGATGCAGAATGCAACCACCTCCCTTCTAATTATTTTAGTTTCAAATCAGAGTTGAAGAGGGCTGGGTGATGGCAGCAGCGGCCCAGGGGTGAGAGGGATGGGGGAGTGACTCCCCCCTCACGGTGTCGGTCGTGGTGCTCAGCAGAGTGTCCGGAGGTAGCAGGGTGAGGTGGGAGAGCAGCAGAGCGATGTCCAATGGCAGGGAGCGTGGATCTCAGCGCTGGGATGGCAGGGGAGATGCCAGATCCGAGCACGGGGCATCCTCCTCTCACTCCATGGGCGAAGCAGGAGAGCAAGAGTCCCCCCCCAGACCCCTCTCCCACCTTTTCCTTTTCCGGTCTCCCCCCATCCCCCCAACCCCCTGCAAGAGAAAACTATTGCTACTAAGGTGTAGCCACAAATACTCAGCATAACAATGGGAAAAATTCCACAGAGAGAAAAGGGAACAATTCAACCCCCAGCAGGAGGAAAGAGTCGTCTGAAGATCTTATTCTGTATTTGCTTTTCTTTCTTTGTGTAGTTAATAAAGTTTTTATACCCTTTTAAGTTTTAGGCCTGACTTGCTCTTTTGCTCCTGGTTCTGTCTCACAACAGAAAATGAGTATATTTAAATTGGCAAGTCAAAACTATAACATTATTTGGTGTGTTGGCTGGGAAATTCAAAAATTCAAATTAAACCAAGACATTAGATTATCCTATCTGGATGAAGATAACCAGAACTCCAGGGAAGGAATTTATTGATGGGGAGTAGGACAGGATGGCTACAAAAAAAGTTGATTTGCAGATTAGGGTTGATGATTTTGAATAATGAAGTTCTATGAATATGCAACACGTTGATGCATTTAAGGATGTGTTTTCTGAGTGTGTGCCCTTGGCTGAATGCCCAGCACCCAGCCACATTAACCCTTTGCTTTACTGTCTTAGTCTCCTATTTGTCTTTTTTTTTAATTAAACCTTGTAAAATTTACCAGGAAAGTGATCCTCGTTTTTCACATCACTATGGGCAGGGAGCTGCTGCTCCTGAAGCTCCCCTTTCCTCGTTCCTTCCAGGAGGAAAGCTGGGTGTGGGAGCGCTGCATGCGCTCCTTCAGAGGCTGCTGAGGGCAGGGCTGGGGAAGGGGAAGAAGTGGATGAAGAACTGCGTGCAGTGTCCTGGCCCTGCTCATCCTCCCCATGAATGACGAGGCCCCCAGGGTGGGCCAGGCACTGCTGCCAAGGCTGAGCACTGACACGGAGAGGGGTGGCTGACCCCCCCTGGGGCTCCAGGCCTTGGGCAGCATTCCCCAAGCACAGCCCAGGGAAGGGTCCCTGCAGAGCCAAGTTGGCATTGCCAGCACCTGCCCTGCCCACTCCAGCAGGGCTCAGCACCAGGCCAGGACACCGAGGTGTGGACAGGTGTGTCCCCAAAGGTGTTGGAGAGCAGGCATTTGGGCCTCAATCCCTGTACCTGGGGGCCATTCCCCGATGTTTTGGCAGCTCCCTAAAGGCAGAGTCACCCCAGGTCAACTTTCCCAGGCCCTGGAGCCATCTCCCAGTTCCTGCTGTTCCACAGGCCTCCAGGAATGCCATCCTTGCTATCGCAGAGCTCCTCAAGTGGAAGGAGCTGAAGCACGTGGTGAAGACAGGGCAGACGTGGAGGATGGCTGACTGCTGGGTGAGGATGTGCCCCAGGGACTGTGCTGGGCCGTGGGCTCTGCAGCTGGGCCTGGGGAAGAGACCCCACAGCCTGGAGCTGCATCCTTGTTCCTGGCTCAAGAACAGAGCCCCAGGGGCTCTCCTCCAGTCCCATCTCCCCTTCCTGCACCCAGTGGGAGGGAGGAGGGCTCTTGGTCATGGGGCTGCTGCCAGGAGGGGCTGCTCCAGCCACCTGGAAGATGTGTGACAATGCCACATCTTTATGGTCCCTCCAGATGGAAAAGGACAGCAGCAGGGCTGAGCAGCACCTTCATCAGAGCCTGCAGTACCTGAGGGACCCTCAGCAATGTGTGCAAGACTGGACCATCAGGTTCATGAGCCCCAGCCCGGGGTCCCTCTTTGGGCAGCCCCTGTCCCCCCCAGCCCCTGCCCAGTGCCACATCCAGGCTGCTGGTGGTCCCTGGTTGTTTGGGATCGTGCTGGGGAACAGCAGGGGCTGACAGAGCTCTGTGCCCAGGGACCATCGTGTGACATCCCCAGGACCAGAGCGAGGAGCTGCCTGCTCTGGATTTCAGTGGGGAGTGAGGGCTGGGAGAGTGGGGGGTCTCTACAAACACGGGAACTCATCTCGGCTCTGTTTTGGTCACAGAACTTCAGGCCTTGCAGAAAGATGGGTGTGAACTCACGCGTTGTCTGGCAGCTCAGAGCAGCTCGATCCTGAGGAGCCGAAGGAGCAGCGGACACCGGGACAGTCCCTGCGAGCTCTGTGGTGCTGGCACTGCTGAGCTGGGGGCCTGTTGTGCCCAGAGTGGGACATTCAGGCTCGACTGATCAGGGACACCCTCCTGCTGATTCACAAGGTGCAGAAAGGACTCCTTGACTTCCCAGGGTTCTTCTCAGAGAAGGCTCTGGGTGTGGCTGGATCCAACCCCAGCCCCAGACTGGGGCAGCACTTTAAGTCTGAAGGGTCACACAGGCGTCCCTGAGCCTGGAGATCACTTTGTCCTAAGGATTATGGATGGCAAGCCAACTATAGTTTTGTAAATAAAGTTAGTTTTTTTAAGTTTTAAGTAATTGCTTTTCAAATTTCTTTTAAGACATCCCAAAGGTACCTGCGGGCAGGTGGGCACACAGGTGTGATGGGGTGGGTGGGATCAGGCCAGGAATTAGACCCTGATTTTGTGATTTACAACAGGACTTCTCCTCTGATCCTAATTCCCAGTGTTATGGTGCTGCCAGGTGTGCTGCTGGTGGGTCTGGGACTCTCACACTGAGATCTGATACCCCTAAACTGGGGTTTGGGTCCCTCACATTGGGGGTTTAGGTCCTGGACTCCTAAACTGGGGTCAGGGGCCCTCAAACTGTAATCTGGGTTCTTTAAACTGGGTCTGGGAGTCTTAAACTGAGATCTGGTTCCCCCAAACTGGGATCTGCAGCCCTCCAGCGTGATCTGGGATCCTCACACTGAGGCCTCAGCTCTCCACCCTGGCACCTGGGCCTCTCAAACTGGGGTCTGGAATCCTCAAACTGGGTCTGGACCCTCCCCCCACCTGGAGTTTGGACCCCTGAAAAAACTGGGGGGACAAGTGGGGGAGGTGAGGTAGGGGTTTATTTGGGGGTACAAAGATTAAAGGGGGATGGGGAGACCTCAGGGTGGAATTTTGGGTCCACTTTAGAGGGGGGAGGTGAGTGGGAGTAGCCCAGGATGGAGATTTGGGATCCTCAGGTTGGGCTTTGTAGAGTCTCAGGGGGGATTTGGGGTCCCAGGGTGGGTTCTGGAGGGCCTCAGGGTGGAATTTTGGGGTCCCAGGGTTGATTTAGGCAGTTCTAAGATAGATTTTGGGGTGCAAGATGGATTTTGTGGGTCCCAGCGCCAGATTTCACAGACCCTTTAGTGGGGGGCCTTTGGGGTTTGAGGATTCCCAGGGTGGATTTTGGAGTTTCACAGTGAGTTTCAGCCTCCCCAGGATGGATTTGGGCATCTCAGGTTGGGTTTTGGGGTTCCAGAGTAGGTTTTTAGGATCCTAGGATGGATTTTGGGGTCCTAGGCTGGGTTTTCAGGGTCAGGGGGATGGATTTTAGGGTTCCAGCACCCGCAGCGCAAAGTCCAGGGCGGGGGCACTGTGGGTCAGACACCCCATGGACACCACGTCGATGTGGGGCCCCAAAAACTGGGGGAGGGTCTCCAAAACGATGCCCCCGCTGGCCTCCACCGTCACTCTGGGATGTGCAGCCTTGACCTGCGCCGCAGCCGAGTGCAGCTCCTGGGGGGACACCCTGTTAGCAGGGAGCACCCCCTCCCCAAAATTTGGGGGTACACTGGACATATGGATGTATACTGGATGCTACATAGTGCAGAATCCCCCCCCAAATTGGCCCAAATCTGCCCAATGTGGGACCTCCCCCACAGGAAACCCCCAATTCAGGGATTGTTCTACCCACTGAGCTCCAAAATTGGGGTGTCCACCCCCAACCCCTCCAAATCAAGGGTTATCCTGATTAAACCCAATAAAAACTCAATAAAAATAGATTCCCACCCAACATCTGCCCAACTGGGGGTACCACCCACCACTGACCTCCAGAACAACCCCAAATTTGGGCTCTCCAATCCAAATAGCTGTCCCCCCACCCAGAACCACCCAAAATTGTGGCCTCCTATTCAACACCTCCAATCCAGGCATTTGCCCACCCCTGACCCCCAAATTACAGTCCCCCCACCTAAACTCCCCAAGTTAAGGGTCCCTTCACCCAAAACCTCACAAACTGGGATTATCCAATCCTCTGACTCCCCCGAAATTGGGATTATCCCTCGTATCTTTGGGGTGGCCCACATTTACAGCAGATTCCCATTTTACTGGTGTAGCCTCACCCCGGGATGTCCCCTGTGTCCCATTTTTGGGATTTATCCCCATTTTTAGAATCTAACCCCCCATTTTTGGGGTCCAGCCCACACTTGGGGTCCCACCACTATTGGCCCCCCTCCGGTTTTGGGGCTCACCTGGGGTCTCAGGTTGTCCAGCAGGACGATGTCAGCTCCAGCCCCAGCAGCCGCCAGCGCCTCGTCCGCACTCGAGCACTCGACCCCCAACCGGCGGGTGAAGCCCCCGGCCCGGCGCACCCCCAAAATCATCTGGGGAAGAGGGGGGTCAGGGAGAACCCCAGAGTGACGCCCCAGTATGGGGCAGGGTAAAATGGGGGCTCCCCCACAGTCATTCACTTAAAATTGGGGTCCCCCCACTGCCTTTCCCACATTGATCCCCAAAAATTGCGGTCTTATCTCCCACAGTCTCCCAATTCAGGAGTGTCTACTCCCCAAAAGGTGGGGTTCTCTCAACTACAAACACCAAAATTTAGAGTTATCCAACACATGATGTCCCGCCAGTTCAGCAGTGACCTCCCAATTTCCTTCCAAAGTTGGGAACCCTGCACCCATCCCCCCCAATTCATAGGTCCTCCCACATCAGTCCAGCTTGCTCCCTACTGACCTGGAGCTTTTCCAAAGCGTTTCCTCTGCAGGTGACCTCGAGGACAGACTGCAGGACACGGTGTCCTGTAGCCTTCCCAAGGCTTCTCTGTTGCAGCTGCCTACAAGGCACAACTGCAGCACTTGCTCATCTGGAGCTTTTCCAAGACATCTCTCCTGCAAGCAGTCCCAACTCCAAACAGTGACATGGAGCAGACACCACCCAGAGTGCCCAAGCTGGCCTGGGTGAAGGAGGAGGAGGAGGCTGCAGCTCCCTCAGCACAGCAGCCTGAAGAGCTGGAGCAGATCCAGCTGCTGCAGGAGGGTGAGTAGCAGAGCTGGGCCACAGGGCTGGTGCCTGCAGCCAGCTTAGCCCCATCCCATCCCATCCCATCCCATCCCATCCCATCCCATCCCATCCCATCCCATCCCATCCCATCCCATCCCATCCCATCCCATCCCACATGCCCATGGATAGGACAGAAGAGGAGCTGGGGCTGAAGCCCAAGGCAGCCACCCCCCATCCCTGGAGCATCCCAGGGCTGTCCCTGCCTGGGATTGCAGGGCTGGCCTGTGTTCTCCAGCCTCTCCCACAGCCCCTCAGCCCTGGCTGCGCTCGCTCTTTGCCAGGTGCCGCCATGGACCCGACACAAGAGCAGGACCCTGCCCGTGGCCGCTTCCGCAGAACAGCACAGGTACTGCAGCCATCCCCACCTGGGCTGGGCCTGCTGTCACTGCTCAGCCCAGCACCGTGCTTGGAGCACTCCATGGATTCTTCCTCTCTTCCTTCCCTTCTCCTGCAGATGATCTATGAATTCATCATGTGCATTTGGCGGGAAGAGACCACCGGTGTGGGCACTGGGCTCTTGGCAAACTTTCCCCTCTTCACTGCTGAGACCGGGGCTGCCATGCTGGATTTGCTTGTGGAGAAGGGGGTCTCCAATCCAAAGCAAGTAAGCAGCCTGTGGCCAGGATTTGTGTGGTGCCTCAAGCCAGCTCTGCTGGGTTCCTTCAGTCTTTGAGGCCCAGCCGAATAGGGTAGGAAGGGCAGCACTTCTCAGGGGAAGCTGGGGAACCTGCTGCTCGGGCAGGTGTCCAAGTCTCCCCGGGCCTTCTGCAGGTACCATGGTGAGGTACATCCACAAGTGGCTCACGGCCAATGAGTCTGCTGGGCACAGGCTGGACAAGGCCCTTCTGGAGCTGACCAGGGAATACCCCTGCGATGTGCTGATGACTCTCTTGCGCTGGGCCCCATCGGGTGACAGGTACGGCAGCCCCACCTGCCATGAGGGTTTAGGGTTCCCCGGCCCGTTACCCTGTAGAGCCTGTCCCTGGTGACTGCCAGACAGGGGGACAGTTCCAGGAGCCTCTGGCTCCTCCGTTTGCCAGTGCTGCCATGTCAGCCCCTGAGCGTGCTGCCACGCTCCCTCCCTGCCCCTCAAGATGCCTGCACCCCCGTGGGCTGGCTGGGTGCTGCCAGTGAGGGCCGGTGGGCAGAGGCAGGGCTGACAGCCAGCGCGGGCCCCTGCAGCAGCCCAGGCCACAGTGCTGTGGCCCAGACCCCCCTGACACAGAGCTCTGACCCCACAGAGCTGCTACGGCCATGTGGGGAGTGATCATGTCCTCCACTGGGACTGCGGAGCCGGCGCTGCAGATACTCCTCAATGTGCTGAACGCCTGGCCAGTGGACAGTGTGTACACCTCCGATGGGGACAGCACAGGAGTCTTTGCCCTGGCTGTGAGTTCCTGCAACTGACCTTGGCTTGCCCCTAGGCCACCTCTCCAGCAGCTAGCTCTCTGTCCTCCCCCCAGCTGCATCTCTCTGCCTCAGGCACTGCGCTGAAACCTGCCTTAGGGGCAAGGTTCAGGGGCACCAGGCTGGGTGACCCCGAGGTGTCTCCCCCGGCCTCTCCCTGGCATGCTCGGGCCCTGCCACATGGATGTCTTGGCACTGAGTGTTGTCTCTGGGTGGTTCATTTTTTACAGGCAACCGTGACACTGTGGAGTGTCTTCAACCTGACCTGGTGCCCACCTATAGTGTTGGAGTATTTTCCCCGTCTCTTTCTGTGTCTGCTCTTCCAAGTTTACATCAGCGCACTGGATACGCCAGAGGAGGTTGATACCTTCTGGAAGGGGTGCCAGGAGCAACTGGGCCTTGCCACCAACCCCCAAAGGTGCTCCATCCCAGTCCTCCCAGTGTCCCCATCCCTTCCAAGGCAGGAGCCAGGGCTGCCAGCATGACCTGGGCTTTGCTCTGCACACAGGTTTGCAGTGCAGACCCTGAAGGTCCTGCTCTGCCGAGTGCAGTGTGAGCGTGTTGTGGTAGCCATGGAAGGCAAGGCTGGCTGGGACACGCTGCTCTGTACTGACACCCACCACTATGCAGTGGGACTCCTGGCCAGGTGAGACCCCCTTCTCCCTGCTGCCCCCGGCACTTGTGCCCAGGGTGCCCCACACAGTTCCCATGGGCATGGGTGAGAGGGCTTTGTCACAAAGAGACGGACGAGCAGACTGGAAAAGGCTGGCACAGGAGGGTGCCCGGGAACAGCCGCCTCCCAAAGCACCCACGGGGTGCTTGGGAAAAGACCAGAGCTCCGTGGGTCACTCCTGGGAGAGCTTTGCCCTCCCGGCTCAGGGGCAATGATGCCTTTTCCCCCCACCAGGGAGATGCGCTGTGTCTCCATGATCTGGTGTTGCAGCTTCATCTCCTGCCTCTTGGAGCTCCTCAGCCAAGACATTTCAGACTGGCAGCTGCCCGCCATGGCGTTCCTTGTGGAGGTGAGCCCCATGGGCAGCACAGCTGAGCTGCCTCCCACCTCTCTGCCCTCTCACAGCCGCAGCTGCCTGGGACGGTGCCCGTGCCCTGTGCTGCTGCCTTGGCTCAGGCCTGTGCAGTTCTGAGCTCCTGCCAGCTGGGCACCCCGGTCACTGCTTTGTGCCTTTCAGGTCCTGGACTTCCTGGACATCAAAGAATGGGGTGACAGCCTCCTGGAGATCATGGCAAGGCGCCTGCAGAGCACGTCCAGGGAGATGCTTCGCCTGGTGCTCAGAGGCCTCGTGCAGCTCAGCAAGGAGCCCTCGATGGTGAGAAGACAGCAGCGGCTGAAGCTGTGCTGGCAGCGTGGGGCTGGGGAAAGCAGCCCCTTGGGCTTGGCTGGGCTTTGGGAGCTGTGGCAGCTGCTCCCAGCTCTCCTGCGTTGCTGTTCAGCTGCCCGAGTGCTTCAGGACAGGCCTTCGGCCCCTGGGCTTCACGGCAGCAGCAGCAGCAGCAGAGTGGGCTTGCCCTGCCTTGTCTTCCATGCAGAGCATTAGAATGTACAGCCTGACAGAAAGCCTTGTGGAGCTGTTGCGGGATGCAGATGAAGACATCGTTGAGATGACCGTCGCGGTGCTCAGCTTTCTGCTCTCGCACAGACACCTCGCAATACCCAGCCCCATCGCCCTGCGGCTGGCTGGCGTGCTCTGGCCACTGCTGGACAACGTAAGGCTCTGTGCCCCCAGCCACGGCCACTGGGTGCTGCCCCCAAGTGTGGGGCCCCGTGGATTTTTGGGCCTGTGCACAGAGGGGTCTGGAGCAGCTGATGAGGAGGGCTTTTGCTTCCTTTCCAACAGGACAACCGCCATGTGCAGCTGCTCTCCATTCGCCTCTTCCAAGAGGTGATGAGGTTGGTAGCGGCCAAGGGTAAAAAGCCCCTCAAGATGCTTGTGAGCAAGAGCCTGCTGCCACTCTTCTTCAACTGCCACGATGAGAACATGCGTGTGGCAGAGGTGAGGACTCCTGGGCGCTGCTGTCCTCCTGGCAGGGGGCTCAGCTGTCTCCCTGCACCCGGGCACCTCATGGGCTCCAGCCTCCTCCTGGCCTTGGCACAGAGAGGCAGGTCCTGTGCCCTGGGCTGCGGTGCCATCTCTGGGTCTCTGCTGTTCTGCAGGCCTCTTGTGAAACGCTGCTTTCTGCACTAAGCTTCCTGAAGAGGAGAGATCTTGAGCACCTGCTGATGGCGGATCAGATGTGGAGGTTTGGCGAGTGCTTGGTAAGAACGCTGCTCCCTTCCCTGGGCTGCCCACGCGGGCTCTTCTCCAGGCTCCTCTGGCCCCAGGGCCGCAGCTGATGGAGCCCCGAGCTCCATCAAGCCCGCGCCTTGCCGGGCCCTCTGCCCCGCTCAGGGCTGTGCGGGCAGGGCAGGCCGGGGCCAAGGGACAGAGCCCGCGCCAACCCTTCCCTCCGTGCCCTGCCGCTCTCTCCAGCTGGCACAGGACAGGAGCCGAGCGGCCGAGCTGCTGCGCCAGGCGCTGCCGTACCTGCGGAGCCCACAGGAGCCCCTGCGAGAGGCGGCCCTCAGGTTTCTTGGTGAGCCACAAGCCCGGCTCCCTCCCCGCCCCGCCGCAGCTCGGCCCCAGCCCCGCCTGCTGCCCCGGCAGCGCCATCCGGGCCGGGGCTCTGGAGCCCCGCCTGCCCTCGGCGCCGCTGCCGCCCTCTCGCAGCCGTGTCCTTGGGCGTCAGGATGCGGCGAGGGCCGGGCCTGAGCCCTGCAGGGGAAGGCGCTGCTGTGGCCGCAGGGCTGGCAGCGCCGCTGCGGGGCAGCTGTGCGGCTGGGGCCGTGACAGGCTCTGTGTTGGCAGGGATGGCCGGGCGGTTCCTGAGAGAGCAGCAGCGAGAGTTGCAGCTCATGTGCAGGGGTGAGTGAGGCCAGCGGGCTGTCAGCGGGGGCTGGCGCTGGCAGCTGCGTTCCCTGCCCCGGCTGGGAGGGCTCTGCTCCCTGCGCGCACGAGGGGCGGCGTGGGCAGAGCACAGAGACCTTCCAGGGGCCTGCGGGAGGGACATTCGTGGCCAGCGCCTTCCACCTGATCCTCGCTGTCTCCTGCTTCCTTCAGGCTATGGCAAGAGCTGCCGTGTGGGAGGGATGGGGCAGGAGGGTCTCCCCAGGTCCCTGCAGATGCAGGCTCTGACTGTGGCTCTGTTCCTCTCTCTTCCAGCCCTTCAGGACATGACAGATGACACCAGCCCTGCCATCTCATGCCTGGCTCTTCAGACTCTGTACATCAACAGAGCTGTACAGAGCATTCCCTCCTCCGGACTCCAGCAGATGCGAGATGGATTCCGCCGCCTCTGGAAGTCACGGCCTTCCCTGTGTCGCAGGGGCTGGTTGTCCTGTGTGAGCACTGTGGAGAACTGATCCGGGAGGCTGCGTCTGCTGGGGCCACCTGAGCCTGCAGGGAACACCTCTGCACTTCAAGGACGTTCTTTCACCCCATTGTAGGATTAGTAAATTGCTGTTGTCATACACAGAGGTCCAGGAGCTTTCTTCTGGTGCCAATGGGGAAGAGGGCAAAAAGGGTGCTTGTGCTCGCCAAGTTGTCCGAGCGTGCGGTGTGGAAGGGAAAGTGGCCAAAAGGCCCTTGGCCTTTGGTGGTTCTGTGGAAGCCTTAAGGCTTCTGACAGAGCGGGCGGGCAGAGGCCGGAGCTGCGGCGGGGATCCCTGAGAGACCGGTCCCTGGAGATGGCCAGCACCCCTCTGCCAGCCTGGAAGCGCCATCTGTGTCCTGCCCGTGTGTTGCTGGCTGGATTGCTGAGGGCTCTGAGGTGCCTCTTGATGCGGCTCCTCTGGAGCTCCTTCAGCAGCCAGGCAGGCCTGGGGGAGGCGTGGAGGGCACGGGACAGTGGGAGGCCATGAAGGGCTGCGGTGCTGCCAAGGCCTGCCCGGAGAAGGCAGTGGGAAGGCGTGAGGGGGATGCGTGTGGCGCTGGGTGGCGGGAGGCTGTGATGGGCCAGGAGGACTTGTGTGGATGGGTTGGTGGGAAGCCCTGAGGAACTGGGTGGCAGAGGCCATAAGCAGCCCCCAGACAGCCACCTTCTTCCTGCCAGCCGGCTGCTCTGGCGCTTCCCCGACGCGTCTCTGGTGCCTGTGGCAGAAGCCCTCGAGGCCTGGCCTCAGCAGGACGGTGGGGACAGCCCCGAGGTGCCCAGGCTGCTTGGCCAGGGACAAGGAGGGACAAGGACCCCAAGCAGGCCCTGCTGGAGCACGGGCACTGGCTGCTGCAGCCGAGGAGCAGTGGGAAGTGGCAGCGCTGGCGATCAGCCCGGGTCCCCAGAGCTGTCCAGGCCACTGTGCTGTGTGGCCAAGACTCCCCTGACACTGAGCTCGGGACCCACAGAGCTGCTGCCACCATGGCAAGAACGATGTCTCCTGGAGCTGGCCTGTGGAGCTGCTGCTGTCAACGTGGCTCTGGACAGCAGAGAAAAATCACCAGAGTGTGCACAGGAACAGCAGCACCCAGAAGGCTTGTACCTCCTCAGGAAGACATCCACACCAGAGGGGATGCTGTGCGCACAATTTTTCGTGGCTTGGCCAAGGGTGTAAGGGAAAGTGGTCACCATGGTTTTCTCTTGACTTGCCAGAATCACAGCAACGCTTGGCAGCTTCAGCTGCAGCCTGTCCCCCTGACTGACCTCAGCGGCTCTGCTCGAGGGCACACTCGCCTTCCAGAGTCGGCTGTCCCAAGGCAGCAGCGTTGGTGCCATCGTTAGAGACTCTGATGGGACACGAGCCCTTAGCTGCAGCTGCTGACACTCTCCTCCATTCAGGCACCTTTCTAAAAACAGCGTGAGCGTCTACACTGGAAATGGAGACCTTGCTGAGAAAGAAGGAAGAAGCAGCAGATGCTGAAGAAAAGCAGGACTCGTGTGGCTGAGGTTCAGGGATAGAGGGAAGTAAGGACTTTGGTGTCTGCTGAACAGATGGCCCAGGTCATAGGCTCAGGCTCTGCTGAGTGAGGATTCTGCTCTGGTCTTGTTGGAGGCCCTCCCTTATTCCTGGATCAAGTCTTGTGGAGCTGTGGGAACAAGTGTGTTCCGTGCCCATCGAACAGAAGAAAGTGGCAGGATACGTTTGCTCTCAGTGCTTGTCTTGGCTGTTCCTTCATGGGGCTGGCACCATCATCGACGGAGACACAAAACAGGTTGTTTCACCCCAGAGTTATCCCTATCTTGCCCAGGTTCCTTGCAAGTTCACCAGGGAAATTCACCGCGAGTTCCTGTCCATTCCCTTGCCCAGCAGGCACCCAGTTGTGTTTGGACGTGAGCTGCTGGCCACAGCCAGACAAGCAGCAACCTCCAGCATTGGGCATCACGTGCTGGGCTGATGTTTTTTACCAGAAAGCAAGAAAAACAGTCAGAAGGACACAAGGAAACTTGAGAGGATCTCCGTAAGAATCTAATTGTGTTGTGAAAGTCAACAGTGGATGGGGTTTTTGTGCTGCAGATAATCACTTCCAAGCAAAAATCATTCCAGGAAGGAGTAACAGCTTCTGACAGAGACCAAGTGTTGCCACCAGGTGCTCCTGCCAACAGCCGCCTGCAGAAAGGAGCACACACACCAATGCACGTGGGCTTTGGCTGTCCTCTGGCAGAGAAGTCCCCAGGGGACACAGGTCTCTGTGGCAGGAGCAGGCACCAGCATTGGCAGGCCTTGGGGGCGGCAGGTCTCCTTTGGCGGAGACTCTGCCACACCTGCTGATTTCACTGCTCCCAGGACTCAGAGCAGCATTCGTGCCCTGGGCCATATGTCCTGTGTCTGTGTGTAAGGGTTGGTCCGAAGTTCCCCTCGATTTTGCCTCCCGACCGTCGCAAGGAGACCTCGAGGACCCCCACCCAGGCTGACTCCCAACAATGGTTTACTGGCCGGGCCAGGTGGAAGCTCATGACTGTGTGCTGGTGTATTGTGTTCACTGGACTGTGCTGTTGTGGCACCAACCAGAGACTGTGTTGTACCAGCTGAGGACTGCTTGTCCGTACCTGTCTCCTGCAGCACCACACAATGGTCCATAAATCTTCCCACCTCTTGGCCAGAAGCCACTCGCTTTGGAGAAGGACTATAAAAGAGCGACCCTCTGGAGAAGACCCTTTGAGATCTCTCCACTGATGAAGACCCCTGAGATCTCCCCACGGACGAGGACTCGTCTATCGGATGACCCGTGAGGACGCCCGTCTCGTCTGTTGGTAGCTATTTCCCCATCCCTTCCTTTCCTTCCCCTTTCCTTATCCTGTACCTCTCCCCTTTACTGTAACTGAATTGTTGGCATTTGATGAAATGCATTGCTGTTGTTGACTAAACTGATTTTCTGTTGTTGAATAAACTGATTTTGTCCCCTGCATTTTGCCTGTTTGCACCTTTGAGATCAAAAGAACCATCACGACCCCCGCTCTGCATTAATAGCGGATCGTGACACACTGGGCTGGCACTGGGAGCACTGGGAGGGAAGTGGTTTGGTAACACTGAGATGGTGACATTGGTATGGGGACAATAGGGTGGTGGCACTGGGAGGGAACTGGAGACAGATTGAACTGGGAGCACTGAATGGTGACACTGGGACACAACTGGTGGCATTGGGATGGAACTGGTGACACTGGGACACAACTAGGAGCACTGGGACAGGGACACTGGGACAGGACGGGGGACACTGGGATGGGACTGGAGACACTGGGAGGGAACTGGGAGCACTGGGATGGTGATATTGGTATGGTGGCAATGGGGCAGTGACACTGGGATGGCACTAAGACCACTGGGAAGGAACTGGGAGCACTGAGCTTGTGACACTGGGACAGGACTGGGGACACTGGGATGGGAGTGGCTTGGTGGCACTGGGTTGGTGACAGTGGGATAGAACTGGTGGCAGTGGGATGGAACTGGGGACACTGGGTTGGTGACACCTTGGCAGCCCTGGTGCCACTGGGCTGGTGCCACTGGGACAGGGCTGAGGACACTGGGATGGCACTGGGTTGGTCACACTGGACTGGTGGCGCTGGAATTGAACGGGTGACACTGGGGTCGTGACACTGGGGCAGCCCTGGGGACACTGGGCTGGTGGCTCTGGGGTGTCCCTGGTGCCACTGCTCAGGTGCCACTGTGCTGGTTGCCCTGCTGCCGTGTCCCTGGTGCCACCTGTGCGGTGTCCCCATGTCCCCGCAGTGTCCCTGGACTCGGCGTGAGCTCGGCTGGGGGTGGCCGAGGACAGTCACCTGCTGCTGGCCCTGGGCACGGTGGCCATGTCCTGCCAGGTGACCCTTGGCGACATCGTGGTGACACCTGGCCACCACCGCCCGTGAGCACTGGGCCATGGCCCAGCGCCTGCGTGACTGTGCCCAGTGGGTGGCGACCGCCAGGGCCAGCGCCGAGGCCACCGCGGCCACCAGCAAGGTCACCGCAATGTCCAGGGGTGGCTGGAGACGGTGACATGGCACCTGGGGACCTTGGTGGACGCTGTTAACTGGGACATGGTGGTGACATGTGGGGGGCATGGCGACAGGGATTCCCCAGAGCTGCCCAGGCCCTCGGGGACATCGTGGTGGCCTTGGGGACAATGTTGGAGGGACACAAGAAGGTGACACGAATGTTGGAGGCGGCTCAGGACACAGCGGTGTGGCAGGGGTAGGGACAGGGTGGGGACACGGGGTGGCACTGTCACCCCGAGGGACACTGGGGACCTTGGTGTCCTTGCCTTGGGGACATCAGGGCCACCCTGAGGTCGCCTGTCCTGTTTTAGGTCACTACAATGTCCCTGCAGTGTCCCCACGTGACCGCAGTTTGTCCCCCTGAATCGTTAAAAACCGGAATAATCACGGACAAAGGCGCTGTAACTAATTAAAGTTACAAAGTGGTGTGTTTATTCACCGGCACGGGAGTCACCTCCCAAAGGCGTGACCGCCCCGAACAAGGTTCTTTGCCCTCTATTTATTGCCCCAGATCTTACATACAATACATGTGCATAACCCCAGTACCTCCCATCCCCATCCCATATTAAAATGAGCCCATTCGTCCTGCACGTGTGCACAGTTCTTCTCTTGAATTGGGTCGGTGGTCTCGAAATGGGTCAGTGGTCCCAATGGATGAAGTCAGGAGAGTCTTCATCAGGTCTCTGTTACCCTCTGACACGATCCAAGGCCTCGTGCTTCATGATTAATGGTTTATTATGTTCTTCTATACCTAAGTTCATAATAGCAGATAATTATACCAATTAGCTCTTGCCTAAGCATCAAGTAATTACCTACCTAACTTACATCTTGGCCATGGAAACTCCTTCTACCCTTAGCAAAAATCTTAACTCTTTAAAACCATGATTCAACTCTCCATGTCTGTGCCCCACCATGTCTTTGTCCCTCTGTATCCCCACCCATGTCTCAGTTCAGTGTCTTTATTTTCACCCGTGTTGGTTGTTTTAAAAGGATGAAGAGAAATGAAAAAGAAATCGAGGCTAAAAGAAAAGGATTTCCTTGTCTGTGTGAGCTGAGGACCAATGTGCTTGAGTGGGAGGGAAAAACATTTTTTGGAGGACTTTCCACCCCACTTTCTCCAAAATCTTGGTTGTTGCCTCAGTTCATCACCATTTGGCTGCGGAAGACAACCTTGGGCAATAGGAAATGAAAATCCTGGAATCAGTGAGGTTTGGAAAAGGTGTCCAAGACCATTCAGTATTCCTGGATGCCACCAGGAGATAGGATTGAACACATATTTTCTGGGGATGTAAGTCAACAAATCTGCTCTCCTCAAGGACTTCCCAATGTCAGATTGGGCCCCGATGCACGTTCTTGCCCCTACATTCATCCAGATGCCCACAGGGAGACAGGATGATGCAGAGCCCCCCCAGCCAGGTGTCTTCCCAACAGGGATCACCAGGACCACGGATCACCAGGGCTCTGCCCAACGGGGGTCACTGGGGATCATCCAACACCAATCCTCCCATGGGGGATGGAGCTGGAGCAGAGCACGAAGCTCTTCCCACACTCGGGGCACTCACAGGGCTTCCCTTAGTGGAGACTCCGTTGGTGTTTGGTCAAGTGAGAGCTCTGTGAGAAGCTCTTCCCACACTCAGGACACTCGTAGGGCCTCTCCCCAGTGTGGATGCGCCGGTGGACAGTGAGGATGGAGTTGTGCTTGAATCCCTTCCCGCAGTCGAGGCAGCGGAAGGGCCTCTCCTCTGTGTGAATCCGCTCATGTAGGAGGAGATTGGAGCTGGTCTGAAACCTCTTCCCACACTTGGGACACTCGTAGGGCCTCTCCCCGGTGTGGATGCGCTGGTGGCCTCTCAGGTTGGAACTATGCCCAAAGCTCTTCCCACATTCCAAGCAGGTGTAGGGCCGTTCACCTGTGTGGATCACCTGGTGCTGCATCAGATGAGAAATAGCCCTGAAGCTCTTCCTGCATTTCCCACACTCATAGGGCCGTTCCCCAGTGTGGATCATCTGGTGTTGGATCAGGTGGGAGCTCCAACTGAAACCCTTCCCACATTCCAAGCACTTGTGGGGCTTCTCCCCTCCAGGAGGCTTCTCCACCAGCTCTGAGCTCTGCCTGGATCTCCGGCCGCCTTCCCGGCTCAGGGAGGGTCTTTCCTCCTCGCAGCTCCTTGGGCTGGGTTTGCAGCCCCTCCTCCAGAGGGATCTCCGGGGCTTTTCCTCCTCCATCTGCCTATGCAATGGGAATGAAAAATCCTGATTTTGGGAAAGAACAAGAGAAGAGAGCACCTTGGACTGGGAGTTTCTCCTTGCCCAAGCGCAACTCACGAAGTCACTGTGCATCTTGTGTCTGTAAGAACCTCCAAAACATCAAGATTCAGCACAAAAGTCCTCCAAACATCAAGACAAAGATCAAAAACTCTCCAAACATCCAGACTCAGCCAAAACCCCCTGCAAAATATAAGGATTCAGGCCCAGCAAAAATACAAAGAACCAACTTTTAGCCCAAAAAAGCTCAGAAACACCAAGATTCACCCCTCTGAAAATCGTGGATCCTCCACTACGGTCACCTACTAAATATTGGGGGGGGACCATCGCCCTGGGACTGGAGGGATGCTGTAAATATAGGGAGGTTTGGAATTTTGTGCTGCTTCCCGTTTCTACTCCCCTCATGTGTCCCTGCTCTTCCTTACATTCGTCTTCCTCCTACCATTCCCCTACTTCCTGCACAATCCCACCTTCTCCGCCCACGTGCATCATTTGACCATTTGATTCTCCAACCCTGCTTCTCCTTCCCTTCTCCTGCTGCCCCCAGGCCCAGCACCCACTGCCGGCTCCCTCTTCCCCCCAAACCCACAGCATCCCAGCGCAGGGGCAGCGATGGAGCTGGGGCAGCTCGGGCTGGGGCAGCGCTGGGCTCTCGGCCGCTCCCGCCCGCACTCGCTCCCCACTGCAGCCGCTGCCGCCACCACAGCGCGGGGGGGCCCGGCCTTGGCGCTCCCCCCCTCCCACCTCCCCAAATTCCCCTCCAGGGGGGCGCTGGGGCCAGGAGACAGACGAGTGACAGATCAGGGGGGCTGGGAAGAGTCGGCAGCCAGAGAGCACTGAAAATCTCAGCAGGGACTACAGTGGCATCTTCGGGGACTAAACATGGCAGGGCACCCATGGAGGGTAGAAAGGGAAAGCCAGGAAGGGCTACCGGCAAAAGGGATGACAATCCCAAAATATCTCTGAAGGATCCCTTGGGAGCATGTTGAGGGAGTTTGCACATTCTCCCAGAGGTAATCAAGGACATGGACGCCAAGGGGGGCAATAAGGGAAGTCGAGAAGGGATTTAGACAAAGGGGGTGGATGCTGTTGGTGTGATGAGAAGGGCTTGGGTGAAGGGCAGTGTGCAGGAATATGGTTCAGCAAGGAAGCAGCAGGAGCAATCTATGTGGGAAGAAAAAGGGTGAAGGGAAAGAGGAGGAAGAGAAAAATTCTGAGGATGGGGATGTTTTTCAGCAGGCTCTTATCCTCAGAAGTTGCCAGCTGCTGCAGATCCTTTGTATCCCCGGTTGCCAGGACAGGCACACAAGGAGGTCAGGATTGCAGGGGGTTTCTCTGTGCTGGGCAGCGGCAGGAGCGGGCGCAGAGGGGCGGCACCGGGAGCACGGGCTGGGGGCCTGTGGGGAGCTGCGGGGCCGGGCCGGGGCTGTGGGGCAGCCGGGGCTCAGCGCCGGGCGCTGCCTGAGCCCAGCACCCCCCGGCAATTGCAGGCCCGGCAGTGGCCCCCGGCCCCCAGGAGGCTGCGGGACGCCCCGGCCGCTGCCCGGCCCCGTGGAGCTGCCGGCCCTGCCCGCCGGGGGGGCCGCGTTTGGACACTGCGGCAGGACAGGCACCGGCTCTGGGATACGGGCTGGCCACGGCAGCCACAGCACAAGGAGCAGCAGGACAAAGGAACAGCTGGGAAATGGGCATTGGACGGGCAAGGATCGAGATAAGCTTTTAAGCATTTTCCTTGGGTCACTGCAGAAAGGAATGATTTAGCAGAAAGCTCCGCAGCTGTCAGAGGATGAGCACCCCCAGGCACTGAGGGGGCTGCAGGAGGGGCAGAAGAAGCCCCTGGAGCACTTGGTCACAAAGGCACAGCAGGGGAATGCAAGAAGGGAGGAGGAAAAGGCCAAGGGGAAGGCAAAGGCCATGGCAGAGTTTCTACAGCCCCTGAGGGATGAACCCCAGGGCCCAAGGGGGCCCCAGCACCCAGGGGCTCTCACATCCTTACACCATCTTCAACCAGGTGCCCTCCTCACACTGACACCATTCAGTCCTTGATGGCAAAGATGCTTTCTGGGGATGCCCACTCACACAGGATGGTAAACTGGATTTTGCCTTTGAGTGGGAACAAGAGGTAGAAGGGAAAATGGGAAAGACATGGACGGTCCTTCTGCAGGGATGCACGGAAGCACCAGCCTTATTGGGGCAAGCCTTGCAGAAAATATCACAAGAATTTACCCCACCCCAGGGATTGGGTTAATGCAGGATGTGGATGACTTGCTGCAATCAGGAGGACAAGAAGTGGTAGAAGAAGCCTCTGTGAAATGGCTGAATATTCAGGCTAAAAAGCATCTTTGAGTATTTGAAATAAAAGAGGAAATGGTGGAGAAAAGGGTTAAATATTCGGGACATATTTTGACTGAGGGTTTGTGGTGTATTGACCCAGAGAGGGATCAGGGAATCTCAGAAGTAATCCAGGACTAAAAAGCAGGTGCAAGAATTCTGAGAATTAATAGGAAATTGCAGGACCTGGATTGAAGATTCTCTGCATATGCAACATGTTGCTGCATTTAGGAAGTGTTTTCTGAGTCAGTGTGTGCCCTTGGCTGAAGGCCAAGCATCCGGCCATTATAATTATAACCTTTGGCCAGAGCCAGGGCAGATATTCAATTCTCTCCCTCGGAATTGATCTTTGCAATTCCTTACCCTGGGAATTCTCCACCTAGTGCGGGCTGGAGATAAGGGATGTATATTTCAAGCAGGCTGTGGCCAGAATCCTGTCTCTTGTGAAATCTCTGCCACAGGAAGCTGGGCTGGCACAGAGCCTGCCTTGGCACTTTGCTGTTCACAGCATCCACCCAGGACTCTGCCTCTCAATTACACTCACACACTGGGCTGCCTGCGATTCCATTGTTGGAAAGTCTACCAAATTTTAAAAGGTTTTTTTTACCTTTCATTTTACTAGTCAGGCTCGGTTTGCCTTTCTCTCAGGAAAGAAATTTTTAAAGGTTTTTTTTAAGAGATGTTGCACCACTCAACAGAGATGAGTTTAACATCTCAACAGACTGGGAATAGCCCAAAAGATTCCCACAAAGAGAACGACATTCAACAAAACATCAACGAAACATCAGCAAACATCAAGGAACACCCACCCCAGACACTGCCCCGGCATAGATGGAGACACCTGGTCTGGAAAAGACTGAGAGGGAAATCCAGGAATGTGGATCTAATTAACCAAATACTAAGAACTACGCAACCTGGAAGCAATAAACATTATTTCAAAGGGTTCGGACAGTAAAAAGTTTAGGAAAAATCTAGTAAAATTCACATCTCATGGAATGATTTTCTCTGCACACCTGGGCTATGCGTGGATGAAATGATTTCTGTTGCTCATCCTGACCACAATCAAGTAATGCCTTGACTCTAACACTAAAGACATTATTGAAGAGTTTTTGTTTTTCCTGCAGTTTCAGTGACAAGATTACACCATTAGAAAATTTTTTCATATTAATCCAACTTTTATTTTATCATTTAGATTTGGACCAGGGGTGTGACAAGCAATTTTTACTCCTAGGAGAAGATGTAGAAAAGACTTGCTTGCACTGGAATATTTTTCTCTATATTTGTGTCTGACTCTTAATGATGGCAGAATTTCGGAATGGGTTTTTCGATGCTCACCTTTAAGTTGCATTTTGCAAACGTAGAAGAGTATTAATAGTAAGGCTTTAACACATAAATAGTTAATGCAAAATCGTTAAAAAAAAAAAAAAAAAAACAGATTGTGAGAGTGCAGGTGTGAATCACCTAAGGGCTGCTCTGGAACAAAGGCATCCCTTCCAGGCAGCCAGCAGAAGACCTTTAGAAATGCAAATTAACATTGCTCTGGAAAAGTGTGGACAATGCCCAAGGGCCTTCTTACCTGGGGGAGGAATTTCCCTGAGTCCATCTGCCCCTCACCCCCAGCTCTGCCTGCTTGCACAGATGGAATTTGCACAACTAAAGGCAGAGCCCATAGTGAGGATATCTGACTGCAACAGAAATTGGTTAAGCTGCAAAGGGAAACAGCAAACGCAGAATGTTGTGGAAGCTTAATAAAAAACAGTGTTTGGGGAGAGGAATCATCCCTCTCCCCAAAGCACAGGGGTGTTTTTGCTAGTCCACAGAAATCAGTTGGGAATCCAAGTATTTGATGATTTAATAAGAAAAAGTGGTCAATTGATGCAGCCCTGGATGGAGGGAGCAACCAAAAATGGGAAAAAGATGAACGGCCACCAGAACAAATGCTACAACACCATGGACCAGCCCCTGGGATCCCTAAAGAATTCATATCAGGACACAAAAAATCCATCCATAATTTGAGTGGCATAATTAGATTTAAAAGTGTCCTTGAAATAATAACCAACCAGACAGCTCCAGCTCCTGACCTTCCTGACGACCAATCCACTGAAATGAGGAACGAGACATTTCACCATGGGATGGAATCAGATTATGTATTAACAGAAAGAGGCGGAGTTTGTGGAAAATTAAATCATTCAAATTGCTGTTTGCAAATAGATGATAACCGAAAAGTGGTGAAACAGATAACAAAGGAAATAAGAATGTAGCTCATGTACCAGTCCAAACAGGGAAAGGATGGGAATGGGACACGTTTTCGTGGTTCCCTGGCAGACCATGGCTTAAACGAATGCTGCTCCTCCTCTGACGTGCTGCAGCAACTCTTAGCTTTTTACCATGCAAGACAACTTGTACGAAACAGGATGCAGGAAAAGAAATTGAGTCAATGGAAATTAAAAGTTTGTAAGCGCTATTCTTGAGAAAAGGAGGGATTGAAAGCAGTAAGATTAATATCATAGTAGGAGTGCATATTAACGAGGACATGCAGTAGGCAGATCGGGAAATCTGAACCTTCCAAAAACGTCAGCAAGAGGGAATGGGAGAGGGAGATGCAGACAGGAAAATGAGGATAAAAAGGAGGCGGCGCTTTAGAGACCGCATGGCAAATGCCGCATGGCCTCTCTCTTTGTTCAGGAATAAAGTCACTTTTACAGGACTCCTCTGTCTCCTTTGGGCACACAAACCTCTGGCCACGGGAATTTTCCCGCACAGCCCCGGGCACAGGGCAGACACCTCTGTGCCACCCACAGCAACCGGGACGAGCCAGCGCTGCTCCGGCACCGGCTCCTGCCGAGGCCCCAGCGGGAAGGAGACCGCGGGCAGCCGCTCCCGCAGCGCCCTCAGCCCAGCGCCAACACGGGCCGGCACCGGCACAACCAACCCGCCAGAGCCCCCTGCCGCCCCCTCGGCCCGCAGCGAGCCCCGAGCCCCCGCACAACCGAGCGCGGCTCCCACCTGCGCTGGGGCCGCCTCCGAGCTCCGCCGCCGCCTCCCCGGGCTCCGGCCGCTGCCGCCGCTGCCGGGCCCGCACAGACGCTGCCACAATGGCGCCTTTGCTGCTCTGCCCAATCAGCGCGCGACAACCAGGAGTGACATTGGCACAATCAGCCAATGGCAGCGAGGGCCGGGCTCTGCACACGGCCCAGCCTCGGCCCGCGCTCTCAGGGCCCCCCGGGCTGTGCGAGGGCAAAGGAGGAGATGAGGAACAGCCCTGGAACGGGCCCGGGCCCGGGCCCGAGCCGCCATTGGCCTGGAAACACAAACAAAGTTCTCCGCAGCTCCCGGCACGCCTTTCCCAGCCCTGCGTGTTTTCTGGCTCAGCGGGAAGCCCTGGAACCTCACTTCTCCTATCCCCTAATTAGGAGCATCATTGCTTGGCTTTGATTTCCCCCAAAAAGGGAAAACTGCCCCAAACCCCAGGGGATGAGTGTGGGAGGGGAGAGATTTCTGGCAGAAAACTCGAAAAACTCAGAGCAGTGTAATGAGAATAAATGAAGACCCATTAAACCAGCTTTCCACACGCCTCCCTCCTTCCAGCTGCACCTTCTACCCCGGCAGTGCAGGGTCGGACAAACGACGCTCACTTTATAAAAAATTTCATAGGTTTATTAAAGCTTAGCAAGAAATGCAACGGAAGACAGAAGAAAGAAAAAAATCAGCACTGGGAGCACAGGACTAAACCCCCACGTGCTCCCCTACAGAATGGATGTTCTGCCTTTTATGCCCCCGGGCCCTCCCAAAGTCTTGTCGCTGAACTCCTTCTCTGCCGTCCATTGCTGGAGACTCCTTTCTTACATCTGCACTGGAGGTCAGGTGTAGGAACAAGCCGGCCCTCCCCAAATGCCCCGACTGCCTGAGCCATGTTGTGACAACAATGCAAGGGAGAGGGGAAAGAGGACTATGGGAGGATATATTACAATAACATCATTATACATCCACAAAACTTATCTTAACATACACACACTGTTCATCCTTTAATTGTGAGAGCCAACCATCACATTACTCATCTATAACAATGGGGACTGCGCCATAATCATAATCATAATCATAATCATAATCATAAATCAGAGGGGGACGGAGCCAGCTCCAGTCCCCCCAAATCGGTGGGGACAGAAACAACCCCTGCCCCACCTGGGTATTTCATCAGCCTAATAGATATGTACAAAATGTTATACATATTCAAACATTTTAAAGTAGTTCCTCCCCCATCCCACCTTTTCCAAGCATGTACAGTTGTCTCAGTCCTGATCATTTGTTACTTTTCAATACATTCAACAGGTTTTGATTCCTTCATTGGTTAAATGTTAACATTACAACCACACTGGTATCACAACACAACATTCTCATTAAAAGATATCTAATCTTTAACAAAACTTCTTTTTCAAAAGTCAACCTTATATAACACATAGTATTCACTCTAACAATTGCTAAAGCCAGCAGTGTAATATATTTATCACAGCAGCCTGGAGTTCGGAGCCAGGCTTGGGCTACGGAGTGTGACTGGAGCTGCCATTGGGCTTAGGTCCAAGAACAACGGTGTTGGCCTTAGGGCAGGAATTGGGGCTGAGTTTGGGAGTTCAGGCTAAAGCTGGCATTGGAGTGTGGGCTTATCAAGGATTGAGAGAGATGGGGACTACTGATTTGTAATCAGAATTCGAATTTTACTGCGAGCCACATATGCTTATATACCATTTTCAGGAAGGTAAGTAATTTTTTCTACATTCATTGGTTAAACATCACAAAGACAAACTTTACATTTCTACTTACATTTCTACTTACATTAAACTTTATATTTCATTTACATTTCAAACTTCACATTTCTATTTAGTTAAATCTTTTCTGTCAGCCAGATTTGATCCCATCTTCTTGTAATCTTCAAAGCTCTGTTTGTTCTTGCCAAGGCATCTTGGTTATCAAACTGCATATGCTAATTAATTTACAGTACTATCAGTCTCAGTTACCACAGCTTAAAACAATGGATTAAGCTTCATTATTAAGCTTACATATTTCTATTGTCTTGCTTAACATATTTTCCTGAGGCCTGTCTCTACATCGTTTCTTGTCCTTGCATCTTCAGCATTCTTGCATTTCTCCATCCTGAGATTTGCTTTCACACAGCTTTCTGAGAGTTTTATACCTTTTCTATTCGCCACAACCAGCACCCCCTGAACCCCCATTTTCAGGCACCAGAACCCCTTTGAGCCCTGACTTCCAGGAAGGAAACTCCCCCTTAACACGCATTCCCCAGAAGGGGAACCCCCTGAACCCCCATTTCTGGGCACGGGGAATCCCTTGCACTTCCATTTCTGGGCAAACCCCCCTTCCTGGGCACAGAGATTCTCCTGAATGTTCATTTCGGGGCACCGACATCCCCCTGTAC
This sequence comes from Sturnus vulgaris, assembly GCF_052056855.1. Lineage (NCBI taxonomy): Eukaryota > Metazoa > Chordata > Aves > Passeriformes > Sturnidae > Sturnus > Sturnus vulgaris. The sequence continues at coordinate 7,655,945 of NW_028276185.1, read as the reverse complement.
CCCCTTCCCCAATCCTGAAAACCCCTGCACCCCCTTATCTGGAACCTGGAATGCCCTGGAGCCCCATTCCCGTGCACGGACACCCTCCTGAACCTCCATTTCTGGGCACCGGGACACCCCTGAACCTCCATTTTCAGGCATCGGGACCCCTTGAACCCCAGAACCGGGAAGGGAAACCCCCTGCACCCCATTTCCTTGACCCTGGGATCCCCTGAACCCCCATTACTGAGCATGAGGACACCCCCTGCACCCCCTTATTCGGTGCTGGGACCCGCTCCTGGACCCTCGTCACGTGTACTGGGGCCCCCTGCACCCCCTTCTCGGGCATCCCGCCCTTCCCAGACCCCAGACCCGTCCTTTTCCTTCACCTTTGTACCCCTGGATCTCTCAAATTTCCGTGTCCCTCCAGTTGTCCTCTCCCGGCCCTTTCTTAATGGGGATCCCAGGGGTCCCAAGTGGTTCTCCGAGGGCTCCAAGGAAGTCGCAGCGGGGATCTAGAGGGATCCAGAGGAATTCTCTGGAATTCCCTCGTCCCCGCACCGCGCTCCCTCGGTCTCTTTCGCTTCCGCGTCTCAACCTGCGAGACCGGGATCTACCCGGCGACTGATGACGTCACAGAGAAACATGGCTGCCATTGGCGAACAGGAAATAGCTGCGCCAATGGCGGGGCCGGAGGCTGCTCTGGGGGCGGGGTCAGAGTTGGGGGCGGGGCTAGACTGAGTCTGGTCCGGACGGGCCAGCGGCGGAACGGGGCGATGGTTCCAGCGCTGGGTCTGGCGCTGCTCCTGGGGCTTCTGGGACTCCTGGTGGGCCCGGGGGGCGCGACGAGCGGTGAGTGGGACCTCCCGAAACCGGGGCCCCCCTGAACATTCATTTCCAGGCACCGGGGACCCCCTAAACCTTAATTCCCGAGCAGGGGAACCCCCCCGGGATCACCATTATGGGAACTCTGACGCCGCCCCCATCCCCTTCCCCACCACGAAGATCCCCGTCTACCCCCTCATCTGTCACCAGGACCCCCCTGTACCTCCATTTTTGGGCACCGGACCCCCTTGAGCACCAGTTTCCGGGCACCGGGAACCCCCTGCACCCCTTTATCTGGCACCGGGACCCCCCATAACCCCCATTCCTGGGGATGAGGATCCCTTTGAACCCCGAATCGCAGACCAGGAACTCTCCTGAACCCCCATTCCTGGGCACTGGGACACCCCTGAATCTCCATTTCCGGGTCTGGGACGCCCCTGCACCCCCTTTTCGGGCATCCCGCTTTTGCCAGACCCAGTCTCGCCCTTTGGACCCTCCGGACCTCCCAACTTTCCGTGTCCTCCCCGTTTTCCACTCCCGCCGCTTCCTGAAACGGGGTCCCAAGGGTCTCAGGGGGGTCGCAGCGGGGATCCAATGGGATCCAGATGAATTCCCTGGAATTCCTCTTTTCCCCCCGTCCGCTCCCCCACCACACTCTCTCGGTCTCTTTCCCGTCTCCCAGGCTGCGCCTCTGGGATCTGCTCACCTCTCCCAGCTCCAGACCTCCCTTTCCCGTGACCCAGGGACTCCCTGGACCCCCATTCCTGCTTTTCCCAGCTCCCAGACCCCCCTTTCCCAGACCCCTGGACCCCTTTCCTGGGCACAGAGATCATGTGGATCCCCCATCCCGCCTCTCCCAGTCTCCTCCTTGACCTTGGACCCTTCCCAGCTCTCCCCCTTCTGCTTCTTGCCCTCCCCTAAACTCTGTGTCCCCCGAGTTCTCCATCCCCTGCTCGTCCTGCGGGGGTGTCCCAGGGGGTCCAGGAAGGTCCCTGGAGGGTCATGGAGGATCCCAGGGGGGATTCTGGGCTCTGGGACCCCCTTGAATTTCCAGTCCCGGGCACTGGGACCCCCCTGCACTCCCTTACCCAGTATCAATCCCCCCCTGCATCCCCCTTCCCATCCATCCCGCCTCTCCCAGCCCCAGCCCCGCCTTTTCCTTGACTCTGAGACCCCTTAGACCCCCATTCCTGCTTTTCTCAGCCCCCAACCCCCCTTTCCCTCTGTATCAAGGATCCCCAAGCCCCCCATTCCAGTCATCCCGGGTCTCCCTACCTTGTGACTCCACTTTCTTTGGCACTGGAGTCCCCTGGACCCCCTTTCCTGGACAGAGGGATCCCCTGAAACCCCAATCCCACATCTCCCAGTCCTTGTATCCCCCTTTCCTTGATGCTGAGTCCCCATTCTTGGACACTGGGACCCCATGCAACCCCCATCCCACCTGTCCCAGTTCCTCTTTCCTTGATCCATGACCCCCTCAACACCCCCAAATCTCTGTGTCCCCCCAGTTCTCCACTCTCTGCGTTACCTGCATGTGGCAGTGTTGGAGCCCAGCCCTGGGATCCCTCAGTTCATGATGATTGGGTACCTGGATGGGATCCCCTTCGTGCGCTATGACAGCAAGCGGGGCCGGGCAGAGCCGCTGACACAGTGGATAAAGGATGGAGCTGAACAGGGATTTTGGGATAGGAGGACCCAGACCTGCGAGAGGAGGCAGCAGGTCACTGTCGGGAACCTGCATATACTGCAAGACTGGTACAACCAGAGTGGGGGTGAGTGAGGGGATCCGTGGGGCTGGGATGGGGATCCATGGGGCTGGGCTGGGATTTATGGGGCTTTCATGTGGATTCACAGGGTGGGGATCCATTAGGATCCTATGGGATATCTTGTGATCCATGGGTTGGGATGTGGATCCATGGGGCTGGAATCAGGCTCTGTGGGTCTCCATCAGATTCTGGGGCTCCTTAGGGCTGGAATGGGACTCTGTGGGGCTGGGCACAATTCCATGGGTCTCTGTGGGTACAATCCTCCCAGGTCTCCACACTGTACAGCGGCTTTATGGCTGTGATCTCCTGTCTGACTGGAGTGTCCGTGGATCCTACCGGGATGGCTACAATGGGCAGGATTTCACCTCCTTTGACCTGGGATCCGGGAGATTCGTGGCTGCCGACAGCGCTGCTGAGATCACCAGGAGTCGCTGGGAACGTGAAGGGAACGATGCTGAGAGCTGGACGAATTACCTGGGGCACATCTGCCCAGAACGGCTCCAGAAATACGTCAGATACGGACAGAAGGAGCTGGGCCACAAAGGTGGGAGCAGAATTCCTTTGGGAATGTGGAATTTAGGAATGAGGAACTTGGGAACATTCCTGTGGGAATTCTATGGGCAAATCTCACCCCCATCCAATTCCCATGGAATTCCATGGATGTCTCTCACCATTATCCCATTCCAGATCCCCCTGATGTCCATGTGTCTGGAAAAGAGGAACAGGGGACGCTGATCTTGTCCTGCCACGCGTACGGATTCTACCCCAGCTCCATCGCAGTCAACTGGATGAAGGGGGATGAAATCTGGGATCAGGAGACGGAGTGGGGCGGGATCGTTCCCAACAGTGACGGCACCTTCCACACCTGGGCCAGGATCGAGGCGCGGCCGGAGGAGCGGGAGCAGTACCGGTGCCGGGTGGAGCATCCTGGAATGTTGGAGCCTGGGATCTACGCTTGGGGTGAGGCTGGGAATGTGGAATGTGGGAATTGGGAATTTGGAATTCCCAAATGGAGATTCCCCTCCCCCTCCTCACCATCCCGTTTTTCCCAGAGCCGACAGCTGGCAGGAATCTGGTGACCGTGGTGGTCACTGTGTCCATCATCACTGCCATCATCATCCTCATTGTCCTCATTGGATTAATTGTCTGGAAGCGCCAATCTGGTAACACAGGATGGGGGTCGGGATGGGGCACGGATCCACCTGGCACTGTTCTGGGAATCCTATGCCACCGACAATGTTTTTCCACAGGGAAGAGGAACAGGAATGAATACAACACGACAGCCAGTAAGTACCAGTGGTGGATCCAGCTCTGGATCCCCTCTGTGCAGATCTCAGGATGGATCCTGGGGTTAATCCCAGTGTATGATCCGTGCTGAAATCTCATGGATCTTCTCTTTCTGCAGAAAATGACCTGGGAACAACGGCTTGACCGCAGGTACGGAGCGGGATCAGGGTGGGATATCAGAGGGGGATCGGACAGGATGGACAAATTGGGATCAGGGAGGGCTTCTGAATCAGAGCAGGGGTCCAGAGCAGGATCAGATGGAATTGTGGAGTGGGATCGGGGGTGGATTCTGGAGCAGGATCATTTAGGATGGATGGATGGATGACGGATGGATAGTGGATGGATGGATGGATGGATAGTGGATGGCTGGATGGATGGATAGGTGGATAGGTGGATGATGGATGGATGGATGGATGGATGGATGGATGGATGGATGGATAGGTGGATGATGGATGGGGTAGGATCAGTTGAAATGGATGGGGCAGGATCAGGGAGAGATTCCAGAGAGGGATCAGTTGGGATGGATGGAGAGGGATTGGGTGAGATAGATGGAGAGGTATTAGGTGGGATGGGTGGGTGGGTGGATGGATGGAGCAGGATTGGAGCGGGATCAGGTGGGATTCCGGAGCAGCTCCCGCTCTCCATGGGCTCCAGCCAGGTCCATTCTGCAGGATGGGGACAGGGACAGGGTGACACCGTGACTTTCTCTCATCCCAGCAGGAATCACTGCCTGAGCGATCCACGGAGCTGGATCCGGCCCCTTCCCTCATCCTGGGAAACCGAGATCTGCCAGCAGAGCTCATCCCAGTGCTCCCACCCATGCACAGCTCTTGCTAACGGATCAATTTCCCATTTTCCTGCGTTTTAAAGCCAAGAACTGTGGGAATGCAGCTAAAGAGCAAGACTGGAAGCAGAGCTCAGCTTGTAACAAGTGACATAGATGTGTTAGCCATAGTAGGCTGCAAGCCTTGGCAAGAGTAAGTGGGATTCTGAAGAAGGAATGTAAGAGATAAGAGAGTGCTTGGTACGATGTGGTTAGTGTGCTGTTTTGTGGGGAATCATGCAAGGACTATACATATCTGTTTGTGGACACTGTTAGAAAGCTAGGAAAATTACAGCCTGAAAAATTACTTTCAGGCTGGAGCTTTTCAGCTTCATTCCCAGGCTGATAAGTTGGTTCTAGCTTCAGCTGGGGAGAAAATCTCCCAGGATGATAATTTAGTCAAAACAGAATGAAATCCGGTCAAAACAGAATGGTATTCACAAGAAAGATTAACACCTGGTGTTTTTCTGTGAGACACATTCTAAGGTATGGTCTCATGGATGTTTTTCCCAGTTATCCAACGAGCTACTATCCTGTCTTAACTCTCCATAATATGCTTAAAATATGGGTTTTGCATTCAATAAAGTTAGTCTTTTTTACCCTAAAGAGACCCATGTGTGTTGCTGTCTTTGCTGTCTCCTTTTCCTCTCTCTCTAGCGCAGTAACCACACCTGATGTCTTGGTTTGAAAGACAGGGGTCTGCTAAGAAAGGCAGGAGCCTCTTTTAAAATGGAAAATGTAAATCCCCTCCCTCCAAATTATTATAAATTTGAAATTAAGGGGCTCTCAGGCGAAGATATGGGAATGACAGTTCTTTACTAGGAAAAATTAAAATAGAAATACAGTATTACAAAGAACAAACCCAAAACACTGACCTAGTCAGAATACAACCAGACTCCCTATCAGTCAGGGTGTTGGTAGCAGTCCCATTAAATGGTGGCTGCAGTCCTCCTGGATGATGTTGTTCAGTTGAAGCAGTGGTCCTGTAGAAGGGTGCAGTTTTCTTCTGAAGGTTCAGTGATGATATAGAAGGGTCTGGTTTTCCTCTGGAATCCAGTGGAAAAAGGCTGCTCTGATGTTCCAAATCTCAGTTTTAATCTAGGTAGGAAAGGCTTGGCTTCTCCCCTTGGCTGGAGCATCTCCCAATAGGATGATGGAATTTCATGAGTCATGCAGTGGCACTCAATGGCCCATTAACAGAAGATATCTTCCTGGAGGAAGGATGGGTTGTGGAAAAGATAAAGAACACTGCCCCACCTGGTTTTTAACAGATGGCCCATTAGCAGAGGATATCTCACACAGAGATAAGGATCACTGCCCCACAGATGGTGATAGAATTTGTACTTTTGGTCACATCTGTGACCTAAGACACATCCCCTGCTCGCCAGGGCCTTGAGGGGCAGCTGTCCAGCTGGGCCAAGGTGTGCCAGCAGCTCCAGCCGTGCTGGGGAGCCTTGCCAGCTCTGGGCCCTGCTGTGCAGGAGGGTCCCTGTGTGAGCTGGGGCCTCAGCCACTCCTCTCTCCACACTCGCCCTGCTGCAGCTCCACCATCCCGGCCAAGAAGGCGCGACTCTCCCTCGCCCCCAGGGAGCCCAAGGACCGTCCGGTTTGACAGCTCTCACACACGGCCTCAGCAGCAGCAGTCGCCCAGGAAAGCAGAGCACCAGCCCTCCCTTCCTCCCCCACGGTCCCCCAGCCTGGCCGTGAAGCAGAAGCCCCCCGAGATCCCCCCACCTCCTCCCCTGCCCAGCCAGCCACCCTGGTCCTGCTAGGACAGAAACTGGGCCAGCCACGGCAGGACTTGGACCACCAACAGCTTGGGACATCTGCTCTTCTCTGCAAATAACACGTGTTAGCTATGGATAACATCCAGAGGCAGTTTTCATACTGTTGTGCCTTCAACAGGAAGGGCTAAAAATGCTTCCCCGTGCCCTGTCTCATCCTTTGCTATTTTGACTTGCATACAGCTGGGTGCTGGCTGAAACTCTTCAAAGAACTTTTCTAACACTGCATGACTTACACCAACTATCGAGGGGAAAACAAAAAAATTCTTCACTTCAGACTTTATTTTTAGTGTCGATGGCCACTCATATTTTGAGCAATTGATTTTCTATAGTACCTCTTCCCTTTTCCTTACAATCTATAAAAAGTACATCTGGACATGAAAATCACTACAATTACTGAGATTCACCTCAAAGCCCAGAGGACAATCTAGCACAAAATATTCTCCCTGTGTACTGCACGACAAGAAATATTCAGAGGAAAATACAGTAGCAACTGAGGCTTGTGGAACCCCCAGAATACTGAGCCTGCAGAGGAGGCAAACAGCCCTGGCAGTGCCTGAGGGGACTTCTTCTCACAGACTCCTCTCAAAGTGTGTCACTTCAGCACGGGAAGGCTTTCAAACCTTTGCCTTTCCTTCCTCCTGTGCTAAAATTTAAGGCTTCTCCTGAGAAAATACTGAGCTACAAACAATTCTCCATTCCTCAACAAAGCTTCTCAGGTCCTCAACTTAAGAAAGAGCAGAACCAAAGGTGGTCAGAAATTTCCCATCAAGGCCTATTTGCAGAGAAACCCCATCATATGGGAGCAAATATTTATTAGCATCAGTTCACTCAAAAGAAACCCAAGCCTGTATTAAGCAGCGTTTTAAACGAACTAGAATTCTTTTTCCTCACATATCAACTGGACTGGTTTGCTCCTTTTTTGTACTAGAGAGAATATTAGAACGATTTGCTCTTGACAGGACTCCTTGGGTGGCCCCCAGCCCTGGCTCCTCACCACGCCTTGCCTGGGCTGTTAACGCAGCCTGTCAGCACCGCCTGACTTTGGCAGCCTGTTCAGACCTCGGGCACGGCTGGTGCCACTGTCCCCTCTGGTGCCACGGTCCCCTCTGGTGCCCCGGTCGTCTCTGGCTCCTGGCGTGTCCCTGCTGCTGGAGGAGCCCTGCTCGTGCTGCTGCCTGCGTTCAATAACGCCGGTCCTGCTCCCCAGGCAAAGAGAGACCAAAATCACTGCTTTGGGCAGCTCGTTTGAACGAGTTGAACACTTACTCATCTCTAACACAGACCTCTTAACATCCACACACCAACACCAGGAAGTCACCTCATCTACAGAGGTCAGGAGCCTGAGCGAACACAAGGTCGACATTCAAGCACATCGAGTTTATTAATTAGTGGAAGCACTCCCTCATTCACAAGCCTTACTTGTCAATCTGGATTGTGCCATGCTATTGTCTTGCTTGTGTTAGAGAGAAACCAGGGAGAAATTAGCTAAGAAATAAGAACCACACTTGGGGCTCGGGCTTGTCAGACAAAGGGAGCAGGGCGGCACCTGCCCGCTTTGCCCGAGTCCCTGCTCCTGCCGGACAAAGGCGGACGCGGCTCCGTGCGGGGCGAGCCGGGCGCTCCGTGCCGGGGCCGAGCGCTCGGGCGGGCGGCGCTCAGGATGCTCGGGCAGCGCCGCGGGCCGGGCGGGCGCGATGGAGCCGCCTGAGGGCTGGGACCCCTCCGGGCGGCCGGCCCGGCGCACGCAGTGGCTGCTCAGCGCCCTCGCCCACCGCTACGGGCTGGAGCGCGGCGTGGAGAACGAGATGGTCGTGCTGGCCAGCGGCCCGGAGCAGTCCCTGCAGGAGATCTTCCAGCAGCGGGACTGCGCCGGGCCGGGCCGCATCCCCGGCGAGGAGTCCCGCACGCTGTGCCGGGCGCTGGCGCCGGAGGAGGCGGCGGAGCCCGAGGAGTGCGCGGGGCTGTGGGACGGGCTCTGGGCCGAGCTCACCTTCCGCCAGCTCCACGCGCGGCTCTGCGGCCACTTCAGCACCCGCGCGGGGCCGCGGCTGCCGCTGGGCCGGGAGGGCGAGCACATCGAGAGCCACATCCGCCCGCGCAGCCCCGCCGAGCCCGAGCGGCGGCCGCCGGGGCCCTGCTCCCGAGAGCGCTGCGAGGAGATGGTGGCGCTGGAGCGGGCCGAGGAGCGCATGGCCGAGCTGCAGCAGGAGAAGGGCAGCCTGCGGCAGCTGCTGGAGGACGTGCGGGCCGCCCTGCAGAGCAGCGATGCGCGGTGCCCGGCGCTGCGGCTGAGTCCGGGCCGGCTTCTGCACCGCGCTCCCGGCGGCGCCTCGGGTGGCCCCAAGCACTTCAGGAGAGATGCTGCTCTCGGAAAGTCAGTGTTTAGAACCCCTCCACCTCCGGACTGAGACCGAAGTTGCTCGTTCATCCTCGGCGTTAACTTTCTAGCAAAGTTAATTACAAGGGAGGCTTTTAGGAGAAATGTATGGCATCGCTGTGCCATTAAATATATTTGTGATGAGCACTGTTCAAAGTGTAGGGGAGTTCAGCTTAACAAACCCACGTGTACAATGCTGCTGCTGCTTCTCCTGCACGTGCAGCCAGGATGTGCTGATAGCAGATGCTGGGTATGCACTGCTGCAGGGTTTTTCCTGAAGTAAGAAAGAACTTTGGGATTCTTCCCTGCACAAGCACGTGCAGTGCCTCAGTCATAAGAGTCTCAGAAATATCAGAAGTGTGTCTTCTTCAGAGTGTGGTCACAAGGGTTCAGAGTTGGAGCCAGTTCTGCAGGCAGGCTGATGAATAGTCTGGGGCTCCTCTGCAGAGCCCCATTCATTCTGGGGCTGCTTTCTGCTGGTTCTGCTGGACTGGCTCGAGTGAAACACACACCCAATTAACAGCAGTTAAATTACTCTGGCATGGAACAGTGGGGAACAGGCAGAGCAGTGAAGGGCAGCATGGACCAGTTGTTCTGTCAGGTCTGACGAGGTCTGGTTTGATACAGCACTCACAGAACTCTGCTCCACCTGTGACACTTCCACTTGCAGTAGATGACTGTTCCTCTTCATAATATCCAGTAAGGTAGGTCAAAGACACTTTTATCATTTTCATCTTCAAAAGAAAGAAGAAATCAGCAGCAAACATGAAGTAACCAGTCAGAGGTCCCGGGAGAAACAAAAGAACAAAGAGTAGTGGATAAAAACAGGTTGAGCAGTGATCCTTATCTCTGTGGGAGATATCCTCTGCTAATGGGCCATCTGTTAAAACCAGCTGGGGCAGTGTTCTTTATCTTTCCCACAACCCATCCTTCCTCCAGGAAGATATCTTCTGTTAATGGGCCATTAAGTCCCACTGCATGACTGATAGAATTCCATCATCCCATTGGGAGATGCTCCAGCCAGGGGGAGGAGCCAAGCCTTTCCTACCTAGATAAAATCTGAGATTTGGAACACCAAGGCAGCCCTTACCCACTGGTTTCCAAAGGACAAGAGCTACCAGACCTTTCTACAGCATCACTACTACAACAAGACCACTTCATTGGGACTGCTACCACCACCCTAACTAGCGGGGTGTCAGGTTGTATTCTGATTCTGTCAGTTGTTTTCTTTTCGACTATTGCATGTATTTTATTTCTCTTCTCTTTTTTCCTATAAAATTGTATTTCTGACTTGGAGTCTCTCACTGGTTTTGCTTTCAAACCAGAACAAGTCTGGAGGGGATTTTGGCTGAGTCATGATATTTGGGGAGTTTTTGATCCGTGTGCTAAAGTTTTGAGGATTTTGGGTGGGAATCTTGGTGTTTGGGAGGTTATTACAGACACAAGATGCTCAATGACTTCCAGAGATGAACTTGGGCAAGGAGGAACACCCAGTTTATGGAGCTCTCTTCTTGTTATTTCCCCCTAAACCAGGATTTTTCATTACCCAGGTTTGCGGGGATGGAAGAGGCAGAAAAGCCCCAGAGATCTCTCAGGAGGAGGAGCTGCAAACCCATCCCAGGGAGCTGCGAGGAGGAAAGACCCTCCCTGAGCCGGGAAGGCGGCCGGAGATCCAGGCAGAGCTCAGAGCTGGTGGAGAAGCCTCCTGGAGGGGAGAAGCCCCACAAGTGCTTGGAATATGGGAAGGGTTTCAGCTACAGCTCTCATCTGATCCAGCACCAGATGATCCACACTGTGGAGAAGCCTTTCGAGTGTGAGGAATGTGGGAAGAGCTTCAGAGGCAGGTCCCATCTTATCCGGCACCAGAGGATCCACACTGGGGAAAAGCCCTATGAGTGTGGGAAATGTGGGAAGAGCTTCACAACGATTTCTCACCTGATGTGGCACCAGGTGATCCACACAGGGGAACGGCCCTACACCTGCTTGCAATGTGGGATGAGCTTTGGGTGGAGCTCTGCCCTGAGAAAACACCAGCACATCCACACCGGGGAGAGGCCCTACGAGTGTCCCAAGTGCGGGAAGAGGTTTCAGACCAGCTCCAATCTCCTCCTACATGAGCAGATTCACACAGAGGAGAGGTCCTTCCGCTGCCCCGACTGTGGGAAGGGATTCAGTCTCAACTCCACCCTCATCAAGCACCGGCGCATCCACACTGGGGAGAGGCCCTACGAGTGTCCTGAGTGTGGGAAGAGCTTCTCACAGAGCTCTAACTTGAACCGACACCAACGGAGTCACCACTAAGGGAAGCCCTGTGAGTGCCCCGAGTGTGGGAAGAGCTTCGTGCTCTGCTCCAGCTGCATCCCCCATGGGAGGATTGGTGTTGGATGATCCCCAGTGCCCCCCATTGGGCAGAACCCTGGTGATCCGTGGTCCTGGTGATCCCCATTGGGTGGGGGAAGAGGTTGGAGATATTTCTTTCCCTTCTCCTTGTGCTGCTGTGATTTGATTGTAATAAATTCCATTGCTGTGCCCAGGCTGGGTCTGTTGTTCCCATGCAGGTGCTCGGGGTGGGATCTCTCCCATTGCTTCTCTCAACTCCCGGGCCTCTCCTCAGCCAATCAGAGAAAGCGCCAAAATAATTGAGCCAATCAGAGCGCGCGGCGCTGATGACTCCTCAGGCAGTCCCAGAGCACCCAGGGCTCCTCACCTGGACTCCACCCACGCCCCGCCCCCAGCGCCCCCCGCCAGGAGAATTTGGGGAAGGGGAGGTGTCAGACCCTGCCAGGCGCTGGCCATGGGGCTTGTGGGGCAGCTGGTGCCCTACTGGTGCCACTGGGAGCCCCCCGGGCTGGGGGCACGGAGCTCTCGGGTGAGCGGGAGGGCCGGGAAGGTGTCCCAATCCACTGTTAGTAGAGGGGGGAGTCCTGATGCTTCATTTTGATCTCAGAGGTACAAAAGACAAGAACAGAAGGACAAATCAGGTTGCTCTAAAAAAATTGCACTTTATTGAGGGCGAACAACTCAGTTTTGTGACAGAAGGAGAGTTAAAGAGAGAGAGACAGAAAGGGGTGAATCATGGTTTTAAAAAGTTAAGATTTTTGCTAAGGGTAAAAGTAGTTTCCATGACCAAGATGTAAGTTAGGTAGGTAAATGCTAAGTTAATAATTACTAGATGCTTAGGCTAGAGCTAATTGGTATAATTATCTGCTATTATGAATTTATGTATTGAAAAAGGTAAAATAATAAACCGTTAGTCACAAAGGACAAGGCCTTGGATTGTTCCAGGAGGTCACAGAGACCTGATGAAGACTTTCCTGAGTTCATCCATCAAGACCACTGACCCATTTCGAGAGCACCCACCCAATTCAAGAGAAGAACTGCGCACACGTGCAGGACGAATGGGCTCATTTTAATATGGGGTGGGGATGGGAGGTGCTGGGGTTATGCACATGTATTGTATGTAAGATCTTGGGCAATAAATAGAGGGCAAAGAACCTTGTTCGGGGCGGTCACGCCTTTGGGAGGTGACTCCCGTGCCGGTGAATAAACACACCACTTTGTCACTTTAATTAGTTAGAGGGTCTCTGTCCGTGATTATCCCGGTTTTTAAGGATTCAGGGGGACAAACTGCGGTCACGTGGGGACACTGCAGGGACATTGTAGTGACCCAAAACAGGACAGGCGACCTCAGGGTGGCCCCGATGTCCCCAAGGCAAGGACACCAAGGTCCCCAGTGTCCCTCGGGGTGACAGTGCCACTTCCATGTCCCCACCCTGTGCCTGCATCCCCGGCCGCCTCCAGCTTTCGCATCACCTCCTTGTGTCCCTCCACCGATGTCCCCAAGGCCACCACGATGTCCCCGAGGGCCCGGCCAGCTCTGGGGAACCCCTGTCGCCGTGTCCCCCACGTGTCACCACCAAGTCCCGGTTAACAGCATTCACCAAGTACCCCAGGTGCCATGTCACCGTGTCCAGCCGCCCCTGGACATTGTGATGACCTTGCTGGTGGCTGCAGTGGCCTCGCCACTGGCCCTGGCCATCGCCACCCACTGGGCGGTCTTGCAGGCTCTGGGCCATGGCCTGGTGCTCACGGGCACTGCTGGCCAGGTGTCACCACGATGTTGCTGAGGCCTGCAGGGTCACCTGGCAGGACACAGCCACCGTGCCCAGGGCCAGCAGCAGGTGACTGTCCTCGGCCACCCCCAGTGCAGCGTGCACCGAGTCCAGGGACACTGCAGGGACATAGGGACACCGCACAGGTGGCACCGGGGACACGGCAGCAGGGCAACCAGCACAGTGGCACCTGAGCAATGGCACCAGGGACACCCCTGAGCCACCAGCCCCGTGTCCCCAGGGCTGCCCCAGTGTCACCACCCCAGTGTCACCCATTCAATCCCAGCGCCACCAGCCCCGTGTCCTCAACCCAGGGCCATCCCAGTGTCCTCAGCCCTTTCCCAGTGGCACCAGCCCAGTGGCACCAGGGCTACCAAGGTGTCACCAACCCACTGTCCCCAGTTCCATCCCAGTGCCACCAGTTCTATTCCACTGTCACCAGCCCAGTGTCACCAACCCAGTGTCACCAAGCCACTCCCATCCCAGTGTCCCCAGTCCTGTCTCAGTGTCACCAGCCCAGTGTTCCCAGTTCCTTCCCAGTGGTCCCAGTGCCAGCCCAGTGTCACTGCCCTACTGCCACCATACCAATATCACCATCCCAGTGCTCCCAGTTCCCTCCCAGTGTCTCCAGTCCCATCCCAGTGTCCCCCATCCTGTCCCAGCGTCCCTGTCCCAGTGCTCCTAGTTGTGTCCCAGTGCAACCAGTTCCATCCCAGTGCCACCAGTTGTGTCCCAGTGTCACCTTCCCAGTGCTCCCAGTTCAATACCAGTGTCTGTAGTTCCTTCCCAGTGCCACCACCCCATTGTCCCCATACCAATGTCACCATCTTAATGTCACCAAACCAGTTCACTCCCAGTGCCAGCCCAGTGTCCCCCATCCTGTTCCAGTGTTTTTGTCTCAGTGCTCCCAGTTGTGTCCCAGTGCCACCGCCCCATTGTCACCATACCAGTGTCACCAACCCAGTGCCACCAGTTCTGTCTGTCACCACCCAAGTGCCACCAGCCTGGTGTCACTAACCCAGTTCCAGCCCAGTGTCCCTAGTCCTATCCCAGTGCTACCAGTCCTGTCCCAGTACCACATCCCCAGTGTCCCTATACCAATGTCATCACCAGCCCAGTGTCCCCAGTGCCATCCCAGTGTCCCCCATCCTGTCCCAGTGTTCTTGTCCCAGTTCTCCCAGTTGTGTCCCCGTGCCAGCCCAGTGCCACCCGTCATTGACCTATACCAGTGTCACCAGCCCAGTGCCACCAGTCCTGTCTCAGTGCCACTAGTCCAGTGCTCCCAGTGCCAGCTCAGTGTCACCATCCCAGTGTTCCCAGTTCCATCCCAGTGCCACCAGTTCTGTCCCAGTGTCACCAATCCAGTGTCACTGGTCCTGTCCCAGTGCCCCCAGTGCCATCCCGGTGTCACCACCCCAGTGTCACCTGTCCCTTCCTAATGTCCCCATCCCAACGTCCCCTCCCAGTGCTCCCAGTTCCATCCCAGTGTCCCCAGTGCCATCCCAGCATCACCACTGCCACCCATGGCACCACCCCAGTGTCCCCGTTCCCTCTGCCCCTTCGAGCCATTTCGTCCCTGGACCCTTCGAGAAGGAATAAACTCCGCCTTGGATCACCACACGTGGCTCCCGTCCCTCTCTCCACCGTCGGCAGAAGCGGGGCTCGCACAAGAGAGCTGAAATCCCTCTCGTCCCGAGAGCGGGAACGTGCCTGTAACCCCCAGGCCGTCTTTCTAAAGACGCTTCTCTGGAAGGTCTCGGCACCAGCGCTCGCCCCGCGCCCACCGGCTCCTTCCCGCCGGTGCCGCCGCGATAACCGGAGCCCAAAGACCGGGACCTCCGCGAAAGAGTTCCTGGAGAAGCGTCTCCTGCAGCACCAACGGCAGGACACAAGCTGCTTTTCGGGACGGCCAGCTCCCCGAGCACAGCTCTCAGTGTTCGAGTGGAAGCCGTCTGAGGGGCGACTGGGACCTTCCGTGGAACATCTCTGGAGACCAATCGCCGGCCCGACGACCTTCCCAGCAGCTTTTCTGTTGACCCAGTGGGCTTTGCTTAGCCCGAAGAAATGACTGAGTTAAGATAAACCGGGGTCTTCTTCCCTTAGTTTTTTCTTTTACTGCTGGGTGGGAGATTGGAGTTTTGAGGATGGGAAATTTGATCAGTAGTGCTAAGTTCAGCCCTCCTCAAAAGGACGTTTATTACCAAGTTGTGAACACCCTTTTTCTTAAGTTATCAAAAGGGGAACTTGAAAGATTTTTTCTTTGTGTGATAATTGATAAAATATTTGTGTTAATCACAAAAGCATTGGGGTTTGTATAAACCAGAATACTAAGCTCTGAAGTGAAGCATGGACACTAGATAAAGGACATTATATGATAAAATCATTCTGTTAAAAATCACCTTGTTATGTTATATTATGTTGTATTATGTTACATTATAATATGTTATGTTATATTTCCAAATAAGTTGTATCAGCTACCACCTTGCAAAATCAGACTTCCCAAAAAGCCCATCTGGCCTTGTCTAATGAATACTGCCTATCTCAAGCACCAGACTTCCAGAACTTCTCTGGTGGTTATCTCAAGGACCAGATGGCTATCTGTGACTGATTATCACCCAAAGGCTTTGTTTAAAGATGTTTATTCAACCACCAGTGCTTATCACAACAAAAACCCAAAATTATTGATTACAACGAAGAACTACAGTATAAGAAGAGGCTGCAAACCAAAGTTCGGTGGAGCGTGGAGTGGGCAGTGACCCCTCACGTTCCCCAGCGCGCTGCTTGCTCTTTCTATATCAAATAAAGCAATCTAAATTTTGCTGAATATCGAGACTTTTGTCTCTCATTTATAACAATTTGGTGCCGATACCCGGGACGTCCTTGGAGCCCTGAGAGGCACTGCGATTTCGGGGAGGCGCCCCACTGCTGTGGCCCCGGTTCGTCAGTGATTCTCGGGACCCATCGACGTCCCGCACCATAGAGACTGAGCAAGGAAAATCTCCCCGGAAGACCGCGGCAAAATCACCTGGAATTCTCGTGCACGGAGACCCAGACAGGAGCATCGGACTGTGAGTATCTGTGTGGTTTGGTGGGGATGACTGTGTGCTTGCCTGAATGAGACGTGGCCTTTGCTGCGAAGCGAGAGTGGAGTCCTTCTATCCGCGTTTCCAGCATCCCGCGAGGGACCTGGCCGGTGACCGGACGAAGCGAGTGAGCACAAAGGGAGAGACTGCTTTTCTTGTCCTAGCCCAGGTAGAGGCTGGGTCCTTCCCATCCTAGCCCAGGCAGAGGCGGGACCCGGGAAGGGGGGGGGGAGGGGGAGGAAAAGAAAAGCAGATTGCAACACACCAGTCACGGAGGGAGAAGGGAAAAGCTGCTTTTCCCATCCCAGCCCAGGTAGAGGCAGGTTCCAGTCCCTCCTGACCCAAGGAGAGGCAGGGGTTCGGGCGGAATACATGAGCCTGCATCAGGCCATTGATCATACTGTCCTAATGTCTAAGTTTGTTGATGACAGAACCCACTGTTTCTGTGCTGCTGTCAGCACTAACCATTGCAGTACAGATGGTGTATTGAGATGGCCCCAGGTTTGCCATCTGCCCCTTGCACCTGACCTTGTCAGGGTCATTGTCATGCTGTTTGTCCCACCCAAAGAGCACCTCCAGCACTGCCACTTCTCTCAGCTGTTGGATCCCTTCCTCAAGGGTCTTCCAACACATTCTATGATGGTGCTCCTGCATTCTCTCTCTGTGGGGAAACTTCTCTATTACACTCATTAAAAGCCACTCCCATAGGGAAAGGGGCCGTGTTGGGTGCCAAAAATCTGTCCTGGTTTGAAAAAGGACAGGTGTGTGCTGGAGAAGAGCAGGGCCTTCCCTGGAAATGGAGCTAATAAATCCCTCCCTCTGAATTAGTATAATTTTGGAATTATGGGGATTTCAGGCAAAAATACGGGGATAGGAATAACAGTTCTTTATTAGTATGTGTGTATATATATATATATATATATATATATATATTTAACAAGGTAAACAAAACAACTAAGAAGTTAACAACAAACAGAAAACAGGAACCCAGTAACAGTTTTTCTGGTTGTGGACACCTTTCCCCTCTGCTGCAGTTACCGTCCCAGTTTGGCAGTCAGTGCCAGCCGGCTCCCGGTGGGCAGGGGCAGATGCGGTGATCCCGTGTGGCTGCAGGAGTGCTGGGGGTGATGGCGGCTGTGTCCTGGGTGGGAAGGGCGGAGGAGAGACTCTGCTCATGGATCCTTGGAGGCAGTGTCAGTCCCAGTGCTCGAATAGGTTGTGTGGAGGTGGCAGGATAAAGTGGGAGAGTGTCCGACCAGGAGGGTGCGGGGTCCCACAGCCAAGCTCCCATCATTGGGATGGCAGGGCGAGGTTTTCCAGTGGCCATCCATCTCCGAGCCAAACGAGCGAGAGAGCGAGCAGCTGCACACACCTCTCCTTTTCCTCCCCTGATCTTACGGTGTTCTCCCTCATCCCCCCCATCACCCCGGCCCTATGAGACAAACTCCAAAAAGGGTCAGGGAGTCTCCCCCTATCACTAGTCATCTTAGCATGTCAGTGGGAAAAAATTCAAGTCAGCGAGGAGAGGGAAAAAAGAAAAAAAACAACCCCCAACAGAAACTTAAACCAAACTTTACTGAAACAAGCCCGCATTGGCTGCCTGTCACTGCGGTGTCGCTGTTGATGTGTCCCTTTACCCAGTCAGCTCTCTGATCATGTGGTGTCCACGCATCTCCCCAGCCCATCATTGCCTCACACACGAGGTGACCACCAAGCCACTCTCCGGCCATCTGAGCCGCAGCTGAGCCCTTCCCAGAGTGCCCGCACCCGCAGGGAGCGCAGGGCTGGATTTGGCCGCCAGAGAGTTGGTGACCCTCGTGAGATCCTCGGTGCATTTAGTTCCTACAGGAGTGTGGGGACCACTGGGAAATGATCTGCATGCCTTGTTAATTGGATGTTCTTCCACCGCTAGCCTGGGGCAGGATCTCTCCCGGTCCTCCTCTCAACTCCCGGGCCTCTCCTCAGCCAATCAGAGAAGGCACCAAAATAATTGAGCCAATCAGAGCGCGCGGCGCTGATGACTCCTCAGGCAGTCCCAGAGCGCCCAGAGCTCCTCACCTGGACTCCACCCGCGCCCCGCCCCCAGCGCCCCCGGCCAGGAGAATTTGGGGAGGGGAGTATCACGTTTTATCTTTTATTCTTCCAGAGTCAGGATTAAATGCTCGAGAGACGGAATTTCATGTTTGGACTCAGATATTTATTATTTCTTATCTATATTACATTGAGTTCTACAGCACTTCTATCTAACAGGCTAAAAATGGACACGTATCTCTCTCTCTCTACAAGGCCTTTTAAGGGCCAATCTGTCCAATTAAGAACGGACAGCTAAATTCTTTTTACTTTTAACCCAACAACCAATCACCCATGACGTGCAATGTGGAATATTCTATCCAATTACAAAAGTACCACCAAGACCTGTGAAGAAGGTGAAAAAGAAAGAAAACTCCACCCTAAAACCTCCATCTCGTTTTATATGTATTAATATATTCTAAACCCACAAATTCTAAATTTTCCACCATGGGACATTACACACTTCTATTCAAACTACACACCAGTGATCCCAGTTCTATCACACAATTCTGGAAAGCGTCTTCATGCCCTCTGGTAAAAAGCAGTGTTTTCCTGGGGGTCAGTGCCTGTCAGCAGAGAAAGCCCAAACCCCTCAGTTTCCAGAGTTCCAACAGGGGGGAGGTGTCAGACCCTGCCCGGCGCTGGCCATGGGGCTTGTGGCGGGGGCCCGGAGCTCTTGGCTACTGTGGGCTGCTGGGGGGCTGCTGGGGGGACACCCCCGGACCTGTGTCCTGCACACACAGCGCTGTTCCAGGAGATGGTTTAGGCCGAGTGTCACTTCATTCACGGCACCGACCGGCTGAGGTTCGTGGAGAGGAACATCTCCAAGCGGGAGCAGTTCCTGCACTTGGGCAGCGATGTGGGGCTGCACGTGGGGACACCTCCTTTGGGGACAAGGCTGCCAGGCACTGGAACAGCGACCCGCAATGGATGGAGTACAGACGGGCTGCGGTGGACAGGCACTGCCGGCACAACTACGAGTTGTCCAGCCCGTTCCTCGTGGAGCGCAGAGGTGAGCGTGGGGCAGAGCGTGTCCCTTCGGGCCCTGCCCTGGGAATGACCCTGGAGCCCCTCAAAACCTCCCTGGGAATCACCCGAGACACGTCAGCCCTTCTTGTGCCCATCCCCGGGGCCTCCTGTCCCCTCACCCCAAGTGACTCCGGTGGCTCTCCCAGTCCATCCCAGTCTCTCCAAGTGTCCTCACGGTCATTCCCAGTGCCACCAGAGTCCCTCCCAATTCCTCGCAGTCCACAGCCATTCCATTCCCAGTCCACTCCCAGTCCTTCTAACTCCACTCCCAAACGTCCATCCTCTCTCCCAATGCCCTGCCAGTGTCCTTCCAAATCTCTCCCTTCTCCCCCAACGACCCCCCAGTGCCTCCCAGTCCTTTCCAAGTCCTTCGCAGTCCAATCCCAAACCTCCACCCTCTCTCCCATTGCCTCAGTCCAATCCACTCTCTCCCAGTGTTCCCCCACTCTCTCCAATTTCATTCCCAGTCCCTCGCAGGGCCACACCAGCCCTCTCCTGTTGGGGACCTGCTCCTGGTGGCCACCACATGCCCTGAGAGCTCCTGCTGGCACTGGAACCACCTCACCTGGATCTCAGCAGGGTAGAAATCCATGGAGCAGAGCAGGCAGCTGGGGCCGGGCTGGGAGCTCGAGGGCCACAGTGAGATGGACACACTGGGGGGCACTGGCAGAGAGTGGGGACACACTGGGATCAGCTGGGGGGAACAGGGAGGGATTTGAGAGAGCCTGGAGGGGATGGAGAAAGATCAGGAACTGGAAAGCAAGGGTTGGAATAAGGTTGGCTGTGATGGGAAGAGACTGGGAGGAGTCCTGGTGAGTCCTGGTGAGACTGGGTAGGGACAGGGAGAGGGTTTGGGGGTCCTGAGGTGGTGGGGCCAACTGGGAGGGGATTATGGGATCCTGAGAGGGACAGCAGGAGCGTTGGCGGGTCCTGGGGAGACCGGGAAGAGATTGGGAGGAGGATTCAAGAAGTCCTGGGGGGGCTAGAGGTGACTGGGAGGGTGATTGGAGTAGCTTGGGGTGTCTGTGAGAGATTTTGGGAGGTCTTGACGCCTGTGGACCCCCAGAGATGCCGCCAGACACCACCCGCAGCAAGGTACTGATGGGGATCGGGGGCTCCGTGTTGGGTTTCGTCTTCCTGGAGCTGGGGCTCGGCTTCTACCTGTGCAAGAAGGGTGAGGGGAGGGTCCCGGGGGTCGTGTTCCGACCCTGGAGCGTGTGCACTCCCCATGGGGCCCCCAGTCAGGTGCTGCCCCCTTTTCTCTGCCCACAGAGCTCCTGACCCAGCAGCGGCTGCAGCCCCTCCCCATGGCCTCGGGTGCGGCCGGGACCCCCCGCTCCGTCCCCGCGCTGATTTTGGGGGGGTCGTGTGTTCCCCCCAGCCCTGCTGTCACTCTGCCCCGGCCTGGCTGCTCCCAGTGTTCCCAGTAAAGTTTCCAAGTTCACCCCGTCCCGTTTATTGTGGGGCGGGACTGGGGAGGGACTCGGGGGGACCCCGGGGGGGGATCGTGACTGGGCGGGGAGGGTGGGGTCCAGGTGGGGAACACTGGGTGCTGCGGGTCTGCCCGGCAACCGGTGAGTCATCACAGCTGCTCTCTCTCATTGGCTGAATCTTCTTCATCGCATTCTCTGATTGGATGAGGAGAGGCCCGGGAGTGAGAGAAGGAACAGGAGAGATCCCGGCCCGAGCACCGGCACGGGAACAACAGAGCCAGCCTGGGCACAGCGAGGGAATTTATTACCAACCAAATCACAGCGGGACAAGGAGAAGGGAAAGAAATCTCTCCAACTCGTTATCCCCACCCAACGGGGATCACCAGGACCACGGATCACCAGGGCTCTGCCCAACGGGGGTCACTGGGGATCATCCAACACCGATCCTCCCATGGGGGATGGAGCTGGAGCAGAGCACGAAGCTCTTCCCACACTCGGGACACTCACAGGGCTTCCCTTAGTGGTCTCTATGCTGGTGTTGGGTCAAGGCTGAGCTCTGTGAGAAGCTCTTCCCACACTCCCCACACACGTAGGGCCTCTCCCCAGTGTGGATCTTGTGGTCCTTGATGCTGTGGGGGTTCTTGCTGAAGCTCTTCCCTCCTTCCAAGCACCAGCAGGGATATTTCCTAGTTTGGGTCTCCTAGTGCCGCATCAAGTGGGAGCTCTGGGTGGAGCTTATTTCATGTTCTAAGCTCTTGTAGGGTGTCTCAGTTTGAGAGATGGTTTTTAAGAGGACACCCTGGAGTGAGTGTCATCTCCTCTACAGGGTTCCAATAATCCCTTTCCACCAACACGAAATTAATATTAATACATGAAAGTGGAAAAAACTTCAACAGTTTCTTAACAAACAGTAAGCCCACAGGGCAAGGGGGAAAAAAGTAAATAACTGCTAGATATTAAATGGTCAAATCTTATCCCACACAGACACCTGGGACAAAAGACCCAAAATGCCAGAGAAATCCCCGCTCATGACACACGGTACAGCCGCCGACTTCTTCCCCAGGGGAAAAACCAACCAGGGGCTGTCCCGAAGGAGATGAAAGCCCGGGGCTCGCCTGCCCTTGAACTCCTCCCCAGCCGGGCTCCGCGGGCACGGTCCCGGCAGGCGAAGCAGCGGGGCTGAAGCCTCGGGCTGTTTTCTCTCCCGGCTCGGCCCGGCTCGCAGCGGCTTTGGGCTGCAGCGGCGCCGCTCCGCTCCTGCCGGCGCGGAGCCCCCGGGCTGCGACACAGCAGCTGCTCAGTTCGCCTCCAGGCACGGCAAGGCTTCCCCTGCATCCTCTCCCAGCCAAGAAAAGGGAAAAAATCCTGGTTCCTGGGCCAAAACCGCTTCTCAGGCAAACAGAAACCCACGGTGCACAGAGAGAGCCGCGGAAAACCCGAGCAGCGAGGCTTCAAAACGCCCGCGGAATGAACAAGGAGCCTCTCCCCGCCCCGGCCCCGCACACATCCCCTCCCGGGCTGCCGGGGTTTAGATACAATAACCATTCTTTGGGCACAAAGCAGAGGATCATGGAATTACCATCACAGTAACTCACTGCAAGAGAATCGCGTACACAATAATCACATGTATCTACCTATAAAAGCATGTACTGAACTCTGGATACAGCAATGTGCTCTAGGACAGGAGCAGAGAGGATGAACGGACACCAGGGGAGATGGGGAATGTACGGACACAGCAAAGCCTCCAAGGGCTTCAACCTCATTCCCAGCTTTTCCGTGTTTCAAGGGCTTTGACTGCTGGAATTGAATGAATTGAGATGTCACCGTGAAAAGCAGAGCAGTCTGGAACCAGACACTGCTGCTGGAGTCAAAGTCTGGACTTGGCACATCTCAGATTTGAAATTATATTGAATAAAAAACGCCATTACCTGCAACCTTTCCCAGCACATCCCTCCTCACACATAACAAAATACAATGGAATTATTTCTATAGGGTAAAAAGAAAAGTAAAATGAACATTGAAATAGATAGAAAGTTGCGTTGAGAATATACAAAATAATGAAGTGTGTCTAGAAAAGCCGGCTGTGATTTCTCAGGTATTGGGCTCAGTGTCAGCTCCGAGCCGGGCTCTGTCTCCCAGGTGCCCAAGTGCCCGGGCCAGCTCTGAGCAGCCTCTCCCGGCTCTCCAGCCCGGCTTTGCCCCGGCTCTGCCCCGGACAGGCACTCGGTGTTTCCGTGGTGCCCGTGCCCTGCAAAGGCGCCGAGGCTGCGCTCGGTGCCCCTGGGTGTCACTGAGCGAGGCACTGACGAGCCCCGGTGCCCGGGCACAGCCCTGAGGGACACCCCTCGTCCCCGGCCTCCCGCGGGACACGGAGCCACTGCCCACAAGGCCCTGGCACGTCCGGCCCGGCCAATTCCTCCTGCCCCGGCCAGCCCGGGCTGCAGCCCCAGGGCTCTGCAGGCCGGGGCTGGGGCTGCCGGCTCCCACCGTGGCCAAAGCCTCCCAGGGCTCTGGCCACGCCAGGGGCTACAAGGCCACGAGGCCGGGGCTGCTCCGGGCCGCTTCCAGGCTGTCCCTCTGCTCTTGGCTGCCGGGGGTGGCCCTTTGTGACACGGGCGTGTGTCAGGGCCCTCGGTGATGCGGGACATTGTGGTGCTGTCATGAATGAGAGCGTTTGAGATCGCATAAAAATCGGTGACAAATGCATGAACAAAAGTCAGATTTAATATTGAGCGACAAAATACAACAAGTTTGATGGCAAGATTCACTCTACTGCCTATAGAACAGCTGAGGCACAACAAGGGAAAACAAGCAACAACAAAACCAAACAAAATCCAGGCAACCAAAACAGAAATGAACTGAGAACTCTCTAGGGGAGTGTGGGTGGGTGTGTGCTGTGTTTAGGTGCATGGAACAAAAGAGAGTGCAGGCAAGGATTAAAAGGAACAGCCTAAAAACTAATCTACACTAAGCAGCACTTCTCTCTTAATTTGTCACTTAACTTATACCTTAGCCCCAGCAATCCAACAGAGGTACAACAATGAACTAATACCTGACTTAGCTTACAACTTAACATTAACAATTCAACAAAGCACTAACACTTAACAGCATTTAACCTAACTTATAGCTATAACTTCCATGTTGTACTTAGTAATTTAATGGAAAAACAACAATTAGCTTATGATTACATTTAAAAACTTAGCAAAACATTTAACACTTACAGCATTAAAGTAAGTTCATAACTATAACTAAACCTTGCTTACAGGCCTAACTTAGATATCCACAGTACTTCCACATCTAGGAAAGCTGTATTTCTCACAGATTTGCTATAGCATATGTGCAGGGGCACACACACAGACAGGAACAGTCAGTGCAAACAAGGTACCTGTGAAAAATTCTCCTCAGAGCTCAGTGAAATCCGCCTTTCAGATGTTTTTGCATCTCCCACTGGCCGAAGGATGGGGCCTTGAGCAGTGAGGGTATGGGCCCAGGACACGTCGTGTTTCAGTGATCCTCCAGGCACAGCAAAGCCGAGGGTTTGCTGGCTCTGAGAGGCCCCTCAGAGGGAGACTGCTGGTCACAGCCCATGGTGGCCCAGGAGAGCTCAAAGGTCTCCTTTTGGATTTCTGCTGACAGGGTCACAAGAGAGTGGGCTCCAGTCATAACCATGTTTCATCCTAGCCTCAGTCTGGGTGGGCACTTTCTCTAGGAGTGGGGGAATGCTTCACCACACTGGGATCTCAGGGGTGCCCATGGCCTGGGTGATGCTGGCTTGATGCCAGGCACCCACCAAAGCCACTCTGACCCTTCCCTTCCAGCTGCAAAGGAAGATAGAGTTTAACCATGAGCTCCAGGATCAGATTAAGACGGGACAAGCAAAGACACCAAACAGCAAAATGGGCCACACAGACACAGCGTGGCCACAGCGAGGGAATTTATTCCCAATCAAATCATAGCAACAGAAGGAAAAGAGAGAGAAATCTCTCCAACAACTTCCCCCCACACAATGGGGATCATCAGGACCACGGACCACCAGGGCTTTGCCCAACGGGGGTCACTGGGGATCATCCAACACCAATCCTCCCATGGGGGATGGAGCTGGAGCAGAGCACGAAGCTCTTCCCACACTCGGGACACTCACAGGGCTTCCCTTAGTGGTGACTCCATTGGTGTCGGGTCAAGTGAGAGCTCCTGGAGAAGCTCTTCCCACACTCAGGACACTCGTAGGGCCTCTCCCCAGTGTGGATGCGCCGGTGCCTGATGAGGGTGGAGTTGCGGTTGAATCCCTTCCCGCAGTCGGGGCAGCGGAAGGGCCTCTCCTCTGTGTGAATCCGCTCATGTCGGAGGACATGGGAGCTGGTCTGAAACCTCTTCCCACACTTGGGACACTCGTAGGGCCTCTCCCCGGTGTGGATGTGCTGGTGTCTTCTCAGGTCAGAGCTCCACCCAAAGCTCTTCCCACATTCCAAGCAGGTGTAGGGCCGTTCCCTTGTGTGGATCACCTGGTGCTCCATCAGGTGAGAAATCGTTGTGAAGCTCTTCCCACATTTCCCACACTCGTAGGGCTTTTCCCCAGTGTGGATCCTTTGGTGCCGGATCAGATGGGACCTGTCTCTGAAGCTCTTCCCACATTGTCCACACTCATAGAGCTTCTCCCCAGTGTGGACCACCTGGTGCCGGATCAGATGGGAGCTCCACCTGAAACCCTTCCCACATTCCGAGCACTTGTGGGGCTTCTCCCCTCCAGGAGGCTTCTCCACCAGCTCTGAGCTCTGCCTGCATCTCCGGCCGCCTTCCCGGCTCAGGGAGGGTCTTTCCTCCTCGCAGCTCCCTGGGCTGGGTTTGCAGCCCCTCCTCCTGAGAGATCTCTGGGGCTTTTCTGCTTCCTCCATCTGCGCACACCTGGGGAATGAAAAATCCTGGTTTAGGGGGAAATAACAAGAAGAGAGCTCCATAAACTGTGTGCTCCTCCTTGACCAAGTTAATCACTGGAAGTCATTGAGCATCTTGTGTCTGTAATAACCTCCCAAACACCAAGATTCCCATCCAAAATCCTCCAAAATTTAACACACGGATCAAAAACTCCCCAAATATCAAGATTCAGCCAAAATACCCTCCAAAATTGTGCTGGTTTGAAAGCAAAACCAGTGAGAGACTCCAAGTCAGAAATACAATTTTATAGGAAAAAAGAAAAGAGAATTAAAATACATGCAACAGTAGAAAAGAAAACAACTGACAGAATCAGAATACAACCTGACACCCCGCTAGTTAGGGTGGTGGTAGCAGTCCCGATGAAGTGGTCTTGTTGTAGTAGTGATGCTGTAGAAAGGTCTGGTAGCTCTTGTCCTCTGGAAACCAGTGGGTAAGGGCTGCCTTGGTGTTCCCAATCTCAGATTTTATCTAGGTAGGAAAGGCTTGGCTCCTCCCCCTGGCTGGAGCATCTCCCAATGGGATGATGGAATTTTATCAGTCATGCAGTGGGACTCAATGGCCCATTAACAGAAGATATCTTCCTGGAGGAAGGATGGGTTATGGAAAAGATAAAGAACACTGCCCACCTGGTTTTAACAGATGGCCCATTAGCAGAGGATATCTCCCACAGAGATAAGGATCACTGCTCCACCTGATTTTTTCCACCACTCTTTGTTCTTTTGTTTCTTCCCAGGACCTCTCACTGGTTACTTCATGTTTGCTGCTGATTTCTTCTTCCTTTTGAAGATGAAAATGGTAAAAGTGTCTTTGACCTGCCTTGCTGGATATTGTGAAGAGGAACAGTCATCTACTGCAAGTGGAAGTGTCACAGGTGGAGCAGAGTTCTGTGAGTGCTGTATCAAACCAGACCTCGTCAGACCTGCCAGAACAACTGGTCCATGCTGCCCTTCACTGCTCTGCCTGTTCCCCACTGTTTCATGCCAGAGTAATTTAACTGCTGTTAATTGGGTGTGTGTTTCACTCGAGCCAGTCCAGCAGAACCAGCAGAAAGCAGCCCCAGAATGAATGGGGCTCTGCAGAGGAGCCCCAGACTATTCATCAGCCTGCCCACAGAACTGGCTCCAACTCTGAACCCTTGTGACCACACTCTGAAGAAGACACACTTCTGATATTTCTGAGGCACTTATGACTGAGTCACTGCACGTGCTTGTGCAGGGAAGAATCCCAAAGTTCTTTCTTACTTAAGGAAAAACCCTGCAGCAGTGCATACCCAGCATCTGCTATCAGCACATCCTGGCTGCACGTGCAGGAGAAGCAGCAGCAGCATTGTACACGTGGGTTTGTTAAGCTGAATTCCCCTACACTTTGAACAGTGCTCATCACAAACATATTTAATGGCACACCGATGCCATACATTTCTCCTAAAAGCCTCCCTTGTAAGTAAACTTTGCTAGAAAGTTAACGCCGAGAATGAACGAGCAACTTCAGTCTCAGTCCGGAGGTGGAGGGGTTCTAAACACTGACTTTGCGAGAGCAGCATCTCTCTTGAAGCGCTCAGGGCCCCAGAGCCGCCGCCGGGAGCGCGGTGCAGAAGCCGGCCCGGACTCAGCCGCAGCGCCGGGCACCGCGCATCGCTGCTCTGCAGGGCGGCCCGCACGTCCTCCAGCAGCTGCCGCAGGCTGCCCTTCTCCTGCTGCAGCTCGGCCATGCGCTCCTCGGCCCGCTCCAGCGCCACCATCTCCTCGCAGCGCTCTCGGGAGCAGGGCCCCGGCGGCCGCCGTTCGGGCTCGGCGGGGGCTGCGCGGGCGGATGTGGCTCTCGATGTGCTCGCCCTCCCGGCCCAGCGGCAGCCGCGGCCCCGCGCGGGTGCTGAAGTGGCCGCAGAGCCGCGCGTGGAGCTGGCGGAAGGTGAGCTCGGCCCAGAGCCCGTCCCACAGCCCCGCGCACTCCTCGGGCTCCGCCGCCTCCTCCGGCCCCAGCGCCCGGCACAGCGTGCGGGACTCCTCGCCGGGGATGCGGCCCGGCCCGGCGCAGTCCCGCTGCTGGAAGATCTCGTGCAGGGACTGCTCCGGGCCGCTGGCCAGCACGACCATCTCGATCTCCACGCCGCGCTCCAGCCCGTAGCGGTGGGCGAGGGCGCTGAGCAGCCACTGCGTGCGCCGGACCGGCCGCCCGGAGGGGTCCCAGCCCTCAGGCGGCTCCATCGCGCCCGCCCGGCCCGCGGCGCTGCCCGAGCATCCTGAGCGCCGCCCGCCCGAGCGCTCGGCCCCGGCCCCGGCACGGAGCGCCCGGCTCGCCCCGCACGGAGCCGCGTCCGCCTTTGTCCGGCAGGAGCAGGGACTCGGGCAAAGCGGGCAGGTGCCGCCCTGCTCCCTTGGTCTGCCAAGCCGGAGCCCCAAGTGTGGTTCTTATTTCTTAGCTAATTTCTCCCTGGTTTCTCTCTAACACAAGCAAGACAATAGCATCGCGCAATCCAGTTTGACAAGTAAGGCTTGTGAACGAGTGAGTGCTTCCACTAAATTAAAAATTCGATGTGCTTGAATGCTGACCTTCTGTTCTCTCAGGCTTCCTCACCTCTGTAGATGAGGTGACTTCCTGGTGTTGGTGCGTGGATGTTAAGAGGTCTGTGTTAGAGATGAGTAAGTGTTCAACTCGTTCAAACGAGCTGCCCAAAGCAGTGATTTTGGTCTCTCTTTGCCAGGGGAGCAGGACGAGCTTTGTTGAACGCAGGCAGCAGCACAAGCAGGGCTCCTCCGGCAGCAGGGATATGCCAGGAGCCAGAGGGGACCGTGGCACCAGAGGGGACCGTGGCACCAGCCGTGCCCGAGGTCTGAACAGGCTGCCAAAGTCAGGTGGTGCTGACAGGCTGCGTTAACAGCCCAGGCAAGGCGTGGTGAGGAGCCAGGGCTGGGGACCACCAGAGGAATCCTGTCAAGAGCAAATCGTTCTAATATTCTCTGAAGGATAAAAAAGGAGCAAACCAGTCCAGTTGATATGTGAGGAAAAAGAATTCAAGTTCGTTTAAAACGCTGCTTAATACAGGGTTGGGTTTCTTTTGGGTGAACTGATGCTAATAAATATTTGCTCCCATATGGTGGGGTTTCTCTGCAAATAGGCCTTGATGGGAAATTTCTGACCACCTTTAGTTTTGCTCTTTCTTCGGTTGAGCACCTGAGTAGCTTTGTTGAGGAATGGAGAATTGTTTGTAGCTCATTATTTTCTCAGGAGGAGCCTTAAATTTCAGCACAGGAGGAAGGAAACGAAAAGGTTTGAAAGCCTTCCTCTGCTGAAGTGACACACTTTGAGAGGAGTCTGTGAGGAGAAGTCCCCTCAGGCACTGCCAGGGCTGTTTGCCTCCTCTGCAGGCTCAGTATTCTGGGAGTTCCAGAAGCCTCAGCTGCCTCTGTATTTTCCCCTGAATATTTCTTGTCGTGCAGTACACAGGGAGAATATTTTGTGCTAGATTCTCCTCTGGGCTGAGAGGAATGTTGAATTTGTCTTTACAAATGAGTTGTGGATCTGCCTGTAGATAAGGCTAGCACTGAGAGATAAAAGAAACAATGGGATGGATTCCACTGATTGATGAATGGAAAGAGATGTTTGCCTTTCCAAACAAACTGTAAGGCTGCTGATAAATGAAATTGGATATCAAAAGATGAAAGAAGCAACGGGGGGGAAAACTATGAATTCTATAAAAATTGAAAATGAAAAGGGTAGGTTGTACATTAGAGGGGAATTTCAGGTATCAGGTGTTCCGGGAAGTCTGTGCCTCTCAAGTACCTCAGCCAATGGGGAAAGAGAGAGGGAAATGCGGCCCGGAAAATAGGATAAAAAGGAGGCTGCGTCCTCCAAAAATTTGAGAGATCCCAGGGGAATGTCCCATGGCCTCTCCCTTTATTCGAATAAAGCAAAAAGGACTCCTCTGTCTCCTCTTTGGACATAAACCTCTGGTGTTTGTGGATTAATTTTCCTGACAATTTGGGGGCTCGTCCGGGATCTTTCCACCGTCCGGGGCAGCGAATGGAGCTGAAGGCGCCTCACCCAGTTTGGGTGATCAGCTCCCCTTGGTGCCGGCTGGTACCGGGCGATCCATTGGGTTCCCGAGACTGTCCAGGAGACAGACGAGTGGCGGAGCAGGGGGGTCCGTGAAGAGTCCGCAGGGAAGGACCACTGAAAATCTCACCGGTGAGTAAAATGGGATCTTCGGGGAGCAAACCTGGGAGGGCACCCATGGAGGGTAGCACAGGTAAAACGGGGCACCCAGAGAGGGTTGGAAAGGTGAAGCCGGGAAGGACCCCCAGCAAAAGGGATGACGATCCCATAGTACGCCCGGAGAGTCCCTTGGGGTGAATGCTGAGGTCTTGGGACAGATTGTATATTCACCCAGAAGTAACTATGGAAATTATGGTAAAATATTGTTATTTTGTGTGGCCAGAGTATAAGCTGGCAAGGGGACTTATATGGCCACCTTATGGAACAGATAAAATTCATTTGTGTCGAATTTTGTGGAGGTATCTAGAGGAGAATTGGAAAGGATGGATTGAAAGGGAATGTGGATTAATATGGGTCAGACAAGAAACAAGAGTAATTTATGTGTTAAGAAAAAAAGGAGAAGAGGAAAAAGAGGAGGAAGAGGAAAGTGGTGAGGATTGGGATGTTTTTCAGCACCTTCCCCCGTCTTGTCCTCCAGTGTTGACAGCTGCAGGTCGTCTGTATCCTCAACTTTCAGAGCAAGGGGATCAGGAAAATGTTATTCCTACAGCCCCACCTGAAAAGGATAATGGTGTAGGGGGAGGGGAGCAGCATGTTGTATCACCCCCCAGAACTAGAATTTGAACTCAGTTTAGGGCATCAGAAGCCCCCCAAGAGACAGGGGTACACCAGATGCCACTCTGTCAAGTTCCTTTGGGGGGGTCAAGGGGGAGGATTTGGGTTTGTAATTGTACCACTTACTACCCAGGATATAAGAGGGTTGAAAAAAGAATTACCCCCATATTTGGATGATCCCATAGGGGTGGGGGAAAAGATAGAGGAATATTTGGGAAATGCAGATTATACATGGAAGGATTGGGATTTTCTTTTGGGAAGTTTGTTTGTGTTATCAGAGAAACGAATGATTTTGCAGAAAGCTCGGCAGCTGTGGGAGGATGAACACCCACAAGCAGCAGGGGGGGCTGGACCCAATGCACCTACGGTGGGTGATGCCATCCCCCAGGCAGACCCCCAGTGGGACCCAAATAACCAGGCCAGTCTGGCTCACCGTGATTGCCGTGCTTATTTGATCAGGGCAATCAAGTCAGCAGCTCCCAGAACTAACAACATAGCTAAGGCTCTGTCGTTAGAACAGGAGAAACAGGAAAGCCCTCATTGGTTGGAGAGGATTAGGGATGCCTTGAGGAAGCACGGGGGGATGGATCCTGAAGGGCCAGCCTTCAACACATTGCTTGAGGTGCAATTTGTTACTAAGGCCTGGCCTGATATAAGGAAAGGAGTACAGAAAGATGAAGAGGGGCAGAATAAACCTCTACAGGAATTGGTTAGAAAAACACAGCAGATATATGTAAGAAGGGATGAGGAAAAGGCAGAAGCTAAAGCAAGGATGATGGCAGAGTTTTTGCAGCCCCAGAGGAATAAACCACAGGGTCCAAGGGGTCCCCAGGGACAGAGGGGACGGGGTCGGCCACAAGGAAGTGGCAGAGGGATTCCCTCCTCGGCAGGGGACAGCCGACCCAAACAGCGGCTGGGGAAGAACCAGTGTGCTGTCTGCAGGGCAGAAGGGCATTGGAAAAACGAGTGTCCGCAGAAACAACTGGACCCTCAGGAGGAGGAAGTCCAGAGGATAACGGAAATGGATTGTTAGGGGTGTCAGGGGCTCCTATTATACCAAGGACCCACCACTCAGGAGCCCTTGATAACTTTTAAGGTGGGTCCGGATCGAGAGGAGGTGTGTTTTTTGGTAGACACGGGGGCCTCTTGGTCCACCTTAAATTTTATACCTAAGTGGGGGAAATTGTCAAAAAGATCCTAGGTTATTGAAGGAGTAAGCGGGAAGGATGAGCGAGTGCATTTTATTCAACCTCTGTTAATAGATGTGGGGGACAGATTTGAACTGCATGAATTCTTGTTTGTTCCTAATTGTGATTGTAATTTACTGGGAAGAGATTTGATGGCTAGAATGGGAATGCAAATTAGCATTGTAAGAAGTGACACGGAGTCCGAAACTGTGATATCTTTGTGTAAAATGTCTGAAAAGGCTTATGCTAAAATAAATCCGGAAGTATGGGCAGCTCCAGGGAAATATGGGAAACTGGACATAGAGCCTCTCCAAATTACTTCGAAGCAACCAGGACAAGTGGTGTCTAAAAAGCAATGCCCTGTTTCAAGGGAGGGAAAGAAAGGGTTACAGCCTGTTATTGAGTCCCTGCTAAAAGCAGGTCTTTTAGAGCCGTGTATGTCTCCCTATAACACTCCTATCCTGCCGGTTAAGAAACCAGATGGAACCTACAGAATGGTGCAGGATTTAAGAATAATAAATGAGATTGTCAAACCAAGGCATCCCACAGTGCCAGATCCATACACAATCCTGAGTCAAATCCCTTCTTCACATCAGTATTATTCTGTACTGGATTTGAAGGATGCTTTCTGGGGGTGTCCAATCACAGAAGATAGTAAACAGTATTTTGCTTTTGAGTGGGAACAGGAGGAAGGAGGGAAAATGATAAAACAACAATTGCCATGGACAGTACTCCCTCAAGGATATACAGAGTCACCAGTTCTGTTTGGGCAAGCTTTGCAGAAAATATTAAGAGAGTTTACTCCACCCTTAGGAGTCAAGTTGTTGCAGTATGTAGATGATTTGCTCTTATCAGGGGAACAGGAAAAGGTGGTTGAAGAGGCTACTGTAAAGCTGCTTAATTTTCTTGCAAAAAAGGGACTTAGAGTATCCAAAAAGAAAGCACAGTTGGTAGAAAAGAAGGTCAAATATTTGGGACACATTCTGTCCGAAGGGTTACGGTGTATTGATCCAGAAAGGATACAAGGGATTTTACAGGTACCGTTACCCCAGACTAAAAAGGAGTTACGGCAGTTTTTAGGGTTGGTGGGGTACTGTAGAGCATGGATCGAGGATTTTTCTGTGGTGGCCAGACCTTTATATAACTTTTAACCCAAAACAGTCCTAATGTCGTGGTATGGACACCAGAACGAGAGAAAAGCTTTAAGAAATTAAAAGACAAATTGGTTAAGGCCCCAGTCTTAGCTCTTCCAGATGCAGAAAAAGAATTTCAGCTATATGTGGATGTCAAACAGGGTCATGCTAAAGGAATTTTGGTGCAAGAGCATGGGGGAACACGGAGGCCTGTTGCCTGTTTTTCTAAGTTGTTAGACCCGGTGGCCAGAGGCGGCCCCATTGTCTGCAGAACTGTGCAGCCACAGCTCTGATGGTGGCTGAGGCCCGAAAGCTGACAAGGGGAGGGGATCTCATTGTTAAAGTCCCACATCAGATTAAAGCTTTGTTAACTGAGAGAGCCTCTAAGTGGATGACGAGTGCTCGATTATTACAGTAGGAATCTTGTTTAATGGAACAGGAGGATTTAGAATTTAAAGGTGGGGAAATTTTTAATCCAGCCTCTTATTTAAATGGCCCTGGAGAAAAGGGGGGCCAGGAAGAAATCCATGATTGTATCCAGGTTATAGACCTCCAGACACGGGCTAGGGAAGATCTACGGGATATTCCCTGGCCTGAGGGAGAGAATGTGTTCATTGATGGGTCCTCCAAGGTGGTAGAAGGGAAACGATTTACAGGATACTCTATCGTAAATGGGAAGCAATTAAAGGAAGGGGGGAGGTTACCACACACCTGGTCAGCTCAGACAGCAGAGCTGTACGGGCTTGTGAGAGAGAGCCTGTGAATTATACCAGGACAAGACAGTAAATATATTTACTGATTCTAAATATGCATATGGGGTAATACATGCATTTGGAAAACTATGGGAAGAAATAGGTTTATTAAGCTGCAGAGGAAAGACGTTAGCTCACGAGAACTTAATCTCTCGCCTATTGGAGGCAGTGAATTTACCAAAAAAGGTGGCAATACTCCACATTAAGGGGCATCAGGCAGGATGGTCGGAGGAGGCAATAGGAAACCGACTGGCTGATGAAGAAGCTCGCAAAGCTGCATTGTTGCCAGAAGTCTCTAAGATCCTGCCTTTGCTCCCAGTAACTGCACCGCTGCCAGAGAAACTCTCTTTTCCACCAGAGGAACTTGAGATAATTAAAAAGAGTGGGGCAGAGGAAAGAGAAAATAATTGGTTTACAAGGGATGGTAAGCAGTGGATACCAAAAGCTCTAGCCTTACAATTGTTAAAACAACTTCATGAAGGGAGTCATTGGGGCTCCCGAGGACTGGCAGAAGCCTTCCTCAAAATGAACACTGCTGTTGGTCTCTTTAGCCTGGCAAAGCGAGCCACTGAAGGCTGTTTGACTTGTGCTAAAACCAACAACAAAGTTACAAAGAAACTGGCCAGGCGAGGGAGGCGTTGGGCAGTACGTCCCTTCCAGAGATGCCAGGTGGATTTTACTGAAATGCCTCGAGTGGCAAGATTTAAATATCTTCTGGTAATAGTATGTCAATTAACCGGGTGGCCAGAAGCATTTCCAACTGTGTCAGCAACAGGATCAGTTGTTAAAGTATTTTTGGAACAAATAATTCCAAGATATGGGATGGTGGAAGCAATAGATTCAAATAGGGAAACTCATTTTACAGGAAAAATTCTTCAAGGAGTTATGACTGCTTTAGGGATACAGTGGAACCTCCATACCCCCTGGCACCCACAGAGTTTGGGTCAGGTTGAGAGGATGAATGGAGAAATAAAGAAACATCTCCTGGAGCTGGTGATAGAAACTAAAATGCCATGGGTGCGGCTCCCGCCCCTGGCTTTAGCAAGGATAAGAGCCAGACGAGGGGAGATATTCAATTATCTCCCTTTGAATTGATGTTTGGAATTCCTTACCCTTGTAATTCTCAGCCTAGTGGGGGGATAGAGATAAGTGATGTGTATTTGAAACAATATGTGGCTCGGATACTGTCTCTGGTGAAATCTCTTCGACAGGAAGCTCAGCTGGCACAGACCCTGCCTTTGGACTTTGCTGTTCACAACATCCAACCGGGACACTGGGTCCTGGTTAAGGAGTGGGAAGAAGCACCACTGGTGGCCAAGTGGCGTGGACCTTTCCAGGTGTTGCTGAGCACAGACACAGCCGTCAAGACAGCTGAACACGGCTGGACCCATCACACTCGGGCCAAGGTCTCTGCAGCCCCAGAGATTTGGACATCTCAGCTGGAGGAGAAGGACGGGAAGCCGCGACTGACACTCGGCAGGAGGGGACTGGAGCAGCAGCCAGGGCGTCGACATCGGGGGAAGCCTCGTGTGCCCACCCACAGAGTGCCTGCTGAAATAGTCTGTGTGGGCATCCCTCCTCTCAGATCTCCAGGCACTGGGGGCCAACCCTTGCTGTCATTGTTTTCTTTATGTTAAGCTGTTTCTGTGCCTTCACTCGCCACAAGCGGTGTGGAAGACAAGGTGAAAGTAAAAATTAAGTTAGGAAATTAGATTACACAATCAGAATGTTTCTCTTAATAATGTTACCTTTATATTATCAGTTAGGTTGGGGCCAAGAATGGGAAAATAATTTTTGACCTTAGGAGAAGTAGCAAAAACCTTTAATCTTAGCAATTGTTGGGTCTGTGGAGGGCCAGGAGAATCTGAAAACTGGCCATGGGTGGCCAGCCCAGTTGAACCTAAATGGTGGATTAGCACCCTGAGTGAGGTCCGTAATGGAACAGGAGTTTGGGATGAAGAAGGAAGTCCATGGCTGCTTCATTCTTCTGAAAGAGGCACTTAGGACAAGAAGCATATACATGGGAAAAAGCGTTTGTGACTGGACTTTATCTTTGGGTTTAGATTGTTGGACCCCCAACTGCCTTCCTTATGATTGTTCCAGATATCAAGGCAGATGGAATCAAACACATGTTAAGCTCACAAATGGTAGCTGGGTAAAGTGCTCCTACCATAATTACCAGAAAGATTTAGAAGGCTGTAAAGCAGTGGGGAAGGATAAGTTTTTTGACCCCTTATTTTTAAGCTGCCCCCGAGATAATTCCACAAGTAGGACACCTGTTATCCGTGACTACCAGTGGAAATGGCAACATCGAAATGGAACTCGAACCCTTTTTAATAGGTTCTGGTCCAAATCTAACAAAACAGATCTGGGATGTAACTGCAGGTGGAAACCTCATGTGGGAGCTTGGAAATGCAACTACTGTGATTCTTATGGTGGGGCAACCATTGTTGGGGGACCACTGGGCCCAGGGAGTAAGCTGTATTTTGACTCTCCAATTGACCATGAAAATTGGGAAGGTCCCTTTGCCAATGGGACCTGGGCTTTAAAGGGGCATTACTGGATTTGTGGCCAACATGCATATCGCAGGTTACCCCCAAACTGGTCAGGAATATGTTGTGTGGGGTATATCAGACACTGCTCTTTCTGCTACCACAGGTTCAGGGAAATCACTTAGGAATCAAGGTACATGATGATCTAATTAGAGAAAAGCAGTCAATTGATGTATCCCTGGCTGGAGGGAGCACCCAAAGATGGGGTGAAGATGAATGGCCACCTGAACGAATCATACAACACTACGGACCAGCCACTTGGAATCCTAATGAATTCATATCAGGTGCCAGAGAACCCATTTATAATCTAAACCGGATAATTAGGTTACAAGCTGTCTTTGAAATAGTAAGTAACCAGACAGCTACAGCTCTTGACCTTCTTGCTGACCAGGCTACTCAGATGAGAACTGCAATATTTCAACACTGGATGGTATTAGACTATTTATTAGCAGAAGAAGGGGGAGTGTGTGGCAAATTTAATGACTCAAACTGCTGTTTGCAAATAGATGACAATGGAAAGGTGGTGAAACAAATAGCAAAAGGAATAAGAAAATTAGCTCATGTGCCAGTCCAAACATGGAAAGGATGGGAATGGGACATGTTTTCTTGGCTACCTGGTGGACTATGGGTTAAACAACTACTTTTTTTCCTCTTATGTGCTGTAGCAACTCTAATCTTCTACCCATGCATGATCCCTTGCTTAGTACAACTTATTCAACATGTGATCAAAGGGATGCAGGTAATAGCCACGCCTACAGATCCAGAGATGGTTACAAAATGACAGAAATTGATGTCACTCCAAATAATTACAAAACCAAAAAGGACTCAGGAACAAACAAAAATTAAGTCAATGATAGCTAAAGTTTGTAAAGACAATTATTGAAAAAATAAAAGAGGGGGGATTGCGAGTAATGTTGAATTTGTCTTTCCAAATGAACTCTGGATCTGCCTGTAGATAAGGCTAGCACTGAGAGATAAAAGAAACAATGGGATGGATTCCACTGATTGATGAATGGAAAAAGATATTTGCCTTTACAAACAAACTGTAGGGCTGCTGATAAATGAAATTGGATATCGAAAGATGAAAGAAGCAACGGGGGGGAAAACTATGAATTCTGTAAGAATTAAAAAGTAAAAGGGAGGGTTATACATTAGAGGGGAATTTCAGGTATCAGGGGTTCCGGGAAGTCTGTGCCTCTCAAGTACCTCAGCCAATGGGGAAAGAGAGAGGGAAATGTGGCTGGGAAAATAGGATAAAAAGGAGGCTGCGTCCTCCAAAAATTTGAGAGATCCCAGGGGAATGTCCCATGGCCTCTCCCTTTATTCGAATAAAGCAAAAAGGACTCCTCTGTCTCCTTTTTGGACATAAACCTCTGGTATTTGTGGATTAATTTTCCTGACAGAAAGAACTTTGGGATTGTTACCTGCACAAGCACATGCAGTGCCTCAGTCATAAGTGCCTCAGAAATATCAGAAGTGTGTCTTCTTCAGAGTGTGGTCACAAGGGTTCACTGGCGCATCCACACTGGGGAGAGGCACTACGAGTGTCCTGAGTGTGGGAAGAGCTTCTCCAGGAGTTCAGCCTTGACCCGACACCAACGGAGGCTCCACTAATGGAAGCCCTGTGAGTGCCCCGAGTGTGGGAAGAGCTTTGTGCTCTGCTCCAGCTCCATCCCCCATGGGAGGATCGGTGTTGGATGATCCCCAGTGACCCCCGTTGGGCAGAGCCCTGGTGATCCATGGTCCTGGTGATCCGTGTTGGGAAGACACCTGGCTGGGGGGGCTGTGCATCATCCTGTCTCCCTCTGGACACCTGTATGAACACAGGGGCAGGAACGTCCATTGGGATGGAAACCAACATTGGGAATTCCTTGGAGAGAGTGAATTTGTTGACTTTCAACCCCAGAAAAACTTCTGTGTTCTGTCCTATCTTCTGGAGGCTTTAAGGCATACTGAATGGTCTTGGTGGTCTTTTCCAGCCTCAGAGATTCCAGGATTTTGATTTCCTGTTGTCCAAGGGTGTCTTCCACAGCAAAATGGTGATGAACTGGGGCAAAGATCAAGATTTTGGAGACAATGGGGTGGAAACCCCTCCAAAAATATTCTTCCCTCACTCCTTCCCTGCTGGATTCTCAGCCAGCATGGACACAAAAATCCTGTTATTTTGGGCTGGATTTGCTTTTCATTTCTCTTCATCCCTTTAAAACATCCAACCTTGGGATAAAAATAAAGACAGTGAACTCAGACATAGGTGGGGACATGGGGGGACAAAGATATGGTAGTACACAGACATGGAGAGTGACATGGGGACACATGGACATGGAGGGGGATGTGGCCATTCGTGGGGACATGGGGGGACACAGGCATGGATGGAGATGTGGGGGACAGTGACAGGGATGGAAACATGGTGGGGACACAGCCATGGGTGAGGACATGGTGGGACATGGCCAGTGACATGTGGGGACACGGCCACGGCCGGTGCCATGGGGGGAACTTGCAGGGGCTGTGGGGGATGCTGGCTTGGAGGGAGTTGAGGGTTCCTGGCAGGGACTTGGGGCTCGCTGAGGCCTTTGGGGACCCCAGGCCGAGCGGCTCCGGCTGCGCTGGGAGACCCTGGCGGAGGTTCTGGGGCAGCTGCTCAAGGACCCCCTGCCCTGGAGCCCCAGCCGGGCATTGGGCTCCTGGAAGGGAATGAACGTCCTTGTCCCCAGCAGGGAAATCCCAGCACCCCCAGGGTGTCGGAGGCAGCTGAGAGGCCACAACAGGGAGAGGAAAGCCAGACAGAGCTGTCCACCTCCAAAACTTCACTCCAAAAATCCTGTAACTCAGGGACTCCTCTCTGGAAAAAGCTGCCACGAGGTGCCTGAATTGAGAGAAGGGAGGGATGGGACCCCTAGAGGTAGCAGGAGGGGCCTGGAACCCCCCAAACCCGGCATGCGTGGGGATTGGGATGGATGATGGGGAAGTAGTGGAAGAGCAAAAAGGGGTCTGAGACCCCCCCAAGGTTGAGGGAGGGGGCTGGGACCCCCAAATTGACTTGGCAGTGGTCTTTGAGTTGAGGGAACGATGGGAGACAGGAAGGAAAGTCGTGTCTGGTACAGAAAAAGGATGGTTCCATGGGGGTCCCTTCGTGTCTTCATCACTCAATCCCTGGAGTGATTCCCTGGGGCTCTGGGGAGGGGATGGATCTGCTCTGGGGCAGTCCCCAAGCCCTTGGGGGACTCATGGGGGGTTCCTCCCACACAACAACTGGTAATGGGGTGGCCGTGGGGGACAGGGGGTTGTGCTGCTTTCACCTGGTAAAGAATGGACTCAGAGGTTTTTCTCTATGAGAAAACTTCCTCTGTGAGTTGAATGGGACCAAATGAAGGCTGGCTTGGTTATTGACAGCCTGAATAACCATTGGAGAAAGTCAGTTCGCTCCATGAACACACATTTTGAAGGGGGTGACTTGGAAAAGAGCTCTCTTTGTTTCCCAGCAGCAGTGGCGGTCCCAGGGCCCGGCCTGGCTGCACTGCAGGCCTGCGGGCCTGGCCGGGGGCAGGGCCGGGCCCTGTCTGGGGAGCTGGCATGGCCCGGCAGGGAGGAGGGGTGGCCATGGCTCAGCATCATGGCAGTGACTGCTGGGCTGGGCCCACAGAGGCTGACTGAGATCCCGGCCGCTCCCCCTCTTTCCCTTTTCCAGCCAGGCCTGAGGTTTCCGAAATCTTGGCACAGCTCCAGCATTGCAGCCTTGCTTTTCCTGTGTGAAATCTTAACTCTTTCAGTGCTCAGATAAGACTTGCAGACTTTTCAATCCTCCCCAGAGTGAGAAGAGAAAATGAAAGAGCTAAGTTTCTTTAGATGGAAGGAGAATGAGGAGATGCTGTGAAGATGGCTGAAAATCCTTTTGTATGTTGTAGGGATGAACTGATGTTACATTGAATATTCCTATAAACCATGGAGAAAGACATGGGGGGTTGGCGATGTTCCATTTGATAGATTGTTAATCAAAGGCATCTGTGTTGAGAATCCTTCATCCCGAGGAGAAAAGGGGATCTCTTTTCCTGGAGATGAAGCATGAACAGAGAGAAGGAGAGATGAAGAGAATTTTTGGTTTGGAACAGTTCATTCTTTAAAGTAAATACCCCATGAGTTTAACGTGGCCCATAAGCACAGCTTTGGGAAAGCTGTGAAAATGGGAGGAGCCTCATGATTCGTAAGTTCCTGTCCCAGGTGGATGCGAATCATGAAAGTGAAGCCACGAGAGGATTGGTTTTTTCCCTCCTTGTGGAGAAGTCCCTATGGCCTTGCTGCCTGAAACCCCAAGTAAAACACAAACTAACAGAGTGTCAGTTTATGCGGTGCTTTATTCAGGGCCTGGGGACCTGCGGACTTGCGTCCCAAGTCAGGATCCCACTGGTTCCCTTTTTAGAGGGTTTTTATACCCTTTTACAAATGGTTTATGTGCAGAAGTACACATTCTTCTGTAGATACATTCACCTTGAAGATAGCATTTTACGTCATAAATCTTACATGGTTGCTTATCTTAGGACTATAGTGTTCTCCTCCTCAATCTCTCTCTGGCACCACTGCCCACCACCAGTACTTTATTTATGTTTATACTTTAACCTTATCACTAACGGTTCTGCATGCTCTTAGCACAGCACATTCCTAAGTTAGTTTCCCAGGGCCTACTCTGGGGACTGCAGTCTTCAAGCCTTAGCATTACTACTACTATTATGGTTTATACACTTTATATTCTAATATTCAGAATTTCTAGTCCATACGGTAACACGGGGACCCCCCCCGGGACCCCAAATCACACCCGGGTCAGCTGCTTTAGTCCTGTGCTCCCAGCGCTGATTTTTCTCCTTATTCAGTCTTTTGGCGTATTTTTATGCTAAAGTTTAATAAACATATGAGACTTAAAAAAACCCCCAAAACAACAGCGTCGTTTGTCATAAGACCTCTATTATATTTTGTTAAGGTTTCATAAACCATTAAAATTTTAAAAAGTGAGAGTCGTTTCTGCACTGCCGGGGTAGGAGGTACAGCTGGAAGGAGGGATGGGTGGCGGAAAGCTGATTTAAAGGGTCTTCATTTATTCTCATTACACTGCTCTGAGTTTTTCGAGTTTTCTGCCAGAAATCTTTCCCCTCCCCCACTCGTCCACAGGGATTTGGGGCAGTTTTTCCTTTTTGTGGGGGAAATCAAAGCCATGCACTGATGCTCCTAATTAGGGATAGGAGAAGTGAGGCTCCAGGGCTTCCCGCTGAGCCGGAGCCAGCGAACACGCAGGGCTGGGAAAGGCGTGCCGGGAGCTGCGGAGAACTTTGTTTGTGTTTCCAGGCCAATGGCGGCTCGGGCCCGGGCCCGTTCCAGGGCTGTTCCTCATCTCCGCCTTTGCCCTCCCACAGCCCGGGGGGCCCTGAGAGCGCGGGCCGAGGCTGGGCCGTGTGCAGAGCCCGGCCCTCGCTGCCATTGGCTGATTGTGGCAATGTCACTCCTGGTTGTCGCGC
The DNA here is from genome assembly GCF_052056855.1 of Sturnus vulgaris. NCBI lineage: Eukaryota > Metazoa > Chordata > Aves > Passeriformes > Sturnidae > Sturnus > Sturnus vulgaris. The sequence goes on along the minus strand of NW_028276185.1, from coordinate 7,614,490 downwards.
GCTGATTGGGCAGAGCAGCAAAGGCACCATTGTGGCAGCGTCTGTGCGGGCCCGGCAGCGGCGGCAGCGGCCGGAGCCCGGGGAGGCGGCGGCGGAGCTCGGAGGCGGCCCCAGCGCAGGTGGGAGCCGCGTTCGGTTGTGCGGGGGCTCGGGGCTCGCTGCGGGCCTCGGGGGCGGCAGGGGGCTCTGGCGGGTTGGTTGTGCCGGTGCCGGCCCGTGTTGGCGATGGGCTGAGGGCGCTGCGGGAGCGGCTGCCCGCGGTCTCCTTCCCGCTGGGGCCTCGGCAGGAGCCGGTGCCGGAGCAGCGCTGGCTCGTCCCGGTTGCTGTGGGTGGCACAGAGGTGTCTGCCCTGTGCCCGGGGCTGTGCGGGAAAATTCCCGTGGCCAGAGGTTTGTGTGCCCGCAGGAGACAGAGGAGTCCTGTAAAAGTGACTTTCTTCGTGAACAAAGAGAGACCCCATGCGGGATTTGCCATGCGGTCTCTAAAGCGCCGCCTCCTTTTTATCCTCATTTTCCCGTCTGCATCTCCCTCTCCCATTCCCTACTGGCTGAGGTACTTGGAGGGTTCAGAGTTCCCGATCCACCTACTGCATGTCCCCCTTAATATGCACCCCTACTACGATATTAACCTTACTGTTTTCAATCCCTCCTTCTCTCATTTTCTCAAGAATTGCCTTTACAAACTTTTAATTTCCATCGACTCAATCTCTTTTCCTGCATCCTGTTTGACGCAAAGTGTCGTGCATGGTAAAAAGCTGAGAGTTTCTGCAGCACGTCGGAGGAGGAGCAGCATTCGTTTAAGCCATGGTCTGCCAGGAAACCACGAAAACGTGTCCCATTCCCTTCCTTTCCACATTTGACCGGAATATGAGCTACTTTCTCACTTCCTTTGTTATCTGTTTCACCACTTTTCCTTTGTGATCTGTTTGCAAGCAGCAGTTTGAGTAATTTAATTTTCCACAAACTTCTCCACTTTCTGTTAATAGATCATCTGATTCCATTCCATCGGGAAACGTTGAATTCCTCATCTGAGTGGATTGGTCGGGAAGAAGGTGAGGAGCTGGAGCTGTCTGGTTGGGTGTTATTTCGAGGACATTGTGTAATCTAATTATGCTATTGAAATGATAAATGACTTCTCTGTCTCCTGATATGAATTCGTTAGGGCTCCCAGGGGCTGGTCCATGGTGTTGTAGGATTTGTTCTGGTGTTTCTTCATTTTTTTTCCAGTTTTGGGGTGCTCCCTGCAGCCAGGGCTGCATCCATTGACCACGTTAATCTTATGAAATCATCAAATACTTGGATCCCCAACTGGTTTCTCTGGATTAGCAAAAACACCCCAGTGCTCTGGAGAGAGGGATGATTCCCCCCACACACACACTATTTTTCATGAAGGTTGCACAAAATTCTGCATTTGCTGTTTCCCTTTGCAGCTTAACCAATTTCTGTTGCAGTCAGATATCCTCACTATGGGCTCTGCCTTTAGTTGTGCAAATTCCATCTGTGCAAGCAGGCAGAGCTGGGGGTGAGGGGCAGAGGGAATCACCTAAATTCCTCCCCCAGGCTAGAAGAGTTTGGTACATCTTGCACACATTGCCCTAGCAGTGTTAGTTTGCATTTCTAATTAAATCGCCACATACTCGAATTTCCAACTCATTTCCCTGAATTTGTGGCTGCAAAAACACCCCAGTGCCCCAATACACCCTATATAACCTGGACAGTGACAGCACAGGTTGGAGTGAGGAGAGGGATGATTTCCCCCCTGCTTTTTTTCATTAAGTTTTCCCAACATTCTCCGTTTGCTGTTTCCCTTTGCAGCTTAACCAATTTCTGTTGCAGTCAGATATCCTCACTATTAGCTCTGCCTTTATTTGTGCAAATTCCATCTGTGCAGGGAGGCAGAGCTTGGAGTGGGGGACAGAGGAAATCTGCAAAATTCCTCCCCCAGGCAAGAATAGTTTGGTAAATTGTCCATACATTTCTTCAGCAGAGTTAATTTGCATTTCTAAAGCTGCTCTCCTGACTCTGCCTGGAATGAATCTTATAAAAGTAGGATTATTAAGAAAAAACCTTCTAATGGTGTAGTCTTGTCACCAAAACTGCGGGAAGAACTAAAACTCTTCAACACCATTTCTACTGTTAGAGAATCAAGGAATTGCTTGATTCCGGCCAGGATGAGTAGCAGAAATAATTTCATCCACAAATAGCCCGGGTGTGCAGAGAAAATCATTCCATGACACGTGAGTTTTACTAGATTTTCCCTTAACTTTTTACAGTTTGAACCCATAGAAATCCATTGGTTTAATGTTCATTGCTTCCAAGTTGTGTAGTTCTGAGTATTTAATTTCCTATCAGACCCGGATTTCTTCCCCTCTATATTAATTAAGTCCGCACTCCTGGATTTCCTTCTCAGCCTTTTGCAGACCAGGCATCTCCAACTATGCCAGGGGCAGTGTCTGGGGTGGGTGTTCCTTGATGTTTCCTGATGGGCCTTAATGGTCGTTATCTTTGTGAGTATCTTTTGGGCTATTCCCAGTCTATTGAGATGTTAAACTCCTCTCTGTTGAGTGGAGGAACATTCCTTAGAAATCTCTTTAAAATTAGTTTCCCCAATGCAAAGGCACATGAAGCCTGAGTAGAGAAATAGATTTTTAAAATTACACTCGTTATATTTTCCGACCATGGAATCCCCGGCAGCCCAGTGTGTGAGTGTAACTGAGGGGCAGAGTGGAATTGTGCCGTTGTCTTCCCCAGCAGCTGTGGCAGTGCAGGCACAGAAAGCAGCGAAGCTCCAGCAGTGGCAGCAAGGATTGGCCCCAGTGTGTGGAGATGCCAAAGGAGGGTGCCCAGGCAGAGGATTTCAGCAGAGGATCTGTGGGCAGGCCCAGGGGCTTGGCCCGATGTGGAGCCCTGGCTGCTGCTGCGTTGCCTTCAGTGCAGGGTCAGTGGTGCCCTCCCATGCTGCTCCTGCAGCCGGGAATTCCAAATTCCTTTGGCATGGCCCTATGTAACATCCACATCCCATTCCAATTTCTCTTCTGACTCTGGTAGAGCCATGGCTGTGGCGTCCATCACTTTCTTTTTTCATTTTCTCAAATTTTGTTGTTTTTCTTATGTCCATACAATAATATTAAGGCTGTCTGGGGTTAAAAAGTCATACAATATTCTTGCTGGAACAGAGAATCCTCAGTGCAGGTGCTGCAATTGCCTATTAATCCTCAGCGTTGTCCCAGTTCCATTTTAGTGCTGGTTAATGTTAGTTCTGAGATTGCCTGGTCCCTCTCTGGGTCAATACACCACAAATCTTCAGTCAAAATATGTCCCAAATATTTAACCTTTTTCTCCAGCATTTCCTCTTTTATTTCAAATACTCAACGATGCTTTTTAGCCTGAATATTCAGCCATTTCACAGAGGCTTCTTCTACCACTTCTTGTCGTCCTGATTGCAGCAAGTCATCCACATCCTGCATTAACCCAATCCCTGCGGGTGGGGTAAATTCTTGTGATATTTTCTGCAAGGCTTGCCCAAATAAGGCTGGTGCTTCCGTGCATCCCTGCAGAAGGACCGTCCATGTCTTTCCCATTTTCCCTTCTACCTCTTGTTCCCACTCAAAGGCAAAATCCAGTTTACCATCCTGTGTGAGTGGGCATCCCCAGAAAGCATCTTTGCCATCAAGGACTGAATGGTGTCAGTGTGAGGAGGGCACCTGGTTGAAGATGGTGTAAGGATGTGAGAGCCCCTGGGTGCTGGGGCCCCCTTGGGCCCTGGGGTTCATCCCTCAGGGGCTGTAGAAACTCTGCCATGGCCTTTGCCTTCCCCTTGGCCTTTTCCTCCTCCCTTCTTGCATTCCCCTGCTGTGCCTTTGTGACCAAGTGCTCCAGGGGCTTCTTCTGCCCCTCCTGCAGCCCCCTCAGTGCCTGGGGGTGCTCATCCTCTGACAGCTGCTGAGCTTTCTGCTAAATCATTCCTTTCTGCAGAGACCCAAAGAAAGTCCAGGACACTCCCCTTCACCCATTCCCTTCCCAGCACACCATCACCATCCATCCCCTGTTGTCTAAATTCCTTCTGGACTTCCCTTATTGCTCCCCGTGTCTCCCTGTCCTTGATTACCTCTGGGAGAATGTGCAAACTTCCTCAACATGCTCCCAAGGGCCCCTTCAGAGATATTTTGGCATCATCATCCCTTTGGCCAGGAGCCCTTCCTGGCTTTCCCTTTCTACCCTCCATGGGTGCCCTGCCATGTTTAGTCCCCGAAGATGCCACTGTAGTCCCTGCTGAGATTTTCAGTGCTCTCTGGCTGCCGACTCTTCCCAGCCCCCCTGATCTGTCACTCGTCTGTCTCCTGGCCCCAGCGCCCCCCGGCAGGGGAATTTGGGGAGGTGGGAGGGGGGGAGCGCCAAGGCCGGGCCCCCCCGCGCTGTGGTGGCGGCAGCGGCTGCAGTGGGGAGCGAGTGCGGGCGGGAGCGGCCGAGAGCCCAGCGCTGCCCCAGCCCGAGCTGCCCCAGCTCCATCGCTGCCCCTGCGCTGGGATGCTGTGGGTTTGGGGGGAAGAGGGAGCCGGCAGTGGGTGCTGGGCCTGGGGGCAGCAGGAGAAGGGAAGGAGAAGCAGGGTTGGAGAACAAAATGGTCAAACGCTGCACGTGGGAGGAGCAGGTGGGATTGTGCAGGAGAAAGAAGAATAATGGGCGGGAGTGTGAGGAAGAGTAGGGACACCGCAGGAGGGTCAGAAATGGGAAGCAGCACAATGTTCCACTCCTCCCTGTATGTGTAGCCTCTCCCACAGCCCCAGGAGCGTTGCTCCCCCCACATGCAGCAGGTGACTGAAGAGGACAATCCATGATTTTCACAGGGGTGAATCTTGCTGTTTGTGAGCTTTATAGGGCTAAATGTTGGTGCTTTGTTTTTTTGCAGGGGCTGAATCTTTATATTTTGGAGGGGATTTGGGCTGAAACTTACTTTTTGGGGAGTGTTTGATCTATGTCTTGATGTTTGGATAATTTTTGTGCTGAATCGTGGTGTTTTCAGGGTTCTTATAGACACAAGATGCCAAATGACTTCGTGACATGAACTTTGGAAGGAGGAACTCCCAGCTCAAGGTGCTCTTTTTTTTTTCCCCTCAAACCAGGATTTGTCATTCCCATGCCGTGGGTAGATGGAGGAGGAGGAGGAAAAGCCCCAGAGATCCCTCATGAGGAGGGGCTGCAAACCCAGCCCAGGGAGCTGCGAGGAGGAAAGACCCTCCCTGAGCCGGGAAGGCGGCCGGAGATCCAGGCAGAGCTCAGAGCTGGTGGAGAAGCCTCCTGGAGGAGAGAAGCCTCACGAGTGCTTGGAATATGGGAAGGGTTTCAGGTGAAGCTCCAGGCTGATCCGGCACCAGATGATGCACACTGGAGAACGGCCCTATGAGTGTGGGAAATGTGGGAAGAACTTCAGGACTATTTCTCATCTGATGGAGCACCAGGTGATCCACACAGGGGAACGGCCCTACACCTGCTTGGAATGTGGGAAGAGCTTTCAGTGGAGCACCAACCTGAGAGGCCACCAGCGCATCCACACTGGGGAGAGGCCCTACGAGTGTCCCCAGTGTGGGAAGAGGTTTCAGACCAGCTCCAATCTCCTCAAACATGAGCGGATTCACACAGAGGAGAGGCCCTTCCGCTGCCCCGACTGCGGGAAGGGATTCAAGCACAACTCCAACCTCATCAGGCACCGGCGCATCCACACTGGGGAGAGGCCCTACGAGTGTCCTGAGTGTGGGAAGAGCTTCTCCAGGAGCTCTCACTTGACCCGACACCAACGGAGGCTCCACTAATGGAAGCCCTGTGAGTGCCCCGAGTGTGGGAAGAGCTTCGTGCTCTGCTCCATCTCCATCCCCCATGGGAGGATCGGTGTTGGATGATCCCCAGTGACTCCCGTTGGGCAGAGCCCTGGTGATGTTTGGTCCTGGTGATCCGTGTTGGGAAGACACCTGGCTGAGGGGACTCTGCCTCATCCTGTCTCCCTGTGGGTACCTGGATGAACACAGGGGCAGGAACGTCCATCAGGATCCAAACTGAGATTGGGAATTTCTTGGGGAGAGTGAACTTGTTGACTTTCAAGCCTAGGAAATCTTCTTTGTTCAATCCTATCTTCTGGTGGCATTCAGGAATACTGAATGGTCTTGGTGGTCCTTTCCAACCTAAATGATCTTGCAATTTTGATTTTTTATTACTAAAGCATGTCTTCTGCAGCCAAATCATGATGAACTGGGGCAAAGACCAAGATTTTGGAGACAGTGCAGTGGAAACCCCTCCAGAAAAGGTTCTTCCCTCCCACCCAAGCACATGGATCCTCAGCCAGCATGGACACAGAAATAATTTTCTTTTGGCCTTGATTTGCTTTTCATTTCATCCCTTTAAAACATCCAACACTGGCTTGAAAACAAAGACACTGAACTGAGACATGGGTGGGGACAGGGGGACAATGACATGGTGGGGACACAGACATGGAGAGTGACATGGGGACACATGGACATGGAGGGGGATGTGGCCATTCGTGGGGACATGGGGGGACACAGGTATGGATGGAGATGTGGGGGACAGTGACAGGGATGGAAACATGGTGGGGACACAGCCATGGGTGAGGACATGGTGGGATGTGGCCAGTGACATGTGGGGACACGGCCACGGCCGGTGCCATGGGGGGAACTTGCAGGGGCTGTGGGGGATGCTGGCTTGGAGGGAGTTGAGGGTTCCTGGCAGGGACTTGGGGCTCGCTGAGGCCTTTGGGGACCCCAGGCCGAGCGGCTCCGGCTGCGCTGGGAGACCCTGGCGGAGGTTCTGGGGCAGCTGCTCAAGGACCCCCTGCCCTGGAGCCCCAGCCGGGCATTGGGCTCCTGGAAGGGAATGAACGTCCTTGTCCCCAGCAGGGAAATCCCAGCACCCCCACGTGTTTGTGGCAGCTGAGAGGCCACAACAGGGAGAGGAAAGCCAGACAGAGCTATCCTTCTCCAAAACTGCACACTATAAATTGCAATACTTTGGGATTCCACCAGAAAGAAGATTTCAAGAGGTGCCTGAATTGAAGGAAAGGGGAATGGGACTCCCAGAGATAGCAGGAGGGGCCTGGAAGCCTCAAAAAGAAGCATGAGATGAGGGGTGGTTGACTGGGGGGGCAGTGTAAAAGGGCTGGAAGAGCATGGGAAAAGAGGGGGCTGGTACCCCTAAAGAATTGGTCAGGGCCCTGGGACCACCAAATTGCACTGAGAGATGTCCCACTCCTCCTCCTTTCTAGTCCTGCCTCCTCTCCAGTCCTGCTCCTGCTCCTTCCTCAGCCCTCCTCCATCCTTTTTCTTGCTCCCCCTGGGCCCAGCACCCACCCTTCACCCTCCCGTTTTTCCCAACACCATCACATCCTGTGGTAGGAGCTGGGATGGAGCCAGGGCAGGTCGGGCTGGGGCAGCACTGGGCTCTTGGGCCAGCCTGGGCACCCCCCCATGCACCCCCTCCCCAAATTCCCCTGTTTGTTTATTGGGGTCCTGGCACCTTTGGGTTTGGCACGGTGTCGTGCTGGGGTTCAGGGTCCACCCCAGGTCCCCCAGAGTAGGGTGAGAATGGGGGGACACCACCATTTTGGGGGTCCCCATTCCTGATGCATGCTGGGGCCAGTTCTGCGACCCCCCCAATCATGGCTCCCCCTGCGGGGTCCCTCCAAGTCCTTCCCTCTGGCCCACAATAAACAGGACCAGGCAAACTGGGAAGCTTTAATTGGGAATACTGGGAGCAGCCGTTCGGGGGCAGTGACACCGGGCTGGGGGTCCCCGGGGGGAGCACACACGTTCACCCGAGTCCCGCTGGCCCCCAGACAGGTGGGCTCCCAGCATCACCAGTAGCACCAGTAGGGCCCCAGCTCCCCCGACACGCCCCATGCCCAGCGCCGGGCGGTGCCGCCAGCCCCAAAGCAGCCGCGCTGTGCCCTGGGGGGGTCCCCGCGGCCCCGCCCCACGCGGCACTGGGAGCACCAGTCCGGACCAGTTGGAAGCGTGGGCGGGCGGCACCAGAACCCACGGAAATGAGTCCACCACAAGGCGTTTAGAACCCCCCAAATTGGCGGAAAGCATCAGGATTCTCCCAAAAAAGGGGTCACATCTGCCCATGAACTAACCGAGAAATCCCCCAAAGCGTTTATGACCCTCTAAAACTGGTGGAAAGCAGCAGGATCTTCCCTAATATCGACTTCTGTGCTAGTTACACCTGGGGAGAAGAAACTCAAGAGAGCAATTCTCTCTGTGAGAACTCCCTCTGGGAGTTGATGGGACCAATTGGAGGCTGGTTTGGTTATTGACAGCCTGAACAACCAATTGGAGAAAGTTAGTTCGCTCGGTGAGCACACATTTTGAAGGCGGTAACCCGGGAAAAAACTCTCATTTATTTCCGGTGGCTGAGCAGGTAACAACGGCCCAGCCCGGGCTCCCTCCCATGTGGGGGGAGCTCGGGAGGCCGCTGGGCCCCGTTTGCAAACCAGGGAACCCGATGGCCGGGGGGAGGAAAGGCTCATTGATGAGACCTTAGCCCGGCTTCCTCCCCTACGAGCCCGCGGCTCTGGGGGGGCCCGGCTCCTGCTGCTGGCCCGGAGCAGCTTTGGAGGGGCCGAGCCCGCCCAGCCCCCGCACGGCCTGGGGGAGGCAGCCGGGCCCTGTCTGGAAGCAGGGGTGGCCATGGGCAGTGCGGGGCTGCAGCAAGCTCCAGAAAAGCTGATTAACATCTCAGCCGCCCTCACACCCAGCGCCGAGACTTCTGTGGGAAACTTTAACTCTTTAGTGCTCAGGTAAGATTGTGCAGACCTCCGGCTTTCCTTTGAATATGAGAGGGGAAAAGGGAGATGCTCCAAAATCAGTGAAGCAAGAGCTAAGTTTCTTTAGATGAAAGGAGAATGAGGAGATGCTGTGAAGATGGCTGAAAATCCTTTTGTAAGATTGTAGGGATGAACTGATGTACTGAATATTCCTGTAAACCATGGAGAAAGACACGGGGAGGTTGGAGATGTTCCATTTGATAGATTGTTAATCAAAGGCATCTGTGTTGAGAATCCTTTGCCCCGAGGAGAAAAGGGGATCTCTTTTTCTGGAGATGGAGCATGAACAGAGAGAAAGAGTGATGAAGAAAATGTTTGGTTTGGAACAGTTAATTCTTAAAAGTAAATACCCCGTGAGTATGGCCCATAAGCACAGCTTTGGGAAAGCTGTGAAGATGGGAGGAACTTCACTACTTTGCAAGTTTTTTCCCAGGCAGATGTAAATCGTGAAAGTGAAGCCATGAGAGGACTGGTTTTTTCCCTTCTTGTGGTGAAGTCACTATGGCCTGACAAGAGGAAACTTCTCTCTCCAAAGTGAACTGAAAAGGACTATTTACCTTGGGAACTGGCTGAAGTAGTTTTTTGTATGTTTGTTTTGTTGTTATGAAGGTTGGGAGAGGGAAGGAAGGAGTGCTCTAGAGATCTTATTCTGAATTTGCTTTTCTTTCTCTTTCTTTGTGTAGTTAATAAAGTTTTTTATACCCTTTTTAAGTTTTAGGCCTGCCTTGCTCTTTTGCTCCTGGTTCTGTCTCACAGCAGAAAAATTAGTATATTTAAATTGGCAAGTCAAAACTATACCAATGGAGGAGAGTGTCAGCAGCTGCAGCTAAGGGCTCGTGTCCCATCAGAGTCTCTAACGATGGCACCAACGCTGCTGCCTTGCAACAGCCGACTCTGGAAGGCGAGTGTGCCCTCGAGCAGAGCCGCTGAGGTCAGTCAGGGGGACAGGCTGCAGCTGAAGCTGCCAAGCGTTGCTGTGATTCTGGCAAGTCAAGAGAAAACCATGGTGACCACTTTCCCTGACAACCTTTGCCAAGCCACGAAAAATTGTGCAGATAGCATCCCCTCTTTTGGCATCCTGTCTGGTGTGCATGTCTTCCTGAGGAGGTACAAGCCTTCTGGGTGCTGCTGTTCCTGTGCACACTCTGGTGATTTTTCTCTGGTGTCCAGAGCCACGTTGACAGCAGGAGCTCCACAGGCCAGCTCCAGGAGACATCGTTCTTGCCATGGTGGCAGCAGCTCTGTGGGTCCCGAGCTCAGTGTCAGGGGAGTCTTGGCCACACAGCACAGTGGCCTGGACAGCTCTGGGGACCCGGGCTGATCGCCAGCGCTGCCACTTCCCACTGCTCCTCGCCTGCAGCAGCCAGTGGCCGTGCTCCAGCAGGGCCTCCTTGTCCCTCCTTGTCCCTCCTTGTCCCTGGCCAAAGCAGCCTGAGCACCTCGGGGCTGTCCCCACCGTCCTGCTGAGGCCAGGCCTCGAGGGCTTCTGCCACAGGCACCAGAGACGCGTCGGGGAAGCGCCAGAGCAGCCGGCTGGCAGGAAGAAGGTGGCTGTCTGGGGGCTGCTTATGGCCTCTGCCACCCAGTTCCTCAGGGCTTCCCACCAACCCATCCACACAAGTCCTCCTGGCCCATCACAGCCTCCCGCCACCCAGCGCCACACGCATCCCCCTCACGCCTTCCCACTGCCTTCTCCGGGCAGGCCTTGGCAGCACCGCAGCCCTTCATGGCCTCCCACTGTCCCGTGCCCTCCACGCCTCCCCCAGGCCTGCCTGGCTGCTGAAGGAGCTCCAGAGGAGCCGCATCAAGAGGCACCTCAGAGCCCTCAGCAATCCAGCCAGCAACACACGGGCAGGACACAGATGGCGCTTCCAGGCTGGCAGAGGGGTGCTGGCCATCTCCAGGGACCGGTCTCTCAGGGATCCCCGCCGCAGCTCCGGCCTCTGCCCGCCCGCTCTGTCAGAAGCCTTAAGGCTTCCACAGAACCCCCAAAGGCCAAGGGCCTTTTGGCCACTTTCCCTTCCACACCGCACACTTGGCCAACTTGGCGAGCACAAGCACCCTTTTTGCCCTCTTCCCCATTGGCCTGAAGACTCTGGGCACCAAAAGAAAGCTCCTGGACCTCTGTGTATGACAACAGCAATTTACTAATCCTACAGTGGCGTGAAACAAAGTGGTTGCAGAGCAGAGGTGTTCCCTGCAGACTCAGGTGGCCCCAGCAGACGCAGCCTCCCGGATCAGTTCTCCATGGTGCTCATGCAGGACAACCAGCCCCCGCGACACAGGGAAGGCCGTGACTTCCAGAGGCGGCGGAATCCATCTCGCATCTGCTGGAGTCGGGAGGAGGGAATGCTCTGTACAGCTCTGTTGATGTACAGAGTCTGAAGAGCCAGGCATGAGATGGCAGGGCTGGTGTCATCTGTCATGTCCTGAAGGGCTGGAAGAGAGAGGAACAGAGCCACAGTCAGAGCCTGCATCTGCAGGGACCTGGGGAGACCCTCCTGCCCCATCCCTCCCACACGGCAGCTCTTGCCATGGCCTGGAGGAAGCAGGAGACAGCAAGGATCAGCTGGAAGGCGCTGGCCACGAATGTCCCTCCCGCAGGCCCCTGGAAGGTCTCTGTGCTCTGCCCACGCCGCCCCTCGTGCGCGCAGGGAGCAGAGCCCTCCCAGCCGGGGCAGGGAACGCAGCTGCCAGCGCCAGCCCCCGCTGCCAGCCCGCTGGCCTCACTCACCCCTGCACATGAGCTGCAACTCTCGCTGCTGCTCTCTCAGGAACCGCCCGGCCATCCCTGCCAACACAGAGCCTGTCACGGCCCCAGCCGCACAGCTGCCCCGCAGCGGCGCTGCCAGCCCTGCGGCCACAGCAGCGCCTTCCCCTGCAGGGCTCAGGCCCGGCCCTCGCCGCATCCTGACGCCCAAGGACACGGCTGCGAGAGGGCGGCAGCGGCGCCGAGGGCAGGCGGGGCTCCAGAGCCCCGGCCCGGATGGCGCTGCCGGGGCAGCAGGCGGGGCTGGGGCCGAGCTGCGGCGGGGCGGGGAGGGAGCCGGGCTTGTGGCTCACCAAGAAACCTGACGGCCGCCTCTCGCAGGGGCTCCTGTGGGCTCCGCAGGTACGGCAGCGCCTGGCGCAGCAGCTCGGCCGCTCGGCTCCTGTCCTGTGCCAGCTGGAGAGAGCGGCAGGGCACGGAGGGAAGGGTTGGCGCGGGCTCTGTCCCTTGGCCCCGGCCTGCCCTGCCCGCACAGCCCTGAGCGGGGCAGAGGGCCCGGCAAGGCGCGGGCTTGATGGAGCTCGGGGCTCCATCAGCTCCGGCCCTGGGGCCAGAGGAGCCTGGAGAAGAGCCCGCGTGGGTAGCCCAGGGAAGGGAGCAGCGTTCTTACCAAGCACTCGCCAAACCTCCACATCTGATCCGCCATCAGCAGCTGCTCAAGATCTCTCCTCTTCAGGAAGGTTAGTGCAGAAAGCAGCGTTTCACAAGAGGCCTGCAGAGCAGCAGAGACCCAGAGATGGCACCGCAGCCCAGGGCACAGGACCTGCCTCCCTGTGACAAGGCCAGGAGGAGGCTGGAGCCCATGAGGTGCCCGGGTGCAGGGAGACAGCTGAGCCCCCTGCCAGGAGGACAGCAGCGCCCACGAGTCCTCACCTCTGCCACGCGCATGTTGTCATGGTGGCAGTTGAAGAAGAGTGGCAGCAGGCTCTTGCTCACAAGCATCTTGAGGGGCTTTTTACCCTTGGCCGCTACCAACCTCATCACCTCTTGGAAGAGGCGAATGGAGAGCAGCTGCACATGGCGGTTGTCCTGTTGGAAAGGAAGCAAAAGCCCTCCTCATCAGCTGCTCCAGGCCCCTCTGTGCACAGGCCCAAAAATCCACGGGGCCCCACACTTGGGGGCAGCACCCAGTGGCCGTGGCTGGGGGCACAGAGCCTTACGTTGTCCAGCAGTGGCCAGAGCGCGCCAGCCAGCCGCAGGGCGATGGGGCTGGGTATTGCGAGGTGTCTGTGCGAGAGCAGAAAGCTGAGCACCGCGACGGTCATCTCAACGATGTCTTCATCTGCATCCCACAACAGGTCCGCAAGGCTTTCTGTCAGGCTGTACATTCTAATATTCTGCATGGAAGACAAGGCAGGGCAAGCCCACGCTGCTGCTGCTGTTGCCGTGGAGCCCAGGGGCCGAAGGGCTGTCCTGAAGCACTCGGGCAGCTGAACAGCAACGCAGGAGAGCTGGGAGCAGCTGCCACAGCTCCCAAAGGCCAGCCAAGCCCAAGGGGCTGCTTTCCCCAGCCCCACGCTGCCAGCACAGCTTCAGCTGCTGCTGTCTTCTCACCATCGAGGGGTCCTTGCTGAGCTGCACGAGGCCTCTGAGCACCAGGCGACGCATCTCCCTGGACGTGCTCTGCAGGCGCCTTGCCATGATCTCCAGGACGCTGTCACCCCATTCTTTGATGTCCAGGAAGTCCAGGACCTGAAAGGCACAAAGCAGTGACCGGGGTGCCCAGCTGGCAGGAGCTCAGAACTGCACAGGCCTGAGCCAAGGCAGCAGCACAGGGCACGGGCACCGTCCCAGGCAGCTGCGGCTGTGAGAGGGCAGAGAGGTGGGAGGCAGCTCAGCTGTGCTGCCCATGGGGCTCACCTCCACAAGGAACGCCATGGCGGGCAGCTGCCAGTCTGAAATGTCTTGGCTGAGGAGCTCCAAGAGGCAGGAGATGAAGCTACAACACCAGATCATGGAGACACAGCGCATCTCCCTGGTGGGGGGAAAAGGCATCATTGTCCCTGAGCCGGGAGGGCAAAGCTCTCCCAGGAGTGACCCACGGAGCTCTGGTCTTTTCCCAAGCACCCCGTGGGCGCTCTGGGAGGCGGCTGTTCCCGGGCACCCTCCTCTGCCAGCCTTTTCCAGTCTGCTCGTCCGTCTCTTTGTGACAAAGCCCTCTCACCCCTGCCCATGGGAACTGTGTGGGGCACCCTGGGCACAAGTGCCGGGGGCAGCAGGGAGAAGGGGGTCTCACCTGGCCAGGAGTCCCACTGCATAGTGGTGGGTGTCAGTACAGAGCAGCGTGTCCCAGCCAGCCTTGCCTTCCATGGCTACCACAACACGCTCACACTGCACTCGGCAGAGCAGGACCTTCAGGGTCTGCTCTGCAAACCTGTGTGCAGAGCAAAGCCCAGGTCATGCTGTCAGCCCTGGCTCCTGCCTTGGAAGGGATGGGGAGACTGGGAGGACTGGGATGGAGCACCTTTGGGGGTTGGTGGCAAGGCCCAGTTGCTCCTGGCACCCCTTCCAGAAGGTATCAACCTCCTCTGGCGTATCCAGTGCGCTGATGTAAACTTGGAAGAGCAGACACAGAAAGAGACGGGGAAAATACTCCAGCACTATAGGTGGGCACCAGGTCAGGTTGAAGACCCTCCACAGGGTCACGGTTGCCTGCAAAAAATGAACCACCCAGAGACAACACTCAGTGCCAAGACATCCGTGTGGCAGGGCCCGAGCATGCCAGGGAGAGGCCGGGGGAGACACCTCGGGGTCACCCAGCCTGGTGCCCCTGAACCTTGCCCCTAAGGCAGGTTTCAGCCCAGTGCCTGAGGCAGAGAGATGCAGCTGGGGGGAGGACAGAGAGCTAGGTGCTGGAGAGGTGGCCTAGGGGCAAGCCAAGGTCAGTTGCAGGAACTCACAGCCAGGGCAAAGACTCCTGTGCTGTCCCCATCGGAGGTGTACACACTGTCCACTGGCCAGGCGTTCAGCACATTGAGGAGTATCTGCAGCGCTGGCTCCGCAGTCCCAGTGGAGGACATGATCACTCCCCACATGGCCGTAGCAGCTCTGTGGGGTCAGAGCTCTGTGTCAGGGGGGTCTCGACCACAGCACTGTGGCCTGGGCTGCTGCAGGGGCCCGCGCTGGCCGTCAGCCCTGCCTCTGCCCACCGGCCCTCGCTGGCAGCACCCAGCCAGCCCACGGGGGTGCAGGCATCTTGAGGGGCAGGGAGGGAGCGTGGCAGCACGCTCAGGGGCTGACATGGCAGCACTGGCAAACGGAGGAGCCAGAGGCTCCTGGAACTGTCCCCCTGTCTGGCAGTCACCAGGGACAGGCTCTACAGGGTAAGGGGCCGGGAAACCCTAAACCCTCAAGGCAGGTGAGGCTGCCGTACCTGTCACCCGATGGGGCCCAGCGCAAGAGAGTCATCAGCACATCGCAGGGGTATTCCCTGGTCAGCTCCAGAAGGGCCTTGTCCAGCCTGTGCCCAGCAGACTCGTTGGCCGTGAGCCACTTGTGGATGTACCTCACCATGGCTGGCACCTGCAGAAGGCCCGGGGAGACTTGGACACCTGCCCGAGCAGCAGGTTCCCCAGCTTCCCCTGAGAAGTGCTGCCCTTCCCACCCTATTGGGCTGGGCCTCAAAGACTGAAGGAACCCAGCAGAGCTGGCTTGAGGCACCACACAATTCCTGGGGTGATCAAGCCCTGGCCACAGGCTGCTTACTTGCTTTGGATTGGAGACACCCTTCTCCACAAGCAAATCCAGCATGGCAGCCCCGGTCTCAGCAGTGAAGAGGTGAAAGTTTGCCAAGAGCCCAGTGCCCACACCGGTGGTCTCTTCCCACCAAATGCACATGATGAATTCATAGATCATCTGCAGGAGAAGGGCAGGAAGAAAGGGAGAATCCATGGAGTGTTCCAAGCACGGTGCTGGGCTGAGCAGTGACAGCAGGCCCAGCCCAGGTGGGGATGGCTGCAGTACCTGCGCTGTTCTGCGGAAGCAGCCACGGGCAGGGTCCTGCTCTTGTGTCGGGTCCATGGCGGCCCCTGGCAAAGAGCGAGCGCAGCCAGGGCTGAGGGGCTGTGGGAGAGGCCGGAGAACACAGGCCAGCCCTGCATTCCCAGGCAGGGACAGCCCTGGGATGCTCCAGGGATGGGGTGTGGCTGCCAGGGTGTTCAGCCCCAGCCCCTCTTCTGTCCTATCCATGGGCATGTTGGGATGGGATGGGATGGGATGGGATGGGATGGGATGGGATGGGATGGGATGGGATGGGATGGGATGGGATGGGATGGGATGGGATGGGATGGGGCTAAGCTGGCTGCAGGCACCAGCCCTGTGGCCCAGCTCTGCTACTCACCCTTCTCCAGCAGCTGGATCTGCTCCAGCTCTTCAGTCTGCTGTGCTGAGGGAGCTGCAGCCTCCTCCTCCTCCTTCACCCAGGCCAGCTTGGGCACTCTGGGTGGTGTCTGCTCCATGTCACTGTTTGGAGTTGGGACTGCTTGCAGGAGAGATGTCTCGGAAAAGCTCCAGATGAGCAAGTGCTGCAGTTGTGCCTTGTAGGCACCTGTAACAGAGAAGCCTTGGGAAGGCTACAGGACACCGTGTCCTGCAGTCTGTCCTCGAGGCCACCTGCAGAGGAAACGCTTTGGAAAATCTCCGGGTCAGTAAGGAACAAGCTGGCTGTGTGGGGGCTCCTCACAGCACCGCTCTCTCCGTCCTGTCCCGACGAGTGCACCGAGCACTGTGGTGTGGCCGTGTCACCGCCAGCACCTATGTCACGACGTGTCACAAAGGGTCACCCTTGTACGCTCTGTCCCTTTCCTATTGCACGGTGACCACGGTGCACTGTGTCACAAAGAGCCCTAGGACACACCTCCACGTGCCCTGGGGCCAACCCCCCCCCCTACCAAAGTGGCCCAGCTTGCAAGGAAGACGTTCCCCCAAGGTTCGAGGACAGCCCAACAGGAATTTTAGGAATGGCTCAAACAACAAGCAGATGCTCCTCTGCTCTGCCTGCTCAGGGCAGCAGAAGGAGCCCCCACGGTTGCCGATGCAGCTGCAGCAGGAAGGGCATCGGGGCCTTCCACAGCAGCTGCCAGGGCCTCTTTGGGACAAGACCCGGTGCTGGGTGGCCGTCACACACACAGGAGTGTGACACAGACACGGGACGTATGGCCCAGGGCACGAATGCTGCTCTGAGCCCTGGGAGCAGTGAAATCAGCAGGTGTGGCAGAGTCCCTGCCAAAGGAGACCTGCCGCCCCCAAGGCCTGCCAATGCTGGTGCCTGCTCCTGCCACAGAGACCTGTGTCCCCTGGGGACTTCTCTGCCAGAAGACAGCCAAAGCCCACGTGCATTGGTGTGTGTGCTCTTTCTGCAGGCGGCTGTTGGCAGGAGCACCTGGTGGCAACACTTGGTCTCTGTCAGAAGCTGTTACTCCTTCCTGGAATGATTTTTGCTTGGAAGTGATTATGTGCAGTGTCCACGCATCTCCCCAGCCCATCACTGCCTCACACACGAGGTGACCACCAAGCCACTCTCCGGCCATCTGACCCGCAGCTGAGCCCTTCCCAGAGTGCCCGCACCCGCAGGGAGCGCAGGGCTGGATTTGGCCGCCAGAGAGTTGGTGACCCTCGTGAGATCCTCGGTGCATTTAGTTCCTACAGGAGTGTGGGCACCGCTGGGAAATGATCTGCATGCCTTGTTAATTGGATGTTCTTCCACCGCTAGCCTGGGGCAGGATCTCTCCCGGTCCTCCTCTCAACTCCCGGGCCTCTCCTCAGCCAATCAGAGAAGGCACCAAAATAATTGAGCCAATCAGAGCGCGCGGCGCTGATGACTCCTCAGGCAGTCCCAGAGCGCCCAGAGCTCCTCACCTGGACTCCACCCGCGCCCCGCCCCCAGCGCCCCCCGCCAGGAGAATTTGGGGAGGGGGGTATCGCGTTTTATCTTCTTTTGTGTTCTTCCAGAGTCAGAATTAAATGCTCGAGAGACGGAATTTTGTGTTTGAACTCAGATATTTATTAATTCTTATCTATATTACAGTGAGTTCTACAGCACTTCTAGCTAACAGGCCAAAAATGGACACGTATCTCTCTCTCTCTACAAGGCCTTTTAAGGGCCAATCTGTCCAATTAAGAACCGACAGCTGAATTCTTTTTACTTTTAACCCAACAACCAATCACCTGTGACCTGCAATGTGGAATTTTCTATCCAATTACAAAAGTACCACCAAGACCTGTGAAGAAGGTGAAAAAGAAAGAAAACTCCACCCTAAAACCTCCATCTTGTTTTATATGTATTAATATAATTTAAAACCACAAATTCTAAATTTTCCACCATGGGTCATTACACACTTCTATTCAAACTACACACCAGTGATCCCAGTTCTATCACAATTCTGGAAAGCTTCTTCACATCCTCAGGTCAAAAGCAGTGTTTTCCTGGGGGTCAATGCCTGTCAGCAGAGAAAGCCCAAACCCCTCAGTTTCCAGGGTTCCAACACGGGGGAGGTGTCAGACCCTGCCCGGCGCTGGCCATGGGGCGTGTGGGGCAGCTGGGGCCCTACTGGTGCCACTGGGAGCCCCCCGGGCTGGGGGCGGGGAGCTCTCGGGTGAGCGGGAGGGGCGGGAAATGGTGAGATGGTGGCTCTTCCAGTCCGTCCCAGTCTCTTCCAGTCCATCCCAGTCTCTCCTAATGCCTTCCCAGGCCCTGCCAATATCCTCATAGTCCCTCCCAGTGTCACAGAGTCCCTCCAAATTCCTCTCAGTCCACAGCCATTCCATTCCAAGTCCATTCCCTGTCCTTTCCAAGTCCTTTTTCAGTCCAATTCCAGACCACCACCCAATCACCCATTGCCCCAATCCGTTCCACTCTCTCTCGATGTTTCCCCATTCTCTCCAGCTTCACTCCCAGTCCCTCTCAGTGCCACACCAGTCCTCTCCCATCTCCCCCCCGCTGATCCCAAAGTGTCCTCACTCTCTCCCAGTGACCCCTAGTGTATCTATCTCACTGTGGCCCTCGAGCTCCCAGCCCGGCCCCGGCTGCCTGCTCTGCTCCGTGATGGATTTCTACCCTGCCAACATCCAGCTGAGCTGGTTCCAGGGCCAGCAGGAGCCCTCGGGACACGTGGTGGCCACCGACCTGTTCCTCAACGGGGACTGGATTTCTACCAGCTCCTGGTGCTGCTGGAAACCCCCCCCGGCACGGGGTCAGCTCCAGCTCCAGGTGGAGCACGTCAGCCTGGAGCACCCCCTGAGCCGGCACTGGGGCACGGCCCGGACCCCACAGCAGGGGGTAGTGGGGGAAGTACTGGGGGGCTGGTGGGTGAATTGAGGTGTGCTGGGAGTAACTGTGAGGGAGTTTGAGATAGTCTGGCTTAAACTGGGAGTAAGGCTCCGGGGTCTAGAATGGCTAAGAAGGAGTCTGAAGGATGTTGGGGAGGGTGGGATGGGGTTCCGGGTGTCCTTCTGGGCACTGGGAGGGAGTTTGGGGGT
Organism: Sturnus vulgaris; assembly: GCF_052056855.1. Classification (NCBI taxonomy): domain Eukaryota; kingdom Metazoa; phylum Chordata; class Aves; order Passeriformes; family Sturnidae; genus Sturnus; species Sturnus vulgaris. The sequence continues at coordinate 7,595,414 of NW_028276185.1, read as the reverse complement.
ACTGGGTGTAACTGGGAGGGATTTGAGTGAGCCTGGAGGGGATGGAAGAAGATCAGGGAGGGAAAAGCAGGGGTTGGAATGAGGTTGGTTGTGCTGGAGAGAAACTGAGACGCGTCTTGGTGTGTCCTGGTGGGGCTTGGAAGTGACTGTGAGAGGGTTGGGAGTCCTGTGCTAGTGGGGGGAAACTGAAAGGGGAGTTACGGGATCCGGAGAGGGACAAGAGGGGCTTTGGTGGGAGCTGGGGAGGCTGGGAAGAGACTGGGAGGAGATTTTAAGGGGTCCTGGGTAGGCTGGAGGAAACTGGGAGGGTACTTAGAGGGATTTGGAGTATCTGTGACAGGTTTTGGGAGGGTCCTGACCCTTGTGATCCCCCAGAGATGTTGCCAGACACCGTCCAGAGCAAGGTGCTGATGGGAATTGGGGGCTTCGAGCTGGGCTTCAATCTTCCTAGCACTGGGGCTCGGTTTCTACTTGTGCAAGAGGGAGGGGTCCTAGGGAGTCGTGTGCTCCCTCCACCAGCGCGCATGTGCTCCCCCTGAGGCTCCCAGTCCGGTGACATCCCCCTTTTCTCCACCCACAGAACTCCTGACCCAGCAGTGGCGGCAGACCCTGCCCATTGCCTCGAGCCCAGCCAGGACACCCTGCTTTGTCCCCACATTGATATTGGGGGAGGGTCGTGTGTCCTCCCCAGCCCCGCTGTCACTCTGAACCCGCCTGGCTGCTCCCAGTAAAGCTTCTCAGTTAGACCCAGTCCCGTTTATTGTGGGGCGGGACTGGGAAAGGACTTGGGGGGACCCCGCGGGGGGATCGTGACTGGGCGGGGAGGGTGGGGTCCAGGTGGGGAACACTGGGTGCTGCGAGTCTCCCGGCAAGCGGTGAGTCATCACAGCTGCTCTCCCTGATTGGCTGAATCTTCTTCATCGCATTCTCTGATTGGCTGAGGAGAGGCCCGGGAGTGAGAGAAGGAACAGGAGAGATCCCGCCCCGAGCACCGGCACGGGAACAAAAGAGCCAGCCTGGGCACAGCGAGGGAATTTATTACCAACCAAATCACAGCGGGACAAGGACAAGGGAGAGAAATCTCTCCAACCAATTCCCCCCACGCAACGGGGATAACCAGGATCACGGATCACCAGGGCTCTGCCCAATGGGGGTCACTGGGGATCATCCAACACCGATCCTCCCATGGAGGATGGAGCTGGAGCAGAGCACGAAGCTCTTCCCACACTTGGGGCATTCACAGGGCTTCCCTTAGTGGTGACTCCGTTGGTGCTGGGTCAAGTGAGAGATCCTGGAGAAGCTCTTCCCACACTCAGGACACTCGTAGGGCCTCTCCCCAGTGTGGATGCGCCGGTGCCTGATGAGGTTGTCGTTGCGGTTGAATCTCTTCCGGCAGTCGGGGCAGCGGAAGGGCCTCTCCTCTGTGTGAATCCGCTCGTGTAGGAGGAGATTGGAGCTGGTCTGAAACCTCTTCCCACACTTGGGACATTCGTAGGGCCTCTCCCCTGTGTGGATGCGCTGGTGTTTTCTCAGGTCAGAGCTCCATGCGAAGCTCTTCCCACATTCCAAGCAGCTGTAGGGCCGTTCCCCAGTGTGGATCACCTGGTGCCTGAGCAGGCTGGAGCTGTTGCTGAAGCCCTTCCCACATTCCCCACACTCGTAGGGCTTTTCCCCAGTGTGGATCCTCTGGTGTAGGATCAGCTGGGACCTGTAGTTGAAACCCTTCCCACATTCCAAGCACCTGTGGGGCTTCTCCCCTCCAGGAGGCTTCTCCACCAGCTCTGAGCTCTGCCTGGATCTCCGGCCGCCTTCCCGGCTCAGGGAGGGTCTTTCCTCCTCACAGCTCCCTGGGCTGGGTTTGCAGCCCCTCCTCGCAAGAGATCTCCTGGGCTTTTCTGCCTCCTCCATCCCTGCACACCTGGGGAATGAAAATTCCTGGTTTAGGGGGAAATAAGAAGAAGACAACTCCCTAAACTGGGTGTTCCTCCTTGCCCAAGTCCATCTCTGGAAGTCATTGAGCATCTTGTGTCTCTAATAACCTCCCAAACAACAAGATTCCCAACCAAAATCCCCCAAACTTTAAGACAGGGATCAAAAACAACCCCAAATATCAAGCTTCAGCCATAATCCCCTCCAAAATTATGCTGGTTTGAAAGCAAAACCAGTGAAAGATTCCAAGTCAGAAATAGAATTTCATAAGAAAAATATAAGAGAAAAAAAATCCATGCAATAGTACAAAAGAAAACAACTGACAGAATCAGAATACAACCTGACACCCCGCTAGTTAGGGTGGTGGTAGCAGTCCCGATGAAGTGGTTTTGTTGTAGTAGTGATGCTGTAGAAAGGTCTGGTAGCTCTTGTCCTCTGGAAACCAGTGGGTGAGGGCTGCCTTGGTGTTCCAAATCTCAGATTTTATCAAGGTAGGAAAGGCTTGGCTCCTCCCCCTGGCTGGAGCATCTCCCAATGGGATGATGGAATTTTATCAGTCATGCAGTGGCACTCAATGGCCCATTAACAGAAGATATCTTCCTGGAGGAAGGATGGGTTGTGGAAAAGATAAAGAACACTGCCCCACCTGGTTTTATCAGATGGCCCATTAGCAGAGGATATCTCCCACAGAGATAACGATCACTGCTCCACCTGGTTTTTTCCACCACTCTTTGTTCTTTTGTTTCTTCCTGGGACCTCTGACTGGTTACTTCATGTTTGCTGCTGATTTCTTCTTCCTTTTGAAGATGAAAATGGTAAAAGTGTCTTTGACCTGCCTTGCTGGATATTGTGAAGAGGAACAGTCATCTACTGCAAGTGGAAGTGTCACAGGTGGAGCAGAGTTCTGTGAGTGCTGTATCAAACCAGACCTCGTCAGACCTGCCAGAACAACTGGTCCATGCTGCCCTTCACTGCTCTCCCTGTTCCCCACTGTTTCATGCCAGAGTAATTTAACTGCTGTTAATTGGGTGTGTGTTTCGCTCGAGCCAGTCCAGCAGAACCAGCAGAAAGCAGCCCCAGAATGAATGGGGCTCTGCAGAGGAGCCCCAGACTATTCATCAGCCTGCCCGCAGAACTGGCTCCAACTCTGAAGAAGACAGACTTCTGATATTTCTGAGGCACTTATGACTGTGGCACTGCATGTGCTTGTGCAGGTAAGAATCCCAAAGTTCTTTCTTACTTCAGGAAAAATCCTGCAGCAGTGCATACCCAGCATCTGCTGTCAGCACATCCTGGCTGCACGTGCAGGAGAAGCAGCAGCAGCATTGTACACGTGGGTTTGTTAAGCTCAATTCCCCTACACTTTGAACAGTGCTCATCACAAACATATTTAATGGCACACCGATGCCATACATTTCTCCTAAAAGCCTCCCTTGTAACTAAACTTTGCTAGAAAGTTAACGCCGAGAATGAAGGAGCAACTTCGGTCTCAGTGCGGAGGTGGAGGTGTTCTAAACACTGACTTTCCGAGAGCAGCATCTCTCCTGAAGCGCTCAGGGCCCCAGAGCCGCCGCCGGGAGCGCGGTGCAGAAGCCGGCCCGGACTCAGCCGCAGCGCCGGGCACCGCGCATCGCTGCTCTGCAGGGCGGCCCGCACGTCCTCCAGCAGCTGCCGCAGGCTGCCCTTCTCCTGCTGCAGCTCGGCCATGCGCTCCTCGGCCCGCTCCAGCGCCACCATCTCCTCGCAGCGCTCTCGGGAGCAGGGCCCCGGCGGCCGCCGCTCGGGCTCGGCGGGGGCTGCGCGGGCGGATGTGGCTCTCGATGTGCTCGCCCTCCCGGCCCAGCGGCAGCCGCGGCCCCGCGCGGGTGCTGAAGTGGCCGCAGAGCCGCGCGTGGAGCTGGCGGAAGGTGAGCTCGGCCCAGAGCCCGTCCCACAGCCCCGCGCACTCCCCGGGCTCCGCCGCCTCCTCCGGCCCCAGCGCCCGGCACAGCGTGCGGGACTCCTCGCCGGGGATGCGGCCCGGCCCGGCGCAGTCCCGCTGCTGGAAGATCTCCTGCAGGGACTGCTCCGGGCCGCTGGCCAGCACGACCATCTCGCTCTCCACGCCGCGCTCCAGCCCGTAGCGGTGGGCGAGGGCGCTGAGCAGCCACTGCGTGCGCCGGGCCGGCCGCCCGGAGGGGTCCCAGCCCTCAGGCGGCTCCATCGCGCCCGCCCGGCCCGCGGCGCTGCCCGAGCATCCTGAGCGCCGCCCGCCCGAGCGCTCGGCCCCGGCCCCGGCACGGAGCGCCCGACTCGCCCCGCACGGAGCCGCGTCCGCCTTTGTCCGGCAGGAGCAGGGACTCGGGCAAAGCGGGCAGGTGCCGCCCTGCTCCCTTTGTCTGCCAAGCCCGAGCCCCAAGTGTGGTTCTCATTTCTTAGCTAATTTCTCCCTGGTTTCTCTCTAACACAAGCAAGACAATTGCATTGCCCAATTCAGTTTGACAAGTAAGGCTTGTGAACGAGTGAGTGCTTCCACTAAATTAAAAACTCAATGTGCTTGAATGCTGACCTTCTGTTCGCTCAGACTTCCTCACCTCTGTAGATGAGGTGACTTCCTGGTGTTGGTGCGTGGATGTTAAGATGTCTGTGTTCGAGATGAGTAAGTGTTCAACTCGTTCAAACGAGCTGCCCAAAGCAGTGATTTTGGTCTCTCTTTGCCAGGGGAGCAGGACCGGGGTTGTTGAACGCAGGCAGCAGCACGAGCAGGGCTCCTCCAGCAGCAGGGAGACGCCAGGAGCCAGAGGGGACCGTGGCACCAGAGGGGACCGTGGCACCAGCCGTGCCCGAGGCCTGAACAGGCTGCCAAAGTCAGGTGGTGCTGACAGGCTGCGTTAACAGCCCAGGCAAGGCGTGGTGAGGAGCCAGGCCTGGGGACCACCCAAGGAGTCCTGTCAAGAGCAAATGGTTCTAATATTCTCTCAAGGATAAAAAAGGAGCAAACCAGTCCAGCAGATATGTGAGGAAAACGAATTCAAGTTCGTTTAAAACGCTGCTTAATACAGGGTTGGGTTTCTTTTGGGTGAACTGATGCTAATAAATATTTGCTTCCATATGATGGGGTTTCTCTGCAAATAGGCCTTGATGGGAAATTTCTGACCACCTTTAGTTTTGCTCTTTCTTCGGTTGAGCACCTGAGTAGCTTTGTTGAGGAATGGAGAATTGTTTGTAGCTCATTATTTTCTCAGGAGGAGCCTTAAATTTCAGCACAGGAGGAAGGAAAAGAAAAGGTTTGAAAGCCTTCCTCTGCTGAAGTGACACACTTTGAGAGGAGTCTGTGAGGAGAAGTCCCCTCAGGCACATCCAGGGCTGTTTGCCTCCTCTGCAGGCTGAGTATTCTGGGAGTTCCACAAGTCTCAGCTGCCACTGTATTTTCCCCTGAATATTTCTTGTCGTGCAGTACACAGGGAGAATATTTTGTGCTAGATTCTCCTCTGGGCTGAGAGGAATGTTGAATTTGTCTTTACAAATGAGCTCTGGATCTGCCTGTAGATAAGGTTAAGCACTGAGATATAAAAGAAACAATGGGATGGATTCCACTGATTGATGAATGGAAAGAGATGTTTGCCTTTCCAAACAAACTGTAAGGCTGCTGATAAATGAAATTGGATATCGAAAGATGAAAGAAGCAACGGGGGGGAAAACTATGAATTCTATAAAAATTGAAAATGAAAAGGGTAGGTTGTACATTAGAGGGGAATTTCATCTATCAGGCATTCCGGGAAGTCTGTGCCTCTCAAGTACCTCAGCCAATGGGGAAAGAGAGAGGGAAATGCGGCCGGGAAAATAGGATAAAAAGGAGGCTGCGTCCTCCAAAAATTTGAGAGATGCCAGGGGAATGTCCCATGGCCTCTCCCTTTATTCGAATAAAGCAAAAAGGACTCCTCTGTCTCCTTTTTGGACATAAACCTCTGGTGTTTGTGGATTAATTTTCCTGACAATTTTGGGGGCTCGTCTGGCATCTTTCCACCGTCCGGGGCAGCGAGTGGAGCTGAAGGCGCCTCACCCAGTTTGGGTGATCAGCTCCCCTTGGTGCCGGCCGGTACCGGGCGATCCATTGGGTTCCCGAGACTGTCCAGGAGACAGACGAGTGGCGGACCAGGGGGGTCCGTGAAGAGTCCGCAGGGAAGGACCACTGAAAATCTCACCGGTGAGTAAAATGGGATCTTCGGGGAGCAAACCTGGGAGGGCACCCATGGAGGGTAGCACAGGTAAAACGGGGCACCCAGAGAGGGTTGGAAGGGTGAAGCCGCGAAGGGGCCCTGGCAAAAGGGATGACGATCCCATAATACCCCTGGAGAGTCCCTTGGGGTGAATGCTGAGGTCTTGGGAGAGATTGTACATTTACCCAGAAGTAACTATGGAAATGATGGTAAAATATTGTTATTTTGTGTGGCCAGAGTATAAGTTGGCAAGGGGACTTATATGGCCACCCTATGGAACAGATAAAATTCATTTGTGTCGAATTTTGTGGAGGTATTTAGAGGAGAATTGGAAAGGATGGATTGAAAGGGAATGTGGATTAATATGGGTCAGACAAGAAACAAGAGAAATGTATATGTTAAGAAAAAAAGGAGAAGAGGAAAAAGAGGAGGAAGAGGAGAGTGGTGAGGATTGGGATGTTTTTCAGCACCTTCCCCTGTCTTGTCCTCCAGTGTTGCTGGCTGACCCAGGGCCAGCTGCAGGTCGTCTGTATCCTCAACTTTCAGAGCAAGGGGATCAGGAAAATGTTATTCCTGCAGCCCCACCTGAGAAGGATAATGGTGTAGGGGGAGGGGAGCAGCATGTTGTATCAGCCCCCAGAACTAGAAGAGGAACGCAGTTTAGGGCATCAGAAGCCCCCCAAGAGACAGGGGTACACCAGATGCCACTCTGTCAAGTTCCTTTGGGGGGTCAAGGGGGAGGATTTGGGTTTGTAATTGTACCACTCACTACCCAGGATATAAGAGGGTTGGAAAAAGAATTACCCCCATATTTGGATGATCCCATAGGGGTGGGGGAAAAGATAGAGGAATATTTGGGAAATGCGGATTATACATGGAAGGATTGTGATTTTCTTTTGGGAATTTTGTTTGGGTAATCAGAGAAACGAATGATTTTGCAGAAAGCTCGGCAGCTGTGGGGGCTGGACCCAATGCACCTACGGTGGGTGATGCCATCCCCCAGGCAGACCCCCAGTGGGACCCAAATAACCAGGCCAGTCTGGCTCACCGTGATTGCCGTGCTTATTTGATCAGGGCAATCAAGTCAGCGGCTCCCAGAACTAACAACATAGCTAAGGCTCTGTCGTTAGAACAGGAGAAACAGGAAAGCCCTCATTGGTTGGAGAGGATTAGGGATGCCTTGAGGAAGCACGGGGGGATGGATCCTGAAGGGCCAGCCTTCAACACATTGCTTAAAGTACAATTTGTTACTAAGGCCTGGCCTGATATAAGGAAAGGAGTACAGAAAGATGAAGAGTGGCAGAATAAGCCTCTAGAGGAATTGGTTAGAAAACCACAGCAGATATATGTAAGAAGGGATGAAGAAAAGGCAGAAGCTAAAGCAAGGATGATGGCAGAGTTTGTGCAGCCCCGGAGGAATAAACCACAGGGTCCAAGGGGTCCCCAGGGACAGAGGGGACGGGGTCGGCCACAAGGAAGGGGCAGAGGGATTCCCTCCTCGGCAGGGGACAGCCGACCCAAACAGCGGCTGGGGAAGAACCAGTGTGCTGTCTGCAGGGCAGAAGGGCATTGGAAAAACGAGTGTCTGCAGAAACAACTGGACCCTCAGGAGGAGGAAGTCCAGAGAATAATAGAAATGGATTGTTAGGGGTGTCAGGGGCTCCTATTATACCAAGGACCCACCACTCAAGAGCCCTTGATAACTTTTAAGGTGGGTCTGGATCGAGAGGAGGTGTGTTTTTTGGTAGACACGGGGGGCCTCTCGGTCCACCTTAAATTTTATACCTAAGAGGGGGAAATTGTCAAAAAGATCCTTGGTTATTCAAGGAGTAAGCGGGAAGGATGAGCGAGTGCATTTTATTCAACCGCTGTTAATAGATGTGGGGGACAGATTTGAACTGCATGAATTCTTGTTTGTTCCTAATTGTGATTGTAATTTACTGGGAAGAGATTTGATGGCTAGAATGGGAATGCAAATTAGCATTGTAAAAAAGTGACACGGAGTCCGAAACTGTGATATCTTTGTGTAAAATGTCTGAGAAGGCTCATGCTGAAATAAATTAGGAAGTATGGGCAGCCCCAGGGACAAATTGGTTAAGGCCCCAGTCTTAGCTCTTCCAGATGCAGAAAAAAAAAATTCAACTATATGTGGATGTCAAACAGGGTCATGCTAAAGGAATTTTGGTGCAAGAGCATGGGGGAACACGGAGGCCTGTTGCCTGTTTTTCTAAGTTGTTAGACCCGGTGGCCAGAGGCGGCCCCATTGTCTGCAGAACTGTGCAGCCACACCTCTGATGGTGGCTGAGGCCCGAAAGCTGACAAGGGGAGGGCATCTCATTGTTAAAGTCCCACATCAGATTAAAGCTTTGTTAACTGAGAGAGCCTCTAAGTGGATGACGAGTGCTCGATTATTACAGTAGGAATCTTGTTTAATGGAACAGGAGGATTTAGAATTTAAAAGTGGAGAAGATTTTAATCCAGCCTCTTATTTACATGGCCCTAGAGAAAAGGGGGGCCAGGAAGAAATCCATGATTGTATCCAGGTTATAGACCTCCAGACAAGGGCTAGGGAAGATTTACGAGATATTCCCTGGCCTGAGGGAGAGAATGTGTTCATTGATGGGTCCTCCAAGGTGGTAGAAGGGAAACGATTTACAGGATACTCTATCGTGAATGGGAAGGAATTAAAGGAAGGGGGGAGGTTACCACACACCTGGTCAGCTCAGACAGCAGAGCTGTACGGGCTTGTGAGAGCCTGTGAATTATACTAGGACAAGACAGTAAATATATTTACTGATTCTAAATATGCATATGGGGTGATACATGCCTTTGGAAAACGATGGAAAAAAAAAAAAAAGAGGTTTATTCAGGTGCAAAGGAAAGACGTTAGCTCACGAGAACTTAATCTCTCGCCTATTGGAGGCAGTGAATTTACTAAAAAAGGTGGCGATAATCCACATTAAGGGGCATCAGGCAGGATGGTCGGAGGAGGCAATAGGAAACCGACTGGCTGATGAAGAAGCTCGCAAAGCTGCATTGTTGCCAGAAGTCTCTAAGACCCTGCCTTTGCTCCCAGTAACTGCACCGCTGCCAGAGAAACTCTCTTTTCCACCAGAGAAACTTGAGATAATTAAAAAGAGTGAGGCAGAGGAAAGAAGAAAATAATTGGTTTACAAGGAATGGTAAGCAGTGGATACCAAGAGCTCGAGCCTTACAATTGTTAAAACAACTGTCTCTTGTGAAATCTCTTCGACAGGAAGCTCAGCTGGCACAGACCCTGCCTTTGGACTTTGCTGTTCACAACATCCAACCGGGACACTGGGTCCTGGTTAAGGAGTGGGAAGAAGCACCACTGGTGGCCAAGTGGCGTGGACCTTTCCAGGTGTTGCTGAGCACAGACACAGCCGTCAAGACAGCTGAACACGGCTGGACCCATCACACTCGGGCCAAGGTCTCTGCAGCCCCAGAGATTTGGACATCTCAGCTGGAGGAGAAGGACGGGAAGCCGCGACTGACACTCGGCAGGAGGGGACTGGAGCAGCAGCCAGGGCGTCGACATCGGGGGAAGCCTCGTGTGCCCACCCACAGAGTGCCTGCTGAAATAGTCTGTGTGGGCATCCCTCCTCTCAGATCTCCAGGCACTGGGGGCCAACCCTTGCTGTCATTGTTTTCTTTATGTTAAGCTCTTTCTGTGCCTTCACTCGCCACAGGTGGTGTGGAAGATAAAGTGAAAGTAAAAATTAAGTTAGGAAATTAGATTACACAATCAGAATGTTTCTCTTAATAATGTTACCTTTATATTATCAGTTAGGTTGGGGCCAAGAATGGGAAAATAATTTTTTGACCTTAGGAGAAAAAGTAGCAAAAACCTTTAACCTTAGCAATTGTTGGGTCTGTGGAGGTCCAGGAGAATCTGAAAACGGGCCATGGGTGGCCAGCCCAGTTGAACATCAGCAGTAGATTAGCACCCTGAGTAAAGTCTGTAATGGAACAGGATTTTGGGATGAGGAAGGAAGTCCATGACGGCTTCATTTTTCTGAAAAAGACACTTATTGCCTAAATAGACAAGTAGATGACAATGGAAAAGTGGTGAAACAAATTGCAAAATGAATTTAAAAAATTAGCTCATGTACCAGTCCAAAGATGAAAAAGATGGGAATAGGACATGTTTTCTTGGCTACCTGGTGGACTATAAGTTAAACAACTGCTTTTTTTCCTCTTATGTGCTGTAGCAACTCTAATCTTTTTGCCAGGCATGTTCCCTTGCTTAGTACAACTTATTCAACATGTGATCAAAGGGATGCAGGTAATAGCCACGCCTACTGATCCAGAGATGGTTACAAAAGGACAGAAATTGATGTCACTCCAAATAATTACAAAACCAAAAACAACTCAGGAACAAGAAATTAAGTCAATGATACCTAAAGTTTGTAAAGACAATTATTAAACAATAAAAGAGGAGGGATTGAGAGGAATGTTGAATTTGTCTTTACAAATGAGCTGTGGATCAGCCTGTAGATAAGGCTAGCACTGAGAGATAAAAGAAACAATGGGATGGATTCCACTGATTGATGAATGGAAAGAGATATTTGCCTTTACAAACAAACTGTAGGGCTGCTGATAAATGAAATTGGATATCGAAAGATGAAAGAAGCAACGGGGGGGGGGGGGGAAACTATGAATTCTATAAGAATTAAAAATTAAAAGGGAATTTTATACATTAGAGGGGAATTTCAGGTATCAGGCGTTCCGGGAAGTCTGTGCCTCTCAAGTACCTCAGCCAATGGGGAAAGAGAGAGGGAAATGCGGCCGGGAAAATAGGATAAAAAGGAGGCTGCGTCCTCCAAAAATTTGAGAGATCCCAGGCGAATGTCCCATGGCCTCTCCCTTTATTCGAATAAAGCAAAAAGTGTTCGTCTGTCTCCTTTTTGGACATAAACCTCTGGTGTTTTTGGATTAATTTTCCTGACATAGGTGACCCGGGAGGGGGACCTCGCCCCCAATATCTTGGGCGGTCCTGGCAGGGTTTTTTTGAAAGGGTGAGGGATATTTGGAGCTCACCCGAAGTATCTTTAGTTCTCCCTGTTTCTTCTTTTCGGGACGCGGCGGGCAGAGCGGTGTTTGCATCTTGCAGGGCTCCAAAGCTGTCCCGAAATCCCCTTTTGGGGGATCCTGCGGGGTCCCCGGGTGGTTTTTTGGGGATGTCTGGGTGGCGGCTGCAGACAGAGCCCCGGCGGTGGGTGGGGGATGGAGGTCCCCGGAGCCCCGTGGCGATCGCCCGGGACTGGCAGGGCGAGGGGAGCAGCCTTGAGGGGGGGAAAGCGAAAAGGGGAGAGCCCCGGGAGTGCCAGAGCCTGGAATGGGGGCCTGGAGAGGGGGGACCCCGAGAGCCGGGAGTGAGGGGAGCCTGAAGAAGGGATGAGCCTGGAGACGGGGAACCCCTGGGACACCAACGTGGGGACCCCAAAGCCTCCCAGGGCTCTGGCCACGCCAGGGGCTACAGGGACACGAGGCCGGGGCTGCTCCGGGCCGCTTCCAGGCTGTCCCTCTGCTCTTGGGTGCCGGGGGTGGCCCTTTGTGACACGGGCGTGTGTCAGGGCCCTCGGTGATGCGGGACATTGTGGTGCTGTCATGAATGAGAGCGTTTGAGATCGCTTAAAAGTCGGTGACAAGGGCATGAACAAAAGTCAGATTTAATATTAAGCAACAAAGTACAATAAGTTTGTTGGCAAGACTCGCTCTACTGCCTACAGGACAGGTGAGGCACAACAAGGCAAGAACAACACCAAATAAAATCCATGCAATCAGAACAGAAATTAACGGGGAACTCCCTAGGGGAGTGTGGGTGGGTGTGTGCTGTGTTTAGGTGCATGCAGGGATTAAAAGGAACACGGCCTAAAAACTTAACAACTCTAAACAACTCTTTAAATTCTACCTTAATTTGTAACTTAACCTATACCTTAGGCCTAGCAATTCAACAGACGAACAACACCGAACTTATACCTAACTTAACTGATAACATTAACAATTCCACAGAGCAATAATACTTAACAAGTTTAAGCTAACTTACAGCTATAACTTCCAAGTTGTACTTAGCAACTTAATACAAAAACAACCCTGATTACTTACATTTAAGAATTTAGCAAAACACTTAGCATTTAACAGCATTTAAGTATGTTCATAACTATAACTGAACCTTGCTTACAGGCCTAACTTAGATATCCAAGGTACTTCCACATCTAGGAAAGCTGTATTTCTCCCAGATTTGTTATAGCATATGTGCAGGGGCAAACACAGACAGGAATAGTCAATGTAGGCAATTCACCTCAGAGCTCAGTGAAATCCTCCCTTCAGATGTTTTTGCATCTCCCACTGGCCGAAGGATGGGGCCTTGAGCAGTGAGGGTATGGGCCCAGGACACGTCGTGTTTCAGCGATCCTCCAGGCACAGCAAAGCCGAGGGTTTGCTGGCTCTGAGGCCACTCAGAGAGAGACTGCTGGTCACAGCACACGGTGGCCCAGGAGAGCTCAAAGGTCTCCTTTTGGATTTCTGTTGAGAGGGTCACAAGAGAGTGGGCTCCAGTCATAACCATGTTTCATCCTGGCCGCAGTTTGGGTTGGACTTTATCTAGAAGTGGGGGAATGCATCACCACACTGGAATCTCAGGGGTGCCCATGGCCTGGGTGACGCTGGCCTGATGCCAGGCACCCACCAAAGCCACTCTGATCCTGCTCCTCCAGCTGCAAGGGAAGAGAAAGTTGAACCAGGAGCACCAGGATCAGATTAAGACAGGGAGAGCAAACACACAAAACAGCAAAACGGGTGTAACAGACCCAGCCTGGGCACAGCGAGGGAATTTATTCCCAATCAAATCATAGCAACAGAAGGAAAACAGAGAGAAATCTCTCCAACAACTTCCCCCCACCCAATGGGGTTCACCAGGACCACGGATCACCAGGGCTCTGCCCAACGGGGGTCACTGGGGATCATCCAACACCGATCCTCCCATGGGGGATGGAGCTGGAGCAGAGCACGAAGATCTTCCCACACTCGGGGCACTCACAGGGCTTCCCTTAGTGGTGACTCCGTTGGTGTCGGGTCAAGTTAGAGCTCTGTGAGAAGCTCTTCCCACACTCAGGACACTCGTAGGGCCTCTCCCCAGTGTGGATGTGCCGGTGGACAGTGAGGTTGGAGTTGTGCTTGAATCCCTTCCCGCAGTCGGGGCAGCGGAAGGGCCTCTCCTCTGTGTGAATCCGCTCGTGTAGGAGGAGATTGGAGCTTCTCTGAAACCTCTTCCCACACTTGGGACACTCGTAGGGCCTCTCCCCACTGTGGATGCGCTGGTGGTATCTCAGGGAGGACATCCACCCAAAACTCTTCCCACATTCCAAGCAGGTGTAGGGCCGTTCCCCAGTGTGGATCATCTGGTGCTGGATCAGCCTGCACTTGTAGCTGAAACCCCTCCCACATTCCAAGCACTCGTGGGGCTTCTCCCCTCCAGGAGGCTTCTCCACCAGCTCTGAGCTCTGTCTGGATCTCTGGCCACCTTCTTGGAACAGGGAGGGTCTTTCCTCCTCGCAGCTCCCTGGGCTGGGTTTGCAGCCCCTCCTCATGAGGGATCTATGGGGCTTTTCACTGTCCTCCATCCCCCCACGCCTTGGGAATGAAAAATCCTGGTTTGGGGAAAAAACAGGAAGAGAGCTCCATAAACTCCTTGCCCAAGTTCATCTCCAGAATTCAGGAGGACTGGGCATGTCATGTCTGTAAGAACCTCCCAAACACCAGGATTCAGAACCAAAAACCTCCTGTCTTTGTTTGAAAGACAGGGGTCTGTTAAGAAAGGCAGGAACCTCTCTTTAAAATGGTGAATGTAAACCCCCTCCCTCCAAGTTATTTTAATTTTGAAATTAAGGGGCTCTCAGGGAAAAATATGGGAATAGAAATTACAGTTCTTTACGAGGAAAAATTAAAATGGAACTACAGCATTACAAAGAACAAACCCAAAACATTGACCGAGTCAGAATACAACCTGACACCCCGTCAGTCAGGCTGTTGGTAGCAGTCCCATTAAATGGTGGCTGCAGTCCTCCTGGATGACAGATGTGGTTCTGTTGAGCACTGGTCCTCTAGAAGGGTGCAGTTTTCCTCCAAAGGTTCAGTGATGAAATGGAAATGTCTGGTTTTTCCTCTGGAATTCAATGGAAAAAGGCTGCCTTGGTGTTCCAAATCTCAGATTTTATCTAGGTAGGAAAGGCTTGGCTCCTCCCCCTGGCTGGAGCATCTCCCAATGGGATGATGGAATTTTATCAGTCATGCAGTGGCACTCAATGGCCCATTAACAGAAGATATCTTCCTGGAGGAAGGATGGGTTGTGGAAAAGATAAAGAACAGTGCCCCACCTGGTTTTAACAGAGGGCCCATTAGCAGAGGATATCTCCCATGGAGACAAGGATCACTGCCCCACCTGGTTTCCACAGCTCATGAAGAGGTCACAGAATACATCATTTTGGGCATATCCTTCCATTGTAACCTAGCACAGTCCGGGGCTAAGTTTCTGAACTTTAAAATAGATTTTAGGGGTTTAAACACTCTTAAGGCACTTAAAATATATTCTTATTTAATACTAAAACTTCTTCTTCATATCTATGTGATTAAATAATATTCCTACTGAATTAAAACTAAAACTTAACCTTCTACTTCATGTCTGTGTGGCTTAATATATTTTAATTTCTCTAAAGGCTTTAATAAAATCCCTCCATTCTTTTCTCTGAGTGACTCAGAGAGGCTTCTAATTTTACACATTCCAACAGGCTCTGACATTGGAGTGGGGCCCCACAGGGAAGGACTTGGGGAGCCCATAATTAGGGAAGATCCTGCTGCTTTCTGCCACTTTTAGGGGGTTATAAACAGCTTTGGGGGATTTCCCGGTTAGTTTATGGGCAGATGTGACCTCCTTTTTGGGAGAATCCTGATGATTTCCACCAATTTTGGGGGTTCTAAACGCCTTGTGGTGGACTCACTCCCGTGGGTTCTGGTGCCGCCCGCCCACGCTTCCAACTGGTCCGGACTGGTGCTCCCAGTGCCGCGTGGGGCGGGGCCGCGGGGACCCCCCCAGGGCACAGCGCGGCTGCTTTGGGGCTGGCGGCACCGCCCGGCGCTGGGCATGGGGCGTGTCGGGGGAGCTGGGGCCCTACTGGTGCTACTGGTGCTGCTGGGAGCTCACCTGTCTGAGGGCCAGCGGGACTCGGGTGAACGTGTGTGCTCCCCCCGGGGACCCCCAGCCCGGTGTCACTCTGCCCCCGAACGGCTGCTCCCAGTATTCCCAATAAAGCTTCCCAGTTTGCCTGGTCCTGTTTATTGGGGAAGGACTTGGAGGGACCTCACAGGGGGAGTCATGGTTGGGGAGGGGGCAGAACAGGCCCTGGCATGGATTGGGAATGGGGACTTCCAGGAATGGTCGTGTCCCCCCCTTGTCACCCCGCTCTGGGGGACCTTGGGAGGACCCTGAAACACAACAGAGCACCGCCCCAACCCTAAAGGTGCCAGGACCCCAATAAACAAACAGGGGAATTTGGGGAGGGGGCACATGGGGGGCGCCCAGGCTGAGCCAAGAGCCCAGCGCTGCCCCAGCCCGACCTGCCCTGGCTCCATCCCAGCTCCTACCATGGGATAGGATGATGTTGGGAAAACGGGGGGGCAAGGATGAGCACTAGGCTCCGGGCGAGCATGAAACAGATGGAGGCGGAGGAGGAGGGCTCAGGAAGGACTGGGAGAAGGGATGGAGAGGAAGCAGGACTAGAAAGGACAAGGACTGGGACCCCTCCCAATGCAATTTGTGGGTCCCATCCCCCTGCCCAACTATATAAGGGTTCCCCTTCTTTTCCCCTGCTCACCCACCCCTTCCCCACTGCCCCCCAGTCAAACACTCCCATCCTCCATGCTTGTTTTTAATGCCTTCAGGCCCCTCCTGCTACATTTGGGGTCCCATTCCTCTTTCCCTCAATTCAGGCACCTCTTGAAAGCTTCTTTCTGGAAGGAATCCCTGAATTTTGGGATTTTTGGGGTGTAGTTTTGGAGAACAGCTCTGTCTGGCTTTCCTCTCCCTGTTGTGGCCTCTCAGCTGCCCCCGACACCCTGGGGGTGCTGGGATTTCCCTGCTGGGGACAAGGACGTTCATTCCCTTCCAGGAGCCCAATGCCCGGCTGGGGCTCCAGGGCAGGGGGTCCTTGAGCAGCTGCCCCAGAACCTCCGCCAGGGTCTCCCAGCGCAGCCGGAGCCGCTCGGCCTGGGGTCCCCAAAGGCCTCAGCGAGCCCCAAGTCCCTGCCAGGAACCCTCAACTCCCTCCAAGCCAGCATCCCCCACAGCCCCTGCAAGTTCGCCCCATGGCACCGGCCGTGGCCGTGTCCCCACATGTCACTGGCCACATCCCACCATGTCCTCACCCATGGCTGTGTCCCCACCATGTTTCCATCCCTGTCACTGTCCCCCACATCTCCATCCATGCCTGTGTCCCCCCATGTCCCCAGGAATGGCCACATCACCGTCCATGTCCATGTGTCCCCATGTCACTCTCCATGTCTGTGTACTACCATGTCTTTCTCCCTACCCAAGTCTCAGTTCAGTGTCTTTATTTTTATCCCAAGATTGGATGTTTTAAAGAGATGAAGAGAAATGAAAAGCAAATCCAGCCCAAAATAAAAGGATTTCTGTGTCCATGCTGGCTGAGAATCCAGCAGGGAAGGAGTGAGGGAAGAATGCTTTTGGAGGTGTTTCCACCCCACTGTCTCCAAAATCTTGGTCTTTGCCCCAGTTCATCACCATTTTGCTGTGGAAAACACCCTTGGACAATCAAAAAATCAAAAATCAAAATCAAAATCCTGGAATCTCTGGGGATGGAAAAGACCACCAAGACAGGACTGAAAACAGAAGATTTTCTGGGGTTGAACATCAACAAATTCACTCTCCCCATGGAATTCCCAATGTTGGTTTCCATCCCGATGGACGTTCCTGTCCCTGCATTCATCCAGGTGCCCAGAGGGAGACAGGATGATGCACAGCCCCCCCAGCCAGGTGTCTTCCCAACACGGATCACCAGGACCGTGGATCACCAGGGCCCTGCCCAACGGGGGTCACTGGGGATCATCCAACACCGATCCTCCCATGGGGGATGGAGCTGGAGCAGAGCACGAAGATCTTCCCACACTCGGGGCACTCACAGGGCTTCCCTTAGTGGTGACTCCGTTGGTGTTGGGTCAAGTGAGAGCTCCTGGAGAAGCTCTTCCCACACTCAGGACACTCGTAGGGCCTCTCCCCAGTGTGGATGCGCCGGTGCCTCATGAGATGGGAGTTGTGCCTGAAGCCCTTCCCGCAGTCGGGGCAGCGGAAGGGCCTCTCCTCTGTGTGAATCCGCTCATGTACAAGGAGATTGGAGCTTCTCTGAAACCTCTTCCCACACTTGGGACACTCGTAGAGCCTCTCCCCGGTGTGGATGCGCTGGTGTTTTCTCAGGTTGGAGATGTGTCCAAAGCTCTTCCCACATTCCAAGCAGGTGTAGGGCCGTTCTCCTGTGTGGATCACCTGGTGCTGCATTAGACCAGAGATGTCTCTGAAGCTCTTCCCACATTTCCCACACTCGTAGGGCTTTTCCCCAGTGTGGATCATCTGGTGCCGGATCAGATGGAAGCTGTCTCTGAATCCCTTCCCACATTCCTCACACTCATAGGGCTTTTCCCCAGTGTGGATCATCTGGTGCTGGATCAGATGGGAGCTGTAGCTGAAACCCTTCCCACATTCCAAGCACTTGTGGGGCTTCTGCCTTCCATGAGGCTTCCCCACCAGCTCTGAGCTCTGCCTGGATCTCCGGCCGCCTTCCCGGCTCAGGGAAGGTCTTTCCTCCTCACAGCTCCCTGGGCTGGGTTTGCAGCCCCTCCTCCTGAGGGATCCCAGGAAATTTTCCTCCTCCGCCATCTGCCCACCCCATGGGAATGAAGAATCCTGGTTTGGGGAAAAAACAAGAGGGGACTGCCTTGAGCTAGCGGTTCTTCCAACCGATGTGCAGCTGAGGAAGACACTGGGCATCCTGTGTTTGTAAGGACTTCCCAAACACCCAGACTGATCACAAAAATCCTCCAAATATCAAGACATAGATCAAAAACTCCCAAAAAAGCAAGACTCAGCCAAACCCCCTGCAAAATACAAAGATTCAGGCCCAGCAAAAAAACAAAGCACGACGTCTTAGCCCAATAAAGCTCAGAAACAACAAGGTTCACCCCTCTGAAAATGGTGGATCCCCCTCTCCAGTCACCTGCTGAATGTGGAGGGGGGGGCCAACACGCTGGGACTGGAGGGACGCTGTAGGTTTGGAATCTTGTGCTGCTTCCCATTTCTGCTCTTCCTGTGTCTCTGCTTTTCCTCACATTCCTCTTCCTCCTACTATTCCTCCTTCTCCTGCACAATCCCACCTTCTCCTCCTATATGCATCGTTTGATCATTTTGTTCTTCAACTCTGCTTGTCCCTCCCTCCTCCTGCTGCCCCCAGGCCCAGCACCCACTGCCGGCTCCCTCTTCCCCCCAAACCCACAGCATCCCAGCGCAGGGGCAGCGATGGAGCTGGGGCAGCTCGGGCTGGGGCAGCGCTGGGCTCTCGGCCGCTCCCGCCCGCACTCGCTCCCCACTGCAGCCGCTGCCGCCACCACAGCGCGGGGGGGCCCGGCCTTGGCGCTCCCTCCCTCCCACCTCCCCAAATTCCCCTCTAGGGGGGCGCTGGGGCCAGGAGACAGACGAGTGACAGATCAGGGGGGGCTGGGAAGAGTCGGCAGCCAGAGAGCACTGAAAATCTCACCAGGGACTACAGGGCACCCATGGAGGGAAGAAAGGGAAGGCCAGGAAGGGATGCCGGCAAAAGGGATGATGATCCCAAAATATCTCTGAAGGGTCCCTGGGGAGCATTTTGAGGGAGTTTGCACATTCTCCCAGAGGTAATCAAGGACATGGACACACAGAGGGGCAATAAGGGAAGTCCAGAAGGGATTTAGACAACAGGGGATGGATGCTGTTGGTGTGCTGGGAAGGGACTGGGTGAAGGGGAGTGTGCAGGAATATGGTTCAGGCAAGACGCAGCAGGAGCAATCTATGTGGGAAGAAAAAGGGTGATGGAAAAGAGGAGGAAGAGAAAAATACTGAGGATGGGGATGTTTTTCAGCAGGCTCTTATCCTCAGAAGTTGCCAGCTGCTGCAGATCCTTTGTATCGCCGGTTGCCAGGACAGGCACACAAGGAGGTCAGGATTGCAGGGGGTTTCTCTGTGCTGGGCAGCGGCAGGAGCGGGCGCAGAGGGGCGGCACCGGGAGCACGGGCTGGGGGCCTGTGGGGAGCTGCGGGGCCGGGCCGGGGCTGTGGGGCAGCCGGGGCTCAGCGCCGGGCGCTGCCTGAGCCCAGCACCCCCCGGCAATTGCAGGCCCGGCAGTGGCCCCCGGCCCCCAGGAGGCTGCGGGACGCCCCGGCCGCTGCCCGGCCCCGTGGAGCTGCCGGCCCTGCCCGCCGGGGGGGCCGCGTTTGGACACTGCGGCAGGACAGGCACCGGCTCTGGGATACGGGCTGGCCACGGCAGCCACAGCACAAGGAGCAGCAGGACAAAGGAACAGCTGGGAAATGGGCATTGGACGTGCAAACATCCAGATTCGCTTTTAAGCATTTTCCTTGGGTCAGTGCAGAAAGGAATGATTTAGCAGAAAGCTCAGCAGCTGTCAGAGGATGAGCACCCCCAGGCACTGAGGGGGCTGCAGGAGGGGCAGAAGAAGCCCCTGGAGCACTTGGTCACAAAGGCACAGCAGGGGAATGCAAGAAGGGAGGAGGAAAAGGCCAAGGGGAAGGCAAAGGCCATGGCAGAGTTTCTACAGCCCCTGAGGGATGAACCCCAGGGCCCAAGGGGGCCCCAGCACCCAGGGGACGGGGTCGGCCACAAGGACCTGGCACAGGCATTGCCCTCCTCCCCAGGGGAGAGCCAACCCAAACAGTCCCTGGGAAGGAATCAGGGTTCCATTTGCAGGGCAGAAGGACACTGGAAGCAGATACAGGAGCACCCTCAGGAGGAGCAAGTCCAGCCCTTGATGGACATACATTGTCAGGGGTGTCACAGCTCCCATTACACCAGGGACACAGAGCATTGGGGCCCTTGAGAACATTCAGGGTGGATCTGGATCGAGAGGAGGCCTTTCCTGATGGACACAGAGACCTCTCCATCCACTCCCAATCTTAGATTTAAGGCGACAAATCGCCAAAAATTACTCAGGGGATAAATGGGAAAGGTGAGCTGGTGTGTTTTATTCAACCGCTGTTAGCAGCTGTGGGGGATGGGTTTGTAATTTAGGAATTTTTATTTCCTCCTAATTGTGACTGTAATTTGCTGGGAAGGGATTGATGGCTAAATTGGGAATGCAAATTGATATTGTAAAAGGTGATACAGAGGCTAGTTCTGTTGTGCCTTTGTATCAAATGTCTGGCAAGGCCTATGCTGAAGTGAAACCAGAAGTGTGGGCAGCTCCAGGAAAATAGGGAAATTAGATATGGAGCCTCTCCAAAGCTCTTTGAAGTAACCAGGACAAGTGGCGTCTGAAAGCAATACCCTATTCCAAGGGAGGGAAGGAAGGGCTTACAGCCTCCTATTGAGTCCCTGCTAAAGGCAGGGCTTTTGGAGCCAGGAATTTCTTCCTAAGACATTCCTATCTTGCCAGTCAAGAAACTGGAGGGATGGACACCAGGAGGAAAGCAGAATTTTCAAGTGTTAAAAAGCAGATTAACTGAGCCTCCTGCCCTGGCCCTACCACAAAGGGAAAAATAATTTGAATTGTATGAGAATGCTAAACAGGGCCATGCCCAAGGAATTCTCATGCTAAAATATTTAACCCAGTGGCCAGAGTGGCCTCATTGTCTGCAGAATTGTGCAGCCACAGCTTTAATGGGACCTGAGGCCCAAAAACTGCTGGAAGGAGGATCTCCTGTTGGTCAAGTCTTGCATCAAATTAAAGCTTTGATAACCAAAAGAGTGCCTGCACTCCCACAGCTGCTGGGGAAGACAATGGCAGAATTCCACTCTGCCTCTCAGTTACACTCACACACTGGCCTGCCCGGGATTCCACTGTTGGAAAATATACCTAGTTTAAATTTTTAAAAGTTATTTCTCAACTCAGGCTTGTTTTGCCTTTGCACTGGGGAAAGAAATTTTAAAGAACTTTTTAAGGGGTGTTACACCAGTCAATAGGGATGAGTTTAACATGTCAACAGACAGGGAAGAGCCCAAAAGACACCCACAAAGAGAATGCCCATCAACAAAACCTCAACGAAACATCAGCAAATATCAAAGAACAGCCACCCCAGACACTGCCCCCGGCATCGAGCACAGATGGAGACACCTGGTCTGGAAAAGGCTGAGAAGGAAATCCAGGAGTTCGGACCTAATTAACATCACAAGAGGAGAAATCCGGGTCTGCTAAGAAACAAAATACTAAGAACCACACAACTTTGATGTAATGAGGAATAGACGAGTGGATTTCTATGGGTTCAGGCTGTAAAACCTTTATGAAAATCTAGTAAAACTCACGTGTCATGGAATGATTTTCTTGGCACATCCGGGCTATGTGTGGATGAAATGATTTCTGTTGCACACCCCGACCAGAATCAAGTAAAACCTTGACTGTCTAACACTAAAGATATTATTGGAGAGTTTTGCTTTTCCTGCAGTTTAACTGACAAGATTACTCCATTAGAAAAAAATTTCATAATAATCCCACATTTATATTATCAGTTAGGATTGGGCCAGGGTTGTGACAATTTTTACTCCCAGGAAAAGCAGAAAAAACTTGATTGCATTGGAATATTTTTGTACATATTTGCAGGAGGCTCTTAATGATGGCAGAATGTCAGAATGGATTTTTGGATGCACATCTTTAGGTTGCATTTGGCAAAACTAGAACAGTATTAATGGTGAGACTTTAATGCATAACCAGTTAATACAAAATCGTTTAGAAAAAAAGCAAAGCAAAACAAAACAAAACAAAACAAGCAGGTTGTGGGGGTGCACATGTGAATCACCAAACGACAGCTCTGGAAGAGAAGAATCGGTTCGAGGCAGCCGTGAGGGGAGCTTTAGAAATGCAAATTACCTGAAGCAAAGTGTGGACAATGCCCCAGGATCTTCTTGCCTGGGGGAGGAATTTGGCCGATTCCCTCTGCCCCTCACCCCCAGCTCTGCCTCCTTGCACAGATGGAATTTGCACAACTAAAGGCAGAGCCCATAGTGAGGATATCTGACTGCAACAGAAATTGGTTAAGCTGCAAAGGGAAACAGCAAACGCAGAATGTTGGGAAAACTTCATGAAAAAAAGTGGGGGGAAATCATCCCTCTCCTCACTCCAACATGTGCTGCCACTGTCCAGGCTATATAGGGCATATCAGAACTGTATTTTCTTGCCCAGAGAAATCAGTTTGGTATCCAAGTATTGGATGATTTAAATAGAAAAAAGTGGTCAATTGATTCTTCCCCGGCTGGAGGGAGCACCCAAAAATAGGAAAAAGATGAAGAGACACCAGAACAAATCCTACAATACCATGGAGTAGCCCTTGGAAACCCTAACGAATTCATATCAAGATATAGAGAATCCATCCATAATTTCAGTGGCATAATTAGGTTAAAAACTGTCCTTGAAATAATAACCAACCAGACAGCTCCAGCTCCTGAACTTCCTGACAAACAATCCACTGAAATGAGGAACGAGACATTTCACCACGAGATGGGATCAGATTATCTATGAAAAGAAGGAGGGGAAGTTTGTGGAAAATTAATTACTCAAATTGCTGTTAGCGACTAGATGAAAACCGAAAAGTGGTGAAACATATAACAAAAGTAAGGCCTCTCTCTTTGTTCAGGAATAAAGTCACTTTTACAGGACTCCTCCGTCTCCTGAGGGCACACAAACCTCTGGCCATGGAATTTTCCCGCACAGCCCCGGCCACAGGGCAGACACCTCTGTGCCACCCACAGCAACCGGGACGAGCCAGCGCTGCTCCGGCACCGGCTCCTGCCGAGGCCCCAGCGGGAAGGAGACCGCGGGCAGCCGCTCCCGCAGCGCCCTCAGCCCAGCGCCAACACGGGCCGGCACCGGCACAACCAACCCGCCAGAGCCCCCTGCCGCCCCCTCGGCCCGCAGCGAGCCCCGAGCCCCCGCACAACCGAGCGCGGCTCCCACCTGCGCTGGGGCCGCCTCCGAGCTCTGCCGCCGCCTCCCCGGGCTCCGGCCGCTGCCGCCGCTGCCGGGCCCGCACAGACGCTGCCACAACGGCGCCTTTGCTGCTCTGCCCAATCAGCGCGCGACAACCAGGAGTGACATTGGCACAATCAGCCAATGGCAGCGAGGGGCGGGCTCTGCACACGGCCCAGCCTCGGCCCGCGCTCTCAGGGCCCCCCGGGCTGGGTGAGGGCAAAGGCGGAGATGAGGAACAGCCCTGGAACGGGCCCGGGCCCGACCGCCATTGGCCTGAAAACACAAACAAAGTTCTCCGCAGCTCCCGGCACGCCTTTCCCAGCCCTGTGTGTTCGCTGGCTCCGGCTCAGCGGGAAGCCCTGGAGCCTCTCTTCTCCTACCCCCTAATTAGGAGCGGCAGTCTATGGCTTTGATTTCCCCCACAAAAAGGAAAAACTGCCCCAAACAGCTGTGGATGAGTGGACGGGAGAGATTTCTGGCAGCAAACTCCAAAAACTCAGAGCAGGATAACGAGAAGTAAATTAAGACCCTTCAAACCAGTTTTCCACTCGCCTCCCTCCTTGGAGCTGCACCTCCTACCTCGGCAGTGCAGGGTGTGAGAAACGACGCTCACTTTGTAAAATTTTAAAGGTTTATTAAACCTTAGCAAAAAAAAAAAAACCAACAAAAGACTGTTATAAATCAGAAACATCAGTCTTGATGTTCAGCAAAATTTAGATTGCTTTATTTGATATAGAAAGAGCAAGCAGCGCTGGGGAACGTGAGGGGTGACCGCCCACTCCACGCTCCACCCAACCTTGGTTTGCAGCCTCTTCTTATACTGTGGTTTCTCGTTGTAATCAATAATTTTTGGTTTTTTGTTGTCATAAGCAGTGGTGGTAGAATAAACATCCTTACACAAGTTCACAAAGCCTTTGGGCGATAATCAGTCACAGATAGCCATCCGGTCCTTGTAGATAACCACCAGAGAAATTCTGAGAGTCTGGTCCTTGAGACAGGCAGTATTGATCAAACAAAGACAGGAAGGGCTTTTCGGGTAGTCCGATTTTGCAAGCTGGTAGCCGATACAACTTATTTGGAAAACATAACATAACATAATGTAACATAATACAACATATTATAACAAACAGAATTATTTTATCATATAATTTCCTTTATCTAGTGTCCATGCTTTACTTCAGAGCTTAGTATTCTGGTTTATACAAACCCCAATGCTTTTGTGACTAATACGAATCTTTTATCAATTATCAGAAGACTGAAAAAGGAGAAAAATCAGCGCTGGTGGCACAGGACTAAAGCAGCAGACCCGGGTGTGATTTGGGGGGCTGGGGTGGTCCCCGGGCCGCCCCTGCCCGTCCCCGATCTCGGCCAACGGGTGCGAGCGGCGCGGCCCCGCTGCTGAGCACTGACCCCGCCCCGGGGGCCACCGGGACCCCCCCGGAAAAACCCGCACCTGCACCCCCCCTTCAGTCCCTCCGACCTTCCCAGTCCTGGGGGAAAAGGGGGAAAGGGGAGGACCTGGGGCGGGATCACCCGGAGACCCCCGGGGAGAGGAGCAGTATCAGGGGGGGGATTGGGCTCCCGCTGAGCGGGAGGTCCCGCGTGAGGATTTCGGGGGGGTTCGCTCGAGGAATTTTGGGCGTCCTCGTGCAACAGATCCTCCTGCAAAGGGCTCCTCTCGTGCCACCGTCTCCTCGTGTCACCCAGACCAATTTGGGGGGCTCTTTGTGTCACCCAGAGGAATTTGGGGGCTCCTCATGTCACTGAGAGCCCCACGAGTGTCACCAAGAGCTCGTCAAGTGCCCCCAGCTCCTTGTGCCACCAGGAGCCCCTAGATGCCACCAGCTCCTCGTGTCACTGAGAGCCCCTCGTGCCACCAGGACCTCGTGCCAGAGAATTTGGAGAGAGTCTCTGTGCCACCCGGAGCCCCTGAGTGTCACCAGCCCCGTGCCAGGGTCCCCAGTGTCACCGGGGTCTCTCTCTGTGTCACACACCAGGAACCGACCCCCCCTCCGAGCACCAGGACCCCCGAATTTAACCGTCCTCGTGCACCGGGACCCCCTCAGGACCCTCGAGTTTCCTCTCTCCCCTCCTCGTGCACCGGCATCACCGGACCACCCCCCCTTTCCCGAGGAATCGCCGGAGACCCCCTCCATCAATCACCGGGCACCGGGACCACCAGAGGACCTCCCCCATCAATCAGCACCGTCACCGTGCACCGGGACTCCCTCCCCCCATCGAGCAGTGACACCCCCTCATCGTGCACCGGGACCGCCGGACCCCCCCTCAAACATCGCCAGCCTCGGGCACCGAGATCACCGGAGACCCCTCCATGAGTCACCGGGACCCCCCCGTCATGCACCAGGACCACCGGAGACCTCCCCAGGAATCACCGGACACCCCCTCACGAATCACCGGGCACCGGGACGCCCCCTCGGGCGCCGGGACTGGACCCCCCCCCCCTCGTGTACCGACCACCCTCCGGTGCACAGGGCCCGGACCCCCCTTTGTGCCCCCCCTGCCCATCCCGGGGATTCCGCCCCTCCCCTTTGACTTCCCCCGGGAACAGGAGCGGGAATGGGGGGGGGCTGTGAGCTGGGGGGGCACCGGGGTGTCCCCAGCACCGGGGGCAGTCCCTTGGGGCTCGCTCCTTTCCCCCCCCTTCCTCCTCCGGTTATCACCAGGGACCCCCCCCAATTTACCGGGGCTCCCCCTATTCACTGCCCCCCCGTTCACCGACCCCCCCAAAGCGCTGGGACCCCCCCGGATACTTGGGACCCCCCCAGCGCGCCAGGACCCCCCCTCACTCACCGCCCCTCCCACATCCATGGGACCCCCCCCACTCACCGCTCCCTCCCCGTCACCAGGACCCCAAAATCCATGGGACTCCCCCCACACTCATCAAGACTCCCCCCAAATCCATGGGACCCCTCCCTCCCCCCCACTCACCACCCCCTTCTCAGCACTCCCCGGGCCCTCCCCATTGATCGAACGCCCCCATGGCCCCCCCAGCCCCTCGCCCTCGCATTGGGCCCCCCCGGGGCCGAGGCAGAGCCCTCCCTGAGGGACACCCCTCATCCCCGGCCTGCAGCCGCCCATGGAGCCGCTGACCACAACTCCCTGCCTCCGTCCATCCGGCCAATTCCTCTGGCCCCGCACAGCCCAGCCTGCAAAGCCAGCACCTGCTGGGCACCTGCTCCATGACACTTCCAGGGGCTTGGGCTGCTGAAGGGCTGCTGGGCTGGGCCCTTTGTGACACAGGGCCGTTCTATCGGGTTCCTGGGTGCTGTTGGCCATTCTGTTGTCCTGGTGACATGGCACAGCCCCGCCCTGCAGGGGTATATACGGGGCACAGGGCCCTGCGCTGCCCAGGGCCAGGAGTGCCACTGGCTCAGGAGGAAGCAGCTCCCGGGACCTCTGTGCTCCAGACGACGTTACACATGGAGGAGGAAAAGGTGAACCCTGTTATAAATGAGAGACAAAAGTCTCGATATTCAGCAAAATTTAGATTCCTTTATTTGATATAGAAAGAGCAAGCAGCACTGGGGAACGTGAGGGGTCACCGCCCACTCCACGCTCCACCCAACCTTGGTTTGCAGCCTCTTCTTATACTGTGGGTTCTCGTTGTACACAAATTCACAAAGCCTTTGGGTGATAATCAGTCACAGATAGCCATCCGGTCCTTCTAGATAAGCACCAGAGAAGTTCTGGGAGTCTGGTCCTTGAGATAGGCAGTATTGATTAGACAAGGGCAGGAAGGGCTTTTTGGGAAGTCTGATTTTGCAAGCTGGTAGTCGATACAACTTATTTGAAAAACATAACATATTATAATGTAAGATAATACAACATAATATAACATGGTGATTTTAAACAGAATTATTTTATCATATAATTTCCTTTATCTAGTGTCCATGCTTCATTTCAGAGCTTAGTATTCTGGTTTATAGAAACCCCAATGCTTTTGTGATTAACACGAATCTTTTATCAATTGTCACAACTTCCCCACTTCTCTTTTTTTATCCCATTGATTCGTGTTCTGGTTTCAAATTTTGTCAGTACTTCTTGTACTAGATTTAATACATCTACTGCCATTAATTTTGTTGCCTTCTCAGGGTCTATTGGTATTGTAGCAACTTGCATTCCTTGAACCACCGACTGGATTAGTCGAATGAAGCGTGGAACAAGACAAGGGATGAACAGTAGTCCTAATAATGCACATGTTAACATAAACCTTAATTTTTTCCACCAGGCTCCCCCCAACAGGTTATTCCACCAATTATCATTAAGCATATTGATTCAGGTTTGTACAGTACATGGGCTATTCGTTTTATTTCTTCTGCAATTTTAGTAATTACTTCACTATTATCATAAATTTCTAAACAGTATTCAGAATTATTAAATTTCCCACACACTCCTCCTCGATATTTCTGTTTGATTTCACTGTAGCAACTTTTCTGGCCCTAATCCCTCCCCCACTCCATGGCCATTGTTCAGTCATCTGCATTCCTCTACAGATCCAACAGTGAGTTAAGATCAGTAGTAATTTCTTTCATTAATTCTACAAATAAATTTTTTGCCAAGGTGGGTAAGTCCCATTCGCTGAGTTGTTGTTTTATTTTCTCATACAAGTTAAAACGTCCCCCACGGTTTGTCCTTGTTCCTTTGAACATTTTAGTTATAATTTTTTTTAATCAATTCCTCCTTGTAGTGATCTTGCACTCCTCCCTGATCTGAATATCCCCACATACCTTCTTTTGGGAAGCAGAGGTGTGTCTCTCCTACTGGGCAACTTTGGTATGCTGATGGAGCCCACCCTCCTTTTCCCAAATTGGTGGCTACCCAATTTTTTCCATAATAGTGCATAATGTGTTTATTACAGCAGGCCGAATTGATGTGTGTGTGGAAGGCAAGGGTGGATACCGTGCATCCCCGTACCCAATTGTCTGGTGACACTTGGAACAAGCATCAGCATTATTTCCTTTTATCATCATTAGCAATAGGATGACTCCCATGACCATTTTCATCCCTCTGCCTCCCTCAAGGCCTACGGGGTTGCTGCCAGTAGCCGAGGTTTGTTTCATCTTCTCGGCAGCAGGGAATATGTCCTGGGCTCTCCCACTTTGTCTTTCTCTTTTGGTAGTGTTTCTTAATTTTGTCCCACTTTTAGCTTTAACATTCCAGTACGAGGTACAGCAGTGACAGCTCGGTATACACAACCCTTCTGACACTTTCTTGTCAATACCTCTGTTCTGGTTTTCCTTCTTTTTTTTTTTTTTTTTCCTTATTCCTCCCACCAGTTATGATCATCAATTTCGATTTCTCCACGTGCTGATAGGGTATTAATACTGTAATAGTTTCCTTATTTTTTTTTTTTATACACTGGACACATAATGTGAATGGGGGATACCCACCCTAGGAATAACACCACCACAACTCAGTACAATATGGACACCTTTTCTTGATGAACAGGCTACAGCCGGGTTTGGGGCAGGTGACTTTCAGTCCTGATTAGGAGACCTTCGAGATGAATTGATCCGATATTGACATCAAGTCTTCCGAATTCGCCCTTTGAGGTCTCCAGGCTCGGATGTCACTGCCCAACCTGCAGTAGGAGGGGTTACAGGACCCTTGACTCTACTCACATGTGTCCATCCCTTCCCAGCTGTCCTCACAGCTGTTTCAGTAGTTAACAGAACTAAATACGGTCCTTCCCATTTTGGATCTAGATTTTCTTCTTTCCATACTTTAATTAACACATGTTGTCCTGGCTTAATTTTATGTATGGCAAATCCTAGAGGGACAGTTTGGGCTAAAATCCCCTTCTCTCTTAATTCTTCCAAGTTTTTGCTGATTGTTATTATGTAATTCTGACGAGAAAGGTCCTGAACTAAGGTCGGATCAAGGTGTACTCCTTTAGGGTAAGGCATACCATACAGCATTTCATATGGTGAAATCCCCGTTTTTGAATTTGGCATTGTTCGTATATTAGACAGGGCTAGTGGGAGGCACTTTGTCCATGGCATTTTAGTCTCAATCATTAATTTTGACAGCTGTTGTTTTAATGTTTGATTCATCCTTTCAACCCTCCCAGAACTCTGAGGGTGCCAAGGTGTGTGATACTCCCAGCTGATGCCCAGTGCCGGGGTCAGTGACTGCAGCACCTTTGATGTAAAGTGCGTCCCCTGCTCTGAGTCTATTGCTCGAACCAGGCCATACCTTGGGATTATGTGTTCCAACAATATTTTGGCTACCACTTGTGATGTGGCCCTAGCTGCAGGGTATGCCTCTACCCAGTGGGTTAATTGGTCTACTATCACTAGTAAGTATTTCCACCTTCCTATTTTTTGTAATTCTGTAAAATCTACTTGTATTCTTTCAAAGGGTGTGTAAGCAGTTTTCCGTCCTCCTGACGGACCTTGTCACATACCTTTTTTATTAATTTTCTGACAAGTTAAACAACCCTGTATGCTCTTCTTTGCAATATCAAAAATGCCGATGCATCCAAAAAAAATTTAAATATTGGTCTGCTAGTTCTCTGGTTCCCCAATGTGTTTGTTGGTGTAATTGTTCAATAATTTGTCTGGCCTGGGTCTTAGGTAAAATTTCCCTGCCATCTGGTAAAACCCATTTATTCTCATGCTGTTCTGCCTTTAATTTTTTTATCGTTTCTTTTTCCTTAGGAGTAAATAGCTTCTGTAATTCCTGGTTGGGGCTGAGATCTCTAACTCTAGTACTTAATACAGAAACCGGTTTTTGCTCCAATGCTGCTTTTTTTGCTTCTTTGTCAGCCAGATTATTCCCCCTTGTATGGTAGCTTGTTCCTTTTTGGTGCCCTCTTATATGGACCACAGCAATTTCAATGGGGCCCCTAAGAGCCTCTAGTATTCTAACAATTAATTCTTGATGTATCAACCCCCGTCCTTGAGTGTTAATTAACCCCCTTTCTTCCCAAATTTTACCAAATGGGTGGACTCTGCCATAGGCATACTTAGAATCCGTATATATCGTTCCTTTTTTACCTTCTAAATAAGACAATGCCCTATAAAGAGCAAATAGTTCACAAGCCTGAGCGGACCCTGCTGCGTTTAAGGGTCCGGATTCTACTAATTTCAATTCTTCTCCTCCTACTATGGCATATCCCGATTTTCGTTTTCCTTCCACCACTCGAGAAGATCCATCTATAAACAATTTTACTCCATCCTTAAATTCAACTTCTCCCAAGTCAGGTCTAATTTTTGTTTGTAATTCTATAACATCCACACAATCATGTTCTAAATTTTCTCCTGGTTCCCCATATAGGAATTGTGCAGGACTTTGAGCAGTTGTTGCTTTTAGCTCCAAATCTGGGGAAGTGATTAGAATAGCTTCATATTTTAATATTCGGGCATCAGTTAACCATTCCTCAGCTTTTTGACTCAAAATTCCCCTTACGTTATGAGGGGTGTGGACCACTAGGGGTGCCCCAAAGGTAATTTTTCGGGCTTCTTCAATTAAAAGTGCTGTGGCCACTGGGGCCTGGAGGCATGTGGGCCAACCCCGACTGACAGGGTCGAGCAGTTTAGAATAAAATCCCACTGGCTTTCGACTGCCTGCCCATTCCTGGGTGAGTACCCCATATGCTGTTTGATCAGAGGTGTTTACAAATAACTGAAATGGTCTCTCCAAATCTGGGAGACTGAGTACAGGGGCTTGAATTAAAGCATGTTTGACCTTTTCAAAACTTTTATCATCCTCTTCTGTCCATTTTAGGCGATTAGTGGTAAGTTTTTCATATAGAAATTTTACTTTCTCACTAAATCCCTCTATCCATTTGCAACAATATCCCAGCAATCCCAAAATTTTCCTCACTTGTTTTTTGGTTTTTGGAGGTCCCAGACTTAATATTCCAGAGATTCTATTAGGATCCAATTTCTTTTTTCCCTTACTTAGCCAATGTCCCAAATATTTTACTTCTGGTTCTGTGAACTGTAATTTGGCTTTGGATACCTTCAATCCCTGTTGTCCCAAAAAGTTTAAAAGTTTTATAGTTCCATTTCTAGTAGATTTCTCGTCTTTTCCTGCTATTAATAGATCATCAACATATTGTAACAATATTGTAAGGTCTGGTGACTCAAAAGATTGCATTAATTCTTTTAGGGCTTGTCCAAAGAGATTGGGGGATTCTGTAAAGCCCTGAGGCAATAGTGTCCAACGCAGTTGTTGTTTCCTGCCCTTATCAGGATCTTCCCATTCAAAGGCAAAGCAATCTCTGCTACTTTCCTCTAACGGGCATGCCCAGAAGGCATCTTTTAGATCTATTACACTATACCAAGTGTAGTCAGGGGACAAATCCTTTAAGAGTGTGTAAGGGTTTGCTACTACAGGAAATTTGGTAACAGTTCGCTGATTTATAGCCCTCAAATCCTGTACCAATCTGTAATTCCCGTCTGTCTTTCTGACAGGCAGAATAGGAGTATTATGTGGGGACATACATGGTTCCAAAGCCCCCTGTTGCAAAAGGTTTTCTATGAGAGGTTTAAGGCCCCGTCTCCCTTCTAATGATATTGGATATTGATGAACTCGGATTGGTAAATCGGGATCAGTGATTTTCACTTTGATAGGTTTCATTTTTAACTTCCCTATTTTTCCAGGGGTGTACCACACTTCAGGACATATTTGCTCCTCGTCCTTTTGGGTTAAAGCAAAAATTTTAAGTTGCCCTTGAGATACTTCAATTTTCAGTTTTCAAATCCAATGCTATTATTAAATCCCTCCCCAATAAATTATTTTCTGCCTCTGGCAGTAACAGCAGATCTTTTAATTCAATTTTGTTCTGGGTCTCAATTTGCACATTTTTAATAATAGGGACCTGAAATGGTTCACCTTTTGCTCCAACCACGAGTGCCGTTTCTCTACTCGGTTTACACCCTTTTGGTAGGTGTTTAATTATGGATTTTTCGGTTTCTGTACCTACTGAAATTCCACCTCCTCTCCCTGGGGACCATCCTTAATTTTATCAAGGGCTCTTTAGATGGTATGGTCCCCAGTACCTACAGCCCCTGACACCCCTATTCGTCTTCCTGGAATTTTTTTTTTTTCATCCTGTATCCATTCTTTACAATTTTTTTTATATGACCTTTCTTGTTACAGTAAAAGCAGGTTCGCCTTGGTGAATTATTTCCTGCTTCATTTCCTTGTTTTGGTGGGGGTTTTCGTGGTTTCCCTCCCCCTTTCTGCTGGGTTTCTTTCTGTGTTTCACGAACTGCAGCTATAAAGATTTTGCTTTTGCTTTCTGCTTCTCTTATCAATTCTTGTAACCCCCGATCTTGCCAATTGTCTAACTTTTCTAATTTCTTTCTAATATCTCCCCATGATCGAGCAACAAATTGGGTTTTGAGGAGTGCCTGACCCACTTGTGTGTCAGGGTCTATCCTGGAGTACATTTGGAGATTTTTCCTCAGCCGCTCCAACCAGTCAGTCGGGGATTCGTCCTTTTTTTGTTGTTCACTAAAGGCTTTATTAATATTTTGTCCTTTAGGAACTGATTCTCAGATACCTTTAACGAGTATCCATCTTAAGTCCATCATATTCTGGCGATGGACATCATTTTGATTATCCCAGTTAGGATTATTTAATGGCCATTTCTGGTCTCCCCTAGGTCCTATCTGATGCTCCCGGTCCCATACCCTCATTCCAGCCTGTCTGATCATTTCCCGTTCTTCCGTGGTGAATAGGATACTTAATATAGATTGTAATTCCATCCAAGTATACATACTTGGTCCGAGGAATTGATCTAGTCTCTCTCTGACACTCCTATAGGATCTTCTAATAGTTTTCCCATTTCTTTTTAAAAGTTTCTCACTTCCCCTGTGTTCAAGGGAACATTTACAAATCCAATTAATCCAGCCTGTTGTCCTGCTAATGGCACTTTCCTCAGGGGGTAAAGGCGAGCCTTTGTGTCGTTATCTCCCTCCTCTCTGGTGATACCATCTCTCCTGGTATTTCTTTGACTGGAGCGAGCTCTTAGAGCTATGGGAGTACCAGGAGGAGAAGTGGGTGCGTGGGGGGGTCTCCTGTATTTTCTGTATTATACGGAGGTGGGAGATTATCGAGGGGTTCCCAGGTAACCTTTTTTTTTATCCTCATTCTCTTTTTCTTTTAAAGCATATATCAAGGATGGCTTGGACTATTTTGCCCACAGGGCAGCATACTCACATTCCTCTCTGTTAAATGGTTCTTTACAAGCCACATATGTGTTTAATGCCCGACAAATCCAACCCTCAAATGATCCCAACATGGGCCACTGTGTTGGTTTGAAAGTAAAACCAGTGCGAGACTCCAAGTCAGTAATACAATTTAATAGGAGAAAAGAGAAAAAAAAAAAAAAATAAAATACATGCAATAATATAAAAGAAACAACCACCAACACAGTCAGAAATACAACCTGACACCCTGTCAGTCAGGGTGTTGGTAGCAGTCCCTATAAATGGTGGCTGCAGTCCTCCTGGATGACAGATGTGGTTCTGTTGAAGCAGTGCTCCTGTAGAAGGTGCAGTTTTCCTCCGAAGATCCAGCAATGATGTGGAAAAAGGTCCGACTTTCCTCTGGGATCCAGTAGAAAGGTCTGCCCTCGGGTCCCAAACCCCAGTTTTTTATCTAGGTAGGAAAGGCTTGGCTCCTGCCCCTGGTTGGGGCATCTCCCAATGGGGTGATGTAATCTTATCAGTCACACAATAGGACTGAATGGCCCATTAACGGAATATATCTTCTGGAGGAAGGATGGGTTGTGAATAGATAGCGATGATCATCCCCCCATCTTATCAGATGGCACATCAGCAGAGGATATCTCCCACAGAGATAAGGATCACCACCCCTCCCACATTTTAACAGATGGTGATAGAATACACATTTTTGCATTGTACCCCAGGACATAATCCACCCCTTATTCTATTACCATCTACATCACACCCAAACCAATACCCTCTTACAGATATATAATACAAAATGAAACCTTACATACAGTTCTCACTAAAAATTAGGTCTCTTTGCGGTACACAACGGGTTTCCCCATCTTTCTGCATTACCCACCAGGTGCAACCAGGTCCTTGAGCAAAAACAATCCCACGGATTGGTTTGCCTTTGCCTGTGGTGGGATTAATCCAAACAGTCTTTCCTACAATACCTTTCATGTGTACCACTGGGACCTTGTCCCCATCCACTGTGTGCAGGGGTTCAGAGTGGGCAGGACCAGCTCGATTGATGGACCCTCGGGTGTTAACCATCCAGGTGGCTTTGGCCAAGTTCATTTCCCAATTTCTGAAGGTTCCACCACCAAGTGCTTTCAAAGTAGTCTTAAGGAGTCCATTACACCGTTCAACTTTCCCGGCAGCTGGCGCATGGTAAGGAATATGATATATCCATTCAATGCCATGTTCTTTGGCCCACGTGTTGATAAGGCCGTTCTTGAAATGGGTTCCGTTGTCTGATTCAATTCTCTCAGGGGTACCATGCCTCCAAAGGACTTGTTTTTCTAGGCCCAAGATGGTGTTCCGGGCAGTGGCATGAGGCACAGGGTAGGTCTCTAACCATCCTGTGGTTGCTTCCACCATGGTCAGTACGTAGCGTTTGCCCTGGCGGGTTTGGGGAAGGGTGATGTAGTCAATTTGCCAGGCTTCCCCATACCTGTACTTTGACCATCGTCCACCATACCACAGAGGCTTTACCCGCTTGGCCTGTTTGATTGCGGCACAGGTCTCGCAGTCGTGGATGACCTGTGAGATACTGTCCATGGTAAGGTCCACCCCTCGGTCACGGGCCCATCGGTACGTCGCATCTCTCCCCTGATGACCAGAGGCATCATGGGCCCAACGAGCTAGGAATGATTCTCCCTTGTGCTGCCAGTCTAGATCCACCTGTGATACTTTCACTTTGGCAGCTCGGTCCACCTGCTCGTTGTTGTGATGTTCTTCATTAGCCCGGCTTTTGGGTACATGTGCATCCACGTGTCGAACCTTTATGGTCAGTTTCTCTATTCGGGCAGCAATGTCCTGCCAAATCTCAGCTGCCCATATGGGTTTCCCTCTGCGTTGCCAGTTGGCCTTTTTCCAGCAATCCACCCAACCCCACAGAGCATTAGCTACCATCCATGAGTCAGTGTAGAGATAGAGCCTTGGCCACTTCTCTCGTTCAGCAATATCCAAAGCCAACTGGATGGCTTTTAGCTCTGCGACCTGACTCGATCCACCTTGTCCCTCGGTAGCTTGTGCAACTTGTCGTGTGGGGCTCCATACTGCAGCTTTCCATTTCCGGTTAGTGCCTACAATTCGGCAGGAACCATCAGTGAAGAGGGCATATCGTCTTTCAGTCTCTGGTAGCTCATTATATGGTGGGGCTTCCTCAGCACGTGCCACTTGCTCCTCTTCTTCTTCAGAAGACAATCCAAAAGTCTCACCTTCAGGCCAGTTTGTAATTATTTCCAGAATCCCAGGGCGATTCGGATTCCCAATACGGGCACTCTGAGTGATGAGAGCAATCCACTTGCTCCATGTGGTGTCAGTGGCATGATGTGTGGAAGGCACCTTTCCCTTGAACATCCAGCCCAGCACTGGTAGTCAGGGTGCCAGGAGGAGTTGTGTTTCTGTGCCAATCACCTCTGAGGCAGCTTGAACTCCTTCATAGGCGGCCAAGATCTCCTTCTCTGTGGGAGTGTAGTTGGCTTCAGATCCTTTGTAGCTTCTGCTCCAGAATCCCAGTGGTCGACCCCGAGTCTCACCAGGCACCTTCTGCCACAGGCTCCAAGACAAACCATGGTTCCTGGCTGCAGAGTAGAGCACGTTCTTCACATCTGGTCCCGTCCTGACTGGGCCAAGGGCTACTGCATGAGCAATCTCTTGCTTGATCTGGGCGAAGGCTTGCTGCTGCTCAGGGCCCCAGTGGAAATCGTTCTTCTTGCGGGTAACCAGGTAGAGAGGGCTCACAATCTGACTGTACTCAGGAATGTGCATTCTCCAAAAGCCTATGGCACCTAGGAAGGCTTGTGTTTCCTTCTTGTTGGTAGGTGGAGACATAGCAGTGATCTTATTAATTACCTCTGTTGGGATCTGACGACGTCCATCTTGCCACTTGACTCCTAGAAACTGAATTTCCTGAGCTGGTCCCTTAACTTTACTTCGCTTAATGGCAAAACCAGCTTTCAGCAGAATCTGGATAATCTTCTCTCCTTTCTCGAAGACTTCCCCTGCTGTGCTGCCCCATACAATGATGTCATCGATATACTGTAGATGTTCGGGGGCCTCACCCTTCTCCAGTGCAGCCTGGATCAGCCCATGACAGATGGTGGGACTGTGCTTCCACCCCTGGGGCAGACGGTTCCAGGTGTACTGCACGCCCCTCCAGGTGAAAGCAAACTGAGGCCTGCATTCTGCTGCCAGAGGAATGGAGAAAAATGCATTGGCGATATCGATAGTGGCGTAACACTTTGCTGCCTTGGACTCCAGCTCGTACTGGAGTTCCAGCATGTCTGGCACAGCAGCGCTCAGCGGTGGAGTCACCTCATTCAATGCACGATAGTCTACGGTCAATCTCCATTCTCCTTCAGATTTACGCACAGGCCAGATGGGGCTGTTGAAGGGTGAGTGGGTTTTGCTGACCACCCCTTGGCTCTCCAGTTTACGGATCATTTCATGGATGGGAATCACTGAGTCTCTGTCAGTACGGTATTGCCGGCGGTGTACTGTTGTTCTGGCGATTGGTACCTGTTGCCCTTCAACTCTCAGTAGTCCCACAGCAGAGGGGTCATCTG
Source organism: Sturnus vulgaris (assembly GCF_052056855.1). NCBI lineage: Eukaryota > Metazoa > Chordata > Aves > Passeriformes > Sturnidae > Sturnus > Sturnus vulgaris. The sequence goes on along the minus strand of NW_028276185.1, from coordinate 7,558,248 downwards.
CAAGACCAGGCAAGGTGCTCAGTTTTCTAATGCCGTCTGTCTCTACAGCAGCTATCCCGAAAGCCCAGCGATATCCTTTTGGGTCTTTGAAGTATCCATTTCTAAGATAGTCTATGCCAAGGATGCATGGGGCCTCTGGGCCAGTCACGATGGGGTGTTTCTGCCACCTGTTCCCAGTTAAACTCACTTCGGCCTCCACTACAGTCAGCTGCTGGGATCCTCCTGTTACCCCAGAAATAGAGATGGATTCTTCTCCTACATACTTTGATGGCATCAGAGTACACTGGGCGCCGGTGTCAACCAAAGCCTTATGTTTTTGTGGGTCGGATGTGCCAGGCCATCGAATCCACACAGTCCAATAGATCCGATTATCCCTCTCCTCTACCTGGCTAGAGGCAGGGCTCCTCTATTCCTGATCCTGGTACACGTTGCTCTCTCCCTGTAAATAGGTTCTTGAGGTTCCTTCAAGAGGATCAGTCATATCATCATTCTGATACTGTCTGGAGTTCTGTACACGAGAGACTGGAGCAGCATTGACTCTAGATGAACTTCTTGGGGTAGGTGTCCCTCTTTTCAGCTCACGTACCCGGGCTGCTAAGGAGGAGGTGGGTTTTCCATCCCACTTCCTCATGTCTTCTCCATGCTCCTGAAGGAAAAACCAGAGGTTACCTCGTGGAGTGTGTCCTCTCTCCCTGCCTGAGGAACGCCGGCTCCTAATGGCAGAAACTCTTGTTGGTTCAGGAGAGATCTGGTAGTTGTTTTCCTTAAGTTCTTTTTTTAGTTTCTGATGGCCCTCTTCAATCAGGCTTCGGACTTGCTCCACCAGCCTTGTTTCCACGGATGAGACATGGGTACGAAATGGGGCTGTGACAGTGTCCTCATAAATTCTTAGTTTATTGGCCAAGACGCCTACCATGTCCTCACCTTCCCTCCACTGCAGCGTTGCCAGGTAACGGGAATACATCTCTGGTCCAAGTCGTGCAAATCTCAACCACATCTGTGACGTGCACCGGACACAGTCTGGGCTCTTAGGAAATCTCTCATCTTCTGAGAAAATGATCTCCAGCACGGCCAATTCCCTCAGGCATCGGATACCTTGTTCTATTGTGCTCCATTTTCCTTGGTGCACCTGAAGATCTTCTTTACAAAGGTATCTGTCCTTCACACTTGTCAGCAGTCGCCGCCAGAGGCTGAGAGTTTCTTGGGTTCTCCCAATCCCCTGGTCAATGACCACATCCCGGGACAGAGATCCCAGTTGCCTGGCCTCACATCCATCCAGAATGGTGTCATTGGCTGCAGCGTCCCAGATGCGGAGCAGCCAGGTCAAGATGGACTCATTTGTCTGGCGGGTGAATTCCCTCCGCAGGTCACGCAGCTCACCCAGGGATAGAGAGCGAGTGATGATTTCTGGCTCTGTCACTTCTGCTGGGTGCGAAGGTCCTGCTACGTCCTCATCAGTCACTATGCGAACTGATTTGCTCTTTGATTTCTTCTGAACGGGCGCAACTGCTACTGGTCTAGGCTGTTCTGGCTCAGTGATGGTTTGTGTGGAGATGCTGATGGTGCTTCTGTCTTTTTTCTCCTCTGTGGCAGACTGCATAGACACGGACACTGTTGCTTTGCTTTTGGCTTTTTCCTCCTCTGTGGCAGTCTGCGTAGACACGGACACTGTTGCTTTGCTTTTGGCTTTTTCCTCCTTTGTGGCAGTCTGCATAGACACGGGCACTGTTGCTTTTTGTTTGGTTCTTCTCCTCTTTGTGACATTCTGTGCAGTCGTGGACGAAGTTGATTTGTTTCTTTTTTCCTCTTCCTCAAGAATACGCATCAATACGCCATGTAGTGTTCTGTTTCTAAGCATGTTGTAGGCTGTAAAGGCTGTGCAGAGGAGACAAAGCAGAACTAACAACAATATTATGCTGTCCTTAGCATCCAGTGGGAACTCAACATTTCCAAAAACTACTGTATCAGGCCGGAAAGATTGGAAAAAATCATCCTTTACCCCTCCCCCCAAGGGCTGGGTGTGATTGTTAAAACCCCGGATGTAGCAACCTAGACTAGGACAAGCAAACAAAGTCGAGTATATATTCCGGATTATGTTCATTGCCTCAGAGGTTATCATGCAGTAGACATAATAGGCCAGTAAAGCAATTTTTATACCATATCCTGGTCTACACAGGAGCATTACAGCTGGCAGATAGTTCCCCATGTGTGGAAAAATATAGAGAGCAAGATATAAAACCCATGTAAGCATGTTGAGAATCATGGTGAAAACAAAATTGTAATACTGACTTTCCTCAGTACCCTTCGTGCCCCACGTTGGGCGCCAATTAATGTGTTGGTTTGAAAGTAAAACCAGTGCGAGACTCCAAGTCAGTAATACAATTTAATAGGAGAAAAGAGAAAAAAAAATAAAATACATGCAATAATATAAAAGAAACAACCACCAACACAGTCAGAAATACAACCTGACACCCTGTCAGTCAGGGTGTTGGTAGCAGTCCGTATAAATGGTGGCTGCAGTCCTCCTGGATGACAGATGTGGTTCTGTTGAAGCAGTGCTCCTGTAGAAGGTGCAGTTTTCCTCCGAAGATCCAGCAATGATGTGGAAAAAGGTCCGACTTTCCTCTGGGATCCAGTAGAAAGGTCTGCCCTCGGGTCCCAAACCCCAGTTTTTTATCTAGGTAGGAAAGGCTTGGCTCCTGCCCCTGGTTGGGGCATCTCCCAATGGGGTGATGTAATCTTATCAGTCACACAATAGGACTTAATGGCCCATTAACAGAATATATCTTCTGGAGGAAGGATGGGTTGTGAATAGATAACGATGATCATCCTCCCATCTTATCAGATGGCACATCACCAGAGGATATCTCCCACAGAGATAAGGATCACCACCCCTCCCACATTTTAACAGATGGTGATAGAATACACATTTTTGCATTGTACCCCAGGACACTTGTTACAGTAAAAGCAGGTTCGCCTTGGTGAATTATTTCCTGCTTCATTTCCTTGTTTCAGTGGGGGTTTTCGTGGTTTCCCTCCCCCTTTCTGCTGGGTTTCTTTCTGTGTTTCACGAACTGCAGCTATAAAGATTTTGCTTTTGCTTTCTGCTTCTCTTCATCCCTCCTTACATAAACTTTTTGTGCTTCTCTTAGCAATTCTTGTAACCCCCGATCTTGCCAATTGTCTAACTTTTCTAATTTCTTTCTAATATTTCCCCATGATCGAGCAACAAATTGGGTTTTGAGGAGTGCCTGACCCACTTGTGTGTTAGGGTCTATCCCGGAGTACATTTGGAGATTTTTCCTCAGCCGCTCCAACCAGTCAGTCGGGGATTCGTCCTTTTTTTGTTGTTCACTAAAGGCTTTATTAATATTTTGTCCTTTAGGAACTGATTCTCAGATACATTTAACGAGTATCCATCTTAAGTCCATCATATTATGGTGATGGACATCATTTTGATTATCCCAGTTAGGATTATTTAATGGCCATTTCTGGTCTCCCCTAGGTCCAATCTGATGCTCCCGGTCCCATACCCTCATTCCAGCCTGTCTGATCATTTCCCGTTCTTCCGTGGTGAATAGGATACTTAATATAGATTGTAATTCCATCCAAGTATACATACTTGGTCCGAGGAATTGATCTAGTCTCTCTCTGACACTCCTATAGGATCTTCTAATAGTTTTCCCATTTCTTTTTTAAAGTTTCTCACTTCCCCTGTGTTCAAGGGAACATTTACAAATCCAATTAATCCAGCCTGTTGTCCTGCTAATGGCACTTCCCTCAGGGGGTAAAGGCGAGCCTTTGTGTCGTTATCTCCCTCCTCTCTGGTGATACCATCTCTTCTGGTATTTCTTTGACTGGAGCGAGTTCTCAGAGCTATGGGAGTACCAGGAGGAGAAGTGGGTGCGTGGGGGGGTCTCCTGTATTTTCTGTATTATACGGAGGTGGGAGATTATCGAGGGGCTCCCAGGTAACCTTATTTTTTCCTCATTCTCTTTTTCTTTTAAAGTATATATCAAGGATGGCTTGGACTGTTTTGCCCACAGGGCAGCATACTCACATTCCTCTCTGTTAAATGGTTCTTTATGAGCCACATATGTGTTTAATGCCCGACAAATCCAACCCTCAAATGATCCGAACATGGGCCACTATAGGTTATCTTTACGGATCATTTCTCTGGTCGATTCCACCATGCAATATTGAATCAAATTTTCTTTACTTTTTCCTCTGTATACCACCCCTATGTCCCAACATCTTAATATTACTCCCAAAGGGCTGCCTGGTGCTATTTCTGGCAACCTACTTGTCTTGTCTTTATTTTCCCTTGTGGACCAAATGAGCTTGAACCTCTTCGTGGGTCCCTGGTGTTACCAGATGGACTAGAAATCCTGAATATTAGAATATAAAGTGTATAAACCATAATAGTAGTAGTAATGCTAAGGCTTGAAGACTGCAGTCCCCAGAGTAGGCCCTGGGAAACTAACTTAGGAATGTGCTGTGCTGAGAGCATGCAGAACCGTTAGTGATAAGGTTAAAGTATAAACATAAATAAAGTACTGGTGGTGGGCAGTGGCATAAGAGAGATTGAGGGGGAGAACACTATAGTCCTAAGATAAGCAACCATGTAAGATTTATGACGCCAAAATGCTATCTTCAAGGTGAATGTATCTATAGAAGAATGTGTACTTCTGCACATAAACCATTTGTAAAAGGGTATAAAAAACCCTCTAAAAAGGGAACCAGTGGGATCCTGACTTGGGACGCGAGTCCGCAGGTCCCCGGGCCCTGAATAAAGCACTGCATAAACTGACACTCTGTTAGTTTGTGTTTTACTTGGGGTTTCGGGCAGCAGTTTTGGCGACCGCGGCAGGACTCCGGGGGCGGCAGGGGCGGTTCGCGAGCTGATCTACTCCACGCCGGCACCAGGTGATTTCTGGGGAGACATCAACCCGTGCCCGACCCCGCTCCTGACGGACGACTGTGAGGTAAGCCCGCAAGGTGCTTTATTCTTTATTGAAAGGGAAAGCCCGCCGATTAAGACGGGACGGTGATCCCGCACCGGGGGCAAAGGACGTCTTAAAGGTTGTGGAAAAGGAAGCCTAGGCGCTGGTCGTCAGACGCAACAGTGATTGCGCAGATCCAGCACTTGCCACTCGCGGCGACGAGAAAGGCAAGAATTGTGGTAAAGGGTGTGTGAGTGTGGAAATAATAGTAAAGTGTGTGAGTGTGAGTGTGAGTGTTATGATGCCTTTTAAAACCTTTAAAGTTCTGGCTAGTTCGGGGATGGAAATTCCGAATGATTCACCCTTGGGCTGTTTGTTGCAACATTGGAAGGTGGGGAAATTTGGTCAAGAACTGAGTAAAAAGAAATTGATTGATTTTTGTAATCATGTGTGGCCCCAATACGAACCTGAGGGTATGCAATGGCCCCGAAATGGTACTCTAAATCCTGATATTATAACTCCTCTTATGCATTTCTTACAAAATAATGAGAAATGGGAAGAAATCCCGTATCTTGATTTGTTTTATTATTTGAAAAATAAGCCAGAATGGCAGAAGGAGTGTGGCATTATGGTCTTAAAAACAGCAACAAGATGGTTGTGCGGGCTGCAAAGGGTGGCAGAAAGGGAAGGAGTATTCTGTTAAGTTGTCAGACCCTGAGGAAGATGTTTCTCTGTTGGTAGCACCTAGTGCACCCCCCCTGGAAGAGAGTGAATCAAGTGAGTCGGACGAAGAGGTGAATGGGGAAGAAAAGGGGGGGGATTTAGAGAAAGGAAAAGTCGTTGATAAGCCGCGTACTCCTCTATGTGAAAGGACCCGTAGCGGGCGGGAGAAGAAGGGAAAAAGGGATGCACAATTGATGGCTCCATTGCGGGAAGCGGTCGGACCCCACGGGGAACGAGTAATGGTGAAAGTTCCTTTTTCTCCTAATGATTTGTTAATTTGGAAGCAGTCTGTGGGGGCTTGTCGGGAGGATCCTGAACGGGCGACAAGGGTAGTGAAAATGGTGATTAAAACACAAAATCCAGACTGGAATGATTTACAGGTCTTACTGGATACAATAATGGACTCTACTGAGAAAGAGATGGTGTTTAAAGCTATGAGGGAAAAGGCACGAGAAATGATTAGGCTGCAAATAGCGGACGGTACATTAAATGATTTGGTGCCGCGGGAGGATCCAGAGTGGAATGTTAATTCAACAGGGGGTTACCATAGACTTAAGGCTTATCAAGAATTGTTGATAGAAGGAATACGGAGCGGGATACCTAAGACGTTAAACTGGTCCAAGTTATATTCAGTTAGGCAGGAGAAAAATGAGTCCCCGTCAGCTTTCTTAGAAAGGCTTAAGGAAACTGCTCGAAAATATACCAGTTTGGAAATTGAAGGGGAATCAGGGAAATTGCAGCTAGCTTTGTTATGGGACAATCCCAAGAGGATATTCGGAAAAAGTTGCAGAAATTAGAAGGGGAAGATACATGGAATTTGGATAAACTTTTAGAAGTTGCGTGGAAGGTGTATAATAATAGGGAAAAAGAGACTGCTAAGAAGCAACAAGCTAGTATGTTGGCAGTACTACAGCAGATAACGGGGAATGGTATGTGGGGAGGTGGCCGGGGGCGCGGACGGGGGCGAGGAATGGCTAGGGGAGGAATTTCGATGGGTGGAAGGGGATTCCCAAACCAATTACAAATGGGACAAGGAAAAATGAGATTGGGATTGGATCAGTGTGCCTTGTGCAAGAACAGAGAACACTGGAAAAACGAATGTCCACTTAATCAAGGTATGGGATTCGGGCTGAATAGCGGGGAGGGGTTGATAAATAATTCAAGTGCAGTTCGGGGAGGGCCACAAGGTGACACCCAAGCCTCTATGATGGGAAGCTACCAGAATCAAAGCTGACTAGATCGGGACCTGAAGGTAGTTTTAGAAGTAGACGGGGAACCATTGGAATTTAGAGTAGATACGGGGGCTACATATTCTGCAATTAACACCAAATTAGGACCTCTAAGTGATTCTACCATTCGGGTGGTAGGGGTTACAGGACAGGTGGAAGAAAGGACATTTTTACGTCCGTTGGATATAAAGTTTGGGGGGAAAGAATTTGATCATCAATTTTTATACATGCCAAATAGCCCAGAATCACTAATGGGGAGGGATTTGTTATCAATGTTAGAGGCAAAAATAATCTTTGAAAAAGGAAGAGTAAAATTAGAAATTCCAGAAGATAATATAGCCAAATTATTTACAGTGAAAGAAGTAGAGGCAACAGAAATCCCCACAGAAATAGAACAGGCTGTGGTACCATGGGTATGGGAAACAGGGATTCCTGGAAAATCAAAAGCAGCACAACCGGTAGTTGTGGAATTGAAGGAAGGAGCACAACCCGTACGGATAAGGCAGTACCCTCTGAAACTGGAGGCTCGGAAAGGAGTAGCACCCTTAATAGATCAGTTTGTCAGTTTAGGGATATTACAGGAATGTGAATCAGAATTCAATACCCCCCTATTTCCGGTAAAGAAGTCCAATGGTAAGTACAGGTTAGTTCAAGATCTGAGGGCAATCAATAGTATAACAAAGGATATTCATCCAGTAGTAGCAAATCCATATACATTGCTAACAGCTGTCTCGGAGAAATTTAAATGGTTCACAGTAATTGACTTGAAAGATGCATTCTTCTGTATCCCTTTGGCATTTGAAAGTAGGAAAATTGTTGCTTTCGAATGGGAAAATCCTGCTACAGGACGAAAAAGACAGCTCACCTGGACACGTTTAGCACAAGGATTCAAGAATTCTCCAACCATCTTCGGAAACCAACTAGCCTGGGAACTGGAAGAATGGAGACTAACCCAGGTAAAGGAGTCACCTTCCTCATTTGTTCTTCTACAGTACGTAGATGATATTTTTCTAGCCTCAACAGAAGAAGACATCTGTCGAAGACTCAGCATTGAACTCCTCAACATGCTCGGAGAAGCTGGATACCGAGTGTCAAAAGAAAAGGCCCAGCTGGTAAGAACACAAGTCATTTATTTGGGATGCGAGGTATCACAAGGAGTTCGGAAATTAGGGGTGAACCGGATCCAGGCCATATGTGCTATACCGACACCTCGAAATCCACAAGAGTTAAGGTCCTTTTTAGGAATGGCAGGGTGGTGTCGGTTGTGGATTCCAGAATCTGGACTAAAAGCAAAACCTCTGTATGAGGCAGTCAAGAATCCTGAATTTAAATGGAATAAAATACAAGAAAAGGCATTTCAGAACTTGAAGCAAGCCCTAAAAGAGGCACCTGCATTAGGGTTGCCAGATCTCACAAAACCCTTTCAGCTATATGTAAATGAGAGGCAAAGACTGGGGATTGGGGTGTTGACACAAAAATTGGGAACATGGAAGTGCCCGGTGGGATACTTCTCAAAAGAACTGGATCCAGTAAGCGCTGGATGGCCTGGCTGCCTTAGAGCTGTAGCTGCAACAGTGCTTCTGATACAAGAAGCTAGAAAACTAACTATGGGGCAGAAAATGGAAGTGTTTGTCCCACATATGGTAATAGCAGCTTTGGAACAAAAAGGGGGGCATTGGCTCTCCTCCAGCCGTATGCTGCAATACCAGGCAATCCTTAGAGAACATGATGATGTTGAAATGAAGGTAACTAACCATCTCAATCCAGCCGAATTTCTTAGAGCCACCCAAGAAGAAGGCAACCTGGTACACGACTGTGTGGAGACCATCGAACAGGTGTACGCTACCCGCAAGGATCTAAAGGATGAGCCCTTAGACGAACCTGAATGGGAGCTCTATACCGATGGATCTAGTTTCGTGGAGAATGGAACCAGGTACGCCGGGTATGCAGTGGTAACTCTAAGACAGGTTATAGAAGCCAGAGCCTTGGCTCCTGGAACATCAGCACAAAAAGCTGAAATCCAAGCCCTCATCCGAGCCTTGGAATTAAGTCAAGGGAAAAGAGTAAATATTTGGACTGATTCTAAATATGCATTTGGGGTAATACATGTACATGGGGCATTATGGAAGGAGAGAGGACTATTAAATTCACAGGGTTCGTCAATTAAACACCGAGAACAAATTGTGCAACTACTGGAAGCAGTACATAAGCCCCAGGCGGTGGCAGTAATGCATGTAAAAGGACACCAGCAGGGAGAAGAAAGAGCATTCCAGGGAAATCGTCTGGCTGACAGAGCAGCCAGACAGGCTGCTCACGAGGTATGGACCCAAATGGCGTTGCTACCAGCACGTACCAACCCTGCGGAAGCTTTTATGGACGAAGTACCAGTATACCTACCAGAAGACGAAAAATTAGCACGGCTAGTACAAGCTAAGAAGAATGCGGCCGGATGGTATGTAACTGCCGTAGGACAAGTGATATTGCCAACAAAAATAATGAGAATGATAGTAGAAATTGAACATAACAAATGCCATTGGGGAGCAGAAGCTTTAGTGCAATTTCTAAAACAAGAAATAATCTCCAATCAGATGTTAACAATGGCCAAAAGGATCAATGCAATGTGTCCAGTTTGTATTAAGAACAACCCAATGACACGTAGGCAAGTGCAAATGGGAAAATTGCAAATAGGCCCACAACCAGGAGATTATTGGCAGATAGATTTTTCAGAATTACCAAAAGCACAGGGGTATAAGTATGTTTTAGTCTATGTATGTACCTTCTCAGGCTGGCCAGAGGCATTCCCATGTAGAACAAACCAAGCAAAAGAAGTGATTAAAACTTTACTTCGAGAAATCATCCCTAGGTTTGGAATCCCGCTAGGGATGTCCTCAGATAGGGGACCTCATTTTGTGGCAGGAATAGTGCAAGAAGTGGCTAAGGTACTTGGGATAACATGGAATCTCCATACACCTTGGAGACCTCAGCCTAGTGGACAAGTAGAAAAAATGAATCAGACACTAAAAGGCCAAATTAAGAAAATCTGCCAAGAAGCAAAGATACAATGGCCTCAAGCATTACCTTTAGCTCTGTTAAGGGTCAGAATCAAACCTAGAGACAAGGTAGGAGTAAGTCCGTATGAAATTTTATACGGCAAACCCTATCATGCTGCAACTTACAAAGGGGACCCTAATGTGGTGGGAGATCAGGTACTGGTAAATTACATTTTGTCTCTCAATAAGACTCTTACAGCACTACGGGGGGCGTTGCAGTGGAATCGACCTTTGCCTCTGGAGAATCCCGTCCACGATATACAGCCTGGAGACCAAGTCTACATAAAAAACTGGAATGTGGAACCACTAAAAGAAACATGGGACGGTCCCCGACAAGTGATTATGACTACATACACAGCCATAAAGGTCCAAGGGATCGACAATTGGATACACTACACCCGAATCAAGAAAGTCCCGTCACAATGGGAAGTCCAACCTTTAACCGACACAAAACTGGTGTTCAGGGCAAGGCCTTGATTGCGATGTTAATGTTGAGCATTGCTCGTATTGGAGATGCCTTTGTTAAAGTTACTGTTCCTAAACCAACAGTGATTGTACCACAAGGGGCAAATGTAAATCTAACCTGTTTGTTTTCTGATGACCAGGGAGCTGGATTCGATGAAGTAAAGACGAAATGGAAATTGATCACTACAAATAAGGTATTTTCAGAAGGAATTGTGACAATTTGGGATATGAAACAGCAGAAAGGTAATACTACCCTCATGACCTCACACTTGCAAAAAGCCCAGGTTGGTCAATTTTCATGCATGGTATGGATTAGGGAAAGCTTCGATTATGGGAACTTAGATGTAAAAATTTTGGCGGAGGGTTTTAAGACAAAAGGGCATTCTTATCCAATACAAGTAACACCCACAAGTATGAGAATTGACATGTGGGATGGTCCTTCATTGAGAATCAATTGCACTCTCAAATTAGGGAATCTTTGCAGGATGAGAGAAACTAGAATGGTCCAACAAGCAAAAGAAATGGAAAATGAGAAACAGGAATTGGGGCAAGAGAATTTGGTAGTGGGATTAATTAGGGATTTTGGGAAAATGCAAAATGTAACAGCGATAACAGCGTGTTTGCCCTTGCCAAAGGCAGCAAGTGACCCTATACCGTGGGGAATCATCCCATTAGGAGAAATGCCCCCAAAAATAGTAAATGGAACGAGGAAATGCCACAGAGAGCTACGAAATCGCACTAGAATAGTAGAAGAGGTTTATACCTATGGAAGACGGTGGTCAACCCCAGGGCAAAGATCGGAATGTTTAAAATTACCAAATTCTGTATTCACTGAAATAGGTCAATACAAAAATGTTGGGTGGTGCACATTTGAAGTAAATCAGAAAAGAAGAAAACCTGTAGTAGATTATTATCATGAGATAGTGTGTCAAGAAGGGAAAGAAGAGTGGGAGCAATGGAAAGCAATTTGGGGTCCTAGCCTACTAGAACCCTATAGTTATATCGGATCAATACACTGGTGTATCGAGTGGTCAAGAAAACAGGAACATCCAGGGGCCCTCGAAGCTGAAACAGTGCACCACAACAGACTAGCCCAAATATCAGGTTGGAACTGTAGTAAAGTCATAACCTGCGATACCCCAGAATCCCAAATTGGATTAGTACCCATTCGGGTGTTGTTGAAATGGGGATGTGAATGTCAGAGATACAACCATACAATAACGGGAGAATTAAAAGGAGCTCGGAAAGATTGTCAATCAACCACAGTACGAAGCCCCGGAAATTCAGTCTGGGTAATGGGACATGGCCAATGGACCACACATTTACCGATAGGTGGTCCGATTACTCAAATAACATTAGGGATACCAACCTTATGTCCATTTTGGAAACAGTCCAAATTAACCAAGGAAGACCAAGAGAAAAGGACGAAAAGAGGATTAAGCCCTGAGACAGTCGAAGCAGTAAATCTAGAGAATGAATGGCACGAGCCAGGGGAAAGTGTAAAATTCGGTTGGATGCTTGAATCTTTATTTGCACCTGTATCTACATATAGAAACCGGGAAATGTTATATAAATTACTAGAGCAGACAGAAAGATTGGCAGCAGTAACAAAAAAGGGATTTAGAGATCTTAATGTACAATTACAAGCCACAACCAGGATGACAATCCAGAATAGAATGGCATTAGATCTGCTCTTATTAAAGGAACACGGAGTTTGTGGATATTTACAAGGAAGGGATGATCACTGTTGTGTACATATCCCAAATGTCACGAAGGAAGTAGAAAAGGATATAGGTCAATAGAAGCGAATTGAACTAAACATACATGAAGTACAAAAGAATGCAGAACATAATTGGGTTGGAGCTTTATTCAGTTCTTTAGGAATCCAGGTCTCTGGTTGGTTATCCTCAATTATTCAAAATGGAATAATGATTGTAATAATCATTGTAGTAATTGTGATTATGTATAGGTGTCTTTTAGGAATAATTGCTAAAGAAGGAACACATACACGGCAAATCATGAAGGCCCTGACTCGAAAAGAAGTGATTCAACCAACTTCCTGAAACAACCCTCCACCATCATATCTGGAAACTATCACTTGGAAGAATTGAGCATCCTTGCAGAAGACTCTAAAGAATGCTCAAAAGGGGGGAGTTGTTACCGTATGGACTAGAAATCCTGAATATTAGAATATAAAGTGTATAAACCATAATAGTAGTAGTAATGCTAAGGCTTGAAGACTGCAGTCCCCAGAGTAGGCCCTGGGAAACTAACTTAAGAATGTGCTGTGCTAAGAGCATGCAGAACCGTTAGTGATAAGGTTAAAGTATAAACATAAATAAAGTACTGGTGGTGGGCAGTGGTGTAAGAGAGAGATTGAGGGGGAGAACACTATAGTCCTAAGATAAGCAACCATGTAGGATTTATGACGCCAAAATGCTATCTTCAAGGTGAATGTATCTACAGAAGAATGTGTACTTCTGCACATAAACCATTTGTAAAAGGGTATAAAAAACCCTCTAAAAAGGGAACCAGTGGGATCCTGACTTGGGACGCGAGTCCGCAGGTCCCCGGGCCCTGAATAAAGCACCGCATAAACTGACACTCTGTTAGTTTGTGTTTTACTTGGGGTTTCGGGCAGCACACCGACCACCCCAAAGCTCTGGGACCCCCCCGGATACTTGGGACCACCCCAGCGCGCCAGGACCCCCCCTCACTCACCGCCCCTCCCCCATCCATGGGACCCCCCCACTCACCGCTCCCCCCCGTCACCAGGACCCCAAAATCCATGGGACTCCCCCCACACTCATCAAGACTCCCCCCAAATCCATGGGACCCCTCCCTCCCCCCCACTCACCACCCCCTTCTCAGCACTCCCCGGGCCCTCCCCATTCATCGAACGCCCCCATGGCCCCCCCCAGCCCCTCGCCCTCGCATTGGGCCCCCCGGGGCCGAGGCAGAGCCCTCCCTGAGGGACACCCCTCATCCCCGGCCTGCAGCCGCCCATGGAGCCGCTGACCACAACTCCCTGCCTGCGTCCATCCGGCCAATTCCTCTGGCCCCGCACAGCCCAGCCTGCAAAGCCAGCACCTGCTGGGCACCTGCTCCATGCCACTTCCAGGGGCTTGGGCTGCTGAAGGGCTGCTGGGCTGGGCCCTTTGTGACACAGGGCTGTTCTATCGGGTTCCTGGGTGCTGTTGGACATTCTGTTGTCCTGGTGACATGGCACAGCCCCGCCCTGCAGGGGTATATACGGGGCACAGGGCCCTGCGCTGCCCAGGGCCAGGAGTGCCACTGGCTCAGGAGGAAGCAGCTCCTGGGATCTCTGTGCTCCAGACGACGTTACACATGGAGGAGGAAAAGGTGAACCCTGTTATAAATGAGAGACAAAAGTCTCGATATTCAGCAAAATTTAGATTGCTTTATTTGATATAGAAAGAGCAAGCAGCGCGCTGGGGAACGTGAGGGGTCACCGCCCACTCCACGCTCCACCCAACCTTGGTTTGCTGCCTCTTCTTATACTGTGGGTTCTCGTTGTACACAAATTCACAAAGCCTTTGGGTGATAATCAGTCACAGATAGCCATCCAGTCCTTGTAGATAACCACCAGAGAAGTTCTGGGAGTCTGGTCCTTGAGATAGGCAGCATTGATTAGACAAAGGCAGGAAGGGCTTTTTGGGAAGTCCGATTTTGCAAGCTGGTAGTCGATACAACTTATTTGAAAAACATAACATAATATATTATAATGTAACATAATACAACATAATATAACATAACATGGTGATTTTAAACAGAATTATTTTATCATATAATTTCCTTTATCTAGTGTCCATGCTTCATTTCAGAGCTTAGTATTCTGGTTTATACAAACCCCAATGCTTTTGTGATTAACACGAATTTTTTATCAATTGTCACAATTTCCCCACTTCTCTTTTTTTATCCCATTGATTCGTGTTCTGGTTTCAAATTTTGTCAGTACTTCTTGTACTAGATTTAATACATCTACTGCCATTAATTTTGTTGCCTTCTCAGGGTCTATTGGTATTGTAGCAACTTGCATTCCTTGAACCACCGACTGGATTAGTCGAATGAAGCATGGAACAAGACAAGGGATGAACAGTAGTTCTCATAATGCACATGTTAACATAAACCTTAATTTTTTCCACCAAGCTCCCCCCAACAGGTTATTCCACCAATTATCATTAATCATATTGTTTCAGGTTTGTACAGTACATGGGCTAATCGTTTTATTTCTTCTGCAATTTTAGTAATTACTTCACTATTATCATAAATTTCTAAACAGTATTCAGAATTATTAAACTTCCCACACACTCCCCCTCGATATTTCTCTTTGATTTCACTGTAGCAACTGTTCTGGCCCTAATCCCTCCCCCCCTCCATGGCCATTGTTCAGTCATCTGCATTCCTCTACAGATCCAACAGTGAGTTAAGTTCAGTAGTAATTTCTTTCATTAATTCTACAAATAAATTCTTTCCCAAGGTGGGTAAGTCCCATTCGCTGAGTTGTTGTTTTATTTTCTCATACAAGTTAAAACTTCCCCCATGGTTTGTCCTTTTTCCTTTGAAGATTTTAGTTATAATTTTTTTTGTCAATTCCTCCTTGTAGTGATCTTGCACTCCTCCCTGATCTGAATATCCCCACATACCTTCTTTTGGGAAGCAGAGGTGTGTCTCTCCTACTGGGCAACTTTGGTATGCTGATGGAGCCCACCCTCCTTTTCCCAAATTGGTGGCCACTTCTTTCCATAATAGTGCATAATGTGTTTATTACAGCAGGCCGAATTGATGTGTGTGTGGAAGGCAAGGGTGGATACCGTGCATCCCCGTACCCAATTGTCTGGTGACACTTGGAACAAGCATCAGCATTATTTCCTTTTATCATCATTAGCAATGGGATGACTCCCATGACCATTTTCATCCCCCTGCCTCCCTCAAGGCCTACGGGGTTGCTGCCAGTAGCCGAGGTTTGTTTGATCTTCTGGCAGCAGGGAATATGTCCTGGGGTCTCCCACATTGTCTTTCTCTTTTGGTAGTGTTTCTTAATTTTGTCCCAGCTTTTAGCTTTAACATTCCAGTGCGAGGTACAGCAGTAACAGCTCGGTATACACAACCCTTCCGACACTTTCTTGTCAACACCTCTGCTCTGGCTTTCGTTTTTTTCCTCATTCCATTCTCAAATAACTCCCACCCGTTATGATCATCAGTTTCGATTTCTCCTTGTGCTGATAGGGTATTAAGTACCTTAATAGTTTCCTTACATTCATTTCTTCTACACTGGACACATAATGGGAATGGGGGATACCCACCATAGGAATGACACCACCACAACTCAGTACAATATGGACACCCCTTTTTTTTTTAATGAACGGGCTACAATCACAGCCCTTCTGGTGACTCAGAAGACTGCATTAATTCTTTTAGGGCTTGTCCAAAGAGATTGGGGAATTCTGTAAAGCCCTGAGGCAATACTGTCCAACGCAGTTGTTGTTTCCTGCCCTTATCAGGATCTTCCCATTCAAAGGCAAAGCAATCTCTGCTACTTTCCTCTAACGGGCATGCCCAGAAGGCATCTTTTAGATCTATTACACTATACCAAGTGTAGTCAGGGGACAACTGGCTTAAGAGAGTGTAAGGGTTTGCTACTACAGGAAATTTGGTAACAGTTCGCTGATTTATAGCCCTCAAATCCTGTACCAATCTGTAATTCCCGTCTGTCTTTCTGACAGGCAGAACAGGAGTATTATGTGGGGACATACATGGTTCCAAAGCCCCCTGTTGCAAAAGGTTTTCTATGAGAGGCTTAAGGCCCCGTCTCCCTTCCAGTGATATTGGATATTGATGAACTCGGATAGGTAAATCGGGATCAGTGATTTTCACTTTGATAGGTTTCATTTTTAACTTCCCTATTTCTCCAGGGGTGTACCACACCTCAGGACATATTTGCTCCTCGTCCTTTTGGGTTAAAGCAAAAATTTTAAGCTACCCTTGGGATACTTCAATTTTCAAATCCAATGCTATTATTAAATCCCTCCCCAGTAAATTATTTTCTGCATCTGGCAGTAACAGCAGATCTTTTAATTCAATTTTGGTTTGGGTCTCAATTTGTACATTTTTAATAATAGGGACCCGAAATGGTTCACCTTTTGCTCCAACCACGAGTGCTGTTTCTCTACTAGGTTTACACCCTTTTGGTAGGTGTTTAATTGTGGATTTTTTCGGTTTCTGTATCTACTAAAAATTCCACCACCTCCCCCTGGGGACCAATCCTTAATTTTATCAAGGGCTCTTTAGATGGTATGGTCCCCAGATCATACAGCCCCTGACACCCCTATTCGTCTTCTTGGAACAATTTTTCATCCCGTATCCGTTCTTTACAGTTTTTCTTTATATGACCTTTCTTGTTACATTAAAAGCAGGTTCGCCTTGGTGAATAATTTCCTGCTTCATTTCCTTGTTTCGGTGGGGGTTTTCGTGGTTTCCCTCCCTCTTTCTGCTGGGTTTCTTTCTGTGTTTCACGAACTGCAGCTGTAAAGATTTTAGCTTTTGCTTTCTGCTTCTCTTAGCAATTCTTGTAACCCCCGATCTTGCCAATCGTCTAACTTTTCTAATTTCTTTCTAATATCTCCCCATGATCGAGCAACAAATTGGGTTTTGAGGAGTGCCTGACCCACTTGTGTGTCAGGGTCTATCCCGGAGTACATTTGGAGATCTTTCCTCAGCCGCTCCAACCAGTCAGTTGGGGATTCGTCCTTTTTTTGTTGTTCACTAAAGGCTTTATTAATATTTTGGTCCTTTAGGAACTGATTCTCAGATACCTTTAACGAGTATCCATCTTAAGTCCATCATATTCTGGCGATGGACATCATTTTGATTATCCCAGTTAGGATTATTTAATGGCCATTTCTGGTCTCCCCTAGGTCCAATCTGATGCTCCCGGTCCCATACCCTCATTCCAGCCTGTCTGATCATTTCCCGTTCTTCCATGGTGAATAGGATACTTAATATAGATTGTAATTTCATCCAAGTATACATACTTGGTCCAAGGAATTGATCTAGTCTCTCTGATACCCCTATAGGATCTTCTAATAGTTTTCCCATTTCTTTTTTAAAGTTTCTCTCTTCCCCTGTGTTCAAGGGAACATTTACAAATCCAATTAATCCAGCCTGTTGTCCTGCTAATGGCACTTCCCTCAGGGGGTAAAGGCGAGCCTTTGTGTCGTTATCTCCCTCCTCTCTGGTGATACCATCTCTCCTGGTATTCCTTTGACTGGAGCGAGTTCTTAGAGCTATGGGAGTACCAGGAGGAGAAGTGGGTGCGTGGGGGGGTCTCCTGTATTTTCTGTATTATACGGAGGTGGGAGATTATCGAGGGGTTCCCAGGTAACCTTTTTTTTATCCTCATTCTCTTTTTCTTTTAAAGTATATATCAAGGATGGCTCGGACTGTTTTGCCCACAGGGCAGCATACTCACATTCCTCTCTGTTAAATGGTTCTTTACAAGCCACATATGTGTTTAATGCCCGACAAATCCAACCCTCAAATGATCCGAACATGGGCCAGTATAGGTTATCTTTATGGATTATTTCTTTGGTCCGTTCCACCATGCAATATTGAATCAATTTTTCTTTACTTTTTCCTCTGTATATCACCCCTGTGTCCCAACATTTTAATATTACTCCCAAAGGGCTGCCTGGTGCTATTTCTGGCAACCTACTTGTCTTGTCTTTATTTTCCCGGTCCCTTTGTGGACCAAATGAACTTGAACCTCTTCGTGGGTCCCTGGGACTCAGAATTTTACTCTTTCTTTGTCCCATTTTTACCTCAAGGGACTGTCTTGAGGTGTTTGCACTCCCCGATGTGTTCTGCTTGAACCCCTGCCTCTCCTTGGGTCAGGATGGACTGGAACCCGCCTCTACCTGGGCTGGGATGGGAAAAGCAGCTTTTCCCTTCTCCCTCCGTGACTGGTGTGTTGCCATCTGCTTTTCTTTTCCTCCCCCTTCCCCCATCCCCGGGTCCTGCCTCTACCTGGGATAGGATGGGAGGGATCTAGCCCCTACCTGGGCTAGGACAAGAAAAGCAGTCTCTCCCTTTGTGCTCACTCGCTTCGTCCGGTCACCGGCCAGGTCCCTCGCGGGATGCTGGAAACGCGGATAGAAGGACTCCACTCTCGCTTCGCAGCAAAGGCCACGTCTCATTCAGGCAAGCACACAGTCATCCCCACCAAACCACACAGATACTCACAGTCCGATGCTCCTGTCTGGCTCTTCGTGCACGAGAATTCCAGGTGATTTTGCCGCGGTCTTCCGGGGAGATTTTCCTTGCTCAGTCTCTATGGTGCGGGACGTCGATGGGTCCCGAGAATCACTGACGAACCGGGGCCACAGCAGTGGGGCGCCTCCCCGAAATCGCAGTGCCTCTCAGGGCTCCAAGGACGTCCCGGGTTTCGGCACCAAATTGTTATAAATGAGAGACAAAAGTCTCGATTTTCAGCAAAATTTAGATTGTTTTATTTGATATAGAAAGAGCAAGCAGCGCTGGGGAACGTGAGGGGTCACCGCCCACTCCACGCTCCACCGAACCTTGGTTTGCAGCCTCTTCTTATACTGTGGTTTCTCATTGTAGCCAACAATTTTTTGGATTTTTGTTGTCATAAGCAGTGGTGGTTGAATAAACATCCTTACACAAAGCGTTCGGGTGATAATCAGTCACAGCCATCTGGTCCTTGTAGATAACCACCAGGGAAATTCTGGGAGTCTGGTTTTTGGGATAGGCAGTATTGATTAGACAAAGGCAGGAAGGGCTTTTTGGGAAGTCTGATTTTGCAAGGTGGTAGCTGATACAACTCATTTGGAAAACATAACATATTATATAATGTAACATAATACAACATAATATAACATAACAAGGTGATTTTAAACAGAATTATTTTATCATATAATTTCCATTATCTAGTGTCCGTGCTTCACTTCAGAGCTTAGTATACTGGTTTAGAAAAACCCCAATGCTTTTGTAATTAACACGAATTTTTTATCAATTATCACACCAGTCAAATCCAAAACAGTGGGAACATTCTGACAAGTCTCCTCCGAGAAAATCCTAATGTATTTAACACTAGTGCTCCGAAGAAGATCAGATCTTAATCTGTAAACACATTCCTGGTAGTCAGAGGCCATCTCACTAGTAGAGGGGAGAAGCTTCCTGCAGATGCAAGAGCCTCCTTGGTTTCATGTGAATCTTTCCCGCTGCAAAGCGTGGGGGGTTCCCCACTGGAACAGGGACAGCGTTCTGGGAACTGACTGTAGGCTGAACACAAGTGGCTCCAGGACACTTCCTGCTGGGACACTTGCCTCTGGGAACAGCTTCTTGGAGTCAGATGGGCTCCCCTTTTTACTTCCAGGCCCGTCTGCATCCTCAGGGATGAGGCTGTTTGTCTCATAGCCGTGGCTCTGAGGGAGCAGGGACGCCTGTCCAAAGGGCTGCCTCCCTCTGCACTCTGGCTGCTCTCACCCAGGCTCTGGCAGGGGTGAAGGCTCTTGCAGAAATATCCCAAGGCTGGAGATCTTCCTCACCCTGCTCCTCCACTGCCGATGCCACAGAGTTCCCTGCACATAGGAACATCACCTTTTCTTCTGCAGGAACCTGTTCCAGCACAACACCCAAGGGTCTTCTCCTGTGGCACTGCCACAGCATCCTTAAAGCTGTGGACTAGCAAGTGACAGTTCCTGGAAATTGCTGCTGTGTGTCAGGCTGCAGGAAACCCCTTCTAGAATGCCCTTGGTCTCCAGTTTTGCTTTCTGATTTTCCTGGCCAATCTGCATTGATTGCCAGCGAAAATCGCGAGGGTGCGGCGTGAGCAGCGGCCGAAAGCGCTGAGCGGGGCCATCAAACCCAGCCCAGCAACTCCCGGCGTTCGCCAGCCCAGAGGTGGCGCGGACAGCGCGGCCGAGGGTGGAGAACCAGCCCGGCTGTGCGGGAGGGCTCTCACAAAGCGCGGAGCTTGCCAAGCCAGTCCAAGTTGCTCTCGGCGCTGCCCAAGGCCTCGAGTCAGGCCCTTCTCCGGGCCCCCCGGCATAAAGCCGCCGCCGCGCCGAGCGGGGATCGGAGCGGGCGGAGCCGCGGAGCACCGGGCTGGGGGGCGGCGGCGCCGCTCAAGAGCGGGGCTGACCCGGGGGACACCGAACCGGGCCGGGTTCCCTGCGGGATCCGCCGGCACGAAAAAACAACACGGGGCCGCAAGAGCCCACGGCGGGGAGGGGCTTTGGGGCAGCTGCCCCACGCTAAGAAGCCAAAAGGCAGCGGGAAGGGGGAGGGTGCCGGGCTGTGCCGGTTCCCCGGGAATACCCGCCGGCATAAAGCCGTAGGAGCGGGGCGCCGAGCCGAGGAGGAGAGGAACGGCGGAACCCACCCGGTGCTATGGGGGTCCCTGCATCGTAGGCAAATTGGTTTTACTTTCCAAGACGAACGTAAAGCCTTCTTTTTCTACTCCTTTCTTTTTATTTCCTGTCTTTTCCCTTCTTTTTCCTTGTAGCTGACTGGGAAGGCAAGATTTCTTGCGAGGACTTATAACTGTCTATCAGGAAGTTGGGCTTTTGTTGTGAGAACCGGTGATTTTTGGGAAGAATGGGACTAAGAGCAAGGAAGGAATCCCCAGGGGGAAGAAGAAATGGAAATATATCAACAGATATACCCTTAAATAGCTCCCTGGGAAGAAAAATACCCGTTGAAAATATGACTACAACGCCAAAGAACTTAAGATGATACAGTATTGTAGAATAGAATAGACTAAAAGAGAAATTAAGTCCGACTATGTATACTGGCCATGAGATGAGTCAAGTAAGGAATAGATGTGTCAGGTTTAGAACATCCATGTAAAAGCTAGGAGCAAGCCCGGTACAGATATGGAAGAGGGGATTTCTCACTGAACAACCTTTCTAGCTCTCGCCTCTCAGTCCTGAATTTCAAGGGAAAGCTACTCTACACTCCATTCCATACAAACAGAAAATCCTGGATTTGGAAAAAACACTGGCTTAGAGTGTGCCTTGTTTTCCTCCTTCCCTTTTCCCAACTCCTGCCTTTTTTTCTCTCTCTCTGTGAATGCAAATTTTTGCTGTACACTTTCCCTCAGATAATTTAACTGCTTACCATATCAAGTGTAACAGTTGTTCTTCACCCAAATTTAACATGAGCAGGTGCTACTTCTCTTTCAGGTAAAGATCAGAGCTTGAATGCAGTGATTTCAAAGTGAATAAATTACCTTTCCCTCTTTCAGTCGGAAATGAGCTACTGCCACCTGCACTTGCCCTTCCCTTCCTCTCCTGAACCACCGAACAGCCCCACTGGGATGGCAGGAGCTGGGCCTGGGAACTGCTGCCTTTGGAGCTGCATCTCCTCCTCCCGTGGCCGCTGCTCAGAGCCCAGAAGTGCTCTGAGAACTTGAAGTTGTGGCAGCTGGGTTAGAGCCTACATGGGAGGAGGAGAAGGTTCACCAGAGCCCTTCTCCTGCCATGCCAGCTCCAGGGCAAGGAGTGCAATGGAAGCCAGCCAATGTCCAAAGCCCATCTGCTCTGCCAGTTCCTGTGGGAATGAGCTGCTGCAGAGGGGAAGATTTGGGTGGGAATGTGGTTCTCTAAGAAGGCCATAACTAAATGCTTGCATGGGGATTTTGGCTTCTGGAGCAGTGGGGTAGGGCTGTTGTTGGTTCCTACCCCTCCATCCCATGATGATGTAAGGGGTGAGGGATGCCATGTGTGCTGTGCACTGGCAGTGATCCTCAAGAAATCCTATGAATCCTCTCCTTCAAGATCCTTCCCTCTCCTAGTCAAGACCATGGGAAAGATAGGACTGAAAAAAAAAAGTGCTCTGTTTTGTGCCCTTCTTCCCTTGTGGGGTGAGGGGCAGGAGGCAGAGGTCCAGCTTGGTCTCTCTTTGACCTTTCCTTTGAGACAACACTGTCTGCTCCCACCACAAAGGCACAGAGGGTGCTCTTTGCCCCCACCAGTGGGAAGTGGCTCTGCTGACCCCACTAAGAGTGCTGGAAGATGAGTCTGTGAACGAAACAGTTGAATATTGCCTAGAGGGGGGTAGCAGGCAGTAGATGTGCCACCATTCTCTTTCCAGGAGCACACGGGGAGTACTCGACGGTAAGAGAGAAACAGGGACACTGAATGGTGATCAAAATCCAATTTTTACAGAGCATTACATGTGCTTATATACCATTTACAGGAAGGCTGGTAATATTTTACTGCAATCACATAGACAAACCTTACATAGACAAACTCTCACATAGACAAACTTTACATTTGGACTTAGTAAAATCTTATTTCCCATAACGCAGACTTGATCCAGTCCTCTTGCAGTCAGGTCTCTGTTTGCTCTTGCCAGGCATCCTCGTTGTCAGGCTGCATTTGCTGATTAAATCTGCAGTATTATCAGTCTCATTTGCATTACCCATATCCACACCTCCCCCGTTTCTTTTAACTAAAAATACACTCTTAAGCGATTTGTCTATTAAATTCTTAACACACTGTAAAATACAAGGAATAACTACTACAATGCATAATATGATGCCTAATACATACAAATCTATTTTAACTAAATTCCTGATCCAGCCAGTGAGTCCCCAGTGCCCTAAGAGCCAGTTCAGCCAGTCGTACCCATTATCTACCCGAAGTTTATTGACACTTTCTTTGAGGGCTTGAATGCTGGCATAGATGGGCTGGGAGTGGTCAGAAAGGTTAAGGCAACACATCCCATCGAATTCCTCAGCCACAGGCGGCGGCGGAGCTCGGAGGCGGCCCCAGCGCAGGTGGGAGCCGCGCTCGGTTGTGCGGGGGCTCGGGGCTCGCTGCGGGCCGAGGGGGCGGCAGGGGGCTCTGGCGGGTTGGTTGTGCCGGTGCCGGCCCGTGTTGGCGCTGGGCTGAGGGCGCTGCGGGAGCGGCTGCCCGCGGTCTCCTTCCCGCTGGGGCCTCGGCAGGAGCCGGTGCCGGAGCAGCGCTGGCTCGTCCCGGTTGCTGTGGGTGGCACAGAGGTGTCTGCCCTGTGCCCGGGGCTGTGCGGGAAAATTCCCGTGGCCAGAGGTTTGTGTGCCCGCAGAAGACAGAGGAGTCCTGTAAAAGTGACTTTATTGATGAACAAAGAGAGAGGCCATGCGGCATTTGCCATGCGGTCTCTAAAATGCAGCCTCCTTTTTATCCTCATTTTCCCGTCTGCGTCTCCCTGTCCCTTTCCCCTCTGGCTGATGTTTTTGGAAGGTTCAGACTTCCCGATCCGCCTACTGCATGTCCCTCTTAATATTCACTCCTCCTACGATATTAATCTTACTGCTTTCAATCCTTCCTTTTCTCATTTTCTCAAGAATTGCCTTTACTAACTTTTAATTTCCATTGACTCAATCTCTTTTCCTGCATCCTCTTTGGTGCAAGGTGTCGTGCATGGTAAAAAGCTGAGAGTTTCTGCAGCACGTCAGAGGAGGAGCAGCATTCGTTTAAGCCGTGGTCTGCCAGGGAACCCCGAAAACGTGTCCCATTCCCATCCTTTCTCTGGAATACGAGTTATTTTCTTATTTCCTTTGTTATCTGTTTCACCACTTTTCGGTTATCATCTATTTGCGAACAGCAGTTTGAGTCATGTAATTTTGCGTAAACTCCTCCTCCTTCTGTTAATAGATAATCTGATCCTATCCCATGTGAAATGTCTCCTTCCTTATTTCAATGGATTGGTCGTCAGGAAGGTCAGGAGCTGGAGCTCTGTGGTTGGTTATTTTTTAGAGGATGCTTTTTATCCTAATTCTGCCAATCAAATTATGGATGGATTTTCTGTGTCCTGATAGGAATTCGTTAGGGATCCCAGGGGCTGGTCCATGGTGTTGTAGGATTGGCTCTGGTGTCTGTTCATCTTTTTTGCGTTTTTGGGTGCCCCCTCCATCCAGGGCTGCATCAATTGACCACTTTCATCTAATTAAATCACCTCATACTTGGATTTCCAACTCAGTTCCCTGAACTCGTGGCACCAAAAACACCCCAGTGCCCCAATACACCCTATATAACCTGGACAGTGACAGCACAGGTTGGAGCAGGGAGAGGGATGATTCCCCCCCACTTTTTTTAGTAAAGCTTTCCCAACATTCTCCGTTTGCTGATTCCCTTTGCAGCTTAACCAATTTCTGTTGCAGTCAGATATCCTCACTGTGGGCTCTGCCTTTAGTTGTGCGAATTCCATCTGTGCAAGCAGGCAGAGCTTGGCATGTGAGACAGAGGCAATCACCGAAATTCCTCCCCCAGGCATGAAGATCATCCTGGTTCATTGTGCACACATTGCCCTAGCAGTGTTAATTTGCATTTCTAAAGATCCTCTCCTGGCTGTGCCTGGATCCAATGCTTTTATTCCAGAGCAGCCATTAGGTTATCCACAAGTGCACCCCCACAATCTGTTTTTTTTTTTTCTCTTTTTTTTTAACAATTTTGTACTAACTGTTTATGTGTTGAAGCCTCACCATTAATACTCTTCTAGTTTTGCAAAATGCAACATAAAGGTGAGCATCGAAAAACCCATTCTGAAATTTTGCCATCATTAAGAGCCACCCACAAATACACACAAAGAAATTCCAATGCAATCTAGATTTTTCTACTTCTTCTCCTAGGAGTAAAAATTGATTCTCACACGACTGGTCCAAACCCAACTCAGAATATAAAAGTAGGATTACTATGAAAAATTTTTCTAATGGTGTAATCTTGTCACTGAAACTGCAGAAAAACAAAAACTCTCCAACAATATCTTAATGTTAGAGAGTCAAGGCATTACTTGATCCTGGTCAGGATGTGCAACAGAAAAAATTTCATCCACACATAGCCCGGGTATGCAGAGAAAATAATTCCATGAGATGTGAATTTTACTAGATTTTTCCTAAACTTTTTACTGTCCGAACCCATTGAAATCCATTGGTTTAGTGTTCATTGCTTCTAAGTTGTGTAGTTCTTAGTATTTGGTTTCCTATTGCAAATGGATTTCTCCTCTTCTGATGTTAATTAGATCCACATTCCTGGATTTCCTTCTCAGTCTTTTCCAGACCAGGTGTCTCCATCTATGCCGGGGCAGTGTCTGGGGTGGGTGTTCCTTGATGTTTGCTGATGTTTCCTTGATGTTTTGTTGAATGTTGTTATCTTTGTTGGTATCTTTTGGGCTATTCCCAGTCTGTTGAGATGTTAAACTCATCTCTGTTGAGTGGTGCCACATCCCTTAAAAAAAAACCTTTTAAAATTTCTTTCCTGAGAGAAAGGCAAACCGAGCCTGACTATTAAAATGGAATATTAAATAAATTTAAATTTGGTATACTTTCCAGCAATGGAATCGCAGGCAGCCCAGTGTGTGAGTGTAATTGAGAGGCAGAGTCCTGGGTGGATGCTGTGAACAGCAAAGTGCCAAGGCAGGCTCTGTGCCAGCCCAGCTTCCTGTGGCAGAGATTTCACAAGAGACAGGATTCTGGCCACAGACTGCTTGAAATATCCATCCCTTATCTCCAGCCCGCACTAGGTGGAGAATTCCCAGGGTAAGGAATTGCAAAGATCAATTCCAAGGGAGATAATTGAATATCTGCCCTGGCTCTGGCCAAAGGTTATAATGGCCGGATGCTTGGCCTTCAGCCAAGGGCACACACTGACTCAGAAAACACTTCCTAAATGCAGCAACATGTTGCATATTCATAGACCTTCATGCATTATTCTGAATCATTCCCCTCCAACCTGTAAATCATTTTTTCCTTCCCTGGGGTTCTGGTTTCCCATAATCCAGGAATGTGAAGAATTTCCTGATTATCTTTTTTACCATTCTCCAAGTTTGTTACATGAACAAAAGATTTTTACATTATACTCCAAGAAAAATATATTTATCACACAAGTATTTATGAGTTTTGTTAATTGCAGAACTAAAAGAAACTATATTCACACGGCAGCATATAGCATTCATTTTAATATTTGCAAAAACTCAATAATATAATGTACACTTATAACACACACAGAATTCAAATTTCTTTTTCTGAGTCTGGAGCAGACATAGCTGGTGGTCCAATAATTTTGTTATTTTTCATTTTCTCAGGTTTTTTTTTTTCCTTTTCTCCTGTCCATACCTCAACACTGAGGATATTTGGGTTTAAGAAGTCATACAATGTTGTGGCTAGAGCAGAGAATCTTCAATCCAGGTCCTGCAATTTCCTATTAATCCTGAGAATTCTTACAGCTGCTTTTTCGTCCTGGATTACTTCTGAGATTCCCTGGTCCCTCTCTGGGTCAATACACCACAAACCTTCAGTCAAAAATATGTCCCAAATCTTTAACCCTTTTCTCCACCATTTCCTCTTTTATTTCAAATACTCAAAGATGCTTTTTAGGCTGAACATTCAGCCATTTCACAGAGGCTTCTTCTGCCACTTCTTGTCCTCCTGATTGCAGCAAGTCATCCACATCCTGCATTAACCCAATCCCTGGGGGTGGGGTAAATTCCTGTGATATTTTCTGAAAGGCTTGTCCCAATAAGGCTGGTGCTTCCGTGCATCCCTGCAGAAGGACCGTCCATGTCTTTCCCATTTTCCCTTCTACCTCTTGTTCCCACTCAAGGGCAAAATCCAGTTTACCATCCTGTGTAAGTGGGCATCCCCAGAAAGCATCTTTGCCGTCAAGGACTGAATGGTGTCAGTGTGAGGAGGGCACCTGGTTGAAGATGGTGTAAGGATGTGAGAGCCCCTGGGTGCTGGGGCCCCCTTGGGCCCTGGGGTTCATCCCTCAGGGGCTGTAGAAACTCTGCCATGGCCTTTGCCTTCCCCTTGGCGTTTTCCTCACCCCTTCTTGCATTCCCCTGCTGTGCCTTTGTGACCAAGTGCTCCAGGGGCTTCTTCTGCCCCTCCTGCAGCCCCCTCAGTGCCTGGGGGTGCTCATCCTCTGACAGCTGCTGAGCTTTCTGCTAAATCATTCCTTTCTGCAGTGACCCAAGGAAAATGCTTAAAAGCTAATCTGGATGCTTGCACGTCCCATTTCGCAGCTGTTCCTTTGTCCTGCTGCTCCTTGTGCTGTGGCTGCCGTGGCCAGCCCGTATCCCAGAGCCGGTGCCTGTCCTGCCGCAGTGTCCAAACGCGGCCCCCCCGGCGGGCAGGGCCGGCAGCTCCACGGGGCCGGGCAGCGGCCGGGGCGTCCCGCAGCCTCCTGGGGGCCGGGGGCCACTGCCGGGCCTGCAATTGCCGGGGGGTGCTGGGCTCAGGCAGCGCCCGGCGCTGAGCCCCGGCTGCCCCACAGCCCCGGCCCGGCCCCGCAGCTCCCCACAGGCCCCCAGCCCGTGCTCCCGGTGCCGCCCCTCTGCGCCCGCTCCTGCCGCTGCCCAGCACAGAGAAACCCCCTGCAATCCTGACCTCCATGGGTGCCTGTCCTGGCAACCGGGAATACAAAGGATCTGCATCAGCTGGCAACTTTTGAGGATGAGAGCCTGCTGAAAAACATCCCCATCCTCAGAATTTTTCTCTTCCTCCTCTTTACCATCCTTCATTTTTTTTTTTTCCCACATAGATTGCTCCTGCTTCTTCTTTCCTGAACCATATTCCTGCACACTGTCTTTCACTCAGTCCTTTCCCAGAAAACCAACAGCATCCACCCTCATGTTGTACCAATCTCTTCTGGACTTCCCTGATTGCCCCCGTGAATGTCCCTGTCCGTGATTACCTCTGGGAGAATTTGCAAACTCCTTCAACATGCTCCCAAGTGACCCTACAGAGATATTTTGGGATCATCATCACTTTTTCCGGGATCCCTTCCTGGCTTTCCCTTTCTACCCTCCATGGGTGCCCTGCCATGTTTAGTCCCCGAAGATGCCACTGTAGTCCCTGCTGAGATTTTCAGTGCTCTCTGGCTGCCGACTCTTCCCAGCCCCCCTGATCTGTCACTCGTCTGTCTCCTGGCCCCAGCGCCCCCCGGCAGGGGAATTTGGGGAGGTGGGAGGGGGGGAGCGCCAAGGCCGGGCCCCCCCGCGCTGTGGTGGCGGCAGCGGCTGCAGTGGGGAGCGAGTGCGGGCGGGAGCGGCCGAGAGCCCAGCGCTGCCCCAGCCCGAGCTGCCCCAGCTCCATCGCTGCCCCTGCGCTGGGATGCTGTGGGTTTGGGGGGAAGAGGGAGCCGGCAGTGGGTGCTGGGCCTGGGGGCAGCAAAAGAAGGGAAGGAAAAGCAGGGTTGAAGCACAAAATGGTCAAAGGATGCACGTGGGAGGAGAATGTGGGATTGTGCAGGAGAAAGAGGAATAATGGGAGGAAGAGGAGTGTGCGGAAGAGTAGGGACACCAGAGGAGGAGCAGAAATGAGAAGCAGCACAATGTTCCACTCCTCCCTGTATCTGTAGCCTCTGCCCCAACCCCAGCAGCGTTCCTCCCCCAACATGCAGCAGGTGACAGAAGAGGACCATGCATGATTTTCACGAGTGAATCTTGGTGTTTGTCAGCTTTATTGGCCTAAATGTTGGTGCTTTGATTTTTTGCAGGGGCTCAATCCTTATATTTTGGAAGGAATTTTGCCTGAAACTTACTTTCTGGGGAGTTTTTTATCTGTGTCTTGATGTTTGGATAATTTTTGTGCTGAATCGTTGTGTTTTGGAGGTTCTTACAGACACAAGATGCCCAATGTCTTCCTGTGTTGCATTTTGAAAGCCCAAGGTGTTCTCTTGTGTTTTCCTCCAAACCAGGATTTGTCATTCCCAAGGCGTGGGTGGATGGAAGAGGAGGAAAAGTCCCAGGGATCCCACAGGAAGAGGGGCTGCAAACCCAGCCGAGGGAGCTGCGAGGAGGAAAGACCCTCCCTGAGCCGGGAAGGCGGCCGGAGATCCAGGCAGAGCTCAGAGCTGGTGGAGAAGCCTCCTGGAGGGGAGAAGCCCCACAAGTGCTTGGAATGTGGGAAGGGTTTCAGCTACAGGTGCAGGCTGATCGAACACCAGAGGATCCACACTGGGGAGAAGCCCTACGAGTGTGGGGAATGTGGGAAGAGCTTCAGCATGATCTCTGGTCTGATGCAGCACCAGAAGATCCACACAGGGGAAAAGCCCTATGAGTGTGGGAAATGCAGGAAGGGCTTCAGGACTATTTCAACTCTGATGAAGCACCAGGTGATCCACACAGGGGAACGGCCCTACACCTGCTTGGAATGTGGGAAGAGCTTTGGGTGGATCTCTGCCCTGAGATACCACCAGCACATCCACACTGGGGAGAGGCCCTACGAGTGTCCTGAGTGTGGGAAGAGCTTCTCACACAGCTCAACCTTGACCCGACACCAACAGAGTCACCACTAAGGGAAGCCCTGTGAGTGCCCCGAGTGTGGGAAGAGCTTCTTGCTCTGCTCCAGCTCCATCCCCCATGGGAGGATTGGTGTTGGATGATCCCCAGTGACCCCCGTTGGGCAGAGCCCTGGTGATCCGTGGTCCTGGTGATCCGTGTTGGGAAGACACCTGGCTGGGGGGGCTCTGCATCATTCTGTCTCCCTGTGGGCACCTGGATGAACACAGGGGCAGGAACGTCATGGGGATCCAAACTGACATTGAGAATTCCTTGTGGAGAGTGGATTTGTTGACTTTCAACCCCAGAAAATCTTCTGTGTTCAATCCTATCTTCTGGTGGTGCCCTGCTGGGCAGGGTGGAGGAAGAACCCCCGGCCCGTGGCTGGAATTGAGTGCAGCGGGCGCCGGAGAACAGCCATGAAACCAGAAACTCATCACGGCTCCTCTGACTGAACCCTACAGTCCTCACCCAGCCCCCAGCGTGGCCTTGAAAGACTCTTTATTGTAAATAACTCCGACTGCCCCACCCGGAAAAAATCACAAAACCCTCTGCTGCCCGGGCAAGGTATTAACTCTTGGAATGCCCAGAATAAAACTTTACAGATACTTTATTCTCTCTCCTAAAAAAACCCAAAAAAACCCAAAAACAACCAAAACACAAACAAAACCAAAAAAACCCACCAAAATAGTCATACATACAGAAACATTATAAAAACACCGAAATCAAACAAAAAGAAAAGTCAAATATGAAATAAAGAAAGGAGAAAAGTAGTGAGCTAAAATTTATTTTTTTAAACTACGGAGAAAAGCCTCTTGTTTCATCTACAACACATAAAAGTTTTTTGAAGTGAATATGACTGTTCTAACTGTATATATAAACAAGAGCATTGATATTAAAGTAAACAAATATTAAAATTGCTGTAATCTCCTGTTTAAATAATATAAAACCCCTACTGTTCCCCTTAGAAAAAGAAAAAAATCTCTGTACTCAAAAATAAACTGTTTTTTGTTTAAACTGTTATAATCCTTGAAGTGTGCCTTGTAAATTAACACAGTACTTAATAAAAGTTATAAGAAAAACTGTTAATCTGAAAAAAGGGTTTTTAGGTAGTAATGAAATTTCCATTCTCCTGGGCAGCTAATCACTGTAACATCAAAACCACAAGAAAACTGTTTGTTATGAAGAAATCTCCATAGACTTAGAAAAAGTCTCCTCTTTCAAGTAAATTAGTAAAAAACTATTTTAAAGATGGTAAACTGAGTTGTTTTTTGTCCGTTTTCAGTATTAAAAGAAAAATGGAACAAAAACCAGTAGTCTAAAGTTTTATTCTAAGTTTTTTCTTATAGTTTCTATTAATAAAATTTCTCTTTCTACCATTTAAACTTAAACCTGTTTTTTTGCCTTTGTCCTAATCCTATTTCAAAACAGAAACATTTTCAAATTAATAAACCAAAACCACTGCATCTAACCTCAGTGATTCCAGGATTTTGATTTCCTGTTGCCCGAGGGTGTCTTCCGCAGCCAAATGCTGATGGGCTGGGGCAAAGACCAAGATTTTGGAGACAGTGGGGTGGAAACACCTCCAAAAGAGATTCTTCCCTCCTTTCTAAGCATGTGGATCCTTAGCTTGTGCAGACACAGAAATCCTTTTCTTTTGGTCTGTCCTGGTTTTGGGCAAATTTGGGGGAAAACCTCCAGAAGGAGCCCCCAAACAGCAAACCCCCCGACTCCTCCCCCCCCACCCCACCGGGTTCGGGAAGAATTTCCTCGGAGAAGAGTGGGAGAAAAAACCTGTTTATTTAACAAGCAAGACACTCCCCAGCACAGGGAAAAAAGACAACACCAGCTGACAAAAAAAACTCTTTCACCGTTCTGAAGGGATGACAAACTCAGTCTCTCTGGCGAGTGGTCGCTCAGTTATCAGTCTCTGGCGCTGGGGATGACTGCTGCAGGTGACAAAGTGTAGCCTCCCGGTGTTTCTTGGGGTTCCCAGGTCCCCGTCCGTTCAGATGGTATCCAGGAGAGGGAGGGGACGGGGTGGAAGAGAAAACAGTCCAGGGAAAAAGTTGGACTGCCTAGCTGAACTAACTAATAAGCAGAAAGCAAGGGCAAAGCGAAGGAAAGAAAAAGGCAGAAGCGAGCAAGCAGGCAAGCAAGCAGGCAAGCAAGCAGGCAAGCAAGCAAGCAAGCAAGCCGAGCTAAAACCTCTCCTAAACATAGACCATGGGGGAGGTGAGCCGGCTGATAACAAGACAAAACAAAGCTTCACTCTCAGACTCAGTCCTGGAAGCACAGGACATAATACCAAACATAATCAGGACACACGATTGGAGATAGAAACACCATAACATCACCCTAGGACATTCCACCCCTTATCTCCATATCGTGAACATACTAAACAGCATGTAAAAACTTCAGCAAGTAGAAATTTCCATCTTTCACTTATTCGGACACATTTCCTTCTGTCTCATGCTGCCTCACCCCACAATCAGATCTCCCTGAGGCACACATCGTGTTGTTCCATCTCTCTGCATTACCCACCATGTACAACCTGGTCCTTGAGCAAAGACAATCCCACGAATGGGTTTGTCTGTACTCGGGGCAGAATTGATCCAAACTGCCTTCCCCAACAAACCTCTGATATGTGCCACTGGGACTTTGTCTCCATCTACTATATTCAGGGACTTAGACTGGGCAGGGCCCGCTCGGTTGGTGGAACCCCGGGTGTTAACTAACCAAGTGGCCTTTGCTAAATGCTGCTCCCAGTTTTTGAATGATCCCCCACCCAATGC